>NC_047674.1:54782943-56090443 GCF_011762505.2 Arvicanthis niloticus | reverse complement strand
GTCTGGAATACATGAGATCCTATTTCATGGATGGAACGTTGGATGGATGGATGGATGGATGGATGGATGGACGGATGGATGATATATGGCTAGATGGGTAGATGGATGAATGGATACATGGATGAATGAAAGGGAAGAGAGGTAGAATGTGGGTGGAGTGTTAGGCCTATGATTAAACTTGAACAATGTTAGCAAGAGTCCCAGAGTAGGTAGCAGCTAAGGTAGAGGACCAGAGATGGAGTCCTGAGCCTGTCTTATCTCTAAACTCTGATCCCTTCCCCTGTTGTCATACCTTCTCCTCCTGGGTCCCTTCCCAGAGTCCTCCTCTCCATCTGTAGGCCGGGCCCTCTCCTGGGCTCCTACCCTCAGAGCTCTCCTGTCTCAGATGTCTCCGCCTTTGTATAAAAAGCTTCTCTCCAGGACCTGGCACACAGGAAAGGATAAGGAAGCATTGGGGGGTGGGGGGGTGGGGGGGGAGGAAGACCTCATCAACTAAACACATTCACATGAAGAAGATAAGCTGTTTCAGGGGTGGCCAAAGAGTGGACAAATAAATCAGCGCCAAGGATTGACAGCAAGTAACCCAGGGACACATAGTTCCACTGGGTTCCCGCACAGAGACGCTGTGTCACCTGTGAGGAGCCATCAGTGCTGGGAACTTGTTCAACACATCAGGTCAGAGCTTGACTACTCTGCGGTCCTCCTTGCTCATCACAGTGATCCTAAGAGGTGGCTGTCATCATCACCTCTGTATAGACAACCAAACTGAGGCACTAAAAGTCTGTCGTTCGTCCAGAGATCCAAAATGTCAAACAAGTTGAGAATTTGAACAGGGGTTAGTGGTTTCCAAGTCAGTGTGATAATCACCCAGAATCCTACCTTTCCAAGACCCATGAGACCACGATTCCAGAGAGGGCTTTGGAAGATTTGGAGGTCAGCAACTCCATCTGCTCAGAGGCTCGGAGGCCAAGGTGAACTCACTTGAGTGGGTAGCAAAGCATCTCTGAAGGCAGAGGCGACAGGAAGGGCCACTTACAGTGTGCACGTGTGTGTGTGTGTTTCTGGGCTCATGCTAGTGTGCAAGTAGGTGGATGAGTTGTGAGGCTGGGGCTGGGGCCGGGGGAGACAGTCTGCCTATTAGCAGAAAGTAATCAATCTGAAGGCTCCTCACATGCTAGACACACAGCAAATATTTGTTGAATTAAATTGGAATTCTAAAGACAGCGCTCTATAAATGTGAGTGAGGTATTGCTTTTATGGTCACCTCCAAGTCATGGGCCCTTGGAAAAAAAGATGCAGGGACAGTGTTGGGGGCCTTCTCTTGCCTCCAGATCAACCCGGGGTAGTAATGACTCCGTTGGGTGGTCTCTCTCTGGGAAATAGTCCTATTGAACTGCTGAAGCCAGCTCTGCTGGTCTCTCTCTGGGAAATAGTCCTATTGAACTGGCTGAAGCCAGCTCTGCCATCCTAAGACAATGGAGTCAAAGTGTCAATCATAGCAGTAACTAAGAGGCAAGGAGCCCTCCAGACTGGCTACCTGTGTGCTAAGTACTTGGGGGTGACTATTCCCCTGCTCTTTCCACATGGCCAGGGATGATGCCACTATGTATCCAGAGGAAAAAAGACAGGGCCTAGGGGGACCCACTGTGAAGGCGTGCAATTCATGCTAAGAATAACTAGAAAGCCATCTCTCTGTTTCTGTTTCTATGTGGTGTGTGTGTGTGTGTGTAAGAGAGAGAGAGAGAGAGAGAGAGAGAGAGAGAGAGAGAGAGAGAGAGAGAATATGTGTGCATCTGTTCACATATGCATATGCATGCAGAGGCCAGAAGTTGATGTTGGGTATCTCCTGTCATTCTCCACCTTATTTATTGAAACAGGGTCACTCACAGAACCTGGAACTCAACAATTTGTCCAAGCAAAGAGTCACTTGTGTCTACCTTCCAAGCGCTGGGATTAAAGATGCATACCACCAAGCCTGACAAGAGAGAGAGAGAGAGAGAGAGAGAGAGAGAGAGAGAGAGAGAGAGAGAGGAGAGAAGAGAAGAGGGAAGCAAGGAAAGAAGTAAGAAGTCAATCAATCAACCTTGGGTAGTAGGCAGGGTGGCAGGGGAGGGGAGGCGTGCCTATAAAGGTCAGAGGACAACTTTCCTGAGTCCATTCTCTCCTTCCACAGTGGGATCCAGGGATGGAACACGGGTGGTCAAGTTTGCAGGCAAGCACTCTCACTCACTCTCACTCTCACTCTCTGAGGTCTCAATTGGCCAGAATCTGGCTTTTTACTGGTGCGGCAGATCCCCCGGGGCCACATCCCTGTCTCAAAGAGCAAAGTGACACCTGAGGAACCAGCCCCATCTAGGCTTTCCCTTCCCTACACCACCCCCCCCACACACACACACACATTCATACACAAAACCCAGAGGTCAAGAGAGGCCCTCAGCCCCTTTCCTAGCCCTGTGAACCCACACACACGGGGGAAGGCCAGTCTGATGGACATGTAATGTTTGAGCCTGACCAGGCCACTGTGCAAGATCTGGGCCCCAAACTCGTCCCCACCCTATGCCTGGACCCTGATGCCTTTGCAGCCATCCAGTCAGTCCCCCTTCTGACTGCCACACCTATGACACAGTGCCTCCTCCCCGGAGGTCCAAAGCCTTAAAACTTAATAGTCTCTCAAATGCTGTAACACTAGAGGGGGCGTTTATGAACTCAACAGGGCTAATATTATGAGGGGGGCAGCCGCCACCTAAAGTGGGCCGCTCACAGTCAGGGGTCCCTCAAACACACTTCAGAGGCCTCAGAGGGCGGCTCCACTCCCAGTTCCTCTGTGTCTGATGAGGTTATGACAGAGCAGTTTGTTGCAGACAAGGGCCCGGTAGGAGGCCGAGACCCTTGTACTCTGGCTCAGGGGAAGCAGAGGGGGGGGGAGGGGCTGGGAGGAATCTTGGTGACTAATGAGCAGGCAATTGAAAGCTCTGTCGTGTCAATGGGGAGCAGATGGAGGAGGAGGGGAATCTCTGCTGCCTGGCCTGAGGTGTGGCACAGAAGGAGACAGAAGAGGGAGGGAACCGGCACCAGGTGGCAGACTGGAGAGGAGACTGCTGGGACTTGGGACCACTACCTTTCTGTTCTGAGGTCAAGCTTTTCTATTCCTGCCTTCTTTTTCTTTCTCATGCCCCCAACCATACACACACTTTTTTTTTTTTTTTTTTTTTTTTTTTGAGACAGATTTTCACTACTTAGCTCTGGTTGGCCTGGAACTCACTATTGTAGACCAGGCTGGCCTACAGAAACTCAGAAATCTGTCTGCTGGAAAGGTGTGAGGCGTCATGGCTGGCATCTCCCCTCCTTCCCTGTCCTTCAACCCCTTTCTCCTTCCTCAAATGTGGCCTGTCCTAGGAAACAGAAATAGGCCCCTGCCTGACTTCAGTTGGTATAGGCAGACTCCCAAATAAAATACAGGCAACAGGAAATTAAAGGGCATGGTTGATTTGCCTACACACACACACTTATCCCAGACACATACACACACTTATCCCAGACATATACATATACTTACTACACATACAAACACACACACACAGTTATCCCAGAAACATACATACACTCACTGCATACACACACACACACATCCCAGATATATATATACTTAACTGCACACACACACAAACACACACACTTATTCCAGGAATATACATATATTTACTGCACACACAAATACACACACACATACACACACTTATCCCAGACATATATATACACTTACTGCACACACACAAATACACACACACATACACACACTTATCCCAGACATATATATACACTTACTGCACACACACAAATACACACACACTTATCTCCTAGACACATACATCACATACATACACTTACTGCACACACACATATGCACACACTTACCCAGACACATGCATACACTTACTGCACACACACATACACACACACTTATCCCAGACACATGCATACACTTACTACACATACACACACTTATCCCAGACACATGCATATACTTATTATACACACATACACACACACTTATTCCAGACACACACATACACTTACTACACATACACACACTTATCCCAGACACATGCATACACTTATTACACACACACTTATCCCAGACACATGCATAGTTACTGCATGCACACACACACACAGGTGCACATGATCATATGTACCCTACATAGACATGTAAACAAATCTGCTTGCATTCATACTTTTCCAGACACACTAATCTGCAAACACGAGCACACACTCACACCTTCCCCAGACACACATGCACATGCAAGCCCGAGTGCATGAACACACACATATTTTCTTCATTACCTCCTCAAATACTGTCTTTTCTTTCCGTCTTGAGTTCAATGTTGTTTTTTGTCTCTTTTCAATCCTCCCCCTCCACTTTCCCTCAATTTATTCCAGCTGTGAAAACCTTTTCCACATCTCCTCTGTCACCCCAGCAGATAGGTGAGTGGCAGGCAGAGGCGTCCACTCGGCAGCCACCGTTGGTAATGGATACCAGATGTGAAGCTGGCCCCCAGCCCAGCTCAGCCCTGAGCTGGGGCTCCCGCGCGGGGCTCCTGCAGCTGGGCAAGAGGAGCTCTGGCCTGGGCCGGGATCAGCAGAGCAGACTCAGGGGACACAAGCAGGGAGTACCAGGAAGAAAGCCTATGGCACGGATGAGGCTGGGTGCAGAGAACCAGGAACCCCTGAGGCAAGATCTAAAAAAAATCTGACAGACTGGCTGGCTTGATCCAGTATGCTAATAACGGGGCCTGCCTTTCGCTTCTGTCGGCCATTTTATTTCCTGGGGGAAAAGTGTTTGCCACTGGTATTATTCATAAATACATGTGTTTGGTAGAATACAAAAAGCCAATTATAACGTTCTAGAATTTTCCACGTCTGTTCTGCCACAGGTGGTCATGAACCAGCTAACACTAAGGGAATGTTCTGAGTGCTTTCTAAGCCGCTTCCACATGATGAATTCCTTCTCTCCGGTAGAGAAAGTAAACATTCCCATTGAATAGATGGAACAAAAGAGACCAAGAGCATCTATCTGGCTCATCTAGAGAGTGGTCAGTACCAGGAGCTGAGCCCAGGCAGCGTGAAGCCACAAACCACAGTAAGCTATCGGAGGTTGAAAAGCTTGTGTGCATCTCTGTGTGGGGTGGGGGTGCATGCAGGTGGCCCACACTCAGATGGGAGCCAGAGGTCAACTTCAGATGTTCTTCCGGGTTGTTGGCTTGTTTTTTTTGACACTGTGTGAATGAGATGCCGCAGTGCCCTCGCACCAAGGACAGAGAATATCTTTGTGAAGTCAGTTCTGCCCTTTCCTCTTTACTTGTGTTCTGAGAATGGGAGGCAGGTCCCCAGGCTTGCACAGCAGGCCCCCTTACCCCTGAGCCACCTCGCTGCACCCTTCTACCTTGGTGTTTTGAGACAGCATCTCTCTCTAGCATCTAGCATTTACTGGTTTGGTTCTTCTGAACTGACTGGTCCAGTGGGGCCCAAGAATCCTACTGTGTCTGCCTCTCTAGTCCCGAGGTTACAAGTGTGCACCACCATGCCTGGCTCTTTATTTGGATGCTAGAGATCAAACTCTAGTCCTGGCGATTATGTGGCAAGATCTTCACAGACTGAACCACCTCCCAACCACAAAAGATGCTAAACTGTTAGAAGGAGTCATACCAGCACTTGGGAAGCTGGGGCAGGGGGATTGGGAGTTTAAAGCTAGCCTTGGCTACATATAAAGTTCAAGGCTAGCCTGAGCTACATGAGATGCTGACAGATCTTAGAAGGGACCTGATCCAAAACTCTTTCTTTTCATTCTTTCATAGTCAGTAAATGGATTGCTGCATAAGCAGGAGAACCAGAGTTGGGATGCCCGGGACCCCGGTCAAAAGCTATGCAGTTTCAATGAAGACAATCTCAGTACCAAGAAAGTAAAGACAGATGAATTCTGGGAGATTTCTGGCCAGCCAGTCTGCCTAATTCTGAACCCAGCCAGCTCCGGGTTCAGGGAAAGACCTCTGCTCAAAAAAAAATAAGGTGGGAACTGATTGAGAGAGATATGTGACATGGACCTCCAGCCTCCACACAAATGTACACGCAAGTGCACATGCACACCACACACACACACACACACAAATGTGAAACCAGCATGGGGTGGTTGGGAGGTTAGCTCCCTTCATCCACTGTCCCCTCAGCCTGCTTAGCCCCAGCAGTGGCCAGAACATTCCCTAGCATGTGACCAGTGACACACAACAGGGCTTACAGCAGAGGCCTGTGTGCTCCTCATCTCTGGGCCACAAGTGCCTCTGTTGAAACCAAATTGTACACACCACTCACCCACTGGGCCACCTGACTCCCTTCTGGAGCTCACTGAGGGCAAACGCTGCTTCCTGTCTGGGTCTTGGTAACCCCCTTGAAATCCAGGCCTCTGCCTCCCCAATGCTTATTAAGCTGTTTGCAAATCCAGGGCTGAACCTTGGAGTGAGTTTAATAAAGCCGGGGACAGATGTCATCTGTCACAGGCAGATGGGCTGGGACTGATGGGTGCATGCTCTCCTGGTACTTCTCGTCAACCAGCAACATCCACACACAGACCCCTCTGCTCTCCCACGTTTCCTGTCCTGGATGCTCCCACTGAGTGCTCTCTCCTCAGCTCAGAATTCCTGTCAGCAATCCCACTCTGGAATTCATGGACAGCCGGGAGTCGTGGACATCAGTAAGAGACAAGGCCTTGACCCCAGGAAGATACTGAAGGAAAATGGAGAACCATAACCTTAGCCACCAAGACAAATAACATTTAAAGCAATAGTTGATGTCGTGGTATTTAATTTAGTTTTGTTTTGTTTTGCTTTGCTTTGTTTTGTTTTGTTGTTTTGGGAGAAGGTTGGAGGTTGGGGGTGAGGTGAGGAGAGATCTCATGTATCCTAAGCTAGCCTCAAACTCACGATGTAGCTGAGGGTGGCCTTTGATTTCTTCAGCCTCCACTCCTTAAGTGCCGAGGCTTGAGCCTCACGCCTGGTTTACATAGTGCTGGGAATCAAACCCAAGGGTCTGTACTCATTAAGACACACTCAGTGTTCTACCCACAGAACCACTTTTCTGGTCTTTGTGATCAAAATCACAATCAGTGCCAACTCACACAGCACCACCATTTAGATACACACAGGGCCCACCGTAATTATTGCTCCAGCGACCATAGTCCCGAGCGCACACAGAGGAACTGGTAGCTAAATGGTAACCACCTCCCATTCCCAGTCTGTTCCCAAGCCTGTTCTTTCTACAGCTTCTTACTTCACTAGGAACGAAGTTACTCAGTTACTCAGGCTGAAATGCTAGAACCAACCACGAGTTCACCCATTCTCCCACAGCCACACCAGCCCTCAAGAAACCATGGCAATGCTTCTTTCAAAAGTCAATCCCTGTGGGGGTGGGGGGGGTGGGTGCTGGAGAGATGGCTCAGTGGTTAAGGGCACTAACTGCTCTTCCAGAGGTCCTGAGACATCATGTGGTTGCTGGGAATTAGGGTCTCATCTGTAATGGGATCTGATGCCCTCTTCTGTTGTGTCTCTGAAGACAGCTACAGTGTACTTATATACATAAAATAAATGAATAAATAAATCTTTAAAACAATTATTCCTCCTCCACTGGTATTTTCTGGTCCCATCTTTATGCCCTGTCCTCTGGAGCAATGATGTCGCTGCATTGTTTTCCTTACTGCTGAATAATAGTACGTTCATTTAATGCCAGGAGGCAGGTGCTGGAGGATTATCTGTGAGTTCAAGTCCAGCTTGGTCTGTGTGGTTACTTCTAGACCAGCCAGAGTTATATAGTGAGACCCTGTCTCAAAAAAGAAGAGGAGGGGACAAGTAGGAGGCGAGAAAGAGGACGAAGAGGGAGAAGGAGGAGAAGGAGGAGGAGGAAGGAGAAGAAGAAGAAGAAGAAGAAGAAGAAGAAGAAGAAGAAGAAGAAGAAGAAGAAGAAGAAGAAGAAGAAGAAGAAGAAGAAGAAGAAGAAGAAGAAGAAGAATTACTATTATTGACAGGTGAGATGACCATGTTTGCTGTATTTTTTTTTGAACACTGCAAGGATAGCCTTGAACTTATGATTCTTTGTCCTTCTCTGTTGCTGTCATAACACTATGACTAAGGTAACTTGCAGAAAAAGTGTGTCTGCCTTACAGTTCCACAGGATCCAACACGGTGAGGAAGTTGGGCAGCAGGCCCCAGACACGGTGACTGGGGCAGGGTTCTGAGCGCTCACCTTTGAAGCAAGCACAAAGCAGAGAGAAGAAACTAAAACTGGCACAGGCTTTTTGATCCTCAAAGCCCACACCCAGTAATATGCTTCCTCCAGTCAGGCCACACCCCCTGCACCTTCACAAAGCGCACCATCAACTGGGGACTAAGTCTCCAAATATGTGAGCCTGTGGGGGACGTTCTAACCCAAGCCCTCTGTCTCCACCTCACAAGGCTGGAATTATAAACTATGCCCAGGTCTAGGCTCGCTGGGGGTTGAGCCCAAGGTTTTCTGCATGCTGAGTTACATGTCCACCCTTCTTTATGTGTAAGTCTCCAAAGGACCATGCATAGAGCCCAGGCCCCCACATGTCACCGACACAGCTGCTGAGCCTGTTGGGCAGACTCCCCAATGGAAGCCATTTCATCAAGTAATATTTAATTCCCTGGACATTTTCTCTTCTGACTGTCTCTAGGACAGTTTCCCAGTCGGACCTTAGCTCCTCACCCCCAAAAGCCATGGTCTAGGCCCCTTGACACCCTAGTCCTCAAAGCCTAGCTGTCATTCCAAAGCCTGATTCTATGAGGACAGGGCCAGAGTCAACAAAGCCAGATCCTAGAAGGCCAAGGGCAGGCCCAGGAGCTTCTGTGCAACTTGACTTCAATCTTTCTTTTGTCCCCTGCTTCTTGTTGTGGGTCCCTCAACTGTCTTGTGCTCTCTTGGGTCCTTTACTCTTGCCTGTGTGGGTCTCTTGGGTATCCCATCCTTAAATCTTCTGTTCCCTCCCCCGTGTCTGCTTTTGTCTCTCTTCCTGTCCTTCTCTTTAGTGGCAAGGGTGTGTGGGGTTTTTTAGTCTCTGCTTTTGTGGATATCCCTGTCTCCTTGTATGTTTCTTCTCTCACTTCCCAACATCCTGAGATGTATGCATTGTGTATGTGTGTGTATGTATGTTTGTGTGTGTATGTGTTTGTGTGTATGTGTGTGTTTATGTGTCTGTGCATTGTGTGTGTTTGTGTACATGTGTGTGTGTTTATATGTATTGTGTTTGTATATGTGTGTATATGTGTGTATATGTGTGTTTGTGTATGTGTGCATGTATGTGTGCTTGTGTGTGTGAATGTTTGTATGTATGTGTGTTTGTATATGTGTATGTTTGTGTGTATATGTATATATATGTGTGTTTGTGTATATGTGTGTGTTTGTATGTATGTGTGTTTGTGTATGTGTTTGTGTATATGTGTGTATTTGTGTGTATGTGTGTTTGTGTATGTGTGTTTGTGTGTGTGTGTTTGTGTGTATGTTTGTGTAAGTGAATGTGTATATGTATGTGTTTGTTTGTGTATATGTGTATATTTGTGTGTATATGTATGTGTGTGTATGTGTATGTTTGTGTGTATGTATGTTTGTGAGTGTATGTGTGTATGTGTGTTTGTGTGTGTACATGTTTGTATACATGTGTGTATGTGAATGTTTGTGTATATGTATATGTGTATATGTGTATGTGTTTGTGTGTGTGTGCTGTGTATGTTTGTGTATGTATATATATGTGTGTGTGTGTGTGTATGTGTTGTGTTGTGTGTGTATTGTGTGTGTTGGTGTGTATGTGTGTGTGTATTGGTTTCAGGGTCTACCTTGAAGTTCTTTCTGCCTCTGCTTCTGTCTGTCTGTCTGTCTGTCTGTCTGTCTGTCTGTCTACCCATGGCTTCGTGTGTCTGTCTTTAGGGTTCTCTTAGGGTCTCCTCCTGGCAGCATTGGCTCAGTTCATCATGGCTGCTCTCTGGGGATCCCCACTTACCCCTCCCAAAGTTCACTGCCTTGTCAAACGGAGCTAATCTCCTGCGGGAGGAAAAAGCTTCATTCACACTGGGGCTGTGGGGGAGGGCAGAGGAGGAGGGGGAGGAGGGGGGGCTGCAGTCTGAAAACACCCCGGCCTATAATACTGCTTTTGTTCTAGGCTGATGGGAGGGGTGGATAGGGGAGTGAACGCAGGGGGATATTAAAGAAGCAGGTGAAAGACTTGTCTTCAGCAGCCATAGATAAGCGCTTACCCCTTCTAATCTGACTAAGGCCTATTATCTTCCCGCCACAGTCATTACTATTAATATTAAACACCCCCCAACCCAGCTAAAAAACAACTTGAAAGCTCTGGCTCCGCCCTTCCTCCAGGCACCCCCACAGTACTTGACCACCAACCCAGGCTCCCAGACCCCACGGCCTTGACCTTCCCCATGACCTTCGGCCCCCAAAGCCTCTTTTTTCCTCCCTCCTCCAGCCACTCTCTTCAGCTTTGAAAATCAACTCCTTCTCCCTCTAGTGGACCCCCATCTTGGCTTTATTTTTGGAGACTTCTCTGTTCCCTAGCCCTCTTCTCTCCCCTAGAATGGGAGACGGAAAGTGGAAGGCTTCTTCTCCCTGACTGACAGCTATCAAAATTAACTGTGTATTTACTTGGGTAAGTTTTCTAACCCTGTGAGCCTCAGTTTCTCACCTCTGAAATGGGAAGATGTAGTCGCTACAACTAAGGGCTGTTTCGAGGGCTGTATGAGTGAATGGATGGACGGATCCGTGTTTACCCTATCCCCAATGCAGTTATCAATCCATTCATTATATTTATTTCATTTTCTAAAGTTTTTATTAATGCATTTATGAGAGGGGGAGAGAGAGAGAGAGAGAGAGAGAGAGAGAGAGAGAGAGAGAGAGAACAAGAACACTCACATGCCTTGGCCAATGTGTGAAAAACGAGAAGAGAAGACAACCCTGTGGAGTCAGTTACCTTTATGTGAGTTCCAGGGACCAAGAAGTGTCAGGCTGCAGTGGCAAACAGCTCTACCCACTGAGCCATCCTGCTTGCCCCATTTAAACTTAGCTAGATCACACTCTTTAGCCCTTGCTGTCCCGGAACTTGAAATTTAGACCGGACTAGCCTTGATTTCACAGAGATCCACCTGCCTCTGCCTTCTGAGGGGTGAGATTAAAGGCATACACCATCAGACCTGACTTTATTTTAGTTTTGAGACAGAGTCTTACCCAGGTAGCTTAGCCTGGCTTCAAAGTTATAATTTCCCTTCCTGAGACTTCTTAGTATTGACGTTACAGCCATAGGCTGTCATACCAGTTAAATGCTAAACATCTTACATATCGTGTGTATGTGTGTACATGTACCTATGTATATATGTATGTGTGTATATGTACATGTATATGTATATATATGTATGTGTGTATATGTACATGTACATGTATATATATGTATGTCTTATGTGTCTGCTTAATGAATTAACCTTACATGTACGTGCTTAGATGAGTCTATGTGCACCATATGCATGCAGGATCATTCAGCAAAGAAGATGAAGTTGCATCACTTGGAACTGGAGTTAGCAAGTTGTGAGCCCCCAGGAGGGTGCTGGGTCCCCTGTAAGAGCAGCAACTATGTTCAGCCACTAAGCCATCTCTCCAGTTCCTGTAGCTTATATTTTATCTTAGAAGCCTATGAACCTTGAGTTTTCAAGTAAAATAGTCAGATATTTCATAAATTAAAGATATATTTTAAAATAACATTTTATTTAAAAAGAAAACTTTTTATTTATTCATTTATGTATTTGCTTTTGGTTTTCTGAGACAAGGTTTTTCTGTGTAACAGCACTGGCTGTCCTGGAACTCACTCTGTAGACCAGGCTGGCCTCAAACTCACAAATACACACAAATATACACTTAAAGACATGCACCACCACTACCCAGCACAAAGAAGAAAGAAGGAGAAGGAGAAGGAGAAGGAGAAGGAGAAGGAGAAGGAGAAGGAGAAGAAGAAGAAGAAGTTGTTGTTGTTGTTGAAGAAGTTGAAGAAGAAGAAGAAGAAGTTGTTTTAAAATTTTAAATCTCTGGCTGGAGAGATGGCCCAGCGGTTAAGAGCACTGACTGCTCTTCCAGAGGTCCTGAGTTCAATTCCCAGAACCCACATGGTGGCTCACAACCATCCTTATTGGGATCTGAGGCACTCTTCTGGTGTGTCCGAAGTCAGTTGCAGTGTACTTATATAAATAAAATATTTAAAAATTTAAATCTCAAAATAAATATAATATAAATACATCATTAAATATGAAGGATGGGGCTGGGCCTGGTGGTATAGTCCTATAAGCCCAGTTCTTAGAAGGCAGAGATGAGAAGGCCAGCAGTTCAAGGTCTTCTTCAGCCACACAGCAAGGTTGAAGTCTGAATTGGCGCAGCGGTGGTTAAAGGAGCTTGCTGCTATTACAGGGTTTGGTTCCCGGCACCCACACAGAGGCTCACAACTGTAACTCCAGTTACAGAACTCTGCTGCCCTCTTCTGGCCCCTGCAGGCACTGCACACAGTTAGCATGCGTACCTGCGCGCACTCACGGAGTATTTGAATCCATCCTGGCACGTTACTGCTCAGATTCACCTTCCTTGGTTATCCGTGATCACTCATTCCTACTTTACATCACTCTGCTCCTGGTACATAGCAGACAAAAAAAGGGATCAGGAGACAGAGAAGCGTTAGGGTTCAGGAGGTTCAAGTTATCTGTAGGGTAGATGTCACCTTCTGCCATGGCCTCCTGAGGGTCTCTAGCACAGGGCTTTGGGCTGGAAAAGACCTCGGGCAGATGGGGAGACTGGGGACCTATCCAAAGTAGGCTGTGCATGCTGTGCCCCATGAGCCCACACTGTGTAGACTGTGCCCCATCTTTAAGACGCAGATTCGGCTTCCTGCCTTGGAGAAAGATGGAGGGAGGGAGAGATGCAGGAGGGGAGAGAATATGAATACATATGTGTTTTGAGAGTCTAACACTACCTCAGGCCAGCCGGGAACCTACTACACAACCCCAGCTGGCCTCCATGTCTCAGCGACCCTCCCCCACAGCCTCAAAGTACCAGGATAGAAGCTTGGACCTCACAGGAGCTAAGCACTCTACCACTGAACTTTACACACCCCCCCGCCCTCTTTTTACTTTGAGACAGGGGGTCTCGATCACTGAATTGCTCAGGCTGGCCTCGAACTTGGTTCTTCCGACCTCAGATTCTGAATAAACTGTGATTACAGGCTCATATCACTAGGCCTGGCCCCTGAAGCCCTTTTCAAAGAGATTGCAAAACTGCCCAGCTTCGAGTTGAGCCAGTTTCACTCTGTTCTGCCCTGGGGAAGCTGGGGGAGTAACTGTCCTGTATTCCTCCACTAGTGCAGAATAAACCCAACCCTGTCTTCCCTGCTTCTGCCCTAGTTATCACAGGCTCACACACACTGTGCATACTGTGCCTCAAGAGCCCAGGCTGTGCATACTGCCTCACAAGAGTCCAGGCTATGCATACTGTGCCTCAGGAGCTCAGACTGTATATACTGTGCCCTGAAACCTCAGGCTGTGCATAGTGTGCCCCAAGAGCCCAGGCTGCAGTCAGACTGTCAGCGTGAATCCCGGCACTGTTATTTAGCTGTGTGACTTCAGGCAATGTATGCACCTTCTCTGAACTTTAGTTTCTTCCTCTAAGAAATGGAAAGGTTCCAAGAATGAATGCATGTAAGTGCTTGAAATCAGGGTTAGAGAGATGGCTCCGTGGTTAAGAGCACATACCTGAGTTGGTTCCCAGCACCCATATCAGGCAGTTCATAACCGCCTGTAACCCCAGCTCCAGGGAATCCCACATATCCGCCTCAGCACGCCTACACTCATATACTCACATCTATTGATAAATAATAAACATTTTTAAAATAAAGTGTTTGACTGAATGTCGTGCAGATGTTTGTTTTATGCGGAGGGCCATGTTTGGGTCCATGGTCCTACTGCAGTCAGGGTCTGTGTTGATGTCCTTGGCCCACGCTGAAGGCTGTGTGGGTGTCTGTGGTCTGTCCTGGTGCTTGAAGTCACGATGTTTGTAGGCTATGCTGCTGCCGAGGGCATTGTTGATGTGAGTGGCCTGTGCCACCTGAGGCCATGTGAATATCCTTGCCCATGCTGTGCTGAAGGCTCTGATGGTGTCCCCGGCCCATGCAGTGGCAGAGGACGGTATTGATGTCAGTGATCTGTGCTGACACTGGAGACCATGTGAATGTCCATAATCCACTGTCGCCAGTAACCGTGTGTAAGTCCATGATCAGTGCTCCCACTGACTATGAAGAGCAAGGAAGCTATTTTGCCATAGTATTGATGCCTGCAGACCCATGGTTGAGAAAATGGGACATCGAAGGGGTTCTGTGACACCCCCTACCCCTACCTCACCCCCTCACTCCCCCCTTGAAGAAGTAGCAGCCCAAGCAAGATGCTAAGAGAACCATCTAAGAGAACTCTTAGGAATTGTGGTGGAGACGCTGGGCCCTCCACAGTTAATGGCTTCTGGAGGGGGTGCGGTCGGGGAAGGACTCAGTTTTCTTTGCTGGGGGCTGGCCAATGGAGTTTGCCCATGTTCTGGTGAGTGTATGGGGTCAGTACAAATTGGATGTGTGTGTGTGTGTGTGTGTGTGTGTGTGTGTGTGTGTGTGTGTGTGTTTAGGGGTGGTGGGGGTCACAGGGTTGGGAGAAGACACTCAGTTAGATTAGAAGGTGAGTATGCTCAGGGTTCATGGTGTAAAATTCCCAAATAATCAATTAAAATATTATGGGGAAAAAGAATTTAAAAAAATAAGAGTGTTTGGAATTATTTCTGCTTCGTAGTAAGTAGAGAATAAAAAATAACTCTTATACTGCTGCTGATGTGTGTGTGTATGTGTGTGTGTGTGTGTGACACTTTCTGCTACACACTCTAGTAGGTTCCTACAGGCAGAAACACAACTTGCTCATGTAGAAAAAAAACAAGTATGTGTGGTGAGTGCCTGCATGTGTGTATGTGCACTGTGTGCAAGCAATACCTACAGTGGCCAGAAGAGGGCATCAGATTCCCTGGCGTTGGAGCTACAGGTGGTTGTAAACTGCCACACAGGTACCCAGAAGCAAACCTAAGCCCTCTCTCTGCAAGAGCAGCCAGTGCTCTTGACTGCTGAGCCATCTCTCCAATCCCTACATCTTGCTCATTTTTGAGGGCTGAAGTCTCAAAGCACTAAGCATAAGAGATAAAAATGACAAAATGCTCAGACCACAGATCTGTCAGTTCGAGATCAGCCTGGTCTACATAACAAGTTCCTAGCCAGCCTGCAGGATCACACAATGAAGCCTTGTCTTTTTTTTCTTTTTTTCTTTTTTTCTTTTTTTTTTTTTTCTTTCCTTCCAAGATCTGTTTGTTTATTTGGTTGTTTGGTTTGTTTGTTTTTTTTTTTTTTTTTCTGTGTAGCCCTGGTGTTTTGGGTCTCTCTATCTGTAGACCAGGCTGGCCTCAAACTCAGAGATCTGCCTGCCTCTACCTCCCAAGTGGTAGGATTCAAGGCATGTGTCACAATACCTGGTGTGAAACCCTGTCTTAAAAAAAAAAAAAAGAAAAAGAAAAATCATAAAAGGACTGAACAAACAAAGGAATGAAAGGTGTCCAGGCTGTAAGTCCTGTCCTGGGATCTCTCCCTCCTCCCTCACAAATAGACATTAATTTTGTCTACCTCCGACCCAGGGTGAGAGAGACCTGTCAGGCAAAGAGGTCTTATAAAGAAATGACAGCCAAAGTCAAGTCAGCTGATCAACCTGTGTCCACTCTGAGCAGCAGGCACACTCTGTCGCTGCACACGGCATGAGCTGGAGGGGGAGGGGGTCACTCTCACCTCTCACCACATTGTACAGAGGTATACACAGAGAGTTAGGACAGATATAGCTGGCTGGTGACTGGACTGAGGCCAGGACCTTGTCACCTACTTGGTAAGAGCCTCGTCAAACACACACCAGAAGCCGGATGCTCCCTCTTTTGTCCCCTCCTGGCTGAGCCATTTAGAACCCAGCACAGTGCCTCAGTCTGTCGCGGTCTAGTTCAGAGGAGAACGGGTCCAAGTCCAGATGACAGTCACCTTCCACAGCCTTTGTTTATGACGGCACCTTCCATATGTCTTGGTATTTGTACAGCCCAGCTGGAGAGGAGGCTGAGTAGAGAAACCCAACATCTAGGACTTTGAAGGTGAGTCCTGAGCACAATAGCCTATTCTGGTCCACGTCCCTTCCCCGCCTCCACCACACACAGCACACAAGCATCCTGTTTACCTGCCCCCAGGAGCTGGCCTCCTCTCAGGTGCCACTCCAAGCAGGCCCACGCACAAGCATTGCCAAGCATGCTCTCCAAGAGCCACAGGCTTGTATCTGTGAGTATGTGGGAGGGTATCTTCCTTGAGGACACCCCCAGCCTTTGTTTTACTGCCAAACGCTCCTCCAACAAGATACTCAATAAGTTCTCTAGACATGGCTGACTGATTTAAAGGACACACTGGTAACAGTAACAACCTCTAGGCACCCAGGCCTCTAGGAAGGGCTTCTGGAAGCTTCTGAAGTGCAGATGGCATTGTGAAGGAGGTGGGTGGCCGAGTATCAGCTGGCTTATAGAGAGGGCTTCCCTTCTTGTCCCCTTGCCCAGAGTCTGGAATGGGGAGCGTGAGAATACAGAGCCCACTGCTCTCCTGGGACTGGAAACCCATATAAGGCACTCTCTCAGTCCAGCTGGGATGCCATTCTCTCACTCTTCCAGAGGTCAGAGGTCAGAGGTCAAAGGTCAGGGCATCAGGAAGGCCTTTGGAGATAGACCCTCCTCTAAGAAAGCAGATGGAGAGGGCCAGCTTCTCGGGGTCAGGCTGTGTTTATGGACAAGCTGCTGTGGGGAAGTGGTTTGCTGTCTGTGCACACACTCTCCCTCCTTGGACCTGTGGCAGGAGACGATGAGAAAGAGGGAGATGGAAGAGAAGAAAGAAGCACCCTCCCAGAGGAAAAGCTACAGACAGATGAATTAGGGGAGAACAGAAAACCTTAAGGAGGCATGAGGGTTTCCACCAGGGACTGGGAGTGTGGGGGCGGGGTGGGCAGAAGCAGGGAGAGGCAGATGCATCCATCCCCCAGAAACTGCAGATGAGTCTGTCCAACTTATCAGGATCCTATTCAAGGCCCAGAGGGGGAGTCTATCTTGGCCAAGGACGCACAGCAAGTCACAGAATGGTGGCTTTGGGCCAGAAGACATTTCTTAGGTTTTTTTTTGGGGGGGTGGGCTGTAAAAATAGGCTGGGGGGGCAGCATTGTTTGTCTTCCAGAGCTGTAGGAGCTAACAGCACATCTATTATGCCTGCTTAAGCCAGGAGTCAGGGGAAGGCCTCCTGTTCACACACACACACAGTACTGTACCTAGTGTCACTTCAAGGCAAGTTTTGATGGACTTTCTATTTTTACCTAGTCCCCCTATTTCTATCTCTCTCTCCCTCATTTTTAAGAATTATTTATTTTATGTATATGAGTACACTGTAGCTGTGTTCAGACACACCAGAAGAGGGCATCAAATCCTGTGGTTGCTGGGAACTGAACTCAGAATCTCTGGAAGAGCAGTCAGTGCCCTTAACTGCTGAGCCATCTCTCCAGCCCTATCTATCTGTTTTTAAGATTTCTTTTTAATTGTGTGACTATATATGTGGCTGTGCACATGAGTGCAGGTGCCCCCAGAGGCCAGAAGAGGGCGTCAGATCCTTTGGTATTACTGCTGGTTGTGCGCTATCCGGAGATGAGCACTGGGAACTGAACTGGAATCTTCTGGAAAGCATTAAGAGCTGCTCACCATGCCCAATGCACAGCACCCTCCACCACCCCCAATAATTAAAAATAAAATTACATCTTAAAGGCACGAGCCACAATGTCCAGAAGGTACTGAGCATACGTGTACATTTTCAGTGTGTATGGCAGAGTCTGCTCAGCAGTGCAGGCTCTGGAGAGGTTGAGGTGGGCAGCTGGGGTTGGCACACGGTCTGTCTCCTCTCAGCAGGTGCTGGGAAACAGAACCCTAGCTAGCCACTCTCAGCACCCCATGCTCCCAGCAGCGGGACTAAGGTCACACCAAAAGTCTTTGTCTTGAGCTCCAAAATTGAGAGTCCTTGTAGAGACTGAGAGGTGTCCTGGACACGCAGGAAAGAGCGGGGAGGCCTTAGGAAAGGCTACTGACAAAGAAAGGAGGTCCACACTGGAGGCCAGCCCTGCCTCTGGCACCAGCCCCACTGGGCCAGGGTCCCAGGGATTCACTGACTAATCCCCAAATGATACACTCTACTGGCTGGCACTCTCACAAGCTCCCATTGTCTCTCCAGCAGGCTGCAGGCCCAGGGCAGCCACCTCAACATCTCCTGCCTCTCATTCACTTCCAGGGAACAGAGGCTCCCACTTCCAGGCACAAGACCCTCCTCTGCCCTCTCTCAGCTGGCCTAAGTAAGGGTCCAGCTGCCAGGTCAGCAGGCACTGCCCAGGTAGGTGGCTGGCAACGCTTGAAAGAGGGACAAGCTAACCAGGCTGGCTTCTTGGACAGGCTGCCTTGCCATCGCTCCACCGAGCCTGCGCAGGAGAGGGGGCGTGGCCTGCAAAGACGTGGGTGTCAGGGTGCTGAGGGAAGGGACCGATCGAGGGCAGAGGCGAGGATTTCACTGACCCGAGTGGGCGGTAGTGAGAAGAATTCATAAAACGTTGTTCTTTAGTGGTCTCTTTTTCCCGCCCCTCTGCGAAGGAGGGAGCTAACACGGTCGGGGGCAGGGCAGGGCTGGGCCCTCCACAAGTGACACCGAATTCCCAGTCTGGACTGGGCGGGCGCTTGAAAGCAGCTAAATTAGCAAAACAGAAGTCAACCGTCGATTGCTTCTATGGAGGATTAAGTGTGATAAATGGAGGGTTTGTTCGCTCTCCGGTCCAGATGTTGTGTCTAAGTGAGGGGTTTTTATGGTTTTTTTTTTTTTTTTCTTTTTCATTCTTGGCCCAGATCCCATATATATTTTGGATACTGCTGGGAGTATATAATATCACTGGAAAATGATGTGGTCTGGTAACCTTTTAAATAACATTTCCGCCCTCCTCTGTTTTCTAATAGTTTGTTTTTCTTTCCATGTTTGCCTTTTATTGGGGGAAATTTTTTTTGGAAATTAATGAGGCTCAAGTTTGGAGACCAAAATATGAGAGGGATGTGGGGGGAGGGAGGGAGAGAGAGGTGGAAGGGTGTGGGATGAGTCTGGGATGGAGTACCGTTTGAGTGTGTGAGTGTGTGAGTGAGTGTGTGTGTGTGTGTGTGTGTGTGTGTTTAAGCGATCTTGGCTTGCCCTCCCCCCCCACCCCCGCCCCGCCAATGTTCCCTGCCCTCGGTTGGGGCTGCGTGGTGGCACGCGCGGGCAGGGCGCCCGGGATTCCGCCTGCCCGGGCCGCGGGGCAGCGAGCCTCCTTCCTCCGGGAAGAACCTGCCATTCCCCCGGCGCAGCCCCTGGCCGGCGTGAGGGGGATGGGGGCGCCTCCTTCCTGAGTGAAACCTACGGAATCCGGCAGGAATTCGGGCCTCCCAGATTTAAGAAAACAAACAAAGGAAAGATTGTCAGAGAGGGGCCTCCGAGAGCCGCCCCGGCCGCCGCACTGCCCTCGGCGCTCGCCCCCTGGGCTGCCAGGGCCGCCAGTGGGGGCGGGACGCCCTGTCCCCGGCTCCCACGGGTGGTCCCCAGTGGGCTTCCCTGCCTTGGGCCTCTACTAGAGCAGGTCATCCCCAATCTCGGAACTGATGGAATACCCTCTTCCCCAGCACATAGAAAAGAAGGGGCCGCGACTGTGGGGCTGCCTGGGGGAGGTGAGCAAAGAGTCATTTGGGACATCCCTCTGCCTCAGAGCAGAGTCTCATCAGCACGATGTCTAAGGTGAATTATGTTTCCAAGCTAGTGTTTGGGGGTGAGGGGGTGAAATGTCCACATTTCAGATTCGTGTGGAGACAAGGACCTCGCCTTCACCCAGCCAAGATAGGCCTAGGTCACCGTGCTGGCGAGCAGACTCAGTCCCAGACCCCGGAAAAATTAGAAAGATTGAAAATGTAGGAAGAAGGGACCATAGACGGACACCTATTAAGGTCCGCCGCTGGCCACCCGCCACGTTGCTGCCCATCTGTGCCCTTGTTGTCTCTCTGAATCGTGGGTCATTCGGCCGGTTACACTTGTCTCCAGCTCTGGGTCTCTCTCGGTCTTCTGCCTCCAGGAAGGGAGGCTCTCTGACCCTTCCTGAATTTATCCCGGTGTTCTTGATCTTCGAAACTCTGAGGTCATCGTGTGGTGTGTGTGTGTGTGTGTGTGTGTGTGTGTGTGTGTGTGTGTGTGTGTGTGTGTGTGTGTCTGCATGCATGACTGTGTGTCTGTCTGCCTATGTATCTGTGTCTGTGTGTCTGTCTGTGTGTCTATGTGTCTGTCTGTCTGCTGCCTGCGCCTTTCTCCCTCTACACCCCCCCCCCCGATTTTGATCAGTCTCCCCACTCCGCCCCCGCCCTAGGTAGCCCAGCGGGCCGGCGTCGTGCCAAGGCCGCCCGGGGCAGGGCCATGCTGGCGCTGACAGAGCCTCGCGCCCGCGGCCCAATTAGCGCTCGGCGCGGGCGACGCGGCATCTGGAATTGCGCTGCGCTCACGGCCAAGGCCGATTGTTTAGTCTGCGCGGCGGGGCGGGCGGCCCGCGCGGTGGCCCCACATCTGGAGCCGCGGCCAGACGGTCCTGCTGGCGGCTGGCCGGGGTGCGTGTGCATTTTTAACTCTGGGATTTGCTGACAAGTTAAGAAGTCAGAAAGTCAGTGGCGGCGGCGGGAACCGGCGGGGCATGCAGAGAAGGGAGTGGCTGGGGCAGCTGGCCAGCCAGGGTGACTTTTTCTTCCGGGATTGCGTCCCTCCCCTGCCTTTATCTTCCCCTTCCTCTTCATTAATTAAGTGGCTGAATTAGCCCCAAATCCCTACACTCCCCAGCTGCCAGGGACTCCCTGGAGACCAGCATCTGGGGGGGGGGGGGGGGAAGCCCTGTGCACTCTGGTCTCCCACGCTCTGGGGAAGCACACAGCAAGACAGAGAGGGCTTGGCCATCCGAGAAGTGTTTCTGCAGTTGGGCAGCAAAAAGGACCAGAGGCCAACTCTCTCTGGACGCAACTCCGGGTCCTCCTTGGAGACGATCCAAACAGAGGAGTGGTTCTCACGATGTCAGCGAGCCTTCCAACCCTTGCAGACAGTCCTTTGAGTTTTCAGTGACTCGTGGAGTAAATATTGGTCACACATTGCGTAAGGCCTAGGGAGACACAGCTGTAAGCATGACCACCGGCGTATGCTTGTCCAGCGTGGTGGACATTTTTAGTAAAGATAAAAGATTCGTAGACAGACCGGAAGTTAATAAACGAAACTTTAGAAACTGTTGGAGCCTCTGAAGTGTAGCACGGTTGGTAGTGGGCGTACCTAGGCTGCTGGAAGCTCTCTGGGTTCAATCCTGCATTTGGGAGGTGGAGTGATCAGGAGTTCAAGGTCACTCTTCTTCACTAAGTTTTAGGCCAGTCTAATACTGAGACCTTGTTTCAAAAACAAAGCTACAAAGTGATGAAAAACAGCAACAAAGGGGCTGATTTCTCACTTGGTAAGTGTTCTGTGATCAGCGTGACAGAGTCTTCGGTGTGTACCAACTGGCTGGACCTTTATAATGTCCCAGTGAGGTGCTCCCGTGTTCACTGAATTCAGCTTTGACTACAAAACCAAGGATCTTTTGTATGTAAGTGTGGCACGCATATGTACCCGCGCGGGGACCTGCGTATGTGGAGGCCAGAAGGCAAAGCCCACGTCTTCCTGTGTTGCTCTCCACTCTTCATTTCTTAATGTTTATTCATTTTATGTGTATGGGTCTAGCCTGCACCTGTGTCTCAGCACCACATCCATGCTGGGTGCCAATGGAGGTCAAAAAAGGGCATCAGATCCCCTGGAACTTGAGACACAGATGGTTATGAGCTACCATGTGGGTGCTGGGAACCGAACCAGAGCCTCCACAAAAGCAGCCTCCACCTTAACAGTTGTTTGATACTGAGCTGGCCACTCACTGTTGTGACAACACTGGCTAACCAGCAAGTCCCTAGGATCTGCCTGTCTCCAGGCTGCCCTAAAGCCCAGCTCTGAGGTTCTAGGGGTGTGTGTGTGTGTGTGTGTGTGTGTGTGTGTGTGTGTAGCATAGCAGTTATGTAGAGGTCAGACAATAACTTTATAGAGTGGGTTATTTCTTTCCTGTTAACTCTGGTTCCTAGAATTGTACTCAGGTTATCAGGTTGGCCTAGTGAGGGTCTTCACCCCCTGACCCATCATTTGATCATATTTTCATAGATATTTTTCATATACACACATATATGTATGTATACTTATATGAAATAGCTATATGAAATCTATCTATCTATCTATCTATCTATCTATCTATCTATCTATCTATCTCCCCTGATGGCAGGAGCTCCCTGGAGGCCCGCATGTCGGGGGATGGACTGAGAATGTTATACCATAAGAGTGGAGAGTGATAGAGGAAGACATGGGCTTTGCCCTCTGGCCTACACACACACACACACACACACACACACACCCGTGCACGTACACATGTGTGTCACACGTACATAAAAAAGATCCCTGGTTTTGTAGTCAAAGCTGAATTCAGTGATCATAGGAGCACCTTACTGGGACATTATGAGGGTCCAACCAATTGGTACAAAGATAGATAGATAGATAGATAGATAGATAGATAGATAGATAGATAGAGATATTTCATACATAGATAGATATTTCATATATATAATATATATGTGCCTGTTTTCACTCAGTCATCTCTTTTATCTTTACCATTATCACAAGATGAGTTTTTTAAAAGACTAAGTCTCATAGTGTAGTCTGTCTTCAAAACCTCTATGTAGTGACCTTGGATGACCTTGAACTTCTGATCTTCTTGCCTCTACTTCCCAAGTGCTGGGATTACAGGTGCACACCACTACGTTGGGTTTATTCAGTGCCATGGCTTCCCGAATGCTAGGAAGGGACTCTCTCAACTGAGCTACATCCCCAACCCTGTAAAATACGACTTTTACTTTCACTTCCACCCCTTAAAACCAAGCTATTCAGTACATGCAAGTTCCACTTTGTTTATTGTTTTAAGATGTTGTCTCTCTATGTAGTCCAGACTGGTCTTAAGCCCTCATCATCCTGCCTCAGCACCCCAAGCTCTGGAACGCTGGGTACCGAGACCTGATACCCTCATAACTCTGGTATTAAGGTTTCTGCCTTCTTTTATGTCAGGTTTGGCCAGGCTACTTCTTTCCTTCTTGTCTATGTTTGTTCTTTATGGATGTAGACCTCAATGTCCACTCCCTCTCCCAGGAAATGTGGCTACACCTTGCCTTTGGAAACAAGGAGACTGGACTGTGTGCTGGGGGAGGGGGGGTGTCCTGGTGAGCCAGCCTGCTTTTCTGGTTGTGTTGTGTAGCCAAGCAAACTAACTTATCCACACAGACACTCGAGGCTAAGGCCTGCCTGACGTTCATCAGCTATGTCCCTCTGTTCTTCAAAACCCTCTTTTTGAGAGAGAGGGGGGCTTACTATGTAGTCCAGGCTGTCCTGAAACTCACTATGTAAGCAGACTAGGTTCAAATCTCAGGTGTGTGCCACCGTGCCTAACACATCTACATTTCTTGGGTCACAGAGTCCTTTGGATTTTGCTAGTTCTGGGAACAGTTTGTGTGCATGCACATATACCTATCCCATTCAACATGTCTTTCCAAAGAATTTAGAAGCTTTTCGTGTGTGTGTTGGGGGGTGGGGGGGGGGGGTGTTTGGAGCTCCAGATCTTGCCTGTGTGTGCAGAGGCCAGAGGAGGAAGATCTGTGTTCTGTTATGTCAATCTTTGCTCTTCTCTCACTAAGCCTGGAGCTAGACTGGCAGGCAAGAAGCTCCAGTGATAGACCTGTCTCCCCCCAACATCTGGGGTCACCTGTCTCCTCACAACATCTGAGGTCACCTGTCTCCCCCCAACATCTGGGGTCACCTATCTCCCCCCAACATCTGGGGTCACCTGTCTCCCCCAACATCTGGGGTCACCTGTCTCCCCCCAACATCTGGGGTCACCTGTCTCCCCCCAACATCTGGGGTCACCTGTCTCCCCCCAACATCTGGGGTTACAGATGCATACAGCTACTCCCAGGTTTTTGTATGTGCGCTGGGGATTGAACTTCGGGCTTCATGCTTTCAAGAAGATATTCTAACCCCATTAATCCAGTCCTCCAGCCCCTGGATTCTAAAAACTCTTAAAGCTTACTCATGGAACCGCTACAAACAGGTTAGAATCCTGTACCTAAGGCCATCCTGAATTACAAGAGACCCTGTGATTGTTTGGTTGTTTTTTTGTTTTGGATGGGGTGGTTTTTATTTATTTGGTTGGTTGTTTATTTGGGGCGGGGTGGTTTTTGTTTGTTTTGTTTGTTGTTTGGTTGGTTGGTTGGGTTTTTGTTTGTTTGCTTGCTTGCTTGTTTTTGGTGTTTTGGTTTTTCGAGACAGGTTTTCTCTCTGTAGCCCTAGCTTTCCCGGAAAGTCTTCAGTAGATCAGGCTGTCCCCAAACTCCAGGGATCTGCCTGCCTCTGCAGGATTAAAGGCCTGTACCACCACAACCTGGCAAGAGACCCTGACTTGATTCAAAAAAATGAAACAGACAAACAGAAGGCACAGTCGTAGGTGAGGACACAAACCTTTACTCTCAACACTCAGGAGGCAAAGGTGTGAATTTAAGCCCAGCCTGGCCTACCTTGTGAGTTCCAGGCCATCAAGAGCTACATGGTGAGACCCTGTCTGCAAACCAAAAACAGAAAGTTGAGGGTTTCTGCGTTTTAAAATCCCTGGGTCTTCCCAGCTCTTCCTGTGTAAAACTCTGGAAGACTACCACACCGGAGAGGGAGGGGGCATGGCAGCCCTGGCCCTGAGAAACAAAGAGGCTACTTGGGGTGAACTGCTCTGAGGCTCAGGGACACCCTCCTCAGTGAGCTGTGAGTGAACTGAAGCAGGCCAGGGCTGGCAGCACTTGTCAGGGTGCTGGCAGGGTGCTGGTGGGGTGCTGGCAGGCTCTGCTGAGTGCCCCCCAGCTCACTGCTGCTCATAAACCAGATACCATATGATTTGTGTGCTAAAGGAAGTTTAAGTCAAGAACTGAGAAAACCTGAACTCTCCCAATGGCTGGGGGGGGGGGAGGGGTGTGTTTGTTTGGGGGTGAAGGTAGTTGAGATAGAATTTCTCTGTGTATCCCTGGCTGTCCTGAAACTGTCTGTGTAGACCAAACTCAGATCTGCCTCCCTCAACCTCCAAGTGCTAGTATTAAAAGCATGCACCACACACTGCTGGGTCTTTTGTTTTCGTGTGTGTGTGTGTGTGTGTGTGTGTGTGTGTGTGTGTGTGTGTGTGTGTGTGTGATATAGTCTCACCACATAGCCCAGGCTGGCCTGGAACTAGCTGTGTAGACCAGGTTAGCTTCAAACTTTTAGTCCTCTGCCTTGGCCACCTG
This sequence comes from Arvicanthis niloticus, assembly GCF_011762505.2. NCBI lineage: Eukaryota > Metazoa > Chordata > Mammalia > Rodentia > Muridae > Arvicanthis > Arvicanthis niloticus. The sequence continues at coordinate 56,064,754 of NC_047674.1, read as the reverse complement.
GGTACTAGGACTAAGCAGTGGGTTGCTTTGCCCAGACGTCGGTGCCCAGCTTTATAGTTGCTGTGTGATCCCAGGTGAAGCACACAGCTACTCTGGGCTTCGTCTTAGGCAGGACTTCTCATTGTCTCTGCTTAGGTCACAGTTTTTTTGAGATGAGCTGGAATGAGCATCAAGGGTGGTTCACCTCAGGTGACTGGGGCAGAAAGCAGGCTCTCCTGGCCTTAGGAGTTCCTGTTGTAAAACAACAACTTGGCAAAGAAAGGGTTTATTTAGCTTACATTTCCACATCATAATCCATCATTGAAGGAAGTTGGGTAAGGACTCAAGACACCTGAGGCAGGGGCTGATGCAGAGGCCATGGAGACCAAGCTGCTTACTAGCTTGCTTCTTCTGGCTTGCTCAGCCTGCTTATTCTTATAGAACCCAGGGCGGCTGCCTAGGGCTGGCACCGCCCACAGTGGGCTGCTCTCTCCCACTTCAATCATTACTTAAGACAATACCCCACAGGCTTGACTACTGGCCAGTCTTCTGAAGGCATTTTATCAACTGAGAGTCCCTCTTTCCAAATGACTCTAGCTTGTGTCAAATTGACAAAAAAGCAACTGGGCCAGACCTGCTCAGGCCTGAGCCGAATAGGAAAAGCCACATATAAAATAGTGGCACAAAGCTATAATCCATGCCTCAGGGGGCTGAGGCAGGAGGATTGTCACAAGCTCCAGGCTACCAGGACTATAGTATGAAATTCTATTTAAAAGAAAAATAAATTCTAGGAGTCATGATATATAAACACACACAGCACTGGGGAAGCTGAGGCAGGTGAGTTGCTGTGAGTTTGAGACCCAGTGAGACTCTTTCAAAAGAAAAAAAAAATCTCCCCCAACAAAACGAATAAATAAAACAACTGTACAAATGTGGCCAGATATGGTGGTTAAAGCTTAGAGAGAGAAGGGTCAAAAGGTTAAAGCAGAGCTAGGGTGTATCTCAGAAACAAAACAGAGCAAGCCAAAAAGGTTTGTCCTTTTAGGATGCCTTGTGTCCCTTCATATCTCATAGCAACCAAAAGTAAAGGGTCAAGCCAAGCAGTGGTGGCTAACACCTTTAATCCCAGCACTCAGGAGGCAGAAGCTGGAGCCAGTTCCAGGACAGCCAAGGCTACACAGAGAAACTCTTGTCTCTGAAAACAACAACAAATTACATTGTTATTATTTGATTTATTGGCGGGCAGGAGAGCTGGCTCAGCAGTTAAGAGCACTTGCTGTTCTTCCCAGAGTTCCCCGAGTTCAGTTCTCTGCACCCACTTCAGGTAGTTTACAACGGCCCGTAACTCCAGCCTCCGTGTGTACCTGCTCACATGTACACACATCCACACAGAGACACATAAATAATCAGATACATACTTGTTCATATGTGCACCTACACGTGCATTTGCCCACATGCACACACATGATGGCCGTCGCACACATGTAAAGGTCAGAGGAAACCTGCAGGAGTCAGTTTCCTTCTACCATAGAGGTGCTGGGACACAAATTCAGGGAGTCAGACTTGGCAACAAACCTCTTTACGCCCCCAGACCTACTATTCCTTTTTTACAGAGTGAGACTACGACACAGGCTGGCCTGCCCAGGTCTGGGTGGTGATGCCTAGCTGAGCCCAGACCTCTTCCCTGCTCAGCTCTGGTTTCCCAATGCCTGTGATTCCCAGTGGCTGGTGTTAATGGAATGGCGCTCAGGGAGATCTGTGAAGACCAGCTGGGAAGACTTCCTGGAGGAGGTGGGGTTCCGGGATGCTTCTGAGGGATGAAGTGAAAGGATGAAAAGTTCCAGGCACAGTGGAGAACTTTAAAAAGAGTGAGAAATGGGTCTAACAGGCTAGACATGCATGTTGGGGATAAGTTGAGGCCTTACTGTGGAGGCTTGAATATCAGCTGGGGCGCAGGCTAGCATCTTGTCCCCTATATCTGCACCCAGTGAACTGTATCAGAGGGGACTTACCAGGACAGGGACAGAGGAGGCTGAGGACTGGCCAGCAGGGTTATGCTCAGGTATTGGGGATGGAGGGGTCTCACCTAACATGCTTCCCATTTCCTGGCTAAGAACTCTGGCCTCCGTCCTTCCCCCTGCATCCCAGCAGTAAACAGATGTATAAAGCAACCATTCCCATTTAAAGCTCTCCACCACACAGAGGGAGGAGGGCCTGCAGGCCAGCTGCGCCCTTGTTTGGTTATGTTTGTGCTTACAACAACCTGATAGACAGAGATTTATCACCGTTTTCATTAGCTGAGGTTGGTTTGCTTTGCTGCAGGTTTCTACCAGGCTCCCCCTCTTCCCCTCACCCCCACATCCCCACAAACTGTAGAGTTACAGATTTATGGCTGGGGGGGGGTGTGGGGAGGGACAGGGAAGGAGGGGCAGAGCAAGGTGTGGGCTTAGAGCAGGATGGGAGGAAAATCAGGCATCTGAAAGGGGTGTGGCTAGGACTCCACCAGAGTAAAGACCCAGAAAAGGAAGTTCATTAGGTTGAGTGTGTGTATTTGGGTCTTGGGAAGTGATACTTGAAGCACACACACACACACACACACACACACACACACACACACACACACACAAGCATATGTATCTCAACTTCATCCTTTGGAGCCTAGATATTGGTGAGTTGTTGATTTAAAAAAAAAAAAAGATTTAGTTTAGTTTTTATTATGTTGGGGTGGGGAGAAGAAATTTCTTTATGCGAACCCAGATGCCTGAGGAGACTAGAAGATGTCAGACTCCCCTGGAGCTGGAGTTACAACCTGTGAGCACACATGCCAGCAGCCTCACCCCTCCCTGATGAAGCTGGTACTGGAACTCATGTCCTCTGCAAGTCTTAGCTGCTGAACTGACATTCTAGTTCCCCACCCCTTTCGGTTTTTTTGAAACATGGTTTCACTGTGTAGCCCTGGCTGTACCCGAACTTGCTATGTAGACCACACTGGTCTTGGACTCAGAGATCTGCCTGTCTCTGCTTCCAGAGGTAAAGCAATTATTATTATTATTATTATTATTATTATTATTATTATTATTATTATTGTGTGTGTGTGTGTGTCTTGCTAAGGATCCAATGTAGAATTTAGGGCGTCCTCAGCAAACCTCGTAATGCTAAAATATGTCCCTCTTAGTTTTCTGTTTTGTTTTTGGTTGTTTAAAAGAAGGTCTTATGAAATGAAGGTGTCTTAGTTACTGTTCTATTGCTGTGAAAAGACACCACGATCAAGGCAAATTTGGTAAGAGAAAGCACTTACTTGGGGACTGGCTTACAATTTCAGAGGGTTGGCCCATTATCAGGATGGGAAGTAGACAGGCATAGCACTAGAGCAGTAACTGAAGGCTTTACATCCTGACCCCCAGATGGAGAGAGAGAGAGAGAGAGAGAGAGAGAGAGAGAGAGAGAGAGAGAGAGAGAGAGAGAGAATATGTTATGTGGGTGTGTGGAGAGGTATGGGGAAGGGGATGTCTCAGTGGGCCCATGCAGAGGCATCTCTTCACCCTGAGGGACCAGTCACACACCGGTATAGTATAGAATAGAGTTTATTCAGGGCATGGGGAGGGGAGCCAGGAGGGCAGTAGAGTGAGTGAGAGAGAGAGAGAGAGAGAGAGAGAGAGAGAGAGAGAGAGAGAGAGAGAGAGAGAAGCAGAGAAGCAGAGGCCGATCATGACCACGTGGAGAGAGAGGAAGAGAAGGGGGAGGGGGGAGGGGACAGAGAAGCTAGAGGCAAGAGAGCAAGACATTAAGAGAGAGAGGAGGGGGGCAAGCAGCCCCTTTTATAGTGGACCAGGCCTACCTGGCTGTTGCCAGGTAACTGTGGAGGTGGAGTTTAGACAGAATACTAACAGAGAGAGAGCCACTAGGCCTGGTGTGGGCTTTTGAAATCTCAAACCCCATTCCCAAAATCATATCTCCTCCAACAAAGACATAACACCTCCCAATCCTTCCCAAATAGTCAACCAACTGATGATTAAGCACTCAAATATAGGAGCCTATGCAAGTCAGCCTCATTCAAACCATGACAGCGGGCTAGCCTAAAACTTGCTATGTAGCCAAGGTTGGTCCTGAACTTCTGAGTCTCCTGACTTCATCCTCCAAGAGTTAGGATGTAGGTATGGATTGTTGTCTAGCCATAGTCCTTATATTTTGAGATAAGGGTCTGTGATGTTACTTGGGGTTGTCTCGAACTCAGAATCTTCCCGATGTAGTCTCCAAGGTGCTGGGATTAGCAGGCATCTAGTAAGTAGACATCACCTGTAATCTCAGTATGCAGGAGCCTGGAGCAGGCTTGCGACCCACTGCCCAGTGTTTGGGCCCAGCCTGAGCAACATAATGGACCCTATCTCAAAGAAACAAAACAGGGTGAAGATAACTCAGTAGGTAAAAAAGCAATTGCCTAATGATCTGAGTTCAATCATGGAACCCATGTAAAAGTGGAAGGAGTGAGCTGATTCTGAAAAGTTGCCTCTGATCTCTACACACACACACACACACACTCATGCATGCGTACACACACACTGATAAATCATAAATAAATCAATACTTGAAAACTCCAAAATAACCCAAACTCTAGGGTTGAGATGACAAGTGTGCTACCATATTTTGATGCTAGAAGTTGATTTTCAAGGTATCACATAATCTGGGCCAAAAGTCAGAGAAGTGAAAGCAGAATTTGCGCTACTTCGGGTCCAACAGTGTTTAACATCCATCTCGTAACTTTCCTTGTTTGCCAGGCATTGCTATGGGCCTTTGAATAGACTCCTATGTTCACCCTCCAAACAACCCTCTAATGTGGGGCTCACACACATTATCCCAGCATTCTCAAATCCGGGACAGGAGGACCACAAGTTTGAGGCCTGCCTGGGCTTGTTTCCAAAAACAAGAAAGCCGAGCACCGAGCACCGCTCCAATGGAATGCTTGCTTAGCATGCATGAAATGGTTTAATTCCAGCATCAAATAAACAGGGTATGCTTGCCCAGGCCAATAGTCTCAGCACTCAGGAGGCAGAGGCAGGAGGATTACGGCAAATTCAAGGCTGTGTGGTTTGTTTGAGGCTGGCTTCTGCTGCATGAAGTCCAGTTTGGAGAGTATCAAAAAGTTAGAAAGATATGGGCTAGAGAGGTGGCTCAGAGGGTAAAAGCAACTGTTGATCTTTTAGAGGAAGTGAATTGCAGTCCCTAAAACCACACTGGGCTTACAACTCCAGCTCCGGGGAATCAAATGCTCTCTTCTGGCCTCAGCAATACACGAACACACACACACACACACAGAGAGAGAGAGAGAGAGAGAGAGAGAGAGAGAGAGAGAGAGAGAGAGAGAGAGAGACAGAGAGACAGAGAGACAGAGAGAGAGAGAGAGAGAGAGAGAGAGAGAGAGAGAGAGAGAAATTAAAAGAAATCAAAAGGAGAGGTGGAGGGGAGAGGGAGGGAGAGGAGAGGGAGAAGGGAGAGGGAGACAAGGAGGAGTTCCACCGCCAGGCAGTGGTGGGCACCCCTTTAATCCCAGCACTTGGGAGGCAGAAGCAGGCGTTTTTTTTTTTGTTTTGTTTTGTTTTGTTTTGTTTTTCCTGAGTTGCTATACAGAGAAACCCTGTCTAGAAAAAAACAAAAACAAAAACGAAAGGGGGAGTTCTGCCAAGGTTCCTGGAAATGACAGGGTAGAACTTGAAGAAACAGATCAGATGAGTTACCCAAGGCCACAGACGGCCTGGGGACAGTGTGGCAGCACAGTCAGCACATGATGCTAGGAACCACACTTGAGCTGGACTTATTTTGTTGTTTAAATTTTTATTTACTTACTTTTTTTACTTATTGGTTTTCAAAACAGGGTTTCCAAGTGTGGCTCCGGATGTCTTAGAATTAGCATCGTAGACCAGGCTGGCCCCAAACACAGAGATCCTCCTGCCTCTGCCTCCACAGAGCTGGGACTCAAGGTGTGCGCCATCATGCCTGACTCTTATTGTTTAAGATTTTAAAAAGAAAGAAAGAAAGAAAGAAAGAAAGAAAGAAAGAAAGAAAGAAAGAAAGAAAGAAAGCAAGCAAGCAGGAGTGGACCATGATGGGCACATGGGGGTTAGAGGGGAGACTTGGGACGGCTTCTCCTTCTTCCTTTATGTGGGACCTGGGAATTGAACTCAGATGTGCAGGCTTGTGCCCCAAGTGCCTTCACCCGCCGAGCCCCCTCATTGGTCCAAGATCCTTTTGTTCCGAGACAAGAGTCTCATGCCGCCCACCCTTCTGTCTGTCCTTCTGCCTAAGCCACCGAGTGCCAAGATGACAGGCTGCCCTGCCCCTTAGCTTGGTTTGCATGCCAGTTCCAGCAACCCTGGAGATGGCCCAGCGAAAGGCATTTTGCAGCCAAACTCCACAATCTGAGCACCATCTCACGGATCCTTATAGGGAAGGAAAGAACCACATGGATAAACAAAATGTAATTTAAAAGTTCAAACACCCCTTCCAAGGGGCCACTTTATGAGCTAGCAATAATCGATGGTTTTAAGAAGTCCTTGCATGCCAGACCCCGTGTCTCCCCAGCTGACTGAGAGGTGGGCCAGGGGAGTTGTAAGCATCATGTTGATCGACAAGACACATCAGGAGCTGAACAACAGCAGATCCTCCAGAGCTAAACTGGGCTCCCAACCCATACTTCCTTCTCCTGGGTTTGGGGTCAGCTGCCTCCCCCATCCCAGGACACATCTTTTAAAGACCTCTGAACAATCCAGCCTTTCCCAGGGCATACAGAGGGCACATGTGTTACTGCCAGGCTGGGATCTGTTTCTCCTTCCAGTCTGGTGGAAATTACCAGGGGCCCAGAGTAGGGTGATCAAGACTGAGAAGACACGATCCCAGCCTTCAGAAGTTTTCCATTCACCCCTGGGTGGGGCAAAAGTACAAATGGGGGGTTCACATTCCATATGTCTAAATATTTAAAAGTGATAAATCATATTAACAAACCTAAATAATAAAATGACTCCTGTTCCACTAGGCGTTCGCCTATTCCTTCTACAGATCTGAGGGGTCTACCCAGAGCTGGACAGGGAGAAACCGCCTCTGAGCCTCAAGCACCCGTTTTGTTTTGTGGCAAGGTCTTGTGTAGCCCAGGCTAGCCTCTAACTTATAATATAGCCCAGGATGACCTTGGATCCTTGATCCTCCTCCCCTGACCTCCTGAGTTCTGGGATTACAAGCATCTTTGCCTGGCTTATGCATCGCGGTGGATAGGAACACAAAGGGAGGGCTCTGTAGGTTCTAAGCATGTCTGGCTATTTTACTTTACCAGTTTACCAGTTGGTATTTACGTCATCAATGTGCAAACCCTCCTCCTTTAACAAGAGCTTCTGCATCCACCCTCCTGCAGCTGTCCCTCGACACAGCCTACCCACTGATGCATCTGATGGGGGTTTGGGGGGACATTACCTACAACCGGGTCATCTCTCTGGATTTTGGCCACCAACACCTCTTGTCTGGCCATTGCAATCGCTTCCTGATTGCTCTGTTTTCCCCTGTCCCTACCCCCAGGCTGCTCTATGCAAGCATCAATGCCCCTTTTTAAAATGTGTTCGCAGCTGGTGAGATGGTTCAGTGGGTAAAGGCACTTTCTGCCAGGCCCGATGGCCTCAGTTGGATCCCTCCATGGTGGAAGGAGAGAACCTACTCCCAAAAGTTGTCCTCTGACCTCCTCACAAACTACGTTCACGCCATGAGTGCCTACACATGTGCAGGCATGCACACAAGTAAAAACACGTAACATTAATAATGGTTTTAAAAAGTGTTGAGAGATGGCTTGCTGCAGACAGCACGTATTGTCCCTGCAGAGCGGCTCACAACTGCCTATAACTCCAACTGCAGGGGATCTGAAACCCTCTTCTGGCCTCTGAAAACACCTGTCCTCGAATGCACGTACCCCACACAGGCACAGATACATCCACATAATTTAAAAATCAAATAAGATAATTTAAAATTAAAGTCTGTTTGCTGCTGGGCATAGGAACACACGTCAGTAACCAAAGCAGTTGGAAGACAGAGGCAGGAAGAACCCAAGTTCAAGGCCAGCCTGGACTCCATAGAGAGACCCCCATCTCAGAAAACCAAAGGCTACGGCCACAATCAAAGGCCGGGAGCACTTGGCCTGGCGTGTTCAAAGGTGCCGTGAATCCAATCCCCAACACCACGAAACATTGTGTGAAACGGGGCTTGTGCGTGTGGCTCAGTTGGTAGGGTGCTTGCCGCGCTTGCATAAAGACCTGAATTTGATCCCCACGACCAAATCAACTGGGTAAGATGATGCATATACACAAACAAAAAAGCAAAACGAACCAAAAGTAGGCAAGTTGTTGCATGCCTGTAATCCCATAGGGCATCTGAGGCCAGCCTGGAATGCAGAAGCCCTGACTGAAGGAAAACACAACAACAAATAATAAGATCAAATACAAGCACGCCGCTCTGCCATCCCTGCGCAGTGGTTACCACTGCCTCCCATCTTGTTCTACCGTGTAAGAGATTCCCTCCCACCCCCAACATCAGCTGAAGAGGATTCCAGATGACGAGCTTCACCTTCAGCCAGACACTCTGGCTAGGTGACTTTCTGACTCTCAGCCTTGGTAGTAGGAGACATGTCTGGTCTAACCACCCAAAGGATTCTGGGTTTGCATGGGAAGGAGTCTGAGGAAAGGTGAGGGAATGGGAGAGCTGGGGAAAGACATATAGATTATAGTGACTCCATCCCCAGTGACCTCAGTGATGGTCATTAAGGAAGGTCTGAGGCATAGTTCCACAATGTATCTTGGGCCACCCTCCCTTCTTTGCCCACACAGGGCTTGACTCTAAGTCAGTTGGAGCCTCAAGTGGCTTTTAAGTAATTAAGCTGAGGGCTGAGCACTTGCAGATGTAATTGTATCAACAGCCCTTGGAGTGTTGGAGGCTCTGGAGAGCAGAGGCTGAGCTCTCAGGGCACCCAAGACAGAAATCACTAGGGCGCCAGGGCCCAAGCTCCTCCTGTGCTTCTCTTTCTGCTGTCCATCTGCTTGGTGCTGAGATGGAGGCCAACCGTCGCCAGGCTCCGAGGGCTCTGTGGCCTTCCTCTGCCTGTAAGTAACTGTCCTACTACAGTCAGTGTACCATCTGTCCTTGTCCCCAGCAGACCCTCCCCACCTGTGTGACAGACTGTCTTCCCAACACCCCAGAAAGTAGGCCAGCAGCCTTGGAAACAATCTTGTGCTGACCTGAGGACTGGATGCTTGAGAGTTATACCAGCCCCTGGTGAGCAGAAATGAAGAAAGTGGGGGTGGGGTGCCGAGGAGAGAGAGGAAGGACAACAGAAACCTGGAGACTGAGAACGGCTCTGTCACCCTGCAAGTGAGCTTGAAGACAATGTCCCACTCTGCAGGCCAGGCCTGAAGTAGGATGCATACTTTTGAGTTATGTGGTGGCATTTGGGGGATGGGGGCGTCAGGGGGTTGAGACTGGGTGCCAATAGCCCAGGCTGACCTTGAACTCACTATGACATTAAACTTCTGACCCTCTCTTTCCACCTCCCACTTGCAAGGATTAAAGGTGTGCACCACTATGTCTAGTTTATAAGGCTCTGTTCATTAAACCCATGCTCTAGACAAGCAGGCCATCAACTGAGCCAGATCTCCAATCCATTGTTTTATTGTTACTGAATTCTTTTTCATTTCTATTGTGCGTATATGTATGTATTTTTGCATGTGTGTGTGCATGTGTGCATGCGTGCTGAGGCCCGAGGTTGATGTGCAGAATCATTCCCTCATCACTGTTCCACCTTCTTCATAGAGACAGGCTCTCTCAATCAAACTCAGAGCTCATTGATATGGATTGTCTTCCTAGCCAGCTTGCTCTGAGGATCCTGTTTCAGCCTTGTAAGGACCCAGCATATTTTAGGTTTCTGGAGGGGGTGGGGTTTTAGCTAGTAAGTTATGTCACTAGCTCTTTGTTTCTTTTTTTCTTTTCTTTTTTTTTTCCAGATAGGATCTCACATAGCTGAGACTGACCTGGAACTTTCTATATAGCTGAATATGATCTAGAACTCCTGATCCCTCGGTGTCCGCCTCCTAAATGTTAGGTCTATATGTGCGTTCAGGGAAGGTCTCTCACCTAATTGGGAGCTTACACATTGGTCTAGACTGGCTGGCCATGAGCTCCAGGAACCTACCTGTCTGTAACTCTACCTCCCCAGCTCTCGGGTTACAGCCATGGGCTATAGCACCAGCTTCTATATGCGTACTGGGGACCTAAACTCAGGTCTTCATGCTTGTTGATTCTTCCAAGAGAAGTCTTGGCAGAGGCCCCTTTCTGCATGCTTTGATTCACTCAACAATTTCCGTGGCCATATCTAGGGGAGACTCCATCTCCCACTCCCGTCCTTGACTCCTTGTACAGTCCCTGAGGAGACATCTTCAGACTGCTAGGCCACTGTCCAAACTCTAAACTTTGTGGGTAATGATACTCTGAATTGGGCCCCTGGTTTTTGTTTTTTTGGTTTTGTTGTTGTTGTTGTCGGGGTTTTTTTGGGGGGTTGTTTTTTTTCAGGGTTTTTTTTTTTTTTTTTTTTTTTACAGCAGCCCAGGCTTACTAAGCAGCCAAGGCTAGACTTGAACTCATTAAGAAGTCCTGGCTAACTAACCTTGAACCCATGATCCTCCTGTTCTGGATTCTAAAATGCTGGGGTTACAAGTATGTCCCCACTAAACCTGATTAATGCAGTGTTGAGAATTGAACCCAGGGATTTCATGCATACAAGGCAAACACTATAGGTCAGCTACATCCCCAGGGCTGCACCTTCTCTATGTCTCTAGGCCAGATAATTGCTTGGATCGCTGGCATCCCTGAGCCCTGTGTCCACTGATAACTCACAGAGAGCTCCTCCTCTGCTAAGGATAGAGAAAACTTCCTGTGTAGAGATCCGTGGACATTCCATCCCAAGGTCTGATGTCCTGGGGAAGGGCCTGCCCAGCTTCCTGGGAAGCTCACCTCCATCAGAACCAAATGGACAGCATCTGCCTGAAGACATTAGGCAGCACCCCCTTTTGATCTAGGCAATGTCCCCCAACATTTCATATGGATGGGGGGCAAAATAGAACTTGGGCTACTAGCAGCATACCTAAATACAGGACACAGAGCTAGGGTATCATTACCTGCAAAACCCAAAGCTTAGCCAGTGGCCAGCCAGTCTGGAGAGAGAGATATCCCAGCACAGGGAGTAAGAGGTGGGGCAGCGATAGAGGCCCCTCCAGGAACACCCAAGGAAATTGTCGAGTGAATCAAAGAATCCACAAAGGTGCCAGCTGCCAAAACTCTTCCCTGGAAAGGGTTGCTTTGGAGACTGTTACTTGTCATGTTTACCTTGGTGTGAATCACGTATCTTACAGCAAGAGTTGCTAGGAGGAAGGGAACGTTTTGGAAGCCAGATGTTTCTCTATAAAGAAAGAGTAATACAAAATAGAATGAGAGAGGTGGGGGACTCACAACAACTCTGCCCCAACCTGGACTACCCCACCTCCCCCACCTCCCACCTCAATTTCTTGCCCTCAACCTTCAAAATCTCTCTCTCTCTCTCTCTCTCTCTCTCTCTCTCTCTCTCGCTCTCTCTCTCTCTCCCTCTCTCCCTCCCTCCCTCCCTCCCTCCCTCTCTTCCTTCCTTCCTGGGGGCAGATCAGGTACTGAAAGGTGCTTTCTGGAAGGTATTTGGCAGGGAGCAGGAAAGTGGAGGGAGGGGAATGTCGGCCTGTGCTAACTTGAGGGGTGTGGCCCCAGGCTTGTCAACAAGAAGAGGGAGTGGCTTCCTGCCTGGGTTCCCGGCTGCTGGCTGTGGAAATTCCTACCTGGCCTCTGCTGCTCCAACCTTACCTGCAACTTCACAAACAAACAAAGAAAAGACGGAAGTCAGTGTGACACCTGCCCCTGCCTGGGCCTCTGCCCTAGAGAGGTTTCAGACAAGCTCAGCACCCAGGAGCCCAGGAGCCTACACCAGCACTACCTAAGACCCCTGGCCCTAGGCCACTCTCCAGTCTATGGACGGCCATCCTGAAGCAGTCAAACCACTTGACCTTTCTGGTTTCCAGAGTCAATGGACAAAGATGAAAAGGAGAGGTGTCAGAAATAAGTACACTGTCACTTACTGTGACTCAAACCCCACCTCCATATCTTAGTGGGTCTTGGAGATGACTTAGATGGTCCATTCTGGTGTCTTTGTGTCAGCACCTTTCTCTCCCACTCCCCAGGAATCTCTTGTATTTAGCTACAGGTGACCTTAAACCTCTGATCCATTCCCAAGTGTTGGGATTATAGGTGTGCAACACCACAACCAGTTGTATGCCTTGCTGGGACTCAAGCCTTAGGCTTTCCACATACCAGACAAGTACTCTACAGGCTAAGCCCCTCCCCCAACTCCCACCCGCCACCGCTTTCCCACCTCAGGTGTCCATGTGATTGCCTTGAGGCTTTGAAGGTGGCTTATGAGATGAGAGCAAATCACCCACCCATGCATGCCCACCCCACTGTTCTAGAGATCCACTATTTCTTCTTCTCATTTATTTATTTTTATTTTATGTGTGCCCCTGAGTGTGTGCCTGTGCACCACCTGACTGCAGATGCCCACGGAGGCCAAAAGACGGCACTGAATCCCTGGTCCTGGAGTTAGAGATGAGTTAGAGATGGTTGTAAGTTATGTGTGTGCTGGAAACTAAGCCGGGTCCTCTGGCAGAGCAGCCAGTGCTCTTAGCCACTGAGCCAGCTCTCCAGCCCCTGTCCGCTGCTTCTTTCATAAACCTCAGAATAAAGCTGGCCATGGAAGTGCACACCTTTGATCCCTTCACGAGGTAGAAGGCAGAGCCAGCACTGTATAGAGAGACACAGTCTTAAAAGCAACAAGAACAACTAGCCATAAACTTCAGATTCTAAGAAGTCTCATTATCTTAATTTTCATGGGCTTAGCAAGACATGATGGTTCATGCCTAAATTCTTGGCATTTAGGGTCTGACACCTCTGGCCTCTTCCTGAACCTGCTCTCACACACAGAGACACACAGACCATGCACACGCACGTGCACGCGCACACACACACACACACACACACACACACACAAATAAAACAAAAGCATCATCTTGCCAGGTGGTAGTGGCACATGAGGTTGATCCCAGCTCTCAGGAGGCAGAGGCAGGTGGATCTCTGAGCACAGGGACAGCCTGGTTTACAGAATGAGTTCCAGGACAGCCTGAGCTATGCAGAGAAACCCTATCTTGGGGGGAAAAAAAAAAAGTCACCTCAACAAAATATAGAGTTTGGGGCCAGCCAAGAGTACATGAGACCCTGTCTCAAAACACAATAAAACAAAACTCCTGGTGTGGTCAATGACACCATGGAACTGAGAACATTCTGGATCACTGGTGGATCAGTGTCACTCCCTACAATGACAGGTTCCCCACTTGGGAAGAGTCGTCTTCAAATGTGACACTCACACGTCATCCCACGGGAGCCCACACCTCGAGGATGTGTCCCAGTGATCTTTCTTTGTCTTTGTTTCCCCAGCTGCAAAGCCAAGCTCATTACAAAATCTAGTCCTGGGATCTGCTGTGTTGTAGGAATTAATTCAGGGGTCTCAACCTTCCTAATGCTGTGACCCTTGAATACAGTTCCTCACGCTGTGGTGACCCCCAACCATAAAACTATTTCTGTTGCTACTTCATAACTGTAATTTTGCTACTGTTTCAAATCGTAATATAAATATCTGTGTTTTCCACTGGTCTTTGGTGACCCCTGTAAAAGGGTCGTTCAACCCCCAAGTGGTCTCAACCTACAGGTTGAGAAATACTAAATTAAGTGAGTGATTTTTGAACAAGATCAGCGGGCACGCTGAAGGACATGTTAAAAGGCACGCCGTGCTTCTACAATTCAGGTTGAAGGCAGAGGAGGACAAACAGCAGGACCACGTGACTGCCATTAGGCCCTACCCCCATCCCCCACTTCCCCCCCCCCCACACTCCTGCCCAATGCCCAGTGGGAGAGGCCCACTCTGGTCTCTGTAGGGGATGGAAGGCCAAGAGGAGACTCACCTGCCTTCTGTACAAAGTCCAGGGGGCCCCGCCCACCCTGGCACCGGGCCCCACCCCCACCGCAGAGTTGGTGGGCGCTGCCACACCCCAACCTGCCACAGCCTCTTGGAGTCTGTGACAAGAACCAAACCTTCCCCGCCTCCCCCTTCCCCTTTCCTGCTTTTATTATTTTTCTTTTCCATAAAGATTAGCCTCTGCTGCTTCTCTATCAAGGCCCAGAGGATAAACATGTGGTCCCGAGGCTGAGAAACGCCAGGCCTGAAGGCCCCTCAACCCCCACCCTGCAGCCTAAACCCGGGGCTTTTAAGCAAGGAATGGTTTTCAGCAAATCTCCCACTATCAGCAGAAACCTTTGAAAGAGTTTGTTTAAAGGCCAGGGAGATAAACAGCAAGGAGTAGTGTTTGTTTAAGAGGCATGCTCTGTGTGGCCACTCTGGGGCCAGGATTTACCATCTGTGGGGAGGAGAGGCACTTGGAGACTAGGGTGGGGGCCTCCGGGGGCACCCTTGGACTCCTGGGTGTGGACTCCAGCCCAGGTAAGCTACCTGAGTCTCGAGGAAGGGAGAAGAGCCAGGCTGTACCTGTGGTCCTCCTAGGCTATTGGCTGCAGAGGGAGGGTAAACGGAGTCCTCAGTCTGCAGCCGTTAGAAAGGAAGCTGCCCAGAAGGACCAGCTGACAAGATGGAGGCAGAAACCCCACATGAAGGGCCTGAGCTATGATTCCATGCCTGGCACACAAGCAGGAGAACCCCAATGGAGATGCCCCGACCGAGCCCATGTGAAAAGCCCGACCTGGGGTGAGGAGTGGAGTCAGGAAGATTACTCATGTCTACTAGTCAGCTGGCCTTGCCCAGCTGATGAACTTCAGGCTCATCGAGAGACCCTGTCTCAAAAAGTTAAGGTGGGGAGGGCCAGCAAGATGGCTCAGGGGAAGAAGGTGCTTGCCACCCAGCCTCACCACCTGAATTCAATCGCCAGGACCTTCGTGGTGGAAGAAGAAAATCGGGCAAATTGTCCTCGCATATGTATATAAGTATTCAAGCTGAACACACACACACACACACACACACACACACACACACACGCAACTAGACTTTTTTAAAAAAAGGTTCCAGGCCCGGTGGTGGTGGTGGTGGCGCACGCCTTTAATCCCAGCACTTGGGAGGCAGAGGCAGGCAGATTTCTGAGTTCCAGGACAGCCAGGGCTATACAGAGAAACCCTGTCTCGAAGAAACCAAAAAAAAAAAAAACAAAACAAAACAAAACAAAAAAAAAAACAAAAAAAAAAACAAACAAAACAAACAAACAAAAGGTTCCAGGAATTCATTCTGCCCTACTCACAGTTCGGAATAGGAGTAGGGTCTTGGTCTATGCCGTCAACCTTACACCCCATAATCCAACATACACCAGAGTTCTCTCTCACCTACTCAACCTCTGAGACACTGGCAGGCCTGCCTCAGTGCCTCAGTGTGCTGAGTATGCATCCTTCCATTGGCCAATGTACTGAGTACATACCTTCCACCATGTGGGGGACTTGGGGTTCAACAGATAAGACTCTGTACACACGATGAGCATGCCCTGGCTAAGGAGACCCCAGTTGAGAGGGACATAGTTACCAGGGCTGGGAGGGATGGTTGAGGCTCCCTGCAAGGCAACTCTGGTGGGTGTATACGTAAAGGCAGAGGGCAGATGCCTAGAGGAACAGGTGCAATGGTCAGGAAGAACCACGGCGCTGCCCATGTCTTGGCTGAGGTGGGTATGGGCTGGTGAGCCTTCAGGCAGGTAGCGGTGGACTCATAGGAGCTTTTCCCAAGAGTCCTTTCTCCCTTCCATGCAGCAAGAACACAAGCTCTGAAGACAGGGAGACAGGTAACTCCTGATATACTTCCAACATGAAGGCACCCCATGAGTCTAGATCAGGAGCAGCATAGGCCATGGGGCAAGTCCTCAGATGGACCTGGAAATCCTTGCCTCCATCTTGGCTCTGACTTTTGCTAACTAGGTAACCTGGGAGGGAAGATGGAAGGAAGAATGATGGGTGCTCGTGTATGGGGAATATTGAGTAGATTTTCCGTAAACACTGGGTCTACCAGTTGGCTCCTTCTCAGTCTTCTTTGCTATTATTGCCTCTTGGAAAGATGAACTAGCAAATGAGGGGTTTGTCTACCAGGGTCCAGAACTGGAGGAGGTGAGGAGCAGCTAAGTTGTCTTCAGGACCCTCTCATTGGCCAAAGTCCAGTTTGGCTTTTTGGGCTTCACAAGGAGGGCAGAAATTCCAGAGCAATGGGTTTTTGGTCCCACTCAGCAGGAAATCCAAGAAGGCAGCGTTGTTGACTAGTGGAAGGAACTTCCAGACACAGAGCCCCTGGGCTGGGCAAAGGTAGGGCGGAGAGACGGAAGGGAAGAGGTGCCCTAGAAGTCTCTAGATCTGCTTCTACATAAAGATTTGGAAAATCTCCACCACTCCTTACGGGGATTCAAAAGTCCACCAAGTGCATCTCTAATCAGTCCTCTCAAAGAAAAGTCATCTGTTGTTTGTTAACATCCTGCCAGGTGACAGGCCAGCACACCTGGGAGAGATAAACCCATGCTAAGTTTGAACCAGCAGCTCATTAGCCTGTGAGCCTTACCCAGATGACACAGGTGAGGCTTTCAGGGCCTTGAATGTGTGCTCTCTGAGGTACAAGAACATTCCAGCACTGCGGGAAGGACTGAGGGACAGATGTGTTTGGGAGACATGCTATAAGTATTTTATTACATAATTCCCACTGCTCTGAAGCTCAGCCTGGAATTAGATGAACTTCTGCTGGGATCATAGCATTGCAGGCTGTGGTTCAGACATTAATAGGGCGGGCTGCTGTCCCAGCCCCTCCTCTCTGGCAGCCGGAGTGCCTGGGGACCTCAGGGTTCCTTCTCTTTGCCCTGTCGACAACTTGCCAAGGAGAACCCTCGTGCCTGGCAGCTGGAAGCCAGCCCTTTCTTCTTTCAAAGCGTCTGTATCTCCGTTGTTTCCTCCTCCTTCCTCCTCCCCACCCCTCAAAAAGGGAGGATACCCCTGTGTTGAGTACACAGCCTGTAATTTTGCTGTCAAACCTCAGCTAGAAGGTCAGTGTTGTGACTGGCTGTGTAAGGATCTCTCCCTTAAGGGTAATTACACTAAATTCCCCTCTGAAGGACAGCTCTCTCTGGATAGAATACAAGAAAAGTCCCACATCATACCCCTGTTCATAGAAATGCTTGGGTCTCTGTGACTGTCACCAGCACTCGGCAGAGGGATACTTTGAGGCACTCTGACTCCTCTGAGCTGAGGCTGCAGGGTGACAAGTCCCAAGGCCGCAGGGAAGTATAGCCGAACAGCAAGGGGGGAGGGCTCCAGAGAGCTCTGTCTGGGGACCTGGGGTTCTAGGTGGCCCAGAGGTGCTTGGCTTCATTTGGAGTGTCTCTGCTTTAGCTGACAATATCCTCAACCATGAAATCAAGAAGGTCCCATCTCCTGGGATCTCCATCTCCAGTCAGGGAGAGGAGATCCCTCCGTGCTGACCCATCCCTCTAACAGGTTGGCCTCGATCAATCGATCAATCGATCAATTGTATTGTGCACTCAAAGATTCCCCGCCCCCACCATGGGCCAGCAGGACTGGAGATGGATTTAAGATGAACCTGGATGGGGCAGCAACGCCCTTGAGAAAGAGTTGTGGGACTCTTAAGCATAACGACGCCTTTCTAGGTAAAATGAAAACACAACACACCTGCCCATCATGCACAGCCCATATCAGGAGACACCACCTTCCCTCTAGTTCCATCCACCTGGAAGACCCAAGGACAGCAGAAAAAGAAACAGGTCCCAACCTTCCAGGTTTAGCACTGGAGTTTCCCCTCTATCCCAGGGAGACCCCGGCAAGAACCGGGGAGTCACTTCACCCACAACAAACAGTTAAAAGGAAGAAAGCGGGTCTGGCGATATCAATGCACTTTGATAACAATAAACCCTGCTTTTAATTTATGCTAATGTGTAGGGCTGTGGTGACAGTAAGGACTAAATTACAGAGTGGCTTTCGAGCCGGTAATTATCCCTCCATTTTTCACCGCTCTGGAAGATGGACACACAATTATGCTCTCTTGCTGTATATTAATACAGATTCTTGACATCTTCAGCAGACCCGGAGCTGTCATCCAGCTTTTTGTCTCCTTTAATTGAAAATTAATGGTTACTGGGTTGCCACGGAAACAGAGGCCACGGACGCCAATGGCGCTCACGTCTCACTGAGGGACTGGCGGCATCAGGAGTCCGGAATGACCTTGAAAGTTAAAAGAAAAAAAAACTTAAAAAAAGAAAGGGGAGAGGAGTGGAGATGAGGACAGGAGGGTGGGCAGCTGTGGGTCAGAGCAGAGAAAGAGAAGGCAAGAGAAGGGAGAGAGTGGAGGGGCATGGAAAAAATTACAGAGAAAACACCACAGAATTGGGAATATGATGAGTGCTGGACAGAAAGGAATCAATTTAGTAAATTTCATCTGCTTTATTTTGCTTTGTTTTTCACTCTGATTCTCTTCTACCCGAGGCCGAAGGGGGATCTTGAACTTCTGATCCTCTTGCCTCCAGAGCTCTCCCAGTGGGCACTGCTTTTATAGGTGTGTGTCATCAAGCCTGGCTCAGGCAGTTCTGGGGATTGAACCCAGGGCTTTGTGCTTGTTGGTAAACATGCTAACAACTGAGTCAGATCCTCAGTTCTTCCCCAGAAGACCACTGAAAGGCCGGGAGATGGATCTTCCCGGTTGGAAAACCCTGTGGTCAGATCTGTGTGAGAACATCAGCCTCTGCCTAGAGCTCGGGGGTGGAGGTGGGTGGGTGGGTGGGGGCAAGAGACAAAGTGTCTTAGGTGTGGTGGAAGGCAGTGGATGGAACACTGGCCGTGGGTGAGGGATGTTGGCGGGGGGTGGGGGCATGCCCCAGGAGCCAAATTGGGTGGTGCTGTTAAAAACAGGATCAGAGAGAATATTTCTGCTTCAGGAGCCGGGAAGCCACACAATGAGGACAGGGGACACAGTGAAGGGCTCTGTGGGCCTTCAGCTTTAAAAACTTAACAAAAAGAACCAGACAGAGTTAGGGATGGAGGTCTGAGGGGGAAGAGCCTAGTTCTGGGGGGAAAGGCCAGGTTTACCTGGGAAGGTTAGATGTGGCGTGGACAGCTCAGGGAATCTGCAATCTAGTAGTTCTGAGACTAGAAACATCTTTTTCTAGGAGCAGTTGTGGGCTCAGCACAGGGCCAGTGAACACGCCCTAGTGTTCTAACAGGAAAGCTAGGCTCATTGCTTATCAGTCTTGGCATCTGGTTCAGGACACTCAATTCACTAGTTTCTAGTCACCCACAGGGAACCGGGCCCAAGTCCTGAGGACAAATCAGCACTGACCTGTCCCAGTGGAAAGTGGGAGCAGATGGACACACAAGCAAACAACTACTGGATAATCTGACCCCTCAACAGTTTCTCTCTAAAGATGCCCATTGCAATGGTGTTTATCATAGTTAAAAAAAAATCCAGAAATAATCTATATAACCAACCACTGGACAGATGAGATGAGACGCTTGTGTATGCACACTCTGACCATGGAGGTCAGAGGAGGGTATTAGATCTCCTGGAGTCAGTCAGTCTGTCTGTCTGTCTATCTATCTATCTATTGATTGGTCTTCCTCTGTGTAGCCCAGACTGGCCTAGACAGAGTTATACGGAGAAGGGTGACCTTAATTTTTTTTTTTTTTTTTTTTTTAGATTTATTAGTTTATTTCACATGTATGAGTGTTTGTCTGCATTATACCTGGTGCCTGTAGAGGTCTGAAGAGTTGGATGCCCTGGAACCAGAGTATGAATGAATGGTTTCAAGTGACCTTGTGGGTGCTAGAAACTCAACCCAGGTCCTTTACAGCAAAAGCAAGCCTAACCACAGAGCTGCTCCCCGGCCTCCAACCTTGGACTTTTGATTCTGTCGCTTTCATCTGCTGGGAAGATAGGTGTGAGCCATCACACCCAGTTTGTTGTGTGCTGGGACATGATCCCAGGACTTTGGGCATGCTGGGTAAACAGTACCAAACTGTACTATAGGAGGCTCTGTGTATTAAAGTGACCATCCTCAAGTCTGTAAATGTACATATCCTTCAAAAGATCCAGTGTATCCAGGAAGTGTTGCCACGGCTATCTCTCTGGGCTTTCAGATTATAAATAATCTTTGTCTCCTTTAGTGTGTGTGTGTTGTGTGTATGTGTGTTTGTGTGTGTTGTGTGTTTATGTATGTTGTGTGTATGTGTTGTGTGTGTTTGTGTGTGTGTTGTGTGTGTATTGTGTGTGTGTGAGTGTGTTTTGTGTGTGTGTGTGTTGTGTATGTGGTCTTTCTGTACTTTCTAAGTTTTCCTCTGTATGTGTATCTATATGTTGGTTTTGGTTTTTTGAGACAGGGTCTCCAGTACCCCAGACTGGCCTTGAACTTAGTCCATAGGCAAGGATGACCTTGAACTCCTGATTCTCCTACCTCCTTTTTCCTAGTGACAAGATTACAGCTGTTCACCACCATGCCCAGGTATGTTTTCTGAAATTCTTAATATATATATAACTTTATCATAAAATGGCATTTTTTTTTTTAGATTAGCAGTTCTAGGGACCAGCACCCTAGAGTTTAAATTCCCAACAGTGGGGAGGGGGCTCCCCACATACTTATGCTGAGATTTGGCAACTGGCCCAGAGTTTTATCCAAGAAACAGGACCCTTCCTTCCCAAATCACCAGACTCCCATCCCAAACCCTCATCTCATTCAAATCCCCTCCTCACCTCAGCTGGATGTCCAGAGTATACAGAGATCTGGGAGGGGCTGAGGACCCCAGAAGGGCTTCCCAGTGAACAGGTAAGCAAATAAACATGTATCCTATCAGCCATGACCACCACTTGGTTCCTGGGTGAACCCTGAAAGTATCATGGCTAGCTTAAACCACATGCCGGCACATCGTCGGCCCAGTGGCCAGGGGAGGCGTTGGCTCATGAAGATCCAGTACCTGGCTGGACCTCAGTGGTCAACAAGCTAATGATGGGTCTTAGACAGTTACTAACTATACACCATTATAACTCTACAACGAATCTCACTATTTATGTGTGTTCATACATACAGGTTGAGCGTGTGCACGCACATGTGCGGGGGGTGGGGGGGACAGAGGCAGCGACAGAGAGAAAGACAGAGACAGAAGCCAGCTTTAAAAAGTCCTCAGGGACCATCCCCTTTCTGTTTGTTTGTTTGTTTGTTTGTTTTCATGTATTTATTTTTAAGAACAGGTCTCACTATGAAGCTATCAGTGGCCTGGAACTGACTATGTAGGCCAGGCTGACATTGAACTCAAAGAGATCCTCCTGCCTCTGCATTTTAAGTGCTGGGATTAGAGGTGTTAAAACTTTTACTTGGTCCTGGAGGGATGGCTCAGTGGTTAGGAGCACTGGCTATTCTTCCAGAGGACCCAGGTTTAATTTCCCAGCACCCACATGACAGCTCACACCTGTCTATAATTCCAAGTCCAGGGGACCTGACTTCACACAGACATACATGCAGGCAAAACCCCAATGCACATAAAATAAAATTTTCTTTTTTAAAAAAAAAAATAAAATTTTATTTAGTGTGTGTTTGAATAAGAGCACACATACGTGTAACACAGTTGATGTGTAGAGATCAGAGAACAGTGCTCAGGGGGTGACTCTACAGTGGGATCCATCATTGACTGATGTAGTTCACCAGGCTTGCATGACAAGTGCTCTGACCCCACCGGCCATCTCACTAGCCACCCTACACACACTACTGTTTATTCCTTGTTTGTTTGTTTCTATTTGCGTGTGAGGCAGGGTCTCATGTAGCCCAGCTGACCTTGAATTAGCTATGCAGCTGAAGATGATCTTTGACTCCCGATTTTCCCAGACATTCCTCCAGTGCCAGACTTGACACCAAAACTAGGTTGTTCCTCTTTCTGAAGGTGGCATTTGCTTCATCCACCTGGAGGGTCTCACAAGGGCCCAGTTCTTTCTTTATGTGTCCTGCATCCACGGGTGATGGGAAGAAGACTTGAGCCTCACTCTCGGCCAGCCTGACTGGGACATAAAATTGTCTGGGCTTCTGTCCCATGACTGGCTGGTCCCAGAGACATAGGAGGCTTGGCTTCCTCTCTGCCCCCTGTCTGTCCTTCTCTACCTGTCTCCTGTCCTTGCCCCAGCCTCTCCAGTCACCCCTGCCCACTTCCCTCCCTACCCACTTTCCCAGAGCAAGAACAAGAGAACAAACAAGACAAACCCAGAGGCGACGGTAGTGGCAGCAACGAGGGAGACAGGGAACCGGCCTTCATTTCCCGGCTTCCCTGATCCCGACCTTAATCCCTGCTCAGCATCCTGTCAGCCGCCTGTTCTGAGCTGACATTGCTGCAGGCACCTTCTCCGCAGCCCTTCCTCAGATCTACCTCCTCTGGGGACTTTTAAAGAGGAGCCGGAGGTTTCTCTGTTACAGCCTGCTTCACTCGCTGCCCTCAAGCAAAACCTGGGCTCCCACGGGGCTGCGGGGAGGAGGGCTAGGGGGATGGGGTGGAAGGGCGGGGTGGTGCCAGTTCTGATGTTTTTGAGGAGGAGTCAGGGTGGCCGGGGCAGGGCCCCAGAGAGGGAGTGAGGGTCAGGCCTGGGGCAGGGGCCCAGCCAGTACTGCCTGTCTATCAAAGCAGGGCAGGGGTCGGATTCTCAGGTATGTAGGCATGAGAGACAGAGGAGAAACTGAGGCTAGGACTCAAGGAATTTAGAAAGATGGGTGGGGAAG
This sequence comes from Arvicanthis niloticus, assembly GCF_011762505.2. Taxonomy (NCBI): domain Eukaryota; kingdom Metazoa; phylum Chordata; class Mammalia; order Rodentia; family Muridae; genus Arvicanthis; species Arvicanthis niloticus. The sequence goes on along the minus strand of NC_047674.1, from coordinate 56,041,844 downwards.
AAACTGGGGTTATATATAGTTGTGAACCAATAGGAAGTCAGAGGTCAGAGTGGGTTCAGTGGGTAAAGGTGATTGCAGCCAAGCCTGACAAGCAGAGTTTGATGGCTGAAACCCACATGGTGGGAGGAGAAAACAGACTCCTTACAAGGTCTCCTCTGACCTCTCCATGTTCCCTGTGTGGCGAATGCGTATGGGCATGCTTGTGTGCGTGCACATGTGTGAGCATGAGTGTGTGTATGCACACACGCCCACTGAACAAATAGAAAAAAAAAAGTTGTTTTATTGTAAAGAACTTGGAGATACCTGGATGTGATGGCACACCCTTCTCATCCCAACAGAGGCAAACAGGTCTCCATGAGTTCAAAGCCAGCCTGGTTTACATAGTGAGATCCAGAAAGCCAGGGCTGCATAGTGAGATTCTGATGACAGACAGACAGACAGAAAGACAGAAAGACAGACAGAAAACCAACCAACCCAGAAACTTGGTGGTATGGCTTGGAGAAGGGGTCTGGACCAACATTTATACCTGCCAAGTGCCGCAAGCCATCTGGGAAAGGCAAGGAGGAGGGAGGCTAATTCCAAACCCACCCCTGCCATATGGTAGCTGAGGCTCAGTTGCTCGCCTTCCTGGGCCCCTTGCCCCTCTTCTCTAAGGTTAGGAGTGATGACAGAGATGGCTTCCTTCCAGCAGCATGGTGGAGATAGAGTCCTGGAGAGCAGAGCAGCTGGGTTTCACTGACGGTCACCATTCAAGTCAATATCTCCCGGGACACGAGAATCTGCAGCTGTGTTGGGGTCTTCGACAATGGTATTAGAGTGGGACATAGTGGTGCCTGCCTTAAATCTCAGCACTTGGGTGGCAGAGGCAGGAGGATCTCTGTGAGTTTCAGGCCAGCCTGGTCTGCAGAGTGAGCTCCTGGAGAGCCAAGACTACAGAGAGATACTGTCAATGAATGAATGAATGAATGAATGAATGGTACTGTATCTGAGATCAGCGCATGAGAGCAAGGGTCATGCAAGAGCCTGGAGAAACTGTTATGAGTGGCCATATCAGAATCAAACTCAGTGTGCAGGCTCAACTCTCCAGTGCAACATGTCTGGCCAGCCCAAAATTTCCAAGCAACCAGGTCAAAATGTCATATCATCTCTTGGTCCCTAATAGGTGTTGATAAAAATCTTCCTCCTCTTTTCCTTCCTTCAAAACCGATTTTATCCTTCCTGGTCTCCAGATGAATTCCACTCTGGGGAAATTCCTCCCTAACTGGACCAGGTACTTCAGTCTCTGTGTTTGGGTATGGTGGAGGGGAATGCCTTCAGAGACACCCAGGCCACTGTTCTGTCCTTGGGAAACCACCAACTGCTAGTCTCAGTATTCCTAGGAACTAGTCCCTGCAGGCTGACTCCTGGACATCCTGCGCCCGACCTGCTGAGGAATCTTGGGAAGCATCCTGTAAGAAGCCATACAGAATCTGACTCCCGCTACTATTGAAGACCCCACCTCCTTGCTAGGTATCCCGGCAAACATATGCAGTTCCAACATTTGGGAAGTTAAGGCAAAAGAATCATAAGTTCAAGGCCAGCCTGAGAAACACAAGACCCTCTTCCTAAGGCTGTTGATCTGAGTTTGAACCCAGGGACCCAAACAGTGGAGAGAACCAATTCCTTGACATTCATACATATGTGTGCACACAAACAGAGAAGAAGAAGAAGAAGAAGAAGAAGAAGAAGAAGAAGAAGAAGAAGAAGAAGAAGAAGAAGAAGAAGAAGAAGAAGAAGAAGAAGAAGAAGAAGAAGAAGAAGAAGAAGAAAAGAAAACCCAAGTCAGGCATAGTGGCACACGGCTTTAATCCCAAGCACTCTGGAGGCAGAAGGCAGATCTCTGTGAGTTAGGGCCAGCTTGTTCTACAGAGTGAGTCTAGGACAGCCAGGGCTACAAACAAACAAACAAAACAAACAATAAAAACCCAGCCTTTTCTCTTGTACTAGGTCACACTGTGTGTGTATGTATGTTTGTTTCTTTGTTTTTTTAGACATGGTTTTTCTCTATAGCCCTGGCTATCTTGGAACTTACTCTCTAGGCTGGGCTGGCCTTGAATTTACAGATCCTTCTGCCTCTGCACCCTGAGTTCTGGGATTAAGGGCAGGAAACAGCACTGCCTGGCACACTGTGTACCCTTTATATTGTCAAGATAGAAGGTCCTTGCTTAGCTGGGGATATGGAAGCTTTCTTCCCAAAGCCAGGAGAGGACAATCTTCAAATAACTCTGAGACCTTGGACTTGATTCTGGTCTGCAATCCTAAACTCGTCTGCTACAAGTGGTAAAAGATGAGCACTTCCTGGTCTAGTTTCCACAGTGAACCCTGTCTTTCTGAGGTTTCCTCAGAGACTCCTGGGGCTCCATGTTCCACAAAAGCCCTGTCACCCTACCCTTGGAAAGCAAGCTCACTCAGGCGGTAGCCTACATGCTCTGGAGGCTGGTGAGCAGACAGCTGTGTGCTGATTCCTTTCAGTGTGTCCACCTTTGGGAAGGGCCGACGGGGTAGTTCCCAGATTCCCATACCTCACATTTCCAAACACTCTAACTAGGTAGATTCCCATCAGTCTTAGCACAGTGAGGTAGGCCGTCTTACCACTTAGGAGGCAGAGGCAGGCAGATTTCTGAGTTTGAGGCCAGCCTGGTCTACAGAGTGAGTTCCAGGATAGCCAGGTTTATACAGAGAAACCCTGTCTCAAAAAACCAAAAGAAGAAGAAGAAGGAGAAGGAGGAGGAGGAGGCGGAGGAGGAGGAGGAGGAGGAGGAGGAGGAGGAGGAGGAGGAGGAGGAGAAGAAGAAGAAGAAGAAGAAGAAGAAGAAGAAGAATTTATTTATTTATTTTATGTGAGTACACTGTCACTGTCTTCAGACACCAGAAGAAGGCATTGGATGACATTACAGATGGTTGTGAGCCACCATGTGGTTGCTGGGACTTGAACTCAGGACCTCTGGAAGAGCAGCCAGTGCTCTTAACCACTGAGCCATCTCGTCAGCCCCCCCTTCCTTTTATTAAAAAAACAAGATTTCTTTTTCTATACATTTATTTGTTTCTTTGCCTGCCTTGGTTTTTCGAGACAGAGTTTTTCTGTGTAGCCTTGGCTATCCTGGAACTCACTCTGTAGACCAGGCTGGTCTCAAACTCACGGAGATCTTCCTGCCTCTGCCTCTGCCTCCGAGTGCTGGGATTAAAAGGCACAAGCCATCCTGGGCCACTGGGGTTGGATCCCATAGAGCTAGCAATAGGTCGTTGTGACCCACCCTACATGGGTGCTAGCAACTCAGACCCTCTGGAAGCACAGAAAGCGCTCTTCCCACTGAGCCATTCCTCTGGCCCTTCATTCTCTTGAGACTGAGTTCTTCTGCATCCTTCCCGTGACAGGTGCAGGCTGCCTACGAAGCTCCATTTCCAACTGGCTCTTTCCACAGAGCCCCAGCTTTTAGCTGTCTGGCTCTTAAAGCAAGCCCATCTGTTTGGGAGATTTCAGAGGTGGCTGGGAGGGGCCCCAACCAGGCAGGTTCCTTCCAAATCCGTGCAGTGGAAGATCCCCTGTTATCAGGCAGCCCCAAGCCCGGTGTAATTCCAGGGTGGGAGGCAGTACAGTGAGATCTTGTCAAGAGACAAGGCAGCATAAGAGGATTCTGGAAGCCAGATTCTGAAACTCCCATGGGTGTGAGACCAGAAACCCAAACCCTGGCCTTCTACTGTACCCCTCAAGCCACTGTCCGGAAAAAATAAACTATTTCCTGCGATCACCTCCGAACCAGAATCTGTGAGTCCGCTGTGACACATGTTACATAAATAGAAGCCGCAGAGGGGAAAAGCCTGTTTTCTCTTTCATTATTTATCACTCTCTAACCATCTCCAGCTGGGTGAGTAAACAGGCACATTGGCCCATAATGAGGAACAGACTGCTGCCGTGGGGCTGCTGGAGGGAATAGGTGTGTGTGTGTGTGTGTGTGTGTGTGTGTGTGTGTGTATGTATGTTAGAGAGGCTAGGTCTCATGTGTGTGTGTCTGTGCATGTGTGTATATGCATGTGTAAGTATGTATATGTGTGTGAATGTTAGAGAACCTATATCTCGTGTGTGTGTGTGTGTGTGTATGTGTGTGTTAGATAGGCTAGGTCTCGTGTGTGTGTGTGCGCATCTGTGTATGTATATGTAAGTGTGTTGTATGCATGTGTATGTGTGTTAGAGAGACTATATCTTGTGTGTGCATGTGTATATGTATATGTAAGTGTGTGTATGCATGTGTATGTGTGTTAGAGAGACTATATCTTGTGTGTGCATGTGTGCATGTATATGTAAGTGTGTGTATGCATGTGTATGTGTGTGTTAGAGAGGCTAGGTCTCGTGTGTGTGTGTGTGTGTGTGTGTGTGTGTATGGGGTGTGGTGTTAGAAAGAGAATATATCTGCTACTTATGAAGCCACCTTCATAAGGGGTGAAGAAGAATCAAGGGGCATCCTCTAGAGGCCTATCTAGGGTGGGACCGAGCTGCCAGGTTCAGGTCTGGTGGGAGGAGGGATGCTGGAGCAGAGGGAAGAGTCAGAAGGAGAAGGCTGTGTGAGTGGAAAGGGATGTCAGACCAGAAGGCTAGTCTAAGGCTGCAAATGTCTAGGGATCCGAGCATGACCTCCCCGGGGTGGCCTCTGAGTGTGGCCATCACTGAGTGTGTGGTGTGGAACATGGAGCAAGAGGGCCTGTGCTGAGCTATGTGAGGCCATGGAGGTGTGTGGTCCTGGTAGCATATTCCAGTATTTGTGACCTTGGAATACGGGTACGTGTAGACAGATGTCACGGTGGAAGAACACTATAGGCATGCAGAGTTTATGGCCAGGGATGGTATTAGAAGCTGAATTTTACTCCTTCCAGGCCATTGCGTGCATGCATGTGTGTGTGTGTTTGTGTGTGTGTGTGTGTGTGTGTGTGTGTACATGACATCCAAACAGCTAGCACCTTGGAATATGACCTTATCTGAAGACCAGGTGTTTGCGAATGTAAACAGTAAAGGGGAATTAAAACCGGAGTTGGGTGGCCCTAAGGTGTTATGAGTTGTGTTCAAAATTGTTCCTATGAAGGCAACATGTGGAGAGAGTGTTCTGGAACTGAAGGGGACAGGAGTGATGGATCTGCTAGCCAAGAAGCATCTGGAGGCCCCTGAAGCTTGGAGAGAAGACTCTCTCCCTCAAACCTTAGGAGGAACCTCTTTGCTTTTTGAGATAGGGTCTCTTACAGCCCAGGCAGGCCTTGATGAAGGTCGTGTGCCTGACTGCAGGTGCCTTCACCCACTAAAGCCTCTCACTGCCCAGAGACCTCAGAGTGTCTCTGTGATCTAACCATCTCTATGGTCTAGCACGTAGTCTGGCCCTCATTCACCTTCAGACCAGCCAGGCCATCTCAGCCATTCAATCTGGGGACAGCATAATAGTCCCACCACAAAGCCCATGTCATGTCAAAAAGCCTGTGTCTCCGAATCCTCAATCGTATCCCAGACAGTTCTTGCTGGGCTCCTTTCTTCTGAAAAGGACTCAGACACCCTAGCCTCGCCAGAATCACAGTGATGCGTCACAGTGAAGAGGCCCAGTGGTCACAGACTTACTTTTCTTAAAAGTAAAAAATGCCTTGGGTAAAGGTGCTTGCCTCTGTGTTTTGAGTCTGGGGCCCATGCATCTACAGGAGAGAACAGACCCCTGAAAGTTCCAGAAATGAAGTAACAGACTCTGCCACACTCAAACCATGGCAGCCGCACATACACAGCAGGGCACGTGCACACACACACAATAAACAAAACTTTAAAATACCGTATAGACTGTCTGGCTTATAAACTCTGAGACCAACACCTCACCAAGATAGTCCCTCACACCAAGACCCATAGTGGCTGGGCTGTCTCACCGCCAGAGTGATTTGCTTCACCTGTCCCCAGCTTCCACGGTGTCTTGCCTTATTCGGGGGTCTGCAGCCCCACAAACCCTCCTTTCATATTTTATAATTTGCCAGCTAAGCATGCACATATACATATTTAAGATTTATTTTTATTTCACATATATAGGTGCACATACACATGTGCACCACATATGGTGGTGCCTTCAGAGGCTAAAAGAGGGTGTCAGATACCCTGAAACTGGAGTCACAGGCAGCCGCACACTACCATGTGGGTGTTGGAAACCAAACCTGAGTCCTCCACAGAAGCGGCAAGTGCTTTCAACTCCTTTCTCCCCAAGCTCCTAGTGTATTCTCTGCTTTCCTGTGTCATGGCTCTGACACAAACCCAATGTCTCACGAATCCTGAGCAGGCGGGGCTAAAACTACACCCTCAGACCAGCTCGGTTGTTTTGGAGCAGGATCTTACTTAGCCCTGGTTGACTTTGAACTCACTATATAACCGAACATGACATTGAACTCCTGAGCCTCCACAACTACTACCCCAAATCCTAGAATGGTACGAATGAACCACCAGAGTGTGTGTGTGTGCATTCACACTCAAGTACATGAGTGTGTGTGAGCGTGTATGTGTATGTACGTGTGCAGCCTTAAGTATATTCGTGTTTTGAAACAGTCTCCTATAGGCTGACCACCAACTTCTCTAACTTGAGCTTCTGCTCCTCCTTCCTCCACTTCTGGGGCGCTGGGTTACAGAACACAGAATCCCACCAGAGTTGGGATTCTGCTCTGGGGTGCTGAGCTCAAACATATCACAGTACACTTGCTAGGCAAGAGCTCTCTCTCTCTCTCTCTCTCTCTCTCTCTCTCTCTCTCTCATTCCATCGCCAGCCCCAGACTGGCTTTAATTGTAATAGGTAATTATTTACCATCATTTTAATAATAGGAAGTTTGGGGTCCGTTTTCCTTCCTTCCTCTCCCCTCCTTCTCTCTCTCTTTCTTTCTTCCTTCCTTTCTTTCTTTCCCTTTTTTTTCTTTTTTTTATTTGTTTGTTTGTTTAGACTGGGTCTCTCTATGTAGCCCTGGCTGAGCTAGAACTCCCCAAGTGTAGATGAGGCTGGCCTTGAAGTCACACAGATCCACCTGTCTCTGCTTCCTTAGTGTTGGTATTAAAGGTGTGTGTCACTAGCTGTATTTGTTACTTTTGCACAGTTCTGGTGAAGCACAAAGCGGGGCAGGGAGCTAAAATGGGAGGGTTGGGAGGGACAGAAGCAGGGGTTAAGGTGGGCGGGGCAGGGTGGGGTTATGGTGGGAGGATCGGGGTGGCTCACAGTTTCAGAAGTCCATCATAGAAAAACAGACATGGAGGAACAGCTTAGACAATGGTGTCAGAGCATGTGACAAATATTCTATATATTATGGCCAATTAAGGAGCAGAGAACAAGACAGGAGGCAGGCACAACCATCAAAGGCCTACCTACCCTTAGCCACCTACTTCCTCAAGCCAGGCCCCACCACTCCAAATTTCCAGAACCTTCCAAAATAGTGACACCAGCTAGGGACCAAGCACTCAATTCATGAGCCTTGGGGGTTAGTTCAGGTTCAAACCATATTATCAGTTAAGAGAAATGCTGGGACTGACAAGATGGCCAAACAAATAGAGGTGCCTGCCACCAAGCCTGATGACCCTATTTTGAAACCTAGAACTCACACTGTGGAAAGAGAACAGAAGCCAGGCAATGTTGGTGTGTGCCTTTAATCCCAGATTCAGGAGAGAGAGGCAGGAGGATCTCTGTGAATTTCAAGGCCAGCCTCTAGTGAGAATTTTGGTTTCTTAAAAAACTCAGTTATGCTATGTGGATGTTTCTGTTTTAATCCCAAGCATGGGATCTGGGGCCGCTCCAGACTGTGCACAGCCACTAATTAGGGTTTACCTCTTGCTCTAGGAGGGCTGTGATTTTTGCCAGCTGCAGATAGTTTGGTATTCTAAGGACTCCGGAGAGGGTATAAATGTGAGAGTCCCAAGAGGGCCTGTATTGGCTGCTGCTCCTGGTCCCTGCTGCTGCTTTCCCTACTGCTGGATTGCCAGTTGGAGATATTCTGCTGACAAGAACTGGACTTGCCCCAAGGAACTTGATGCCCCTAATCAGCAGGAAGTAGTCTAAAGAGGTCTACGTCCTCTCCCCTATAACCAACCTCCTTTCTCTCCTCCTTCCTAGTGTTGTGGGGGTCAGGATGGAGAAGGGTGGTATATATACAAGAACCCAATAAAGTAGCCAAAAAATACACCAGCCTCGTTTTTCTAAGTCAGCAAAGACTGCCTATTAAGGTCCCATCTCAAAAAAAAAAAAAAAAAAAAAAAAAAAAAAAAAGAGCATTCTTTCCCTGAATTCTGCATCTCTCTTCGATAGACCACCACTACAAAAGAAATGGCTAATTATTGTCTTAATTTTTTAAGACAATAATTAGTTTTAATCAATAACACATTTTATGAATCCCTACATAACATCCTTAGTTTGGCCTCTAGGACTGCAAAGTCTAAAACTCTATCCCTGCAAAAACAATGTGTAGCCTTCTAGTGCTTCTGCCACTTCCCACTGTGCCGCTAAACAGCCCTGAGCTTGCATAAACAGATGGGTGTGGCCAAGCCAAAACGCAACTTTACTTACAAAGAAGATAGTGGGCAGGATTCCGCCTTTCCAGCAGGACTCTGGGAACCCTTGGCCTTCATGATGGTGTGACGGGCCAAGGAAAGCCTCCGAAAGGTCCAGATGAGCCAGTGCTTGCTTGAACAATTCCCTGGACCAAACTGGGCAGGGTGAAAGCCTGAAGCCTACTGGAAGTCAGGACCTCTGAGAACAAGGCTCACTCAGAGAAAGGCAGAAGTAAGCCATAGGAAGCCCTATTGTGTTATTTTAAGCCCCAGAGCACACAGCAGCAGCAGCAAAAACTCAACACTGGGTCCAGCAGTTCCAGCAACACATCTGATCCATTTCTATTGTTATTTATGTCTCTTTGAAGTGGCTTTTCTGATGCTTGCACTGATACAAGCTCACAAAAGAAGAGTGTGTAATCCAGCCCGGGGCATTCAGGGAAGACTTCCAAGAGGAGGTACGTCAAGGTGGGTCTTAGAGTCAGCAATGAAAGCAAATGGGAGAGAGGATATTTTGGATGGAGGACAGGGGTTACAGAAAGCCTGGTTGCAGGGCACAAGTATCAGGAGACAGAGCTGGAGGTGGACAGGATGGGATGGGAGGGTTTGAGAAAGCACACCCTGCACGCTGTGTGTCTGGCCAGAGTGCTGAATTAAATATACATAAATGAAATTATTATTATTAGTGGGTGTGTATGTGTGAGTGTGTGTGTGTCTCTGTGTGTGCATGTGTGTGTGTATGTGTGTGCATGCATGCACATGCATGTGTGCATGTGTGTGAATATATATGCATTTGTGTGTCTCTCTGTGTGTGCCTATGCATGTGTGTGTGCATGTGTGTGCACGTGTGTCTCTGTGTGTGCATGTATTCCTGTGTGCCTGTGCATGTGTGATGGGTATGACTGTGACACAGGTGCCCCAGTGCTATGGAGTGTGCATGGACTGTGTGGAGATCAGAGGACAGCTTTCAGAACGGTCAGAGGAGTCTGTTCTCTCCGTTATGGGTTCTAGGAATCCCACTCAGATCACCAGGGTTACGTGGAAAGGTCTTGTACTCCCTGGAATGGGTCTTGGGCAGTACGTGAGAAGTTCAGCCTGGCACTCTGAATTGAACCCATAGCTTCATGAATGCAGGATAGTTAAAAGTGAACTAACTTTTAAAAAGGTTTCCCACCCCCACCGGGCTGTAGAGAAGGCTCAGTGGTTAAGAGCATGTACTGTTCTTGCTGAGAAGCAGAGTTCGACTACAGCAGCCCCATCAGGCGGCACACAACTGCTTGTAACCCCAGCATCTAAGGATGCCCCTAACTGTGGGCACATGCACATATACAGACACATACATACATGTAAGTAAATAATAATATTTTTTAAGTTTCTCGAATATATAACTCTTCTTTGTTTGTTTTTATTTGGTTTTTCTAGGCAGGTTTTCTGTGTAGCCCCGGCTGCCCTGGAACGCACTCTGTAGACCTCAAATTCACAGAGACCCACCTGCCTTTGCCTCCCAAGTGCTGGGATTAAAGAAGTTTGCCACCACCTTCCAGTATGACTTTTTTTTTTTTCCTGTTTCCTTTTTTCTACAGGGTCAAATGTTTAGCCAGGCTGGTCTCAGACTCACTAAGGATGACCTTGAACTTCTGATCTTCTAACCTCCACTTGAATACTAGGCTTACGGATGTGTGTCATAATACCTGTTTATTCGGTACCGGGAATTAAACCCAGAGTTTCACAAGTCTTAGGCAAGCATTCTTTCAGCTGCACTATATTCTCACCTGCTCTGTCCTCACTACCCTTTAAGACAGGGTCTTGCTGTGTAGCCCAGGCTGACCTTCCATTTGCGGCTCATCTGCCTCGACTTCCAGCCAGGGTTACAGGGTGGACCATTGTGTCTGGCTTAGAGCTTTTAAAAATATGTATTTATTTACTTTTATGTACATTGGTGTTCTGCCTGCACATATGTCTGTGCAAGGGCGTCAGATCACCTGGGACAGGAGTTACAGACAATTGTGAGCTGCCATGTGGGTGCTAGGAATTGAACCCAGGTCCTCCGGAAGAGCAGCCAGTGCTCTCAACTACTGAGCCATCTCTCCAGCCCCTAGCCTAGAGCTTTTTGATCACTATGGATGATGGATACATCGGAGGGGAGAGAATCAGACTGGAAATAGGGGTCCAGAATTCAGAAACCAGAATGTTCTAAGTCATCAGTAATGAAGGCCCCAGAAGCAAACAGTGTGTGGGCAGAAAATCGAGAACAAATTGCTCTGGAGCCACTTGGCAGGACAGGTGCTGACTGGATGTGAAGAAGAGATAGGAGAACCCAGTGTCTCTTAGTGGACCCACAGGAGGAGCAGGTTTTAAATGAAATCAGTTGACTGTGAGACTGGAGGTGTGCCTCAAATGATGGTGTGGTCACCCAGTATGCATGACATCCAGGACTTGGTCCCCAGAACCACATAAACCAGGCTTGATGGTCCACATTTGTAATCCAAGCATTCAGGGGGTGGGTGCCAGAGGATCAGAAATTCAGTGATGATGACTAGGGTTGGAGACATTTTGAGTGTGATATCCCGAAAGGCCCACAGGAATAGGTGTGGTATAAAAATGGAAGGCAGGATGGGACCAGAAGCCACCAACATACAGGTGGTAGTTAAATCCAAGAGAGTAAGGGGCTGGAGAGATGGCTCAGTGGTTAAGAGCACTGACTGCTCTTCCAAAGGACCAGATCTCAGTTCTCAGCACCGCATCACAGATCACAACCATCTGTAACTCCAGTTCCAGGACTTCTGATGTCCTCCTCTGACCTCTGCAGGTTGCTAGGTAAGCATGTGGCATACATACGTACATACAGGCAAGCAACACGCCCACACACATAAAATAAACCTAGAGAGTAAGGGCGGGCTAGACGGCATGCAGGTTAAAGGCGCTTGCTACCCGATGATGCAAATTCAATGAATTGAGTTTAGTGCCCAGAACTCACATAAAGGTGAGAGGACAGAAACAACTCCACAACGTTCTCTTCTGACCCCACATGCACCATAGCATGTGTGACCACGTGTACACATACAATATTGATAAGAAATATAAAGTAACTTCAAACTAAAGCAAACTATGAGAGTGGATGCCATGGCCCAAGAAGATCGTGTGAGCACAGGGTTCATCTAGAAAGTGTGAAAACCCCAAGTGCAGAGGAGGGGAGGGGACAGTGGGCTAGGGACGAAGCCACCGAAACCCACACAGAGGGGAAAGCTGAGGAGGGCAGAGTGTGGCAGGTGCCGGAACTCTTCCCTCCTCTCTCAGATTTGATTATGAACTTAGAATGCCACACCTGCTCTCTGCTGGGTTGAGGAGGGCACTGTGTGGTCAAGGAAATACTCATTTCTCCAGTCCAGGCCAACATGGACGCTTGGTAAAGGGGAGACATTTGCAAGCTGGTCTGCCATAGTGCCTGAGGGTCTGGGGGAGAGAGATGCAGGCTCCATCTCCCTGGCCCTCTGTGCAGGGACTTGGGGTGCATTCCACAGGCTTCGTGGGTGCTTACTTTCCCTATACTAGCGCTGCCATCTCCCCCTCCTCTCTAGCCCACCAATGTTTTCTGACACTACCTCCTGAACAGACCATTGGAATTCTTATGGCTGCCCTGCCTCTGAGAGGATGTAAGACAAGAAGATTCTATCACATTCTCTCCAGCTATCACACCGTCATCCTGCATGTGGTGCCGGCCTCCACACCCATATTAATAAAAGAGGCTGACTGTGGGGCTGGAGAAATGGCTCAGTGGTTAAGAGCACTGGTTGAACTTGGTTCCCAGAACTCACACGGCACCTCATAACTGTCTACAACTTCAGTTTCCAGGACACCATACCATCTTCTGACCCCCATGGGCTGTTATATGTGGTACATGTGAGTGCACACATGTGTGCACATGTGGGCACAGACGAAGGCACCCATGCACATAAGATAAGTATTTTTTGAAAGAAGCAGACTAATATCACCTCCAGTCCTAAGGTTCTTAGCAGGGGACATCCCACATTCAGAGGATGAACATACTTCAGGGAGAAATTCCTCCCTGGACTGAGCATGGGGCACAGTGGCAGAACTCTCGCCTGCCATGTAAAATGTTCTCAGTTCAGTCCCCAGCACCACCTCCTTCTCTCACCTCAGTTGCCCTGTCAAAGGGAAAGCTGTTTAAGCAAAAGCTTGGTAAGATTCTTCAGCTGTCATCCCTGAGTCCCAAGCACAGCCATCTTCTGTCCCACCCTTCTGGTGGCTCTCTTCTCCCCATTTGCCCTGTCTCTGGACCTGTAAGACTTTACTGCTCTCAGCTTTCAGTCTACAATCTCAGGTTCTGATTGCAACTGTCAGCCAGCAGCCCGGAGGGGAAGCACAGGAAACTGAATAGCCCAGAAATACTTTCTATGTCCTGCCTGTGTCCTCTGGACCTACCCACACCTCACCTTCTACCTTCCTTGTGAAAAAAAAATTATTTACTTATATGTGTGTGTGTGTATGTTTATGTGTGTTATGTCTGTGCACATTTATACAGATGCCTTTGGAGATATGAAAGAGCACAGCATCCCCTGTACCTGGAGTTCAGGAGGTTGTAAACCATCCGATATGTGTGCTGGGAACAGAACTCTGGTCCTCTTCAAGAACATCAAGTGTTCCTAACCACTGAGCCACATCTTTCTCTCTTCCAGACCAACGTAATTTTTTTAAAGTTTTATTTTACGGTATGTATGAGTATTTTACTTGAATGCATGTGTACCACAGGCATGTGCCTGGTACCGTCAAAGGCCAGAAGAGGGCATCAGATCCTCCCCACCCCCAGAACTGGAATTATAAATAGAAGCCACCATGTGGGTACTGAGATCCAAACTTGAGTCATTTGCAAGAGCTGCCACTGCTCTTAACCCTAGCCCCCCAAACAAAACCCAACAAAACCAGGAAACTGCCTTGAACCCCAACTCTTTGAGGGAAACACAGGAGACGAACAGTGAGATCCCTGTTGTGTCAGAAGCCACCAACTGAACCCAGGTCATGCTCTCTGTAATCCTGAGGCTTAGGGTCAAGGTCCACCGACCTTCTTGTCCTATCCAAAAATATCATAGCAATGCCCTCAGAAGCAGCCAGAGAGGACCATTCCATTGCAAACATGGCAAACATGCGGCTTGCGGGAACCCCATCAGAGGACTGTGGAAATAAGACGTGAATGAGAAGGAACACAATGAATGTTGTGTTTTCAAGTCAGCTGCTAAGTGTGGTCCCAGTGCCGCCAGCAAACCCTGGGTACATGTGCATGCCTAAGAGTTACCTTTGTGGTGGTGGTTGTTTCACTGAGACAGGGCCTCACTCTAGCCCAGGCTGACCTAATATTCACTCTGTAGCCCAGGCTGGACTCTCTGATTCATAGTGATTCTCCTACCTCTCAGCTTCCCAAGTGTGAACTGCTACATACCATGCTTCTGTGCTTGCTTCCTTCCTTCCTATTTTTCTCACCCTCTTTTGAGGTGCTGGGAGTCTGACCCAAGGCTGTATATATGCTAAGCAAGTGGCCTACCACTAAGTTGCATCCCTGATCCATGCATGAGCAGATTTTTTTAAAATGAGATATTTATACATTCGATCCTATCTGTTATGGTAGGGGGGTTTATCTCCCCACATTTATGTACTCCCTGTGGAGTAGCTGGCTCTGGTACTTGGAGGGAACCCTCGGGGAAAGGAGAAGCAGGCATTGGTTTATGGGAAGCTAAAGGGTAAGACATAAGACAGCAACCACATCGTGCCCTTGGCGATGAGATGGTGTGCAGAATGGTTAGCACTTAGCCTAGGGTACTGGTCTGCTCTGCTGACATCCAGCCTCACCTAAGCCTTCAGCTGCTTACTCCAGGAATCTCCAGCTACCTAGCAACTGAGGGAATCTTGGGGTAAGAAGGCCAGAGGTCAAAAGCAGATGAGACTGGAGGAGAATGGATCCTAAGTAATAAGGGGGAGACCAGGAAGAGGAAATAAATGAACCAGGAAGGAATCCTGGGGTTCAGGACTGGTATGGAATACAGCTTGGGGCAGTGTAAAGAAACCTAAGAAACAGGTCAGCTCATATACCACATCCGATAGGACATAGACAGGCTCTTTCTCTTTTCTTATGCCCACCTTACATCCACTGTCTATTTGTGCGGGCGGGTGGGGCCAGCTATGTAGCTCAGTGCTATGGACTTATATAGCACACGTGAAGCGTTGATTTCCGGACATGAGAGCTGGCGTGGCTGGTGATGTCACAGTGGGTGGACAGTATGGCGGCACTCACCTGCAGTCTAACACTCCAGCTGAAGGAGAACTGTCATAGTCCTGGTCTTGAGGCTAGCCTGAGCAAAGGCAAGAGCAAGCTATTCTTACTGTTTCTGTCACTCTCTTGAGACAAGGTCTCACTATGTAGCCCCGTGTACTGGAACTCACTACATAGACCAGGCTGGCTTCAAACTCACAGAGACCCACCTGCCCCTGCCACCTGAGTCCTGGGACTAAAGGCATGTGCTGAGGCTGCCTCTCAAGAGGTAGAGGGGAAGCAAGGTACCAGGGCTGCTCTCCCGGGTCCTGTTCTGCCTGACTCACTTTCTCCACACAGAAACCTCTCTGTGCCTGAGGTCTCATGTGACCCATTGATGCTGTTCTCTAATTAATGGAAAACTCTTCATGGCTCGTCGTGGTATTGTTCATTTCCTGATCTTTAATGAGAGATTTCCTACCAATCAGCCTAAAGTCCCTGTGTCCACCACCACCACAGACACAAATCTAAGTGTCTGTATTCTTTAAAGTAATTTCAAGGCTGCTGCAAGCATCTCCCAGGGCTCTGGCACATAGGTTGATGGGTCTCAGCTCCAACTAGCTCCACTGCATGGTCTTCTATTCGGGCCAATATGGTAAACTGATAAGCTTCCTGCAGGGGCTGGAGCCCCCTCTTAGAGTAAGGGGGAGTCTACAGAGTGCCTGGAAGGATCCTGGCACAGCTCATTAAGATATCAACCCTTAATGAAATATTTCTTTGTTTAAATTGTCATTTATCTTGGGGAACAGAGGCCTTTGTGGAAGGGGGAAAAAAAAAAAAAAAAAACTGCCCTTGCATCCCTCCCCCACCTCTGAGCAGCACAGATCTTTCTGAATGGTAGATGGGGAGGGGAGAAAATTCCAGAGAAGGAGAGACCTGGGGGTGAGGAAAGACAGGAGGAACAACCCTGCAGAAGGGAAATGGGGGTCACAAAAGGAAGGGGACAGCAGTGAGGCCATGCTGGGCAAACATCCAGACTCTAACTGTCCATCAGTGACAGGGAGGCGGGAAAGAAACAGACACATATAGAGCAGAATGGAATCCAGAGACTCTGGCATGTCGTAGAGATTCAGGTGTATAGCAGGCTAGCCTTGAATTTGTTGTCAGGTCTCTGGATCCTTCTGCCTCAGCCTCTCGTGTGCTGGGGACAAAGAGGGGCCAGGGAGGAGGTAGCTGTGAGCACATGATGCTGTTACAGAGAATCAGAGTTGGGTCCCAAACAACCAAACCATGTGGTTCTCAACTACCTGTAACTCCAGCTTCAGGGAATCTGACACCCTCTTCTGGCCTCCTCAGGCAGAGAGAGAGAGAGAGAGAAAGAGAGAGAGAGAGAGAGAGAGAGAGAGAGAGAGACAATACATTTTTTAAAAATCCTTCAGAAACTAGTGGAGACTGGAGCTATGATTCAGCCTTCAGGAGCGCCTCTTGCAGAGGACCCGGGATCAGTTTCCAGCACCCACAGGGAGGCTCACAACCATCTGTAACTCCAGTTTTAGGGGATAGATCTGACGCCCTCTTCTGGCCTCCTTGGGCACTGCACTTATGTGGTGAACATCTGTAGATGCAGGCGAAAACACTCCTATACATACATCTAACAAGATAAAATGATTGGAAACTTTTGAGGAGAAAAAAAAAAAAAAAAAGATAAGTTTCCTTGCAGCCAGATGAGTGGAAACAAAATATCTGGGTGTTTGTGAGTGTGAGATTAGATACACTGTTTCTAAATGCATACTCCCTGTCATGGCCTCTAAAGTGATCTCGGGCCTTCTGCTGGAAGCAATCCCCTCTATTGGCCAGCTCATGCCCTGGAAAGACTATCTGTTTCCCAGCTCAAAGGGGACTTGATAGCCAGCACTTGTTGGGCCACCTCCTAGCTTTATGATCCACAAATCATTCGACCTCTCTAAGCCATCTTTGCCTGTAGAATGAGAAGCAGAGCCACTGCAGGTGGCCTAGTACACGCCAGGATTTCCTAGCTGGCAGTTTTTATGATTTGGTTCTTCTGAGGTCACCTTAAGAAACCTGGGGCTCAAACTAGGCGTGTAGGTGAGCCAGGTGTGTTGGTGCATGCCTTTAATCCCAGCACTCTGGAGGCAGAGACAGGCAGATTCTCTGTGAGTTTGAGGTTAGCCTAGTCTAGAAAGCAAGTCCAGGATAGCTAGGACTATTACACAGTAAAATCCTGCCTTGAAAAACAAACAAACAAACAACAGAAGGAAGGAAGGAAGGAAGGAAGGAAGGAAGGAAGGAAGGAAGGAAGGAAGGAAGGAGAAAAAAAAAGAAAAGGAAAACCAGGTCTCACAAAAGAAAAGCTAAGCATTTAAGGAAAACATGTTGGGCACAGGCCACTAAGCTTTGCACAAGCTTTCTTCATGTTGTGCCCCCTTAAGAAGGCATCCTTTCAATTTTGTGACTGAAGCAAGGGAGGCTGAGACCTGTCATCTGTCCAGGTCAAACATCTGTAGGTGCCCAGGATGCCATTTAACCTAAGACCGCCTGACTCCAGCCCCCATGGTCCTAACTTTGGCCTCTGTCTTCCAGTCAGGCCTGCAGGTAGGACCTGAGCTTCCTCTGTACCTGCCTTGCATCCTGGGATAGGAGGAAGCACAGTGACTTCCCCTGGGGAACTTAGAGCTCCTGTGGGGAACCCCTCTAAACACTGACAAGGAGAGAAAGGACTCTGAATTGGTTACTGTGACTAAGACATTGTCTGTTCTGTTACCTTCTTTCAAGAGGTCTGTTTTCTCTCCTGAATTGCCTCAATTAGGACAAGATGGGGTCTTCTGACTCCCTTGGGCTTCCCACTGTGACTCACAAGTCCCACAGGGGACTGAGTGGGCCCGGGTAGAGGGGTAAACTGAAAATGAAAGAAAAACAAAAAAAACCAAAAGTTATTTTCCCAGCATGCCCTGCGGGAGTGGGGAAGGGGCTGTAGCAAGGCAAGGGAACAGAGTTCTGTGACAGCCCACACCTCTGTGACAGAAATGCCTTCTCTTTCCTATTCAGAGTCTCCCATTGCTACTCCACCCTTAGCCTCTGTTGTAGAAAGAATGGGGAGGGAACTGCGGAGCAGGGTCACCAGCCCAACAGTCCCTGGTTGTCTGCACACCATGATGTCCACCCGGCTGTCGCTCCACAGAAGGTAATACAAAGACCCTCTGGTTAAAGAGATCCAGAGTGACACCCTGTCCAAGACAAACTGCTCCAGTTGGAACTGCTCCGTCACTAGTTAGCTGTGTAAACTTAAACATGGCGAGTGCCCTTTGTGCCTCAGTTCCCTCCTTTATAAAACAGAGCTAAGGAAATAACTCCCCCCTGGGATCATCATGAAGATTCAAAGAGGCAGCCAGCATACCCGGCATGAGGCAAGACTCACATGTCAACTCCCATCAAATCCTTGACTTTGATTGTTTGTTTTGGATTAAAAGATGTTTTAAAAAATAAAAGTTATATGATTTATTTTATGTGTATGCATGCATGTGCAGAAGCCAGAGAACACTTCCAAGATGTAGGTAGGTTCCAGGGTCCAACTTAGATCTATAGGGAGGTGACAGTAGTTGTCTCTACCCACTGACTGATCTGGCCAGCATTGTTTAGGATTTCTGAAACAGGGCCTCTTGTAGTCCAAGCTGTCCTGGAACCACATCTGTAGGTGAAGATGACCTTGAACTGGTAAACCTTCTGCCCTCTCACCCAAGAGCTGGCCCTTACACCTGCTGTCAATTGATTTCATTTCTACCTGAAAGGTAACTGCTTGGTCCAAATAAATGAGCTGGGCTGTGGGTGTGGCTAGAAAGGAGAGCATGTGTTTAGCATACATGAGGCCCGATTTGCTCTCCAGCAGCGCAAATACCTAAACATGTGTCATAGCAGCCTGCCTCAGCTTGGCACCTACATGTCTGCAAAACTTCAGCAGGGTCTATGTCTACCTGTTGTGTCTGTCCACTTGGGCAAACAGAGATGTGTCTGACCTGGGTTGTTACTACTACCCTTCAACTCCGGGCCACCGTGCCCACAGAAAAGGGACAGAATAGGTGAGCAGAAACCCCTTAAGCTGTTATCTCGAAGACCCTTTTTTTTTTTTTTTTTAAGTTTTCTCCAAAATATGTTATCTCCAGGAGACTAGGCCTAGTCTTTACCCAGCTCATCCTCCATGGGGCATGGGTCTGCCTGCCTTTGGTCACCTGCCTCAAGGTAACCCGAAGCCAACAGGGCCTACCAGGGCCACTGCCTTCCTGTGCTCATCCCATAGCAGGGGTCTGGGGACCTGGCTGCGCTGAGCAGGGTGGGCCAACCATGGACTGTCCCTGAGGCACCCCTCACCTCTTCACACACCCTGAAACGGAAGATATTTGGGGTAGAGAGTGGGAGGGTTTTTTTTTTTTTTTTTTTTTTTTTTTTCAACTCTTCACCAGCCTGAGCCTGGCTCCTGCTACCCAACTTAGCCCTCCCCCTCGGAACGTGGGTCTTTCCGTGCCCGGACTTCCCCCTCCCAACCCAAATACACACCAGCGTCCCCAACCCCAACCCCCATCCTCCTGGTCCCCCTGGGCACAAGCGGTATTCAGGGACGCCGAGTTTTGTTTACAGTCTAATTTGTTCAGATAATTGCCTCGACTTTGCTCTGTGCTTGGCCCGCGTGGATCTAGCCTGAAGCCCCTTCTCCATTGGTTCTCACAGCACTTTATAGGAAATTCCCCTTTGCAGACCGAGGCGGCAGCGCGTGCGCGCCGGGTTGGGAGAAAGACTGTTCACAAAGCCCAGAAAGAGCCTCCCCAGCCCCAGCCCCCACACAGTGGGGAGTCAGAGGAAGGCGCGGCAGGGCCCGCGCTGGACGTCGGCTTCGGACTCGGGGGGCCCCCTGACCACTCCCCGCGCCAGGCGCAGCCCGCCCGAAACCAGTGAACCGTGTGCCAGCAGGACTTGGCCGTACCTCCAGGCTCCTGGGAAAGGCCAGAGTTAATAAAGCATCCCATCGGATGGGTCCCCAGTCCACGGTGAACCTCTACGGCCTATCGACTTTAGCAGATCTGTAGCCCCACGTCCCCATTTTTTCCTTCCCCAAAGTTTGGTCCACGTGGTCCTCTTCGGCATGCCGCTGGCCGCCTCGTAGGGGGAAAAGTAGCTGCACCTGCTTTAGGCGAATTATGGTAGCACTAGAAGTTAGTCTCCCCTCCCTCCGCCGCTCGCTCGTTCGCTCCCTCCTCCCAGTCGCTCGGCGCGCTCCCTCCTTCCCTCCACCCCTCCGGTCCCCCGCCCGGTGCGCCCCGCCCGCGCGCCGATCGCTCGCAGCCACTCGCAGCCGGGGCTCAGTCTCAGCCCCTCGGAGTCCGGAGCCGGTCGCCCCCGCGGACCGGACAGTGCCACCGGCTGCCGGGACGGAGCCCCCCAGCACGCGAGCAGGGCGCGGCGCAGGCGGCCGCGGCGCGGCGGGGAGGAGCCCGGGCCGGAACCAGGGCTGGGCCGGGGGCGGGGACGCCGGGGTCCCGGAGCCCCGGAGCCGGAGCGAGCTCAGGAGCGTCGCCGGAGCCCGGGGAAGGACGATCGGAAGCCGGAGAGAGCCAAGCCATCCTACAAAGTGCGATGCCCCCAAGGGGCTGAGGCGCGCGGCGGTCGGCGCTAGAAAGATCGCTTCGGAGCGGCGCGGCGCGCAGGGGCAGCCCCGGCGAGTGGCGGCGGGCCCGGGCTGCGACCCGAGCGAGCCCCATGCCCCGTGCGGGCTGACGGGCCGGAGCCCGCACTGAGCGGCCGGGCCGGACAGGTAGGTGGCCGATCCAGGGACCCCAGGGATCCGGGTGGGGGCTGGGCCGGCGACTCGTCCAACTCCCCAGCTCGCTCACTCTCTCGCCTGCTCCCTGGCTCACTTTGTGTTTGCAAACTGCCCGCCCGAGGCGCGTCGGGCGCCGGGAGGAGCCCGGCCCGGGGCCGGAGCACTTTGTTCCAGCTGGGCCGGCCGCGGCGCACTGACCCTGGTGAGTTGCGAGACCCTGCCCCCGGCCCGGGCCCCCAGCCGATCGGAGCTGTCTGGGGAACAGGTGGGGGCTGAGGCGCGGGGCTGGGGGGCAGCGGGAAGCCGGCCAGGGGGGGCGGCTTGGAGAGGCCACTGAGGCCCGCCCTGCCCCAAGAATCTGGGCTCCGCCCCCTCCTGGCCTCGCTGCTGGGAATGGGGTGTTAGGGGGCGCGACCCCCCCTCCCGGAGTGAGACAAAGAATACTTCCCGGCCCGGACTTTCCTGAGCCGGGAAGGGAAGTGGTGAACTGGGATCCCCCCAAGTCCAGTCTGCACGGGACTCCCCAGGACAAACAGAAGGACTTGAGTGTGTGTGTGTTTGTGTGTAAGGGGGGGGGGGGCAACAATCTCCAACACCTCGTCGCCTTGGTTTGCGGAGGTCACACTTCGGAAGTGCTGAGAGTAGTCAACCCCTTTCCCCGAATCCCTTAATCAGATCTGAGATAAAGCGGAAAACTTCTTGGGGACTTGAGAGAGACTGGTAATGGCCCCTGTGATGATTGTGTGTGTGTGTGTGTGTGTGTGTGTGTGTGTGTGTGTGTGTGTGTGTGTATGTGTGTGTGCCGGAGCTGGTCGGTGGGGAACTGATCTAGTGGCTATCCTCCTCAGTCGGACAGAGCTCCTGCGGGGTAATGAGGTTCCAGAGTGGGGGAATAAGGTAACGGAGGGTGGGCCCAAGCCAAGGAGAAGAGGCTGCCGGAGTGACCAATCTGGACTCCATTCTCCCAGACGGAGGACTCTGGTGACTCGCTAGACAGTCTCCCTAGCACCCCTCTGGCCCGCGGCCATCCTCCGCGGCGCTCAAACCTTGCACTTTGCTTCTCCGTAAAACTTCTACTTCTTGGGCTTCACCGGAGCCGAACCCGGTGGCGCCGGATGTTGAGGTGTCCTGAGAGACCCGGGGCCGTGGCCACCTGTGTGAAGGAACGTGTGATTTCGTGGGATGCGGATTGGATTCTGAGGCAAAGGCTCTAACCAACATAGACTGGCCTCCCCCCTCAACCCCCAAACTGAAGCGACCTCGTGAACACTCTGATGTTGCATCCTGCGACTCTGTAGGTTGGGAGGACGGGGTTATTAGCGGGGGGTCCTTTCTCTCAGACAGTGTCCCTCTCTTTTGCACCTCGGGCCTCTTGCGCCAACACTGCCCTATGGATTTCCACGTTCCCTTGCTTGGCACCTGAGATTTCAGCTATCTGGAGATCAGCGCTTGTGGCGTGCACCCTTGCACCGGTCTCCCCACCGGCGGACCGCGGCGCTCTGATCCGAGCGGGGTAGACTGGGGGGAGGGGGGGTAGGAACAAACCTGCGTCCGAGCCATCCGTTTGGCGGTTCGGGTGCACTCCCAGAAGAATTTTGGCTAATGCGGGATTTTTACCTCGAACTTAAAGCGTCTTTGCCCGGGTTGCAGAGCGCCCGCCTAGATTGGCAACCGACGGCGTTGGGTCTGTAATTCAGGGTCGGGGGAGAGAACGCAGTTTCAGCGACAGTCGCTGTGCTTTGCCCGAGTGTCCCACGAAGAAAGGAACGAGTGGTCCATGCTGTTCCACCGCTTCCTGGCGAAGCTTAACCTTCCACCACCCCCTTCCCATCCCCACCCACGTGAACCTCAGTGGGTTGGCCCCTTGGCCTAGGTACCCTGCGGCACCGGCATTTTAAGCCCCTGGTTGATCTCAACCGAGGAGCCAGGAGGAGCGGGGGAGCGGTCGGCCTCAGGCGACCTCTGCCCGCCCCCGCGGAAAACCGCTGTAGGGAAGTCTGCAAGCTTTTCTTCTTTCTTTTTTTTCTTTTCTTTTTCCTTTTCCCCACTCTCTTCTTTAACTTGAGAAACTTGCTAGGGTGATTCAGGGACTATCCTCTGGAGGTTGGAGAGGCACTTGGACGGCTTACTGGCTTTGAGGTGCCCTGAGAACAGAGAGTGTAAAGACTCCAGTGGACCACCACTCTAGGCTGTTGGGCAAGGTGACCTGAGGATCGGGGATGTTGTGCCCCCTTTCACACTTGCTGCGGATCCTGTGAGATCCGAATCTCAGCTTGTGGGGATTGTTACGTGCCTGATTATTTTGTTGTTTGTTGTTTTGTTTGTTTTCTGGGCGAGGAGGGGGAGACTTGAGACAGTGTCTTTTTATGTTGCCTAGGCTGGCCTCACACTCCGTGTGCTTCTTTTGCAGTAGCCTTTGGGATGCTGGGATTACAGGTGTGCCACACACACCTCACCAAGGCGCTTACTTTATTTTACCCTAGTTCCAACCTTGCAAATAAGATGGAGGCCGTGGCTATAGTCTTTTCTGGCGCTAAGGCTAGGCCCCTGGGAGGGGGTTGGAACTGAGGAACCTCTGAACCTTGGGAGCAGGGCTGGGCAGGCCAAACTTGCTGGGGGACCTGCTCCCTTTCCTTCCTAGATTTCCCTCCCCTTTCCTCTACCTTTGGACAAAAACTTCCTTTCTGACTGTCTAGCAGGTCGGTCTCTTTTTGTCAGGAATGTGCATACCCTGCTGGGCCCTGACTCCAAACACACCTTTTCTTAGCAGGGGAGGCCCCCAGAGGATTGGAAGAGGGTGGCTTTCTTTGATCTGGTAATTTCCTCAGTGTTTGCCGAGTCCCTACCCTGTCTAGGCATATCCCTCAGGCTGAGTACTAGGGTACCCTTGTGCTGTCATGGGGGGGTCTCCTCTGTGAACCTCAGATTCCTGGAAGAGACAGATATGATTGGGGAGGGGGGGTTGGGTGGCACGGAAGGGGTTTGGTTTCAGAGGACTGCGTGAGGGAAGGAAAGGGCACCTCGCCCTGAAGCCATCCCTTCTGCTCTACATTTTAACCCTTTGCTGCCCATAGTACTTTTTGGAAGGTTTCCCTTCCAGACCACAACACACTCCAGCCTGAGCCTTTATTCACGTTCCCTAAACAGGACGAAATACTTTCTTCCATTCATGTGGCTTCTCTGTTTCTCTGCCCCCATCCGCTTTCTTATCCATTCTTAGCTTCCCCAGGCCCAAGGCAGCCATGGGCCCATCTTTTTTTGGTTAGGATTCTGTGCCTCCATTGGTTGAAACAGCTTCCTCTGAGGTGGTTCCGGAGCCCTAGAACCCGAGGCACAGAACTCAGCCGTCCCTAGGGCCATCTTGTGTCAGAGTAAAAAGGGCTTTGGAACTTGGCACTAGAGACAGGGCCCTAGGGAACTTAATTAAGCTGCTGGAACCTCCATTTTCTTAGGTTATAAAGTAGGTCAGCAATGCCCAGAGTAGACGAGCAGCTTGGGAGTTGAATCAGGGGTAAAGTTCCACAGCCCAGCCAGTGTCTGGCCAGCCGAGTGCTGTCCACTGAGGGTCCTTGCTTCATTTTCTTTCTTTTTAAAATGAGTTTACACCAGCTAGGCCATTTATTGGGCCGAATACTGGAAATATTGGAGTATAAACCTTCATCTTACAGGCTGGGACATGAAGCCAGAGAGAGGTAGCAACTTGTGTGAGGTTTTCGCTCCTGCTCAGGCGCAGAGTTAGGACTAAATTACCAGGCTCCAGAATAGCCAGGAGCTGTCTGGATCCTCTGCTATGGGTAAGGGAGAAGGGTAGGAATAGAGGGGCTGACCACTCCCTTCAGCAGCCTGGCCCAGCCTCCTCTCTCCCTGGTGTGTCTGGACTGTATTTCGTGCTCACCTTTAGTAAGGGTCTGCATTCCCTACATCCACCTACCCTGGCTTGTTCCTTAGGCCTTCTTAAGGTGCCAGTAGAGGCAAATACAAGTGAGATAGGCTTCTCCAGAGGGCTGAAGGGAAAAAAATTACTGGAAGCCTGGTGTCTCTTCTTTTCAAAAGGGAGATTTCTAATGTTTGGGAGTGGATGCTCCTGTTTTTACAGAAAGCCATCAATCAGGCTGAGGGTCTCAGATTGCAGAGCTACCACTGAATGGTCTTCTCAAAGAGGCGAGAACCTTTCTTGCTAGGAGCCTGAACTTGCTGGCTTGCCCTTCCCGTCTGGCTGGAGCTCTCTATGGAGTGAACACCTTTACTCACTCCCAGTTGTGCCAAGCTCAGGTTCCCAGGGGCCTCTGACTCTGTGCTTATTCTGGGCTCTCTCAGAGGGATTGGGGGACACTGATGGGCTGGAAAACAAGAGCACCTCACCCAAAAGGTCTTCTGCATAGAACCACAGGGTATCCAGTCATGCAATCTTCCTTTTTGGGTACCCCCCCCCTTTGGTTCCAGGACAGATGGGTACACACACACAGAGAGAGAGAGAGAGAGAGAGAGAGAGACAGACAGACAGACAGACAGAGACCTATAGTAAAGCTATCAATCTCCCTACCCTCTCTCTCTCATACACACACTGACACACGTGTCCATTTACCTGCAGTAAAGCCATGAATCTTCTCCCTAGCCCTCTCTCTCTCTCTCTCTCTCTCTCTCTCTCTCTCTCTCCCTCTCTCTCTCTCTCTCTCTCTCACACACACACACACACACACACACACACACGTCCACTTACCTGCAGTAAAACCATGAATCTTCTCCCCAATCCTATTAGGCCTGTGCCTCATCGCCTGGGTCCCTTCTTCTTCACCACTGCCTCCACATGGCTGGGCTGCATGTGCGACGCCAGATAGCAGTGAGGGGGATTTGCTTTCCCACTGGGGTTAGTTATGATGGACCTGACCCCAGCCACTACTGTGTAAATGTGCAGGGAAGCCCCTGGTGGATTTTCTCGTAGTAGGACAGTGTGCAGAAAAATTATTTGAAGTAGAGATGGGACAGAAGCAACCCAAGTCTGCCTGTCTGCCATCTATCTATCTACCTATCTATCTATCTATCTATCTATCTATCTATCTATCTATCTATCTATCTATCATGGTGTGGGGCATGGAGTGTCTCAAAATTCTGACTGGCAGGCAGAGAGGGAAAAGTGATGGCTCTGAGGCTTGAGGACCAGACTTGGGAAATGGAGGTAGACTTTCCAGCATGTCCAGTCTCTAAACCCCTATCCTTCCTGTGTGCTGCAGACACACTGGAAAGACCCAGAGAAGAGAGGAAATGAGAGGGGGCTCTCTTGCAACTCAGAAAACCCAAAATTGAGCAAGTAGGGGAATGTGAATCGTGGAGATGGTTGCTGGGGACAAGCGAGGCCAGCTAGGGTTCTGACAGGGCGCATGTGCAGGGGTGGAGTTTTTGCCTATCCCACTGAGGCATGAGGGGAGGGTGAAGGGGTGAACAGGTAAGGAGGGCTGAGTTCTGCTTTTCTCAACCCTGCCGAACCAGAGCTGGCTCCAGGGATGCAGTTCTGGCTGACCTACATTTCTGGGAGTCCACATTTCTAGTAGACCTTAGCTTAAAGAAGTCACTTCCAAGGAGAATGGATAAGCCAAGAGCTAATGGCACTCAGGGCAGTAGGCTGTGTTCAGGGTCTTATCTTTGGTCCCCTGGGACAGTCTCTCCTGGGTTTATCCCCAGAGACCACAAGCTACCTGCCCTTCCCAGTTGGAGCACCATAGCAGTGGGAGTTATGAACGCCTTCCCCCAACCCCCACCCCATCTTCTTCCAGCCCCAAGAGCACCAACCATCCTTGTCCCTTGATGGAAGGTCACATATGTCAAAGACCCAGACCTAGGGATGCAACAGTGCATTGTAGGTGCACGGACTTCATCGTGTACGCTTTGCTCCGGAGCACTCCTCAGCACTGTGGTCCCAGTGCTGAAGGGTGACTTTGTGGGTCCTTCAGGTACTCAGTGGAGGGTCCCTGCAAGGCATTGCTACAGATGCCTAACTCACTGCCTGGACTTTGGCCTGCTGCTCTCTGCGGTTATCAGGTTTCCTACTGTGCAGTCAATGATTGAGCAGCCTCCTCTGGCCTAACCTTCTTGAGGATGTGCACAATCTTTGTCCCAACTGTGTGTCCCTGGCCTACTGCCCTTGAAGAGATGTCCTGAAGGGGGCGCTGTGGAACTCAGGGCAAGAAACCCTGTGACTCTCACAAGCCTCCTCTTGGCAATTAGACAGGCAGAGTCTGATTAAAAGGAGTGCTGCCTGCCTCCTTCTGCCTGATCCCCATCGACGAGATTTCCCTTCATCAGAATCTCACATCCTCCAGAAATTAATTTGATGCCTCTTGTTATCAATTAATTGAATCTCGTTGGGAGAGAGAGCTCAGAGAGACGGGCTGCAGCTTGGCCCTTGTGTGTTTCTGTCCCCCCGCACCCCACTTACCAGGACAGCCTAACCCCCCCAACTCTTTCTGCTATATATATTTTTTTAAAAAAATATTTTTTAAATATATATTTAAAATATATATATGTTAAATATATATATATATATATATATATATATTTTTTTTTTTTTTTTTTTTTTTTTTTTTTTTTTTTTAAATCAAAGCACTGCTGTGAGCTCCTTGGCCAGGTTTGGCTTGAATGGCTTCCTCCGGCTGGGTCCTGGCTGGACTCACCTTTACAGACCTTTACAGACTCCTCTCTATTTGGTTTCTCCTTAAACAAACAAAATCTCACCCTTCCGGGTTTGTCTCTGACCCTGATCCTGTGTGCTCCACAGGCTGGAACTTGGGAGGGGTTGAGCCAGCTACATCCTAGTTAGGGACAGAGCCACACAGAGCAGGGAGGGAGTCTCTCACCACATTTTTTTTTAAACATTTTGTTTGTGTGTGCACACATAAACATGTGCCATGGCAAACATGTTGCGGTCCAAGGACAACTTCTGGGAGTTAGTTCTCTCCTCCCGCATGGGTTCTGGGAATCAAACTGGGGTTGTCAGGCTTGCTGGCATGCAGCCTTACCTGCAGAGCCGTCTCACCGACCCACCCTCCACCTACCATCTCCTTCTGTCACGTTTAGGAGTTGTTGCCCTTGGCAGGGCAGAAGACACCGGCGTGGTCCCCACCCCAGTTTGCTAGCAGCCGAGTTAACCGACTGCAGGAACCAACTCCCAACATCATTTCTCAGAAACATGGTGCTCGAGAGGTTTTTATCAGATAACCCCATTCTAGGACTTACAAGGAAAGACATGCTTTGCAGGAGTTCTCAGTCAGACATCCTGCATATCAGAGATTTACATTACTGTTCATAGCAGCAGCAAAATTGCATTTATGGAGGCAATACTGTTATGGTTGAGGGTCGCCACAGCGTGAGTTTGCAGCCTCCGAGAAGTTGCGAAGCGCCTGCTTTACCGCTTCATGCTCATCTACTCCACATTCTGGAGTGGCTCCCAAGGTGGGATTACTATGGTCATGACATCATGACAGCTGAAGGACCAGGTCCAGGGAGGTGGCCTGACTTAGCTAAAGTCACCTGTCCACTGGAATGTGTCTCTTGAAATGCTTCATTATTGCAGGGGGAAGGGGTGCCACCTTTTGACCAACTTCACCCCTGGTGACCTTTTTTTTTTTTTTTGGTTCCCACACAGTTCAACCCATGGTAAATGTCACATAAATAGTCCCCACGTGGGCTTCCTGGAGACAATCAAACACAGCCTGCCTTTCTGTGCAGTGAGGACATATTGAGATTGAGTGACAGCAGTTTCTCCCCAGGCCTCTTCAGTGACTTCGTAGCTACTGGGGGCATATTACTTAGCATCTTTCTTTTCTTTTTCTTTTATGTGTATGGGTGTGTTTGCCTGCATGTATGTCTGTGTACCACATGTGTGCCTGGCTCCAACAGGATCCCTTGGAAGAGAGGCCAGTGCTCTTAACCACAAAGCCATCTCTCCAAAAATGGATCTTCCCCCCCCCTCTCTCTCTGTCTCTCTGTCTCTCTCCTTCTCTCTCTGTCTCTGTCTCTCTGTCTCTCTTTCTCTCTCTGTCTCTGTCTCTCTGTCTCTCTCTGTCTCTGTCTCTGTCTCTCTTTCTCTCTCTCTTTCCTTCCCTCCCTCCCTCTCTTCCCCTCTCCCTCTCTCTTTCTCTCTCTCTCTCTCCTTCCTTCCTTCTTCCTTTCTTTTTTCCTTCCTTTCTCTTTTTTTTCAAAAAAGGCTCTTATTGTGTAGCTGGGACTGGCCTTTAGTTCATATATATTCTGTCTCTGCCTCCCAATTTCTAGGATTCTAGAAATTTAAAGCTGGTTAGCATCTTTCACATGGACATATTTAATTGATCTTAGTATTCTGTAAGGAGACCTAGGGTTAGGGCTGAATAGGGAGAAGCTGCCTCAACGTCTCCTAAAAGTCTTTAGGGCAATGTCTCAGAGATGTATAAGGACACCCTGGACCAGATCAGATCCCCCGTGCTGCTGCCTAAGAATTGACGGTGGCATGCAGTTTTTATTGGATTTTGTTGGTACTAGGGGTTGAACCAGACATCATTAAACTCCATGCCTAGTAAGTCTTTCTGCCTTTCTCCTATGAAGTGCATTTTAAGGCTCATGCCTCCAGAGGCTGTGCAAGACCAAAAGGAGCCACCCATCCCTTCGCAGGTAAGGCTCTCCGCTGTAGAAATTCTTAGCGTTTTCCCTCTTCCTACCCAAAACATATCCTCCTTGTGTGGGCAGGAGCCCACCTCTTCCCACCCATTCCCCAGGGATGAGATTTCCCCTCATTAGAGTCTCACATCATCATGAAAATAATTTGATGTCTCTAGTTATCTGTTAATGGGTGGGGTGGAGTGGTCCCCTAAGAACGGGATCACAAGTAGGTTCTGGCCTACGGAAGCCTAGAGAGGACAAGGCACTTCTGAAACCAATCTTTATGCAGGGACAGAGAGGTGCAGGGGTGTTCAGCCTTTGTGTATTTGCATGTTGCTGTGTTTTAGATGTCCCTGAATTGGTGCCTAAGATCCTTCTGAATGTGATGCTTAGAAATCCTCTGGGGAGACAGAGGGAGCAGTGCTGGGTCAAGGGCCATGGAGTACCAGACCAGGTGGTCTGCTGCAGGCCTACAGGAGCCCTTGGTGCCAAGGGCACCACCAGAACCAGACTCCAGACAGGCTCCAGATGGTCACTTGGGCCCTGAATGGGTTGCCCCTATCCCTGAACCGGCAGGCCCCCCACGTAAGACGTCACTATTTAATTAGCTGTGTCTGATTAACCAAACTTGGCATTCGGCTCCTCTTGCCCTCATCTTTCCCAGCTCAGAATCAATGGCTTTGATATGCTAATTAGGGAGTAATTTAATTTCAAAAGGCCGCAATTAACAAGGGTGTTGTGGACATGCTGTAGTTAAGCGGAGTAATCTAATTTGCATTAGTAACAAGCAGGGACTAATTAGAAGCTTAATTAGACACTTAGATGGCTCTTATGTTTACTTTCTTAATGAGATGGAGTGGGCTCTTTGGTTCTCTCTCCCATCGCCTCTCTGTCTCTGCCTCTCTGTTAATCCTTCCTTTTGGTTAAGGTATTATGAAGGGCCATTGAATGAAGCTTCCTTGCCAGGGCCTGGTGGAGCATTGTGATGTCCCCATTCTCCTGGTAAAAGGTGAAATGAAGAAAAAGTGTCGTGCAAAGTGTCCCAGGTCTGTGGATTTGTCACCACCGGGGTAGGGTGCTGGGAAAGGGCTGGGGGTAGATGACCTTGTTAAGTTTGTTGTCTTTGAAGACTGGTTCCTCTTTCAGAGTGAGCCCCAGGAGTATAGGGAAGAGAAGAGGGTCTGGGTATGGTGGGGACAGTCAGGGACCGGGAATGCACTGGCTGTGACTAAGCTTAAGGTGCACTTGGAGGTCTGGACCTACCATCAAGGCTATAGAAGGCTATGGCAGGACAGGCACACGTTTAAGGCATGTGTAGGTTACAGAGTGAGTTCAAGGCTAGTCTTGGCTACCTTAGAGAAACCCTGTCTCCTACTTTAGGGGGGAAATGTTTTCTGAAGGGTTGATGTCATAGCTCGGTGGTAATAATACCCTTGCCTGGCATACATAAGGATGTAGGTTCAGTCTCCAGTACCATAAGGAAAGAAAGACAGAGGGACACACAGAATGACAGACATACAAGAAAGGATAGAGTACATGGAGAAATTGCACTTTGGAGGCCTTACTGCTTAGCTCAGAAGTCACCTGCAGGAGGCCTTTCCAGAGTGCCACACCCTTTGGGGGCACCCATCCTTTCTTTCCCTGCCTAACATAACATTTGCAGAATGGAGTGTGTGTGTGTGTGTGTGTGTGTAACAGTTTCTTCACCCTGGCTGTATTTATTTGTAGTTAAGAATTCTGCAAAGCTGTTTGAGGTACCCGTGCCTGCATCCTACCCCGCAGGGTCTGATTTAACTGACCATGGTTAACGGAGGAGGAATGGTTTGTTTTTAAGGCTCTGTCTGTCTGTCCCTCCCTCCCTCCCTCAGAAGAGCCTTAAGCACCTTTGTTTGCTTAGGATTCTTTTCACTCCACTGAAAGCCAGGGCTGTGTTTTCTTCACCTCTGTTGGCCAAGATTCCCACTGCATGTACCCAGCATCAGCTGCAGAACAAGGCCCACTCCTACCGCTGTTCTGTGCGTGCTGCACGGGCTTAGAGCTGGGTCCTTGTGTAGAGCTGAGACTGTCTCGGAGAATGACTTGTGGAGATTGGAGGGAAATGGTCCCAGAGGTTTTTGAGCCTTCAGGAGGAAAGGTCAAATTGGTGCCAATCAATGGACACATGAAATCAAGAGCTTTAAAGACACACAGTTAAAAAGCCGGGCAGAGATGGCACACCCTTGTGATCTGAACACCTGGGCAGTAGAAGCAAGAGAATCAAGAGTTCAAGGGGTCACCCTCAGCAGAATTGCCAGTTTGAGGTCAGTAGGGATTATATAAGACCCTGTGTCAAAAGCGCTGTAATTCCAAAGCTGGACAGTGTCTTTGTAGTCTCAGCACTGGGACAGTCAGGAGGATTATGGGAGTTCCAGGCCATCCTGGTCTACCTAGTAAGATCATGTCTCAGAAAGCAACAAAACCAAAATGAAGAGCAGAGAAGATAAAGAAAAAGAAATGATTATACCTTCTTCTAAGCACACAGTAGAACTTATGTTCTCATGAGTGAAGGTAGGTAACATCCAGGCCTCAGACTCTGGGGTTAATGAAATAAACTCTGTGGGCTCCAGAGATAGACCTTGTTATGTAGACCAGGCTGATCCCAAGTTCCCAGTGACCCTCTCACCTCTGTCTTCTAAGTGCTTGTATTACAGGCTCGTGAAGCCAGACCTGGGTGTTTGTTTTTTTAAGACCGGATCTAACTGTTGCAGCTCGGGCTAGCCTGAAATCTCATCCTCCTGCCTCAGCCTCTCCAGTGCTATGGTTTTAGGTATGTACTACTACACCCAGCATGCATCCTTCCCAGAGTATTTTGCCAAGATGTCTGTTGCTTTTAGAATTAGAAGATTAAAAATATTTAAAACTTAAGAGAGGACTGTCTCCCAAGAGGAAGTCCACCCTACCCCCCACCCCGACATTGCTTCCCAGCCCAGTCAAGGGCTATGTGGGTGAAGTGACTTTTTAATGGGCCATCCTTGCCTTGCCCCTGAGAGGCCTTGAATGGTCCTTAGGGTTGGGGGCAGATAGCTCTTAAATTGCCAAGTGTCATTTATGGAGGACCTTTGGCTTGGTGCTCAGGCATATGTGGCTGGAGAAGCTGAGGCGCCACCTCAGATACACAGATGGGAAGGTCCCCGTGCTCCAGGAGGATAGGAACTTGAGGACAGGGTGCTGTTTGTTGCGGCGGAGAAACTCAGGGCCTTACTCATTGTGCACACCTGCTACATCACTGAGCTGGCTCCTCCGCCCTGAGTGGAATACTACTTGTGGGTCCTACCTTAACTTTCCTCAAAAGCTGAACGGAGGGCTGGAAGAAAGGGGTCAGGTGAACGTTTAAACTGCTGCAGGACCTTCAGGAGTCCTAGGAACTGCCCTTCTCTGACCATCTCCGTCTTGCATGACGTCTTACTTGATGCTGAAGGATTTTCGGAGGGAAAATTTTGTCAGTCCCATATTGGAGATGGGAACACCAAGGTTCAGACCGGTGACCTCCCTGTTCCATGTCATGAATCGTGCCAGGAAAGGGTTAGCAGTAGGGTGGCAAATGACTGGTTGCTGCTTGACGAGCCTGCTGGGCTGAGCCCTCCCTACTCTGGGTAGCCTGCAGCCAGCGAAGGTCAGAGATGCATTGAGAGGCTGAGCTGGGTCCTTGACTTGCAATGTGCACTCAGCCGCCAGTAGGACCAAGGTCGATGGCTCTGAAAAGCTATTTGCTGTCTGTTTCTTACTAAAGATCGGTTAGCAGGATAATCAGAGAGAAAGGACTAGACCACTAAGGCGGGCCCCATAGTGTGTCCCATGTCAGACACACGTGTGTCTTTATATGTGCCTAGGAAACGTCACCATGTCAGAGACACATAGCCCTAGAAAGATCTGAACCCAGTAGGCTTTCTTTTGGGAAATGAAGGCCTTTGCCTGTGTTTTTGGAGCATACGAGAGTCTGCCTGGCCAAGCCTACGGCAAAAGAGGCCTTCCCTTAAATGGAGTCTGCACTTGAGGCAAAAAGGTTTTATGTGCACAAAAGATACTGTGTGTATATATGAAAGTCTCAAGAATTAAAAGCGTTATGTATATTTAAATTAGAGTCCAATTTATCCTGTATATGCACATTGGATAGGATTCATCTCAGCTGCAAGGGGCCATTTATGTGTTTTTATCATTTGTCTCCCCTCCTGGGGACATGAACTCCAGACCTGCAGGTTGATGCCTCTGCACACGCAGCCTGGCACACCATCTCTGCCTAAATGCTTTTTGACACCATGGGTGAAGTGTTATCAGTGCGACATCCTTACTTCTGGCTGGCTAGCCCCACAAGGAGAGAGAACCCCCACAAGTGGCCACGCTTTCAGAGACAGACACGGGGGGGGGTGTGGGGGGGGGAGAAACAGGGTAGGTTCCCTCCTTGGCTGAGCTGAGTCCTGTCAGACCAGTCAGAAAGGACTGCCCTTCAGTCTCTTGTGGCTAGATTACGGTTAGCATAATTGGACCCTAAGTGCTTGTTGAATGAATACATGACCATAGTAGTCCATCAGATTGGACCATGGGACAGCTCTTCACTGAAGTTTGCTCTGGTCCTCGGAGCCCTACTGTCTCAGACAAGCAGGTCAGCCTCACTAGGGGCATTTAGGCAATACAAATTACCATTCCATTCAGACCAGTAGAATGGAGCTCAGTACAAGCTCGCTGAGGTTTTGGTTTATTCTGGGCTCCTTCTCCTCTATGGTATTAGGTTTTAGGACCTATGGTATTTAGGTTCTATTTATCCCCTACTGCAATCAGCTTCCTCATCTCCTCTTAAAGTTTTAAGTAGACATCATTCACTTTTACTCGCCTCAAGTGCGTTCAGCAAGTTTGTGTGACCGACAAGGCTGCTGCTAGACTGAGTGTCAGGCTCTCCGCTGGGCCACGTTCTGCTTGGGGGGCCACCAGGACTCTGGGTACAGGTGATCCGTGGCCACGCCCCCATCTGCTCCCCCTCGCCAGCTGCCGGTGCGCGTGCTGCTCCCCCACTGACGTGCGCCCCGAGAGCGCGCTGAAGCCGCGCGGTCCCCTCCCTCCTTCCCTCCCCCGCGGGTAAACTCCAGGCATCCATCAGTCTGTTAATTGCACTAATTAGAGATCGCGGAGGTGTTAATTGGAAAACCCTGGTATTGTGCCTGTTTGGGGGACGAAAACGTCAATAAAAATTAATTGATGAGTTGGCAGGGCGGGCGGCGCGGGTTCGCGGCGAGGCGCAGGGTGTCGTGGCAAATGTTACGGCTCAGATTAAGCGACTGTTAATTAAAACGCGATGGCAATTAATACTCCCCACGCCATATGGGCCCGCGAAAAGGCACAAAAGGTTTGTCCACGTGTGGGGCTCTGGTATCTTTTCCTCTCCGCCTCCCCAAACCACCCCAGGCCCGGGGTGCCCCTTTGGCCCCTAGCTAGGTGCAACTCGTCACTTCCGGCAGGGAGGGGACAGGGCGGACCCTGGCTGATTCTGAGAAGGCGTTGCTGTCTTCGTTCCCGCTGGGGTGTGTCATAGAGGCAAAGGCCTCCAGGAAAGTGGGAGACCCCAGATGGCCGCAGAGTTCCCCAAAGCGGAAGAAGTGGCCGTGGCTTTGACCTAGCTTCTTTAGACAGTGCCTACTGGATGGAGCCCAGGCCTGGCCATGGCTCCTTCCGTGGCTGGATTTTACCAAGGGAATCTAAAGAATTGGAGACTAGGGGGCCTCCAAAAACTGGATCACGCCCCCATCCAGCTCCACACACCGTCTAAATTGTCCTCCACTACCCACGACGTGTGGTGGGAGAGTGCTCTGTGGATGCTGGGGTGAAAGAAGCAGTCTTAGCAAACCTTAGGGAAATTTGAAAAGGTTTGGTGTCCACTCCTTATTGGCTTTTTGAGGGAGGGAACGGCAGGTCACTTATGGTTCAGATGAGGTTGGACTTGAACTCCTGATCCTCCTGGCCGACCTTCTTGAGTGTTGAGATTTCAGTAGCACATACCAAGTTTTTTGGGGTGGGGCGGGGTGTGACTGTTGTATGCAAAGTGACTTGCCCAGGGCCACGCCACTGGGGCTGAATGGTTTAGTCTCAAGCTGACATTCTCCCCTACGGTTGAGTTACACATTGTTGCAGGAAGAAGAGACTCTGTATTTAGAGGGAGTGGGAATATGTGAAGTCAGTAGAGTGGGAGTGTAGGAGTGAAGGGGTGCCCAGAGCAGCCAGCTAGGATCCATGTTGGGTGGAGCCTTTAGGATGAGGGACAACAGCTGTGCATCTAGTGGCCTCCTGGTGGCTTCACATCCACCAGTTGCCCTGAGGACTTTTGCCACTCCCCCCCACCCCCCATCCCAAATCTTAGGAGCTCCTGAGACTACTTTCTCATGGAGAGAAGGGAAACAGATGTAGGGAGGCAATGGGTTCTTCCTGATGTGTGACAGGAGTTTAGGCTGCCATCTCTCCTAGTGATTTGCCCCCAAGCGCCTCCTTGTTCCTAGGCACCGTAACAAAGCATATCCCAGCACCCCATCCCATTGAACTCTCTAGCTGGCTGGGCCCCAGGCACCAGTGCCTGTTCACCCACAGAAACAGCCAACTCCATCTTCGTTACAGCATCCTGCAGAGGGGTGGGTAGGAGTCTGAGGCCGCTGGCTGTTGGCATACTCACTCAGCCTTAGAGGGCAGGTGTCCCAGGACACAGGTGGGGATTCCTAGAGGACCTGGAAGTTCCTGCCATGCAGGTTTGAGGGGCTGGTGCTTGTGGGTGGGTGGAAGCCTGGAAGGAGCTACGTTAGGTGTGTGTCTGTCAGCAGGGCAAAGGCCCCGGAGAGGGCAGAGCCCTCTATAAGGGAATGGCCCCTATTCATCCACCCTGCAGAAATGACTTTTCAAATGCATATAATCTCAAGCATGCAAATGAGAGGTTTGCTTCACTCTGTTCAATTCGAGTGATCGGCCCTTGAATAGCTATTATTACATGGCACACGGCCACGGTTATGGTGTTCACTTAGCTTTGCTCAACCCCTCCTGCTCCCAGAAACGACGGGATGGAGGGGACACGTCTGCTGGCATCCTCCTCTCTTTCATTCTCCCTTTGCAAAACTTGTTGTCAGAGTTACAACTTTGCTGTGCTCCTGTGGAGGTTGGGAGGGGACCACTTTCCCTTCCCTGGGGAAGTAGCTGCCAGACTCTCTTTGCTTTCTCCTCTGTGCGCTTACACCCCTGAGGCTCTAGTCTTTGTCCCCTGGGGCCCAGGAGTTCTCAGATCTCAGAGCAGCTAGTCCGGGATTCTGAGCTGGCAGCTGCTCTCTACCGCAGCAGGGCTGGAATCAGAGGAGCCGGAGAGCTGAGTGGGCAGTGGGCTCCCTGCTGTCTTCCTATTTCCTCACCCCCAGCTGGGGCACAGGCCCGAATGGGGGAAGTTGCTCCTGTAGTTTGCGGGGTGGGTGGTTTCAGGGGAGGGGGGCTGAAGCCCTGTGCTGTGGTGGGTGGAGGCCAGAGCCCACCCCATCCATCATTTGGCAGCTACTAGCCCTGGGGCTGACACCACCATTAAAGTCTTGGAACCGAGTGCTTAATCTCTTCCAAACCATCGCCCCCACATCCTAACCCTGCTCTGGCTCCTCAGAACTCAGGAGTGGGAGCCACTCATGAGAGAACACAGTGAGACTGAGGCCACTTCAGCAGTCCATGGATCCCTCTCCCAGCTCTACAAGAGACAACCCAGAGTCAAAAACTAAGAAGGTCTCCAGAACAGTGGTGTAGCCTCTCTGCACCCCGAGTTCCCTCCCACTCTGCTTCCAGCAGGGATAAAGACTGAGCAAGTGGTCCAGGGGAGAGAGGGAAAGGCTTAAATGTAGAGATGAAAAGAAGACGCTCCTAGAAGCCTCCACCCTGAGAAGAGGAGTAATTCAGCTCCTTCCTATTGGCTGAGAGAGAGTGGGACCCGGCTGGCTTCTCCAGTCCTTGCCGGATGTACAAGTGGCTTGATTGCTGTGTGACGTCAGACAAATCTTTAACCTCTCTGAACTCATCATCTCTGCCCTCACAGTTATGTAGTTGGAGAATGGCTGGTGTGGAGTGGGGAGAGCTTCCTTAGGCAGGTGCTTTGATTGTCTTGAAAGGACTTCAAGAGACTAGGACTAAATACTTCTGACTGACAAGGAAACTGGGATTTAGGGAGTTTCAAACATACGTTAAACAACAATCCATAGCTGCTACCAGCTGTTCCTTCCCTTTAGGGTGGTTAGTCATGGGTGATAGAATCTAGAATTTGAGAAGAGCTCTCTCGCGCTCTCTCTCTCTCTCTCTCCCCCTCTCTCCCCCTCTCCCTCCCCCTCTCTCTCCCCCCCCCCCCCTCTCTCTCTCTCTCTGTGTGTGTGTGTGTGTGACAGTAGCGAGTGCTGGTAAAGAACCTAGCTGAGGCAGGTTTCACTGGAGAGCTCAGGCTAGTCCTGAACTCCTAACACTTCTGCTTCGGTTCCAGGCATGCACCTGAGTTGAAGGCATACACTCCCTCTTCTAGCTTCAGAATGTCCCCCTTCTGAGCTCTGTCCGTCAAGCTGGTGGGGGGTTGGACTTCTACAACTGAGGGAAGAGAACTCAGCCATCCCTGCCCCTCCCTGCTGTTCCCTGCTCCAGACACACCTATCTGGAGAATTTACAGCCGCTCCATCTTACCCACGGCTAAGGAAGGGGGGTTTAGGCCTTGACCCTCTTGCTTTGGGTAAAGGCATGGCTTTTAATTAATTTGTTCATTTGGGCTTTTTAATTTTTTAGAGGGGTGTGTGTGTGTGTGTGTGTGTGTGTAGATGCTCACTTGTGTGGGTATCTGAGGAGGCCAGAAGAGGTTGTCAGATCTCCTGAAACTGGAGTTACAGGCGGTTGTGAACATTCCTTCGCTGGTACTGGAAACTGAAAGCAAGAGCTCTTCACCTGTGAGCCAGTCCTGTGTTTCCGTTTTTGAGGCAGGTTCTCCTGTAGCCCAGGCTGGCCTGACACTCTCTCCTTCCATACCTCCCAAGCTGAGATTATTGAGTGACAGGTTTTTTCCTCCCTCCCTCCCTCCCTCCCTCCCTCCCTCCCTCCTTCCCTCCCTCCTTCTTCCTTCCTTCCTTCCTTCCTTCCTGCCTTCCTTCCTCCTTCCTTTTTTCCTTCCTTCTTCCTTCTCCCCTCCCCCCATTGACATAGTGCTGAGAATGGAAGCCAAAGTCCCACATGCCAAACCCACACTCTATTCTTGAATTACATGGGGTGGGGCTTGCTAGGGCTTGGATCTAGGAAATCCAACATGATAAGCCTTTACCTAAGCCTATACCCCTTAGCCTCTGGTTTTCCATCAGTGAAATGGGTGTTAAGTACAGACCTCACTTCGCTAATGAGGAGAATTCCTGGGCTGTGGGTAGTAAGAAATGAGATACAACAGCTGCTTTGGTAGCTGGGCTAAGGACTTAAGACTTGAAAGTGGGCCGTGGGTCCAGGATCCCTTCTGTAGGTGAGAGCTGGGGCTTAGGACAGCTGCTTTCCTGTGTGGTTTAGAGCCTTCTGTGACCCGGGGGAAGTGGTGTGTGCCCCCAGGGAACTCCATATCTATGTAGGAACAAAGGCAAGGGCCATTTACTAGTGGAAAGGAAGAGATTTGTTAGGTCCCAGCTACAAGGAGAGACAGAAACAGGTTTAGGACCCCGAGGGAACAGGTAAGGGCTCACTTCCTACCCTCCCCCCATCTGGTCTTACTGGAAAAAGGAAATGGGAGG
The DNA here is from genome assembly GCF_011762505.2 of Arvicanthis niloticus. Taxonomy (NCBI): domain Eukaryota; kingdom Metazoa; phylum Chordata; class Mammalia; order Rodentia; family Muridae; genus Arvicanthis; species Arvicanthis niloticus. Next base: position 56,002,776 of record NC_047674.1, on the reverse strand, counting down.
TTGCAGGGAAGGAACCTCTGCTTCCAATATGCTGCTAGCTGCCCCTCAACCAGGCCTCTAAGGAAGGGATGTCACTAAGAGGGTCTCAGGAGGACCTCCTGGGAACTTGATGAAGAGACACCCCAGAACGGGAGTGGGTTAGGTGGGTGATGGGTGGGGGCAGCTTTCAGTTCAGTCCCAGGTAGAAACTGCCCTGCCCATCTATTCTTGAGCCTCAGCCCCTCCCCCATGTCTCTTCTCCAGGTCCCGACAGAGCGGCAATGATGGTTGAGTCTGCATCGGAGACAATCAGGTCGGCTCCGTCTGCTCAGAACGGCGTGGGCAGCCTCTCTGCACAGGCTGATGGCGGCGGTGGGGCCGGGACCGCAGGCACGGCCCCGGCGGCGGGTAGGGATGCCTCAGGCAGGGAAGCTGCCAGCGGAGCTGACAGCAATGGCGAGATGAGCCCCGCGGAGCTTCTGCACTTCCAACAGCAACAGGTAGGAGCAGGCTGACGTCCCCAGGCCTTTATCCCACGCCCTGTGGGTCACCCGGGTATCACTGCTCTGTCCTGCCCAGCAGCTGGGCTTTTTCGATCCGTGAGAAGGGCCAGCCTCCAGGGACTTCGCTATGTGTCTTCTACCCTGCTGGCTAGCCTGAGCCTGAGGAGCTCTAAGTGGTACTGGGAGCCCAAGTTTATGGAGTTTGAAATAGTACCAGCAAAACCACAAGGACCGACAGCCGCCTGGGCAGCAGGCTTTGAAAGTCTGTTTTGAGTGCGTGGGTGTCTTGGCTCTTGTAGGCACGTGGCTGGGAAACTGGCTGTGTTAGCAGGGTTGGGAGAGGTGCTGTGCACACTGCAATGTCTTTATTTCTACTTTGAGCCATCCGCCATTCCAAGTCTGCCTAGGACCCTGAACCCTGCTGTGAAGAGGTTGACCTTACAGGCACCAGTGGCCAAAGCGTCTGAAAGAGGTACTAGGAAGGCGCACCATACATGCATGCATACATACATACATACATTCTTATTAAGATTTATTTTTATATTTTTAATTATGTGTATGTCTGCATTCTGCACACACTACGCACATGTGAGTTCAGGTGCCTGCAAAGGCCCTAAGTGCCAGGCACCAAGGAGCTGGAGTTATCAATGGTTATGTGCTACCTGATAGGAGTGCTGGGAATCGAACTCAGGTCCTCTGGTTGAACAGCAAATATTCTTAACTGCTGAGCCACCTCTCCAGCCCAGGCTCGTATTTAAAGGCTCACACTAGGAACCCAGTCTGTGTTTCCTTTCCTCTTCTGTGCCTATCATCTCCACCCTGAAGTGCAGGGCTCCAAGGGTTCAAGCCTGGCCTCTCTGAAGATGCAGGGGCATTAAGTGGAGACCATAGTTGTGAATGAGCATGGCTCCTAGGGCCCAGCTCCGCCCAGGGGTTAGGGTGGAAGGGATCATGCTTACAGAGATCAGAAGGACCAGCCCAGCCAGCCGCAGCCTTGGAGTCTTGTGTGATTTTGCCTCTTAAACTGTTGCCGGTGGCCTGGCCCTTGGGCAGAGCTGGGAAAGCAGAACAGGAGAACCCCAGATGTGCCCCATCCCATCCTCCTCTGCTGTGAAGCCAGGGTCGTCATGCCTCCTCCAGCTTTCTCTCTAACCCAGGCTCCTCAACTACACCACACCACATCCCATAATACCTAAGACTTCAGGCTTGCGCTAGAAGCAGCTTACTGGCGCTTCACCTGATCAGAGGGCTTCAAAGCAGGGGTCTGTCCTCATCTCTGCCGGCACCTTTGTCAGCCATACGATCCCAGCCACTAAAATACTGAGTTCTTAGGACCAGAAGCAGACAGGTGTGACACGTGTTCTAGTAGGTGTGGACAGGTAGAGGTTTTAAAGGGTTCTGTGAGTATTGCTTGCATGTGTGTGCTCCTGTGTGTGGAGGTCAGAGATGGATTTAGGGTGCCTGCCTTAATCGCTCTCCATCTTTATGGGGGGTTTTTGGTTTGTTTCCGTTTGTTGGTTTTGTTGTTGTTGTTGTTGTTTCTTGAGACAAGGTCTCACTCTGTAGCCATGGCTGGCCTGGAACTCACAGAGATCCAGCCTCTGCTGAGACTAAAGGAATAAGCTACCATACCTGACATCTTATTTTTTACGTTACATTTGTGAAAGTGTGTGTGTGTGTGTGTGTGTGTGTGTGTGTGTGTGTGTCTTCACATGCTACAGTGCATTTATGAAGCTTTGGAAAGTTCTCTTCTTCCCCCATGTGCGACCAAGGGATCAAACAGGCCTCAGGGATATATGGTCCTTGGGAGTGGGTGGGCAATCTCCTCTCCCTTCTTAAGCAGTCTCTGTGGGAAGAGACCCACTGAGTCCGTGCTTTGGTATATTTTTTTTTCCATCAAAATATAACAAACGTGTGCTGGAGAGGTGACCCAGCAGTTAGCAATACTTGTTCTTGCAGACTTAGGCTTGATCCACAGTACCAGCTTGCAGCTCAACCATCTCCAACAGCAGCCTCAGGGGATTTGGTGCCCTCTTCTGGACTCCGTAGGCACCTGCACTCATAATTAAAAATCTTAAAAGTACCCCTAGAAGTTTCTGGAAGCCACGTGTTTCATATGGCTGTTTTGGACCCCACTACATCTCTTTGCAAAGAGAACTATGCAAAATTTCAATTGTGGCCAGGGGTCAGAACAGAACAGCCGCCTAAACTGGAAACTTTTATTTGGGGGCGGGGGGGGGAGAGAAAGAGAGAGAGAGAGAGAGAGAGAGAGAGAGAGAGAGAGAGAGAGAGAGAGAAAGGGAGAAAGAAAGAGAGAAAAAAAGAGAGAAAGAAAACCTTGGGGCCAGAAAAATGGCCCAGAGGCTTGCCCCCAAGCCCGGTGGCTTGAATTCAATCCATAGGACCCACAAGGTAGAAGGAATGCACTGACTCCAACAAGCTGTTTTCTGACCTCCACACAGGCACTGTGGCTCCTGTACACACATACATACTCACAAAATAAATAAATAAAATGTAATTTTCAAAAGCAAAATAGAAAGCCTGCCACGAGGCGTAAACACAAGCCTCTGGGTAACTGGGAGATGTTTGGGTGGGAGAGACAGAACCGGCTGTGCAGATCAAGTTTCTGGGCTCTGCCCTGGACACAGGCCACTTCTTCCCATCACAGTCCCATGGTCTGGTTGTTCCTGTTTGCTTTAAGTACCATCCCAAAGTGCTGGAAAATTCTGTATTGGCTTCACAAACAAATGGGGATGGGGGTTTGGAAGTGGGCAGAGGTCCGTTTTATCCATTTGGGCTCACTGTGGGCGAAGTGTCCGGGCCAAAGAAAATATGTGAGGCCAAAAAAAAAAAGTTTCATTGGCTCTAAAGCTATGAAATTTTCAAACTAAAGTGAAACCACAGTCTGAGGGTCGTTCTTCCACTTCTAACAGACAAATGGGGGCTGTGTCCCTAGTTCCCCACCACCACCACCCCAAACACAGATGTTATGTTATTATTGGTGGGGTTAGCAAGATGGAGAAAAGGAAGTTGCTTTGCTGGGTCTACCCGCCTTTTCAGCCACAAGCAGGAAGTCTGCAGAAGGCAGGTTTTGGATTCACCCTGTCGTTAAATGTCATTAAGTTACCTTGGCCTCCCTGGGGAGGGGCCATGTCATTCCCACATCACAGACAAGGCAGCACTGACAGCTTCCAGGTGCCTCATTCAGGGCTAAACACTCTCCCCTGGTGGAGCACTCCCCCCTGTTTGAGCACTCCCCCCTGTTTGAGCACTCCCCCCTGGCTGAGCACTCCCCCCTGGTGGAGCACTCCCTCCTGGCTGAGCACTCCCTCCTTGTGGCTCCCACTACAGGCACCCAGTCACCTGCCTGATGGTGAAAGGAAGAGCTTCTCACACACAGTAGGTGCTAAACACATGTGTGAATGCCTGGTGAATGTTTCTTGCTTAACGGTAAGGGTCTCTTAAAACAAGAAAAAGATGAAGGGTCATTAGCTGAGCGAGCTCAAGCCCCAGAGCTCACAGGGGAAGAAGAAACCCAGCTGTTGAAAGTTGTCTAGGCGCTTACAGCGTGGCACCTGGGCACCGGCATGCATGTACATACACACTAATAATACTAAAAATTAATTAAAGAATGTAGAAAACAAAAGTAAATGCAAAGCCAAGTGTAATCACACATGCCAATAATCCTAGCATCCAGGAAGCTGAGGCCAGAGCATCTCAAGTTTAAGAACAGTCTAGACTACTTGATGAGATTCTGATCAAACCTAAGTGGGCCTAGGGCTCGGGAGATGGCTGAGTGGAGACAGTGCATGCATGAGAACCTGAGCTTGGATCCCTGGCACCCACATAAAAGTTGGGTGTCATGGAACAAACCTGTAATCCCAGCATAGTGTTCGGGTGACACAGAGAGAGAGGAATCTCTGGATATGGCTGGCCATTTAGTCTAGTTGAAACTAGAAGCAAGCCCCAGGTTCTGTGAGAGACACTGTCTCAATAAGGTGGAACTCAATCGAGCCTGGGGGTTGATACAATTTAAATACATTGTGTACATCCATAACTCTTGAAGGATAGATAAACATTTAAAACAATGTTTTAAATGTGGTGAAGCAACTGAGGAAGATTCCCACTGTCAGCCGCTGACCGCAACACATGCACCTGCATGGGTGAGCACTCCGGCACACGCATGTGAACACACATACAGAGGTGCACAAGCATCCCTGTGGAACATGGTGGTACATGATGAGATAGAGGCTGGACACTGAGAAATTCGAGATCATTCTCAGGTGCATAGAGTTGCAGGCTAGCCCACATGCATCCCTGTGTCAGAAAAAGGAACACAGGGAAGACTCTGCCCACTGCCCTAAGTGGCCACTCTTGGTGCCTGCTTCGAGGCAGAGGTTTGACAGAATAAGTCTGTAGGTCACATTTTGTCATCTTGCCTTCCAGGGTGTCCCATCCCTGATCCCTTTGTCTCTGGGTTCCTGTCTATCTGCTGTGAGTAAACAAATCTGGCCCTGGCCTTTAGGAGTAATGAGTTGAGAGACAGACAGGGCTGTCAGAGGCAGGTGGAGGCGGGACCTTAGGCTGGAGCAAACAGTGCCGAAGAGGGCAGCCACGTCACTTTAGAACAAGGGCTGTGCTCTGTCTCCAGTGCAACCACAGGCTGCGACCTTGTTTAAACAAAGGTGAAGGGGTGACCCGGCTTAGCTGTCAGGCCAGTTCTGGCTGCAGTCCCTTGCTGCCCCGTTTCAGTATTTCCCAGAGCCTTTATTAGTAACAGAGACTGAAGTACCAAGCTGTATAGTCACTCTGAGACTTTCCCCAAGTCTTCGGCTACACTCTCTGCGGAGACTCGATCCTATGAAGGTGGTGTGGGAGGATCTCTTCAGATCCTTTAGCAGAAACACTAGGGCAAGGGCTGTAGCTCAGTTGGTAGAGTGCTTGCTCCATATCGCTAGTGAAGTGGGTTCAATCCTGAGCATAAACTGGGCATGATGTCACAGGCCTATAGAACCCGTATGTGAAAGGTGGAGATAGAAACATAAGAAGTTCAAGGTCATCTGCCACCATATTGAGTTGGAGGTCACCTTGAGCAAGGGATGGTAGAGCCATATTTTGCCTCTGCTATGGAAAATGCTGTGTGAACCCACAGATACCCTTTGGGTTTGGACTGTGAGAGGTGTGCCCCTGGTTTGGAAGGTCTTAAGGGACTGATCCAGTTTGCTGGCAGACAGCTGGACTTGGAGCCAGGAAGGCTGAACTGGCAGGGTGGGGGTATTCAGAGCCTCTGGCCACCGAGCTGAAAGGCGTCCTGGGCCCCCAGCCCCAGCGTTCCCATTGTCCTTGGGTTGCAGGGGTGACAGGTCAGGGAGGGTCACCAGAGGGTTGCCTAGCGTCTGGGAACTCCCCCTGCAGTTGCCACAGCAACCGGGCCAAATCCCACCCTGGTCACATCCTGTGAGAGAGATTCAAAAGGGTTGGGGGGCTCCACTCAGTAATGGGCTTTTAACTCACCCCCTCCAAAGAGAAAGAGATGGGGGTTGGGGAGTCAGGGGTTGGGGGAGGGGAGAAGAAGAATAGAAAGGGTCTTTCCTCCATCTGTCTCGCTTCTGCCCAAGCGACTTAGAAGGACTGGGTAGAAGGGGAGCTTCCAGAGGGGATCAGCCCCGCCCCAGTGCACACAGGCTGCCAACAGTTGTCTGAAGGCTTCCTGCTGCTCAGGGGCCCGTGTCTTCAGGCCCGTGTCTCTTGCCCTGGATTCCTCTGCTTCAGCTCTGATCCCTGTAACTAACTTCTCTTTGTCCAACTGTAGATGGAGTTCCTCCCCAGAGGAGCTGGGGTGTACAGAGAGATACTACCCAGGGTGGGGCGTGCCTCAACTGTATCTCAGCACCAAGGTAGATGGGAAAAGGCTGCCCTACATTTTCTGAATTAGTAAGCCAAGGGTCACCCTTCTGCCAAAAGGTAGCCCCTTTAGGAGAGAGAAAGGGCCTGAGGCTTGGGGGAGGGGACCCCCCCCCCCCTTTTCATCCCCATTGAGTGGCTGGAGGAAGATATGGGGGATATTTTTACCTGAAGGCTTAGGGGAGGGTTGAGGGGGGAGGGTTGTATCCTAGCCACCTATAGGGCTCCCCTAAAACCTTTTGTGGGAACTAGTATTACTCTGAGATGCTCTAATAGAGGCCCTGGGGAAGGAAGGGATCTGCCAATCTGAAGTCTAAACCCAGCCCTCTGTAGAATTAGCTGGGGCCAGGCAGTGCAGAATAGACCTGCCTCCAGAGAATTCTACAGCCAAGACAGAGGACCTGATTATGAACCGAACTGCCCTCTCTACCTTTGCACTTATGGTCCTTGTTGGTGGCTGGATACCATCTCTTCAAACATTGGGACTGCTGTCCTGTCTCTCACAACACCATGCCAAGCTGGCTCTGGCTGTCACTGGGAGCTAAGCTGTTGAGAAGCTCACCTGTGCGGCTGCCTGCAAGGGGAGGGTGGAGGAGCCTTCAAGGACCAAGTCCTTTCTGGGCTGAAGGCCCTTGACTGCTCTGTACCTGCAGAAATCGACCTTTTCATGAAGAGGGAGCCCTCTGTAGAGTTGGCAGGGAGAATCTGCCACTGTACCAGGATGTCTCCCACCCTCCAGGGCCTGTCTGCGTGTGCTTGCTTCGCTGGGTTTCATTTTAATGGTTCTAATTTGAGAATGTGCCGATGTCATTTTTACGAGGTTGGTGTAAAAAAAAAATTTACAGCCTTTTCCAAAAAGCTTTCTTGAGAGAGAGAGAGAGAGAGAGAGAGAGAGAGAGAGAGAGCAACCCAAGGGAAGAAAAGTAGAATCACTTTGGGGGTTTTATAGTCTCCCCCGCCACACAATTTTTGCCTGTGTAATTTCATCTTTATGTCTCTTCATTGGAGGACAAAGCCTCACTGGTCAAGAATCTGTGTCTTTTTCTGAGGTCAGTTCCCTTTGTGATGCCCACCAATGACCTCAGGCCTCTGACCCCCTTTCTCTTCCACCCCCTCCTATCTGTCTGAAAAGAGTTTTGAGGAGTGGATGAGTGTGTAGGAACACTTATTAGATGCTTGCTGTTTACTAGCCGAGGTTAGATACCACTTTCTGCTCAAAGTCTTCCAAGGATCCCCCCATCTCTGGGTGTTGAATGAAGTAATGTTTATCCGACCTGCCTGGCATGCCGGCGCGCACCTGTAGTCCATGCCTTGAGAGGCTGAGAGGAAAGTCATATGCTTAAGGGTAGCCCACAAATAGCAGTATTTTTTCTTTAAAATATAGAAATAGATGAGGCTAGAGAGATGGCTTAGTGTTTTAAGAGCACTGACTTTCTCCTTGACTGGGGTTTGATTCCCAGTACCTACCTGTGACTCACAACTGTCTGTAATTTGATGCCCTTTTCTGATCTCTGTGGGCTACAGGCATATATTGGTACATAGACACACATGCAGGCAAAAACAAACAAAAGAAACCATACACACTAAAAGAAAGAAAATATTAAAGTCGGGCTGGAGAGGTGTCTCTGTGGTTAAGAGCACAGACTGCTCTTCCAGAGGTCCTGAGTTCAATTCCCAGCAACCACATGGTGGCTCATAACCATCTATAATGGGTTCTGATGCCCTCTTCTGGTGTCTGAAGACATCAACAGTATAAATAAATTTTTTTTTAAGCTTAAAAAAATATTATTAAAGGCAAAAACCAGTAGATCAGAGACATGACTCGATGATTCAGTCAGGTAAAATGCTTGTTTACCAAGCATGAAGACCTGCATTCTAGTCCCTGTCCCCATTTAAAGGGTCTGGAATCTTAGTGCTGGGAAGACAGAGACTGGCAGTTTGTTGGCCAGTTAGCTCAGCCAAACAAGCAAACTAGTAACAGATGCTGCCTCAAATACAAAGGAGACGCTATTGAGGAAGATACCTGGTGTTGACCGTTGACCTCCACATGCAGACTCACACATGTGCGATAGCCCCATGTTTTGCTTTTTCTACCCCAGGGCCTTTGCACTACCTGTTTCTCAGCCTTGATTACTCTCCCTGGGAAGGATTGGGGGTCTCTATGGTGAGGCGTCTCCTCAGAAGCCTCCCTGTAGTGCTTTAATGTAGCTTGCCTTTCTCAGCATAGGGCTTGGCTGCCTCAGGATTTGTTTGTCTGGTGTTTGTTCAGCCCTCTAAACTAGGTAGGCCAGGCAGTTAAGAGTTGTTGCTTGAACTTTACAGTGGCTCCTGGGACAGTAAGTAGGTCAGTGACTGAGTTGTCCTGGGCCTGAAGTTGACAGCCTAAGAATGTTTCTTAGATGCAAGACTCTGGGATGGGGCAGGTGTAAGTAGCGTCCTTTGAGGCCTTCTGGGCTCCCCTTCACCTAAATCCAGCCTGCCCCCAGACACATTCATGATCAGCACAAAACCAGTCAGGTGGCTCAGGGGCTAAAGATGCTTGTCCTGCATGCTTAGTGATCTGAGTTTAATCCCTGAAGCTCATGTAACTATCAACACAATATGGATGAGACTGAATTTCAGTTTTGTCAAATATTTCCAAAGGCACACGAGAAAGTATGGTGTTTACTGATTAGGGCTGCCCTTGGCACTACCCGTGAACATTGTCGGTGTGGAGTCTCCCATCCTGTGGTGTTGTGTTCCTCTTCCCTGCAGAGACCAGCCTGGTCTGGTGGGTGCTGGTCCTACTCATGTCACTGTGTCTCTCGGTGAGCCCTGAGCCCCTTTCTGGGCTCTCCACGTTCTTTGTTGACCTATCTGACATTCCTTTACTGATAGAATATTCAGACCAATCACTGGGTTATAACCAACCATTTGGACCCCATTTGGCTGGACGCCCTCCAACATTTAAGGCTCCCAGGCAGAGGATACTCTTCCAGCATATTCCTGGCTCCCCACACACATGGAGGTCTGGGGAGGGGCCAGCACAAACTGGGGTCCTCAGCCTGACAAAAAGGCTCTGAACATCGCTGTACCCATGTTCAGCTGCATAGCCTCAGCCCAGAGGTGGGAGATCCCTCTTCCCTGAGCCTTCTTCTTTTTTAAAATTTATTTATTTTTGTTTTATATGCATTGCTGTTTTGTCTGCATGTGTGAGGGAGTTGGATCCCCTGGAACAGGAGTTACAGACAGTTGTGAGCTGCCATATCAGTGCTGGGAATTGAACCCCAGTCATCTGGAAGAGCAGCCATCTCTCCAGCCCCGAGACTTGTTCTTTTCAGTGCAGCCAACCCTGTTCTCAGCTCGCAGCTTCAGCCTCTGCTCTAGACCCTTGCTGGTTGCTTTCTGACTCCATCCGCCTGCTCTAGACGCTTATGGGGATCCTGCCGATGACTTGGGGTGCAGGAAGGGTGTTCCTTAAGGGAGCTTCTCAAGCTTGAGGAAGTACAGGGGTAAGGTGGGAGCCAGGAGAGGTGAAGCCAGCCAAACCTTCATTCAGGTGGTACTGTGCAACAACCAAGAGTACTCGGTGGAAGCCCAGTGATACTGACAATACTTTGGTGCCAGGTGCTGAGCTAAGTCCTCTGTGTATGTTGTCCCATGTGTTTCTACACAGGATCCATGTGAAGGGGAGTTAGAGCTCACTCCAGCTTTTCAGAGGAACAGACTGAGGGTCAGGCTTTGCTAAGGTTGCTTTGCACAAAGTAGGAGGTGAGAGGTCTCTGTCTCATCCCTAGGTCTGTGTGCTGAGTGAACAACAATACAGCCCTCCCCTAGAGGAGGATAGCCTTGGCCCACAAAACAGCACAGTGTGTGTTGGTTTTTTGTTTTGTTTTGAGATGAAGTGTCATGTAGCTCAGGCTAGCCTCACACCCACTGTGTATTTAAGGATAGCCCTGAGCTTACTTTCTTTCTCCTCCTGCTCTTCTTCCTCTTCCTTCCCATCTTCCTCCTCCTCTTCTTCCTCCTCCTCCTCCTCTTTGGTTTTGGTTTTGGCTGTCCTGGAATTCACTCTGTAGACCAGGCTGGCCTCCAAACTCAAGAGATCCACCTGCCTCTGCCTCCTGAGTGCTGGGATTAGAAGTGTGTGCCACCATCACCACCGCCGCCACAGGCATGGCCCTGCTTTTAATCCTTGTGCCTCCACCTCCTGAGCTGAGATTACGGGTATTTGCCACCTAGACTGGTTTTATGTGACACTGGAGATAAAGTAGGTTTCATCCTGTTTCATGACAAGAGCTTTGTGCATGCAAGTGAAACAGTCTACTGCGTTTAAGCGTGGATGGTATACAGTACATAGGGTAAGCTTTAAGCGTGGATGGTATACAATACATAGGGTAAGCTGCATCCCTAGCCCACATTTGCTTTGCAGTTCGAAGACTGGGAAGAGAAAAAGAGGGCTGGGGGGGGGGAGGGCTCCCTAATTTTCAGTCTCATTGGCCCTCTTTCCTTTCTTATCTAAGATTTCCCTGATGGCACAGGCCTTCAACCCTAGCACTCAGGAGTTAGAGGCAGCCAGGACTGCATAGTGAGACCCTGTCTCAAAACCAGAAAGACTGCCCGATGGCTTGTCCCATGTCAGGCATCTGAACAGCTTTCCTTCTCAGGGGTCATGCTTAAGAAACTCTGGGACATGGGCAGTGGTGGCGTTAATCCCAGCACTTGGGAGGCAGAGGCAGGAGGATTTCTGAGTTGGAGACCAGCCTGGTCTACAGAGTTCCAGGACAGCCAGGGCTACACAGAGAAACCCTGTCTCAAAAAACCAAAAAAAAAAAAAAAAAAAAAAAAAAAAAAGAAAAGAAAAGAAAACAAAAGAAAAAGAAACTCTGGGAAAGCCCTGGTCTCCTTCCTCATCTCAGCCTGCTTCACCCGCCTTGCCTGTTCAGAGTACTAGAAGCTTGAGTGGAGAATAAAATATATAGACCTCATAGTTTGCTTACAGCTTTGGGGCCCTTTCACGAGGCCCTGTCATCTTGGACCTATTTCCTTGCCTTTAAAGTGAACATAGGTTTATTTGTTTATTTATTTATTTATTTATTTATTTATTTACATATATCCCAGAAAAAAGAATCAGATCCCATTACAGATGGTTGTGAGTCACCATGTGGTTGCTGGGAATTGAACTCAGGACCTCTGGAAGAACAGCCAGTGCTCTGTCCCTTAAAGTGAACACAGTTCCACCTGCCTGGCCTAGCTTAGTGCAGGTGGTGCTGCTGCCGAGCTCTCTTAGTGACCACAGAAGTGCTTTGGCCCTGGCACTGTGGGCCTCTTAGCTACCCTGACATTCTCCAGAAGTTGGATACTGCAAGGTTTGCCTTTGAACTAGGATCAGCCTGTGCCAGCCTTCCACACTTAGCCTGGATCCACATGGACTTTGTGTGCAGGGATTATGACTTCTGTGTGCTGGGATGGGAAGCTCACAACTGCAATTGACAACATCTGTGCTTTTACAGGGCTCCTAGTTCAGTGAGTGACTTAGTCGGTAAAGGGCTTTGCTGTGTACATCTGACCTTCTGAGCTGGAACCCCAGAATCCATGGAAAGGAGAAAGGGAAAAACATACTCCACAAAGTTATCCTCTGATCCTTGCATGCATACATACACGCACATACACACATGTATGTACACACTACATGCACACACTCTTTCATGTATACACACACACACACACACACACACACACACACACGGGTGGCTCCAGTCTGGACACCATCATTAAAATAGGTGAGCCAGGCTGTGAGGTCAGGGCCTGTCGCTTCCATATCTCAGAGACTGTGGGCCCAATGGTTCATTCGGCCCTCGGTGACAGGGACAGAAAAGACTTAGACACTTGGTGCTTTACACTGTTGGATAAATGAAACTCAAATGAAGCTCGGGGGTCTTAAACCTGCCTGATCCAATAGGCAAGCAGTGTACAAAAAGGCAGCCCAGAGTTGGGGGGTGCCCAAGGCTCCCAGAACACTAGCCTAAGCCAGGGCCTAGATGTATGGACAGCAAAGCCCGTGGCATAAAGTAGAGCCCAGAACAGCACTCATTGCCACCAGCAATGTGTGGCATGCCGTGGCCTCCAAACATGGGAGCTTAGCCCACAGCCCTGGAATCTGCCACACACATCATTTGACACCGACAGTGTATTCTTTAGGTGGTATTAGGTTCCAGCTGGGTCAAGGCTGGCTCTAGGCGAGCATGAGAAAGGAACTTACTTTGTCCACCATTGGCCTCCCATCAGCAGGCCAAGGCCTGTGTGTGGTGGGAAGAGGAGGGTGAGTTAGTGAATGAATGAATGGATGAGTGGATGACTGGGCTGCCTGGAGACACAATGCCGGGCTTCTGGCACCCCTGCATCCTTCTCCAGTCTTTCCTCTTGCCTCCTAGGACAGCTCAGCTTTTTGCCTGCCATGAGAGTTACTTCCAGTCCCCTCTGCCCCTGCCACATGTCACGCCCTGTGTGCTGTCACTCTGTAGGAACACCTCTTTTTCCTCCTTGTCCCCCTGAGGAGCTGGCCCTCCAGGACTTGAGACTTCTCTGGGAGGCCTGCTCAGAGCTCCACAGCACACGGGGTCCTTCCATGTGGGGACAGGAGCCGCTGCCACCTCACATGACCTAGCACACAGTAGGCACTTCATGCCAATGAAGGTGGGAAAGAGAAGGGAGACAAGGAACAGACAACTCTGTCCAGGGAGCAGAGTAGGAAGAATCTGGCCCAAGTGAGAGATGCCTAGGGCAGAGTGGGGGGAGGGGAGGGGAGCTTATGAGGTGGGGAGTGGAGAGCCTGTTTCCTCCAAAAATGAGATTGTGGGGGCTCTGTCATGCCCCCCACCTTGTAAATCTTGTAATTTCATGCTCCAGGGAACCACAAAGTAAGAGAGTGGGTGAGGAATGAATTCAACTCCCCTGGTTACTCTGCAGCCCTAGAGACTGGGCAGGTTCTCTCCCCTCAGCACCCCCCCCCCAACTTCCCCAGAAATTCCTCTATTGCTTTCCCCCCACATCTGGGGTTTGTCCCCTTCCCACTGACCAGTGTCTCTTTTGAATCTCCTGTGCAGGTCAGCTCTGGGGTCAACCCCCACACCCACAACCTCGGCTCTCACCCTGGCTGCCCGTTCCTGCTCTCTCCAACTTTAGAGGGCAAGAAGCATTATGTAAGGTTAGACCTGGAGGCCAATAAAATCTAGGCAACATCCTGAGGGACCCTAGGCCACCTCCTCCCCTCTCCTCACCAGCTTTTCTTCCTATAATCTCAGAGTCTCTTGACCCAAGAAGGTCAGATTTCTGCTTTCTAAAGAAAACCTTTTGGGTGAGGCAGTGTTCTGACTCCGCCTGGAAGTCTGGAACATTTGGGGCGGGGAGGAGCTGGGGTGGTCAGGATCCAGGGCTGCCAAGGAGCACAGGTTCCCAGAGATACACCAGTGCGTATTTAGATAGCATCCAAAGGTAAACTAGACTGAAGCCCCAGGAAGCCGTGCCAGTCAACACCGGGAAGGGCCACGCAGGTGGCTTGTATATAAATAGTGACCCTGGGTACACAGTGGGTGCTCAGAGGGTGTTTGCCGAGCTATGAGTGTCCACCACACACATCCCTGGTACTGGAGAGCTGGGGGTGTGGCTCACTGGAAGAGCACTTGCCTAAGGATGTGTGGGAGGGCTTGGGCTTGATCAAACGGGGAAGCATTGGAAAGAGGGTGCAGGAAAAAGGAAAGAGTTTATCCTAAAAGATTCTGGAGTAGAAGAGTGGGACCCACGTGAGAAAGAAACAGGTGTGTGTGGCAGAGTGAGAGCCAGCCACGAGTCGGGCACCTTCAGTTAACAAGTGTGGGCTGATGGGGGGCGGCTAGGTAGGAAGCCACCTGGGAATTACAGACGTCTCAAATGCCAGCGAGGTTGCGGCAAGCATTGGCCTTTTTAATCCCTCTGAGTGATCCTGAAGTGGGTAGTGTCCCAGTTTTCCGGATAAAGAAAGGGATAAAGAGACGTAACCACTGAGATATGGGATGACTTACCAAAGGTCACAGCCAGTGAACTACGGGAGCTGGGATTGCAGCCCATATCCGCCTAGTGCCAGAGCCCTGCCTCCAGGGTCTGGATATACGTGTGCTTCAGCTCTCCAGGAGGCCGTTAAGGACCCTGGAGCTGACTGGACAAGTCCCCACTGTCACTACCTCCACCTCTGGGTCTGAGGGACAAGGTCTTGGCTGGGCCCTTATTCCAGGCCCAGACCCATATTCCTGGGTCTCCTTGACCCTTCAGTCTCATGCCAGACTTACCATTCCCCACCTGTCCCCAGCTGCACCCCCGACTCCACGTCCTCCACCAAGCCCAGGCACCCATGTGACTAATCATTTAGACACAGCCTTCAAATATGATCAGTTTCCTTGGGGCCAATGACCCTTCCCCTCCACCTACCTGTGCGCCCTAGCTGCTCGGCTAGTCTTGCTCGCTCCCGGAGCTCCTTGATTGACACCCACCCCCTCCGCTCCTTCAATCAGACTTCCTGGACTGATCAGCTGATCTTGGGACAAGTTGCTTACTTGTCCTCCTAGGGATTTAGCTGACTCCTCTGGAAGAGGAAGCTGATAAGCTACCTCACAGCTGTGTAAGGGAAGATCCAGAGTTGGCCTGCAGCCTTGAGTGATGGGAGCGGATTTCTGAGTTCAAGGCCAGCTTGGTCTTGAACATAGTGAGTTCCAGAGCAGATAGATAGATAGATAGATAGATAGATAGACAGACAGACAGATGATAGATTGATAGATGATAGACAGACAGACAGACAGACAGACACAGACATCTGTAAGCCCCAGTCACATGGATGCTCAACAGAAAAGCAGCTGCTATTCTACCCTGAGCTCACCCTCCTGCACTTTTACCTGGAGTCCTTTTGACCCTTGACCCTTTCATTTGTTGTCTTAATTGAAAACCAACGGACTCTCTGAGCCCTGGGTGAGTCCTTGAAGGCTGCACTGTGATCCTGTTCTCAGTGACTCCTCCCTCGATTCTTACCCCAAGGTCATAGGGACCTGTGATCCTCCCTCACTACCTTCTGCCTTCCTCCTTACTGCCCGACCCCCTCCACCCCAACCCCCAACCCCTTCTCCTGCTTCCTTGTACTCATCCCTGATCCCAGCCACTTCTGAAGACATTGCTGGGGCCTCTCACTGACTCAGCCCCTGTCTTACAGGCTCTCCAGGTGGCCCGGCAGTTCCTGTTGCAGCAAGCCTCCAGCCTGAACTCCCCGGGGAACAATGACAGTAAACAATCGGCCTCTGCAGTGCAGGTGAGAAGGGGGGACCCACCCATACTAGGCAGGAGTGGGAAGGGGGACAGGGCTTGGGGGGAAGGTATTCTTGGTGGGGTGGGGGTTGTCAAAGACCACTCAGGGAGGGCCAGACTTTCCAAGCTCCGTGCTTCTGAAAGAAGTACAAATCTTTGCAGGGCGGGGTGGAGACACTAACACCTCTCTTGTCTCCACCTGATCAGCCTGGGCTGGGTCTGCCTAGCTTCTTTGTCTGCACCTCTCTGGACCTGACTCACTGGGGTTCCTCCCACTGGCCCTCAGACAGTCCTCCCCCCTCCCCACGTGTTACCCTGTCCCTAAACTGAGTCTAGGCCCCGCCCAGGTTTCTCAGTTGAAGAATCACTAAGTCTCCCTTCCCCCCATCTCTTCCTGACTCTCCCTGTTTCCTGTCTCTTGACATCTCTCTGTCTCTTCTGTTTTCCTTTGCACAATCTGCCCTTTTTCCCTCCCCCCTTCCCCCCCAGCCTGTCGGCCCATCTGGCTGGCTGGAGGGGGAGGGGAGCGGGAGGGGGGTGGGGAAGCCTGGCCTTCTGTTTACCTTTTGTGTCACAAAGAACTTGGGAGAATTGCAAGTCTGGGTCCCTTTGGGTCACTACTCTGGCAAACCGCCTTCCTCCCAGCATACCCCCCACCCCCTCCTTGCTGGGGGTGGGCAGGGGAGGGCTGAGGACCAAGGGGAAGATTAAGCCAGGCTCTGAAAGGAAGTTTATGTAAGGGGGAATGGGGTGGGCACTGTGCAGTGTTGATCCTGAGCCCTCTGGGGCCCTAGGGAACCTGGAAGACATAAGAGAACAGGGTCATGAGGTAGGTTCAAGGTGCTCTCACGCAGGCCTGAGCGTAGTCCTGGGAGAGAGGGCCCAGCGCCTAGACAAGTTATCTATGCTTTGGTTTTCTTTTTAAAGCTTATGTTTGGAAAGGGCTTTGAAAAAGTTCAAGGTGCCAGACAGCTGTGCAACCATGCTGGTCAGTGGTCTCTGAGCAAGCCAAGCATCTGAAGATCCTCCAAGTGGGGTGCTGGCAAAGGGGTGTGGCTGAGGTGGGGGGCCCACAAAGTCTGGAAAGACAACACAAGGAGGGAGGGGGGCGGCAGATCTCCAGGGCTATCAGACCTGGTCTCATAGGATGAGGGGTCTCCCCACGGATATTCTCTGGGTCTACAGCCGGCCTGGCTTAGGATCTTCTTGTAAAACAGGGAGGTGTGAACTGTGGAACAGGAACCTGAGTGCCCCCCCCACCCCCACAGTTGGAAAGCGCCTCATGAACCCCAGCAGGACAGGAGTTGGGTCACTCTGGAGGAGAACCAGCATCAGGGGGGACTTTCCAGCTGGGAACTGGGAGGGTGGTCTGAAGGTCACTTTCTTAGCCAGCCTTCCCTGCCAGAGCAAGTGGCTGTGTTGGGCTCTGAGAGAGAAAAGAGCCTTTTATTTTTACTTTCTCACCTCCCAGGAATCAGCTTCCCCACGCATTCAGCAGATACCAAGTACTTGTTTTTTCTTTCATGTGTGTGCACATATGTGCATATTTGTGTGTACATAGGAGCATGTGCGTGTGTGAAGGCCAGAAGGAGAACCTCATGTGTCATCCCCAAAATAGCCCCAGAATCCTCACCACCCTCTGAGACCGTCTCTCAGCAGCATACACGCTGGCCAACAGGTCCCAGGGGTGGGTGTTGAAGTTCAGACTCCAGGGCTTCTCAAGCATTTACTAAATGAGCCACCCGCCCGCCCCATCTCGCCAGCCTGGATGCACAGTGCTTATCCAAGGCTGGCCCTCATACCCACGGGATAGCTGCTATTATTAATCCATTTGCAAATGAGAAAAAAAAAAAAAAAAAAAAAAAAAACCAAGGCTCTGAGAGGGTGTCTAACTAGTCCAAAGTCACCCCATGCCCTAATTTCTGTTGCTGTGATAAAGTACCCTGGTACAGAACAGTTTAGGGCAGGGAGCCCAGGCTACATTCATTACAGGGAAAGCAAGGCCAGAACTCAAGGTGGCTAGGCACATCACACCCAAGAGCAGAGAGAATGAATGCATGCGTGCCCAGAGCCACTTGCCTTCTCTCCTTCCAACACAGTGCAGGGAGGGATGCCAACATGTAACTCATTTTCAGGCTAGGTCACACATACACACACACACACACACACACACACACACACACACACACACACACCTGTCAATTTATGTAATCAACACCATCCCTTACAGGCATTCCAACTGGCCAACCTGATCCAGACTGACCCTCACTGGGACTCTCTTCTCAGGTGATTCTGGGTTGTGTGGAGTTGCCGATTAAAACCTTCACAGCCTGCAAACAAGGCAGAGAGCCCACTGAGCCCGAAGAACTAACTTCAGAACTCAGTTTTCTGAGGTTCCTTGATCAGAGATGTCCAGTGCCATTGAAGCCCCTGGAGTCCCAGGGATGTGGGGTCCTTGGGCCTGGCTGAAGCTGAGCTCCCCCCCCCCCCACACACACTCCTGTTTATCCTGTAGTCAGCTTTGCTCTTGGTGTCTCCCACCCCATTGCCATCTTTGCTGTCCCTAAGGAGGAACTGTGAGAACACTGTCGTCAAGGAGGACCCAGGGCCTAGGAGCCTAGAAATGGCTTTCCTGTGGGCTCTGGGCTGGTGGGGAAATGGGAGACTAAAGCAGAAATCACGTGCTGTGGATTTGGGACTTGAGTGACACGGGTCACAGAGGGAGGTTGTTGGGACCCTGTAGCACATTCTGCCCTGGATGAGCTACTTGTCCCTTACCTCGTTCACTACTGTCTTGCTGCAGCCATCAGTGAACTTCCAAACAGCACTGAGGCTGAGGGGTAGCCATCAACCACTAGGGGCTGAGCAGGCCCCAGGAATTTTGAGGAGATAACCAGGGTCAGGTTCATTGGCTTGTCAGCTCCACAGTTCCAAAAGGTGTGCCTTTTCTTTGTGTTTTGTGGAGTTTTGGTTTTTTTTCTTTGTTTTGTTTGAGATCGGGTCCTAGCCAGGTTGGGGTGGAGCACACTTCCAATCTCAGCACTCAGGAGGCAGAGGCAGGCAGATGATATCTGAGTTCAGGGCCAGCTTGGTCTATAGAGCGTGTTCCAGGAAAGTCTGGGCTAAAACATCTCAAAAAACAAAACTAAAAATAGGGTCTTATGTAGCCCAGGGTAGCCTCCAGCTCTGTATGTAGCTATAGAAGAAGAGGACCTTGAACTTCTTCTGATCCTTCTGTCTCCGCCTAGGATTATAGGCATGCTCCCCCACCCCTGGTTTGTGCGGTGCTAGCACTAAGCTGTATTCCTACCCTCCTTTCCATCCCTGTTTTATTTACTTCTTTGGAACAAGGTCTCATGGCTGTAGTCCTGATTGGCCTGGAATTTACTATATTGCCCAGGCTGGCCTCAGACTTGAGGTAATCCTCCTGCCTCAGACTCCATGTGCTGGGATCATAGACACTCCACCCCGTTCCTGGCCACCATTGTCTTTCCTGTACTCGAAGTAGGTGGAGGGCTGGGGCCTGGGCAGATTTGGCTGAAAATTCAGCCAGCATCTCCTGCCATGCACTCTGGGCCATGTAGCTGGTCTCTAGGCAGGCTCACAGCTGCTGCGCCTCCCAGCTGACCAGGGTCCATACTGACCCAGCCCAGCCCAGTGAGTCTGCAGGGACGCCCTGAGAGGGAGGGTCTCCACTCACTTCAGACCCCCACTGGGCCAGCCACCTGGAGACAGAACACAGGGCAAAGGCTGCCTAGGTGTCTACTGGGGCTTCTGCAACCGACTGGCAAGAGGCACAGGGGCCAGACATGCCTTTTGAGATCATCTCTTCCATTCCCCTGCCTCCAAGTGAGAAAGCCCCAGGGAAGTATAGGCCACAACACTGTGAGCCATTCACACCTTGGTGCCCAGATGACCCTCTGGGTCTCCCTACTGGACAGAACCCGGTGGCTGCTCTGGACACTCAGAGAAATGGTGTGATAAAGAGCTGAGCCACCCGCCTGGCACCTGCCTAAATCAGCAGCATCTTCATTTTCTCCTGAGAAGGGAAGGTGTTCAAATCCCAGGGGCCAGGTAGAGACAATGATGCTTAGTGATTTCAAGGAGCAGCTCAGTGGCCGGGTGGGTAAGTGTCCCCAAGCCTGCGGCCAGAATAGGAGCCCACTGTGGAAAAGAACCAGCTCCCAAAAGTTGTCCTTTGTGGGGTCTCTCTCTCTCTCTCTCTCTCTCTCTTTCTCTTTCTTTCTCTCCCTCTCTCTTTTTCTCCCTCCTTCCCTCCCTCCCTCTCTCCCTTCCCTCCCCTCCTCCCTCCTTCCCTCCCTCCATCTCTCCCTTCCCTCCTCCCTCCTTCTCCCATTTATCTCTCCCTCCCTCTTTCTCTACACACATACATACAAATACAATAATAATAATATTAAATTATATATATATTTTAAAAAGAATGAATTAGGCGAGCCGGGCGGTGGTGGTGCACGCCTTTAATCCCAGCACTTGGGAGGCAGAGGCAGGTGGATTTCTGAGTTCGAGGCCAGCCTGGTCTACAGAGTGAGTTCCAGGACAGCCAGGGCTACACAGAGAAACCCTGTCTTGAAAAACCAAAAAAAAAAAAAAAAAAAAAAAAAAAAGAATGAATGAATTAGGCAGTGGTGGCACACACCTTTAATCCCAGCACTTGGAGGTAGAGAGAGGTAGGCAGGTCTCTGAGTTAAGTTCAAGGTCAGCCTGGTTTACAAAGCCAGTTCCAGGACAGCCGGGGCTGTACAGAGAAACCCTGCCTCAAAAAAGCGGAGGAGGAGGAAGAGGAAGAGGAGGAAGAAGAGGAAGAGGAAACCTTAACCCCAGAAAGGATCTCTAAGGCTAGGCTGCTGAGGTGTCTACAGACAATGGAGCTAGGTCCTGTGCCTGCTTATAGGTGCCTAAAAGCATGTGGGTGGCAGCTCAGGGACTCAGGCAGGAAGCACCCCAACACTGAACATATACTGTGGCCATCCTCCCCTTCCTCTTCTCATGGGGAGCCCCAGCTGAGAGGTTGACAAGCCTGAAGCCCGAGTTCCTCACTCAAGTGACCTAGGATTCTTGACCTGGTGGTAACTGTCCTTTTTCTTTTATTTTTGTAATTACTTATTTATTTGGGGGTTCTCAAGTCAAAGAGTTCCTCTGTGTAGCCCTGGCTGCCCTGGAACTTGCTTTGTAGGCTAGGCTGGCCTCAAACTCAGAGATCTACCTCCTGTGTACTGGGATAAAAGGCGTGTGCCACCCCCACCACCTGGCAAAGTTGTTTATTATTATTATTATTATTTTATTATTGTTGGTAGTAGTAGTAATAGTTTATTACATTCTGGATGTGTCACATGTATTACAAGCTATCCTCAAACTCAATGTATAGTTAAAGATAGCACTGAACGTCTGATTCTCCTGCCTCTGTTTTCCAATGCTTAGCGCTACAGGTGTGCGCCACCACACCTACTTTGTACAGTGCTGGGGTCAACCCCAGGGCTTTTTGCATGCTAGGCAAGCGCTCTACAACAGACTCACAATCTTAGCCTTGGGGTTAAAGCTTCAAAGAGTGCAGTCACCCTGAGAGCTGAACCACATGGCTACTTCAAGTTAGACTGGCACAGTCCCTGTCTGCCATCCTCTAGGCCTGCCTATGGCAGGCTCCCTGTCCTTTGTAGACAAGAACTCAAATCCCAGGGTTGTCACAGCCATCTGATGTGTCCCATTCACTTCTGGGTAAGAATGGGGCCTAAAAACAAAAGCCCACAAGGGCCCGGGAGGTTTTAAACAAGGTGTCTCTCTCTCTCTCTCTCTCTCTCTCTCTCTCTCTCTCTCTC
This sequence comes from Arvicanthis niloticus, assembly GCF_011762505.2. Taxonomy (NCBI): domain Eukaryota; kingdom Metazoa; phylum Chordata; class Mammalia; order Rodentia; family Muridae; genus Arvicanthis; species Arvicanthis niloticus. The sequence goes on along the minus strand of NC_047674.1, from coordinate 55,981,250 downwards.
TCTCTCTCTCTCTCTCTTCTCTGTGTGTGTCTGTGTCTGGGACTAACAACGGGATTCTTGTCTATCTGTGTGTGTCTGTGTCTGTGTGTCTCTGTGTCTGTGTGTGTCTGAGTGTGTCTGAGACTAACAATAGGATTCTCACCTTCCTTTGGATCCCGGAAGCTTTAAGCAAGGTCTCTGTGTGTGTGTGTGAAACTAAGAGCTGGATTGTCACCCTTCCTGGGGGCTTCAGTACAGATCTGGGCTCAGAGTATTGGGGGAAACTGCTGGCTATGTGTAGGGAAAAGAAGAATTGGAGACATTGAGGCATCCTGGGGGTGCTTGTTGCTTTTGCTTGAGAGCTTTCTAATCTCTGGTTTAAGGGTTAGCTCAGAGCTGAGGCCTGACAGGCCTATCTCCTACTCCCCTGCCTCACAGGCCAGGCTGAGGTCAAGGGAAGGGTCTCCTAGACACCTAACCTGTCTCCACCCAGCATCTGCTTGCTGACTTGCTTCCTGACAGACCATCCCCCTCCCCTCCCTCTGGGTCCTAGGGCCTACAAAGAAACTTCTGATCAGTTGGGAACGGCCATTCGGTTCTGGGAGCAGCGCTTAGCAGAGCACCTGTTGTGCCCCAGGTCCTGCATTGTGGCACAGAAGTAAAAAGTTAGTCATGTGTGTGCCGGGCTCACAGAGTGTTGGGGATACAGACAGTTCCATGGGAGCACCTGGCTGCCACTGTAGGACTGTGTGATGGCTTAGGCTGTGTTGTTGTGGCTGAGGGAGCTCAGAGAAGGTAGACCAATGGGAAACTATGGTGTCATTGTTTTTTCTAGAAGCTGTTTTACTGTAGGTGAATCCTGTGCCTCTTAGAGAGTGCTAACATGATCAGGAGACAGACAGCCGCTCTGTTTGGGCTTCAGGGATCTTGAGTTCATTTCTTGAAGCCCAACTCCTGTGTTTGAGGACAGTGACATCCCAGAGAGGGCAAGTGATTCTAAGCCTGCTGGCCTGCTATGCTGTCCAATGCACTTGCATGCATACTCACCAGAATGGTCCCAGGAGTGTGTGCTCTCTGGGCGTCTGCTCTGTCTGGACCACCGTGTGTGGGACTAAGTGTGATCATGTCAAGTGTACTGCTTTGGGGAAGACAGGATCTCACTGTATAGCTCTGGCTGGCCCGGCATTTGCTGTGTCCACCAGACCGATGTTAAACTCATGAGATCTGCCTGCTAGAATTACAGGCAGTTATCACCATGTCCAGGAGGGGGGCAGCTTTTGCTTCTGCCCTCCTACGCAGGCTCACCTTGGCTCAAACATGCTCTGTAAGAGCTGGAAGTGGCCCAGTGGCCTGTTCCAGTGCCATCTAATCTCCCACATCTGGAACCAGGCACCCTGCAATCACCACCATTCTAACAGGTGACCACGTTGCACCAGCCTCTGACTGCTGTTCTTGTTAATCCTATAATAGCCTGAAGAGGTTGACGCTGTTGCTGGTTACCTTTTATCAGAGAACAGGGTAAATCATCTGTCCAGAGACAAAGCTCTGCGGAGTGTGTGGCTGGCTCATGCTGTAATCACAGCACTTGGAAGGCCGAGGCAAGAGGGGTGTGAGACCAGCCTGGGCTACAGAATGAGAATGTCTTCAAACAAAACAAATGATGAATAGAGGCACAGACTTCTGATCCCAGCTCTTGGGAAATAGGAAGATTAGGAGTTCAAGGCCAACCTGGAACATACGATGACACCCTGTCTCATACATAACAACAACAAAAACAGTAATAATAGTGCACATAACATGTAAAAAGAGACACAGCCAGGATATGAAGCCAGGCAGGCGCCCTGGGAGCTGCTCTGCCATGCTGTGGGTGGGGCCTTGGGTCCTGCCTCTGACTCATGGGGTGAATCCCACAGGTGCCTGTGTCTGTGGCCATGATGTCCCAGCAGATGCTTACCCCCCAGCAGATGCAGCAGATCCTGTCACCACCTCAGCTGCAGGCCTTGCTGCAGCAGCAACAGGCTCTCATGCTCCAGCAGGTGAGTCTAGCCCCAGGGCGCACACACACACACACACACACACACACACACACCTGCTCCCTCCCTGAGCCTCACTGAGGACCTAGGCTGTGGCAGAAACCAGAGAGACTGCCCAGGCCAGGTGGGTCTGCATTCCTCCAGGGCTCCTAGAACAGTCCCTCAGTATTTTCCACCCTCCTTTCTCATGGGCTGACCTCACTTTAAAACTCTGGGGGAGCAGGCTGAAGTATTGGAACACCATGCCTCCCAATCCCCAACACACACTCTCTGTGACATGCTGAAGAGATTAGGTCTCTCTCCCTGCTTGGCCCTGTTCACTGAACTCCCCTGTCTTGCCTGCAAGGCAGGGCTGGGCTTGGTTCTAGCAGCTCCTGGAAGCTGCCCCCTCTTGTCCCCCCAGCTGCAGGAATATTACAAGAAGCAGCAAGAGCAGCTCCATCTGCAACTGCTCACCCAGCAGCAGGCTGGGAAACAGCAGCCCAAAGAGGTGAGTGATGAGGGGGCCCAGCCTCCTTCAGTGATGTCCCCTGAGGGCTCCAATCTCAACACCTACAGCCCAGCCTTCTCCTCTAGCCTGACAAAAAGAGTGGCCTTGTGGGAATAGTAGAAAACCAGAAAAAAAAAATTGTAAGAAAAGTGTTCGAGAGGGAAGTTAGGGGTGAATACTCACATGCCTCCAAACACTTACCCCTAACAGCTCTCTCCTTGCTCAAACCATACTGTCCCTGCACACATGTGTGGGAGTGTTTGCAAGCCATCCCGTGTGTCTGGTGGTCTTTGCTTATATGCAGCAGATTCCTGTCATGCCATCCCCCTGCTAACATTGTCCCCTAGAGAGCCAGCTGTCCCATCCTATGAAGCAGCATATCTCCATACCTCAGCCTGCCCTAGCCTCTGTCCTGTCCCATGATGCCTTGCGCCTCCCTCACCAGTTTATCCTTGAAACCCCCAGCCCAGCCTTCTGCTCCACCTTCTGCCTCAGTTCCTCCTGAGAGGCTACATCAGGCCCCTCCTTCACCTGACAATATTGTAGTCCCACTTCCTGGTTGCCCCTTCCCAGAAAGCTGCTCTGATGGTAGCCAGGTATTCCCCACCCCCTCAGCCCTTCCAGTGTGCTTCCAACGGCTACAGATCTGGTTTTGATTCTCTAAGCTCTTTATCGTCTTGCTGCAATGAATTGCCACCCCAAATATCCACCAGCCCACCCTCCAGGGCAGGCAGGCAGAAAGGTCCTTGCCTCCTCAAACATCCAGGATATGCTTGGCTCTCTGGGCTCAGGAAACTTGTTGACAACCTGACTTGTCAGTGCCTGTGTGAAGAGCTGAGTGGGGAGACGTGGGGGAACATATATGCAGGAGCTTGTGTCTGGGCAGCAGTGACGTCACTGTTCCGGGACTCAGCTGAGGCTGGCCATGTCCCATCCTCTCCTATAGCACTGTATCTAAGCTAGGACAGGATGGCGGGGGGGGGGGGGGATGAAGTCTCCCCCGCCCCAGAAAAAGGGGGCCCTGAGCAAGTGAGAAGTCTCTCCTCCAAGTGGGAGTGGTCCCTAGAACTGACAGGCTCATTGATCACTGTGATGAGAGAGAGACCCCACCACCACCACCCCCCACCCTCCCCAGCACACAGCTGCAGCGTGCATAGCAGAAGCTGCCGCCAAGGAGGAGGAGGGAGGAGGGAGGGCGTCGTGCTGCGTGTCTGGGTCTGCTGTGTGTGTTTGCGCGTGTGCGTGCGTGCGTGCATGCGTGTGTTTACTGCGAGAAGGCATGCAGCCCTATGGAAGCTGGGCCGGGAGCAGAGAAGCTGCAGCTGCAGACGCTACCACGACAGCTCCAGGGGCTGACAGGCCCTGGGAGGGGGTGGCGGCAGCGTGGGGGCCAGATGGCACGGCTGAGGCCAACAGCACCCCTCTCTGCCCACCCCCTCGGGCTCCCTCCCAGGCTCTGGGGAACAAACAGCTGGCCTTCCAGCAGCAGCTCCTGCAGATGCAACAGTTGCAGCAACAGCACTTGCTCAACCTACAGAGGCAGGGGCTGGTCAGCCTGCAGCCTAGCCAAGCCTCAGGCCCTCTCCAGGCCCTCCCGCAAGGTGAGCGATGCCCTACCCCGCCCCCAACCCCAACCGCACAGCTTTTACTAAGCCCTGGATAAGGCACAGGCCCTGCTGTGCTCCCAGCCAGCCAGCCTCTATCTCCTGCAGCAGCCGTGTGCCCAACAGACCTGCCCCAGCTGTGGAAAGGCGAGGGTGCCCCGGGGCAGCCTGCTGAGGACAGCGGCAGGCAGGAGGGGCTGGACCTCGCCAGCACAGCTGCTACTGCTACCTCGTTCGCCAGCCCCCCCAAGGTCTCCCCACCCCTCTCCCACCACCCCTTACCCAACGGACAACCCACTGTGCTCACATCTCGGAGAGACAGGTATGGATGGCCCTGGGGGTAGCACATGGCAAGGCCCTGCTCTGGGTTGTACTTGGAACCCCGAGGGTAGCACTGTGGTGGGGACCTAGAGGGAGGGACATGGGCTGGAGCTCGGGGACCCAGGAGTTCACCTCTTCTCCCAGGGAATACAGAATGCTCAAGCACTAGTAGAGACAAAAGCTGGGCCCAAGGCTGCTGAGGAGAGGGCATCCTCTGACCACTACCTTTTCTCTCCCCTTCCAGCTCCTCCCATGAGGAGACCCCCAGTTCCCACCCTCTTTATGGACATGGGGAATGCAAGTGGCCAGGCTGTGAGACCCTGTGTGAAGACCTGGGCCAGTTTATCAAGTAGGTGTCACCCAACCCTCTCCCTGCAGGAACCCTCTGTCCGGTCTGCTCTTGTCACCTGGGGTCCTAATGTCTGACCAGAGCTGAGCCGAGTGGAGCTGAGCAGTGGGGTGACCTGGCTCTACTGCTGCTTCCCCCCCCCCCCCCCCATATTCCTGCTGGCAGCTTCTCCAGCCAACTCTCCCCCACTCCAGAGCAGGGGTGTCAGAGGAGGAAGCCTATCTCTCCACATCCTGGAGAGTGATGGCCTAGGACGGCCAGCCGAGGACAGGCGGGGTGGGAGGCAGACAGGCGGCTGGCAGCAGGCGGCCAGCTGCCACCACAGTGCCAAGCTCTGTCTCTGACTGATTAACTCCGCTGTCTCCCGGACCCTTGCAGCATCAGGGTCAAACAAATTGTTTTCACGCTTCGTCAGAGGCTTACCTAATTAGTTCATTTGCAATTAGATCTCTCTGTAGCCCGGTTTTAGCTAAGACATCAAAGGAGGCTGAGGAGAAAGCATCTTCAACTGCCGCACCCCCCACCCCCCTTTGTTCCAGCCTTCTCTTCTTTGTATCTCTTCTTCTGTCTGCTTTTCTGGCTAAGGGCTGGCTGACAGACTCGGGGGTTGGAGGATGGGTTAGAGGGGGTAGAGTAGAAAAGCCCAGAGCTCACTGTCTTCTCTGCCCTCCTTCTCTCTAAGACACCTCAACACAGAACATGCTTTGGATGACCGGAGCACGGCCCAATGCCGCGTGCAGATGCAGGTGGTCCAACAGCTGGAGATCCAGGTGTGACCCGAGGGTGTGCAGGGAGGGTCCTGGGAAGGTCCTGTGGCCACAGTCCCTCTTATGCTCTCTGGGTCTTATTTACCATCCCTTGAGGTGAGGACAGCCGAGTGGTGAGGTGAGCCGAGGCCCCTTATGCAGGGAGCTGTTTTTATATGCTATGCAAAACCAAGACTCATGTGAATGGCTAATGTATAGGCCTACTGTGTGGCGGCCATCTAGGTAGCTCAAGGCATCGTCAGAGTGGCCTGCCTGCAGGATACTGTCATCTCCATATAACATAGGCCTTGGGAACCTGAACAACTTTCAAGTAGCTACTCAGTGAATGGAGGGTCTGGGGTTAGAACCCCTGCTCCGGCATCAAGTCCTTAAGAGAGTCAGCCATCAATGTTTAACCATCTCTGGATCCTCACAGGATGGAGAGAGTGTAGTTGTAAAAGACGCATCAGATTTATGAATGGAGGAAATGAGTCACTTACCCATCCATTCCCACATGCCTCTTCAGTAGTGAGCCAGCAGGCACTGGGGTGGTGACTGCCTTCCATGGGGAAAAAGGGCCCATTGCTGGTTGGAAGAAGGTTGCCAGTGTGTAAGGTGGTGTGAGCCCAGGACACCTGTGGAGAAAGGGAGAGAGCTTCACCTCCTAGGCCTGAGGAGGTGGGAGTCCAGGGAGGCAAAGAATGGCCGAGGCCTTTAGCAAGTTTTCAGAAGTGAGGCACAGAGGGAACACACAGAGTGTCTCTGTGTGTGTGTGTGGGGGGGGGGGGAGGGACAGGGGAGAAAGTATATGTGCTTGTGTGTGTGTGTCAGAAAGGAGGGGTGTTGGCCTGGCGGTGGTGGCGCACGCCTTTAATCCCAGCATTTGGGAGGCAGAGGCAGGTGGATTTCTGAGTTCGAGGCCAGCCTGGTCTACAGAGTGAGTTCCAGGACAGCCGGGGCTACACAGAGAAACCCTGTCTCGAAAAACCAAAAAAAAAAAAAAAGAAAAAAGAAAGAAAGAAAGAAAGAAAGAAAGAAAGAAAGGAAGGAAGGAAGGAAGGAAGGAAGGAAGGAGGGGTGTGTCTGTGTGTGTGAGAGAGGTAGGGAAAGGGAGGTAGGTGTATGCGTGTGTGCATGTATGCGTGTGTGCTCATGTGTATGTGTATGTGACAGGTGGGGAGGGGAGGGGTGTGTGTCTCTGTGTGAGAGAGGGGAGGAAAGGGAGGTGTGTGTGTGTGCATGTGTATGTGCGTGTGTGTGTGTGAACATGTATGTGCATATGTGTGTGTGACAGAGGTATGGAAAGGGGTGTGTGTGTGTGTGTCTGTGTGTGTCTGTATGTGTGTTAGGGCTTTCTGAGTGGCTTCCGGTGATGGTGACCTGTAGGGGATAAGAACCCATTGCCCACCCTTACTGTGCCTCTCCTGTGCCTTTTCACAGCTGGCCAAGGAGAGTGAGCGGCTGCAGGCCATGATGGCACACCTGCATATGCGGCCTTCAGAGCCCAAGCCCTTCAGCCAGCCAGTGAGTGCCCTGCCCCCACTTCCCAGCATCCCCCAGTCCTCCCACAGCACAGCCCTGGCCCTCAGGGAACAGCCTCTTTGGGTGCCTTTCTCAGCACCGACTCCATTGCTCACAGCTGAACCCAGTCCCTGGCTCCCCCTCATTCTCCAAGGTGACCGTCTCCGCAGACCCATTCCCAGATGGCCTCGTGCACCCCCCAACTTCAGCCGCTGCCCCTGTCACACCCCTGCGTCCCCCTGGCCTGGGCTCTGCCTCTTTGCACGGTGGGGGCCCTGCCCGCAGGAGAAGCAACGACAAATTCTGCTCCCCCATCTCCTCAGGTGAGGCTGCTGTGGGAGGGAGGCCTCCCACCCCCATGTGGGTTCCCGATCTGGCTGCCTCACCTTCTGCCTGTCTCCTCCAGAGCTGGCCCAGAATCATGAGTTCTACAAGAACGCTGACGTCAGGCCCCCCTTCACCTATGCCTCCCTTATCCGCCAGGTAAGCATGGAAGACAAGAGGGATGGGGAAGGCAAGTTAGCTGCACCCAGGCCTCCTGATTCCTGACCATAAGCTCCCTCTCTCCTGGGCCTCTCTCATCCGGTCTGCCTCCTGCAGGCTGCAACTTAGTCTGCCTGCAGCTCACTGGGTACAGTCCCATTCATTTTATTGACGTTTTATACCCACAGTGTGACGCTCATTTCTGCATACACACACTTAGCCTCCTCCTTCTGTTCCTTCGTCCTGTCCACAGGCCCCATGTTTTTTTTTTTGTTGTTGTTGGTTTTTTTTTTTTTTTTTTTGTTTTTTCGAGACAGGGTTTCTCTGTGTAGCCCTGGCTGTCCTGGAACTCACTCTGTAGACCAGGCTGGCCTCGAACTCAGAAATCCACCTGCCTCTGCCTCCCAAGTGCTGGGATTAGAACTCAGAAATCCACCTGCCTCTGCCTCCCAAGTGCTGGGATTAAAGGTGTGCGCCACCACCGCCCGGCAGGCCCCATGTTCTTAATGCTCACAGCTATTCATGAACACACGACATGCTCTTACACACATGGCTGTTCAGTGGGACTTCCTACAGGTGTGCGTTCTCTCGCACTCTCAGGGGCCACTTTGCTCAAATAAAGAAAATTCCCAACCACCTCAACAACAGTGCTTCTTCAGGATAGGGCGTGGGAAGCTGTTCTCCCCTCTCTCCCAACCCCGAAGAGGCTCCCATGTCCTTGTGCACACGCTCAGCCTCTGGAGGCCGGGCTCCCAGTACCTTAGCTCCTAGCTCATTAGCCTAGCGGGGACTCCCAGCCTGCCTCTCGAAAGACTCCTGCATCTATCCATCTGGCCCACACACATCACCATGAGTCTCATGGGTGAGTCGGGGGCCACATAGAAGGATAGAAACACAGGGCCATGCAGCCTCCAGATCTAGGCTGAGGGTCTCTTTGCCCATCCTTGCCTGCAGGCCATTCTGGAAACTCCAGATAGGCAGCTGACTCTAAATGAGATTTATAACTGGTTCACCAGGATGTTCGCCTATTTCCGAAGAAACACGGCCACCTGGAAGGTAAGGCCCGCCCTACCCCCCTAACCCCCCCATCCTGCCTTTCTTCTCCAAACTTCCTGCCTCATCCTACTGAGACCAAGGCTACCTAATACTTTGTCTTCTCAACAGTTCTGCAAAAATAGCCCACCAGGGCCACAAACCCTCACCCCATCCCCTCAGCAGGAACTTCAGGGTGTTCCTAACTCCCTTTTTGTAAATCGGGGGACTTGCTGTATTGTCTCAGCTGGTTCAAACCCTGGGTTCAAATGATCACCCTGCCTCCACCTCCCCAAATGCAAAGACTTCAAGTGAGTATCACCACACCCTGTTAGGCAGTTGCTGAGGGTGGAACCCAGCCCTGTGTGTGCACAGCACGCAGTGTCTTCCTTTTAATGACCTTGGCCAGCCTGGCACTGTCTCTTTAACGGGAAGAAATTACTTCTCTCTTATATAGTACAAAGAATCCAGCCCTCTGAGACAGGGTCTCAGGAGGGTTGACAGTCAGCTTAGTGGCTGGTCTTGGGGTAAATTCATGGGTCTAGATTTTATAACTAATCAAGTCCAGGAGGAGGTCGAAGTGTATGCTGGCCTCAAGACATGGGTAAACAGAGGCCCATAGACCATTCCCAGGGACACAAGTGGTTACATACAACACCCATCTCACCAGTGGCAGGGAGATAATTGTTTCTATTCAGTTAGTCATTTAACACTTCAGCCATAAGCATTTTCCTCGGGGACCAGAGGAATGCAAGGCCCTAGGAACATGGGCCAGAGATGTAGGCTGGGACACTAAACCATTCTATGGTGGAGAATGGGTATGCTTGGGCACCGTGTGCCTGTGTGTGTGTGTGTGTGTGTGTGTGTGTGTGTGTGTGTGTGTTGTACTGTGCAGCAAGATGGGAATGTGATATCTAAATTAAGACGGAGTTGGACAAGGAGGAGGAAGTGGGGGTGGGGGTGGGGGGGTGGAGTATTGGCCCTTTCAGGAAGTCTAGATACAGGAGAGAGGGCGTCTCTCAGAACCCTAATTGTATCCCTGGCTCTCGGGTCCCCCTACTGGCCAGTGAAAAAAACTGCAGTCAAACAGACCACCTCCTGCAGTGTGATGGGTCTCTAAACAGTGTAACAGACAAGGCCCTCCGGGTCAGGGCACCGCCAAGCACTGGGTGGGATCTGCAGCTGCCCAGCCTTTCCTACCTTGGTAATGTACAAAGGACTACCAGAAGGGCCTCTCACCGCATCTTCCCTTCCCTGTGCCAAGCTCCCAAAGCTTAAGAGAGATTATGTAGCAGGGGCAGCCACTCTGATTGGCTATGAGTGATGTCACTTCCTGGTAACCACAGCCCTGCCCTCTTTTTGAGCCAGCATCGTGTTTTAGGAGCCACCTTGTCTAGCCTCCAACGTCTAGGCCAGGTCAGATGGCAGACTTTACAGATGATACAATCCCATCACCTAAAGTTGAATACAGTGTAGATAGAGCTGGTTCAGGTGGCTTTCATAGCGTCTCAGTGGCCGTGCTGAGAGCTTCCCCTTGGTCTCTGTTTCATCCCTCACACACAACCCTAATCTGGTTCCGATACAATGTAGCTTGTTGCTACCTGCACCACCCAGGGGTGCCACACTGCCCTGTCAGGTCAGACTATGTGGCTTGAGAGTCACACTGACTTTGAGAGTTCTCTTCAGCCAGTCAACTTCATTCCTGCCGCTGGGGAAAATGTAGCATGTGGGTTCTTCCCTCTGCCTCTGTCCCATCTATTTTGCGCCTTCTCTGGGTCACCTCTCTCTACATCATTTGGGTTTCTTGATACCCACCCCCACCCCTTCTGGTCCCATCCATAGGCCATGCCGGCTGCTTTTAGACCTAGGGCATCCAGGCTTGGGAGTGGGCGTGTGCCAAGCCAGCTGCCATTTCTTAGGGACAGAGCTACCATCTGCCAAGTCGATGGTCCTCGGCAGCCCTCCCATGTCCATCCCCTTCTCGGGCCCGTGTTGTGGGCCCGTCCTTTTGTTTACGCAGCCCCCGCCAGACCCCTTAAATTGCCGTTAATGTTTCAGCGTAACGAATTAGTCTCTCGTCACGAATCAGGCTTCGAAACGAGGGAAAAAAGCCCCGGCGAGGCCACCCTCGGAAATTGGGGTCATTCTCATTTGCAAAGCGGAGGATCGGAGCCCCGTAATGCGGGCAAATTTATTCCGAGGCAGGAGCCCCGGCGTGATTAGGCCCTTTGTAATTATCGCTCCGTGAGATTCCACTCCAGCCGCCCGCCTCCCTCGTGGATTAGCAAGCGAGTCGGAAAAATACACAGGATTTAATTAGAGGCAAATTAAAATTGGTAATGAAATCGGGCCAGTTGCAAGAGGCAAGAGTTGGATGGGAGAGGGGGAGAGGGGATCTCCAGGGGCACCCACTGCCCGCCCTGCCCGCTTTCTTCCCCGTTTAGAAATGTAAAGAGGAGACTGATGGGGGACAGGTAATGGGGACAGGGCTGGCGCTGCTGGTGAGAGACAGAAAAACTGAGAATGGAGATATGGAGGTGGGACCAAGGGACCTGGGGTTGGGAGACGGGTGGCTCAGCGCCCTCACCCAGGATTCCAGAGGGAATTGGGCCCAGCAACACCCCCCCCCCCATGTGTCCTACCAACCAGGTGACCTCAATTTCTGAAGTTCTCTTTCTAGGAGGAGGTAGTGACAAGATGTCTTACCCTCTCTCTGGTCTTGTCTCGCCGCTGTGCGTTGAGGCTGTCTTTTCAAGTCAGCAGATGGTTTCCAGTTATATTTATTAGGCTCCACTGTGCTCCCAGGAAGCTGTCCAGAGCCACAGCTCAAAGCCTAGGCCCTCAGACACCTAGGGGTTCATTAAAGGTAGTGAGGACCCTGTGAGCTAGTTGCCAAAGTTATTTGCAGTCCTCCTTGTGTGCCTGAGGTACAGTGTCCCAGCCTTTCTAAGCCACCAGGGTCCCTGTGCAATCTTAAAATCAGAAGTCAGGAATGATTTCTGCCACTGTGTTTGGTTGGTGAGGGTGGAGAACAATTTAATTTCATCGGCAACAGCATTTTCTTGAAACGGGGCCTCTAAGTAGTCCAGGCTGGCCTGAACCCCCTATATAGACTAGGTTGGCCTCTGCGTCCCGAGTACTCGGATTAAAGGCATGTACCACCACACTCTATCCAGGATAACACTTTCTGAGATGAGGCAGACATTGAGAACTTTGCCTCTCACTACCCCTGTGCCGGGAACATGGTGGTTGCTCCCTGGGACGTGAGATGTGGGGCCATGGGAAGATTCTCTATGTATATTCACTGGAATGGAGGTGAATCCCATTCACTGCATCCCCAGAATGCCGTGCGCCACAACCTCAGCCTGCACAAGTGTTTCGTCCGAGTGGAGAACGTCAAGGGGGCCGTGTGGACTGTGGATGAGCGGGAATATCAGAAACGGAGACCGCCAAAGATGACAGGGTATGTGGGCCCGAGCTGGGCAAGCTGCCCCCAGCCAGCTCAGCTCCTGCTTTCTCAGGGACACCCTGGGTTCCAGATGCCACCCTGAGAAGGGAATGTGGATATCAAGGGTGGAGGAGACCAGTGTGCATGGACGTTAACAGACAATCCCGAGATAGGCACTGCCATCCTCCATTCTCACTTCTGAATAAGAGAAGGAATCACAGAGAACAGGGTACCAGAGAGATGAAGCCCACTGTAATCATGGCTAGAGCTGGGATGCGGGCTGAGGTAACAGTTGCCGTCCTAAACTCTTCCTGCCATAGGAAAAGAACCCTGGACCCCGCGTCTTTATTTCACAGTGGAAGAGTTGAGTGAAGAGGGCCAGGGTCTGGCGGGAAGCCAGTGGGGAAAGCAGGTTGGTGGCAGAGCTGGGTCTGAGACCAAGCCTCACATCAGGTTTATGCTCTGTTTCAGCACACAGTAGGTCAGAGAAGAAAAGGTCCTTATCACACCGGCACCTCCTTTATCGCTTACATACATTGGTGCTGGGCTCCTGGCTCAGGGGAGACCTGAAGTAGGCTAAGATACCTTTAGCACCAGATGTTTCTTCTTCCCAAGCAACAGGCTTACTGTGCAATCTCAGAGTAGCAGGTGCAGGGTGAGACTGTGAAATGCCCTACTATGTGCCCACATTCTAGCCTCTGCACTTGGTAGTGTTCTCTTGTTACCAGCCTGGACCCTGTTGCTCCTCTGCTTCTCCCCTACTGTGTGTGACCTCAGAGAGCCTCCGTGCGGGGGAGAAGGGGTGGCTTCAAGCCCTGAACCCCGAGTCTTGGCTTCCCCAGTGCCTGCTGCTGGCTTCTGGAACATGCATGGTATATGGTGTTCCTGAGGACAGGTCTGAGCACACGGCTCATCTACCCTAATTAGGTTCAAGAGTTCCAGAAAGTAGGTGTCTTGTTCAGGAGTAGCAGAAGCCATAGATCAGGCTTTGTCTGCCAGACTTCAGAAAACAGGCATAGTGATGCCTGTCTGTAATCCCAGTACTCGGAAGATAGAAGCTGGAGGGTCAGAAGTTCTGTTTTGTTTCTCTGTGCAGCCCTGGCTGTCATGAAATTCATGCTGTAGACTAGGCTGGCTTTGAACTCAAGAGATCTGCCTGCCTCTGCTTCCTGAGTGCTGGGATTAAAGGCGTGCCCTTTGGGGGTGGGGATTAGAATATGAGGGAATGGTCAGAGGAAGTGCTGGTCACTCCCTGTAGAAGGGGAATTCTGGAAGTCCTACTTCCGCTTACCAGCTCTCAGCCCCAGGTAGCTCTAAGGTTGGAAGTCCCTGCTCCCTGCCGGCTTGTGTTTTAAAAACAGCAGATAGGATAAAAAGGGTCCAGCTACAGACTTCAGCAGTGGAGAGTGAAGTGCATCTTTTCTTCCTTGCTCTGAGTCAGGCGAAGGTATCTGTGGATGTGTGAACTGAGATTGCCTTCTCTCCCGTAGGAGCCCCACTCTGGTGAAGAACATGATCTCAGGCCTCAGCTATGGGGCGCTTAACGCCAGTTACCAGGTGACCGAGCCTACCTGCTCCCCTCTGCCCGCCCCAGGCTTTGCCTAGCCTCCTCCCCCGGAGGAGGGGCGTAGGTGGGAAGAAGGGTAAAGACCACGCCCCACTCTTGGCGTCAGCCACCACCTCCCACTCCCCCAGCGTGCACCTCTGATTTCAAGCCTGAGTTCGGGAAAGGGCGGGCCTAGCACATGCAGACTGGTACAACCAACAGAGTCCCATCCCCCAGCCCCTCGAACTAGGGTTCTCTGTCCCCAGGTGGGAGTCAGGAACGGGCATTGCTAGGCCAGACCAATTTTCCTGGAAAACTGGGTGATGGGGTGAGGAGTTCTTGCTGGTGAGGGAGGGTGGAGGGGGGGGTGGTTACTAAGCTAGATCAGTTGCCCCCTGCATGAGGGCTCTGACAACGGGGAAGGGTCTCCAACCACTGATAACCTCACCCTGTGTGCTCCAGGCTGCCCTGGCAGAGAGCAGCTTCCCTCTCCTCAGCAGCCCCGGCATGCTGAACCCTGGCTCAACCAGCAGCCTTCTGCCCCTCAGCCAGGATGATATGGGTGCCCCTGGGGAACCACTTCCCAGCAATGGGAGTAGCAGCCCCCCTCGCCTCTCGCCTCCTCAGTACAGGTGAGCTCACCCTTGGCTCATCCCTCCCACGTCTCTATGGAAAGGACAGGCGATCTCTCCCATCTTCATAGGAAGCTGTGGGCCTCCCCACAATTCGGCCTACCCTCCCTCCATCTTCCTAGACTGTCTTCCTCCTCACCTCCCCCACTTCTTCCTCTTTCTCTCTACACAGAGCCTGGGGAGAGATGGTGGGATCTTAGCAGAGGCCTGGGCTTCTGGATCAATTTGTGGGAGGAAGGGGGGACTCTGGCAACCCCATATCCACATCTCCCTTTCCATTGCAGCCACCAGATACAAGTCAAAGAGGAGCCTGCAGAGGCAGAGGAAGACCGACGGCCAGGGCCTCCCCTGGGGGCCCCAAACCCCAGCACTGTGGGGCCTCCAGAAGACAGGGACCTGGAGGAGGACCTGGCAGGAGAGGACATGTCCTAAGGGCTGGGTGGGCAGGCAGGGAAGGCCAAGACCCTGCTGCCCAGTCTGGACCCCGGCCCACCCACCCCACTCTACAGCCCCTCCAACCTCAAGGCACTTCGGGGACTCAGATGGGGGAGATCTGGGCCAGTAGCTCCCCATGCCACCTGACTGACAGACGCCTGGGGGCAGGCACATCCCTGCCCCCCCCAGAGAACACAGAACCCTTGGACTGGGTCCCGTAGAGGACATGGAGGGCCCAGCCCCTCTCAGCCCCTCCCTGTACTCCCAACCACCACCACCAGCAGCAGGGCTCCCCTTCCCCACCAGCGCTCCCCTCCAGGGCCCCTTAGCACAGGAGAGACCCGCAGGCGGGGCTGAGCCACCCCCACAAACCCTACCTTCATCCCCTCTGCCCCATCTGTGGCAGAGGTTTCTGGCCAGAGGACCCTTCCTGGTTCATCTTCCCTCACCTTCTTTTCCCAACTGTGAAAATTAGTTCTCCAGCCCCAGCTTCCCGTTCAATGGGGCAAGCAGGCTGGGGGTACACCTGCAGACCAACCCCTCAGCTGCTGGGGTGGAGCAAGTTGTGCCCTACCCTCCCCCTACCCACACACACACCTGAGACAGGACCCAGACTAAACAGGCCTCCACCCCACCCTGTTTGCTGGGTATTCCTGTGGAACTCCGACTCGAGGAAGCACTGAGGGACCCCCATGCTGGGCACCTTCAGAGCTGTGTACACGGGTGGTCTCTGTGCCCTGAGCATCACTGCACGGAGAAAGCCAGGCTGGAACCACCCTCAACCCCAGCCTACGGGTCCCTGAAATGGGGTCCTCTCACCCCCCCCCAGCACCTCTTCCTGTTCCCCCCCTCCCGAGTTAAACGGATGACCAAAGACCTTTCTTATGCCAGAAGCAAAAACCAAAACTTTTTGTTGGCTTTTTCTTTTGCCGCCTCCCGAGCACCCTGCCCTCCCGACCCTACCCTCCCGCGCACCCTGCCCTCCCAACCCTGCCCCCTGGCCCCAGGCTGGAAGCCTTCCCTTCACTTAAGTTATTGTTTTAAACCAAAGTTTACAGTGTCTGTTGGTGGCAAGACCCCTCCTCCCCTTCTCCCCCCTTCCTCCCCACAAGGGTCCAGGGGTCCTACCCACTTTCCCCTCTGCTCTGACCTTGCCTACGGAGACAGGAGAGGGCAGAATCCTGCCCCCAACCCTGGGCTGCTTTCTGGGGCTCCTCAGATGCCTCCATAGGACCAAGTTCCCATCGTGCCGGGAGTGGATTCTAGCAGCAGAGCTGGAAGCAATGAGATTCCACAGACCCCCTATGGGGGACCCACAACCCAAGGCCACGGACCGGGTGTAAGGAATGCCCAGAACACCCTGACCAGGCCCCTTCCCTGAGAAAGACTTCTTGGATATTTCCCAGGAGAACCCCCACACTCACCACCAACCCCCTAATCCTACCCCACACACAAGCTGCCCTCCTGAGAGGCAAGGGGTCCCCCCCCGCCTTCCCCCATGTATCCCCACCTGTGTTCCGTTTGACCAGCACAGAAATATTAAAGTCCTCTATTTACCGGGCCCTGTGTGTATCACCGAGATGAGAAAGGAGAGGGTCCCCGGAGCCAGACGACTTGCTGGAGGCAGGCACAGCAGGCGAGGCAGGCACAGGTGATGCTGGGTTCCTCCTCCTGGCTGGCACCGGGAATACCAGGCCCTGGCTTTACAGCTCAGATTGGTGACGGGATTCTCTGCCAGGGCGCTTTGTTCCAGCTGGGAGAGTGTCACAGCTCAGTACCTCGGGCTCTGTCACTGTGGCTGTGTGCTGCCCCCACACATGCCAGGTTAAAGCATCATGTCATCTGAATGAGTATGTGTGCATCCTGACACTCCAGGGTTGGGGACCTGTTTGCACTAAGGTGCATGGTCTACAGAGGCATAGTGCGGGTGGCTCTGGGTTAAGACAAGAATGATTTCATCCATTCAGGGGGATCCTGGGTAGTGAGGTAGAGAAGAAAGAGGAGAGAACTGACCCAGCTATTAGTCTTAAGGTGGGTGACATCACCTTTGAATACTGCTCCCCGGGGCACCCACTAGGGCCTCATCTCCTGGGCCAGTCAGTATTAATTTGCAGGTGCTTGGGAAGCCGATAGGCTGGCAGGAATGGGGGATGGGGCGAAAGAGAAGTAGCCAACTTAAGTGCTATCTCCCTGCAAGCTGCTGGGACTTTCCAGTGACTGCGGCTGTGGCACGGAAGGCCTGCTGACCTCTGCTGTCTTCGTTGGCTTCTAACCTTGGCTCGCTGACCCCTTTCCCTAACCTTAGCTCCTCCACCTGGTCCTCTGTACACTGGGCAAGAGTAGTCAGAGATGATCTCCTTGTGTCTGTCCATACACACACACACACACACACACACACACACACACACACACACACACATCTGGAGAGGAACCGACTCCACCTGGAGACCCGCAGACGGACACGGGTGCGCATGCGCGCTCGCGCACAGTCCTCACCCTGACAGGCCGCCCTGATCTGCCCTCCCCGCCCTCCAAAGGGCAGTGTGGTGTCTGCTTACTCTGGACAGCACCTGCAGTGCCCGTCTAACCTGACATGACCTCTTAATACCTTTGCTCTCCTTTCCCCTCTCCCAGCCCCACAAAAGGCCCCTGGAGAACCCAGGGATGTTAGCTGCCAGGCACCTAACTCCCTCACCCTACCCCTGGGGGCGGAAAAAAAAAAAGGTTCTGTTCTGATAGCAATTCCCAGGAGCAGCCTGCTTACTCAGACCCCCAAAGGGACAATATGCCATCCTTTCCCATAACTCCCAGCTTTGTACTCAGGATAGTTCTCCCAGCAGTCTAACTTCAGTTTCTCCTGCTTCAACTAGAATCCTAGTGGGTTTTGTTTTTGTCTTTCCAGTCCTCCATAGAATGATGGAAATGCTTATCAGAAATATTAGGTCTGGCAGTGGTGGCCTTTGATCCCAGCACTTGGGAGGCAGAGGCAGGCAGATTTCTGAGTTCGAGGCCAGCCTGGTCTACAGAGTGAGTTCCAGGACAGCCAGGGCTACACAGAGAAACCCTGTCTCGAAAAACCAAAAAGTAAATAAATAAATAGATAAATAAATATTAGACTATGTGGAGAAGAAGGCTGAAGGTCTACTTTGGACGTTGATGAAAACTGTCCCCCTACAGGATGTGACGAAGGAAGTTGCTAGAGTCATTGAACTTAAGTCTTCCGATTTTGTTTCTGAATCAGGATCTTCCTATACAGCCCTGGCTGTCCTGGGACTTAGCATGGAGACCGGCTGGACTCAGACTCAGGGGAGCAGCCTGCCTCTGCCTTCCCAGTGCTAAGATTACAGATGTCTGCCACCATGCACCAGCAGTCTTCCCTCTAGGTCACTTTCCCACCAGGAAGTTCTCCATGCAGTCTAGCTTCTATCCTTCTTACTGTTTTGTTTTTTGCTTACAGGGTCTGGTTATTTTATTTATTTTTTTAAAGGTTATTTTACCTGTATGAATTTCTTGCCTGCCCGTTTGTAAGTGCATTATGTAAGCGCCTGGTGCTGCAGAGGCCAGAGAACGGTATCACATCCCCTGGAACTGGAGTTAGAGATGGTTAGTGGGCCACCACGTGGGTGTTGGGGACCAAACTCCAGCCCCAGGCAAGAGCAGCAAGTGCTGAGCCTTTTCCCCCAGCCTGTGTCCTTCCCCCACCCCCACCCCCTTTGCCTGGTCCTGGTCTTAGCATCTCAGCCCTTGCTGGAGAAGCTCTCTGGAACCTGCTGCACACCCCGGCGTCCTCCCTCCAGAGCTCACCACTCTGTCCCAGGGCCTGTTGCCCGCGGCCGGCAGAGGGCGCTTCAGAGAACGGGGACCTGCAACACGAGCCTCTGCGTGCTCCGAGAGGGTGGAGCTAAGTCCTTTGAAAACCCCTCCCCTCACCCAGGGTTCCTTTTGCTATTTGTTGGGGCTTTCCAGATTCTTCCAACATGTGGCTTAGGAGACATTCTACAGAAAATCGGAAGGAAGGAAGGAGAAAGACTGTGGGGACCCAAAGACAGACACCGGCCCACCTGCTCACTCCGGTCACAAGGAGAGATGAAACCAGGTCTAACAGTAATTAGTATCAATATTTAGCCTGGTGTGGTGGTCTATACCTGAGCTCTCAGCACGTGAGAGGCAGGAGGATCAGGAGTCTTAGGGCATTCTGATTCATACAGGCCTAGGCCAGACTGGGTTACATGAGACCCTGTCTTTTAAATACCCCTCAAAAAAGCATTAACATTTAATGGGACTTTTCTGTGTGCTAGATGCTTCTAGAAGCTTTGCATGTCATTCCCCACAGCTCCGGGTTAGATACTGTATCCTCATTTCTCAGATAAGGAAACTGAGGCATGGTCTAATTGTTCAGAAGACGCGGTGGCTTGTACCTGTAGACCCAGCATTCAGGAGGCTGAGCAGGAAGACCTTGAGTTCAAGGCCAGCCTGGGCTACAGAGTGGGAAGGGGGCTAAATTTGCCCCCTGGGGGGATAAAGAGAGATATTTGGTACCTACTACCTTGGAGATACTCAGCATGGAAACCGAGGTTCAGAGAACCTCAGGGGCAATTTAAACAGTGGCTTTCTGAGCCCCACATCCCCCCAACCCTCATCCCCCCACCCCCACCCCCGTTGATATTCTTCCCTTGGCAGAATGGGGTTTGCAGCGGAGCAAGGCTGAACCACCCTGAGGCAATAATCACACGGGGCCTTCTGCAGCACCTCCAGGCAAGGCAGACAAAGAGAGCCTTGTCCAGAGTGGGAGCTGTGCATGCATACACGTCATTGATTGGTTTACACCCAGGGGCCCCTTTCACAGGTCTCAGAGAAGTCCTACCACTTGGGCCTGGCCCTCTCCCTGCTCCTCCTGATCAAAAGTTTAGAAAACAGGGCTGAGGTGGCTCATGGGATAAGGACACTTGCTGCCAAGCCTAATGACCTGAGTTCAATCCCCAGAAACCCACACGGTGGAAGAAGGGAACTGACTCTTCTCTTGAGGTCTGCCCACCTCATAAAAATAAATAAATGATGTAAAAACAAAGTTTAGAAAGACAGCCTGTCCCTGTGCCCGCCTGGCCTGAAAGGTCCATTATCCTTGCGGGAGGATCCAGGCAGGCATGGGTCTAGCTAGCTGGCACTGTCAAGGTGAAATGGGTGTGTCCTTGCACCAGCCCCACCCCCACTCCCTGGGACCTAGATTGACCCCAGGTTGTACCAGGCCACCACCTGCTTCCTGCTCTGGGGAGCAGGGTGGGCAGGACAGTGACAAAAGTATCTGTCAGGGGACAGTTGCTTCTATGGCCCAGAAATAGGTGGAGGTGGGAAAGGTCCATGCATCTCAGGGCAATGAGCTGGGTGTTGTTAAGTGTTGGGTCAAAAGATGGGGGAACCTTGGGTGTGCTATCATGGAATAGGCTGCAGCAAAGAAAAGGAATAAGCAAGAGGTTCCAGCAGCAAGACCAATGTAAGAGAAGTGGTGGTGGTGGAGGTGGAAGACATAGAGAGTTCTTACATTTATAGTGTGTTTGAAACCATGTATGGCAATGTTCTGCCAGTTATATATACATGCAACAGAGATTTGATGAACGTAATAGGAATGTGTAGCCCTCAGAATCTGGTTGTCTTCTGGGGACGGGGATGTAAGAGGAGAGACCCCTCAGGGGTTTCTGATATGCTACTGACATCAAGTTTGAGCTGGGCAGAGAGAGCATGGGTCATCCCGTTACCCAGTGTTGGAATGTTTCCTTTTAAGAGTATAAGAAGACGGAGGCAGGAGGATGGAAAGTTCCAGGCCAGGTTGGGCTTGTCTCAACATGCATGGTCCTGTCTCAAAACATAAATAAACACAAGTGAGACAAAGAAGAGCTGGAATCAGGGAGATGGCTTGGTCGTAGGTAAAGTTCCTTAGCAGAACCCGAGGTCAAGCGCTGGGACCTGCATGGTGGAAGGAGAGAAGTGACTCCTGAAAGTTGACCTCCGCGTGATTCCACGGCACAGACGTGGTGCTGTATGCCTGTGGTCAGAACACTCAGGAGGCTGAGGCAGGGAGCCTTAAGAACTCAAAGACCGATAGCTTATCTCCAAAACAGTCAACAGGTGGTGGCAAGATGGCTCAGCAGGTAGAGGCACTAGCTGCCAAGATCTGAGTTCAATCCCCAGGACCCACATGGTCAAAAGAGAGAGTCGATTCCCACAGGTTGTTCTCTGACTTCTACATGTATATAACGGTAGGCACCTCCCCCAGTAAATAAATAAGTCATGAAAGATTTCACCTAAGCCTAGGGTAAAGTTCAATGGTTGTATTGATGCCTCGAGGAGTCTATTTTTTGTGGAGGAGGAGGTGGAAGAGGAGGAAGATGAAGAGGAGGAGGAGGAAGAAGAAGAGGAGGAAGAGTGGGATTATTCCAAGGTGTGAGGCCTATGTCCCAGGAAGAATCCTTACCCACCTAACTCAGGCCAGAACAAAGCAAATTAAATCTCATCTAAGTTTGAAGACGCTAGAACACCTAGCTGCCCATGCCAGGTGGCTGGATAAATGGACTTTAGTGACGCACATCTGGACGTTAGTGAAGCACATCTGGCCATGGAGCAAGAGGCATGGCCATGAAGGAAACCTAAAATAAAGGTGGAGAGTCTCAAAAGACAGACCCAGAGAGAGGGCTAGCCCAGGCCAAGGCAAAGGCCCATAGAGGCAGAGGCCTGAGAATGTACCCTAAGACCGAACCGCTCCCAGAAGGACTATACTCAGCTGGGGAGCAAGTGTGTGTGTGTGTGTGGGGGTGTAAAGATTTTAGTCACAAATGGGAGAGAGCAGACCCTCAGATGATACGGGAAGGGCTCATGACCTTGGACTGAGAGGTCCCAGTATAAACCTCAGCGAGGGTGACTTCATTGCATTTTAAGAGTCTGAGCTTGCACAGGCTAGACCTCCATCTTCTCTGGACCATCTCTTTACACCCCCCCAACCCTGCCCCAGCACACACACACACACACACACACACACACACACACACACACACACACACACAAACACACACGAAGCAGCTCAGAAGAGGGATGGGACCCTGCAGGTGTCTGGAAGCCATTACCCGTCTGACTTTGGCTGGGAGGAAACAGAGAAGGAGTCTCTTCCCCCAAGCAAGGCCCGAGCTTAATGGGTGCCCTGGATAAGAAGTGGATCTCTGACAGTTGGGGCTCCTTTGGGCACCAAGGCAGAAACAAGCAAGTGTCGGAGGGGAGCTCAGAATATCGGGTTCCTAAGTCCTCCCCTCCTGGGACCTGTCTACCTGCCTCACCTCCTCCCTACATCGTGCCCCTGCCCCACCCCCACAGCTGCCAGTTCACTCACACACACTTCTAAGAGAAGCCTGCTTTCACTGGGAGGCCCCCGAAGAGCGGCCATCCTGTTCCTGAGCTGCCACAGGAGGCCTGACTTTGTTTCTGCCTCAGAGAGGACCTCAAGCTGACTCATGGGTCTTTCTCTACCTCAAAGTCCAAAGCCAGGTTATCAATGTTAACTGAGCCTCTTTCTTTACACTCAGAATGTTGATGGGCACCTCGTGGGGGTCACAGAACAGATGGTAAAACGACCACCAATGTGTAATGAAGTAAACTATGAAGTCAAAAACTGGCACTCAGCTGGGGCTCAGTCAGTAAAGACCTTGCTGTACAAGCATGAAGCCCTGAGATCAAGCTGCAGAACCCATGTTATAAGGGGGAGGGGGAGGGGAGCAGGCATACTTGACATCCCAGCGTTGGAGAGACAGGGACAGAAATCCTCCTGGCTGGGGCTCGAAGATCATCCAGTACCTACTCAGGGAAGCCCAGGCTAGAAACATAACCTCATCTAAAGATCTAAGTGGATAGCTTCTGAGGGAAAACGGCTGACACACACACACACACACACACACACACACACACACACACACACGAAAAACTTAAAAGACTTTCCAAAGAACCTCCTCCAACTGGTTGTGGTGGCCCACGGGAGGCAGAGGCAGATTGATCACTGTGTGTTCTGGTCCAGCCTAGTCTACATCGTGACATCCTCCTTCTCCATCCCCACCAAAGAAAAGAACTTATTCCAGTCCCTTCTGCTCTACGCACCTTTCCATGGGGAGAGAGTCCTTCTCGACACGCCCAAGTGTCTTAATTATTTAAAAGGACTCCAATAAAGAGTGTTATTAATACATGACAGTGAAGGCGGCTTCAGAGAAGGAAGAGAGAGAGATGAATAATGAAATGGAACGGGCCAGTCACTCACACATTCAAAATTGATGGAGGCTGTCCTCCATACTAGACCCTGATGGAATCTTAGAATACAGAATGTGTTAGACAGTCTGTCTCCTCAAAGAACCAGGAGCCAGGTGCTAAGCAGAAACAGGAGGAAGAGGGACCTAGGAAAGGCTCTGTCTGGGTGACTCCCCTGGGCATTTGAGTGATGGGAGCCAGCTAGGCAGAGGGAAGCGCTGGGAAGAACGATGGACCATGAGAGAGTGAGGGAGGCTTCAACCTGGAGCGAAGTCAGATGGAGGAAGCTGCCTCTCACCTCAGAAACTTGGACTCTCTTGCTCTGGACAACATCAACCATGTTTAAGCAAAGGCCTGGGGATGTAGCCCACTTTATGTGTGGTGGCTGGGGCAGTTTTTCCTCATCTCTGATTTCTTATTATTGCTGTTGTCATTGCTGGTACGTGCATGTTTGCGTGTGTGTAAGCGCATGTGCGTGTGTGTGTGCGCACACGTGTGTGTGCGCACGCATGTATGTGTGTGCATGTGTGTGCATGTGTGTGCATGTGTGTGCATGTGTGTGTGCACGTGTGTGTGCATGTGTGTGTGTGTGCACGCGCACACCCCAGTGCATATGTGGGGATCAGGATCTCTTGTTTCTGCCGTACATTTATGCTCGCCGAGATCTCTGGCCCTCGGGCTTCCAGGCATTGCTCCATGCTCCACCCCCCTCTGCAGCAGGAATGCTGGGATGACGGGTGCTCATCACAGCATCTGTCTCTCTGTGCGCTGCAGAGATCCGGCTCAGGTCTTCACAACTGTACCTCGAGAGCGCTTACCTGCTAAGCCTATTGTTGTTTGTGTTTTGTTGTTTGTTAGTTTTGGGTTTGGCCAACTTGGCTCTGAGGCTGACCTTGAACTCCTGGTCCTGCTGCTTCTGCCTCCCAGGGACAGAGGACAGAGACACACTTTACATTCCCCTCCTCCTCCTCTAGCTCTGTTCTTGGTTTTTTGTTGTTGTTTTTTGGTTTTTGTTTTTTTGTGTGTGGTTGTTGTTGTTTGTTTTGTTTGCAGACAGGGTCTCACTATGTAGTCCTGGCCGGCCTAGAACTCACTATATAGACCAGGCTAGCCTTGAACTCACAATGATCCACCTGCCTCTGCCTTCCCTAACCCAAGTGCTGGAATTGAAGGCATGCATCACTGTGCCTGCTTTGTTTGTTTAATTTTTAAGTGTCTGCCTCTACATTGCATGCATGCAGTGCCTGAGGAGGCCACAAGAGGGCATAGGATCCCAGGACCGGGAGCTACAGGTAGCTAAGAGCCCTTACGTGGATGCTGGGAATTAAACCCTGGCCCTCTGGGAGAGCAGCCAGTGTTCTTAATCACTAAGCCATCTCTCTAGCTGGAGTCTTAAAAAGAAAAAAAAAGATTTATTTTATTCTGCAGTTATGAGTATGTGTATGTGGGGGGGGGTGTTGTGTGCATGTAAGTGCAGGTGTTGAGGCCAGAGGCCTGGGATGTCCTGAAACTGGAGTTACAGGCAGTTTAAAGCTGCCCGAGGTGGGTACTGGGAATTGTGGACCCCCTGGAAGAGCAGTACATGCTCTGAACCCCCAGGGCAGCTTTCTTCCTCTTCCTCTTCCTCTTCCTCTTCCTCTTCCTCTTCCTCTTCCTCTTCCTGACTTGTTAGGGGCGCTGAGGTGGAAGGCATTGTGAGTTTGAGGCCAACACGGGCTACATAACGAGACCCTGCCTGAAAACACAAAACAACAAAAGCTAAACACGAACCAAAGAAAACTAAAACCAGACAGACATTTTCATTTTGTAGATCAGCTGTGAGGGCAAAGCCTTTCGTTCCTGCCCTGCTGAGAGAAGACAGGTCTGGACGGCAGCTGTGAACAGAGAGGAAGGGGGTGGGAGGGAGCCATGAGGAAGGAGAAAGGGGTGACCTTGTTCCACAAATAGGAGGCAAGGAAAACAAAGATACAAAAGGGACCCTATGGTTTTAAAGCTCGGGTAACAGCTGCGGAAACCAGGGGCAGGACCAAGGGTATGGGGGAAGGAGCTTGTGGAGGAAGATGAAAGGGAGGCTCTGAGTCCAGTAAAATTTGAGGTGACAACAGAAAACCCAATTGGAGCAACTTCTAATTAAAGATGGAGGATGGACGGACGGGGTTCATGCCCTTCCCCTCCTGCCTCCTGAAGCCGGAGACGCCACGGGAGGCATTGTTTTATTTTAAGGAATAGATTCCAGAAGATGAACACAAGACAGGACGACAGGGCTGGGGAAGTGGAAGGGAGGGTGGCTGAGGCAGCCAAGAGGAAGCTCGAGGGAGAGCCCAGATGTGGTCGTCTCTTCATGATGGACACAGAGATGCCTCAGCTCACACTCACCCATGCACACACACACTCAGCTCACACCCACCCATGTACACACACACTCAGCTCACACCCACCCATGCACATACACTCAGCTCACACCCACCTCCACACACAGCTCACACCCACCCGTGTACACACACACTCAGCTCACTCCCACCCATGCACACATACACTCAGCTCACACCCACCCATGCACACACACACTCAGCTCACACCCACCCATGTACACACACACTCAACTCACACCCACCCATGCACACACACACTCAGCTCACACCCACCCATGCACACACACACTCAGCTCACACCCACCCATGCACACACACACTCAGCTCGCTCCCACCTGCACACACAACACACATCTCACACTCACCTGTACACACACACTCAACTCACACCCACCTGCATACACATACACACTCAGCTCACACTCACCTGCACACACACACACTCAGTTCACTCCCACCCATGCACACACATGCACATACACTCACAGAGACCAGTTCACTCCAACCCGCACACACATGCACATACACTCACACCCTCACACACAAGCATGTACACTCACAGAGTCTCAGTTCACACCCATCTACCCACACATACACATACACTCACAGAGACATACACATAAGTAAATCTGAAATAAACTTTTTCAAGATAGGGTTTCTTTGAATACCTCTGGCTGTCCTGGAAAGTCTCTGTGTAGACCAGGCTGGCCTTGAACTCACAGAGATCCAACTAACCTCTGCTTCCCAAGTGCTGGAATTAAAGGTGTGTGCCACTATGCTTGAATAAATCTCTGCTTACTGTTTTTACTTTTTTTTTTTTTTGACAGGGTCTCACTATCCAGCCCTGGCCTCAAAATCACAGAGATCCACCAGCCTCTGCCTTCTGAGTGCTAGAATTAAAGGTGTGCACTACCATGCCTGGCCTAAAATAATCACTTATTCTCAGATACCATGCTATATCCATAAAATACAGGTCACATGGTATACACATGAGCACTCCTAGAACAAAATGAAGTCTTAGAAATCAAAAGTTTAATAGCAGAAATGAAAACAAAAGCCAGAAAGAATGAAACTTAAAGATAGGATCTGGCCAGGCATGGTGGTATGAACCTATAGTCTCAGCATTGAGAAGGCTGAGATAGGAGGGTCAACCTGGGCTATATAGCAAGATCATGTCCTTAAAAAAAAAAAGGCCAGGAGTCAGGCATACTGGTACACTCCTTTAATCCCAGCACTCAAAAAGCAGAGAGGCAGGCAGATCTCTATGAGTGTACATACATTCGAGGCCAACTTGGTTTACAGAGCGAGTTCCAGGATAGCCAGGGATACACAAACAGAAAAACCCTGTCTCAAAAACAAAACAAAACAAAAAATAGGCCCAGGGATGCAACTCAGCCAATACAGTATTTGCCTAGACTCAGTGTCTATTACTGCATAAGCCAGGCACAGTTTTTATGCCAGTACCTGGGAGGTAGAGTGAAGCAGGAGGATTAGATTAGAAACTCAAGAACAACTTCTGCTAACCAGAGAATTTGAGGCCAGTCTGGGATATGAGAGACCCTATCTCAAAATAAAACAAAATAGGGGCTGGAGAGAGATGGCTCAGTGGTTAAGAACACATTGTACACTTCCATTGAACCTAAGTTCACTTCCAGCACCCACTCAGTGGCTCAGGACCATCTGTAAGTCCAGTTCCATGAGGAAATCCAGCGCCACCTTCTGGCCTTCATCAGTATTGCACACACGTAGTGCGCATACATGCGTGTAGACAAACACTCATAGAAGCAGAATAAAAATAAATAAATCCGTAAAGTAAGTAAATATTTAAAATCTGGAGATAAATTAATAGTTATTATTTATGAAAGTATTCTAATTAATGATAACAACCATATTAAAAGTAAACACACAGACACACACACACACACACACACACACACACACACACACACACACACGCACCAACCATAAAAGAAAACATAAAAGACACTGGAACCCTGGTACCTGTAGAACCAGTTACTAAGGAGGCCAAGGCAGGAGGCATGCCTCAGCCCAGTTCTTCAGGGCCAGGCAACATTGAAGAATTCTCAAAAGAGACAGGTAGGGGTTAGTTGAAGAAGGAACAGGGGAGAAAAATTGAGCAATTCAAGAGGTTTTCAACTTGAATTTCCAAGCTGCATAAGCCAAAGAGCAAGTATAGACTTATTCCCCAGACACTGGCAGAAAGAGCAGGTCTCACGGACTAGCAGAGAGAAGGCAGAGACACATCAAAAGCAGAGACTCAAAGTAGCACTTGATTGTTCAAACACACACACACACACACACACACACACAAAAGCGTTGCCTTTGACATTCTAAGGGGAAATTATCCCCAACCTGAAACTCACCCTGCCTGACTATTAATTAAGCATAAGGGGGAACTGGGGAGACATGCAAATTTTCCACACAGAACTTCTGTTCACTGTTACTCACAGAGACAAAGAGGATCTGTGCCTCCCTTGCACAAGACAAGGAAAGCCCAGGGTCAACCTAAGAAAGGAATCTGGAGACACTGAGCCAAGAACAGAGCAAGTCAGACTAGAGAATTCCGAGGCCCCTGACAAGTGTTCTTTCTTCCAGAAGGTCCAGCCTGATGTTTTGGAGTCTAACCTTGGAATGTGTGTAAGTGTTGACCCTGCAGGTTTAGGGGTCAAATCATTAATATATACAAAGAAGACAGGGACAGAAGAGGAGGCGGGAGTCTAAAGAGAGGGAACTGTCTGAAGGAAAACCACAGCAATAGAGGCTCTGTTTGTGCATAACACTTATCCGTGATTACGGCAGCACCAACCCTGGGTAACCAGGGACTGTCTCACACTGGAGACAGGAGACGGACTCTGAGCCTGGTCACCATGTGGAGAGGGGATGAGAAATGTTAATCTGTGTTTTTCAGAGAAAGACTGATAGCTAAAGGAGAGGATGAAGAAGTCAGAGTCTCTTTTGGAGGAATTTTAAACTCTGTGTGTGTGAGGGGGTGTGAGTGTGTGTTTTTATATGTGAGTATAAGTGTGTGTGTCTGTGTGTGATGTTTGTGTTTGCGTGTATGTTTTTCTATATGAGTATGAGTGTATGTTTGTATGTACTGTGGTTTGTGTATGAGTGTGTGTATGTTTACGTTTGTATGTGCATGTATGTTTGTGTATGTATAGTGTGTGCTTGTGTGTAGTATGAGTGTGTGTTTTTGTGTGTGTGTGATTTGAGTGTGTGTGTGTGCTTGTGTGTAGTATGAGTGTGTGTTTTTGTGTGTGTGTGATTTGAGTGTGTGTGTATCAAGGGTCAAGACCACACAGACATGGACCAGGTCCCACTCGCCATGTTGGCCCAGCACCCAGCCCAGGCAGGACCTGTCTGACAGCAGGTCTTCAATTACATGATTATGGGGTGAGTCACTGGAAGTTCCAGAGGTCAGACAACTTTTGCTTTGCCATATCACCGATGGATTAGGAAGCCGAGGCCTGTGAAGGAATGAGCAGACTCCTGATTCTCTGTCTAGAGATCTGTAACAGGCAGACGCTACCTTTAAGATGCATACAGGTGATAGTTACACAGGAAAACAGCTATCCTGGGAAGGGCTTTATTCTTTATTGTCACACACACACACTTGTGTGTGTGAATGCAGGACCCGCACAAAGCATGTGCAAAGGTTAGAGTACAAACTGATACCAGTTCTTGTCTTCCGCCTTGTTTGAGGCAGGGCCTTTTGTTTTGTTTTCTGTTGTGTATGCCAGGCTAGCTGGCCTGCAACTTCCAAGAGTCTCCTGTGTCCACCTGCTTTCTCCCTGTAGGAGCTTTATGTGGGTCCTGAGGATCTGAACTCAGATCTTCATGCTTGCACACCAAGCACTTTACCCATTGAGCCATCTCCCCCCACCCCTGGAGGGAGGAGCTTTCCAAAGAGAACAAAGGGAAGAGAAAGAAGACAGGTATGGGCAGATGGAACGGGGAGGAGGAGCAAGAGGAGAAGGAGGAAGAGGAGGAGGAGGAGGAAGAGGAATAAGATGAGGAGGAGGAGGAGGAAGAGGAAGAAGATGAGGAGGAGGAGGAGGAAGAGGAGGAGGAGGAAGAGGAAGAAGATGAGGAGGAGGAGAAGGAAGAGAAGGAGGAGGAGGAGGAGGAGGAGGAGGAGGAGGAGGAGGAGGAGGAGGAGAAGCAGCAGCAGCAGCCACCATTCAGAAAGGCATAGGGGAAGAGGCTTATGTGATCCCTACCAGAATTGTTTCGTGTTGCCAAAGCTGAAAGAATGGAAAAGAAGAGGTGACAACAGGAACCTTCTTATTCTAAGGCCACACACAAGTAAGAGTCCTAGAGTGTGGCTGATGAAGTGGTTCCACAGCAAAGGTTCGGTCCACCAAGATTGGCAACCTGAGTTTGATCTGTGAGAAGTACATGGTGGGAGAAAAGCATCGACTCCTTCAAATTGTCCTGACTTCCACACACACATACACACACACACATACACACACACACACACATACACACACATACACACATATATGCACATACACACACATACACACATACACACATATACACACATACATACACGCACATACACACATACACACACACATACACACACATACACGCACATACACACATACACACAAATACACACACACATACACACACATACACACACACACACAAATACACACACATACACACACATATACACACACATACACACACATACACACATATACACACATACACACACATACACACTCATACACACATACACACACACATACACACACATACACACATACACACACATACACACACATACACGCACATACACACATACACACACATACACACACATACACGCACATACACACATACACACACATACACGCACATACACACATACACACACATACACGCACATACACGCATACACACACATACACACACATACACGCACATACACACATACACACACATACACACACATACACGCACATACACGCACATACACACATACACACACATACACGCACATACACACATACACACACATACACACACATACACGCACATACACACATACACACAAATACACACACACATACATACACACACATACACACACACAAATACACACACACATACATACACATACACACACATACACACACACATACATACACATACACACACATACACACACATACACATACATACACACATACACACACATACACACACATACACACACATACATACACATACACACACATACACACACATACACGCACATACACACATACACACACATACACACATACACACATATACACAGAAATACACAAACACACATCCACACATATACACAGAAATACACAAACACATCAATCACCAATCAACCAATCAATTGATCGATCAATAATGTAAGTATAAAGCCATACTCCATGCTGCAATCAGGTAACAGGAAGCTACACAACAGAGCCCAATGTCCATTCAGTAGCTTTCAGAACATTCTTTCACTTTGCTGTTAGCTCAGCTGTGACAAAATCTGAGGCTGACTTTACCCTCTGTGACAACCCCTCCCCCCCATACACACACAGCTCTCTCTTCCCCACCATTGCACCAAAAAGTTCCTCTCTCCTCCCAGACTTCCAAAGAAATGCCTGCTGCCTGGTGTGACAACCAGGGGCCTGGAGGAGCACCTGTGCCCAGCAGGATCTCCAGACTCACATGCTCACAGGTGTAGAGTGTCATTAGCAGGCCACCGTGTCCACTTTATCCTTCCTGGCCCATCCATCAGAAGAGAATCAATCCGGCTACCCCAGGAGGACAAAGGTTCCAAGTTTGGCTTGGTGCTGTGGGGAGAACATTAGACAGCATGTCACAAGCTGACAGAGAGAGGGAGGGGACAGAGAGGTCACAGAAAAGGATGTGAGAGAAATGATTTGGAAAGACCAAATCTCATGTGGTCCTCAGTTCAGGGACTCTCCATATACCAAGAGGATGCTCAGCGCAGGTGGCCCTGTGATAGCCACTCTATAGATACACTCAGCAAGAGGCTGGTCACATGGGGCAGCAGGCTGATGAACTGGCCAAGCCAGGGGACCTTGAGGAAACAGCACTCAACCAGGGCCCTGTGACACCAGAGGGTGCTTCACACAAAGCGAGGGACAAGGAGGTCGAGGGTCCCAGTCAGCTTGGATCAAGGAGTCTCTGGCCACAAAGAATCATTGTTCACCCAGATGCAAGACCTGATCGCCACTCCAGCTGGCCCTTGTCCTTCCCTCACTCTGCTCCTGCTGTAGCCCAGGATGGCCCAGTGTGGGTAAGAGTCATGGAGAGCGTGTTTTCTTCTTCTCTAATGTCAGATGACACAGTCCCCAACCCCTGTCACATTCTAGCCAGCCCTGCTACTTTGGAGTGAGACAGACCTAGATCAGGAACCAGGCTATATGACTCCCCAGCTGAAAGAGTGAGGGCTAGACGAGGCTACCCCTGAGCTTCAGTTTTCTCACCTGAAAACAGACTTAAAAGTGCCACCTTCAAGGGTCATATCAGGATAGAATGATCTGGAAGGCTCTTCCAGAGCTCCGAATGCCTGTCTCATATAAAATCTCCTCCAAGACTGAACAAAGCACATGCTTTAATCTGAGCACTCAGAAGGCCAGCCTGCAGCAAGTTCCAGGCCAGCCAGGACAACTACATGTTTTGAGGGTGTCTAAACAAGAAAAACTACTCCAAAGCGTAAGTGAATTAACACGGCCACTACCTACTGTTACACTTGTGACTTAAACGTGAAGCTGGGCAATCCTGTTCCTCAGCTGACCACACTGGGTGCTTGCGATTCACACAGGCTGGCTGGATACCCCCAGCCCCCCTCCCCCCGGCAATGCATTCAAAGTACAAGAGATCCAGATTGAAGCAGCTAAACCCCTTTTATGACTGGGCTTGGGAGCTGAGCATAGGGGTGAGGGGCAGATCTATAATCCAACCCTTAGGAGGCTGAGTCAGTAGGATGCAGAGATCAAGGCTAGCCTGGGCTACATAGCAGAATAAACAAAAGCAACCAAAGCCTGGGCTGACAATGATCCACTGTCACTTGTGGAATTTAATCTCTGTTTTTCAGACCTTAACTGACATCTTTTTTTTTTTTTTTTTTTTTTTTTTTTTTGGTTTTTCGAGACAGGGTTTCTCTGTGTAACCCGGGCTGTCCTGGAACTCACTCTGTAGACCAGGCTGGCCTCGAACTCAGAAATCCGCCTGCCTCTGCCTCCCAAGTGCTGGGATTAAAGGCGTGCGCCACCACCGCCCGGCCTTAACTGACATCTTAAAGGGATATGCACCGGGAGCAGAGAGAGTCTCAGGAGCAACCAGGAGGTTGGAGGGCTGGTGAATGGCACAATGCAGAGGCCTGTCTTGATTTAAGGGGTCTCTGGAGGGAAACCAGGCCATGGGAACACACCATCGAGGCACTGGGATTCATTTGGGAGGCCTTTGGCACAATAAGAAGTAACTTCACATTTGTTTTGTTTTGTTTTGTTTTGTTTTGTTTTGTTTTGTTTTGTTTTGTTTTAAGACAGGATCTTCTGTGTCCCAGGCAGGCCACGTGCTCAAAGTTCTGACCCTCTGGCACGTGCCACCCAAATGCTGGGGTACAAGGACTTTGCTGCCTTCCACACTTGGTTTTATGGGGTACTGGATATTGAACCCAGGGTCTTATGAGTACTAAGCAGGCACTCCACCAGTTGAGCCACATCCCCAAGCCTTGAATCCTTTTGATTCCATCAGATCACAAGTTTTTGATTCATAAGGATCTTGGCCTAATGTGGCCAGTCAGGATCCCTCTGCAACTCTAGCTGGTCTCTGGCTCTGACCCAGCCATGTCTCTATCTTTGTCTGGCCTGTGTTTATTTTTAGGACTGCCAAGTGGCACTGGCTTCTATTCCCAGGGTGACAAGGAGCAATCAGAGTAAAGAAGCCATCTCAAAAAAGCTTCACGTTTTCTCCTACTGACATCTCTTTCAATGAGTCTGTTGTCCCCACGGGAAAATAGCCAGTGTCCCCTGCACGTCTGCCACCATTAATCTGTCTTCACACCACAGCCCGTCAGACTTGTCCTGACAACGTTTCCTGCTATTCTCCACTATGTGGCACCTTTATAGACCTCTTCCAGAAACTTCTCCACATTCTGCTCTTTCTAAACCCCACACCCACCCTCTCCTCCAGGCAACACAGTGCAAAGAAAAGTAGAACTCTCAGCTCCTTCTCCAGCACCATGTCTGCCTGGATGCTGCCATGCTTCCCACCATGATAATGGACTGAACCTCTGAAGCTGTAAGTCAGCCTCGACTAAATGATGTCCTTATAAAAGTTGCCTTGTCATGGTGTCTGTTTACAGCAATAATACCCTGAGATAGAGATAGACAAACAGACAGACAGACAGACAGACAGATAGATATAAATATAGATGGATGTAGATAGATATATGATATATATGCCATAAATATATATATGAGAAGTACATCCTCTTAGGACAGACACTGGACACCAACAGACTGGTTAGTCTGCCATGAAGGGCAGACATATACACACACATATGTATGTATGTATGTATGTATGTATGTATGTATGTATGTATGTGTATATACACTCCTTACAACAACTACAAAAATCTTGGGTTGCCATACATCTGTTTGTTGTTTGTTTTAAGATTTATTTTATGTATATGATAACTGCAGCTGTCTTCAGACACATGATGCCTTCAGAAGAGGGCATCAGATCCCATCACAGATGGTCATGAGCCACCATGTGGTTGCTGGGAATTGAACTCAGGACCCCTGGAAGAGCAGTCAGTGCTCTTAACCACTAAGCCATCTCTCCAACCCCCATACATCTGTTTTTTAAGAGAAAAATAGTAAACAAATCACTGAATGTAGGTAATAATAAACACCTAAAAGCGTGCTGAAGGGCTGGCAGCAACATTTGGCTTAATAATTAATTTAAAAAATCAATATTCCACACATTATTGAATGTATTCTACAAAACCTCTCTATTATGCTCTAAAAATCACCAGTCCCAATGTTCTTTTTCAAAAAAGGTGTATTCTTACGTATGTACATGTATGCGTGTACACACAAGCACGGTGCTTACAGATACCGGAAAAGAGCATTGCATGCCCCTGAGCTGCAGTTAGCTATCCAGTGTGGTAGGAACTGGACCCAGGTCCTCTGCAAGAGCAGGAAGTGCTCTTAACCACTGAGCCATCTGCCCCACAGAGTGTTATAACCAAGATTTTCATGTAGTAATTGTATTGGTAGCAATGACCTGTAGGACTAAAATAAAATGTAACCTGGGCATGATGACTCGTGCCTGTGATCCTGGAAGTTAGTTAGTTAGTTAGTTAGTTAGTTAGTTAGTTAGTTAGTAGGGAGGCTGAGGCAGGAGGATCATAGGTTTGAGGCCAGTCTGAGCTATGGAATGAGTTTAAGGATGCCGGGGCAACCTAGTGAAATCCTGTCTCAAAATAAAAGTGGTCTCAGGATGTAGTTCAGTGGTTGAGAATTTGCCCAGCATAGTGAGGTCCTGAGTTCAGTCTCCAGTAACGGGGGGTGGGGGGATGGTGTGGAGACAGGAGATGGAACTCATTGCAAGGGGGGGGGAGAGGAGGCAGGAGATGGAACTCATCAGTAGAGCACCTGTCTAACATGCCCAAGGCCCTGGATTCAATCCCTAACACTGAAAAACATGAATGAATAGATTTATGAATGAATAGAATCAATAACACTTTAAGGGCTGAAAGGTTGCTCAGTGGTAAGAGCGTTTGCCGCACATGCCTGAGGACCCCCATTTGAATCCCAGAACTCACATAAAAAGAACCTACCTGGCTATGTGAGTCCCTATAGCCTGAGCACTGTGTAGGGTAGAGACAGAGGTCACTGAGACTTGCAGGTCACCAGCTTAGCTCTGGATACAGGAAGAGACCTTGTCTCAAAGGAATAAGGGAACAATAGAACAGGACACCCAACATACTCCTCTGGCCTCTGCCTGTGACAACTAAGGTGGTCAGGCTTGGCAGCAAGCTCCTTTACCTGCTGAGCCATATCACCAACCCACACATAAAATGAATTTTACCCGCTCTCTCAATCTGGGCCTCCAACTGTGCATTTGTTTGTTTTCTAGACATCTCTGGTGATCTCTTTAGTCTCTTGCTCTAGTCTCCCTGTGCGCCTGTTAGACGTTTCCCCTTGTGAACTTTCTTCAACAGTGGCGAGCGGCTCTTTCTCTAATCCAGTGTATCTTGTATTTAAGATACTTTGTTTCCTTTCCTGACACGGCATTTGAGTTTCCTGGAACGGCGCTCCCTTGCCTGTTTCTGCACACATGCACACAGAAGCAGGAGGTTGATGTCGGGATCCACACTCCAGTATTCTTTCCACCTTATTTACCAAGGCAGGTCTCCATCAAACCCAGAGCT
Organism: Arvicanthis niloticus; assembly: GCF_011762505.2. Lineage (NCBI taxonomy): Eukaryota > Metazoa > Chordata > Mammalia > Rodentia > Muridae > Arvicanthis > Arvicanthis niloticus. The sequence continues at coordinate 55,945,502 of NC_047674.1, read as the reverse complement.
TGCCAGTTTGACGAGGCTTGTGAGCCAGCTTGCTCTGGGAATCTCCTGTCTTCACTTCTAAAGGCTGGAATTACAGGTGGCCCACCACAATCACCTGGCATGTAGGTGGGTTCTGGGGATCCGAACACCTATCGTCATGCTTGCACTTTAACTTCTGAGCCGTCTCCCCCAGCCAGAATCAGAGCTTCCTTGCGATGCTTGCCTTTAAGACTTCTTAGCACAGATAGAGTAGCTGGCTAAGGCTAGTTTAGACTTTCACTAAGGCAAATCCCTTCTGAGGATTGGGAGGATTCCATGCAATATCCAATATGGATCTGGTCTCAGCATGTGCTCTCTGTGAGCTGCAGGCACTGGTCTAGCATGTGCTCTCTGTGAGCTGCAGGCACTGGTCTAGCATGTGGTCTGTGTGAGCGGCAGGCACTGGTCTGTCCTTGCTTCGTGTGCTCCACATGATGCTGGGGATCAGACTCTGGGTTCTCTGTATTTTACTTTCTATGTGTGGGAGACTTTTATCTACACGTAAGACTGTGCGTGCATCGTGTGTGTACCTGCTGCCTTGTGAGGACAGGAAAGGGCTGGATCCCCTGGAACTGAAGTTACTGACAGTTCTGAGCCACAGTGTGGGGATTGAACAGTATTCTCAATTGCTGAACTATGTCCCCAGCTCCCTGTGTCTGGGTTTGGTTTGTTGCCGCTGCCGCTGCTGCTGTAGTTGCTGCTGCTGCTGCTGTTGTAGGGTCTCTCTCTGTGTAGCTTTGGCTGGCCTGGAAGTTGCTCTGGAAGTTGCTCTGTAGACCAGAGTGGTTTTGACTTCATAGAGATCCTCCTGTCTCTGCCTCCCAAGTCCTGGCATTAGAGACATGTGTCACCATACCTCGTTTATCTGCTTTTTCCCCCCAAACAATATATTTTGAACATGGTTCCCACCACCTCTAGTTTCTACGAGATCCTTTTCACTTCCCCACCACCCAACTTTATTCTCTCTCTCTCTCTCTCTACACACACACACACACACACACACACACACACACACCAAAGTGAACAAGAAATAAGGGGGGAAATGCCCAAAGGAAAATGAGACAAAAGTAGCCCTGGCTGTCCTGGAACTCACTCTGTAGACCAGGCTGGTCTCGAACTCAACTGGTCAGGCCTGCCTCTGCCTCCCAAGTGCTGGGATTAAAGGTGTGCGCCACCACCGCCCGGTGACAAAAGTCTTTAAAAAAAAAAATGCTATTGAGTTTGTTTTGTGCTGACCGACTGACTACTCCTGGGCATGGGCCCTTCCCCGGGGTTTGGTTAATATATCCAGTGAGACTCCACTGGGAAAAAACTAAATTTTTCTTTGCAAGTGAGTATCAGTCTCGAATAGCTCAAGGATAGGAGCCCGTGTCCAGGACCCTGTCTGGCTTGAACCTGGGCAGACCTTGTGGATGCTGCCGCTGTGGGTTCACACAGGTATCATTCCTGTTGTATCTGGAAGGCTGTTTACTGGGAGCCACCTGTCCCCTCTGGCTCTTACAGTCGTCCCATCTCTCTTCCCCATACGTTCCTGAGCCTCGAGGGAAGGGAACTGATAACATCCCTCTTAGGACTCAGTGCTCCTAAGTCTCCCACTCTCTGAACATTGTCCAGTTGTGTTGGTTCCCACACGGGACAAGGAGAAGCTTCTCTGATGGAGGCTGAGTGTGGCATTGATGTATGAACACACCAATATGCTGTGATATTATTTTATTGATATGTGCCTCTGGCAGAGTAATGGTGTTAGGTTTCCTTTAGGGCTATGACTTTTCGAGTTTCAGTTCTTGAACACTTTAGCAATGTCAGGTGTGGTTTTAACTCACAGAGTGGGCGTTAAATATAATTAGGCTGTTGGTTGGTTGCCCTCCCAACATCTGGACCATGATGCATCACTGATCGTGCAGGCAGGTCACCGTTACGGGTTACGCAGATACTGACGCCTCTCTCCTCTGATAGCATTCAGAGGACATTCTAGAGCCTTAATGCTAGTCAGTAGGCAGGAATCTTCTCGTTAGGTGCCAGCTCAACTTCTCCATGTCGGATGGCATGTGTCAGTGCTGTCTTCAGCAACAGGGTCACGGCGTCAGGATGTGGAGAGTTACCAACAGCCTTGGCAATAGCCTGTGATGTTTGGGGGTTTCCCTGGGACCCCTTTGACCAATGACTCAACAAGATGCAACCTATTCCTGGCACAGGAGGTCTTATTTGGCGACATAAGATGTGCATTAGGGGCATTGTCGCCACTATTATTTGGTGATTCCATTCAGATCCCTTTTTTATATTTACATATTTTAGGCTATTTCTACAATATTGCGTTTCTCTATGACTTCTCAAATGGCCTACAGTGTTAGTTGTCCCTCCCTGTGTCCCCTCCTTAGCCTTCTCTTCCATCTCCGTCCTTTTCTAGTTCTTTGTCTTTCTATGACAATACACTCTATTTCCCCTGCCTTGGGAGATTCTCCTTTCCCCCTGTTCCATTACTAGGTACCTAACATCTGTGGTTGCTCAGATTATAGCACACGTGGGCTTTAAAGCATCCACGTGTAAGAGAAAACATATCACATTTGTCTTTTGGGGTCTGTGTTACCTCACTCAGGGAGATTTTTTTTCTGGCTCCATTCAGTTATCTGTGAATTTCATTTTTCTTAATACCTGTCTATTGTTGCTGCTGCTGGTGGTGGTGGTGATGGTGGTGTTTGTTTGTTTGAAACAGGGTTTCACTTTGTAGCTTTGACTGCCCTGGAATTTTCTAGGTAGTCCAGGCTGGCCTGAAACTCTTAGAGAACCAATTTCCTCCCAAGTTCTGGGATGAAAGAGGAGGAACCCCAAACCCATTTTAGCACCCCTGGTTTTTAAGTGGATGCTTGCGATTCAAACTCAGCTGACTGAGTCATCTCCCAACCACAACCCCTTTCAGTGAGATAGAGTCTCTTATAGCCAAGGCTGGCCTTGAACTAACTACCTGAGTAGCTGAGGGTGATCTTGAACTTCTCATCCTCCTGTCCTCTGCCTTTTATGATCTGGGATGACGGACATGTACCACCATGCCTGGTGTGTAGGTGCCGAGGACACTGAGAACCAAACTCAGAACTCTGTGACTGCTAGGCAGGAAGGCTGATAAGCTACACCCCAGCCTGGAGTTGTAGGCTTTGGAGGGAGACAAGTAAATCTGCTCTCTGCTTCTTCCCTATGGCCAGAGCCTGTCATCTGCTTAACAGATTTATTTCTTTTTGTGTGGCTGTGACATATAGAACCTTCCAGGGAACAGATGGTGGCTCTGAGCCCCTTGGCCAGAGTTTAAGAACAGGACTAACTATGGTGTCATTTCATGCCCGTCACCAACCTATCTGTGCCTCAGTCTTCCTGCTAGAAAACAGAAGGTACCACGTTGTATTGACCCAGACATCCTTATGAGAGAGACAGGAGAAGACATTGAATGTTTGGCTTGGCCTCGGTCCCAGGGGTCATTCCTTTGTCTAAAGTCGTGGGGTGATGAGGTAAAAGGCTCCTCCTGTGTCTCCCCTCCCCCTTTTCTTTCTTCCCTGCCTCCACCCTGGAAGTTTTCACCTCTTCCTCTTTCCACAGACGTTTCTCTCAGGAGCTCGTTGCCTTCTCTTCTATTTCCTTTCTCTGCCAACTGCCCTGAGAGAGCTCTCTGTGCTTCTCACCCCTCACCCCTCACTCTGTCCCACCAGCCCCCTCCACTGCACATTCTGCCCTCCTCCTGGCCCCCTGGGACATGGTAACACCAATCAAGCCCTTCTAGTGTGTCTGTGAGCTAGCAGGACCCTCCTCTGCTTGCTCTTTTACTTTTTTCTTTTAATATCTTCGATTTTCTTTTCGGAGGGAGGTGGTGATGCTGAGGATGGGCCAGAGTATACTGGGCAAATGTTCTACCGGGGATCTTGAGATGTTTGTATGATCTGACAGATGGTTATTTATTTATTTATAACAATTTATTAAAATGTAACTCGCACACCACATAATCCACCCATCTAAATCCCCCAAATGTGTAATTCAAAGGATTTTAATACAGAGTTGGGTGGCCACCACCACCATCAATTAATAATATAATTTAGTTAGCTTTTAAAAGATTTATTTTATTTTGAAGTGTGTGCATGTGTGCACGCACGCACGTGGACAGCTGCTGACATTGTCTCTGCAACAAAGCTCAAGCTCTAGGCTAACATACAGCTTCCCTGAAGCCTCCCAGAGGCTCACGCTTTGTGTCTTGCCCAGTCAAATGACCATGACATGCTTCCTGAAGGTCATAGTTCTACCCTGCTCCAGCCCACATTCATATCTGTCCATCTCTCTCTTTTTTTTAAAATTTATTTTATGTTTATGAGTACACTGTAGCTGTCTTCAGAGACACACCAGAAAAGGACATCAGAACCCATTACAGATGGTTGTGAGCCACCAAGTGGTTGCTGGGAATTGAACTCAGGACCTCTGGGAGAGCAGTCAGTGCTCCTAACCACTGAACCATCTCTCCAACCCATCTGTCAGTCTCTTATTCACTCTCTGGAACCTGAGGTTGAGGGCCAGGGTTCTATAGCTTGTTAAATATGATGGTTTGGATAAGAATGTTCCCTGTAGGTACAGGGATTTGGGCATGACAGTTGAGTCTCTCTCTCTCTCTCTCTCTCTCTCTCTCTCTCTCTCTCTCTCTCTCTCTCTCATCTCATGCCATAAACCAAAATGAACGCATTCTTCCTGAAATTCCCTTGGTTGTGGTGGGGTATACATTCATTTGTCTGTTTGTGGGTTTTGTTTGTTTTGTTTTATTTTATGCCTGTGAACACTTTGCCTGCCTGCGCGCGTGCGTGTGCGTGCGTGCGTGCGTGCGTGTGTGTGTGTGTGTGTGTGTGTGTGTATGTATGTGTACCATGTACGTGCCTGGTGCCCCCGGGAGCCAGAAGATGATATTGTATCTCCCACCACTGGAGTTACAGATGGCTGTGAGTCTGCATGTGGGTGCTGGGAATTGAACCTGACTCTCAGCGAGACTGGCCAGTGCTCCTAAACCCTGAGCCATCATCACTCTAACCTCATGGTCATGAAGTTTTAATTCAGCAACAAAAAAAATGTACCAAATTCAAGCATTGCCCGAATGAATGGAGAAAGGAATGAAGGAGTGCGTGCCTGAAGGAGTGCGTGCCTGCGAGATACTCTGGAGGCCTGCAAGGATCCCAGTAGGTGACAGATCCCCGACTTGTTGACTAATGGTTTGAAGGTATACCCAGTGACTCCATCTTGGCAGCGAAGGCATGGTGGAGTCCATCTAGCCCCCAGCTCGTGGCTGCTGTGGCTGGAGCACCAGGCTGCTTGCTCACATCTCTGTGAACCAAGATACAGAGTTGCAACACGAAGCAGGGTCAGGCTGTAAACCTCAAAGCCCACCCAGCAGAGACTCACATTCCTGCAGCTAGGGCCCACCTCCCAACATTCCCACAACCTCCCTCAAATGTCAGTACTACTTGAGGACCAAGTTGTAGGGGTGTTTCACACCCAGACCTTCACAGGGAGTCTTGACTGGAGGCAGAATGCCAAACATACCTCCTTCAACTAAGTTTTTGGACTTCAAAGGGTTCATCACAAGCTAATGATCAACACAGCCTGCCCTTTCAAGTCCTGAGACGGCAGACAGGCACCACCATGGCTGGGTCTCATTGAGCCTTAAAGCAGTATCATCATCATCACCCCATTGTACGATGTCCATGTGGGGCCCACGTATCCCAGCGTCCTCATGGAGATCCCGGAACAACTTCATGCACTTGGTTCTCTCTCACGCCACGTCCACTTACCTCGGAGCCACCTTGATGACCCTTGTTTTGTTTGCTTGTTTGTTTGTTTGTTTGCTTGTTTGTTTTACCTCAACATGTAGCCCTGAAACTCACTGTATATTATTGTCCTCAAGCTAACAGGTGTCTGTCTGCCTCTGTCCCTGCCTCATCAGAGATGGAACATTGTGATACAGGGTTCTTACTCTATAGCTCAGGCTGGCCTGGTACTTAGAAGATTTATTATTAGTATTACTGTTATTGCTATTATTATTTTACATTTATTTAGGGGGGCATGCACAAGTGGAGATCTGAGGACTACCTGTAGGCGTCTGAGTCCCAGGAATTACTCAGGTCATCAGGCTTGACCACAAGCCTCTTTATCCACAGAGCCGTCTCACTGTAGCCTGGAACATATAATCTTGCCTCAGGCTCTTGGGTGCTGGAAGTATAAGCATACAGCACCGCACCCAGCACAATGTTGTCTTGGCAACTGTTGTTAAAAGAACTGAGCTTGCAGGTCCAGGGGGCAGCTCACGCCAAGGCAGTGAGCAGTCATTTTTGCCCAGTGACTCTGTTTCCCGCAACCAGCCACACTTTCTTGTCAGCACATGCGTTCATTCAAAGCTGCTGCAATTACCATGACGTCAGCAGCATTAAGCCATGTGAATTTTTTATATTAACGTTCTTAGGTCAGAGGTCTAACTCAGGACTGGCAGGGCTAGCCTGAAGGTGTTGTCAGGGCTGCGTCTTTCCGGGATACATCTAGGAGGGAAGACTGAGTACTCATGCTTTGTTTCTCTGACCCTTGGTTACCCTGACTCTCTGGCCTCAGCCAAAGGCTGAGGATTGTGTGATGCTTTGGTCTAAGGAGGAGGGTATCCCACTTCAAGGTCTGTATCCTTCTGTTTCTACAAAGTCATTTTGTCGTGTAAGACAGTGTGTTTGTGTGTTCCTGTGCCGTCTTTAGAGGATATTGTTCTGCCTACCATGGAGCCAGGTGTGCCCCCTCACATGCACTGTTTGTGGGTTTTGTTTTTTGAGGGGTTTTTTTTTTGGTGGTCTTTTCTTTTCTTGTTTTGTTTTTGTATTTTAAACATTTAAGCTCTAAGTATTTGTGAGCGGGTTCACATCTGTCACAGTTGTCAGAGGACAAACAGAAGAAGCTGGCTCATTCCTTCTACCACTGCGCTGGCTAGTTGTATGCCGACCTGACACAAGCTACAGTCATGTGAGAGGAACCTCAACTGAGGAACCGCCTCCATAAGATCCGGCTGTAGGTAAGACTGTAGGGTATTTTCTTAATTAGTGATTGATGAGGAAGGACCCAACCTATTGTGGGTGGTGCTGTCTCTGGGCTGGTGGTTCTGGGTTCTATAAGAATGCACACTGAGCCGGGCAGTGGTGGCGCACGCCTTTAATCCCAGCACTTGGGAGGCAGAGGCAGGTGGATTTCTGAGTTCGAGGCCAGCCTGGACTACAGAGTGACTCCAGGACAGCCAGGGCTACATAGAGAAACCCTGTCTTGAAAAAAAAAAAAAAAAAAAAAAAAAAAAAAAAAAAAAAAAAAAAAAAGAATGCACACTGAGCAAGCCATGAGGGGCAAGCCAGTAAGCAGCACCCTCCATGCGTCAGCCCCTGCCTCCAGGTCCCTGCCCTGACTGAGTTTCTGCTCTCATTGCTTTAGATGGTGAACTGTCCCATGAACTGTGAGTGGAATCAACCTTCTCCTCCCCAAGTTGCTTTGGTCATGGTGTTTTGTCACAGCAGTAATATCCCTGGCTGGGATGGCAGTTCCCAGCCATTCTTAAGTTTGGTTCCAGGAGATCTGATACCCTCTTCTGGCCTCCATGGACATGGCTCTCGGAAAAGATATTAGGTCAAAGCTGAGGAAACCTGAATTAACTGGGACTCCAGTTACTAATGATGCGTCCGTGTTGGTTTGTCCTTTATAACGAATGTCAGTGGGGGGATCCGCTGGGACGTGTGCATAGGGTCTCTCTGTGCCACCCCCCCCCATTGTTGGGGACAGAACCTTGGCACTTGGTAAGCAAGTGTTCTACCACTGAGCTAAGTCTCCTAACGCCTTGTTCTTTTTGCTGTCATTTTTCTAATTAAATCCCTTATTAACTTATTTAATGCCAGAGAGAGAGCACACATGTGCTCACACATGTAGAAGTCAGAGGACCACGGCCATGGCCGAAGGAGTCCTGAGGATTAAACCCACGACATCAGGTTCAATGTTCGCCGCCCACTGAACCATCCCACCAGCTTCCTAAAACCAAGCCTGTGTGGCCAAGGATGGCCCAAGCTTCATTGTAAACTCCCTATGTAGCTAAGCATGACTCTGAACTTCTGATCCTTGTGCCATTACCTCCCCAGTACTAGGATTGCACACACTACCACATACTGGTTTATGTGTAGCCTTGGCTGTCCTGGAGTCACTTTGTAGACCAGGCTGGCCTCAAACTCAGAAATCCACCTGCCTCTGCCTCCCAAGTGCTGGGATGAAAGGCATGCACCACCATGCCCCAGTTAGAAAGTCTGCCTTTTTAAGACAAGGTCTCACTCTGTATGTCCCTCTGTAATTCAAGCTGACCTGGCACTCACTATGGAGACCAAGCTGGCCTCAATCTTGTGATTTGCCCAGCTCTGCCTCCTGAGTGCTAGCATCACATGCATGGATCACCAAATGTAACCTTAATTTTTCTGTAAATCTACATGAAATTGGCCATAGGGCTGGACAGATGGCTCTGCAATTAAGAACACATACTGCTCTTGCAGAGCTCCTGAGTTTGGTTCCTAGCACCCACCTTGGGCAGCTCTCAACCTCCTGTAACTCCAGCGCCAGTGAGTCTAGCGCCCTCTTCTGGTCCCTGAGGGCACTGCACTCACATGTACATACCCACACCCAGACACACATAAAACACATCATTTAAAATGAAATAAATCTTAAAAGAAAATAGTGTAATCTAAAAACAAAATATTTTATAAAGAGAAATAATTAAAAGTTTAATTCCATCCTGCAACAGGTGCTATTAGAAACTCATTTTGTAGGTAAGGAAAGGAAACCATGAAGAGATGGCTTCTCCCATGAAGGCCGTGAGTGAGACCAGGACATTCTAGATACAAAGTCTGGTTTTTTGCTCCCTAGGGCCTGTTCTGTTCATGCTCCCTCCCTTAGCCCAGAAGTTCTCTGGAATGAGGCTGTCCTTTTTCCCCAGGCTAGCGGCAGAATCTTACACTGTGAGGTTTGAATTTCTCTGCCATTCTTTCCTGGACACTGAACATCTTCAATACAGTCATAGCCTGTGTTCTGGGATCAGAACTCCCCAACCAAGAGAGCTTTAGTCACTGCTCCCGAGACATTTGGCCATGTCTGAGGACATTAAAGAGTCAGTCAGCTCTGTCCTCCTTCTCAGGGACGGAACCCAGCTTGTCAGTCTTGGCAGCTTGTGCCTTTACCCGAAGGCCATCTTGCCAGCCTGGAGGCATTTTTTATTTCCATGATTAGAGGGTTTCTGGGTAAATACTACTGGACTTGCTGAGCAGAGGTCCTGCGTGTTGCTGGGCACTCTCCAGTTCACTGTATAGCTTCGCCAACAAAGAATTATCCTCCTGTCAAAAGTCAATAATGAGAAATGTGTCCGGCGACTTCCCTAGGATTGGCAACTTTCCTGTTGTCCTAAGAAAGAGGACATCCTCCAGATCTGCCTAGAGACCACGCAACAGTGGTCTCTTAGTGACTAAGAGAGGACGTGACCAGGTCCTACTTTGATAAACCCCAAGTCAGACCCTGTTTCTAATCCCCTCTCCCATTTTCTTCTCAAGGACAATTGTATGTGCCTAACCACAGGCAAAAATTTTGAGCTTGGGAAACATGGCCAGGACAGTAGAGCAACAACTCTGCGCCTGAGAACCTCACCCTGGGGAATAAGGTTTCTCCAGCCCAGACCTCAGTCACTAAACTCCTTGACCTCCCTTGTGGTCCTCTTGGCGGAGATGCAGGATGCCCTATTTCCTGGCGCAGGAGGAAGTCGCAGGCCTTGAAGGGGTCATGTCTGAGTCAGCCTTTCTTGGCCTCGGATCCCAAAACTCACAGAAATAAGACCGATCATGGCTGGGAGCCACAGCACCCGCTGGGGAGGCGTGGCGGGGAGCAGGCAGTGCTGAGTCGGCTTTCCTTAGACTGGCCAGTCGGGCAAGTCACGGCAGCTGTATTGATTGGGGTAAGTCCAGGTTCTCTGGACTCTGGCATCTCTGGATATAAAAGGCGGAGAACACTGGTCCTCTCTGTTGGAGAGAGGATGGAGTCGTCAGAGAGCATCTCTAGTGGGTACTGACTCAGGCCTGGGCGTAGCTGGGGAAGAAAGTGGAGCGGTTGAGACAGCACCTTGTCTCTCAGACCGCCGTACTTGGTACTTATAAACCATGAATCTATTCTAGCAAGGCGCTGGGAAGCGCTCAGTTTTAAACACAGTTTCTGAAAGGAAAGAGAGAGACTGGGGAAGCGGGTGTTTAGCTTTGTCTGAGAGCACTCAGTCGCATCTCTCCCCTTCTGAATTTTACGTGGAGCTAAAAAGCCAACAAACTGCATTCCCAATACTCTGATCCCCATGGGAGGAGCTACTGAGGGACAGGAAGGAGGACGAGGCTGGGGGGTGGGGCATCCTTCTCTGCTTTGGGAGGTGACTATTCATGCTGGGCAGTGGCAGTCTCATGAAGGAGGAGGCCCACAGCAGCAGGGCAAGTGTGGCAATTCTTGAGGACAGCCACCTAGTTCCTGTATTTGGCTGTCTACCCAGCCAGTGTGTCCCTGTGTTCCAGCCTAGTGTTGCCAGCAGCTGGAATGGCATCCCTTTGCCCTCTGGGACAGTTGCAAACCTTCTCCTCTTTGCTTGACACAGCTTTCCCCTTGAAGGCTCAGTTTTCTTGATGATTGAGACAGAAAACAGCGCATGATAAAAGTGAAGAATCTATTGCTTCTCATTATAGTAAGATCCAAAGCGGAGAGGAGCCCCAAACACATGGTGATCTTCCCATTAGTGGAAGGCTGGCTCCACACATCAGCCTGACTGCTTCAGGGTAAATCAACAGATGACCTCCAACAGGAGTCCATGGACACATAAGGCTGCAGCCAGTCTCTGCCCAATTCTACAACCCTCCTCCCTTGGCACCAGAAGTCCTGTCTTATTCTCTCTGCTACTAGGGGTGCTTTCTTCTGACTGCCAAACTCAACGTGCTTCCCATATATTTGTCACTTTTTATTATTAATGCTAAATAACCAGCTGACAAGGGACAGGACCACAGAGGTGGCCCTGTGCTCTCTCCCCAGCCCCTAATGTCTTACCATGGGGCTTTCTGGAGATCAAGTATCTCCCAAGATTGTACTGGAAATTCTGTTTAGTTGTGGAGTTAAGTTTTTTGGAGAGGGAGCCTAAAGCTATCATCAGATTGTCAAAGGAATACAGAAAAATAATAAGCAAGAGGTTAGGCGAGAGACTGTAGAATATTCATTCCTTTTGGGCAGAGCAATGCGCGGTTGTCTCGGCGTTTACCTGGCAGGGGCGACCTCGTGACGGTGAGGTTGTGGCTTCTCCAGGGTGCACTCTGCATGGGCTGACCCCTGTGGTTTTCCTCAGTGTGGGAAACTTGACCGTGTAATTTGTGGCATTGGAGGACTGTATTTGTGCTCTCCCCTGAACTGAGTGAGGGGAGAGGGAAATAACACCATTATTTCTACCGCTATGGAATTCAGGAAGATCTACTCAATTTGCTTGTATTTTTATGCAACATTATTCCATGATGACCAATATGGATTCCAGCTTGTCCAGAGGGATAAATGACCTGAAGCATGGGTCAGAGCGATGGATCCACAAGTCAAGGAACTTAAGATTTATGGACTAGAGCCGGGCGGTGGTGGCACACGCCTTTAATCCCAGCACTTGGGAGGCAGAGGCAGGTGGATTTCTGAGTTCGAGGCCAGCCTGGTCTAAAGAGTGAGTTCCAGGACAGCCAGGGCTACACAGAGAAACCCTGTCTCGAAAAAACCAATATATAGATATAGATGATATAGATATAGATAGAGATAGAGATATAGGTATATAGATATAGATATAGATAGATAGATATAGATAGATAGATATAGATAGATATGGACTAGGATTGATCTATCTATCTACCTACCTAATACAGGGAGATATTGCTTAATATTTAAAGAATTTCTGTGTGGTGTGATGAAAAACCTTATAAACAGGCTGTTGCACACTGTCATGGCTATAATTATTCCGAGTTTAGACATTACAGAATTTTTTTTTGCTGCAATTTAAAGCAATAATGTAATGTAACAAAACCCCCTGAATTATGTACTTCACTGGGTGACTGTTGACTATTGAAATAATTTGTATTTGGAGGAACAAATGTCCCAGGAGACCCTTGGCAGTGACTCGTTAGGTACCAAACCACAAAAAGGCAAGGCCCATGGGAGAAATAACTGAAAAATCTGATTTCATTAAAATAATAGGGAAAAAACTGTCAATAAAGTAAGACAAGACTGAAAGAAAATGTTTGTAAAAGTCGCAGCTGTTAAAAGACTGACTCGAGGATGAAGAGGGCGTGCAGTACAAACCAAGGGCCTGAGTTCAAATCCTCAGCGATCACATAAGAGGTTGGGCCCAGTTATAAGGCCTGAACGCCAGTGCTGTGGGGATAGAGAAAGGAGGCCCACTGGGGTCTGCTACCTGTCAGTCTATTGCTATATGTTGACTGAGAGTGACAGGGCAGAACACTGATATCCTCCGTCAGTCTCGAACACGGGGGTGCACACACAATACACACCCACACACAATGTTTTAATCCTACGAAGAACTATCAAAAACACATTACATTATTATTTATTATAGATTTTATATTTTTGTACTTTTATAAACTACTGAGCCACTAAGAATGAAACTCAGACATCTCACCAAAGAAGATGTATAAATAGTAAGATATATATGATAAAAACCTTTAAAAGTTATTTCTACTTATTTTTTTACATTCCGACCAGTATTTTCACTCCCTCCTCTCCTCCCAGTCCTCTCCCCCTCTGCCTCCCTTTCCCCCTCCCCCTCTCCCCCCACACCCACTCCTCCTTCTTTCTCATCAGAAAAGGGCAAGCCTTCCATGCTATTAACCAGCCATAGCCCATCAAGTTGTAGTAAGACTAGGTGCCCCGTCTCCCATCAACACCAGCAAGAGAGAAAGGGTCCCAAAGGCAGGAACAGAGTCAGAGACAGCCCCTGCTCTTGCTGTTAGGAGCCCCACAAGAAGACCATGCTACCTAACTGTAACATATGTGCAGAGGACCCAGGTCAATCCCATGCAGGTTCCCCATAAAAAAGTGATTTGACATCATGTATTATTAGAAAAATACAGACCAGGGCTGGAATTATAGCTGCGCACCCTGACAAATAGCTTATGTGTGTGGTCGGGACTCACAGTCCAGGGCTGAGTGCCAAATAAAGCCTTTACCAAATGGCCCACATTAGGAGTCTTGTGCTGACTCCTAAGACAGGGTCTTACTGATATCATCATCTGGACGTGGAGGGTATCAAGGAAGGGTTAGGAAAGTTTGGGGGGGTGTTCTCTTGGTGGTATTAATTAATTAATTAATTAATTATGTGTATGTGCCTGTATACAAAAGTGTGAATGCACTGGGGAGGGTACGCATGCCACGGCGCACACTCGGAGGTCAGAGGACCACTTTGTGGAGCGGATTCTCTCCATCCACTTCGACACAGATGAACTCAGACTGCCAGGCCCCTTTACCTACTCATACAGCTTCACCTGGACTCATTGCCCTGGATTCATTGCTCTTTTGAGTCAGGGTCTCATGTAGCCCAGGCTGGTCTGGAAACTGCTATGTAGCTTAGGCTGGCCTTGAACTCCTGACCCCTCTATTTTTTTTTTTTCTCCCAGTGCAGAGATTACACTCATGACCATGATCGCTTTGCTTTGCTTTTTGGACATATGGTCTCCCTATGTAGTCCAGGCTGGTCTGGAAGTTGCTGTATAGCTCAGGCTAACCTGGATCTCACTATCCTGCCTTGGCATCGGAATGTTGAAATTACAAGCAGACACTTGTAGTGTTCCTAGTTAGAGCTGGAAAGTGAGCCTTAATTCCTATGGAGCAGGTGCCCCTAACTACACACAGTCTCCGCATTCCTGCCAGATGTTGTGGCACATGCCTGTAGTCCCAGCTAAAGGGGGACCCAGACAGGAGTGATCGGCTGAACTGAGAAGTTGGAGGTCAGTCTAGGTGACAAAAGGCACCCCCCCACACGACCTTCATCTGGAAGGGTTTTGCCTCAGAGAGACCATGTCCTAGCTTTGGTTTCTAGGACACAGAGACTACAGCTGTGGTCCAGCTGCAGCATACGGTCCAGCCGACTGGCCCCTGTCCAAGACAGGAAGTGGAGAAGACTGGCACATGCTGCTGGACACAGAGGGTGTGCACCACTGGAGTGGCCAGGCTGTGTGGGTACACTGAGAAAGATCTGGAGGGGAGACTGGGACGGGCTTGCTCTACTCCGGAAGGCCTTGGGGCTACACAGCCTGTGCAGCGGCTTCTTGTCATCTTGGTTATTAGAAGGCTGTGGGAGGGAGAGAAGGAACCACTGGACTGAGAGGCTCCCTTCCCATGAGACTTGTATGAAGCCGCTCCCTTCTTGGTGAGCTTTTACTGCACCACAACAGAGGAAATATAGAGTGGAAAGGGGGCTCTTCCAGAGGACCCGAGTTCAGATCCCAACACCCACATGAGGCAGATCACAACTGCTTGAAACTCCAGCTCCAGGGGATCTCCAGTCTACAGCCTCCCTGTGGTGGTTTGAATATGCTTGGCCCATGGGAAGGGCTACTATTAGGAGGTGTGGCCTAGTTAGAGGAGGTGCATCACTGTGGGGGCTATCAAGTCCTATGCTTAAGTTCCACCCAGTGTGGAAGACAGAGTCTCTCCTGGCTGCCTTCAGATCAAGATATAAAACTCTCAGCTCCTTCTACACTATGCTTGCCTGGACACTGCCATGTTCCCGCCTTGATGATAATGGACTGACCCTCTGAACCTATAAGCCAGCCCCAATTAAATGTTGTCCTTATAAGAGTTGCCTTGGTCATGGTGTCTCTTTACAGCAATGAAATCCTAAGACACTCGCCAAGAACATGCACTCGTGTGTGGTGTGTATGTGTATAAATGCGTGTGCGTAGACAAATACACATACATGTAATTAAAAATAGCAAAAAGGAATCTCTTTTTAAGAGGAAATATAGAAAGAAATACAGGCTGGGCAGATGCAGCAGGTGTGAGGAATGGAGTTTGGTTTCCCAGAACCCATGTAAATGCTGGTTGGGGCATAGAGGCCTGCCTTGGGCTTCAGCCTCAGAAGGCGCAGTCCGGGGACAAGTCCTGGCACAAGCTGGCTAGCAAGATGAGCCATCTCTGCAAGCGCTGGGTGTGATGGAGAAGAGACCTTGAGTTTGATGAAAGAGGAAAGCCTGATCAAACGGGTCTCCACACACATGGGATGCACAATACACGTTGGTGCACCCCCACACATGTATGCATACCATATACAAGCATGAAAACAGAAAAAAATGAAAATAAAAAGAGAAGAAAGGCAGGTGCCACAAGCCTTTAACCTCAGCCCTTGGGAAGCAGGAGCAGATGGATTTCTGTGAGCTGAAGGCCAGCCTGGTCTACATGGGAAAGCCGGGGGACATGTGCAGGCAGATGGGGTTGCCAGTTCCTGGGGCTGAGTTTTTCCTCTGTACTTAACAGTTGGTTTTAGGAAAGCTGGGTGGTGGTGACTCACACCTTTAATCCCAGCACTGGAATGGCAGAGGCAGGGGGATATCAGTGAGTTCTAGGCTATCCTGGTCTACCGAGTGAGTTCCAGTCAGCCAGAGCTACAGTGTTTGGTGAAAGACCAAAAAAAAATTTTTAAAGGAAGGAAGGAAAGACGGAAGAAAGGGAGGGAGGGAGGAAAGGAGGGAAGGTGGGAGGGCAGGCTATGCCTGGGTGAAGCCACATTGGATGCACCTTAGGCAGCCTGGCCATGTTCCTCAGGAGGAGGCAAGACTAGGTGGAACGTTTGGCTCAGGTGCTGATGTAAAAAGGGCATCCAACCTTGCTCATCTCACTTCAGTCAGAATGGCAGTCATGGGTGGGGGGTGGGGGGGAAGCCACTCATGCAGGCAAGGCTTCCCCTAATGCAGGCAAGGCTCCCCTAATGCAGGCAAGGCTCCCCCTAATGCAGGCAAGGCTCCCCCTAATGCAGGCAAGGCTCCCCCTAATGCAGGCAAGGTTCCCCTAATGCAGGCAAACACCCCTATTCACTTCTGATAGGGATGCATACATACCTGCACCAGATGGAAATCCCTGTGGAGGTTCCTCAAAAAACTGAAAACACGCTTCTGCTGGCATATAACCCATCCATGCCATTCCTGGTATATACCTGAAGGACCTCGGAGACACTTGCTCGCCCGTGTTTACTGCTGTGCTGTTCACAGAGGAAACAAGCAGCCTTGGTGCTTGTCAACAGATAAATGGATTTCAAAAATTCAGTTCACATCTACGATGGAATTCTATGCAGCCTGGAGAAACGAGGAAGCGTGACATTTGTGGGGCAGTGGCTGAGACTGGAAACTATGTTAAGCGAAACAGAGCAGGCTCAAAAAGACAAATGCCGCCTGTCTTCTCTCAGTGGTGGAGCCTTGATTTAAGATTATACCTATGGGAATGACCGTGTATGTGTGCGTATCTATAGATATGTATATCTATAGGTGTACATGTGTGTACATATGTGCATATGTATCTATAGATATGAATGTGCATATGATGAACCTCCAGTAAAGGAGATCAAGACAGGATAGAAAGAGATGTGAGAGGAGCTAGAGAAGAGTGAGAGTCACTGAGTAAATGTACTGAATAGGCGACCAGCTAACGGGGGGGGGGGGGGGGGGGGCGGGGGGGAGCAGAGGCGATGGCAGTGGGGGAGGGGAACAAGTCAGAAGTACGACACACGGTGAAACTCATTATTTTATATGATAATCTAAAAATTAACAATACTAGTGATAACGGGGCCAGGCCGGGTGATATACAGCTTTAATCCCAGCCCTTGGGAGGCAAAGCAAGTGTTTGAGGGTAGCCTGATCTACTTGGTATGTTCCAGGCTAGCCATGGCAACATAGTGAGACCCTGTCTGTCTCAAAAATACTATAATGATAAGAAACAACTCACTGAAGGGAGACATAACGGTGCTCACCTGTAATCCCAGCATTTAGGATGCTGGGGCCAGAGGAGCAGGAGTTTCAGGCCAGCTTGTCGACACAATGAGATTCTTGTGTCTCACCCACATCTCTCTTTACCAAAATACTTCTTATTCAAATACATTAGCATACCAAAAAGCTCACAGGTGGGATGCAGCCCAGATGGAAGACCCCTCAAACCGGATGTGGTGCCCAGTGCCAGAGTGCTTGGGGAGGAGCAGCAGAAGGTCATCACACAGGAATCTGTGGCCACACTGGACACCACGTTGCCTCAACAACAAGAAGTTCCTACACCACAAGTACCCATGTGATACTTGGTACAGTATCACAATACTAATTAGTAGTGGCCCTCAAATCCCCTTGTCCCAAAGATCAGAGCAATCTGGTTCTTCTGATTGAGTTAGTTTCAGGGGGCCCTGATCTGAAACAGAAAAACTTACAAGATGGAGCGCTGAAGCTAAGACTGAGGAGCTGCTTTTGAAGGCAGGTGAGGCCCGGCCTACCGGCGCAGGTAAGCCGGGAAGAATGCAGCAGCAGCCAAGCCCTCCCGCGGGCGCGTCGCAGTGACTCAGCCGCCACCAGGAAGGAGGAGTGCTCGCTCCCAAACTCAGCGACGCCCCCAGACAGCAGCCTGATCTCGGAGGCTCTGGGGCGCCAAGTCCCCCGCAGCGAGCATCAAGACGTCCAGGGCGGGACCCCCTGCCGTCCAGCTTTCCTCTGCCCATCCCCGGGACGTGGCCGAGGGCGGTGACAGCGCTGCGGGCGCCGTGGGGGCCACGCGGGTCCTGGCCCCGACGGCGCCCAGAAGACCTACAAAAGCTGTAAGTAGTGACTTCGAGGACTGGGAGGCGACCGTGGGGAAGCTCCATCCTTGGCGTCCCAGCTTTCCTCTCGGCTGTAACGCGGGCTGAGAGGAGGTGGCCTGGCGCCGCCGCCTCCCTAATTAGCCCTGGTGGTGTGGACCCAGACGCGGGGCTTGGAGGCAGCTCAGGTCCAGTGTGAGTCTCAGAGGGGATCACCTCCGTGAGCCTGTCTAGCCCCACCTGGCTGCCTACAAGCTCTCGGAATCGGTTCTTGGGGGTCACCCTGAGGGTCCCCGAACCCACCCACCCCCACCTTTTGGTGACAGTTCCTCCGCACAACTCCAGCCGGACCAACAGACTGTCCTCTCCTCAATCCTTTCTACACCCACCCTCGTGAGAAAGTTGGGGTGCCAGCTTGGAGCCCAAAGAGGGACTGGACTTCTAAAATGAATTCCCATGTCCAACTGGCACTGGCAAGGGTGGCAGGCCTTGGGGATGTTTTTGGCTGCTATGGGACCGGGGAGGCTGATGAGACACACCAGCCTGGCTTCCCGGAGGGCCAGTTTCTGATGGGCTGAGCCCCAAACTCCGGGCACCCAGCTCCGAAGTAGAAATCGAGGGTATGAACAAGGGGCATGATTGCTCCGAGATTTGAGGGAGACTGCTATTCAGATCATTGTCCCGGAGTGATTGTGGCTTCTTCTTTTTGATATTCTGGAAACTTTTACAAAGTTTAAGACCGAAGGAAAACATGCGGCCCCTTGTGCAACCCGCGAGGTTCTCCCGGCCCTGGGTAGGCGGAGATCTGGGGAGACTGGAGATCCTGGCTCTGAGCGAGGGGAGGAAACCAGACGAGCTGGCTTCCTGTGGGGGCTCAGGCCTCGGACGCCCCGCGGACAGACGTGTCCTGCCCTGGCAGCAGCGAGTCCCGCACGGGGGAGGGGACGCCTAGGGGGGGGGCTGAGACAGCGAGGAGGGGGCGGGGACAGGGTGGGCCGGGAAGAGGGGAGGAGCGAGGGGGCTGGAACGAGAGAAGGAAGAAGGAAGGGGCGATCGGTGGGTGCGAGCTGGCGCTGGAATGGGAGCCAAGAGCGAGTGAGCAGGCAGGGGGCGCGGGCGACACCCAGGTGTCGCATGGCGGGGTCCACGAGGTGACCTGCCTGGGCCAGCAGCTCGCAGCTTGTACGAGTATGCGTTAGGGCACCCACTCCGGTTCCCCACGCACACCCGAGGGTGGCCTGCCCCTCCTGCTGAGCGCTACTTTCTCCAGGTCCCAGGCCGATGTCCCAGGTGAGCGGTCAGTGCCCTTCTCGCTGCGACGCGCCTCATGGAGTCCCCAGCGCTGCCTTGGACCCAGGTAGGAGCGGGAATGAAAATCGAAGGTAGACCAGAGTGGTGTGGAAGGCTGAGAGAAGTTTGGGGGGTGGGGTTGTTGGTTCTCCTGGAGACAGACAGGCGGATGGCCCCCAGGAGCTTAGGTGGGGGTAGGGGTGGGAAGTATTGGGAACCAGGTCCGAGGGGAGAAGAGAGGACTAGAGGAGGCAGGGCCCGGAGCAGGCGGCCATGGCTGTGCAGAGTTGGCTCCAACTCCCCCAGCCCCAGCTACACATACACACACACACACACACACACACACACACACACTCCGTCATGTCTGCCCATAATATTGGGATTTGTGGCCGAACCATTTCTGCCCAGTGTGTAAATATTTATGAGGGCCTTAGGCGGGGTGTGTGGCAGGGGGAGGCGGTGTCTGAGTCTCTCTTCTTCCCTTCCCCCAAACTAAGCAGAATGTAGCTTGAGCGAGCGCTCTTTAAGAACTTTTGTCTCAGCAACTAGTGGTTAGGACCCTGGCCCCTTCCCTCCTTGTTAGCTGAAGTTTCCCTCGGCCAGTCCCTATCCTGCGTGGCGGGCGCACGCGTGCGCACACACACACACACACACACACTATCTACAACATAGTAAAATGCTCCTTCCCCCACCTCAAAGGCTAAACTACCCTGATTGCCCCAGGAGCCTACAGACTAAGGAAGGGCTTGTGTGGCCAGAGGGGACCTGCCAATTTAGCTTTCCAGTCCCTGGCCCTCACAGTCTACAGTTTTCTCTGAGCCTCATATGGACATCCAGATTCGTTCAGAGTCAGGGTGGGCAGGGTGCAGAAGTGGAGGCCCAGATTTCCTGACTTAAACCCCCATTTTGGCTCAGTTGAAAGCCCTGCCTTCCTCCCACCCAAACCAACCTCTCCTTTTCCCAACACTGCCTCAGTAATGAAAATCCAAGCCCATCCCAGACCTCAAACTCGCATCAAGGTCTTAGACCAGTCCTTCCTCCTTCTCTGGCCTGGGTCTCTACCCCCTCTCAGAGCCACCTAAGATTGTTCTGTTTGGGGGATGGTCTCAGCTGCTTGTCTACCTGGCCTGGCCTCTCCCAACTATAGAGGTGGAGTCTCCCAAAACAGAGTGATGTCTGGCCAATGGAGACTAATGTGTCTGTGCTTCGTCTTCATCTGTCCTAAGTCACTGTTCTGGTAGAGCCCTTGATTCAAGACTTTGAACTCTAGGGATACCCTCCTCCAAGGACAAGGGTCCTTTAGCTTGGAAGGACAGTGGGGAGCAGGGGGTTGGGAGGCCTTTGTGTCTGGGATCTCTCTCTCTCTTTCCCCCCTCTCTCTCTTGCTCTCGCTCTCTGCCTCTCTCCCACCAGAATTTCCATGCTTGCTTGCTTCCTCTCTTCGTTTTTCTCTTCGCTCTCCTGTGATATCTCCTTCCAAGATCCCCTCCCTTGTCTGACCTGCTCTCCACCCAGTGGCAGAGGAGGGGAGCAAAGTGTGCTGCAGACAGGCTGCGGAGTCCAGGGGGAGCTGCTGGGAAGGCCTAGTCCTGGGCTGTAATTTGAGGCCCCCGGTGTTCCAGCAAGCCCCCAACCCAGCCTGAACCGGGCCAGACAATGCCGCTTTTATAACACTTGTCCTGTTCTGTTCTGCCTGCCCGCTACCCAGGAAGCCCAAACCGCAGAAGACTCAGCCAAAACCCCACAGACGCCTGACTCTGAGACCAGAATCTCCCATGCTCCCTGTGCGCCCACAGAACAGGGAGGCCATTACACTGTCCCCTAGAGTAGAATCTGCTGGCTCAATAGCCAGAGAGTGACATGGCCTCCTCTCTCAGGCATCCAAGATACAGACAGGGCACAAGAGGACTCAGGGCAGCTCTGGTTAGGGCAGGTGGTCAAGCACTGAAATTCTTGACTCCCCCACTGGCCTCTACCTCTTCCTGAGAAGCTCCAAGATTGGGGCTTCCTAACCCACAAGATTTCTGCCCAGCACTGGGAAGTCACATTTCTATCTATGGGTCTAAATTCAGTTTCCTGGTAATTGAAGCCTTTGGACTTGAAACGACTGGATTGAGCAGCTCAGACCCTCCCCAGTCCTCCGCTCAGTGGCCTGGGTCTGTGACTAGTGAATTCACACTTGTGAAATGGACATCAGAAGACTCCACCTTCTCCAGTCTCGTTACGATCAGAGCCAGATGCCACTCCTAATCCTCCATGCGGCCCCTCTCTCTCCTTCCCCTAACCTGGGGCAGTCTGAGTGGCATTACTCAGCCACAGAGGTGTAGAGACAAATGCTGGCCACCAAAAGGGAAGGAGATGGACATGGGCCCGGTCTGCAGAAGCCAGCACGTCATTGCCAAGTTGTCAGTATAACATGGCTCTTTGGAGAGAGGACTGCTGTCACGGGGGGTCAGGGAAGGCTTTCTGGAGAAAGAGATGATAGTGTGGCTTGACCAGGAAGGATGGTGGCAGTGTGGTCATGAGGAACTATAGACACCTAGGTAGTTTGGCCAGAAGCTGCTGTGATAGCCCAAGGGTGTGGATAAGCTAGTCTGCCTAGAACACAAGACCTTTGTACATTCACTGAAGATGTGTGACCAGAGGCTTTGAATGTCTGGTCAGGCAGAGAGCGAACTGTGGGGTTCCAGACATCACTCTCTGGCCTGAAGTCCGGATCTTCTCTCTCTAGAAACAGTCACAACCCAAAGGGCAGGGAGCTCAGATCCACTGTCTGCAGAGACAATGCTGGAGCCCCAGAACAGGAACTGGCCGGGCTTGAAGTGAACCCATCCCACTTGGAAGAGGTTCTCCACTTTCTTTCTGGCCAGGGACCCTCCACCCCCTACCTGATGGATAACGGGCTGAGGGACTCCATGAGGTCCCTGCTGCCACTGTGAGTCTCCCTGATTTTCCTCTGCGGTGTGTAGATTTAAATATGTAACTTCCGCTCCTTTCTAGAGCTCTGCCGTGCAGACCTGAACCTTAGCCCATGGTAGGGATGGGCATGTGTCAGAGTGAATCCTGCCTGGATTCCATCAGGGGGCAGGACACTAGTGTGTTTGAGGTCACTGTGTACATTAAAGAATGATGTCATTCTGGTGGGTATGAGGTAGATGTACTACCACGTGACCAGATGGCACACCCTGGGACTCCAGCTGTGGACTTCAGTCTGTCTCTATCCAGTGGGTCCTTTGTGCATGCTCACAGTGTCCCCTTGTGGTCTTTCCCAACTACACCTTCCTTCACCCCCTCTTACACTCACATTCAGGAGATTCCCTTAGAGACACTCTCTTCTCCATGGCCGGACAGTGGAGTCTTTTGGTCACAGAAAGGAAACTAGGCTCTTTAGCCTCTTGGTCTGTAAGTCTTCCACTCACCTGTGGTTCTTCTGTCTCACCTATCCCAGAAGTGCTATTCCCAGCCTGTGTCCTGAGGTCCAGATGCCACGAGGTAGCATCTACGGAGCAGGTCTTCCTGGCTCTGCCTTTTCCTTCCAGCACTGTGGGCCTGACTCTGAGCATATGCTCCGTTCCCCTCTTCTGCCTGCAGCTGTGACCTTCCTAACTTCAGGTCTGCTCCTCTGTGTCCAGGCTGAAACACTGGACTTGGTCCTAGAAATAAAATTTCCTACACTGTCAGCTTCCTCGGGCTGTGGTCTGGTCTCTCTAGAAATTTTTTTGTTCCTTCCAGGTTCAAGGTCACCAGCCATGTAGGTGATTATTGTTAGGAGAGACACTTGAATGAATGGACCAAGATGGGGGTTCCCAATCCTTAAACCCTCTTCTTTCTCTTCCTCCTCCTTTTCCTCCTCCACCTCCTCTTCTCCTCCTCTTCCTCTTCCTCCTCTTGAAGCTCTAGGGACCAAAAGAGCAGGAATCTTGACTCTTATCAGGACTGTACACTCTGGTGACCTCAGCAAAAAAACCAGGGAAGCCAAGGGCTTCTGATGACTAGCTGCTGTCCCAAACTCCCATCCTCGGTAGCAGGGAGTGGCATGTGCCCCTCACGCCCATCAGACTGGCGGCTCTGAGGTCTTGTTCTTCTCCATCTTCTGACCGCAGCGATTGACTAAGACTCAGTTGTAGCTGGTCTTTGCGACTTTGTGGGTTCTTCTTTTTCCCACTCTTTATTCCTGCCCTCCCCCTGCCCCTTTTACCCGCTGACACTAGGAGAGAAACAGGGACAGAGGGGAGAGAGGAATTAGGAAACTTTCTGAATCTAATTTCTTTCCTTTTGCTTCTTCTTTGACCACGGCTACTAACCGCAATCAACTTCCCTAAATGACCAATAACCACTGAAAATGCCTCTGGGGGTCCTTGCATTTATGTACCCTCTGAAAAGGTCCCACAATTCCAAATGTCACACAGTCACAATGCTTTTGCTAAAGCATGAGGTAAATCATGGTCCTGCTGTGGACAGTCCATGGCAGCCCCACGTCCCACACCTGGGGTTAAAATAAAAGCACATTCTTACAAGATTTCTCCATTGTTGTTTTAAAGAAACCGAATTCCAGAGTTCTTCAGAATGGCACTGCACTCAGTGGATTTTGCCTTCTCCAGGATACTTCCTGGCATGTATGTGTGCACAGACCCTCATACACACCCCTGCATACACACACACAACTACATACACAACTACATATACACAAACTTAACATGTTCACACACCTACACACATGGGGGGGCACTTTTTTTTTTAAAAAATTTTTTAAAGACTTGGTCTTATGAGGCCCAGACTAGCCTTCAACTTGCTATGTAGCCAAGGCTAGCATTTAACTCTTGACTCTCTAGCCTCTACCTCCCAAATGCTGAGGTTATAGGTAAGTGATACCACACCCCACTGGAGCCCTTAACAGCTAACATTATAACAAGTTCTCTGATTGCTGAACTGTACCCTCAGCCCTCTTCTTCATCAACCCTTATAAATATCCCTGCTGGGATTTATTTTGTTTTATTTTATTTTATTTTATTTTATTTTATTTTATTTTATTTTGAGATGGGTCTTGCTATGTAGCTCAGTCCAGATCTCCAACTCTTCATAGCATCCTAGGTGCTAGGCCCACAGATCTGTCCCATCACACCCAGCAGCCTACAGAGACTCGTTTGTTGTTTGTTTTGCTTTTGAGGGAGTCTCGTTCTATAGCCCAGGCTGACCTGGAATTCATGGGCAAAGCTTCTGCCTGAGCCTCTCAAGAGCTGGGATTACAGATGTGAGCCACCGTGACCATGCCTAGCTGGCTTGCTGCAATTCTTGCCTGTCAATGTATATGACAGCCACTTGCGCCATGACAGGCCCCTCCTTTGGCAGTGGCCTGGCTTTCTTCATTCTGGTTCACCTGGTGCTTGATTAGGTTAGGCATCTTTTAGACACTAGTGGGTGCTGGAGGGGAGAAGAGAAGGAAGAAGGGAAGGTTAGATGGGTAAATGGATGGCTGTTGGCAAATGGCCCCTCTGCTATGCATCTTGCTCTGAGAGTTGGGTATCCATGCCTCCTTTCCACACAAAGCAACTCAGATTCTGTAACAAACCACGTTCATGCTTGTAATCCCAGCACTCAGGAGGCCAAGAGAGGATTGTTCATTATGTTCAAGACCAGTCTGGGCTACAGAGTGAGACCTTATCTACTAAAGGCATTCGGGGTTGGGAAAGGATGAGAGATGGCTCAGCAGTTAGAGCAGTCAGTGCTTCTGCAGAAGGTCAAAGTTCAGTTCCCAGCATTCACATCAGGTAGCCTACAACCTGCTGGTACTCCAACTCCAGGGCAGCCGATGCCCTCTTCTGGTCTCTGTGGATACTGGTGTTCATGTGGGCAAACCCACTTGTGTGTGAACGCATGCGTGCGTAGTCACACACACACACTCACACATACATACTTAGAATTAAAAATAAGATTAAACTCAAAAAAGACATTTATTTTATGTCTATGAGTGCCCTGTCTTCATGCACATCAGAAGAGGGCATCAGATCCTATTACAGAGGGTTGTGAGCCACCATGTGTTGCTGGGAATTGAACCCAGGACCTCCGGAAGAGCAGCCAGTGCTCTTAACCACCAAGCCATCTCTCTAGCCCCAAGATAAAGCTTTTTTAAGATTATGAAACTTATTCTTCCTTGGGTCTTTTTC
The DNA here is from genome assembly GCF_011762505.2 of Arvicanthis niloticus. Lineage (NCBI taxonomy): Eukaryota > Metazoa > Chordata > Mammalia > Rodentia > Muridae > Arvicanthis > Arvicanthis niloticus. The sequence continues at coordinate 55,920,137 of NC_047674.1, read as the reverse complement.
ATGACACAATATAGGAGGGTTAGTACCCCAGCCCAGGCTTAGAACCATGGAGAGATGTTTCTAGGGCCCAGGGGCTGGTGTCTGGAACTAGCAGGCTTTTCTTCCTATAACTTGGACGCAAGTACCTAGTTGCTTTCTTTCATGCCAGCTCAGTTTCCAGTCATGTCAGGGATTCCACCTAGCAGACAGCGTGACATCTCTTTGGCCGTCAGCTCTGCTTGTCTGTTGTCCCATATTTCAGCCCCGTGACTTGCCAAGAGACATTTGATTTTTGCATCCTGAATCCAGGTTGTGGGGGCCTCTCACCTTTGGACCCACCCACATCTATGTAACCTGTCTCCTCACAGCCCTGCCTTCTGGCTTCTGCTTCTCTCAGAGTTTCTTGCTTCTGTTTCTTCTTTCTCCCAGCATGGGATGTATGAGGGGAGACAAGTATGGAAGCCATTTCCTGAGACCACCACCAGCCTGTACAGCACAGCCTGGGGTCTGGCAGCTGTACCCCAAAACTGTCTTAGCTTGGGCCCTGTGACTACCGGCTTTACCCCAAGATCCAACACCCAAGCCCAGAGGCCAAGGCTGTAGGCTCTCAGACACCTCCTATCCCCTGTGCCTTCCTGGGACCCCAAGGGGCCCAGTCCTGCTGCTGGCGGGAGAGCTGCGGTTTATAGGTGGCTTCGTTCCCTCATTCCGCCCACCCTGCCCAGAGCCACTCTAATTACATGGGCCTGTGGTTCACCTCTTCCCAGCGCTCCTGGCTGTCTCCCGGCCTCTCTTCCTGCCTGGGGCCCCTCCCTGCTCCTCACCCCCAGGTTGTTCTCTCACTTCTCTCCCATGCCAGCATCCCCTCTCTGACCCAGTTTCTCCACATCTGCCTTCTTCCTGTCTCATAGCGGTTCCCTGCTTGGGTCAGCCCAGGCCCTGTCTAATCTTTGTCTTTCTTCTTCATGGCTGACTTTCTTGTTCATCCCAGACTGGATGTCACCAGATCTCAGTGGCTCTGCCTTCCCAACCCATTCTCCCAAATTCTCTTCTCCCAGCATCTACCATCCAGTGCCTGTCAGTCTCCATCGCTAACTCTTCAGCTGCAGCGTTGAGCAGTTTGTCCGTTTTTCTCCCACACTGCCTCTCTTCTCCCTACATCTCTTTATACCACAGGCCCCTTCTCCTGATGCCTGGATGTATTCACCCGTGAACAAATGCATGCCCACATGCCAGCATGCCCTTGCACATGTATGAGTTATGATTTGGAAACTTTCAATTTGGAGATCAAATACCACAGCCAGATAGGGTGACAGCTGGGTGACTGTGAAGGGACCATCCTGAGGGCTCTGCACTGTAGGTCAGACCTGGGCCTGGGCACACAGGGGCACACCAGGAAGACAATCCTTGATCATCTGCTTTTCCCTTAGCCCAGACCATGTCCCTCCTCCCTGGGCTGGAGGTAGCAAGATCCACTCACCCTGCAGAGGCATCATCTGAAGAGGGCTCTCCTGAGGAGGCGGCACCCTCCATGCCCCAAGACAGTAGTCTGGGGGCTCACCAGGCTCTGAACAGCACTGACCTCGATGTCCCCACAGAAGCTGTGACGTGTGAGTCCCAGGGACCTGGGGTTTGGGGTGGCAACATGCAGGGAAATCCACCCCAGGTATGCTGTCAGAAGTACAGATGAGATGTCTTTGCTGTGGGTGCTTACGTAGGCAGGGAATGTCAGAGAGACTGTCCTGTGTCGGCAGCTCCCTACCTCTCTGCCCTGAAAGAGGCCAGGCTCAGGCAATAAATACAGCTTAAGATTGTACGGCAAGGGGTATCTTTGCCTTTCAGAGAGAGAATTGGTTTGCTGGGCAGGGCCAGAAGCTGGAACACTGTACAGTGCACCCTTCAGGGCAGGACCATGGTGCAAAGGAAAGAGGGAAGCTCCCAGTTGCTCTGAGGTGAAAGGAGCAAAATTCATCTTCCTTACCAACCCTGGTTGGAGGTCTCTTGGCCCTGGGAGCCAGACCAGGGGTTGCCAGGATCATTTTGTAATAAGCACCTGCTGACTTCTCTGTTAGTATCTCAAAGTGAATTTTCTGTCTCTGAATGTGCTTGAGTGCTTTCCTAGAGAGGCATCGCCATAGCTCTTTATCAAGCCCATTCTACAGATGAGGAAAGTGAGGGACAGACCTAGAACAGGACACAAGCCTGGCACTCACGTCTGCTGGCCCCCACTCCACTGTGCCCACCTGTCTTTTTGGCATAAACAATGGGCCTCTTAGACTTCTAGCCTGGGAAGCTGGGGCCAAGTGTGGAAGTAGGATTCTTGACTCCTGGGAGAGCAGTGTCCTCAGCCTCCTGCATGCACACGCATGCACGCGCACACGCACACACACACAATTGAGAAAAGGAGGTCACAGCCATAGCCACAGGGAGAACGTCCCAGGTGGGAGTGGGACAGACACCCCTGTGTCTATGGCCTTGAGTGTTTGCTCTGTGACTCAACCCCACCCCCACCCCTTGGCTACCCCACAGCCAAGGCCACAGGCGAGCTTTGTGTCTGCAGCACCTCCCAGGGCCCTGGGCTCACCACACATTCCCTCCCTCTGGCCACTGTACCCATGTTTAGGCATCAGGGCAAGGGACAGTGAAGCTGGCCAAAGGCTCAGCCCAGCCATCTGTGTGGAGCCAGGATGATTCAGGCCTGGCCACTCCCAAGGCTGTGCTCCTGCTCACCAGGTGCAGGATACCCCAGCCATGCTTGCCCAGTGCTCTGTCACCTCTCACACTCCCAGCGTGTCACCTCTGCTCCCCTCCTGGTGCCTGGTGTTACCCTACCAGACTCCAGGCCTCCTCCCTCCACTTCCTAGCTGTGGAATCTTTCAAATTATACCAGCTGGTCCTCAAGGTTTTTCAGCAAGAGAAATGGGCCAATAACAAATCGCTTGTGATGTTTAAAGATAATACTATGTGTAAGTATTAGCACACCGCCTTCCCTAAAGCCTACTCAACACATGTTAACTAGCTACTGCTTATAAGAAGTGATTATGTAGGGGCTGGAGAGATGGCTCAGTGGTTAAGAGCACTGATGCTCTTCCAGAGGTCCTGAGTTCAATTCCCAGCACCCACATTGAAGGTCACACTTGTCTGTAACTCCAAGATCTGACCCCCCTCACACAGGCATAATACTTGCTGACAAAACACCAACGCACATTAAATAAATAAATAAATAAATAAATAAAATTTAAAGTGGTTATGTGAATGTAAAAGATTATTTCCCAGTCCCTCGGTCCCCAGCTCAAAATCTCAAATTGCTTCCAATGCTGAGATTTGCTAGCTGTGTGGCCTTTGGGAACTTACTGTCCCTCTCTGGAACATTGTTTCCTTATCAGTTGAAAAAAAGATAGTGACCCAAGCATGTTGGTCTACACCAGTGATCCCAGCACCTCGGAAGTGGAGGCAGGAGGATGAAGGACTTGAATAGGATCGTTGTCAGGTACATAGCCTGCTTGAGTCTAGCTTTGGCTACAAAAGATTCAGTGGGGGAAAAAAAAGAAAGTTTTATAAAGAGGGTTCCATGAGAAGACAATTAGCAAGTGCTTGGGACAGTGACCAGCCAGCACACAGCGGGTGTCCAGCCCCCTTTGTCTCTCCCAAGCGCCTGAGGCCTCCTATAAAAGTTAAATCCACAAGGTGGCCTAGAGAAGTCAGGCCTCTAGGACTCAGCTTAGGGCTGGAAGTACCCTATGCTTGCAAGAGGCACTCAGCAGCCGGGGGTCCCAGACCTCCTGTGACCCCTTCTTACCCCTATACCAGCATGACACACATATCCCCTCACCTCCCGAGATTAGTGCCAAACCGCTCAATTGGGCATCCTTTGAGTGAGATCTACAAAGGAGCCGAGGATTTGAGGAACCCCGCGGCCTCAGCTTCCTAAAATTGGCTGCTTAGGCTGGGAGGGTAAGTGGCCTTCCTGGAGGTCTCTCGCCTACCATCCCCCACCCCTCCCCCATCACCTAGACCAGAAGCCCCTCTGCACACTCAGCCCACGGTGGGGCTCCGCGGGGCTGCAGGCAAGAAGCAGAAAAAAGGGGGCTGCTGTGAGCGGCCCTTGAGTCCAGGGCCAAGAATGCATCTCCAAACAGATGTTCCCAATAAGTCACCCACAGCACCAAGGGCGAAAACAGCTGGGGGTTTGGCAGAAGCCAAGGTGAAGATTAACCGACTCGCTGCCGTCTTAAGTAAACCCCAGGCAACCACGTCTCCCCTACTCCACTCTAGCCCAAATCCCGGAGCCTAAAAGAACAGATTTCACGTGGGTAAGAAAGTGGGGGGGTCTTTCCCACCCTGCGGCCCCCTGCCTTGTACTTCTAGTTTGGGGTTTGGTTTCTGTGGAATGAGCACTGCTATAGGGGTTGAGAGATGAGCCCCAGTCTGCCCCTGTTCCATAGTGTCACCATGGGCTAGTCATGTCTACTTTATAGGCCTCAGTTTCTCCATGTAAAGAAGACAAATCTGCCTGCGCTGCCCTAAGGTGCATCTAGGAATGAAGTAGGCAGGAAGTAGAGGATGACCCTTTCCTCATCAGCTCTTCATCTCTCCAGGCCAGCCTCAAGGGAACCCCCAAGGCTGCACCCCACTACTGCCAAATGGCTCCGGCCACGACCACTTCTCAGAACTGGGCAGTGCCGCGCATGCGGGGAACGGTGCTCTGGGCGGGCCCAAGGCCCACCGGAAGTTGCAGACGCATCCATCTTTGGGCAGCCAAGCCGGAAGGAAGAGCAAAGGCAGCACCCGGTCAACCTCACAGGTCCCCCTCCAGGCACAGGAAGGTAAGGTCCCTGCTGTCCCATCCACAGACAGCATCACCGGCTTGCTGCTTAAGAAATGCACAACTCAGCCGAACAGCACTTAAGGAGCCTGAGGCTGGAGGATCAAGGCCATCTTGAGCTACATCACCTTAAGACCCTGTCTCAAGCAATAACAAGAAACCAGGTGTGGTGGCGCACACCGCTGTAATCCCAGCACTCGGGAGGCCCAAGCAGGATTGCCATGACCCTAGTTTGCTCCCTGGTACCGTCGGGTGGGAAAAGAGTACTAACTCCAAGTTGTCCTCTGACCTCCACATGTATGTGGAACGGGGTCTTAGCGGTTCATTTGCTACAACAAAAACACCATGACTAAAAAGCAAGCTGGGAAGGAAAAGGTTTATTTGGCTTACACTTTAAAATCACAATCCATCATCAAAGGAAGTCAGGACAGGAACCCAAGCAGGGCAAGCTCCTGGAGGCAGGAGCAGACACTGAGGCCACGGAGGAGTGTGTTGCTTACCTCCCTGCTTCCCATGGCTCTCTCAGCCTGCTTTCTTATAGAACCCAGGACCACCAGCCCAGGGATGGCACCACCCACAGTGGGTGGAACCCTCCCCTCCCCCATTCATCACTAATCAAGAAAATGCCTTACAGCTGGATCTCATGGAGGCATTTCTCCAACTGAGGCTCCTTCCTCTCTGATGACTCTAGCTTGTGTCAAATTGACACACAAACCCAGCCAGTACATGTATATAGAAAGGTAGGCCTCCAGCCTCCAATGACTCATCCATGGGACCGCAGGAAGAGACCGCTGGAGGCCAAGCAGAAGCTAAGGTGAAAGGTAACGGAGGGGAGTCAGCATGCGCGCCAGGACCCCCTGGACCTTGCTATCCTGTTCAACTTAGTAAACCTTCCAAAGTATGTCTGGGCTGATCCAGCATAAGCTTCCCTATTTCCAGAATCAGAAAATTTCCACAAGGCGGTTGTGGGGCTCGTGCATAGCGTGTGATGGCGTTCTATCCCCAGCACCAAAGAAAATAAAAACATAAAAATCCTTTCGGAGTGGACAACCAAAAGTTTAGTCAAAGTGATAGGAGAGAAGAGAATGGTGTGTGTGTGGGGGGGGGGGGTGGATGTGTGGTGGGGGTGGAGGTGGTGGGTGTGTGTATGGGGGACATGGGGTGTGTGGGGTGGGAGTGGGGGGTGGCAGGTGTGTGTGGTGGTGGATGGGGACGAAGTACAGCAAGGGAGGTCAGAAGTTCTCAGATCCAACACCCAGCTGATGTTCCAACAACACAGAACCTCTTCTGGCTGCTTGGGTCAGCAGTCAGCTGGTTTTGCCAAGCCAGGAACCATCAGATCTCAGCCCTGTTGATGTTGGGGGGGACCCTGGCCTAGCGACCAGAAAGCAGGATTCAGTGTGGCATTTGTGGTGGTGTTGTTGTAAAGATTTACTTATTTTATGTGTATGAAAGTTTTGCCTGCACAAATGTATGTGCACCACGTATGTACCTGGTACCCTCAGAGGCCGGAAGAGTGAATCAGATCCCCTGGAACTGCAGTTAGAGATGGTTTAGGGCCACCATGTGGGAGCTGGGAATTGAGCTGAATGGAATCAAACCCAGGTTCTCTGCAAGAAAAATAATTTGTTCTAACCACTGAGCCATCTCCATAGCACCCCTGTCCTGCCCCCACCCCCACCCCCACTCACACACATGCAGGTGTGCATTTGTTAAGGCATTCTGAAACCTCCTCACCCCTGGGGACAGATTCTGCCAGGAGTATTTTATGACAGGCAGCTATCCACATAACTTGCCTTAGGGATGGGGAAGTGGCTAGGTTAAGTGGTAGACCGTTTGTCTAGCATGTTCAAGGCCCTGGGTTCAAGTCCCAGTGATGCAAAAAAATAACTCCTGTGCATCCTGGGCATCTGCTGTATGCTAGGGACCTCGCCTGTGGCCTCCTTCGGCTCTCATGAAGAAGGCACACGTGATCATCATCCATGTGACAAGGGCGAGCACAGAGGTCGCCTTAGCACGGGAACACCCACACCAGCCCAGAAGGCTGAAGAGGAGGTGTAGAGTCTAGAGGGTGAGGTAGGGGACAAGAACATGGAAGTGACAGGTAATGAATGAGTGTGATGGCATTTGGCAGGTAGACTGACACTCCAGGCACGTAGGGACCGTGGGAAAGCCTGACTGACTATGCCACCTATGTTGTGGGGTACAAAGATGGCCTACCTACACACGTGGATGGTTGCGATGACATTTACCACATCTGCATTTGAAGAGAACTACTGTCTCAATGCTGGGCATAGATCAGGCATCCACAGAGGATGCTGGATAGCATTAATCAGCAAAGGACAGTTCTAGTGGGGAGGGATAGGTGCTCTGTCCCCTGGCCTGGCCCTCAGCAGGGCTTACTGTTCAGGACTCAGCGGAGAGAGCTATAGCTCACCAATTCACCTGAGCACCTACTGTGCTCACTTTGTGTAGCCCGAGCTTGTCTCGTATTCTCTGTGTAGCCAACAATGAGTTTGAACTCTACCTGCCATGAGCTGGGGTTACAGACCTGCAGAACTACAACATATATACATGGCTGGGGTAGAACTCGGAACTTTGTGCATGCACTGCATGACTGAGCTGCATCCTGTTCTGGGGACTTGTGACACAGCTGTAAACATAACAGACCAGGGGCCTGGGAGGTATGGGATGCCCGTCAGCTAACAGCCTGTGGCGTGGTGGGAGGCAGTATAGCCAGGAAGACAGAGGCATGCAGGAGAGCTGGTGTGCCAGGTGAGGAGAGATTCTTCTCTCTCCTGGGCAGGAGGAGAGGAGCCTGCTCTCATCCAGGAGACATGATGTTTGGAGAAATAAGGAGAAAAGGGAGTGAGAACATTCCAGATAGAGAGTGGCACCTGTTCGGCCTAGGTTCAGCCAGTGTGGACAGGCCAAAGTAGAAGGCACTCAGAACTAGTCAGGAAAGGTGAGGTCTCAGGGCCTGAGGACCATCGGGGCCCTAAGCTTCCTCCCCTCGGGGGCAGGGTCAGTGATAGCTCTGAGCAAAGCAGGATCTGATGTGTAGCCTCTCTTTTTATTTGTATTTTTTTCAGCCTTTGTTTTTAAAGGCTCCCTTCCTGCCCGTGGAATAGACAGCACATTGGTGAGGTGTCGCCAGAGACAGAACGTAGGGAGTCAGTACATGAGAGACGAGCAGAATTCTAGATTTTATGTGTGTGTGTGTGTTAAGATTTATTTATTTATGTATATGAATACACTGTAGCTGTCTTCAGACACACCAGAAGAGGGCATCAGATCCCATGACAGATGGTTGTGAGCCACCACATGGTTGCTGGGAATTGAACTCAGGACCTCTGGAAAAGCAGTCAGTGCTCTCAACCACTGAGCCATCTCTCCCGGCCCCCCCCCCCCCCCATTATATATTCTTGTTTATTTGTTTTGGTTTTTTCAGGCAGGCTTTTTGAGACAGTGCCCCAGCCTGAGCTCAAGCTCACACTGTAGCTGAGGACGGCCTCCTCTTGCTTCTGCCTCCCAAACACTGGGACTACAGGCGTGTGCCACCATGCCCAGTTCATACGGCACTGGAGACCCACCCTAGGGCTTCTCGAACGCTTTATTAACTGAGCCATATCCCAGCCCCTTGGATATATCTTTCAGTGACCAATCTCTGCCCCCCACCCCCTTAGAATGGGGCCAATTAACCGCCCACGTCATAGAGGTGGTACCAGAGGCTTGGGAGTTTACTTCCTACAGAGCGCTTACAGCCGTGTTTGCACCACCTCTTCGTCCACATGCCTGTTAAATACGTAAGCAAAGGGCAGCTAAGAACAGGCTCCCTCCAGTCCCCACTCGGATTTGTTTGGTTGCTGTGTCTATAAAGAAATTGGGCATCCCCACTGGCCTCATTTTCTTCTGGGGGGGGGGGGGTTGTAATGAGGACTAAGTGAAACTGCAGGCGCTCAGCAGCTGTTGGGCTATTGTTACTGGGGCTCCCTTGCTCCAGCCCCTTACTGTCCTGTACGCTGCCCACAGATTGCTGCGTCCACTGCATCCTGTCCTGTCTGTTCTGTGAGTTCCTGACCCTCTGCAACATTGTCCTGGACTGCGCCACCTGTGGCTCCTGCAGCTCTGAGGACTCCTGCCTCTGCTGCTGCTGCTGCGGCTCCGGGGAGTGTGCGGACTGTGACCTGCCCTGCGACCTGGACTGTGGCATCGTGGACGCCTGCTGCGAGTCGGCCGACTGTTTGGAGATATGCATGGAGTGCTGTGGCCTCTGCTTCTCCTCCTGATGCCACGGGGCGGCCCCAGAGCTGCCGCACAAAGCTTGACGCCTCCCCTGACCCCGGGGCCCCCTCAGAACCCTAACCCAGATGTGAGAAGGTGGCACACTCAGAGGGGCCACCTCAGCCACGGAACAGGTCTGCTTTCAGACGCAAAGCCTGGTCCCCTCGACTGGTGACCAGGAACACAGCATCTAGAGCCTGGTAGGACAGAACCAGTTAGCAGCCCAGACTCAGAACACTGTGAACGGTAGGGGAGGGGCAGGCATGGGAGGCCCTGTCCTTCTCTACCTCTGCTCCAGGTGCCTGCCTCCCTCGGCTTACCCCAGCTTTGAGGACAGAAAATGTGAAAAGGCACCTGTCCGTCCCATTGTCAGCCCCCACCCCCGCTCTCTTTCCCAGCCCATTTACTGGGCTCTTGTGGGGGCCTAACCCATATAGTGACCCAAGACGATGGGGTTTAGGGAGAGGGTGAGTGGGAGGGGGCAGTATGGAAAAGACTGGAAAGAGGTGGGGGGAGGGGTCTGTTCTCTTCATTACTGTAAATAAAGATATCCGTTCAATCTCCACTCTCCTCAGGACTCTTTACAGAATTGACAGACATAAATCCTCGGGAACAAACCCTTCCCTCCGGCCCCCAACAGCATCTTGTGTGGGGCCGAGGTGGGCTAGTAGGTAAAACACTTGCCACACAAGCATGAAGACCCAGCTGTGATGGAATCCACATAAAAGCTGGATGTGGAAGCCTGTGTCTGTCATTCCGGTGCTCCTACTGCAAGTTGGGAGGCAGATGGGGGAATCTCTGGAAGCTCAAGAGCCAGCTATCACACAAACTTTCAAAGAAGATGAGAGGGCTGACCCTGAGGTGGTCCTGTGACCTGTGCATGCACCCCCTACACCCTACACACACGCACCCAGTGGACGTGTGCTGCTCTCGGGGTCTCTTTCTTCTGCTTTCTTCTCTCTTCCTGCAATGGTGGGAAAAGGATAGACCTGCTCCTCCACCGTTCCTGCTGCCCACCAGCTGACAGCAAGTCCAGCAAGGGAAGAGTTAACCTTGGCACAGTGTAATTAACAACAGATGTGTTCGGGCTTTGATTAATTAATCTCCTGCCGACTGCAGCTTCTCCAAGCTTCCCTATGGAGCTGCTCCAAGGCACTGGCTGACCCTGTGTCGGCTGCAGAGGGACTCCTAGGAAGGGGTGGCTCCAGGCCTGCACACCCCTTGTACCTGAGATTCTGGGGGGTTGGGGGCAGATGTGGCCTGAACTAGGGTCATATTCCATGGCTCGAGTCCTTTTCCCCAGTTGCCAGAGGCTGGGAAAGAAGCCATGTCAGGACCACAGGAGGTCATGGGCCTAGTGACACATTCGGACAGAAAGTAAGATGTAGGCAGCACTGGTGGGCCTGGGTGTCACTGAGCAGCTCTGCACAGGCCACAGGGACCTGGACCAAGTCATGGGGCAGGGAAGAGTCCAAGGGAGAGACTTGGCTGAGGAGGGCACCCAAAGATACGTGTGGGTGCTGCTTCCAGACTCGGTGGCTGGAGTGGTTTCTAGTAGGAAGGACACTTTAAAAAAATGGCGAGTGGCAATCAATCCAGACTCTCCTTAGGAGATGTCCTGGCTGGTTTGGTGTCAACTTGACCCAGTCTGGAATGATCACAGAGAAAGGAGCTTCCCTTGAGGAAATGCCTCCATGGAATCCAGCTGTAAGGCATTTTCTCAATTATTGAACAAGTGGGGAGGGCCCATTGTGGGTGGTGCCATCCCTGGGCTGGTAGTCTTGGGTTCTATAAGAAAGCAAGCTGAGCAAGCCAGGGGAAGCAAGCCAGTAAGTAACATCCCTCCATGGCCTCTGCATCAGCTCCTGCTTCCTGACCTGCTTGAGTTCCAGTCCTGACTTCCTTTGGTGATGAACAGCAGTGTGGAAGTGAAAGCTGAATAAACCCTTTCCTCCCTGACTTGCTTCTTGGTCATGGTGTTTGTGCAGGAATAGAAACCCTGACTAAGACAGGTGTTTACAGAACAGTGGGCTTCCTTACAGTAGCTGAAGGTTTGGATGGGCTGGAAACAGGCAGAAGCTGCCTGGAGTCACATGATCACACCGAGAGAAAAGCACACAGGACCTTCACGCCCGTTAATTTGTCTGTAATTGTTTATAATTTTTATTTATTTCAATGTCTAAGGTTCAAGAGTCCAATCTGCATTTTCTATGGTCTTGTTTGTTTGTTTGGAGACAAGTTCTCTCTGTGTAGCCCTGGCTGTCCTGGGACTCACTCTGTAGACCAGGCTGCCTCTACCTGCCTCTGCGGGCCTCTGCCTCCCCAGTGCTGGAATTAAAGGTGTGAGCCACCACATGCAGCTTCTTTTTGTTGCTTTTTCAACAAAAAGTGTGAGGTGATCGGCAAACTGTTGTATTTTGGTCTCAGTAATGGCAGGGCTGAGGCAGAGCGACCAGTTCCGTGGATAGTCTGCTTCTGGATGGGTGACTTGACATAACATACCCATTACATGAATGCGCTATCTCTGAAGAATGTTTTAGAAATTGAAAGGTGGCTGTCATGGCACATGTTGTAATCCTGCGCTCTGGAGGCTGAGCTCGGTTACGAGTCAGCCACACAGTAAGAACATGTCTTAGGTAAAGACTCTGAGAGTGGCATTCCTGTGCCCATGAGTGTTCATGACACTGGCAGGTCCCCCGTGGGCCTCTGGGAATGTCTGCCAACTCAATGCACATGGCCTCAGGCTGTTCCCCTCTCCCACTGCCCTCAGTGATTCTCATCAGAAACCTGTGCAGGGCTTTCTCTTCAGCCCCCGGCAGCCTCGGATCTCCCTCAGTCTGGGAGTTGAGGACTGAGAGGATTCAGCAGCCAGGGTAAAGGAAAGGGTGAAGGCGCTGACCCATTCGGCATCTGGCCCAGGTGGGCAGGAAGCCCCTCCTGCCCCCCCTCCCCGCTCACACATTGCTGGCAGAGGCAGGAAGAGGCACCCCAGCAGTCCAAACACTGATTTCCTGTTGGAGGCTCCAGGCTGTTTTCTTTAGGATAGTTGCTGAATCCCCAGCCTGAGCAGGATGGGGGCAGGACACAGGAAGGATTTAGTCAGTCCCCAGCACACACACACAGACACACAGACACACCTTCATATCCACACACTCCCACACACAACTTCATATGCAAACTCATTCCTCTGTACATTTCTTCACACACCCCTTACCACACACACACACACACACACACACACACACACACACACACACACCCCTACAGGAATTCCCATTCATATGCACACTCATTTGCACACAGGCCCCTCCACCCATACCCTTTCACACACACACACACACACACACAGGTCCCACACAGTCGCATGGTATCCTCCTATTCGACATTCCAGAGCCCAGACTCAGCTACAGAGGTCAGGGTCCGACCTCCAATCCCATGAGTCCTCTGCCTCCCACCCTTCATCTTTCCCAGGTGTCTCATCCCCTCCAAGATGGTATTGCCTGGAGCCACCTTCTCCTCAGCTCTTCCAGAAACCACCCAGGAAAGCCCTGGCTAGGTACCGCCTTCTCTCTCCCCCAATCATCTGGTGGCACCTACCTTTGCTTACAGCTAGACAGAGCTAGTTGAAAGCCCTTGGGTGACTCTGCTGTGGGTCACAGAACAAGGCCTTTCCCCCCTCTGGGCCTTGAACATCCTTTCCACACACCAAAGCTTGGGGGACTCTGGAGGTCTGATGGCTGGTGTCAGGGAGCTCCTGCCTCTGCTTTTCTGTGATCTTTGGAGCAATGCGCTGGCCATCCCTGTCCAGGACACTTATCGTGAAGTCCCCTCACTCCTGAGCTGTCCACACCAAGGCAGCCATTCTTACATTTGGAGGAGATAAGCTGAGGAACCCAAGGGAAGCTGTCCCTGGCCTGAACCAATGGGACCTCATGTTCTGGGTCTAAGAGTTGCCGCACTGGAGGCAGAGACCAAGGCTGCTTGTGCGGCTGGATGCTCACCCATGCCCTTAGCCTACCCCATGTTAACCGGCACTTCCGTTGCCGACCCAATGCTAGGCACGTGGAGCTTCAGAACAGCACCACTGGCTCCAGAGCTACTGAAGGGGACAGCTTGAGCAGCCGTACCTATCTGCAGCCGTGTCCTGGGTTCTCTGCCAGTAGTGGACTTGGGGTGGTCTCTGAGGTCATCAGGGCTGCTGTAAACCCATATAGCTAGGTGGCGGGGAAAGGGGGAGTAGGGTGCCATTGTAGCTAGGGAAGCTGCGTAGGGGCAGAGATAGGAAGACTGAGCACTTTTCTGAGCGCTGGCTTTCCTGGGGAGAGGAGGGTCACAATCTGGGATGACACCCACACCACAGTACCTCAGTGGTTTTGCCACCCTGTCCTAACCACCTCTCATCTCACAATCCCTACCACCCCTAAACCTGCTTTTGGGGGATAACATTGCCATGACTGCAGAGGGGTAGGAACTAGGTGTATGCTGGGGCGGGGGGTGGGGGGGCGCCATTCAAACACCAGCGGCCCACAGTTTCAATTGCTACCCTGAGGAGTCAGTGCTGTGCTGAACGCTGTGATTGGCTAGGTCGAAGTCACATGACATTGATGGGCGCTGCAATCAGGTTGGGCTACCATGGCTGGTACAGGTGTGAGCACCAACCCTGTTAAGTGGGGTTGCTGGACTTGAAAGCTCCAACAGTAAAACACAGCCCAGGAATGATGTGTGCCTTCAACAATCCAGGGCTCAGAGGACATGGAGGCTCTCTCAGGCTCCAGAGGCTGGAGGTTAGAGTAAGAGGCAGACAGAAAGGAGAGGCCTCCAGCTCTAGGAGAGAGAGAATGAACACCATCCACAGAACTAAGACCCCAAAGGCAGCTTCTCCATTCCCAGACTGCTCTGGGACATGGTTTGCCATGGGTCCTTGTTCTGGTGTTGACCAGGTGACAGGGGAGACAGATCGTGAAGGGTTATCCCTCATGGTGCCCATAGTGCCTTCTAACTGAGTCCCTCCACGGCTCAACCACTGGAACAACAACCGTCTGATGAGAAATACCAGGACGTAGAACAGACACAAGCATGGGGTGAGCTAAAGAAAGGGAAGAGATGGACTACAGGCAAAGATACACACAGCACAAACAAAGAGGCAGGGCACAGTTGAGAAGGTATAGTAAGAATCTGAACCCCAGGAGAGGAGTGTGCTGTGGGGACCAGGCCCTCAGCTCCTCCCAAGGTCACCCATCATGAGCTGTGGGAGCAGAGATGCCCCTCAGCCTGGGACCCTCCCAGACATGGAGCCTCACAGAACTGAGCAGCTTAGCGTTAATTAGAGACCCTGGCTAATGGCTCGGAAGATTGGCCAGTTCCAGAGACGCTGATGAATAGAGACTTCGGTGAGATTTATCTCTAATTATCTCATTTGTCTCCCCCCATTACTCTTTATGGCCTGGATTTATGGGACCATTAGGGCCTCCCCTCCCCCGGCCAGGCCAGGCTGAACACCGCCTCAGGATACTTCATAATAACAATAATAATGTGCTCCGTGGTCAGATTGATGGGGGGACTTGCCTTCTTGTCCTCTTCATCCTTGTCCTTGGGACCCCAGACACCGGCTACTCTCATGTCCCTTTTTCTTCTAGGGACAGTGGTAGGTGCACAGCTCCATGTCCTCAGCCAACCTGTGGAGTTCAAGCCTGTGGCCTGCTCTGCCTTCCCTCACCCCAAGCCTCTCTCAGCCCCTCTTTAAGACCACAGCCCAGAAGCTAAGGAGAGTGGTGCGAAACTTGATATCCAAAGGGCTCAAAGTTTTTGTAAGTAAGTGATATTCAGCAAACAGCAGACACCTAAACATGTGTGGGGTTTGTTGTCATTGTTGTGGGTTTTGATTTCTCTTTTCTTCTTTCTTTCTTTCTTTTTTTAGATTTATTTATTTTATTTATATAAATACTGTCGCTCTCTTCAGACACACCAGAAGAGGGCATCAGATCCCATTAGTGATGGTTGTGAGCCACCATGTGGTTGCTGGGAATTGAACTCAGGACCTCTGGAAGAGCAGCCAGTGCTCTTAAACACTGAGCCATTTCCACAGCTCTGGTTTTTGGTTTTTTAAGACAGGGTTTCTCCATGTAGCTCTGACTGTCCTGGAACTCACTCTGTAGACCAGACTGGCCTAGAACTCTGCCTCTGCCTCCAGGGTGCTGAGCTTAAAGGTGTGTGCCACCACCACCTGGCAGTGAGGTCTAATCTGTATTGTCACCTTGACTAGAAAGACGGAGGTGATGCCAGAGGTGGTCCTGATTCTCCAGAGTGCCTGCTCCTGGGGTGGTGAAGTCCAGCTCCCCCCACTCAGAGACCGCTGTCAACTGCTTGGCTTGAGCTAGTGTCCTTCTCTTAAGGGTGGCAGACACCTGCGTCCCTATCCCACACATGTTATCCCAGCAACTGCAAATTGGGGCATCTACTTGGGCAAAAGCAACCAAGTAGACATACACATGCTATATTACCTGCTTGTGGTGTAACAAACAACTTGGACTCATCCAAACCAAACATCACACTGTTCACTACAGTCTCCAGATGGAAAAGTCTGACTGTCTCACGGTGGCAGAACAGACATAAGGCAGGCCAGTGTATTGAATTCTTCCCAACAGTGAGGATGCAGGATCCTCGCTGCCTCTAACAACATGGACACTTTTCACAAACTCAGACGTGAAGTAAAGGGTGCCATGTGCCTCTGCATACAGCATCAGGTCAAAAGGCAACCATCCCCAGTGTTAAAGTCAGAATCAGTGTCACCCGTTGCTGCTCTGAGGGGTAGGGCTGGAAAGGACATGCAGGACTTCTGGGAAGCAGGCAAATGTTTGGGGTTTTTTTTTCTTTCTCTTAGCTACTTTTCTGTTGCTATGCTAACCCCTCCCACCCATCAAGGCAAATTATAGAAGAAAGACTCTGTTTTCACTTATGTTTCCAGAGAGCTAAGAGTCCAGTCATGCCAAGGAAGCATGGCAGCATGTGGCATTATGTTTCCAGAGAGCTAAGAGTCCAGTCATGCCAAGGAAGCATGGCAGCATGTGGCAGGCATGGCGGTAACAGCAGGGGGTCGAGAGGTCACATCTTGAGCCACAAGGAAAGCAGAAAGCAAACTGGAGCTGGCACAGGTCTTTAAAGTCTCAAAGCTCACATCTAAGGACATGCTTTCCCAACCATGGCAAAGGTCCTGGACCTCCAGCCAGTACTACCAACTACAGATAAAATAGTCAGATACCCGAGACTATGGGGGACATTGTCAACCCAGGTCCTCCTTCCCTTCCTTCTACTTCCCTCCCCTCCCTTCCCCTCCCTTCCCCTTTCCCCCTTTCCTTCAATCATCTGAGCCACATCTCAGACCCTATCCTGTCTTCTTTCACAAGATACCGCTATGACAGCTGAGACAGGATGTCTCTGGGGACAAGCCTTATCTCTGGGTCCTCTCTGTCTCTGCAGAGCCTTCTAAGCAGTGTGAGCAGGCAGCAGCCTGCTTCATCCTACTGCTTGCTGTAGTTCTGGGACTTGAGATCCCATGGAAGGTGAAGGGGAGCAGGGGGCTTCGGAGAAGAAAAGTCTTGCCAGAAGGAAAAGGGAATTCAACAGGCAGTGGTGGTGCAGACCTTTAATCCTGGTAGTTGGGAAGCAGAGACAGGCAGATCTCTGTGAGTTCAAGACCAGCCTGGTCTACAGAGCTAGTTCTAAGGAAGCCAAAGCTACACAAAGGAATCCTGTTTTAAAAAAAAAAAAAAAACAAAGAGGAGGAAGAGGAAGAGCAGGAGGACCAGGAGGAGGAGAAGGAGGAGGAGGACCAGGAGGAGGAGGAAGAGGAGGAGGAGGAGGAGGAGGAGGAGGAGGAGGAGGAGGAGGAAAGACTCTAGTTAGTCTTTGCTTATTTGTTGCTCATCACCATTGCTGTGTAACAAGTAAAGCCAATCCTAACAGCCATGGCTTCACACAGGAATGTGACTAAGGAATTTGCACACAGTAGAGTGATTTGGGTCTGGCTCAGGGTCAGTCAGGAAGATTCAGTCAAGATGGTAGCCGGGGGTTCAGGGATGTAGCCAGGGATGGGATCCTTGCCTGGCATGCATGAAGCTATTGGTTTCATTGGCAGTGCTACGTAAACTGTGAAAATGGTATCATATACCTCCCTTATGGCCACTTGGGAGCTAGAGGCAGGAGAGTCAGAAGTTCAAGGTTATCCTTTGCTACAAAGCAAACTCTAGACCAGCCTGTGCTATCTGAGACCCTGTCTTAGATGACAAGGATTAGTTACTTATCTATTGCTATAATAAGACACCATAACTGAGCCAACTTATAAAAAAAAAAAAAAAAGCATTTAATTTGGAACTCATGCTTCCAGAGGGTTCGAGCCCACAACTGTCATGGTGGGAGCATGGCAGGAGACAGGCAGGCGTGGTGTTGGGGCAGTAGTGGAGAGTTTGCATCTTGACCCACAATCACAAAGCAGAGACATCTAACCAGGAATGGTTTGGGCTTTTGAAACTTCAAAGTCCACCCTCAGGGACACACCTCCTCACAAGGGCACGCTTCCTAATCCTTCCCAAACAGTTTTACCAACTGGGGAACCCCATATTCAAGTATATGAGCCTATGGGGGCCATTTCAATTCCAGTCACGCCTTGATAATGGATAATGATGATGATGGTGGTGGTGGTGGTGGTGGTGGTAATGACATCATGTCATCTTGATGGGACTAGAGGACCTACTTCCAGGGATGGTTTGAATAGATATGGCCCCTATAGACTCATGTATTTCAATGCTTGGCCCACAGGGATTAGCATTATTAGGATATTAGGAGGTGTGGCCTTGTTGGAGTAGACGTGTGCATCACTGTAGGGGTGGCTTTGAGGTCTTATATTCTCAAGCTATACCCAGTATGACAAACAGTCTCCTTCTGCCTTCAGATCAAGATGTAGAACTCTCAGCTCCTTCTCCAGCACCATGTCTGCCTGGATGCTGCCATGCTTCCCACCATGATAATGGACTGAACCTCTGAACCTGTAAGCCAGCCCCTGTTAATGTTTTCCTTTTTAAGAGTTAACTGTGGTCATGGTGTCTCTTTACAGCAATAAAACCCTAAGACAGAGGACCACTCTTGTAGCTAGAAGTTGGTACTGACTACAACAGGAGACCTCAGTCCCTTGCACCACCTTGCTGAAGGAAATTTTTGTTGGTGGTGGTAGTTTTTTGTTTGTTTGTTTGTTTGTTTCTTTGTTTGTTTTTCTGAGACAAAATTTTTCTGTGTAGACCCAGTTGTGCTAGAACTTGCTTTTACAAAACTTACAGCCAGACTGGCCTCTGACTCAGAATCCACCTGCTTCCTCCCGGAGTGCTGGGATTGAAGGGATGCCCCACCACTAGGGACAAGATGCGGGGATGTTTGAGTGGGCTTACTCACTGAACCCAACTTCCTCAGAGTTAATGATTCATTTCAGCCAAACAGGGGCCTAAATGGCCTAGAAGTCTGAGTCAGCCCCACTCGCCTCGGAAGCCATCGAAAGGGTTTGTGAACCTGGAAAGCTAGAATATAGTGGGTGTCACCTTGGAAGCTGACTCCCGTGTTTACTAGGGATCAGGCTACCAACCCTCGCTTCATCTCACAAATTTGCTGGTGTAGTGAGTTCCTAGACTGTGCTACATTATTTTGAGCCAAGAGTTCCCTAAATTGTCTAGGCTAGCCTTAAACTTGCTTTGCAGGCTCTGAAGTTACACTTCTCTTGCATCAGCCTCCTCAGTAGCTAGAATCACTGACCTATACCACCTGGCCCAGGAACATTTTCTAAGTAACATCTCCAATGGGGTATCCTGCGAGATCTCCTGGGCATATCTCACTCTGTTACATTGTTTCCTAGTGAGCCCTGTGCTGGGAGCCCAAGCCCTAGTGCTGACTTAGGCTTTCTGTTCACCTGGACACTTGCTTCCTGTAACTGACAATGCGGTTTCCATTGCGACAGTGTGTGCTCGGGTTCCTTTCTCCCCATGTGAATTCAGAGCGCGGAAACTGGACTCTGCTCCTGGGGTCTCACAGCCCCAGGTTCCTCGAAGCTCATTCTCTGCCACGATTCTTATTCTCATGGTCTAGCACAGTGACACCCACATTCCAGGCAGCAAATGGAGAGAAGACAGAAATGAGAGCCAAGGCTTATGCCAAGATTCCCTTAAAGAAGATTCCCGAGAGCTACCGAAACATCTGCAGCTTCCCATTGGCTGGAACGCTGCCACCAGTCACAGTTAGCTACACAAGAGGCTGGGAGTGTAATCTTCCTTCTGGGTGGCCATGCGCTTGGCCAAAATGTCTAATAATGGAAAAAATGAGCTGGGAGTGTGGCTTAGTGGTAGATGCTTGCTTAGTGTGCATGAGGTCTCAAGTTCAATCCCTGAACCAGAGAAAGTGGGAAGAGGAGGAAGAGGAGGACCAGGAGGAGGACCAGGACCAGGAGGAGGAGGACCAGGAGGAGGACCAGGATCAGGAGGAGGAGGATCAGGGCCAAGAGGAGGAGGACCAGGAGGAGGAGGACCAGGACCAGGAGGAGGAGGATCAGGGCCAGGAGGAGAGGAGGATCAGGAGGAGGATCTGGAGGAGAAGGATGACAAGGAGAAGAGGAGGGATGAGATGGGAAGAGTGATGGAGGAAAAGGAAAAGGAGAAAGGGATGAAGAGGAGGGAGCAGGGAAAAGTTAGAAAGAAAAAGAAATGTAAAATAACTACATCAGGCCCATACATTCTTTCTGTATGCATGTGTGTGCATGCATGTATGTGTTTTAATGTGTTGGGATCTTTTGTCTGAATGTATGTTTGTGCACTGCATGCATGCCTAGTGCCCTCAGAGACCAGAAGGGGATGTCATGTCCCGTGTAACTGATGCTGAGAACTGAACCCAGGTTCTTACAAGAGCAGGAAGTGCTCTTACAGGCTAAGCCATTTTTCCAGCTCCACCTATCTTGTTTGTGAATAGACTTATGATTTGTTTGTCTCTGACAGACAACCATGAGCTTTAAAGAGAGCAGGCCAGTGCTCCAGGGCAGGAGGCATGACTGATCTAAGCCAGCCACGGTGCCCCCCTGACCCTTGCCAGTGATTGGCTTAGAAATGGGTATTTGGTCAATGAAGCACGAGAATCATCAGCCGGGGCTCCAAGGACACGGGCAGGGACATTCTCGTCTCTGTGCTCAGTACCTGTCTGCTCTCTGCATATAGCCCTGAACACTAACCTTTGCTTTGTTTTGCTTATCAAACCCAGAGCCTGGCACATGCTAGGCAAGCGTGCTGACACAGAAGTGCTCACCTGCACCAGGAAGAAGCCCTGTCTGTGAAGTGGAGACAGTTCCCCAAGGAGGTCAGAATGAAAAGAAGAGACGTGTCCTTCTGCTCCTGCAGATATGGCAGAGCAGGCCTGCACCCCCAGCTCTTGGGAGACAAGACAGGGCAGCAGACCAGTGAGAGTTTATGGTTTTTTTGTTTTTTGTTTTTTCCCGAGACAGGATTTCGCTGTGTAGCCCTGGCTGTCCTGGAACTCAGAAATCTACCTGCCTCTGCCTCCTAAGTGCTGGGATTAAAGGCGTGCGCCACCACCGCCCGGCCCAGTGAGAGTTTAAAGGTCAGTCTGTTGTACACATTGGCTCTGAGCCATGGCCGTATAATCAATTGGACCCTCACTCAAAAATAGCAGTCTCCTAATGTCATGTCTGCCTTGGAATCATACAACCTCTGAACTTTCTGGTGTGTGTGTGTGTGTGTGTGTGTGTGTGTGTGTCTGTCTGTCTGTCTGTCTGTCTGAATGTCTGTCTGCACGCACATGCATGTGTGCATGTGAGTCTGTGCATAGGTGGAGGTTAAAGGACAATCTCAGGTACCACACACCTTGTTAATGTTTCTTTTTCTCAGAGCTAAGAACTGAACCTGGGACCTTGTGTGCTCTTTATGCAAGCACTCACCCCTTGAGCTAAATACCTAGTCACTGGCCATTGTTTGTTGTTGTCGTTTGGGGGTTTATTTTGTCATTTTGTTTTGTTTTACTTTGGTTTTGATTTTCGAGACACGGTTTCTCTCTGTAGCTATGGCTGTCCTGAAACTCAGTAGACCAGCTTGGCCTCAAACTAAGACATCTGCCTCCTGGGACTAAAGGCACCACCATCACAGCCTAAAAGGTATTTAGTCCCTGCCTCTGGGACTAAAGGCATGCGCCGCCATCAGCCCAGACTCCATGTTGTTTTCTGAGAGTGTTGGCTTGGAGCTTACCAGGTAGGTTATATTGGCTAGTCAGCAAACCCCAACTTTGTCTTTCTCCAAAACTCCTCAGAGACTGAGGTGGTGGAGTGGTTGCCTTCCAGGGATAAGGCCCTGGAGGGCGGGCCGCACAAGCTAGTATAAAATACTACAAATCATATGCATAATAAAATGTTTGTTCACCAAATATATAAATGTATTAATCACTTTTCCTTGTGGCTGGAAGCACAGAGCTGACAAGATGAACTTCAGGGAAGATGGTTTGCTTTGGCTCACAGTCTGAGGGATCAGGTCCACCAGGCAGGAGGGCACAGCAGCAGGGGGCTTCTCAGGATGGGGGTTTACATTGGCCACTTGCTCACCTCTCCACAGAGCAGGAAACTGGAAACACTCACACATGAAGTAAAAATAAATAGATCTTTTTAAAAAAATCTTCAAGCATATTTTTAAAAAAAAATTCTCCCATGTGTTTTGTCTCTGCTTGTATAGGTGCATCACAGGTTGCAGTACCCAAAGATGTCAGAAGGGGGCAGCAGATCTGGAACTTGAGTTACAGATGGTTGTGGGTGCTGGGAACTGAACCCTGGCCCTTTTGCAGCAAGTGCTCTGAACCATGGAGCCATCTCTCCAGTGCCTTCAATCACAATCTTAATAATTGTAGGGCAAATCCTTATATTCACATTACTCAGTATCTCAGTTTTCTTGCTTATAAAGTAGGGATAATGATACCTTTATCTTTAAATCTCTGCCACGATGTGTGTGTATATGGGTGTGTATGTGTGTACGTATGGGTGTGTATGTATGTGTGTATGTATGTGTGTATGTGTGTGTATATGTGTGTGTACATACATGTGCAAATGAGCTTCCTATAACAGTTTCCAAACTGAAAGTGATTGCCTTACTGAACGCTGAATGCTAAACACATGGACACATGGGTGCTAAAGAGGCATAAGCCCAGATGGCCCCACACCCTCATGGTGTTGGTTGATGGCTACAAAGAAATGACCAGCTCCCAGCTCCCAGCTCCCAGCTCCCAGCTCCCAGCTCCCAGCTCCCAGCTCCCAGCTCCCAGCTCCCAGCTCCCAGCTCCCAGCTCCAAACTCAGGGACAGGGAGAAAGCAGAACAACTTGGGTAGTACTAGTATGCCTACCTGCTCCCCAGACAAAGCTACAACCACCACCATCACCACCACCACCACCACCATCACCGGCAGAGCAAACCCTTCCCTGCCTTCCCATTGCCAGGATCACTGGTCACTAATTACTTTGTAAACTAGAGAGTCTACCAGGACCCCGCTTAGGTACCCGAAGATATAATTGCTCCCTAATTAGGAAAAGTTGTCAGACGGGAGCAATTACATCTATCCTTCATTTCATCTCTCCCTCAAGCCAAATCTGCTTCTCCTCCCTCAGTGGAACCGCCTCCTGTGGGTGGGGGAGGGGTGGCAGAGGCCCATGACAATCTATCAGTAGTCCCAGCCTCTGAAGTGGGCTTCTACTCCCAGGAACCCCTGCACTTAGTGGATTACTCTGGAGCCATTTAGGAAACAGAACGCGGGGCGTGGTCTTGTCAGTCACTCCTGTAGCTCTGGATGGAGGCCCCAGCCTGCGTTCAGAAAGAGGTTTTCTGGCCTGCAAAGACAGCTGGACCTGAGACAGTTGACATTTGGCTCAGGAAATTTGGAGTTAAGAGGAAACCCCACAGGCCTGGGGATGCAGCTCCACTGATTCCGTGTTCAATCAGCATTCAGGAAGCTGTGGGTTCAATCCCTACCACTCCAGAAACAGAAGGATGGGGGCTGTGTTCCACATCTGCAATGGTACATGGGACATGGAAGCAGGAGGGTCGGGAGTTCAAGGACATCCTCTGCTACAGATTGAGTTTAAGGCCAGCCTGGGCTACATGAGATCATCTCAACAAACAAACACCCAGAAACAAAACAATGGCTGATGCAAGAGTCAGGTCAGGCTGACTGGGAGGGCACAGGGATGCAGTCAGAGCTGAGGCTGCCGGCTTTGAGGAACTGAAAAGGCCTCTCTCTGACCTGGAGGTGTGTGGGCTCCACCCAGTGAGCGCAGGGCAGTCAGCTAGCTAAGAAAAGTCACTCCCTGCCACACTGAGAACTGAGGGGCTGAGCAAGAAGAGGAAAAGCCACAGTGTGTGACATGTGCCTCCAAGTATCTTCTTTATACAAGCTGGAGGCCTTGCCATCCAGCATGCCTCAGGCTGCCCTGCCTCCTGCCTCCTGACAGCAACAGGGACAGCCACTGGGCCTGCTCTGTATCCAACCACCAAGTCTGGGCTGAGTAACAGGAGGTGTGGTGGTTGTCCTTGATAAGCCACAATAGAAGGATGGTTAGAGCTGGGGCCAGACGGAAGAGACAAAAAGCTGGGGATATAGCACAGTTGGAAAAATGCTTGCCCTGCGTACATGAGGCTCTCCCATCCATCCCAGCAGCACACACAGCAGGTGTGGTACTTGTCTGTGATCCTGGCACTTAGAGGTGAGACTGAAATGACTCCCTGGGTGAAGGCTTGTCAAACAAGCCTCAGGACAAGGCTTTGGAACACATGGGTGGAACACATGGGTGTACACAAAAGCTGGGCAGGTAAGACAGAGAGGGGGATGCCCAGGTCAAGCTGGATAAGCTGTCTAGCAGGTGTCTTGCTCTGGCATCGGCCGAGAGACTACATAGGAAGGTGAAGGGCAATCAAAGAAGATATGTGCCATCAGCTTCAGGTCTCCACACGAGCACACAGGCAATCCACACATTGGCGTGCACACATGCCCACACACCCCAGATGGAAATACACATACACCACACACACACACACACACACACACACACACACACACACACACACACGGGCAGAAATAAAACTTGAGGCCATCCTTGCCTTCCTAGCCAGTTTAAGAGTCAGCCTAGAATATATGAGATCCTCTCTCAAAACAGAACCAGAAATGAATTTTATCTGTATTTTTGCACACTGCATTCTAGGTGCCCAATTTTTAAATATATGTGTGTATGTATACATATAAACAAATATGTATATATGTGTATGAATATATGTATGCATTCATACATATGTATATATGTGTATATTTATACATATATACACATATGTATATAGATGTATGAAGATGTATGAATATGAATGAATGAATGAATGAATGCCTCACTTGCACGTGTGTCTGTGTATCCCATTGTTCATGCCTGGTGCCTGAAGAGGCCAGAAGAGGTTTTCTGACCTGCAAAACTGGAGTCACAGGTAGGTGTGAGCAGCCACATGGGTACTGGAAATCAAACCAAGGTTTGAAGTCCATTGAGGATGGTGTCTGCTGGACGTGACACAGGCCATTGGGCTTCATCTGCTTGCACACCCCTTGGCCTTCTCTGTTTGCTAAGAGCCATTTGGGGCTATCCAGGCCCTGGCAGCCTGGCCTGGCCTACAGCCCCTCAGTTCTCAGTGTGGCAGGGAGTGGCTTTTCTTAGCTAGCTGACTGCCCTGCTCACTGGGTGAAGCCCACACACCTCCAGGTCAGAAAGAGGCCTTTTCCGTCCCTCAAAGCCGGAAAGCTTTGAGTTGTGATGCATGTCTGCAATCTGCACGTGGGACATGGAAGCCGAGGATCAGGAGTTCAAGGACATCCTCTGCTACGTACTAAGTTTAAGGCCAGCCTGGGCTACATGAGACTGTCACAAAAAGAAGGGGTGGGTTAGAAACAATGGCTGGTGAAGGAGTCCGATCAGGCTCAACTGTTGGAAGTGCATCAAGATGTGGACTGCACGGAGCCATTGCGCCAGTGCTCTAGATGCCCATGGGCATGTCTGTTCATTCATTCTACAGATAAGCTTCAGAGCAAATCCTAGGTGCCAGGAGCTGGGAACAGAACAGGAAGTGCCCACCATACAGAGTTTTCATCTCCAGTGGGAGACAGGCCATGGTGTCTAGTGAACCAGCTTCACTAAAGATACAATAAGGAGTGTGAGCTGTTCTTCACAGTGGGGCCCAGAAGCTTCTCTGACTGAGATGTTTATCTGAAAGGCCCGAATAAGAAGGGCCGCCATCATCACAGAGAAACAGCAAAAGCTGAGTGCTGGAGGAAGCATCTGGCTCCCTGAGTGAGAACCAAGCTTTGCTTCCTCAGTCACGGCAAGTCTTGGGGTCTCACAGTCTGGGTCCCCCACTTAACTGGATGTGTGACCTTGAGTGGATTACTTAAGTTTTGGGGTACCTGTTTCCCCACCATCTTCAGGAAAGTACCCAGGGGTTATCACAAAGCAAGTTTAAAGAATGGGGTGTGAACTATGGGTTTCAGGATGAATCCAGAATGGGGTACAGTAACTTAAGGGCACTTAGCTAAGTGTCCCCATGGATGCTGGGGGGCGGGGAGAGCCTCAGATGGGCCCAGTGTCTCCATGGCCAACGTCACTGAGGGGAGGCATAAAGGAGGCCTAGGTCGCTGACCCCAGGCCTGGAAGGGTCACACGAGTAAGTGGGCTCCCCATTCTATACCTGATGTCCTCCCTTGCACCTACCATGCCACATCCACATTTTTATTCCAGAAGCTTCCAGCATGGGGGTCTTCCTGGCTTCTCTGAAGAGGGGACTAATTAAACCTGAGTTGACATGGCACTAATTAGCTTCTTAATTACACTGAACCACATGATTAGAAGCACAGCAGACACTAATTGTTCATCAGAAAGCGGCCCTTCTCCCTCCCCTTCCCCAGGCCCTCTGCCCACTGAAAGCCCAGCCCAGCCTAGCCCCACCCCAGAGGTCTTCTGGGAATGGTCTCACTGTCCCAGTCTGAAACCACATGCCCTCTACACATGCCTCCCTGCTCATGATAGTGGTGGACATTCAGGAGGATATTATATTATATTATTATTATTGCTTCTGAGACAGATTCTCATGTAGCCCAGGCTGACCTCAAGGCCTCATATAGCCAAGGATAACCTTGAACTCCTGACTCTCCTACATCCACCTCCCAAATACTAGTATCCCGGGCCTGGTTCACCATTGCCTGTTTATTTGGTGCTGGGGATCGAACCGAGGACTTCAGGACTTCATGCATGTGACAGAGCCACACCCCCAGCCCCTCTTTTGATTTTTAAAAAATTTTTGCCTTATTTTTGCTTTTTTGAGATGGAGTTTCTCTGTGTAACCCTGGCTGTCCTAGAACTCTCTCTTGGTAGACCAAGGTGGGCTCGAACTCACAGAGATCTACCTGGCCCTGCCACCGTGCCCAGCTTTTTTTTTTTAAAGAGACAAAATTTCATGTGTGTCGTGCTGACAGCCAAGAATGAACTTGTTGTATCTCTGCCCTCTCGGTCTTCATCCGCAAGAGCTAGGATTACAGACGAGTGCGGCCGTCTCTGGCTCCATCCACAGGCTTTTGTTGTTGTTTATCTCTTTGTGTGTTTTTAACTTCAAGGTGACCCAGAAAGAATCATGCAGTTAAAACTTACCCGCTGCGACACTGCGGGTTCGCTGGTAGCCTAGTCTTCAATCCTAGCACTCAGGAGGCAGAGGCGGGTGAATCTGAGTTCGAGGCTGAGTTCTGCAACAGCCAAGGCTTCATAGAGAGACCCTGTCTCAAAAACAACAACAGGAAGGAAGGAAAAGAAAAAGAAAAAGAAAAAAGAGGAAGAAAACATCTGGCACCCGCCTGTGTTGGCTAGTTTTTATGTCAGTGCGACCCAAGCTAGGTCATCTGGGTGGAGGGAACCTCACTTGAGAAAATTCGCCAGTCACTGGGCCTGTGGGCAAGTCTGTGGGGGCTTTTCCTGACTAGTGAGTGATGTGGGAGGGCCCAGCCCACACTGGATGGTGCCACCCCTTGGCAGGTGGTCCTGGTTAGTACAAAAATTCAGCTGGGCATGCTGGCACACTTGGGAGGCAAAGGCAGGTGGCTGGCTGTGAGTTCAAAGCCAGCCAATCAGGACAACACAAGAAGACCCAAAAGGGAGAGAGAGAGAGAGAGAGAGAGAGAGAGAGAGAGAGAGAGAGAGAGAGATAGAGAAGGAAGAAGGAGGAGGAAGAGGAGGAGGGAGGAGGGAGGAGGAGGAGGAGGGAGGAGGGAGGAGGGAGGAGGAGGAGGAGGAGGAGGAGGAGGAGGAGGAGGAGGAGGAGGAAAGGATAGAGGAAGGGAGGAAGGGAGGGAGGACAAGGGAATAAAATAAAGTTAGTATATGAGCAGTACATGAGAAGCACCCCTCCATGGCCTCTGCATCAGCTCCTGCCTCCAGGTCCCTGCCCTGCTTGCGGTCCTGTCCTGATTTCCTTCAGTGATTCTGAGGATTCTCTGGGATATTTCTCCAAGACATCTCCTCCTCCTTCTGAGACTCGGCCAGCAGATATGTGGCCTCTCCAGGCCTGTGTAGATTCCGGGGTGTACCTTTAGGGCCAAGGTTGCCCTGTTCATAGCAGGTCTAGCAGGAATACTATGGGCCTGCATACAGAAAGGTGGCCCTCCATTGTGCCTCTCCAGCCACTCTCAGCTGTCCCCCATTGCTCTGATGCGACCACCCACCTGGGACCAGGTCATGGCTGAGTAGCACAGGAGGGTGCTGGTACACAGAGAAGTTGGTTATAATCTCAAGCCCTTTTCCTCCTTGAGGCCCTCCCTGATCACCCAGCCTTAGGAGGGTGCCCCAGCTCTGCCTTCCATTGCCTTCACATCCTGGAGAGCACCCTTTACCAGGACACAAACCTCTCTACACACTCACCGGGGTTGTGCCAGGCACCTTGTTCCCTGTAACTCCAGCTCCAGGAGCTCTAGCGCCCTCTTCTGGACCTGCACTCACATGTGGACACATACACACATACACACAATCAAAGTTTTCAAATGTAGCATTGAGGGTCTGGAAAAGTGAGTCAGTGAAAGGCTCTGGGTGCTCGTCCATAGAACGCAGGTTCAATTCCCAGCACCTATGTGGCCGCTCACAACTGCCTGTGACTCCAGTCCCAGGGGATCCGATGCCCTCTTTTGACTTCCTCGTGCACAAGACATGTATAGCACAGGCAAAACATGCATACATAGAAAATAAATAAATTCATAAATAAATAAATAAATAGACTGTGTCCGAGAGAGAGAGAGAGAGAGAGAGAGAGAGAGAGAGAGAGAGAGAGAGAGAGAGGAAGAAGGGGAGAAAAAGATGTGGGGAGAGTTACTTGGGAAGTTGAGTGCTCCCTGATGCAAACACAGTAGGTACTCGGCGTATGCACACTGAGAAGGCGATTTTGTGTGGGTTTGCAATTGCCTATACATGGACCTTTTTGTGCTCAGAGGGAGTGTAATGGGCAAGCTCTGTGCACAGCTCCACGTGCAGGGCACAATGGGAATGTGCCCAGGCTCGGGGGACGAATATGCAAGCCTAAGCGGTGTCCAGTGGTACGATTGTGGGTTGCACAGCATCTGTCTGTCCCCAAGACCCTCATTCTAGGTGGTGCTAGAGTTGAGGGGGCCCAGGGGGTATCCCTGGCTGTCAGTCCCATGGTGGGTGGGGGCATCCCCGCCAGTGGTGATTGAGCCTCTGCTCTCCCACCAGGCCTGCCAAAATACAGCAAGACAGGGTATAATTACCAGCACTTACCGTGGCCATTACCCCCCTAGCTGCTGTGCGTGACACACGACCCGTCAGCTCAGCATTTGCACCATTAAGGGGTCTCATTAGCATCCCGGCTCTGAAGCAAAATTACCCTCACTGCTCACTTCAAGATGTCATCAATTTTAATTTAGGGCCCAAAGATGGTACAATGGGAAGGCCCTCCCTGGCCTGCGCACACCAAGTGAGCCAGGGATGGGGGGGGGGGCTGTGGGCGAACCAGGCCACGGAGGGCATTGAGGGAGAGGGACAGAGGCAGGCAGAAGAAAAAGCAGTCAAGGAAGAAGTCTATCTCCCCCAACAAAGAATGCACCCGAATCTAGAACTTCCATTGGTGGCCCCCAAAAGAGAATGGGGGGGGCGTCAGGAAAGTTAAAAACAAAGTTTAGCTTCCCCTTAATTCCTACATCAGCCTGAATAGTTATATATTGTGATCTCCCTCACAGATGGGGAAACTGAGGCACAGAGACTCTGTGATGCAGCAAACTGGCAGAGCCCACCATTAAGAGTGGTCTCATTGGCTTTGCTGTTTCTGGCCTTCCACTTAGATGCTGGGGCCTTGTGGAACAGTCTCAGTCAACACATCTGGGACATTGGGCAGCCATGCCCGGGCCTCGTGGTCTGACTGCCAGGCCCCATCTGCAGGGCCCTCACTTGGCCTCTGCACATTCAGACCTCCCTGAACAACTGGTATCCCATACCTGGAGTGTTCCCTTCCTCCTCCTACAGGGGGAGCACTCCTGCCAGTCTGGTCCCTAGAGACTCAGCTCACTGTCATCACTTCTGATTCACACTCCGACTCGGCATCCCCATTGGGTGTAGTTCACAAGTCAGTCTAACCTTTTATCCAAGGATATCCAGCTAGGGTCAGCACTCAGTGGCCGCTCAGCAGTTCCCTGGTGATGCCCCTCTAGCTGCAGGCTCCCAGGCTCCACCGTTCTAGCTCCAGAATGACTGTCAGCCTGTCTCACAAGGAACAAAGTGATGTCCTATGAAGGTTAAAGGCTGTGTGGCTGAAGACAGGGACAAACATGGCCATGTTCCCATCTCCCCAGGACAGAGATCTTAGCTTCTCTTCACTAGCCCTGCAGCCGCATAGGCACACTCCACAGCCCATAATAGTTTCCTGACAGAAAGATCAAACGCCACACTGGCACCTTCCTGATGGAGGGTTGGTTATCCAGACTGCTTGGCTTAAAGGATGGTTGGGGGATGGTGTTTCTAGCCAGTTCTGCCCAGCTGTCCTCGGCCAGCATGCTCAGTTAAGATCTCATAGTCCAGGGGCCTCAGTTTCCCTAAGTGTAAAGAAGAGTCCTCCAAGCTACTGTGGTACGAGGCTTGATACCAAGAGCAGGGAGCAGGCTGGGCTTGTAGGCTGAGGAGCAGGTCAGAGCCAGTCACCACACCGGCAGGACACCCTTCTGAGCAGTCTGCCTTCTCCCAGCCCCCACCGGGCTGGCTGAGAGGAGAGTGAAGGGCCCCAGTCCCCAAGCCTGTGACAGGGTCCTCGCGGCAGCCAGCTCGCAGAAGACAGATCGCTGCCTTAATCACTCTGGAAAAGAACCCCAAGCCGATATAATATTATAATTAATTAATTCACTAAAAAGGTATTAAATTTCTCTCCCCCCTGTGGATATCATCTGAATTCATTGACCTTTAGAAAAATCACCCTCTAATTGTAACCAGGTCCAAAAGCATTTGCGGTCCATCCCTTTTACATTAATAATATCTTCCAGGACCTGGCTCTGCCTGCTTAAATATTGTATAAATTCCACTGCCCCCTCAGAAAAGGCAGCAAAGAAGGATGAGTCCAGGGGAGAACAGGAGCGGCAGAGGCAGGACCGTGGGTCTGGGGGCCCTGGGAGTCGGAAGGGCACTAAAGGGGCTCTCTCCAGCTGGCTAGAGGGCAGGGGAGAAGGCAGGCCTTGAGGGAGGGCAGGGGACAGGTGTTCCCGAAGTTAGGACTACAAGTGTGTCTGTCTGTGTGTACACCACAGAGTCTCACACCCTCAGCTTGTTAAAAGCTACAAAATAGCAAATGAAGAATCCGACTGAAAAAGATGGTAGGGGGTGGAGAGGCCAAGCAGGACATCCTGAGATCACAGTGTCCCTTACCCAGTTGTCCCTGTAGATGACAGGTAGCTACTCTTGGAAGTCCAGAACTGGCAACCAGGGTAGTGGGAACAGCTGGTGTGGACAGGCAGACAGACAGATATAGGAACCTGGGACCCAGGGGATGGGATGTCATGCATATGTCCCAGCTTTGCCAACTCGGCTCCTTCCTCAGGTCCTCCCATGTGGGACCCAAGGAAGCCATGGCTGCTTGGACTTCATACCCCCATAGTTTGTCCCCAAGACCTAAAGGGGCTCCCTCACTGGAAGGGAAGGGTCAGGGGGGTATCTTTGTTTCACGGCACACTCTGTCAGTCTGAATGAGATTCTCCCCTGCAGAAGTCCTGTCTGGAAAGGCCACCGGCCATCTAAGGGTGAAGAATACAGTCCCCTTATTTAACTGGAAGTCATAACCCCCAGCTTGACTCCATGCAACCACAGGTCAGCGCCTGGCCAGCCAGTCTGATACACTTTTCTTGGAGGCAGCACCTGGGTTGGATTTAGCCACAGAGGCGG
The DNA here is from genome assembly GCF_011762505.2 of Arvicanthis niloticus. NCBI lineage: Eukaryota > Metazoa > Chordata > Mammalia > Rodentia > Muridae > Arvicanthis > Arvicanthis niloticus. The sequence goes on along the minus strand of NC_047674.1, from coordinate 55,888,538 downwards.
GCATCAGCAGCCCCAGGCAGGATGGAAGGCACCCAGGCTGTGTGTGGCCTGCTTAGTCTTGAGACCGGCTCCCCAGACTGCTGTTGTCTGGGCCTGTGCGCCCTCTTGTGGACAGAACCCCACTCACACCCTGGTCCTGACTGGCTGTGAACAAAATAAAGGAAGCGCCTCCAGGCCTTGGTGCAGTAACTCGGTGGTTTTGAGGGGTTATATGAGGAAGTAGAAGTCAGTTTCCCACGTCACTCCCAAGGGTGATGGAAATATCAAATCCATGAACACCTTTAGTACTGCCTCCAGACCCCATGAGCCCCAAATTCCCGTCTCCAGTTGATCTCAGCCAGAGTTTGGGGTTTACCCCATGGGTCTCATGAGGGTAAGTCCTAGGCAATGGAGTAGGACCCTGAACTGGAAGGAGATATGATATGCCCAGGCTAACCCAGGCTCTACAAGATCACCCACAGCTCATCTGACCTTGAGATTGCGCCTTCAGCTCAGCCGGCCTTGAGCCATCTCAACCACGCTGTTTGACTGTCTTTCTCTGAACATTAATTGCTCCAGTGTTGATTTGATCTCTTGTTCTTCGAAGAGAAAATTTTTTTAATTCTAATTAGGCTCCTTTGGCCTTTTGGGGCCCTTTGATGGGGAAGTCATTTTAGTCCCTGGCAAAAGAGCCTTGGAAATCAAGGAACTAAGCAAAACCTTTAAAGACCCTGTCCAGGTTGCTTCTCCACCCAGGGAAAGGGTCTAGCACCCCAGAACCTGGAGCAAAGTGTGTCCTGAACCCCACTAGAGAATAGTGCCAGACGAGAAAGGAGGTGAACACTAAACTTTGACTTCCAGCCAAGGTCCTGTGCTCTCATCTGTGCCAAAATTGGTTCAAACGGGTCTATTTCCCACAGCCATAAGGATACAGCCTGGTCTGCAGCTACCCACACAGGGAGGACTGTTGAGAGCCTCACTAGAACTCTGGCCAGCCAGAGTAACACACCCTAGGGAAGCCGCTAGCCCGCCAAGGGCGGACTTGCCCACACCCACCACCACTGCTGTTCAGACCACAGCTGGAGGCGTGGGTTCAGACCAGCATGGCTGCAGCGCCACCATGTGGCCTCATTAAGACAATGCCCTCAGCCCCACGCTGTCAAGGTTGTTTCTTTGGCCTCTGAATCCAGAAGAACCTCCTTTGGATCCTTCATGGAGCACTTGAATTCTTGATCCAGGAAGGGGTCCACTGGGCTGGTTACCCCGCCCCCGTCGTGGGCTGAGGACGCACCGCAGAGTCAGGACAACATACTACAAAGCACAGTGTTTACTAAAGGCACAAAGTGGCAGGTCTGGGGGTGGGGTGCTTGCCACCCTGAACCCAGACTCCTCTTCTGGCCACCCCACCCTCATACCACCAGGGGAGAGCTGTTAGCACCAAATGGGGGGTGGATGCCCCACTTGTGGGGGAATTCAGGCTGGGGGGACAGGCTGGGTGCCATCTAGACCCAGGAAGGCAGGCCTGGGCACCCCCAGACCAGCTGCTGCCTCAGAGGTACTTGTACCCCATTCTCCAAAATGTCCTTCATGGGAGAGCCCAGGCTCAGGAGAGGGGCTCCCCTAGCAAGGTTTCTTCTTATTCCTCTTCCGCCTCACCCCTGTTCTTCTCCATCTCGAATCATAGTACTGCCGCCAGAGGAGGGGGCCCAAAGCCGAGGGGGAGGCTTCTCCAGCCTCATCGGCTGCCAGGCAGGCACTAAGTCCAAACAGGGGGTGGGGTGAGCAACCAAGGGGAAGGAGAGAGGCAGGGTAGGCGGCTACTTCACACCAAGTGCAGCCTGAAGGATGGGAGGGCTCTGCCCAGTCCTCCCAGCCCCCAGGCGGCCCCTGCTCCTCGGCACAGGGGCAGCCAGCGTCACAGAACGTCGCCCTCTTCCATGCTGAAGCTGCTCCGCCGGCTGCTGGCCTTGGAGGCCTCAGGAGACATGGTAGAGAAGAGGGGGTCAGAGGCCAGGGGAAGCAGGGAGTCATCCAGGAGCATCAAGTCCAGATCCTTCTTGGACAGGTTGGGGAACGGGGAGCCATGCTCTGTCCCCAGGGGATCAGGGTAGCCTGTGGGCCCCTCATCGCCCCCAACCCCAAAGCTCAGGCCATGGCTGAAGTCCAGGTGATGGAACGGAGACTCTGGCTGGGCAGCTGAGGGCAGTGGGGCCTGGGGAGGGAGAGCCGGCATCGGCTCAGGGTCAGGGACCTCAGGCCCCAGCATCAGGGCCTCCCCTGGGCTATCTTCACTGGGCAGCTCTTGCTTCACCACCTGTTGGGCCAGCTCGGCCATATTCACACCAGATGGCGAGGTGGTGGGAAGGCCGTGCACACGTGCCTGCATCTCCAGCTCCTGTTTGGGTTGGATGGAATGATGAGATACACATGATACCAGCCCCAGGCTAGCCCTCCATACACGATACCTGCACCAGGCTAGCCCTCCCTGTAGCCCACTGCACCACTTGCCCTATCTCCAGTGACAATATCTCAGCTGGAGGAGCAGAAAGCTGAGGGCAGTGTGAGTCTAGACCAAGCTCTCCAGGCTACAAGTTATAGCTGGCCAGCGGCTTATGAAGCCGCCACAGTGCACCTTTGCCGGCTCTCTCTCAAAATTTTAAATTGAGCTGGGTAGTGGTGGTAGGAATGGAAATTATCAAAACACACTGAATGAATTAAGGGTGAGTTCTCCCATCACCCACCACGAACAATCCAAGTGTAAAACCTGTGGTCCAAGCATACTTTGTTCAGAGCAATGGTTCTCAACTCGTGGGTCTCGAGTTTTAACAAACCTCTACCTACCAAAATGTTTATATTACAATTCATAGCAGTAGTAAAGTTAGTTATGAAGTAGCAACGAAAATAATGTTATAGTTGGGGGTCAGCACAGCATGAGGAACTGCGTTAAAGGGTCTCAGCATTAGGAAGGGTGAGGACCAGCCTTGGGTGGTCCTCAATACAGCCAGGAATGGCTGAAATAGTTGCAGCTCTGGCAGGGCCCTGACCCTCTCAGGCCTTAGATCTTAAGTCTGCCCAGCTGCTGGAGATTCCCAGTGCTGCCTCCCAGACACCCAGGGCGGGGCAGTTAGCCCTGCTCCCTTAAGGTTAGGCACAGTGTGTAGCATTGCCCAAGAATGTGAACAGAAGTGACTGCAGCCCCGTGACAGTGACCTGCAGTCAGGCATGGTGGCATGGGCCTATAATCCCAGCACTTTGGAGGCAGGAGATCTATAATTTCCAGGCCAGGGGCAACACGTGGCTACATGGTTTTAAGAAAGTTAAACCTAGCTGGAAGCTGGATGTGGAGGCACACGCCTTTAATCCCAGCACTTGGGAGGCAGAGGCAGAGGAATCTCTGTGATTTTGAGGCCAGCCTGGTTTACAGAGCTAGTCCTAGGACAGCCAGGGATACACAAAGAAACCCTGTCTTTGAATGAGAGACAGCGACAGAGAGACAGTGTGTGTGTGTGTGTGTGTGTGTGTGTGTGTGTGTGTGTGTCAGATCTGTCTGACCTCCAGTGTGGATTGCAAAATGAGGGTCTCACAGAAGGGAACCCGCTGTATTTGCTGCTTGAAGGAACTGAGGTTCATTTTTCATTGAGGCATCCCATCCTGACTAATACAGCTTCCTTCCCTATGGGTCTGAGAGCCAGATCAGATCAGCGAGAGCTACCGGAGGAGCCCAAAGTCCAGGTCAGACCTGGATGCGGAGCCACAGCTGCTTGTTGGTCATCTCCAGGCGTCGAGAGTGGTTCTCCAGCTCCCGGGACTTCTGCAGGTCCTTCTGCATCCTCCGGATGTAATCCACAGAGGCCTTGAGGATGGTGCCCTTGTTCCAGCGCACGTCCCTGCAGCCACAACCAGGTCGAGTCAGAGGGCAAACCCAGAGGCCTAGCCAGGGCCCTCTGACCCCAGGCTTGGTTCAGAGTCCCAGCTGCCCCGCCCTTGCCCATACCTAGTCTTGTGCAAATGTCTACAGACACGTCCGGCTCCTCACTAATCCTTGGGCTCAAGCAATCTGTCCACCCCACACCTATCTTGCTGTCTTCAGCTCTCCTGGCCAGCATCTCTCGCCTCTCCATCAGTCCACACAGCCCTCCAGACACTTTCCCAGTAAGGCTCCTTCTCCAGAAAGTCCTCACCTTACTCCGAAGCCTCCCTTCCTAACAGAAGCTGTCTTGACCCTGCAGGAGCAGGAACCTTTTCTCCTCAACGTGCTGCTGCCACCACTGCCCTTAGCAACTGAGAGCTGGTAGTGCCTACAGCTGCTCTCCTTAGTAACTGAAGCTGGTAGTGCCTACAGCTGCTCTCCTTAGTAACTGAAGCTGGTAGTGCCTACAACTGCTCTCCTTAGTAACTGAAGCTGGTAGTGCCTACAGCTGCTCTCCTTAGCAACTGAGAGCTGGTAGTGCCTACAGCTGCTCTCCTTAGTAACTGAAGCTGGTAGTGCCTACAGCTGCTGCCCTTAGCAACTGAGAGCTGGTAGTGTCTATAGCCACTACCCAGCCCGGACCCTTCCCCTCCCTCCAGAAACCTGCTCACAAGTCATTGGCCTTGGGGATCAGCATTCCCAGCTCCTTGATTCGGTCATTGATGTTGAACCTGCGTCTTCTCTCAACTACAGATTAAATTCCAGAGGGTATGGTTAGAAAGGTGGAACCCCTACCCAAGAAAACCCCTCAGCCTAAACTGGACACCCCATAGAAAATCTGTTTAGAGTATGAGGCACCCAAGGCCTGGTGTGGTTGCCAAGCATTTAATTCCAGTGTTTGGGAGGCAGAGGCAGGTGGATCTCTGTGAGTTCTAGACTAGCCTGGGTTATATAGTGAGTTCCAAGGCAACTTAGAGACCCTTTCTCAAAACAAAAGAGAGACCTCTGAAAGCTGAGGAGGCTCTGGGTACAGTCTGGATAATTAGGGGGCGGGGTCAGGAAACCAGTTCAGCGCCTAGCCTGGGGCAACCTCCTTCAGTCCTAGTGCCCCAGGCCCTGAAGACTGCAATCTGATCAACTGGAAAATTCGTGACTACTGCTTCCAGTGGCCCCTCCCACTTTCCTAAAAAGCCTGGAAGGAGTTGGGGAGAGTCACAGCCTTGGAGCACGTGGGGTCCCAAGTGAGGGACACTGGTAGAGGGGCTGGGGTGCGGGAGAGGCAGGGGCTGGCTCCCCAGCCCAGGTGATCTGAAGTAGGGCCAGCAGGACTCACTTAGGTTGTGATTGTCTTTCTTCTGCCGCTCCTTGGCCAGGGCCCTGCTCTCAGCATCTGGAGGCCAGTGAGACAAAGAGGCGTTGAGAAAGAAGGCAGGGGAAGAAAGGGAAGAGGGGAGGCCCCAAGGGACAGGAATGAGGACAATACCTGTTAGCTCTCGCTTCTGAGTCAGGTCAGCAGGGCAGGAGCTGCTGGTGACACCTACCAGAGAAGCTGTGACCTGGGGGTCACTGCTGTACACGTTCAGGTGGCTGCTGGACAGGGGTAGCTGGGAGGGGAGGGGTAGAGGAGGGCTTGGTGAGTCCTCACCTGGACCCATGGCTCCAGGAACAGCTGTTCTCATCAATGGGAAAACTACCCCTGAGCCCCCTCTCCAGGCTGCAGTGTGCAAAGCTCCTCACAGCCCTGCCCTCAGTAGCCCCCGGCCAGGGCGAGGACAGGATGAACCCGAGCAGTGATGGGATTGGGTTCTTTTTGCAGAAGTCCTAGGGAGGGGCTCAAACAGTGGGAGTTTCTGCAAGGCTCTGTCAGAGTGTGGAATTCAACAGGGCAGGATATCTCTGCTGGGACCTACCACAGAGCCAGGCTAGAGCCAACCACTGGCCCAGAGAGCCGCCACACAGACAGGAGCCACTGAGGGGACTGGATAATTAACTGTAGAACCCTCCTTCCTGGGCAAGCCACCCAGCAGTGTCACCAGGGCAGAAGGGACTGAAGACAGACTGCCTCCTCCTGGCTGTCTCTCAGTGGCATGGCAATACATGATATTCTGCTCAAGCAGAGGGAACCAGGTGAGCCCAAAGAAAAGCGGCTGGGCCGCGGCCTCTGACAGGCCTGCCTCTCAGAAGTAGCTCTTGCCACTCTCCAGGTGTTTGCACTTCTACTTGATGTTTAATGTTAAATTTTGTGTATATGTATGTGTCTGCATGTGGGTTTGTGCAGTGACCACGGAGTCCATAGGAAGGCATTGGGTCCCTGGAGTTTGAGTTACAGGTTCGAGGAACCAAACTGAGGGCCTCTGAAAGCAGTCTGACCTGTTATGTCCACTGAGCCATCTCTCCAACCCCTCCCTCTTCTTGTCCCTTCTAATCTTCCCATAACCCTGTGGGCAGATAGTATCACCCCCTTTTGCAACTGAGTAGGAAGTCAGAACCGTGGTGGGGCTTCTCAAGGTCATGACAGAAACCCCAGGTGTCCTGACTCCAAACCTGGCTCCTCGTCTGCTGCCTATGGCTCCCCCTCCCTGCCCCAGCCAACAAGACCCGTAGATTAGGCAGACAAGACTGTCAGAGGGGGGAGTCCTGTGGTTAGGGACGAGGCCAGCTCCACTGGGTGGGCGATCCTGGGCACAGCAAAGAAAGGGGATCTATAGTTCTCCTAGAAGCAATCTAGCTCAGGACTGTCTACCTTTGGACACACTGATACTCTGGAAGGTTCTCCCATCTTTGTCCCTAGCTCACTCAGGGACTCACACACACCAGCTGAGGTTGAGACAAGGTCTCACTTAGATAGCTTTAATTGCCCTAGAAATCACTATGGAACCAGGCTGACCTCAAAGTCACAGAAATCCACCTGCCTCTGCCTAGCTCTGCCTCCCAAGTGCTGGAATTATGAATCCCAGGCATTTCTCGCCTCAGTTCTACTTGGACCCCGAGTCCCTCTCACAGGATGGACAAGATGGAGGTGCCTCTTGCCTCCACAGAGACACCAGCTCTGCCTGGAGAACTCTTTCCAGCCCACAGTGTGTGCCATCTCCCTACCGTCCAGCCCTAACGTACCGTGTTGGGCATCTGCATTTCCGGGTTCATGTAGCCCAGTACGCTGTCCAGGCGCATAATGTTGTCAATGACATCATCAAACTAGAAAAGAGAAACGTCCATCTGGGGATGGCCCACCTGAAGAGAGGCAGCTGCTCCCCTGCCTCAGCTCCACCTCACCCAACCCACTCATCAGGAGGAGGAGGAAATGGATCTGAGGAGGGTGCTACAACCTAGCCTAAGGCTACTCTAGGCTTGTCTCCAGGAACCTTGACAGGGAGTTCTGGACACACCTTCCCAGGACTGGGAGAGTGCGGCTTTCTTCTGTGAGTCCGCCCAGTCCCCAGCAGAGTTGCATAAAGATAGTAACTCTCCTCAGACTAGGACTGTGTCTCCCTCAGCCTAGAGCTCCACAAAGATACACCCTCACTTCTTCCATTAAGACCAGGATTTTTCCAGACAACTGACTCCAAGCTGGAAACCCTCACTCACCTCTTTCTCAGGATTGGAGCTAATATGTAGCATAGCCATGGGACTGTTGGGGGCGCTGTTGCCGGCTGAGGTGGACAGTACGTGTCCAGCCCGCACCCCAGGGGATGCTGCTGGTGGAGGCTTCGGGGAGCCTTGGGCTGGGCTGACGTGGGCGGCAAACTTGTTCCCATAGGTCTCGGACAGGTACTCCCGAACCTTCTGATGCTGGGACTGTTGCAGGTGGTAGGAGGTGGGGTTCTCCAGGTAGGACTGCACCTGGGGAAGGGGATGGATGGCACAGCTGTAGAGGGGCTGGGGCTCCTCTACAGGGAGCAGGATCAGAAGAGGCAGAGGCCTTACCTTCAGTACCTCCCCAGGCACAGGGGGAGGCGACTGGAAGTGGACCGGGGTATTGATGGCTGGAGTGGGGGGCCCTCCCAGCTGCTGCTGCTGCTGCTGCTGCTGTTGTTGCATGTAATGCATGACGGCCTGCTGCTGCATGCGTTCCCGCTGCTCCTCCTGCTGTGCCTGCTCCCGCATGAGCTGCATGCGCAGCCCGATGCGTGACGCCATGGCAGCTGGCGGTTCGGGCTCCCTGTAGTCGAGGGGAGACAGGTCCATGAAGTAGTCATCATCTTCGTAGTCGTTAAGCGTGGGCTGGCATAAGTATGGTTGCTCCCATTGTGCATAAGGAGAAACTGAGTCCGGACAGAAGGGATTTGCCCAAGACCACTGAGCGAGCTGAGCCATGAACCCAAGTTCCCTGACTTTTAGACCAGAGGCGAAGACTCTGTCCTTCAGTGACTGCAGGAGTCCACCTGACCCCTTGCTGTCACATCCACATCCTGAGTATTTCATACCTGGCCTCAGCCCCATCCTCTCTCCCGCCCCTCCCCAGGCCAGCCTGCACCACGCCTCCTGAGGCCTGAGGAGCCTCCAGATGCTCCTTTTCGCTCCTCCCCCACCATCTGCTCCATCATCCAGTTAGTTCCTGCCCTGCTCTCTGCTCAGAAGTCTCCATGGTTCCCAGTTCATCACAACAAAAGCCTAAATCCTTAAACCCAGCCTACACGGCCCTCTGTAATCTGCTGCACCCTCATGGTCCCCCCTTAGACACCCCACCCCCAACACACGCTTCTCTCCATGCTCTCCCTTCTCCAGCCACACCCGGAGCCTGAAACCATCCTTCAAACACTCCAGGCTTGCCTCCACCCTGGCCTTTGCACTTCACTTGCTGTGGCCTCCACCTGGAATGTTCTTTCCAGATAGCATCAAGGCTCACTTCTTCACCTCCCTCGAGAGAGAGACTTAGTTGTCCCCTCAGAGTGTTGTTTCGGGACCACTGTGCTAAAACGGCATACCCCACCACCTTGCTTCTCTATATCAGATGCCACCATCTAGGGCAGAACATTTTTTGCTTCTTGTTATTGTATTCGCTGTCTGTCCCTTACTAGGAATGCAAGCCCCCTGAGGGGACACATTTCATCTGTTTGTTTACTGTTAGGCCTTTGGCCTCTAGCCGCTGGGCCCTGGGAGACAGAAAGAAACCAATGCTTCACAGTGATTGAGGAAAATGGATATTCTCCATGAACCAGGCACTGGAGATGTACCCCGGCCCTGCTCCTGGAGCCCACAGTCTGGGAGAGAAAGGGAGGCTCACAGGCATGTGAGACCAGTACAGAAGGAAGGACCACCTCAGGGCTCCTCACTGCTTGGAGATTGACCAACTGTGGGAAGGTGTGGTTGAGGCCCCAAACCAAGGCTGAAGTGGGGGCAGGGTGAAGTAGAATGAGTCCAGCAACTCAGCCTGCTGTCTCTAGCTCACTGAGTGACAGTAGTCAAATCCCTTCCCCTCACTAGGCCACAAAGGAAAGAGCAGAACCCAGTGACTTCTCAGGGACAGCTCAAGACTGACAGGCACTGGGCCTGGCGGTATATGAGTCCATGACAGTACTAGAGGGATTTGGCAAGACACGATTTTATGAGTGAACGAACAATGGCTTCCCCATAGGGCTGGTGGCGCAGAGTGCTGGTTCTCTGTTGTGTGACCTCAGGCAAGCCTCAGTTCCCTCCTCTGTAAATGGTATCTTCCTCTGCATTCAGTAAAAACTGTGGGGTTTGTGCAGTGCCTGGCAGTCTGAGTACATGAGACTGGTACAATCTAGCTAAAGTCTTCAAACTGGCATCCAAGGCCTATATCAGCCCTGTCAGGAGGCCCTTGCTCAACCACAAACCACAGTCTTTCAGAAAGAAGGGAAAACAGGCACAGTGCAGGACAAAGCTAGGACCCTACCCCAGGGATCCGGTCTACCCGACACTGGGGAGGAGAGGGCTAGGGGCTGGGACATCTGGTCTACTCCATGCCAGAGAGGAGAGGGCTGGGGGCCAGAGTTGTTCCCAGTTGTATAACTGGTTGATCCAGGGCCAGGAGTGGTGCCCAGGTCACAGATCTCCAATCGAGACCTCAGCCACTATCTAAGCGGCTCTGTAATGGAGTGAGACTACCCACCATCCTGTGTGTCCCGCAGCCTGCAGTGACCATCACTTCATCTTCTTTCATCGTCTGCCCAGTGAAGGGGCCACGCTCTACAGAGAAGCCCCCAACAACACAGGCAATGACACCCTGCCCTTCCCCCATCCCGTAGCAGCCACCAGCTGCAGCCTCCACTCCCTCCCATGACCCCATTCTCTAGCTCCTATAGAGGGGTGTCCCTGTCTCCACACTATACCCTATCAATCACACTGGCAAACAGACCCCTAGCGCTGGCCAGATGTGGCCCCACACATCCACTCAGACAGCCCGCAGCCTCTCCTCCATGGACAATCTAACTTCAGATGGCCAGTGGGGGCCAAGGCGCCTGGCCGTGCCAGCCGGCTCAGGGAGGGCTAGGGAGAAGGAGTCCCTTGTTTCCCTGACAAAGAGTTGCCCTGGCTACCTCAAGGCCCCTCTAGGCCCCGCTAGGCCCCGCTCTGGCTCTATTAGCCTCGGCTCTCTGTCTGTGAAATGGGCATGGGAATTCATCCCCTCCCCTGGGAGCATCCTGTCTGATAGTGTAAACAGTGCAAGTCTAGCTGACTGGTGGGTGTCGGTGACCACTGAGGGTAGAGGCAGGCAGAAAACAGTTTCCTGCTCCCCGTACCTCCTGGGAAGAGCTACTGCACCCCATATTCCTGATGGCAAATCTCTAGCCTCCCCTACTGGGCTTGGGAGAATGAGGGTCAACTGCTAGTGAGGACTGGGGAGGAGAGACCCCGCTCATCAGCCTCAGTGCCTTCCAGTCAGGATGAACAAAGGGATGGGAATGTCCAAAGTCTATGTCCCTCCCTTCCTGCCCCTCAAAGCCTGGAAAGGGCCCACTGGGAAAGCCTAGCCACATGGGACCCACGGGACCTCTATGTACAAGTACCAGGACAGAATTTTCTCCCGGTTACTACCCCTACCACCAACTTCTAAGGGGAAGGCTCAGTGGCCCTAGAAAGTCACTGCCTGTCCAACCCCATCTGCATACCAGGACCCATCGGGGACGTCCAGTTGCTGCTTGTCCAGGTCCAGCTTGGTCACAACCCAGTGAGCTGCCCAGGCCAGCAGACTACCTTCACTGGCTGAGTGACATGGGAATTTATTAGTGTAACTAGCTTTCTTGTTCCCTGTAAAGCAAACCAATGAAAGTGCTTTCCAGGGCTGGGTGTGGCACCACACACCTTTAATCCCAGCACTGGGGAGGCAGATGCAGGCAGATCTCTATACGTTGAAAGCCAGCCTGGTCTATGTAGTAAATTCTAGGACAATTAAGGCTACATAGTAAACCCTATCTCTAAAACAAGTGTCTTTCTGGTGGGGCTGTTCCCAGGAGACAGAATGTGGGGAATGGCCTGCAGGAATTCAGCAACTAGAAGAGAGGGTCCCTGCTGCGTCTGGTTTCACTGGCCCACCAGCATAGGGCCTTCCCTAACCACTCACTTACATGTATGAACCAGCAGGGTAGAGGGTTCCTAAGGAGATGAGTGGAAGTCAGGATAGGAGTACAGAGAAATGTCAGTGGGAAGTCTTGGATCCAGGAAAGGAGACATCAAAGATAGACCATGAAAAAGAAAGGAGGAGGGAAAGAGGAAGAGGAGGAAGAAGAGGAGGAGGAGGAAGAGCAGGAGGAGGAAGAGGAAGAGAAGGAAGAACAGAAGAAAGAGGAGGAACAGGAAGAGGAAGAAGAAGAAAAAGAGGAGGAAGAGAAGGAAGAGGAGGAGGAGCCTCAGTTAGGCAGAGAATGTGTAGATGGACAGAAAGGTGAGACAGATCCTAAAGCTGCAAGCTAGTCTGGAAGGAGAGGACCACCACTGTAGATTTCCAGGGAGGAAGTGGAGGCACAGAGAAGAGACGTGACTTGTCCAAAGCTGCACAGCTACTGAGCAACGGGAAGGAGAATGATGGAGGAAGACAGCCCAGCTCCCACCTCTACTTTTAACACACTATTCTGGGCTCCCCGGCACATGAAGCTGCTCCAGGTGGTCACCTTTGGGGAAGAGTGGCAAGTGGGGACATGCTTATATGGTTTCCTCCTCACCCTTCCCCCACTTATGAAGCACATAACTCTCCAGTATGATTATGTGTGGCTCGTGAGAAGCAGGCTAGCTTCTAGAGGCCCATGGAGCCCTACCTGATTCTGATCATGTCTGATCAGGCATCTCTGGAAAGTGCCCCGCCCCCAAAGGTCATCTTGTCAGGCCCAAGTACTGCCCTGTTCAGAGCAAAGATTGTTAAGCCAGGTAGGGACCATGAATGACAGAGACATGAATGTGACCCAGAGTGCTCTTGAACTCACTATGTACTGAGGATGACCTTAAACCTCTGATACTCCTGCTTTTTCTTCCCAAGTGCTAGGATTCCAGCTGTGCATCACATCTGGTTTCATGTTCTGCTGCTGGGCATCCAGCTCAGGGCTTTCTTCATGCTGGAAGGCAACAAGCTACTTCTCATAGTGGTCTCTATGTCGTGTAGGCTGGTTACAAACTCTTGATCCTCCTGTCCCAGGCTCCCACATGCTGGGAGGTATTTGTCACCCATACCCAGCTTCCTAGGGAATCTTCTGCTTTGTAGGTCACCTTTAAAAGCTGGATGATAGGCATCAGAGATGTAGCTGAGTTGGTAGAGGGCTTGCCTAGCAGGCAAATCCCTGGGCTCAGTCCTCAGCACTGTGTAAACTGGGCGTTGTGGCACTCGCCTGTGATTGGAGAATGCAGAGGCAAGAGAAGCTTAAGGCCATCTTTGGCTACATAGGGAATCTGAGGCTAACCACATGAATCCTTGTCTCAAAGATGAGAATAAAAAAGTAAACACTGGGTTACAAAGCTGAAGCCCTTGTGGTCACTCGAGGACACTGATGAATGTTCCCAGGCAACACCGTGACCAGAACCCAACTAGACACTACCTACCGTCCACGGATGAACGGGATACAGAGGCTGCACAGAGCCAGACATGAGGCTATGGCTTTATTCCTAGCACTCTGAAGGCTGAGGCAGATGGATCTCTATGAATTCGAGGCCAGCCTAGTCTACAAAGCAAGCTCCAGGCCAGCTCTCCCTCCCCCTCCCCCGGGAAAAAGCTGCACACAGCCTTTGGCACAGCTCAGCCACTGACCCCACACATCAGGGCCAGAGGCTCTCACAGAAGTGTTGAAATAGAGGCCAGACTCAAATCCCTGAAGCCCGGCTGGGTGTGGTGGCGCATGCCTTTGATCCCAGCACTCAGAGGAAGAAGAGGCAGACAAATCTCTGTGAGTTCAAGGACAACCTGGTCTACGTTGCAAATTCCAGGATAGCCAAGGCTACATAGAGAGACCTTGTCTCGAAAATCCACACCACCAAAAACAACAACAAAAAACAGAACTGCACAAAAGTCCCATCTATGAATGTAAAGCTCAACCCAGGGACAAAGCCACTGTGTGAGAAGTCGACAGGGCCCAGTTAGCCTTGGGGAACTGCCGGGAGGGAGAAAGGAGGTCTCTGCAGGAGGGGACCAGGAATGCTCTGTGACTCCTGCAGGTGTGGGTGAGCTGGCTGACTGGTTTATGAGCTCTAGCTCAGCTGCCGATGCAAATTGTTCTCTCTCTCTCTCTCTCTCTCTCTCTCTCTCTCTCTCTCTCTCTCTCTCTCCCTCCCTCCCTCCCTCCCTCCGTCCCTCTCCCTCTCTCTCTCTCAAAAGCTCATTGAAAGAGGGAGGCTGACCTCACACAGTTTGCCTTCACCAAGGTCTCTAGCCCAAGCATGTTCACCACAGGCTTCCTCAGCACAGATGGGGAGCCAGAGAGATGGCTCAGTGGATGAAGGCACCTGCCACCAAACCTGAAGACCTGAGTTTGATCCCCAGAACCCACAAGGAAGAAGAGAACTGACTTTCAAAGATGTCCTCTGAGCATCCACTTATACACTGGCATGCACACACTACAAGATTTATTATTATTATTATTACAAATGTTCACTAGCCCAAGGAAGTAATTATATAGAAAAAAAATCAAAACAATCTCAAGAGCCAGGTGGTGGTGGCGCACACCTTTAATCCCAGCACCCAGAAGGCGGAGGCAGAGGCAGGCGGATCTCTGAGTTCGAGGTCAACCTGGTCTACAGAGTAATTTCCAGGACAGCCAGGACTACACAGAGAAATCATGTCTTGAAAAACAAAACAAAACAAAACAACAACAAAAGAACTGGAGAGATGGTTCAGTGCTTAAAAGCACTGACTGCTTTTCCAGAGGTCCTGAGTTCAATTCCCAGCAAACACATGGTGGCTCACAACCTTCTGTAATGGGATCTGATGCCCTCTTCTGGTGTGTCTGAAGACAGCTGTGGTGTACTCATATACAAAAATAAATAAGTCTTAAACAACAACAACAAAAAAAACCAAAACAGTCTCAAGATGGGTGTAGGGTCCTTCCTGTGCTGGCAGCACTGCAGAAGTCAAACAGGAAGGTTTGTAAAAGTTTGAGGCCAAGCCGGGCGTTGGTGGCGCACGCCTTTAATCCCAGCACTTGGGAGGCAGAGGCAGGCGGATTTCTGAGTTCGAGGCCAGCCTGGTCTTCAGAGTGAGTTCCAGGACAGCCAGGGCTACACAGAGAAACCCCGCCTCAAAAAACCAAAAAAAAAAAAAAAAAAAAAAAAGTTTGAGGCCAGCCTGATCTACGTAGCTGAGTTTCAGGCCAGCCTAGGCTACATAGCAAGAGCCTGTTTTTAAAAATGAAGGTAGCTGGAGAGATGAATCAGCAGGTAAGAGCACTGGTTGTTCTGGGGAAACCTGGATTAGATTCCCAGCACCCACAGAGCGACACATGGCTATCTGTAACTCCTGCTACAGGGGATCTGATACTTTTTTCTGGTCTCTACGGGCACCAGGCACACATTTGATGTACAGACATATACACAAGCAAAATAGCCATACACATAAAATAGTAAGAATAAATAAATACTCAATGTCCAGTAGCAGGGTTGCTCAATAAATTAGGGTGCATGCCACCGATGTGTTTACGGCAAACAGCACAACCATCACGATCTTATATAGAATCTGCTATCACCTAACGGTGCGCTGTGTTTATCATGTGTGACACATGCACCTCTTGGCAGAAGTACACAAAATTATGACTGGGTTTTGTGGACAACGGGAGTATGAGTGTTCAGTGAATGTGTATGTGTGAGTGTGTGTGTGTGTGTGTGTGTGTGTGTGTGTGTGTGTGCACGCTCATGTGTGTGCAAGTGTCCAAGAAAACCAGAAGGGATGTTGGATCTTGAGTTACAGGTGGTTGTAAGTGGCCTGAAGTGGTTGCTGGGGAACCAAACTTGGGTCCTATGGAAAGAACATCAAGTGCTCTTAACTGCTGAGCTATCTCCAGCTCCCTTATTTGTTTGTTTGTTTATTGAGACAGGATCTCTTATAGCCCAGGCTGGCCTCAAACTTGCTATGTAGCTAAGGATAACCCAAACTCCTGATCTTCCTGCTTCCACCTCCCAAATCCTGGGATTACAAGTAAGCACCATCATCACCCTGGAGCTTCAGCCTGTTTTAATTTTCGTAGTTCCTTCACGACTCCAGGACAGGAGACAGACAGGAAGGCTCTGGCTTGATGAAGCCGCAGAGCTGATATTGGGGCTGGGTCCTGGCAGCCTGGCTTTTCCGGGGCTGAGAACCACCTCCGTCCTGTATGGGCTGAGTGAGGGTGGCCTCCTTTGATTTGAGGAGTCCCCTTGAAGAAGCGGCCTACTCATCAAAGGGTTCAGCAGCTGACCTCATTCATATAGCCCAGAGCCAGGAAGGTATCCAGCAACAGTCTGGAACTACCAAGCACAGGAGACACAGCTACCCTTCTTCAAAGGGCAGAGCCAGTTTCCTGCATTCCCAGAAAAGCACATGTCTGCTAACTGAAACCGCAAAGTGTGAGCCCAGAGCAGGGGCGCCTGCTTAAGTCATTTGTCACAGGCCTGCCTCCACGGTGGGAAGAAATCCTTTCTCCTTGAGTCTATTACAACCACTCAGTATGTGGGAGATGGGGGTCAATCCTGAGGAATCCATGACCCTAGTCAAAGGCCTGGGCAGGGGAATGGACGCCAGAAGGAAAGGAAGGAGTCTGGGAAGAGGATTCCCTGTTGGGAGAGGGTCTCTCCTCTGTGCAGCCTCTGCTGCAGGAGGGCCAGGTGGCAATGTAGAGTACTTGCCTAGCATGGATGAAGCTCTGAGCATGATCCCCAGCACCCATAAACCAGACACACTAGTGCATGCCGGGACTCACAGCATTGTCCTGGGGTCAGGAGGATCAGAAGTTCAAGGCCAATCTAGGCTACATGAGACAGATGTCCACACAATGACCATACCCCAGGCCTCTACTATAGAAGCAGGCATGGGACTCGGGCAGAGTCGGTGTGTTCTCACAAGACTTGGGATCAGAATGCAGTGGGTTCAAGTGTCAGTCTTGGCCCTGACTCAGTGTCTGCCTCAGTTTCCCCACCAGTTAGCCTGGTTTTGCTAGTTGGAGCCAGCTTGCCCACAGAGTATGCCCAGGTTAGGGCAAAGTGTGAGCATTCAGAGGTGTCAACACTCCTGTCAGCCATCTGTCTGAGCTCAGGAGTAGGTAATGTCCCTGAATAAGCGCTCTCTCTCTCTCTCTCTCTCTCTCTCTCTCTCTCTCTCTCTCTCTCTCTGTATGTGTGTGTGTGTGAGAGAGAGAGAGAGGGACAGAGACAGAGAGAGACAGAGAAGGAGGGAAAGAGGGAAGGAGGGAGGGAGGGAGGGAAAGACATAAAGACAGAGAGAGGGAGGAAGGGACAGAGGGGGGAGGGAGGGAGGGAGGGAGGGAGGGAGGGAGAGAGAGAGAGAGAAAAAGAGAGAGAGAGAGAGAGAGAGAGAGAGAGAGAGAGAGAGAGAGAGAGAGAGAGAGAGAATATGCATGTGGAGGCCAGAGATTGACATTAAGTGTTTTCCTAAATCATCCTCCACTTTGGTTTTTGAGACAGGGCCTTCACTGACCCAGAGCTCACCAAGTGACTAGTATGGCTGACCAACGAGCTCCAGAATCCTCCTGTCTTGCTCCCACTTCGCAGCACTGGGGTGAGAGGGGCTTGCCACCATGCCTGCTTGTCACTGGGTCCTGAGGATGGCTCCTCATGCACAGCAGGCACCTGTGCACTGAGCCATCTCCACAGCCTGAGTCCCTTCTCTGGTCCTTTTGGGAAGAGGATCTTCTGGTCACATATCCATTCCCCATACCCGGCCAGGGCTCCAGGCAGGCACAGGGCAGCTCTGCGAGACGGTTTGACTCCCAAAGCTTGTGTTCATTATGAAGCCCATTGCAAGGGGTCTTGGAGAAGCAGAAGAGCAGTTCCCAGTTCCCTGGACTCTCAGGGGAGGCCAGGGGCCTAGAACATTAGAGACATCTTCAATACAGGCTATCATCCCAGCATCCCACCAGCGGCTCCTTGCTTAGGAAGACAAGCACAAGACTCTCAACTACTTCCTGCCCTGAGAACATCAAACTGGAATCATGCATGCTGTTTGGTTGGAAGGTTCCTGGTACCAAGTTAGAATGAGATCAGAGGTACACACTTTTACATTTTTATCAGATAAGCGTTTGCCTTCGTGTATGTATATGCATCACACTAGCGCCTGGTGCCTGCAGAGGTCAGAGGTCAGAAGAGTGAGTCATGCATGGTTGTAGCCACCATGAGGGTGCTGGGAACCACACCTGAGGCCTCTGCAAGAGCAACGAATGCTTACAACCTCTGAGCCCCTGCCTCTCTAGCCCCCAACATTTTTATACCCTTTTAAATGTCTGGTTTTATTTATGTGTATGTGTGTGTGCCTGCTTGCCCGTATGTGCACTGTACATACGCCTATGGAAGCCAGGAGAAGGTAACAGATCCTCTGGAACTGTAGTCACAGGCAGTGTAAGCTGCCCTTGCATCTCTCTCCTTTGTATCAGGTACCTAATTGAAGCAGTCACATTTGGGGCCACTGAGATGGCTCAGTCAGTAAGGTTGCTTGCCAAGCAGCCTGACGACGTGAGCTCAAGCCTCGGGATACACATGGCTGAAAGAGACACCGAACTCATGAGACTTGTCCTATGACCTCCCGCACGTACACGGTGACGCTCTCGCCCCCAACAAATAAATAAATAAATAAATATAAATTTTAAATGCACAAATCTGAACCCTGTAGCTCATAAACTTTACGCCATGCCCTTCCCCCATGCAGTCGCCACTGTAAGGTAGATAGAAAGCACTGAGGACCCCCCAGGGCCTCATCCTGACCTACAGCACCTAGGCTGATATCACTGGTCTCCAAGACACTGAGGAGCTTTCATGCAGAAGGTGGCCTATCATTAATTGACTTAGTGGAAGCACTTAGCCCAGGCCTGCCTGACCCTTACAGGCAGGTCCCAAAACAGAGTGACATGTAGAGGCTCAAAAAGGGGGGACCTTAACAAACATCAGTATAGCACAGCACAGCCATACCAAGCACTAAGGGCTCACAGGAAGCTCAGCCGTGGATCCATTGCTGGGGCTGGAGGTTGGTGCAGCCAGAGGCCTGTCTTTGAAAACTTCTAATGTGTGTGTCTGTGTGTGGTATTATGTGGGGGGGGCAGTGTGTGGTGTTCATGTATGTGTGTGGTATATGTGTGGTGTGCATGTGTGAGAGAGTCTGCAGTATGCATGTGAGTGTGGTGTGCATGTATGTGGGTGTATGATGTGAATGTGTGCGTGTGTGTGTGCATGTGTGTGTGTGTGTGTGGTGTGCATGTGAGTGTGTGGTATTCATGTGTGTGTGTGTGTGGTGTGCATGCGAGTGTTTGGTATGCATATATATGTGGCTGTGTGGTGTGGGTGTGCATGTGTTTGGTATGCATGTGTGTAGGTGTATGATGTGAGTGTGTGGTGTTCATGCGTGCATGTGTGTGTGTGTATGCATGGAATCTGTGGTGTGCATGTGTGTGAAGGCCAGAGGTTGACATCAAGAGTCTTCCCCAGTCTCTCTTCACTGTATTCATTGAGTCCAGGTCTCTCAGTTGAACTCACAGCTCACTGACGTGGGCTAGTCTAGCTAGCCAGCTTGCTCCTAGGATCCTGTCTCTACCTACCCCAGGTACTAGAATTATAGGCAGGCCATCACACCAATCTGGCATCGGGGTTTGATTGCAGGAAAGGACGTCATCCTCTAAGCCAGCTCTTCAGCCCTGTCATGTTTTGTTTGAGGTACAGGGACTTGAACTCAGGGTCTCCCACACCCCTAGCAAGTCAAGTACTCTAACACTAAACTATAACCCCAGCCTTTTTTTTACTTTCTGTTTTGCAACATCTCTAAGTTGAGCTGGCCAGAGGCTTGTTTCCAACCCCTGAGCAGAGGTGCAAGTAGGTAGGAGAAGAAGGGAGGGGAGGGAACTAAGAGCATAGCATGAGCTTCCTTCCCATCAGCTTGGTAGCAGCCTCCAGCTCCTCACCCCAGGCCCCAGCTCACATTCCACAGGAAAGGGTGGGAGCTGGCACCTCCTGCCTGGCCAGCCTATGAGTCTGGGGCACAGGGAACAGCTTCAAAGGCAACCCCAGACCAGAGAGACGCCTGTCCTGTCCCTCAGGGACCAGCTGGGCTCCTGTGTAGGGAAAGTGACTAAAAGTGGGAGGGTGGGGGAGGCAGGAAGAGTGTGTAGCCCACACAGGAGTGGGAAGTGGAGATCAGAAAGGTTCTTGGGACATGCTGGGTTCTGACCCAGCCTCCACAGAGACTTTGTCTCTGCCTCTTACCTATATCTGTACCTATCTCTCTCTCCTCTCCTCTTCTCCCCTCCCCAGCCTTTCTTCCCTGTCTCCTACACCTTTGCAGCCTCAGCTTTCCTTAGCTGGCAAGCCACCTGTCCCCTTGGTTGAAGAGGGACCAGGGACTGAGCCACCCTCCTTCACTGCTGCGCACGACGCCTGTGTCCACCATTTTGTTCTTTTGTTTCCTGCTGGCCCATCAGGCTCCCAGCTACCACCTTCTGAGTTCTTCTGACCCTCTCTGCCCTTCCATTCAGCAGTCTTCCCAGGAGAGGTGTGGAGGTCTCTGCTGTGTTTGTCAATAGCCCTGCATGTCCACGGATCTCTTCTCCTCTCCATCTGCAAGCACTGCTGAGTCCCTTCTGAATGCCAGGCGTCACAGCTGACACACGGCCCACATCGGACTCTGTGCACACCCCACGAACAAACACTCATGAGACAAACAGCAACATTAGCAAAAGAGGAAACAGACTCAGAAGGGAGAGTGTCCTGTTTGATATCACACTGCAGGATAGTGAAGGCAAGTCTACAGCCCAGGCCTCACCAGAGTGCCACCACTAGCTCCCACAGAACAAGGGTACAGGAAAGCTCCTCTGCTGTCCTTTGCACGCCCCAGTCCTCCTCACTTATCCACACATGCTACCCTCAGTGAACCCTTCAGAAAGTCCCTATAAGGTCTGGGCATGGCCCCTCTGGCTCTCTTAGAGGCTATCAGACTGAAGCCCACCCAACCCTTCCACTTAAGGAGATACATAGCCAGGAGCCTTAGAGACCATCTACTTGGTCTCATTCAGTGCCACTAACGTATGGGGAAACACTTCAAATTGTCAGAGAGAATATAATTACATAGATTTGGCACCCAACATGGGACCAGAGCCTGGTGGAAGAGCAGAGGGAGGTTTAGCTCTCAGATGGCTTTTTCCAAACAGGAATGGGGACTGAGGACAGAAGAGGGGGCTCCAAAACCAGGACCACAAGTACCAATGCCCTATCTGTGCTACCCAGCCACCTGAGCAGTTTCCCTGCAGTGAAAAAGCAGCTGTATTCACAATGGCAAGTTACAAAGCTCCAGCAATGCTTGCCCAAGTAGGGATGAAAGAGGCCCAATGGGTAAGGTCTCTAGCAATGATTCTGGACAAATCTCAATATCTCTCTCTCTCTCTCTCTCTCTCTCTCTCTCTCTCTCTCTCTCTCTCTCTCTGACAGCACAGATGTATACAGAGCTAGGCCATGCATACATGGTGGATAAGATTGCAAAGCTTGATGGGAAGAGCCAGGGCTGCCTTCCACTCTCATTCCCCAGTATTCTAGAAGCCTTCTCCAGAGCTCCAGAGCCTTGGGAGCCAAGCCTGCCTGTCCCCGTCCCCCCCCCACACACACACACACACAACGCACATCCTCATTCCTCCACCTCCAGTCTCTGGGACACATTCGTGGGATTAGAAAAACTCTTTGTCAAATTCATAACAACTTCTGTCTCTGGGTCCAAGGTTAGCTCTGTACCAGCTCCAGACCCAGGCTTCCCTCTGTCTTCCTGAGCTGTTAAAAGCCTTCAGGGTCACTGTCACCCCATCATTATCCTTGAGTTTGGTGGGGACTCACAAAGCACCCCTGGCTGTACCAGTGGCCAGTGTCTATCCAGGCTCCTGGGGCCCCTCAGGGTGTACAGTCCTGACCCTCAGCCCAGCCTCTGCTGGCTCCCTCCCCCGCCGCTCCCAGCTTGTAGCCATGAGGAACCTACTTCCTCTGATCCATCTAAATGTTTCAGAAACAGTCTCTTAACTGCAACAGCCAGGTTCTGCTAGGTAAAGAACAAACAAACAAACAAGGCATGTTGTGGGGAAGAGAAAGGAAGGAGACACCAGCCCTGAACAGATACAGCTAGCTAGGCAGCCCCAGGGTATATAAACTGCCCACCTTCATCATTTCACTGAGAGCTGAAAGTACACAGCTCATTCTGTTGATTTAATCCTCCAAGCAACCCTACCAACCTGTGACAGGTACTACTATGTTCCCATTTTACAGAAGAGGCACAGAGGGACTGATGACATGCTTACGGTCACATGTCATCATGTGCATCATGCAAGGAGGTGATAGAACACTCTAACCCTGGAGCCACATACCCAGCCACCTCCCAAGCACGCATGCGTGGCTGAATGTCTGCTTGGAGTGTGCATAAGGAAGGAGGTGAGAGCAGGACGCAGCTCTCTCCCAGAACCGCTCTCCTTCTGCCTCCTCATCAGACCGTCGTCCCACCTAAGAGCCACCAAGGACCACCCCTTGCACTGTATGTCTGACAGCGAGACCCAGATGAAGTATGATTTCGCTTGAGCTCTGAGGTTCAAAGGAGTAGACATGTGCTCTGGGTCCTTCAAAGCTGACAGTCAGATATGGCTTTGCCTCTTAGCAGTCGTGTGATGGCAGGCAGGTGCATAACCTCTCAGAGCCTCAGTTTCCCTATCTGTAAACAGATGGCAACTCAGAGTAGCTGTCACAGAGGGAGTGGTGTGAGAGTCAGGTCCCTGCCTGCTACTCGTGTCCATCAAGTGCAGTTTAGACTTGGGTAAGGGTCTTTTTATGTCCTTACTTCAACATGTGGCCAGATGGGGGTGAGGCTGCACGCCTGTAATCCCAGCACTTGGGAAGTAGAGGGAGGAGGATAAGGAATTCAAGGCGATTGTCAAGTACATGGCGAGTTTGAAGGTGGCCTAGGACACATAAAACCCTGCCTCAACCCCCCTCCCATGTACACACATGCACACTCACATACACACACACCAAGATCCACACGTGTCACACTCCTGAGTGCTAGTTAGAAGGGCAGAGGCTCAGGGCTTGGCCCCAGAAACAGCAGCTACGTTCCAACAACTCTCCCAGGTCTGTACAACAGTAAACGAAGAGACTTTACATGCTGACCTCTGAGGTTTTGCTCACCTGATTCCAAGAGTGAAAACTGGGGGCAAGAAGGAGGAGAGAACAGGGTGGTCTAGGCCCTAGAAGAAAGGTACAGCACAGGTAGAATCTCCACCGTGAACAGGAGCCAACAGCCCAGGAGCCGAAGCACAGGCTACAGTGCAGGGCGGCTGGCTGCTTCACCCACAGCTGGGCCGTGCGTGGGGCACCCACAGCCAGTGTTTATGGGCTAGCAGAAGGGAAGCTGAGATTTTTCTGAGATTCGGTCAGGACAAACTGCAAAGAACACCCACTCATACCTACACCATGCACCCATAGGTGCGCCCTGTCACAAGCACACCACCTTGCGACTTTGCCTCCCTCCCTAATCAGGATGATTCTGAGGCAGAGGGCTCCCAGATACACAGAGCCTCAGGACACTCCGACCCCGCAGCAGGCCAAGGAGCCCTGCATTGCCTTTAGTCTCTGTCACCTGCCTACACCCAACTCCCACTCGCCTCAGATGGGCAAGGAGCCACATTTTTACTGGTTAGCTGCTCGACCCTCTTTCTCAGTAGAGAGGTGCCAGGCCAGGCTGCTGAGAGACAGCAACAGAGTGGCACTCTCACCGTAGGGTCCCCTGACAGACAGCCGTGCCCAATACTGTATGGTCTCTCACGTACTCACTCACATACACATGCACACACAAACACACAGGACAATGGCAGTCATACCCTGTCTCCAGCCACAGGACCTTAGGAAAGGCCCTTGTCCACTATATCCATGGCCAGGTGACAGATCTTACCTCCAACCCCCATCATCGGCACCCCGTCCCACACCCCACTGACCTCATTTACCACTGCAGGCTGGACTTCTGGGAAACCCAAGCTCATGTGGGTGCCACAGAAACCCCAAAGTATGGGGCCAGAACCCCAAACAGGCCTAGCATTCCCAAGAAAAAGCCTCTGGTTCTGGGGGTCAGTTGGAACTGTTGCAGAGAATTGACTTCACAGGTTCAGAAAAGGCCTTTGGCCCCAAAATATCTTCCGAGTCAGGAAATCCCCTCCCCCATCCCTCTGAGATTGACTGCTGGGACAGGCTCCCACCTGAAGTTCTAGTCAGATCCCTCCCTGGGAGCCACAGCTGACAGCTGGTCTGAGAGTTGGTGAAAGATGCAGAACAGGGCAGGGCAGTTTGGGGTCATTAGCCTCTGCCAGCTCCCACCAGGTGGGGGCGCTCTGCCACAACACCCACCCAAGGACTAGTACCCTAGAAGCCAGCACCTTTTAGCCAGCAGTCCAGACAAGAGAGTTTTTAACACCACCTCATACAGACCAGAGAAACCAAGTCCCATCCAGACTGTCCCTCTTGAGGAAAGTAATGTACTGAAGACCAGGAGAGGACGGGGGCCCTGAGAATGAGGAGGTGGCAGGGCTTGAGGGGGAATTAACCAGGTTCTAAAATAGCACAGTTGGTTTTGCCTTGCTTCACCCGGCACAGTGTCTGGCTGCTTCTGCTTTCGATCTGACTCACGCCTGGTGGGGGCAGGAGAGGGTGGCCAGTATGGACTGAGGCCATCAGACGACCACAACTAGTGGTCCAGAACCCTCAGCTGAGGGCCCTTCTCCCCTCACTCCATGCTTCTCCTGCCCTACCCAAGCTATCACTGGCTCCAGGGAAGAGGCCCCGGAGACTCCCTTGCTGAGGGGGCTAGCCTAGCCTAGCCCACCTGGGTGTCTCCAGGGATGTCAGCTGCCTGACCCAGAACTCAGCCTTGTACCTGCACTGCCTGGGAACACTGGAGGGCCTCTCCACCCACCAGCCACGGGAGCCAGGGGACACTAGCCTGAGGTGAAAGCACTTTTCAAATTAGTGTCCCAGTGCTGACCAGCCACCTGCAGCCACCTCCCCCAGGGCCCCACACAGGTATGAGAGAAACGTGGAACTCTTTCTCCTGCTTCTACCTTTTGTTGGTCCTTAACCATCAGCCTTTTGCCTTTCCCAAGAGACAGAGAGGAGCCCTGACCGTGTTGGGGTGGAGCTGGGACAGGGGTATCTCCTCATCCCAAGTAATTATCTTATCCCCACGTCCTTCCTCCAGGACTCCGAGCTGCTCCATTTCCCTCCCAGAGGTGCCATTCCAACAGCAGATTCCCCACATATGCAAGAGGCTTAAGCCCAAACCTGAGAGAGGACCAGAAAACTACACCCAGCAGAAGCCCACCTTACAGGTTCTGAGCAAAAGCTCTCAGTCCCCGGCCAGCTCACCTGGGCCTGGAGCCAGCACGGCCACCTTTCTATACAACGGGTAAAGGGAGGTACGTGGACCTGGGGAGGAGACATTCCTAGTAAGCAGGGAGACCCAGAGATGAGGTGGGTGGCCAACAGTGACAGACGTGTCTGCCACCACCACCGAGATACCCAACTGCGACCAAACATGAAAAGAGAAGAGCTACAAGTGACAGCTAGGAAGAAAAATCAAAGCCCTAGGAAGCCGTGTGCTGCACCTGTCCAGTGGAGACGTGTGAGCCCCAGCCCTGCCCCAGCCCTGCCCCAGCCCTGCCCCAGCCCTGCCCCAGCCCTGCCCCAGCCCTTTGCCAGCTTCTTGCTGGGGGCTTTCTTACCAAGCATCTCATGTAGCCACACTGGCCTCAAACTCACTACAAGAGTTGAGGATGACCTTGAGCTTCTGCCTCTACGTCCCAAGTGCTTGGACTGCAGACTGGAGCCACTAGGCTTTGGTTCTACGTGAGGCTGAAAATCAGACTCTGAGTCTCATGCACGCCAGACAAGCACTCCCCCAACTGAGCCATAACCCCAGCCTACTGCTCCCTCTTTTGACTCGCTTTCCCTACCTAGATAGGCTCTCAACTAGGTAGAGCCCCATAGCATGAGGTTGGCAGGGCTGGAGTAGACAGAGGTGGAAGCAGAGGTTAGCCCTTCTCCTCAAAGCAGACACGGCAGATCCTTCACTAGGAAAAACAGGGGTGACTTTGCAAAACTAACTCCCCCACACACCATGTGCCACAAATTGCATCTTATTCAGATGGGCACACAAAGAGAAGAGCACCAGAAGGCTTGACTCCCGCTAATGACTAATGGACTGTCACAGGGTAGCCATGGGCCTAGAGAAGAGGTGGGGGCAGAAAAAGAAAGGAATATTGGCAGTTGCAGACAGACTCTTGAAGGGGACTCTTGGCAGGGTGTTGTGGCACAGGCTTAAAATCCTAGCATGCAGGAGGTAAGTTCCAGGATAGCCAGAGTTACATAGAGAGACTCTGTCTCAACAAACAAACAAAATAATAGTCATATTTTTCACTTTAGGGGGGGACTGTTGTCTTCAGGCTATGTGCTACCCAGCAAGGTCACACATCTTTCTAGATGAAAATGTAGCGCCCTGGGGGCTCTTGTTAGGAAAGGACGAGCCAATGTTGGGAATGCAGTAAACACATATTTGTACACCAAGGGAGAGATCTTGCCAGCTTCCTCTTTCAGTTAATGGGACTTTGTAGATTTTCTACGTCTGTTAAACGTAGACTTTGGCATGGGGCCTAGGGAGTAGGGGCTGTCTTGGACACAGACCAAAGGAAGTTGTGGGAAGAGGGTTAGGCTGACCACCAGGCTGGGCTTGGTGAACCCAGAAGAAGCTGCTGAGGGTACAGTCACATCCTCTGGTACCACACCTCTGGCCACAAGCAGTCCACCTAAGCACTAACATGTGCAGCCAGAGGTGATGGCACTAGCATCCTGCCTAGTGACCCCGATGTAGCCTAGCCAAAAAACCCAGGCCCTCACTGGCTAACCTCAAAGCATGAGCTAAGATTCTCCCCCATGAGAGAGAGCTAATAGTACACCTCCATAATCTGCATTTTGTCAGATCTCTGCCCTTCCAGATTTGTAGACCCTACTTTTCCAGGTAGTCCCTGGGCAACCTCCCAAATAAACAATTCACAGCCTCATTCTTTTGTCAGACAGTAGGAATCTGGATTGAAACTGAGCTGCCAGCTCTCACGCTTAGAAGGGCCAGTGACAAGTGACTTCCCTGTGGGGGCCTGAGAAACAAAGATGTAAGAGTCAATCAGTCACTGGAGAAAACAGCCAGAGCCAGATGCAGTGGCCAAATGTATACTTAGAACTTTCTGACCAGGGGGCAGGTAAGACTGCCCCTAGATGCAGGAGATGCAGAGGTAGAGAGAAGAATCTGGGCTTACCAGAATAATTGCAGGAGAACACTATGTGTCGGGGTGGTTCCTGGTTCTAATCAGCAGGTGCCAATGGGATGGGAAGCCTGGTATTGCCTTCCACCTGCAGGGGGCATCTGGGCAGAACTGCAGAGCTCCAACACTATAGAAAGGTAGCACACCGCTCATTTGAGAACACTGTCGTTGTGTTTAGAACTCAGGGAAGAAGCACTCAGGACACCGAGGGATACCATTTGATTCAACATTACAAGCATGTATTTTGAGACTGGAGAGACAGTTCAGGAGTTAAGAACACTCACTGCTACTGCAGAGGACCCAAGTCTTGTCGTCTGTACTCACATGCAGTTCACAGTCATTTGTAACTCTCGTTCCAGGAGTCCAAAGCCCTCTTCTGGGTTGTGGGCACTAGGCACACACGTGGTGTACAGACATACATGCATGCAAACACTCACATACATAAAACACAAATTCAAATCTTTTTTAGATGTGTTTGTATTTAGAAGCAGACCAGGCAGAATCTCAGATCCATCACTAACTGGCTGTGAGAGCTTCATCAATGTATCTCTTTTAATAGAGTTTCTGGTTCCTAATGTATAAATGAAAATAACTTCCATCCTGGACAGTTCTGTACAGACCAAGTGTAAAGTATACAATCCAGCATCCGGCAGATTGAATGCTCCGTAAACCTTGAAAGGTGAACACCGTTCATTCATAGATGCATGGATTGATGCATGCATGCACGCATGGATGCATAGATACATGCATGAATGGATGCATGCATATACATGGATGCATGGATGATTGAATGCATGGATGGATGGATGGATGGATGGATGGATGGATGGATGATGGAAGCATGAATGGATATATGGATGGATGCATGGTTAGATGGATGGATAAATGCATGTATGTACGCAAAAATCGATGGACACATGGATGGATGCATGCATGCACGCATGGATAATTGGTGGATGTATGTATAGATTCATGGAAAGGTGGATGGATGGATGGATGGACAAGTGGGTAGGTAGGTAGATAGATATGTGGATGATGAATGGATAGATGGGCTGATAAATAAATGAATGAATAGACGAGTGGATAGAGTGACATAATCTATATAGAGAAACAAATAATTGTAAATGGTGGATATAACAGATGGACAGATGGATGTATACAGTATTTTTTTATTTGTTGTGTGGGTGTGTGCATCACATATCTCAGCATGGGTGTGGAGGTCAGAGAACAACATTCAAGAGTCACTTCTCTCATTGTGGGTTCTGGGGATTACACTCAGGTCATCAGATTTACACACTATATATGTTACACGTAGTCCCCAGCCTTGGACTGGCTAGGTAGCTGTGATTGCACAGTCCTTGCTCCTTCTCCTAACCCCTGTGTGCATCCCTTCACCACTTGCTGGGGATGCTTTTAAGGGGTTTCTCACATGCTCCTTCATGGGGTTTCTCAAGACCAGGATGGGGCTGGAGAGATGGCTTAGAGGTTAAGAGCACTGACTGCTGCTCTTCCAGAGGTCCTGAGTTCAATTCCCAGCACCTACACAGTGACTCACAACCATCTGTAATGGGATCTGATGACCTCTTTTGGTGTGTCTGAAGACAGTTACAGTGTACTCATACAAATAAAATAAATATTAGAAGGAGAAGGAGGAGAGGAGGAGGAGGAGGAGGAGGGCAAAGAAGAAGATGACAGTGACCAGGATGTCGAGAAACTGAGGCATTGAGAAGTCCCTGTCCAATTTTTGGATTTTTCTTTTATTTCATGCGTGTATCTTTTGCCTGCATGTATGTATATATGTCCGTATGTATGTATGCATACTGCATGCATGCTTAGAGTCTGCAGAGATCAGAAGAGGGTGTTGAGTCCCTTAGAACTGGAATGACAGATGTCTGTGAGCCACCATGTGTATGTTGGGAATCAAACCTGGGTCCTCTGCAAGAGCAACAAGTGCTCAGACCAGCTGACCCAAATTTCTAGCCTCCTGCCCAGTTTTCTAGTTAGTGTGTAAGCTTTCCAAGGTCTTTCCTGGTGTTTCTCTTCCTTGGCACCTCCCACAATCCTTCAAGTAGCTGGTACCCAATGCTACCCTCTGGATCACACCTGCCATGTTCATGTATTGAGAGCTTGTTCTATCCACTGTGTCCTGAGAGGAGGGCATGATGGCCAGGCATAAGGGAAGGGATAAACAGAACAGCAAGTCTGAACAGCATGCAGGGGGAGCTCTGGGATGGGAGACACCCTGGGCGTCCCCTTCTACTTGCTACCATCTGCACCTGTCCCCATGCACCAGCCATTTCACAGTTTCACAGGCACCAAGGAATGCCCTGTCCCTTTGCTAAGTACTGAAGGAAGGTGCCAGGCCTCATGCCCAGGTTGGACAGGGGAGCTAGGAAGGTGGGCCGTGGGGATCGGGGTTCCTGGACTAGGTACAACTAGAGAAGTGAAAAACAGGGACCCCACAGAGGACATGTTTGGGGACTCTCTCCTTCTTGGCCTTTGGCTTGGGCATAAGGCAGAAGTGGGACCCTTCTTGCTGGTAGCTAGGCTGCCCATGGCAGGTTCCTTTGCTCCAGAGGCCCCTTCAGGATAGAAACCTGAGGAGCTACAGAGACTCAAGCCAAACTCTCAGAATAGAAGCATCTAGAGGCAGGATGTCCTGTTTGTCAGTGGGACCTAGGCCTGGGAAGGGGCTCGGGGCCAGTCTATGGAGCTCAGGAGAGATTCTCAGCCCAGTGTTGGCCACAGCTCACCTCTGTACTCCTTTTCCTTATTGGTAGGGTACATCCAATACAGCTGGAGTGGGGAAACTGAGGCACAGCCTGCTTTCCAGCTTTGGAGGCTTGCTCTCCCGCCAACCATACCATCCTTGATTACTATTTTCCTCGCTTGACACAGCACACGGAGGCTCCAGATCCTCACGTATCAGGCTCCCTTCACACCCTAGGAGAAGCTATTTACCAGAAAGAAGTTTGCTTTGCTTTCCCAGCTTGGTGGTGAAGAGCTGGGGTCACACAATTTCAGGAGTCCAGCCTGAAAGTGGGGACCAGCAATCAAGCAGCTCAGTACCCCAACCCTACCCCAGGACTCTCTCCTAATCACTAGCACCCCTGCCCTCTCACCAGAGTTTGAGGGCTCAGGCCCTTGTGGGAGCTGCTGAAGAGACTAGGGAGCCACTGCTGTTGATAGTGCTGGTGCCAGGCCCATGACGCCGCAGGCCTGAGGCCCAGGCACACAATGGGGCTGTGTGTGCACCCAGCATTACCCTGGAGTAAAGCTAGCCAGGCCAGCATCTGGGCTCAGGCCAAGAATTCATTTCCCTGAAGAGAGCCTCCCACCCCTCCTGGGCAGCAGGGCTGGAGCAAGAGCTGCAAGGATGGCAAGTACTTCCTACCCTCCTCAGTCCAGGGAGGAGACGGCCACTAGGAACAGGGACTCCTGAGCCTATCCTGCACACTTGTGAGGGATTGTGGACCTCTTACATGACAGGGTCAGTGAATTCATGGGAGTGTAGTCTCTCCAGTAGTGACAGAGAGGGCAGAGGGACAAGAGAGTGGCCTGGTCCCACATGTAGGACTTTTCTGCTCTCTCCACAGCCTGCCCAGTGGGGACTCCATTTGCACAGGTTTTCTGAATCACCCAGGACTTCTGACCATACAGCCGGTACTGATAGCCTTAGGGTGCCCCAGGAGAGCTGCTGGCATCCTCCCTGGGGGAATGAGTCACCAGCCGCTGTAGCCAGGATGTCGAGCAGGTGGTGGGCAGGTTCAGCTGCCTGTTCCCTCCCTGGCAGGTCTCAAGGTAGAAAACCACTCAGCTGGTATCAGGTGTTGACCACAGTGTCCCAGACTGGACTTCGACCGGCCACTTCCTCTGGGGCAGGGATTGCTGGTGCCTGCACTGTGGGGTTTGATGCCTCCTTTGGCCACAGGCTGAAGCACCACAGATAGGGACATTAAACTGCAGGAAAAAAAACAGCCACATCCCCCAGGAACAAGCAGGGTTAGAGCAGGGAGTGAAAATGGGGCTCCCGTGGCCACGGGGAAGGGAGGGAGCCAATGTGCCACCTCAGGCTGTGGCCCAAACGGAAGGGCCCTTTGCTGAAATCACTTGCCATTCTCCTGAGCCGGGGAAGCACCTGGTGACAGGGGCTTACTGCCTTTGCTCCCTCTGGGGATCCTCAACAGGTTTCACAGACTATTCTACACAAATGTGTGGCCCCACAGGCGTCTGCCCACACTCCCCAAAGGTCACAAAAGGTACAGTGACAATCTTTGTTCCTCAGACACAGATAGATGACCGCTCATTTTCTGAAGATCAAAGGCCTCCATCTCCCTAGCCAAGCAACAAGAGTAGTCACAGGCGTCCTGTCAGCCTCACACAGTATCATGTCTCAGAACATGCATAATCCATGTGTGTATGTGTGTGTATAAGTGTGTGTGTGGATGTGTTTGTGTGTGGATGTATGTATAGGTGTGTGTATTCGTATGTGGATATGTGTGTGTATACATAGGTGTATATGTGTTTTGTATGTGTATGTGTGTGATTGTATATAGATGTGTGTGTATGTGTGTGTATAGGGGTGTTTGTGTGTAGGTGTGTTTGTAGGTGTGTGTATAGGTATATGTGTGTTCGCGTGTGTATGGGGATGTGTGTGTGTAGGTGTGTGTATAGGTTTATGTGTGTTTGTGTGTGTATAGGTGTGTGTATAGGTATATGTGTGTTTGTGTGTGGATGTGTGTATAGGTGTGTGTATGTGTATGTATGTGAAAGGACACTTGAATTTGTATAATGCCCATCTTCATGATAGTTTGCTCCTGTGCCCTGAGAACAGAGACTGAAGCCATGGGGCCTGGTGGAGATCAGCCCTTTACTCTTACAAATGAACAAACAACAGGCAGGGGAAGAGCCTATGCTCAAGGTTATGGTGGAGTCTGGAAGCCAGGGCTGGGGTATAGCCTGAGGCTAGTTCAACAGACCAGGAGTAGGAAATCGGAAAGAGGGCAGAAGGAAGAGGAAGGTGGGAATAGAGCTCACAGTGCAGTCCCAGCTTTCTGGGCTATCTTCCAAGGCCTTTCACAGCTCGGTGTGGTGTGGGGGGGCCTGTACTGCTTCAGGGGCCTGTCTGTCCAGGGTCATCCACCTGTGAGCGCCAGCTCTAGGGTGACTGCTGTCTTCAAGGCTCCTCAGCATGGAGAAGCAGCCATACTGGGCTCAAAGCTCTACCCAAGATTGACTCAGCTGTGCCCCACACTATGAGGGGCACACGGTACCAGGAGTCTGTGCTGTCTGCACCCTCTGAGGTCATTAACCAGAGGCAAGGCTGACATCGTCAGAGGATGATGGGATAAGGGCCATGTGCAGTCAAGTACTAGAGAACCCCAGGCCAACTGAAGTGGCAGAGCCTCGTTTTCAGAAAAAACGCATGGACCTCTTAGACTAAAGCAAGGGAAGGGGGAGAGGGAAGATCTGCCCTACCCAGGAAGGAGAATCTACCCTACCTTACCCTAGACACCCCCGGGGGACCTGCCACATTCTCAAGACCATAGCTTTGGGAAGTATAGGGGTAGGGTGTATAATCAAGATACAGTATATAATACATACATTTATGAGAACTTCCAAAGAACAGTAATATATACTATAAGAAATAAATTGATATTGATGTGTTCATTTCAAAGATCTCAGCTGTCTCTGGCTCCTCATCTAATAGCTGGCCAGAGGAAATGCATGAGGTATGTGGCATGTAGTCCAGAGAGGACAGGGCCATAGTCCATGGCTTCAAATGCCAGCCTGTTCTCCACAACTCCAAAGTAAGAGGGAGGGGACACTGCCATAGGCATCTCCCCTGCAGCCCCCATGGCTGCAGCCCCCATGGCTGCAGCCCCACGCACCCTCGTGCCCTGAGGCCAGATACAACAGTCTGACCAACAGGACCCAACCTTGAGTAATAAGCCCAGATTCCAACCCACCTTCACAGTCATAACCCCTACATGGCTGCTGTGCCAAAGTCACCACTGTCACTATGCATGGTATACACCAATTCTTCTGAACCCCATCCCAGGAGTCACCCGATGTAAAGAAAAGCTGAGAAGCCTTCTGTCTCAGTCTCTGTTGAGCCCTGCAGCACCCACATCTCCCTGTGATTAGCTAATGCCTCCTCCTTCGGCTGCTCCATTTTGTCCTGGCATGGGGCCTGCTTCCCTTTTCCGAGACCCTTGTCTGCAGGGGGTCAAAGGCCAAATGAACCGCCCGACGGCTACTCGCAAAGCCTATGCTCTGACCTATGCTTTATGACTCCTGGCCCTGCCCACATCACCCTACGCTGTCCCCATCCGTCCACAGTACCGGGGCGGGATGAGATGGCAAGTGAGAGCAACACAGGAGCACAAACACCTGCTGCGCATCCAGCCTCAAGTCACAACAGGTGCATGATTTAAGAGCTTGCCCCAGCTCTCCTCCAGGCCTCAGAAGCAGCCACAGGGGTCGCCCTGCACCACATGTTGGCAACATTTGGAACCGAAGCTAAAAATAGACACCATGATGAATCACAACTAAGAATAAATGGGCACACGGCCCTCCGGAGAGGACACTCCGCCAGGGCAGCACCAGCCCTGCGCTGAGCCCCATGTCACCCACAGACAGCCTTCACAGCAAGCCCTACTTCAACCCCTGCCCAGCCAGGCAAGGTGTGCCTGCACGCACAACACAGGTCATCCTCCAGACGCCCTACATGAAAGACAGGGAAACAGGCATCTGAGAGCTGCAGAGGGGCCCAATGCAGAGGTAAACTGAGGCACCGAGACACATTCCTTCCCTTGTCCTAACACCAGTTCTCATCAGAGCATGAAGAAGGAAGACATGCCCCGGCTGGTACATCTGCTCACCTGTGAAATGGGTATCCAGAGCCAGCGAGATCAACGGTCTGCAGACTCATCAGTGGGCAGAGCCCAGAGAGGGGCAGCAGCATACTAGAGGACCGATGTCACACAGCACTGAATCCAAAGAAGTCTCAACCAACTAGACTCCATGCCACGCACTGACTGCCCCCAGAGGTCACAAGCTTGTTTCATTTGCACACATCTGTATCTGGGATTTGGGAACTATGCATAACACTCTCCAGCAGCAAGACTGGGCGGGGACTTTACTGAGGGGGAGCCCAGGCCCAGAGAACAGAGTGCAAGACAAAGCTTTAGTGCCTTGCACCAGCCTTTGAAGTGTGTCCAGGATACTGCAAACCACATGCCAGGCACACAAGACATTCTATTCTCAGGCTGGGAGCCAGGGGGTGGGGGCTGGAAAAAAAGTGGGGCACAGCTCTCAGTGCAGAAGCTCCACTCTGAGAAGAGAGAAGGAAGATAAACAGGATCCTAGGTCTATCTTGGTCACTGAGTCAGAGCCCCTGGCCCAGCCTCAGTGATGTCACACACATAGCCTCAATCCGGGTCCATCTAGAAGATGTGGTTTTAAATATCAGGACTTCAGTGCCATGGGGACATAAAGAGAACAGACAGTAAGGCTGGTGGATGACTCAGCAGGTGGAAGGATAAGGTCCTGAGTTCAAATCCCAGGAACAGACGGAAACTCAGACAGAGAGCCAGGAGTGGATGCGTATGCATTTGTACACCCAGCACTGTCCAGGGAGCAGGTCACTGGGGCCTGCTGGCTGCCATTCTAGCTCCAGGGTCAGTAAGAGACCCTGTCTCAAGGGAATAAGGTAGACCTTGCTAGAGCAAGACGCTCAGTGTCCTTCTCTGCACATCTGCACTGGCAAGTACATACACACACCACACACACACACATTATATATGCATATATCACACACACGTTCATACACACACATACACAATACACACACCACACACACACACATTACATATGCATATATCACACACGTTCATACACACATACACAATACACATACATTACATATACATATATCACACACACGTTCATACACACATGTTCATACACACACATACACAATACACACACATTACATATACATATATCACACACACGTTCATACACACGCGTTCATACACACATACACAATACACAAACCACATACATATTACATATGCATATATCACACACATGTTCATACACACACATACATAATACACACACCACACACATTACATATTCATATATCACACACACATTCACACACACACATACACAATACACACACCACACACATTACATATGCATATATCACACACACGTTCATACACACACATACACAATACACACACCACACACATTACATATGCATATATCACACACACGTTCATACACACACATACACAATACACACACCACACACACATTACATATTCATATATCACACATACATTCATACACCCACATTCACAAAATTAATTTTTAAATGAAGAGTAGCCCATTGAAGTCTCTAACAAGTCCAACAAAGAACTCAGCTCACTCTGTACACCACATAAGCACTCTGCCA
Organism: Arvicanthis niloticus; assembly: GCF_011762505.2. Classification (NCBI taxonomy): domain Eukaryota; kingdom Metazoa; phylum Chordata; class Mammalia; order Rodentia; family Muridae; genus Arvicanthis; species Arvicanthis niloticus. The sequence goes on along the minus strand of NC_047674.1, from coordinate 55,853,224 downwards.
TTGAGCTACAAGCCAGCCTTCATTTTCCCTTTCATTTTTTGTTTGTTTTTGTCTTTGTGGACAGGATTTCTCTGTGTAACCCTGGCTGTCCTGGACTTCACAGACATTAGCCTGTCACTGACTCCCTAGTATTGAGATTAAAGGCATATGCCACCTCCACCCGGCTCTCTCATTTTGCTGTATAGGGAGGGGTTGCAGAGATAGCTCAGTGGTTAAGAATACTTTTTGCTCTTGCAGAGGACCTGAATTTGGTCCCCAGCACCTGCACGATGGTGACCCAGGGAATCTGATGTCCTCTTCTGGCCTCTGTGGGCACCGTGCACATGATACGCAGCCATACTGCAGGCACACACACATATAAAATAAAAACAAATGAATAGCAGACATATTTATGGGTACAATTGGTGTTATAATTTATTCACACAGTGCAGAATAACTAAATCAAGGTAATTAACATGTCTGACACCTCAAATATTTATCATTGATATTTTTGAATGTATAAGACATCATAATTCCCCAGCACTTGGGAGGCAGAGGCAGGCGGATTTTTAAGTTCGAGGCCAGCCTGGTCTACAGAGTGAGTTCCAGGACAGCCAGGGCTACACAGAGAAACCCTGTCTCGAAAAAACAAAACAAACAAAAACAAAACAAAACAAAAAAAAAAAACAAAAAAATCGTAATACGAATTTGCTGTGCTGTACATGTCCCGAGGGGAGGGGTACAAATTTCTTGTCATATCTCCAGAATTAAGGCACTTGTCATATTAAGGCCTCGCCTCCTCCAGCTGGCACCTCTAATTTTCTCACCCATGTTTCACTTTTCAGAGGCCACCATCCATACCTGCTTGACCCCCAAAGGCATAACAGAACCATCCTGGGGAAACCCCTGGGAGATTCATGTCTATCAATTCGAGCAGTTTGCATAGAGGTTGACAGGAGCCACGGGAATCTGAAGCAGACCCAAACCAAGGGCAGATGCCAACACTGGAAAGTTCTGTAGGCTACCTCTACTGTCAGAGACCGCCTTCTTAACACAACATGCACTTCTGAGCTCCCTGATCAGCAGGCTAGAAGCTGCCCACAGCTTCCTGGAAATTGGTGGCTACCCTGGGCACTGCCCCTTTCCCTGGCAACATAAACCTCAAGCTGGGGCTCCTTGGAGACTCAGTGCAGGGGGTGCTCCAGAGGCTGGGGGTTGCCAGACCTGGTCTCACCCCCTGGGACCTTAGCATATCATCTCTACTCAAAGCCAGGGATATCCCCAGCCCACCATGCTCACAGGCTTCTCCCCACAGCTCCTCCCACTGCCCTCGGTCACAGGGTGGGAAGGAAGGGGGATTCTCCAGACAGGCACCTGATGTCCTCATGACCTTCCTCAGCCCTCCCGCCTGAGAGACAACACTAACCCACCCAGACCTCCCACACTTCCTGCAGTTGGGTCATCTGTGCTGAGTCACAAGGCAGACAGGGCACTGCCGCTAGCAGGTTGTCAGCTTATGTGCTAGGGTACCCACTGTACAAGTAAGACACTGAGGCCCAGAATGGTCCAAGTACTTGGCAGGGCTAGGCCTTAAGGCATAAAAGGGCTTTTGGTTCCTTGAGCAGGACTCAGAGCTGAGGGTCAGGTCGCAGATCAGGCCTACCAGAGCCAGCTGTAGCTGCAGAGGGCAGGCAGGAGAAAGCTCAGAAGGTTCCAGGGGCGCAGCAAGAGAAGGGAAGATGAACCCCTCATTTCAGCACAGATACTGCAGGCAGGGAGGGGAGCATCCCAACCCAGAATCCTCAACAGCACCCCAGCATCTCAGAGCACTAAAACAGCTTTGCCCAGTGTCCCCAGATGATGCCCACCTAACCCTCTGCTCTGACACACATGGCACCTCCTGCCAGGCCCAGCCTTGCAGCCTGCACCAATAAGTAACTGCCTCTCTAGCCCCTATATCACCAGCCAACCAACCGTGCCAGGAACTGGCTCCTCTCTCCTCTCCCCACCCCCAGCCAACACTCCAGATCACCTATCCTCTGCTTGAGCTTGTGAAGAACTGGGCCCTGAAGCCCCACCCCCACCCCCAGGATGGACACCCCAGCCCCACTCACTAGGGGCGCTGGGGCTTATACTCAGTAGGTCTCCAATAAACCCTGTGCAGCAGAGAGTCTCTAAAGGACGGCCCCAAAGTTTTTAACCATGACTCACAGAAAGATGTATTTCATTTGACCTTGGAGACACACACACACAAAACAAAGTGCTTTCCAAAATAGAAGTTCCTGATATACTGGCGCTGTGCAACACACTAAATTGATCTATTCTATTCTGTCTGTGTGCGCGTGTGCGTGTGTACCTGAGGCTCGATGTTCCCCTTGGCTGGCTGATGAGAAGCTCTTTGGATCCCTCTGTCTTTGACTCCCATCCCTAAAGTTACAAGTGTCCATGGCCATGTCTGGCTTTTATGTAGGGGCTGGGGATTCAAACTCAGGTCCTTATCCACTAAGTACTCTTATCCACCGAGCTCTTTCTATCATTTCATTGGTTTTAGAAGTGATTATGGCGGGCTAGAGGATGGCTCTATGGGAAGGAGTGCTTCCTGCTCTCCCAGAGGACTTTGGGATCTGGTTTGTCTCGGTAGCCACGTCAGGTGGCTCACAACAGGCTGAAGCCCCAGCCCCAGGGAGAATCTGACTCTCTCTTCTGGTCTCTATGAGACCCTGCGTTTACATGGCATATGCTCATACAGAAACACGCATAATTGTTTGGTTTGTTTTTGTTTTGTTTTTTTGAGGCAGGGTTTCTCAGCATAGCCCTGGCTGTCCTGGAACATCCTCTGGCCTTGAACTCAGAGATTCTACCAGATTCTGCCTCCAAAGTGCCATAATTAAAGGCATGCACCACCACCCCCCCCCCCCCCAGTTTACAAGGCTGGAGAGATGGCTCAACGGTTAACAGCACTAGCTCTCTTCCAGGGGACCTGGATTCAATTCCCAGCACTCACATGGCAGCTCACAACTGTCTATAAATACAGCTCCAGAGGATCTGACACCCTCATACAGACATGCACGCAGAAGAAAACACCAAGTCACATAAGATAAAAATAAATAAATAATTTTTTTAAAAAATTCTGTTCGTGGAGACCACAGCACTGATTTCATGAGTTCAGTTAATGGCCTGGTCCAAAACTGAAAAAGCCCCTCGTTGAACACCCCTTCGTGTCTATGCAGCCATGTCCAGGCCTGGCAATGCCGCTCTGCACTACCCAACCCCGCCCTCCCCACCTCTCTAACAAGGAGGACTCGTGAGCATCTTCAATTCCAGTGTGAAGAAACTGAGGCTCAGGGTCACACAGTAAATGGCCCAGAGAGAACTCAGGTCTTCCAGAAATGTACAGACAGACAGATACCACACCACTCTTCATCAGAAATAATCAAGGTCTGGGGGTATAGCACTGGCAAGGCCTGAACCCCAAAACAGCAATAACAAAATAACCTGCTTGACAGTGTTCTGTCACAGGCACAGAGACAGCCCACTGTGCTAACAGGCATGGGACACTTACTGGTTGCCAGACTCTGTTTCTGAGCACTTTGATGAACCATGATGAACACACAAGATGGGGGAGCTACACTTGTCAACCCCATTTTAGAGGTGTGGAAATTAAGGCACTCTGAGAGCAAGTTACCTGTCAGGATCATATAGCTGAAAGGTTTCAGGGCTGGGATTCAAACCCTGAATGATGTCCCCGATCCAACAACCTACACGACCTCACTAGGACTTAGAGACAAGTATAGGTGCTGAGGAGACCCATGCCCAACTGTGGCTGGCTCCCAGTTTTCCATCATCCCCACCATCCTCTGCTCCTAGTTGATCTGAGCACACTCCACAACTGTATCTTCCTCAGTCTCCCCTCTGCCTCAGCCCAGCCCAGAAGATGAAGGGGCCAGCCTGAGACACCAGGTAAGACAAAGTCTCAATGAAAGGATCCTGCAGCCAGAGGAATTCTCCTCTCTGAAAACACCACACATATGCGCACACACACGCCTGCATGGACCTGGAAGAGGGTAGCCCTTGGAAGGAGGTCCTCTGGGTGCACAGCTCCATTCCCCGACCCAAGCTGTTTCCTCATTTCTCCTGGTGCTGCTTCTCACCCAGCCCCCTGTACCTCAGTGAGAGGAAGTTGCACAATCCCCTGGGAGCTGCAAATGTGGCCAGGGATTACTCACAGCTCAAAGGGAAGCTCTGACCAGAAGCTCTTCCCCTCCCCCCAAAGCCTACCCTACCCAAGCAGGCTGGCTCCAATCTCCCCAACCTCAGGTTCTGGTCCTAGACAGAGCCTTTCTTAGCTTCGGCTTTGATGCACCCAGAGAGACTCAGGGGCAATAGCTAACACCAACCCATGTTTCTCCCAGAGAACACCAAAGTTCTCCTCCACCTTCCCAAGGAGGCACACCTGTGGCCTCGGCCTCCACTTCAGTCTTATATAGCTAGCCTCTCTTGATATGAGACCCAAATGTCACCCACCCACCAGTATCTGGCAGACTGGAGTCAAAGCGTTCTGTCCTATGGGAAACCATTCTTTTCTCTTTTTTTCGAGACAGAATTTCTGTGTAGCCTTGGCTGTTCTGGAACATGGTCTGTAGATCAGGCTGCTCTCCAACTCAAAGATCCACCTTCCTCTGCCTCCTGAGTACCTGAGTGCTGGGACTAAAGGCGTGCCGGCCCAGCTCAGCAAAAGAAACCAACCAACCTACCTTCCTTCCTCCCTTCCCTTCCCTTCCCTTCCCTTCCCTTCCCTTCCCTTCCCTTCCCTTCCCTTCCCTTCCCTTCCCTTCCCTTCTTCCCCTTCCTTCCTTCCTTCCTTCCTTCCTTCCTCTCTTTTTAATTATTTATTTTTATTTTATGTGCATTGGTGTTTGGCCTGCATATATGTCTGCATGAGGGCGTCAGATGTCCTGTAAGTAGAGTTACAGACAATTGTGAGCCACCATGTGGGTGCTAGGAATTGAACCAGTGCTAGGAATTGAACCTGGGACCTCCGGAAGAGCAGTCAATGCTCTTAACTGCTGAGCCACCCCTCCAGCCTGAGAAACCATTCTCGCACACAAGTGACTTCTGCGGCTCCCCGGCTTCTTCTCTAACACCCAGTGCCAACAGATACTGTCTGGAGGGCAGACAGTTATCAGCCACCTCAGGATGAGGTGGACCTCAGGAAAGAGGAGCTCAACAGAGCCTTTCTTTCTGGCCATATTTCAGAAGTGTAGTGGGCCAGTCCTGACTCCCAGAAACGGCAGAGAGGCCAGTGAGATGAGAGAGGCCCAGAGAGGACAGTCATGACTCCAACCTGCCCTGGACTAGTAAACAGGGAGGAATGTGAGAGGTGAGCAGAACCCCCAACACTGCCCTGGACCTGCAGCGGGGCCTCAGATAAGCAACTCTCACAGGCTCCTCCTTATCTCCCCACAACCTTGGACTCCAGCTAAGGACAAAGGTCTGCCCAGAGGCCCCAGGACTCCCACAGAACCCCTCATTTCTGCAGTCTTCACCAAAAGCCTGGGGCCCTCAGGGTAGCACCCCACACAGGGCGGCTCCCCACAGGAGGACCCACGGCACCAGATTCATCAGCTGATGCCTCCAGCTCAGTGAGCAGGGACAGAGAGGGAGGAAGACTGCTAGAAAGCCTAGTTTGTCTGGGAAACACAGTCTGCCCCAGGTTCCTTCCCCAGCACCTGTGCCCTGACCCTGATGTTAACCCCATGAAGAAGGGGCAGCAAGCAACCCTACCACTCCCATTCTTCAGATGGAGACACCAAGGTACAAAGCAAGTAAGTGACTTCTCGGAGGTCATACCACCGAGACCAGGGCCCAGGCCATTTTGCTGATATGGGACAACCTGCATCACTAGCCACAGTGCCATCAGATATTAGCAAACATTCATCGCCCTGGCCAGTCAATTGCTCTCACCGGAGACCTTCAGCCTTCGGAACAGCTACAAGTCAAGGGCGTCCCAATCTCAATGGAAGGCACAGAATCCCCCTATGCCAGGAGCACTGGGCAAGAGGCCAGAAGCATGGTTGGCTAAGCACCTTGGAGAGAGGGCATCCCAAGAGCAAGCATTGCTACCCAGGGTCTCCTTCAAGACCAAACGTCCCCTCCTGCTCAAGCATGATCCCGGGAAACTTTCTAACAGGCCAGCACGCTTCCCCCATTCTTCACTTGATCTTAGCCAAAAGGCCGAGAGTCGATTCCTCCCCCATTCTTATCAGACTTGTCCATCACTGAAAAGGAAGGAAGAGTGGTAAGATCAGCCCCAGTTATGTATGTCCCTCTCTTCAGGATTGCTGGAAAACATTCCCGTCCCTCAGTATTCTTGGGGATTCATTCCAGGATCCCTTTGGATGCTGAAGTCCCGAAATGTTGTGTCTCTTATACACAGGACCTCTAACCCAGCGCACACTCTGATGGTCTTTAAATCAGCTCTAGGTCACTGCAAAGCCTACCAGGATTGTAATGCTTAGAAAATAGTGGCAGGAAAAACCGTGCACTTATTCAGCATAGTACGTTTTATGTGTCTGTGTGCGTACCTGTGAGTGGGTACAGACACAGACGTGCAGACCCAGTGGAGCTGGAGATGCAGGCACTTTATGAATAGCCAGTGTGGTGCTGGGAACCAAACCCAAATCCCCCGGAAGAGGAGCAGGCCCTGTTAACCAGTACATCTCCTTCTCAGACATTTTAAACCTGAAGTTGGCTGAATTCTTAGACACGGGACTCAGAGCGGGCCCACTGTACACACCAACTGTATACCAAATGCATGCTTCTAAATATATATATAAAAATAGATTTGTTTCTGAAAATGAGGGGCTGGAGAGATGGCCCAGGAGTTAAAAGCACTTGCTGCTCTTGCAGAGGGCCCAGCTTTGGTTTCCAGCACTCACATGGTGATCCACAATCATTTGGAACTCCAATTCTAGGGAATCCCACGCCTCCTTCTGCACTACCTCTGCAGGTACTGCACACAGTACACATAATTTTTAAAAGTTAAGGATGAGCACGATAATTACACTTGTGATAAAAAAACAAAAACAAAAACAAAACCTCACCGGTATGCCAGACATTTGTCTAACACCACTACCAAATGCTGGGAAGATTCCAGAGCAACAGGAACTCCAGAGAGTCCCCAGGGAGGATCAAGTTTGCACAACATTTAGAATAGCACGTGAGGCTGTACTATACAGAGCCCAGACAATCACACTCTGGTTATAGAAATCTGTATACCAACACTCCAAGGAACACACACAGGGAAGAGTGCTGTTCCTGGCAGCCGAGAGAAAGCCACCCAAAGGTCTATGCCCAGGGATATGGATGCTATGTGGCTCCGGAAAGAAGCTCCAGCCACGGGGAGTGAAACCACTCAGACCCACCGAATGGGAAAGTACCACACAGGGAGGCATGGAGGTCACCAATGGCATCCATTTGCAATGAATGGGGTCGGACAGAGCTAAATCCAAAGAGACCCAGCGAGCTTATCAGCACCAAGGTCAGGATAGTGTCACCTGGGCGAGACAATGAAGGGAAGTCAGGAGCCGTTCACCATAAAACCAAAGCTGGAGACTTGGCTCAAGGGCTATGGGCCCACACTGGTCTTGCAGAGGACCCGAGTTCAATTCCCAGCACCCACAGTGGACAGCTCTCAATCACCTAGAACTCCAGCTCCAAGGGATCTAATGACCTTTTCTGGCCTACTGTGGCAATGTACTCACATGCACACACCCTTAAGCATACACACACAATTAAAACATTAACAAACATGGCTGGAGGGATGGATCAGTGGTTAAAAGCACCGGCTGTTCTTCCAGAGGACCTGGGTTCAAATTTACAGCACCCACATGGTAGCTTACACCTGTCTATAACTCCAATGGATCCGAACCCTCGCGCAGACATACATGCACACAGAATGCCGAAAGAGAGGGGAAGGGGAGAGAGGAGAAGGAATTAATTAATTCTGGGCAATGGTTGTACACACCTTTAGTCCCAGCACTCAGGAGGCAGAGGCAGGCAGCTCTCCGAGTTCAACGCCAGCCTGGTCTACAAAGTGAGTTCCAAGACAGCCAGAGCTACACAGAGAAACCCTATCTCAGAAAAACAAAACAAAAAATATAAAAATAGGGCTAGAGAGATGGCTCACTGACTGCTCTTCCAGAGGTCCTGAGTTCAATTCCTGGCAACATGGTAGCTCACAACCATCTGAAATGTGATCCGATGCCCTGTTCTGGTGTCTGAAGATAGCTACAGTGTACTCATACATTAAATGAATAAATAAATCTTTAAATATACATACATACATACATACACACACACACATACACACACACACACACATACATACACACACACACACACACACACACACACACACACATATAGCCAAGGTAGTGGCTAGCTCTCGAAGTGATGAAAAGTTGTTTTTTGTTGCTGCCCACTTGCTTTAAGTTTCGCCTTATGTAAAACAGTTCAAGGCTGGCCTTGAACTCAAAGCACTCCGTCTCCTAAGTGCTGGGATCACAGGAGTAAGCCATCATACCCAGATCATACGAGCTATTTTTTAGACTTCAAGTTACAGTCTGCTTGTTCATCCAGGTGCTTGTTCTCTGGGGAGTCCCTTTTATTTAAAGGATTTAATTGTATTTATGTGTGTGTGTGCATGTTTGTATGTACAAATGTGTTCAGATACCGTTGGGGGCCAGAAGAGGGTGTCAGCTCCCCAGGAGCTGGAGCTACAGGTGGTTTTGAGCTCCCTAATGTGGTTCTGGGAAAGCAATCAGGTCTCTGCAAGAGCAGCATGTATTCTTAGCCACTGAGCCGTCCCTCCAGCCCATCACTCTTCCCTTTATTTATTTAGTACTTGTGTGCACATGATCCTTCACGGGTCCTCCTGAGGAGGTCAGAGGACAACTCCCAGGAGTCTGTCCTCTCCCCCGCCTCCCCGTGCGGGTTAGGAGATCAAACTCAGGTCACTGGGTTTAACAGCAAGCTCCTTTCTTACCTGAGCCATCGTGCTGACCCAGTCACTCCTGCACTCCTATATTTACGCTGTCTTTCGCAAGTCTGCTGTATGTCACAATAAAACAGGGCAGGAGAGGACAAGACATAGGTAAATAGTAATAGAAATTCTAATATTTTCTTCCCACACCTGGCTTTGAAAAACACTGTAATTAGGCTAAAAAAAATTGGATGATAACCTATAATTAGTCATAGTTCTGGAGTATGTGATAATGCTTGGGGCCCTCTCTCTTCTATGGAGACCCCCATCAATGTTCCCAACATGGCTCAGGTTACAGGCTGCCCCTCAGCCAAGCAGAGCTGGCTACCAAAGGCTCTTCCTCACCCTGGTCAGGATGCCCTTTCCTGGATGAGGGCAGAGTGACTGTGTCAGGCAGGTGCCTGCATTCCTACCTCATTCTCCCATGGGCGGTTCCTCAGAGTGCCCAATGGCAGGACCCGGAGGCTCTCTCTGGGTCATCCTCTGAGCATGAGGAAGACAGAAAAAAGAAATAAAGCAGGTGGAGAGAGAGGAACAGAGAGAGAGAGAGAATGAATATGCACTGGAAGTAGACATTGGGACTGTTTTGGGTTCTGTGGATGTGGAGGAAGGAGAGGGGTAGGAGGTGAGTGGAGGGGAGAGAGAAGGTGATGGCGGAGAGAGGAGTTGCTGTACTGTCCTCGGGCCTCCAAGTGCACAAACCTTACAGCCCCAAGGCTTCTACACAGCAGGTGACTGGCCCAGGGGCCTCCCCTCTCCTCCAGAATGCCTAGAAAGAAGGATTCTGTCCAGGAAGAAAGCCTTCTGGGTTTGTAGCAGTGTTGCCTAGGACAAGAATCCAGGGTGAGGCAGAAAAGCCCTTTCTAGGGTTCAGAAGACAGAAAGAACTGAAGATTCAACCAAGAGCCAAGAGGTCTCGTTCGCCTCATTCTCTCTGCTGGCTGTCTGCCTTTCTCTGACCTCTGCTGAGATTTTCAGAAGTTTCCACTTGTAACCACCTATTTGGACAGTGCAGGTTTGAGTGCCAAGTAAACATCTGGCAACCCTCATTGTCCTGAAGGCCATGAGCAGCTAGGCTGAGGCTGGATCTCTAAGTCCCAACTTCTGTTCTCCTCTCAAGAACACAAAGCCCATGCCAGCCGGCTGCTAAGGCTCCAGTCAGCCCAGGGCAGAGCCAGCCAGCGCTGCCCTGCCAGGCGGCTGAACACACCTGGCGAGAGCTGGGCCTGGGTGAGTGACAGTGGGGTGGACAGTATAGGATGTCACCTCCTGGCGACGCCACATCCCACAGGGACTACAGGGGGTAGAACAAGTGCTGTCCCCAAACTGATTATAAACAAACCAGAGGACAGGCTGTGACTCCCCTTGCCAAACATGCAGAAGCCCTACCTCTCCCCACATACCTACTGGTTAAAAGGGAAGGGGTGGGGATGCTGGCAATCTTTCTATGGGGAGAGCAGGCAAGGCACCCCAAGCCAGAAGAACTAGGGCAAGGACGCAGCGGAGCGGAGGCAGAGGACCAGGGTCTTTGCTGAGCTGTGTATGAGGTCCTGGGCATCAGGTCGTGAATACCTACAGAGTAGGGGTCATGGAGAAACCATCTTGCAGGCATCGTTTCTGGGCATGTGATGGAGTCAACTGTTCAGTCACTCATCCTGCAAAGATGCACCGTGCATCTGCTGCATAGAAGGCTGTCTTCTGGGCAGGAGGAATGGACCCACACAGACCAAATCCCTGTCTTGAGAGGGCGTCTGAAGTCCGGTACCTTCAGCCATCCATTACCTGGGATTCCAAGCTCCTCCCTGCCAGTCACGCCTCCTCACCCCCACCATCCTCTCTCCAACCTCTTCCTATTTCTAAAGACCCCTCTGTCCCTGAGCCTCTGCCTCCTGCTCTCCTGATAACACCCTCAAGGTCCAGGCGACATCTACCTGTAATCACAGCATTGGGGGAGATGAGACCAAGGTAGGAAGACTATGAGTGTAAGAACAGCCTGAGTGACACATGGGGATATACAGTGAGACCCTGCCTCAGATCTTTAAAACACGGGAGCAAACAAAGCCAGACAGAGCGATACGTACCTGTCATCCCACTGCTTAGAAAAGGGAAGCAGAAGGAGCTGGTTTAAGTCATCCTTGACTACACAGTGACTCTAAGGACCGCCTGAACTACGTAAGACAGGTCTCAAAAACAAACATCAACAAAAACCCACACATAGGCCGACCCAACAGCTCAGTAAATAAAGGCCCTTGCTGCCAAGTCCGATGACCTCAGTTTGATCTTGGGTCCCACATAATAGGAAAAAAGCAATTCCTGGAAGTTGTCCTCTGACCCTTCCACACACAGAAGCACCATGGCTACACACATACACACACACAGGATTATAAGTAAATATGATTTTTAGTAAATAAATATAATTTTAAGGTAACATAAATAAATATCCCAGAACCTCCTAGATGAAATGGCCTCCCACAGGGGTCTTCCTAGCATCTTTCTGAGCAGAGAAAGGGATAAATCTTTCTTTTTTTTTTTTTTAAAGGACTTATTTATTTTATGTATATGAGTACACTGTAGCTGTCTTCAGACACTCCAGAAGAGGGCATCGGATCCCATTACAGATGGTTGTGAGCCACCATGTGGTTGCTGGGAATTGAACTCAGGACCTCTGGAAGAGCAGCCAGTGTTCTTAACTGCTGAGCCATCTCTCCAGCCCAAGAACTATTCCTTTTATGTGTGTTTTATGCTTACTGCTAGTGTGCAATGTGATTTAGGGGCAGGTGAGATGATTCCCAGATGCAAGTGCCTGCCGTGCTGGCCTGAGGGCATGAGTTTGAGTCCTAGAACCCACACAAAGGTGGAGGGAGAGAACTCCACAAAGTTGTCCATCCTCTACTGGGCATGGCGGCACACACCTTTAATCCCAGAACTCAGGAGGCAGAGGCAGGTGGATCTCTGTGAGTTTAAAGCCAGATTGGTCTTTCATAGCGAGTTCTAGGGCAACCAAGGCTATGTAGAGAGACCATGTCTAAAACAAAACAAAACAAATGTTGTCTTCTGACGGCCACATGCATGCCCTGGCGTGTGCTCTCCCCATCATACACAATAGGAATGTGATGCAGTGATCAATACGTGCCCTGTGGCCCTGTGTGACGCGAGCCTTAAGGTGACAGGAGCTTAACGGCCTCATCCCAACAATGTCCCAGATCACCAATAACACTCAGCAGGTTCAGATGACCCTGTGCCCAAAGCTACCACTCACTCACCTCACTCTGCCTTACGTAGACAGCATGGATTTCTTAAGCTTGTCCCAGACTGGGACCAAGAATCAGATGGCTAAATACTGCTGAGTTTCCTGGGATGCTCAAATGTGGGTGTGGCTGTAGTGTCCCCTAAGGGTTGAAATTTAATCTCCATTACTCAAAGTGCGGATTAGGATGCTGGAAATACAATCTGAAGCTCAGAGATAGGGCCCAGGAAGTGGTTAGAATTGGGCAAAGTCATCACGATGGAGTCCCCATGACTGAGTCCTTTTTAAGGCAGCCATCGACCTAACGGCCACGGTTTATACCTAGAACCCACAAGAAAGCCAGGCATGGCGGCATGTGCCTATAATCTCAGTGCTAAGTGGGCAGAGACAGGCAGATCCCTCAAGCCATCCAGCCCAAATGAGTTAATAAACATAAGGTTCACGGGGAGACTGCTTCAAAAATGCACGAATAATCTGTGTGGTGGTGAGGCCCACACCTTTGACCCCAGCACTCAGGAGGCAGAGGCCGGCGGACCTTTGAGGCCAGCCTGGTCTCCAGAGGGATTTCTAGGACAGCCAGGGCTGTTACACGGAGAAACCCCATCTCAAAGAACAAAAATTTTAAATAAATAAATAAACAAACAAACAAATAAATAAAGCAAGCGAAAAATTAAATAAACGTGTTGAGCAATGAAGGGCACACAGTGCTGATGTCTGGCCTGGACACACACAAATGCACACAACACACACATGCATACATACACGCCGCACACACACATACATACACACACATACATATGCATACATACATACACACTCATACATACATATATGTACATGCACACATTACACACATACATATATACACAAATACATCACACACATACATACACACACATATACGCACACACATGCACACACACACATCCATAAACACACATATGCACACACACACAACCACAGGCATACATACCACATCCATACTACAAAGTACAAGCACCATACACACATCACAGTCCCCTTCACCCTCCTCTCAACACAAGGTCAGAAGGGTCACATCAGATGTGGTCCCTTGCCTTCAACACAAACTGTGAGTGAAAGCCAAGCCCTATTTCTTTATAGGGTTACTGATTCTCAGTGTTCTGATATAATAACTCAAAATAAACTAACACACGGAAGTCTGGGACAGAAATAGTGCCACACAACTCAGAAGAGTCCTGGCCTTGGAGATCTGCCTTGAAAGCCAAAGAAGTCCAAAACAATCTAAGAGGACACCACTAGAAACATTGGCTTCATTTGAAACCTTGTGTGATCCCAGAACTCAGGAAGCAGAGGCAGGAGGATCACAACATTGAGACCAGCCTGAGATTTACATAGTAAGACCTTATCTCAAAAATAAGTAAAATAGGGGCTTAGCGGTTAAGAGCACTGGCTGCTCTGGCAGAGGACCTGGGTTCAATTGTCAGGACCTACATGGCGGCTCACAACCCTCTGTAACTCCAATTCCAGGGTATCCAACACCCTCTTCTGGCCTCCACAGGTATTGCATGCATGTGATGTGGGAGCACGTCAGGCTAAACACCTATACACATAAAAATTAAAAAAAAAAAAAAATTTAAAAAAAATAAACAAGGAAATAAAGTAGGCCTGGAGGCCTGGAGAAAGACTCTGTGATTAAGAGCACCTGTTGCTTTTCCAAAGAACCTGAGTTTGGTTTCCAGCACAGATAGCGCACAACTACCTGTCATTCTAACTCCAGGGGCCTGATGCCCTCTCCTGGCCTCAATGCGTAACTGCACTCATGAGCATATATACCTATACAGACACAAAGCATAATAAAATATTGGCTGCAAGGATGGTTCAATAAATACTTAATCACAAGGGCCTATGTTCAATCCCTACAGCCCGTGTAAAACTGTGGGATGTGATAGTACATATTTATAATCCCAGAGCTAGAGACACAAGAGACGGATCACTGGATCACCAAGGCTCACTGGCTAGCCAATCTCCCTAAGAGGTGAGCTCCAGACCAAAGAAAGGCCCCGTCTGAAAGAAGGTGGACAGTGTTCCTGAGTATGACATCCAAGGTTGATCTCTGGTCTCTGCACACATGAACACATGCACATTAAAAAAAAAAAAAAAATCCTGCCGGGCAATGGTAGCACACGTCTTTAATCCCAGCACTTGGGAGGCAGAGGCAGGCGGATTTCTGAGTTCGAGGCCAGCCTGGTCTACCGAGTGAGTTCCAGGACAGCCAAGGCTACACAGAGAAACCTTGTCTCGAAAAACAAACAAAAAAATCCTTTCTTTTAAAAAGTAAAATTCCAACCCTCAGAATCCTGTGGAACTACTTAAACATGAAACGTGAAGCAGGGCCGTGACAGCTGATGCGGTGCAGTCCTACTAGGGACGTCGCAGGCAGGCTTGGTGGAGGAGCCTAGAGAAAGGGCGTGGAACCAGCAGGGCTTTGCTTTCATACTGAGGCCCAAGCCACGCCCCCAGAGACCAGGAGGCAGGGATTCTCTGTAAGAGCTCCCAGGTGATTAGAATCGCTAGCCAGCCTGTCAGGAGATGGAAGAGTCCAGTGGCCTCTTTGAAAGCTATGACTACATTTAGAGAAAACTTTGGAGGGAGAAAGCAAGGAAGCCGGGAAGGCAGAAGGAAGGCACTTGCAGGCAGGCAGGCAGGCAGGCAGGCAGGCAGGCAGGCAGGCAGGCAGGCAGGCAGGCACGGGGTCGGCGGGCGCTCTAGATTCTTCTCCATAGCATCAAACCCTACTTTGGGACTCCCACTGTATCGTAACTCTCAACAAGGTGGAATGTCCCCCAGCAAAACTGGGCAAGGCACAGCACTGGCCAGACTCCTTTCTCTTCCTTATTCATCCAGTTAAGACCGGGACCACGGTGGGGTGGAGCTCAGAGGTCTGGCACTCACTTGTCTAGCATGCGCGAGGCTCTAGGTCTGATACCCAGAAGGGAAAAAATATATATGTAATATATGTATTTATATATTTACACACGCGCGCGCACACACACATCACGCACGAAACAACAGTGATCTTGATCATCTGCCTCTCTGGGCTGTCCTCTGATCTCACCCGCTGCCAACCCACTGCACAGCAAAGCACTTCCTGTGGGTGAGATAAGTCTCGGTCCTTCCCTATCGCTGGGATTTTATCTCTGCCCTCAGCAACATCACAGCAGCCAGGAGGATCAGTGTCTCTGGTGCAGGAAGAAGGGGCGGGCAAGAGAGGGAAGGGAAGAGCCATGCCAAGGAAAGGGGAGGCAGAACGATGTTCCGCGGGGAAATCCAAGGGGTAGAGACACTCACTGTTAACTAGGTAGTGCCAAATGCCCCGCACTACCTAGTTAGAGACGGTTGCGAGCCACTGTATCTGTATGCTGGGAAGTGGGTACGCTAAAGCCAAGCCATTTTTCTGGCCTGGAAGGTGGGGGTGTGAGGGAGGAGGTTGTTGGATTTGGGGGTTATTATTCTTTCATACAATACATCCTAGTTCCTCTTCACTCCAGACCCTCTCCACACCCCCCTGTCACCACCCACCTTCTCTCTCTTCTACTTCTACCCCTCTTCCATTTCCCTTCAGAAAAGAATAGACTTCCCAGGGCCGGAGAGATGGCTCAGTGGTTAAGAGGACTGGTTGCTCTTTCCAGAAGTCCTGGGTTCAATTCCCAGCACCCACACAGCAGCTCACAACTGTCTGTAACAACACTTCCACAGGCTCCAACACCCTCACACAGACATACAAGCCATATGTGCAGGCAAAACACACGTGCACATACAACAAAAATAAATAAATCATTTTTTAAAAATTAAAAAAAAAAAAAACAAACCAGGCCTCCTAGGAGTATTAACCAAACACAGCATAACAAGTTACAAAAAGACTAGGCACAAACCCTTATATCAAGGCTTGACAAGCAACCCGGTGGAGGAAAAGGGTCCCAAAGCAGGCCAAAGAGTCAGAGACATCCCCACCACCCCACTGTTAGGAATCTTTTTTTTTTTTTTTTTTTTTTTTTTGGTTTTTTGGAGACATGATTTCTCTGTGTAGCCCTGGCTGTCCTGAAACTCACTCTGTAGACCAGGCTGGCCTCGAACTCAGAAATCCGCCTGCCTCTGCCTCCCAAGTGCTGGGATT
The DNA here is from genome assembly GCF_011762505.2 of Arvicanthis niloticus. NCBI lineage: Eukaryota > Metazoa > Chordata > Mammalia > Rodentia > Muridae > Arvicanthis > Arvicanthis niloticus. The sequence continues at coordinate 55,836,799 of NC_047674.1, read as the reverse complement.
AAAGGCGTGCGCCACCACCGCCCGGCTGTTAGGAATCTTATAAGAACACCAAGCTACAAAATGCAGAGGGTATGGCTCAGACAGGTTCCATGACTGTCAGTTCAGTCCCTGTGCGCCCCCATGATCCCCGGTTAGTTGATTCTGTGAGCCATGTTCTCCAGAAGCCCTCGACCCATCTGGATCCTACAATCCTTCCTCCCACTCTTCCACAACTAGAAGGTGTTATATTTTAAGGTGTTAGATACGTAGGGTGGCCTGTTGGAACCCTCAGCCTTTTTTTTAAAGATATGTGTATTTATGTATGTGAGTACACTGTGGCTGTCTTCAGACACACCAGAAGAAGGTATCAGATCCCATTACAGATGGTTGTGAGCCACCATGTGGTTGCTGGGAGTTGAACTCAGGACCTCTGCAGGAGCAGCCAGTGCTCTTAACCGCTGAGCCATCTCTCCAGCCCCACCCTCACCTTTTAAAAAATGTATGTGCATGTGTAGATAACTTTGGCGGGGGGGGGGGGGGGAGCAGAGTATGCATGCCCATGGAAGCTAGAGGAGGGTGTCAGATCCCAAGAACTGAAACTACAAATAGTTGTGAGCTGCCCAACACGGGTGCTCAGAACCCAGTCCTCTGGAAGAGCAGCAAGTGCTCTAACCACTGAGCCACTTCTCCAAACCCACTTACTGATTTCTCTTTTAAAAACAGGCTCTCTATTATAGCAGAAGATGACCTTGAACTTCTGATCCTCCTGCCTCTACTTCTCCAGTGTTGAGATGACAGGTGTGTGCCACCATGCCCAGCGTGTTTGGAACTAGGGATCAAACCCAGAGCCTCCTGCATGCCAGGCAAGTATCATATCCCAGACTTCCACGGTTCTCTCTTCTCCCTGGAGCACTCCAGGCCTCTGTCTCTCATTTAAACATGCAAACTGACAAGATAAAAAGAGCTCGGGAGTTGGGTGCGTGTTTGTTATTCTAGTACTCTGTGTTTTCCGGGTAACAGCGTTGGCCCTTGCTCTCGGTAGGGCTGACAGAGTGTACATTTCTTAGTCATGGAAACAGTGGCCAGTTGCTAAACAGCCTAGGATCCCATGGTGGTAAGTGGCAGTGTTAGGCCTCTGAGACTGGCAGCCTGGCCCCAGAGCCCACAGTCCCATTCACCCAGACAAAGTTACACTCAGTACAGTGCTAAATACATGGCGTTTAGGGTTAAATCCTGACAAAGAGGGACACATGAGCCAGCCTTGATTCCAGGGACTCCAACAGTCCCCAGGTCTTCTACCACCCACACCCTCCTGTACTGAAGCCTACTGTCCTGGCGCCTGAGGCAGAGACCTGTAGCAGGTCTTTACTGGAGGGGACCCCACCAATGACTAGTGTTTAGGCAAAGGGAAACTGAGCAGAGTCAACACAGATAATTGGAGATGGTGTGGGGTCTCTGGATCCTGGTCCTGTGGCCTTGTGACTTTCTCAACCAAAGCTCTCACTGCCTTTCCTCCACATCTGATGAAACAAGTCCTTATGAGGGCGTCCTGTGGCTTAAAGGGCATGTCATCCATGGCCAAAGCCACAGATCCAGAAAGCTGTCAGAACCTAAGTCCTTACAGGACCAGATCTCCCAGTGGTCCTCTGGGCACCTGGCTCAGAGACACAGAAAAGAGGCCAGGAGACAAGTATAGCCCCAGGGCAGAAGACCCTGGGCAGCAAAAATAAGGTCCCCAAACTACCTACTATACACTCACTTAAAAAAAAAAAAAAAATGCTGGGCAGTGGTGGTGCACACCTTTAATCCCAGCACTTGGGAGGCAGAGGCAGGCGGATTTCTGAGTTCGAGGCCAGCCTGGTCTACAGAGTGAGTTCCAGGACAGCCAGGGCTACACAGAGAAACCCTGTCTCGAAAAAACCAAAATAAATAAATAAATAAATAAAATTATATATATATATATATATATTATAAATTTAAATTTTTTTATGTGTGTTGGTGTTTGCCTGGCTGTATGTCTGTATAGCACATATGTACAGTTCCCGAGGAGGCCAGAAGAAGAATCCAATCCCACAGGACTGGAGTTGTAAGCTGCCATGTGGATGCCGGGGACTGAACGTCAGTCCCTCTAGAAAAGCAGCCAGTGCCCTTAACTGCTGCTTGCTGATCTCTGTCTCCAGCTTCCCACCACCACACCTCTTCTAGGAGAGAGGGCTCAGTGGATAAGAACCCTTGCTGTTCCTCCAGAGGACAGGCTCAGTTTCCAGCACCCTGACTGGCAGCATACAATTGCCTGTTAACTCCAGCTCCGGGAGATCTAGCGCCCTCTTCTGGACGCCACAGGCACCACATTTCATGCACACAGCCTTGTACAAACACACATAAATTAAAATAACTAAAAAAACAAAAAACACTTCTGGCCAACACTGATGTGGTCTTCTTCAGGAATTACAGGGATGTGGATGTTGGAATCAGTTGGCCAGGGCTTAGAACCCCAGCCCTCTGCTTCCAGGCTGTGTGGTTTCCAACAATGTATTTAACTTCTCTGAACCAGTATAATGAAACAATCATTCCTACCCTGATGCAAAGAGACACGCTCTGTGCTGGCAGCTGGTGTTTGCAGCTCGGTTTTATTACAGTCCTGCTCTGGTAGAATTAATATCCTAATGAATACAGTGTTGTGTTCTCGTGACTCTATCAGAAACATCCATCTACACAATTCATCCACAATTGATCCACAAAGAAGACCTGATTCCACAGTTCCACACCCACTACACAAACCCCACGAGTACTCACCAAATACCTGGCCTTCTCTGCCCTCAATCCCCACAGCAGCCTAACAGGTGGCTTCACAGCACGTGCACAGAGGCTGGCTGTATCCTGAGACAGGGATACTTCTGGAAGCTCTGAGAATCTGAGCGCCCAACCCCCACCTCCCCACTAGAGGAGGCCAACTCAGTTCCCACTGTCATTGCTATGGCAGCCCCATGCTGGGCCCCAAGTGTCCCCTGCCCTCCATCCCTAGGACAAAGGCTCAACCTGGCTCTCCTGCCAGCTGTGGTTGGGGAAACCCCTGCTGCTTGCAAAAACCAACTTGACTTTGAAAAGGAAGACACAGAAGCCAGGGGGAAGGGTGGCTGGGCCACTCCCTGTGGGGGCAGGTGCTAAGTAACTCTATAAACCCTGGCTAACGATGCAATTACAGCCATAAACAGAGCCCAAGAGTGATCAGGGCCAGAAGCCAGACCCTCAAAGGGCAGCCAGGCAAGGGGTGGGTCCCCCTCCCACCTACTTCCCAGCATCCAGGAAATGGGGTGGGGGCGGAGGGCAGCTCTCTGATGATGGGATGGGCGGGCACTGGACACCCCAGCGGTACTTGAATGAACTCTTGCCTTCTCTGGCCCACTCCCTGCCCACCTCTGACTGAGTCACCAGGCCATCAGCCCTAAAATGCACAGTTGGCTCTCTGCGGATTCAATGTTCACCTCAGTCGTCCCTTGCCTCATTCCATGGGGTCTGGGACCAAGAAATTTGGGTCTCCATTTAGCTCCACCTCTTAGATAGCCAGAGAATCAACACTCAGCTGTAACAGGCCCGGTAAAGTGTAAGCAATATCCGAGCCTCTCACAGAGGCGAACCCCCAAACAGGCCTGCCCTTCATCACACGCTCTGCTTCGCGGCTCTCCCGTTACTAGGAGGCGAGCTGAAAGAAGGGAACCAATTAAGCCGAGAGAAACTGAGGCACAGTAAAGGCTCCAGAGGCAGCTTGCCCTTCCCCTTTTGCCGCCTCTCCTGGATGGCGGGTAACCACGGCTGGCTCATTTTCTCCAGACTGGGAGCTGCCCGAGGGCAGAGCCTGGGGGATGGCGACTGGCTCCCCGGCGGGGAACCGAGCAGCTCGGGAGGGAACCGGCTACCGAGCCAGGCCTCCGCGTTCGGATCTGCCAGCATCTGCACCTGGCCGCCGTAGAGGAAACTGGAGATCCGTCCCCACCTCACCCCCCCAACAGCCAGAGTGCCTAGTCTGGGCCAGCGGAATCCGGCCCAGGGTGGGTACAGGGGCCTCAGGCCACGTCCTTTCCTGCTTCACCAAGCATCCCCCTCACTTCGGGTCCGGGAAAGTGGAGCCCACACTTCCCCAGCGAACAGAGCGCTCTCAAGTTTAGTCCTGCAATTGTCACACTGAACGGTCTCCTGCAAGACAGGGGAGAACTGACGCAGGTTGGGGAAGGGCGTCGCGGTGAGGGGCAGGCGCAGGATGGAGGGCGGGGGCCAGGGTAGCGCTGGTACAGACCAGCCCCACCCGGGCGGGCGCCCTCCCTTCCTCCCCAGGGCACGGGGCTGGGGCGCGCCAGGCGGCTGCGGCGCGAACCTGCTCGCGCAGCCCCGAGCAGCTCCGGGCAGCGGTGCGTGAAGCCAGAACCCAGAGCACAGCGGGGGCCGAGGGCGGGGGCCCAGGTGGCATCCGCCAGCTCCCTTCCAGGAGGCGCTGAGCGGAAGAGGCGACGGGGTCCGGAGTTGGGGGTGGGGAGACGAAGGCATTGACCTGGCGGGGCGGACTAGCCTGGGGTTGGACAGTGCGAGTGTGGGGGTAGACAGGGAAAGGGGGGCGTATTTTCCGGAATCGAGGACCAAGAGGGTGGCTCAGGGAGGAGGGCAGACGACTCGGAGCTCAAGGGAGCAGAAAGCAAGGTGCACAGAGGGTGCAACCCCGAGTTGGGTTTCCCTAGGGTGGTGGGATAGTTCAAGAGAAGTTTGCCAGGGACATCAGGGGCTGAAACCAGAGGTGTCTTCTGCAAGAGATTCAGGAGACAAATCAGGGAGGGAGGAAGGGATGGGACGTCCACACTACCCCCGGACACAGGCAGCCCAGCCCACGGGGCGTGGCGCCTCTCCGGCCCTCCCACTCCGCGCGACCATCCAGGCTGGGCCAGGCCCCGCCGGCCTTGGTGCCTGCACACCTCCTCGGGCCTTGGACTCCCTCCCCCGAGCCCCCCCCCCCGCCCCCGTGGTATCGGGGGAGGGGGAGCGAGCTCAGGGCCCGGGAGTCCCTCAAAACTTCTTGCAAGTTCACTCCTGCACCTCCCGCCCCAGCTCAGCTTCCCCGGGCCAGGAAGGCCCGTGCCCGCCCCGGCCACTCCCGCCCCGGTTACATAAGGTCGCGGGGAGGCGGCCCCCGGCCCGGCCCGAAGGGAGGGGCCCGAGGGGCTCCCCGGCTGGCGAGCTGCATCGCTCGGGCCACGCGCCGGGTACCCAGGGCTGCACCGGCTGCGGGTGGGTGGCGACGCAGTGCACCCTGTCCTGCTCCAGTCTGTACCCCCCACCTACCCCCCACCTGTCTCAGGCACCCACGGGATGGGAAGTGCGGCGCTGGCGTTCCTCAGCCCCCCTGCACCCCCTGCCCCCTAGTCCCGCTCACCTCGCTCTGAAGGTCAATCTGTCCGCCGCCGGCGCCCTGAGGTTCCGGCAACTTGTCCCAAGTTCGGGTGCCCGGCCCCCGAGCTTCGCCCGCCGCCCGCTGTCGGGCTCCTCGGGCTACGCGCCACCAGCCAGGCCCGCCCCGTCCGCCCTTCCCGCCGCCGTCGGCGCCGTCGCCGTTCTCTGCGTCCCGCCCGCAGCTGCCGCCTCCGCTGTCACCTAGCCCCGCGCCCGGCGCTTGGGCTCCGGCTGTCACTCCGCGCCCACTTCCCGCTGCGCCCGGCAGAGGGCAGCACCCGCCCCTCCTGCGGACCGCCCCCCGTGGGCCTACCGCGGCACCCGCTGGGAAATGTAGTCCCCGTCGCAGCCGCGAAGGGGTCGTCGGGATTTGCAGTTCCATTCTGTCGGCTGAGATTCCCCAGGAGTCAACTTTTGACTTAAAATGTTTGTCTTTTTTTCCCTTTTCAGATTTTCTCTCTCATTTCTATCAATGATGTCCCGTGATAGGACTTACTACATTATCACATCTGGTGAAAGGACCAATAGCAAGCTGCCTTTCTAGGAATGTGACAAAAATATCGGATCCCAAGTGGTCCCTCTTGGTTTGTGTAACAGGAGACACGCCCATAATTGCCAGCCGCAGCCTGAGGAGTTACCTTATCCTTTAGGAACTTTCACTTGGGAAAAGTTTTTATTTCTTTGTTAAGTAATAATAATAATAATAATGTTGTTGTTGTTCTATTAATTATTATTTCAGGGCAAGCCAGTATGAAGGAGAGCTGTAGTTTATTCAATATATTTATAAAATATATACTTATACAAATATATATGTATATTTGGTTCTTCAAGACGGGGTTTCTTTGTGTAGCCTTGGCTGTCCTGCAACTAGCTCCGTAGACAGATTGGCCTCAAATTCACAGAGATCCACCTGCCTCTCAACTGCTGGGATTAAAAGTGTGTGCCACTACCGCCTTGTTTAAATATATATTTTTGAAATGTAGATTTAAAACACAGAGATTAAGAGGAAGTTGAGATTAGGGAGAGAGTAGGCTTACCAGAGAAAATGGGCAAAGGTTCCTCACTGTCTTTTATGATAGCCATATTTTTGTTTTGGTGAGTTCTGAAAGTTATCTTCAAAGGACTGCTGAGAAACTTAAGATCACAGGATGTCTCCTGGGGTGTACCTGATAGTGTTGTAATTGATTAGGTAAGAGGTTATAAAGAAAGTTAGGATATCTTAACTGTAATCAAAACAGTTCTTTTTTGTGGGATTCCCAGACAATGTGTGGAAGAGTGCTAAAGCCATATTCCATGGCTCACGTGCTTGGGATTTAAAGCTGATTTATTGTTATTTTTACCATTGTTTTGTTTTGTTGAGACAGACTCACCCAGTAACTCTAGCTGGCCCAGAATTCATTAGTTGATTATGCTGCCCTCAATCTAACTGAGATCTGCCTGCCTCTGCTTTCCGAGAATGCTGGAGTTTGAGGCGTGTGTGTGGCCGCTCCTGACTGGTCATTCAGACACGCCTAATGGAATTCCCTCTGTGTTTGCATGTTCTATGGTAAACAGTCACCATGCTAGGAGTTTCGGCCCACAGTTTTCACTGTCTACCCTGCCTCAGTTTGGAATGGGGTGCATGACCTGGATCCTGCCCTTTTGTCCCTGCCCCTAAGTGTAAGAGAAAGTGGACCTGCATCAGCCCTGACATTTTACTGTTCAGAATTCCCCAGTCTTCTGCCATGTCTGTCCCTCCTGCTGGAAGCTATGGGCACTAGGATATGGCTTAGCTTGTGGTCCTTCTTCTGCTTCATCCCTTCTCTTCCTGCCTCCTGCCCTTTTCTTCCTCCCCTCCCCTCTCTCCCTTCTTGCTCTTTCTTTTCTTCCTCTTCTCCCTCTTCTCTTGCTCTTCCTCCCTCAATCATGTGACCCCAAGTTTCTGGGGCTTTCTAAGACACTCCTACAGATGAAATCTAGAGCGACACACCTCTCATTGAGCTGGTTAGAGAAAGCCTGGGAGAGAGCTGGCCCTGCAGTCCACAGCCGATGGACAGCCCTCTTTCCAACGCATTGCCCTGGGACTTAGCAGACTGGGCAAAAATATAGTCATCCCAACTCAGCGTCACCCATGTGCACACAGCTTTCCTAGAAATAGCATCTTGCTTCCTCAAGGATCCGTGACTGTTAGAAACGAACATGCATACAGCAGCCTCCGGAAAACTCTAGTCAAAACCACTTCAAAGTTGAAGAGACAAACTCTTCGCTCTGTGTCGTGTTGCCCCCTGATATGCCGCTAGTGGGCATTCCTGTGGCCTTGAGGCCAGTGGGAGAGTTTGGGAATGCTCAACAGAGTATTCTCCCTTTGCTCGGCATGCACGAGCCCCTATCCCCATTGCCAGTTTTATCTCTTCAGAGGGACTCTGTGAATAGGTCCCAAACACTGAAGAGTTCAGTCCTATCTCCAAGCCTGGCTTCAAACTCCATTTCACTTGGCATCTGAGTGACCCACCAGGAAACCGTGTGGCCACTAAGGTCAGTCAAAGTGGAACTTGCCCTGTCTCTCACAGTTCCCGAGACCCAGGAATCTGACAAGTCACAACATTGCCCAGTTCCCCCACTCCACACACCCCACACACAAATAATGCAACAGGCTGGTCAGTATGGAGGACTATTTATTATTAGGGAAAGTCTAGGGTCCAGAAAGGAAAGCTGGATGCAGAGAGGAGGGATAGAGGGAAGAAGGGCACAGGGGCATCTAGATGGCAAGTCTAGACAGAAGGAGCAAGGCCCACCCTGTTATTGCCCATGTCGAAGACAGCATAGTAAGACCTGAGGAAGACATCCCCAAGGATCCAGAGGGGCTGGCCACTCTCAGAGGTCAGAGAGATGCTCTCAAGACCCACCATGCAGGCGCCTTCCTCCTGTTCAACAGAAAGACAAGAGTCACCCATTTGTTTACCTGTGGACTGAACTTCAGCCCTTGAATTAGCAGAAAGACTATCCAAAGGGCTCACTGGACAGCTGACCCTCCGTAACAAGGACTGCTGAGCAATGGTTCTAAGGGGTGGAAGTTTCCTTCCTCCACAGCTACCTTCCCCCACGCTCCGGGCCTACAGCAGGTCAGCAGGTAGCTAAGCTTTGAAGACAGACCAACTTGGGTACGAACCTTAGTGTGACTTTCCCAGACCCACACCAAATCCTGGAAGCTCTGCCCAGAGGAACGAGAACTTACCTGAATGATGTAGGAAGAGGGTGACAGGGGGAACTGGACACCGTTGAGGACAAAACTGAGGGTAGGCAGGCTACTGATGCTGTCGCAGCTCACAAAATACTGCAGAGAGGAACATCTCTCTCAGAAGACTGCCCGTCACACCCACCACCCAGACGTTCTACACCCTAGGCCCACGCCCACAGTCTGCTTTGGACCAGAGGGCATAGGGTCAAGGGAAACCTGACTGACAAACTTTCAGTATTCAGTAGCATTCAGCATCCAAGGAGACCTGAGGAACCCACTAAGCTAAAGCTTTGCTCCTGACCGAATTTCCACTCTGGGAGATTGAATGGCTGCCCTCCCTCAGGTAACACTCTTTAACATACAGATCTGTAGAACATATGGCCCATCAGTGTCTGCCCAGAATCCATGAGGATGGGCTCAGTAGTAGGCAAACTTTCCTCTGGGTTTAGGACGGAGAGGAACAGGAGAACAAGCAGAGGTGAGGAGAGTGTGGATTATTATTGTCACTCATTTGTGTGGCCCCATCTTCTAGTTATTTTCCTCCAATCTTAAAATCCAGACAATGTTCAATCCATATTTCAAGGTGACTTTGGCTCAGAAGAAATTCTTGCTTTGCTTTGCTAAATTACCAAGGCCACTACCCTGAGGAAGGGAGCCCCTTCCCAGACTCACCTGTCCATACTCTCCTTCCTCGGCTCCTATGGTCTGCAGAAGTTCACTCAGGTACTGGGCAGGCATGACGAGCAGAGAGGTACCTGTGTCTACAATGCCTTGGCAGCCAGAGGAGGAGCACCAGCCAGAGGCCTGATCGCCAACAAGGAAGCTGAAGAGTAAGAAGATAGCAGCCTCAGTCCCCACCTGATCAAGGCAGTCAGGGGGATTTGCACCACAGTGGCATAGGTGGCTGCATACAGAGGCCAAGTTGTTCTTAAGGAAGGTAATCGGACCCCCACCTCACATCACCCTAGAGTCTATTCAAGGCCATCTGAATGGCCACTGAATCTACTTTCAAATTCTCAAGGAAGGCTCTAGACACACTGAAAGCCAGAGAGTCACTGGTTGTCGCAAGGATGGTGAAACACTCAGTTTCTAAGCTATAGTGTTGGACTACAGGGCCCTCCCTCGTGTCTGAGATCCTAAGTGCTGACCGTCCCTGTGTGGCCTCACCCCCTCTTCTCCAGAGTCAGCTGGGCTTCCATGCTGCTGTATAGGAGGCTGTGACTTTGGAGGAGGTTTTCTCCCACCCGACCCCTACCAGCAGTGCCTGGATGGGTGGGTGGCTTATTATGTCTGAGGTACAAGGTGACACTCCCTGAGGCCTGTCCACAGACTCACTCATCGATGGTTATCTGCCAGTAGAGCTCCTGAGTGACAGGAATCCAGGTGAGCTCTCCAGAGTAGAGGTTCTCGTCCACGCCTCCAAACACAATCTGTCCACCGTTAGACCCCTGCTGACTACAGAGGACAAAAGGAAGGGTAGGGGTGAACATCAAAAGAATTCCAGTGGTCGGTTAGCCATTCTCAGAGGAAAACACCTCTTCCCCTCATTTCACACGGGAGCTTCCTGAGCACAAGCTCTGTCTCCCCCAGACTGGGGCTTCCTGAGGACAGTCTGTGTTTCCTTCAGTTTGGGTCTCCTTGAAGATGGGATGTTTCCCTCAGATGGACTCCCTGTCTGGGCCTCTCAGAATCCTCAGTGCTTCAGACTCTGGAGGAAAGTTGTCCTTCAAGTCCCAGCCCCACCCCCACCCCCAGAAGGGGCAGCTACTTTGTGAATGCCACCAGCTACTGCCCTGTCTTATGCCTTTCACTTTGTGCAGAGATGGAGCCTCATGCAAGGTCAGGCTGCTCACTTTTCTACTGGGATAGACAACTGAGGCTTGGCTGGAGGAGGAGGAAAGACTTTTCTAGTAGCCTCCCAGCCAAAGGTAGAGAGCAGGGATGGACAGAGCTCCCAAAGGCGACATGTAGTGATTTATAAACAGGCAAAAAGTAAGTCCGCAGAGTTGGTGACAAAGTAAAATTCAGGCCCTTAAACCACAGAGCGTATGGACACTCTAGAAGGTAGCTAACTTGGAAGAAAAAAGGCAGACAGAAAGAAAGACAGAAAGACAGAAAGACAGAAAGACAGGAAGACAGGGAGGAAGAGAGGAAGAGAGGAAGAGAGAAAGAGAGAAAGAAAGAAAGAAAGAAAGAAAGAAAGAAAGAAAGAAAGAAAGAAAGAAAGAAAGAAAGAGACAGAGAAAGCGTGAAGCCCAGCCGGCGCCGGTTCATGTCTGCTAGAAGGATAACACCAGGTTAGAAGTCGATCCTGGACCTCGACCCATAGACTCCAGAACCAGTTGGAACAACAGATCAAAGGAGATGAAGTGAGATTACTACACAAAAGAGATACGCAATGGAAAGTCTCTGCCAGAGTGGGCCCTCAGTCGGGCAGGCACTAGAGGTGGATCCAGGAAGTGCTAGAGAGAAAGCCAGAGCCCTGGATTTGAGCGGGGGTGGGGTAGAGGGTGTGATGGGGGAGCTTGTCACAGACTCAAATGACAAAGAACAATTGTATGGACTGGCAGGATGGCTTAACAAGTAAAGGTGCTTGTGGCCAAGCCTCACGAGCTGGGTTCCATCTTTGGGACCCACACAATAAAAAGAGAGAACTGACTTCTGCCAGGTGACCTCTGACCTCTACAAGCTCACTGTGGAGTGCATTCCCAACCCCTGCTCTAATATAAATAAATAAATGTTGAAAAAAAATAGGAGTGGACAGGAAACAGATACGGATGGGGTGGAGAGCACAAAATTCAGGAACTAGAGAGGAAGGCTGGGACAGGTATGGCTGAAGCCGCCAACCCTCAAACTATTGAACCTTGGTTGAGTAGCAGAAAGACTGAGAGCTTGCTAAGTTGTTGTTTACCTGCCAAGGTAGACACCGAAGAGGGGCTGAGAGAGAGCGCCCTCCCCCAACATGCCCTGCAAGGCAGTGGTGGCACCCCCTGAAGACAGGCCGGGGTAGGCCAGGCCCATGATGCCATCGAATTGTGCGTAGACAAAATTGGTACCAGGCTCGTTCTCACTCAGGCCAAACTCCTGGTTGGGGACCTGAATGCTTTGGACCTGGGAATGGAGGTTAAAACACAGGATGGTGACTACCCAGACTGGACCTCCCACCTCCAGACCCTCTCCCCGGAGATGTCTTGTTCATCTCCACTCAAGTCCTCACCTCTTTGATAGGTCTGGCAGGAACCATATTGTCTTTCAAGAATCAGCACTGACAGTATTGTCCCTGGCCCTGGCCCACCCCTCTCCCCTCTCTCCTTAGCACAGCCTATGTTCCTGAAGAAAAATGGCCACAACTGAAGGGTTCTTCATGGCTTCCCTGACACGTAATGAGGGTCAGCAGGTGAATGGATGAGGTCTTATTGTGCTGACAACCCATCCTATGAACAGTGTTCCCATCACACAGCAAAGGCTTTGCCTACGGCCCTCATCTTTCTCCCATCCCCCGGCCAGCAGTAGGGAACTTGACTCACAGTCAGAGTGTCATAGCCAAAGAAGCCGGTAAGGCTGCCGGTGCCATACTGCAGGGAGAAGGTCTGATCATCGGTGTAGTAGGTAGAGGACTTGCTGGGGTTGTAGCGGGTGTGGGTGACTGTAAGAGAGGCAGGACATAGAGGACAGCCTGGTGAGGACTTCAAGCCCAGAGTGTGCTATCTCTCCTCAGCCTGTACTTAAACTCCAGGAGGTTTTAGCTTCCCCTACTCACTCCCTCTTAGGCGTGAATAGGTCGAGCATGCCTTCATCCCATGGCCTCCACCCCTTTAAGAAGCTGGCTATACCAAGATCCCGAGTAGCATGAGATACGACCAAAGAGAGACTCCTTGGACCAGAGATAATAGGATTCCAAGGTTCTTCCATGAACCAAAATAGTATTATAAAGGTAAATTCCATCTGCCTGCCCAAGCTACTGCAGAACAAGATCACACCCAGTACTGTTCCAACCAGTCCTGTAGACACACTTGATGAATGTGTCTTTAGACACATGGCGAGTGGTGAGGTTGGGTAGGGTGAATATCTATGGCACTGACTGTTGGAAACAGTAGCAATTGTCCAGGAGAAAAGGGGATACCATTGCCCAGGTGACCAGGATGGGTAGGGTGGAATAATGAGTGGGTAACGTGATCTGGCATAGGTGAAGGTATAGATTGCTTAGCAAGGAAGGCAATGGAGCCACCCAGCTGCAGAGCCAGCCTCTTGACATGGCTTGGACATGTCACATGACTGCAGACTACCACCATCCTCTCCAGGAGTGGATTTCCTCCCAGCATTCTTAGGAAGGTGTCTGTCCCCTTTGCTGCCCATCCAGCACTCACGGCAGGCCTCGCTCTGGCAGTAGATAGAAGACACCCACAGGTTGGAGGAGCCAGTGTCAAAGAGGACCAGGAAGTTCTGGGGTGGAGTCCCGATGCTGATCTCACCATAGTAGGAAGCCTGGTGGAGTAGAGGATGTCACCGGATAAACTGTTCAGCTCTGAACCACCCGAGGGCTCACCGACTCCAAAAGTAAGTGGAGAAGGACTGCCCTTCAGACCACACCAAAACCACTGGCCCAAGTCTTCCCTTGAAACCTGCCCCAAGCCACAAGGGATGCTCAGTCTGTGCCTGCCCCAGACAGCCACAAGTCTCTTTGTGGGCTCAGCTGTAAGGACAGAAAGGACCCCCTACCCCAGGCTCTTCAAACAGTTGCCTATAGTAGATTGAAAGAAGAATGTGCACCCCAGGGCAGGATGGCAGGGGACCCTTTGGCAACAGAGACAGAGACTCCCTGGGGGATGATAAGACTTACATCCATGTAGGCCATGGGCTCATAGAGTACACTGTAGTCACCAAATTTGCCAAAGCGGTACTTCTGGGCAGGGTTGTACTTGTGGGTCTTCAGAAAGTCCTTAAGGACACCCTTTTCCTTCATGGTCTCACGGATACTCTTCATCCTTTTCAGGGGGACCCTGTGGAAGGCTGTGTGTTAGGCTCAGGCCCTGCTTTCTTCTTCTTTCTTAACTTTCTCCTTCCATACCTCTCTCTGTGTCTCCTGGCTCCACCCGTGTGCCTGGTCTCTGCCAGTCTGCCCCCACGCATGCCCACTGAGTCTCTGTCTCTTCCTCTCATTCTCAATTTCTTTCTAGCTTTTTTCCCCTTCATCTCTTTCTTCCCATTTCCTCCCTCACTCAAACTCCTCCTTAATGCTTGTTTCAAGATTCAGATATTAATCAACTTCAACTACATCCATCCTCACCCTACATAAAAGGTCTACTGCCCAGGCCCCCTGCTCTACCACAGCCTGTAATTCTCCCCCAAGAACAAGAGGGTGACTTGGAGAATTGTTCTTGTTAGAATCAGTGTGTTCATGTTTTTGAGGCAGGGTCTCATGTGTCTCAGGCTGGCCTCAAAGTTAATACGAATCAAAGAGTGGCCTCTAATTTCTGATCCTTCTGCTTCTCCGTCCTAAGCATGTGCTGCCACACTCAGTTTATAGAGTTCTGGGGGTCGAAGCCAGAGCATCACACATGATCGGCAAGTATGCTACTCAGTGAGCTACATCCCAGCCCACACGACTACACTTTTTTAAAGGTGCCAGAGAAAGCAGGTTCACCCCAAAGAATCCTTTCCTATGGGGTCCTGGGACACTGAGTACCAGCCGACATGACAGGGCATGGGGTAAAGGAAATAGTGCCTGTCCTCCCTACTTGTTGGTAACTTTATGGCCCCAGGGGGCATCACCGTGCCTCTTGGGACAGTCCATAGGGAAGTGGCTTAGGAGATTCAAAATCAGAGCTTAGAAGTCATGGCTTCTGTTGATGTCACTGATGTCACCATAAGCGTGGTCTAAGTGGCCTACCATTGCCCAGTGGTCTCTGCAGATCCACCCACTTGCACCGCAACCTAGAATTCCTTTTCCGTCTTAACTCCTCATTCTCGTAGGACTCTCTGTTCCAGGATTTCTCTGCTTAAACCTCCACAGGAACCACACCATTCACCTCTACTGCAGTTGCACAATGCAAGCTTACGGAAGGAGCTAGCTGGCCTTTCAACCAAGAAACTACCAGGTAGCAGGCCTGGTAAGGTGGCTCAACAGCAAAAGGGGCTTGCTGCCAAGCCTGAAGAGTTGATGTAGTTCCTAGCACCGTATGGTAGAAGGAGGCCCTGACTCCTGGGATCTGTCCTCTGATCTCCACCTGTATTCAGTGGCACAAGTACACTTACACCCCCCGCCCCATGCCCATACACAAAATATATTTTAAAAAGAAGAATTTGAGTCATAATTTTAAAAAAAGAAATATGCCCATACACAAAATATATTTTAAAAAGAAGAATTTGAGTCATAATTTTAAAAAAAGAAATTATGAGCTATCCAAATCTACAGATGCTCGAATCCATGGGTATTACTTATAACCTGCATGAACCCCCACACTACTTTAAAGTATCTGTAGATCAGTGTGAATACCTACAAAGGGGTTGAAGGCATGGCTCAGTGGTTAAGAGCACTGCTTGCTTTCCCAGAAGAGCATGGTTCAAGTCTCAGCACCCACAACCTGTTGGAATGCCTGTCCCAGGGGATCTGATACCTCCATAGGCACCAGGCTCCGGGTTCCCACTTTGAGGCTCTCCAAGCCTAAAGCCACTCTCCAGTCTCACCTGACCAAAGATGCCTCCAAGAGCGGGAGGCAGAGCAAGGCTACCACCATCCACTTCATGACGCCGGTTTGCAGTGGTCTCACAGGAAGAAATCACTTCGAGCTCGACCGTTGCAGTGGAGTGAAGATCTGAGCAGGACTCCTTGCTTTTATACATCCAGGAGCTAGCCCAGCCCCTAACTCCCAGCCCTGGGCAAGCACATCCCCCACCCCACCCCACCCCAAGCCAAGATGTTCCTTGTACTCCGTGTATCAATAGTTTCTGTGTGTTTTTCCTTCTGGAGTGGGACCAGGACACTTTTCATCTTATTGACTTTTTTAATTCAAGCAGGGAAGGCCAGGAGGTAAAAGCGATAAGAGAGAACAAAGTAGCCGTACAGAAGAGTGGCAGAGATTATGCCTCTGGGAATCAGAGTTTCGATATAGGCATCTGGGCTGAGGGCTTGAAGAAGGGGCCTAAGGCCTGGAACCTGACGGTTGGCTCCTCAAGCTTGGCACTATTGATATTTGGAAGCAAATAATTCTTTGTTTCTGGGCATGGTCCTGTTTACTAGCAAAACCCCATCTTCCCACTAAACGCTAAAAGCAGCCCCCCATCCCACCCCCACCCCGACCCCAGGCTGTAGCCACCAAAATGTCTCTAGGTGTTGTTGCTTTGCCCTTGGAGACAAGGCCTTGAGGAACCACCTAGTTCACCAGCAGGCGATGTACTTGGATGTCTGACTTAAGTCGTGTTTCCCAATCCCCCTTAAACTTCTGGAGCTAAGGTTCAGGGGGTCTGGAGGATAAGGGTCCAGGAAGCAGTCTGGTGGCTGTGGTCACAGTGGCAGCAGTCTGTGGTGACAGTACTGATGCTGAGGCCAGGCTGGCAGATGACATCAGAATTGGGTGGTGGTTTGGAAGTTTTCAGCATGAAGTCCTGTCCCAATTCAGTGGGAATCGCTCCCAGGGGAGAATCACACCATACACCCACGTGAACAAACTCAGAGCAGGGTGTGAGTAGAGGGTCACACCTGCATCCTGCTGTTTCTCCTGCTGTCTCTTTCCCCTTCCCATTGCTACCTGGGAGCTTTATTTGATTTGGGGTTTGGGAGTTGAACCGAGGGTCTCATATGTGCCAGTCAACTCTACCACTGAGCTGTACCCCAGGCCGCTTTGTGGATGTGTTCGTGTGGTGTATGTGTGTGTTTACATGTGTGTGCGCCTGCATTCATCTGTGCAGGTACATGTGGAAGCCAGAGGCTGATGTCAAAATGTCTTCTTCAATTATTTATTTTTTAAATTTTTAAATAAGGGGTTGGAGGTGGAACGGAGATGGAGGTGGTAGTGGCAGCGGTGGGGAACACTCATGTGTTACCACTGAGGGAGTTTTTTCTCTTTTTCTACCAAGTGGGTTCTGGGGGTGGAACTCAGATTCTCAGGCTTGGTGGCAAGCTCCTTTACCAACTGAGCCACTTTGCTGGCCCTCCACCTTATTTCTTTTTAATGGGGTCTCTTGCTGAGTACTGAGCCTGATGTTTCATCTAAACTGAAGGCTGGCGAGTCCCCGGGCTCTCCCTGCCTGTCCTCCGGTGCCAGGGTTATAGATGCATGCGATATATTCATAGCCTGCTGTTTATGTGGGTGATGAATTTGAACTCAACTCTCCAAGTTTGCATGACCTAGACAATTTTTTTTTTAATTTTTATTTTTTTAGGTGGAGACAAAGTCTTACACTGTAGACCAAGTTGACTCGGAACTCACTACGCAGCCCAGGTTGACCTAGAATTCTAAATCGTCTTCCTGCCCTGGTTTCCCAGGTTCAGGGATTACAGGTGTGCGCTACTCTGCCTGGGTATTTTTATTTTTGAGACAGACACTTGCTAATTTGTACAGGGTAGACTTGAACTCACTCTGTAGCCTAGGCAGGCCTTGAACTTATTGTCCCCCAGTGTCGGCACTACCAACCTACTGTGTAGGTAGGATCACAGTAGGCCTGGCTCTCCTGCCTTTACGGCTTCTCAAAGCCCCTCTGTCTCCCCTATTACCCTCTTCAAAGCCCTTACCCACATCCACTAACCACTCTTTCACCCCTCTAACCTTGCTACACTCTTCCCATGCCTTGCGTGAGCTTAGTCACCAACAAGCTCTCTATTTGGAGTCAATGGAAAAAGTCCCCTGCCAGCTCTGTCACCTTTTACCCCAGACTCAGGGCCCCATATAGATTTAACACACCCACCGTAGCACTGTAGGCAGAAGGCTGGGATCAGATCTGCTAGGCACGTATGTCATCTCTCCAGTAGGAATTTTCCATTCTGGCAACTGCTACCCACCGCCCCGCCAAAGCTCTGGAGCCTCCCCAAGCCTGTGATGAGAGAGGGGAGGGGGAGGAGGGACTAGGTGTCTGCCTGGGCCTGGCACAGACAGGGAGGTCTCTGTGTGTTTGTGTTTCAAGCCTAGCTTGGCTCTCCTTCCCTAGAGCCTTCAGAGACCCACTGGAGTCTGGGTTGGCGGGGTAAGGTATGGGAGCTCCAGATTTGGTGAACAGGGAAAAGATAGTGAGAGAGTCTCTGGTACTTGCCAGAGTCATGGGGTGTTCTAAGTCTCTGAGGCCTGCCAGATTCCAAAACCTCAGCTTTCAGGAACTTTTCCTTGACTCACTAGGACTCTAGGAGTCCTTGTCAGTCAAATCCCTAGGCTAAGTTCTGCCACATCTACAGAGTATTCCTGACCTGTAGCAGACCAGGCCATCCCTGCTCAGCTGACCGGCTCCAGGGATTCTACAGCCCCTGTGTGCCCAACTTGGCCTTCTGACAGCTCTGTCATTCACTTCGGGGTTCCCAGATGTGCCAAGCCCTCCTCTGCCCCTCCCTCGTCTGACCCCCTGCCCAATATCTAGAAAGCTCACTTTTTTTTTTTACGTCTCATGGATCTTTAGGACCTGAAGACACTTCAGAAGTCAGCAGGGCCATCTTCCTCTGTTCAGTGTAGTCTTGGGTACCGAACCACTGGTTTCAGCCCAAGCTCACCCTCTGACCCCACGCTGTATCTTCAACAGTCTCGGAGAAGTCACAAGCTGTTCCCCAGAGTGTTTTTCAAATTACATTTATTTATTTATGTATTTATTGTATGTGCATTCATAGACTTGGGCACCTGTGTGCCACGGCTAATGTGTAGCCATCAGGGGGATTGAACATAGGTCTCCAGGCTTTACAAGTACTTTTACCCCCTGAGGCATCTTACCACTCCTCCTGCCCTGGTGTATTTCATTTCGGAAGCTCCCAGTGTGCTAACACTCTTCATGGTCCCCTACCTATCCAGGGCTCCAGAAATCATGAACAATTGGTGATAGTTTTCAGTGGCTCTTAGCCACTCCTCATGCCTCCTTATCCAGGTGGTCCAGTTTCCACCCCAAATTCTCATTCCCTTCCTGATCCCTCAGCAGCTTTCTCCTCGGCAGTCCTGCTGTTTTCTCACTTAACAAGGCCACCCTGAAAGCTACCTCCCCTTTCAAGACCCAGACAAAGGCCACAGAGCTCTCCCTGTGGTACTTGCCAACTCTGAAACCAGTGTGGAAAACAGATTTTCTGTTCCTTATGGCATTTATTTCCTATCCCAGTGACTTTACCCAAATTCTACAACCTCTAACTCACAGAAAGAGTCTCTCTCCCTACACACAACTTCTTAAACAGTCAAAGATGAGGGCATCGCAAAGTCACGCAGGGAGCTGGCAGTATTTCTAGGTTGTGACAACCAGAGTTGGATGCCATCAAGCCAGGCATAGTGGCATACACTTTTAACTCCAGCACTCGGGAGGCAGAGACAAGGTCAGTATGGACTGCATAGTGAGTTCCAGTTAGGATAGTCAGAGCTACATAGTGAGACCTGGTATGGGGGTATGGGGAGGATAACGACCATTGCTTATCCTTCACCTATGGCAGACATCACTAATCAATCAAGTCAACTATGGCAGACATCATTAATCAATTATATCATTCTTTCACACTATGCTCAGACAGGGTCTTAGACATTAGACTGCAACCCTTCTGGGTCCATCATCGCCTCTCTCTCTCTCTTTCTCTCTCTCTCTCTCTCTCTCTCTCTCTCTCTCTCTCTCTCTCTCTCTCTGTGTGTGTGTGTGTGTGTGTGCTCTTCTGTGCAATCACGTGGATGGAAGCCAGAGGTTGAGATCAGGGTGCATTTCTTCAATAAGTTCTCTACCTTATTACCCTAAAGTTTTTTTTTATTTCTCTATATGTATACGCACATACAAGTGCACAGCTTATGCGTGTGGATGCCACTGGAGGCCAGAATTGGGTATTGTGTCCCCTGGATATGAATTAACAGGTGGTTGTGAGGCTTCCAGAATATGACGTACCGGGAACTGAACTTGGGTCCTCTGGAAAGAGCAGCAAGTACTCTTAACTGATGTACCACCTCAACACCCCATTCACCCTTCTTTTGAAACCGGTTTCCTCACTGAACATAAAGCTTACAACTTCATCCATCTTAGCTGTCCAGCAAAACCTGGGTTTCCTCCTCTCTCCACCCACCATCCCTGGAGCATGCACCACCACACCTGGCTCTTGTATGGGTTCTGGGAATATGAACTTAGCTCCTTTGTCCTGAGCCATCTCCCGGGACCTTTAATAACATTTTGGATTTTTGTTTTGTTTTGGTTCTGAATGCTGGGATAGAAGCATGTGCTGTCAACCCTAATGACCTGCATTTTATCCCTGGTGTCCCACACGATGGAAGAAAAGAACTGATTGTCCCATAAAATATCTTTTGCTCTCTACAGGTATGCTATGGTACACATGTGCAAAACATATAAACAAAAAATATAACATAAGAGTTAGGAATGTCAAATTTCATTTAAAATTATACACATACACACATAACTTTTTATGAAAATTAAGCTGGGCCTGGAGTGTCACTCACTGATAGAGTGCTTGCTTAGCATCCATGAGACCCTGGGCTCAAAGACCAACATCAGCAAAAAGAGAGAAAAAGCAGGGCAGTGGTGGCGCACGCCTTTAATCCCAGCACCTGGGAGACAGAGGCAGGTGGATTTCTGAGTTCGAGGCCAGCCTGGTCTACAGAGTGAGTTCCAGGACAGCCAGAGATACACAGAGAAACCCTGTCTCGAAAAACCAGAGAGAGAGAGAGAGAGAGAGAGAGAGAGAGAGAGAGAGAGAGAGAGAGAGAAAATGATTTAAAAAAAATCAAGGTGGCTTTAAAGTATAAGTGTTCATACCTTTCAAATTACCCAGCAGCCCTTATTGTACACACTTATGTTTTAACATAGCCACACTCCCTGTGCCAAGGCAACTTCTGTTCTGGCCTTATCATGTTCGATTGTCACAGGAACACATTTCCATGCATTAAGATAGGCTGAGCCCTTATCGGCTTCCCAGGCTGCATGCTGCTGTATCTTTTTGGTAGCTAGGAGTACTTGGCCCAATTCATTTGGGTTCCTTCCAGTTTCCCATTGTTATCAATAGCTCAGGCTCCCACACTAGAATTCATCCAAAGACATAGAGTAGTGAGTCTCCCACGGTCAGAGGCATGCAAGCAGAGGCTAGAGGAACCTGTCTGAGACAGTCAAGGGTCTCTTGCTCTAGCTGTGACAGTGAGCCAGGATCTGAATTTCTCCTGTGTGCTGGGATGTGTAAGCTTACCCACGGGTTTCTATAACCCTTGTCTTTGGCAGCTCACAACATGAATTTTTAGTTACAGTATCTGGTGTTTGCTTAGATTTTTACTTTTTCCCTTAAATGTTGCAAGAGTTTGTTTATTATTTTTATTATTGTTTGAGGGGAGGGGTGCAAAGGCTCACTCTGTCGCCCCAAATAGCCTGGGACTCACAGACAGTCCTGCATCTGCTCTCCAAGTGTTAGGATCACAAGCTCGAGCCATTTCTTGCCAATGTCGTCTTTGATTTTTGATTTGTTTTGTTGTTGTTATTTTTAAGACAGGCTCACACTATATCACCCCAACTAGCCTGGAACTCAGTATGTAGATTAGACTGGACTGGAATTCACAGAGATCCTCCTGCCTCTGCTTCCTGAGTGCTGGAGCTCACAGCTTTCTGCTGGTGACTTGAACATCTGGGAATGGGTTGCAGCTCCAATATCTCTATGGTGTCTGTCTGGTGGTGACTTCCAGTCTGCTCATTCCTTTTGAATTTATTGATTAGGTGTCTGTTGTACACAAGAACTAGACCTGAGGCAGAAAGTGGTCTTTTCCTCCCCGGGCTAAAACATCCCCGTTCCTGAAGGTGCAGAAGGCAGAGCACTTTGTATCTTTTTCATCATCCAGTTCTCAGTGATTCCAATAGAGAAATCAGTTTTATCTGTTCCTATCTTAAACATCTGGAAAGAAATGTCTGTTTCAACAGATACATAGAAAGACAAATTGTTTTTGTCCTCTGGTCTATTGATTAACTATGGTTGCTCACAGAGGATTGCTCGCCTGCCCTGCCAGAAAGAGGCACTCTGGGTAGGTGGGGAAGCTCAGACTCACACCAGCTTGCAGAAGGAGAGGAGGGTTGGGGCCACGGATCACACACACTTAGGATGGCTTTCTTTGTTTCTGATTCAGGTTTTGTAGCTCCTCCCACTCCATGTGCTTCCTCCCCCAATCTCTATCTGTGTCTCTGACAAGGTCTGGCTGTGTAGCCCACCCAGTCTGGCCTTGAATTCATGCTCCTCCTGCCTTAGCCTCCTAGATGCTGAGATTATGGGCAAGTGGCCGCTCAGCCTGGTTTCAACTCTATATGGCTGACAAACAGCAGCTAAGATTTTTCATTTCTAGAGAAAGAATGAGATCACAATTCCTAGAAAAATTCTATTGGATCAGGCACCTACTCCTGGACCCATCCACTGTGGCCAGCAAATAGGAACCAACTAGATCCTGGCTACTCCCTCAGGAAACACCTTGAAGACGGTGAACAGGAACACTCGGATTTAAGTCCTCAGTAAGGCCCTGGGAGGAGCAAGGGGTGTTTTGGGGCCAAGACTGTCGTAAATGTCCACATTTCTGCAGTGGTCCCCATGGGCCCTGCATCCAGCTTGATTCGCCTCTCTCTTCGTGTATATGGAAGGATGTGCTGCATGTCTTACTACTACATTCTCTTTTGGAAACCAGTGTCTACCATCCATCTGTTCTTTGACCCGACGAGCCACTTGCAGTCTAAGTCCCATATAAAATGAGATGAGAAAACTCTGCAGTGTATCCACATAATTCAGTGAAGCCACAATTACAGAGGATGAGAAAGCACACAGATTTTAAGCATCTATCTATCTATCTATCTATCTATCTATCTATCTATCTATCTATCAATCGATCTATCATTCATCTCTCCGTGTGCACAGCACAAACATCGAGCTGAGAGAACAACTTGGAGAGTCAGTTCTCACCTTCCAATTTAATGTAGGTCCTGAGTATCTAACTCAGGTCCTCAGTTTAAGGTCAGCCTAAGCCAAATGAAACCCTACTGAGACAGACAGAGAGAGAGAGAGAGAGAGAGAGAGAGAGAGAGAGAGAGAGAGAGAGAGAGAGAGCTGAGCATAGAAGTGCACACTGTAGAGTTTGAGACAAGAGAATAATCTTAAGTTCAAGGCAAGCCTGGGCTGCTACACAGTGAGTTGCAGGTCTACCTGAACTACACAGAGACCTGTCTCAATTGATGATGATGATGGTGGTGGTGGTGGTGGTGATAAGGATGAAAAGATGGTGGAGTGGCTAAAAGCACACATTGCAATTGCCTAGAAGGTACACAACTGTGTGTAACTTCAGTTCCAGGAAATCATTGCCTCTGACCTCCTCGGGCCAGCTGTGGCTAACATGTGACATGAAGGAAGTCTCTCATGCTCTCTGAGTTTCAGGATTTCATCAATGGTCAACAATGCAACCCACTGCTGAGTTCTGCCAGATGACTCTCAGTGAGATATGTGTAGTGTAGTATGGTGTACTGACCCTCTGGCTCCTGCTAAATTCATCCAGCATCCTGTAACACTACACACAGCTAATGCTGTCCGGTGGGCAGGAGGATCACAAGTTCCAGGCCAGTGAAGCCACAAAGAGAATTTAGGAAAGTGGGGAAAGAAGAGAGAGGAGAAAAAGAGAGGACAGGTGGGGGGGGAAGAGAGGAGGGGAGAGGTGATGAGAGAGGTGATGGAAAGAGAGGAGGAGGGGGGAGAGGGGAAGAGAGGGAAAGAGAGGGGAAGGAAGAGGAAAGGATAGGAGGGAAGCAGGTAGTGGCTCTTTCTGTTGGAAAAACAGATAAAATGACCCCTAGTACCCTTCCCACGCCCAGTACCACAGGCTCTGGATAAACAATGTTCATCCCCCACCACCACTGCTTGGCTTTCTCTATCCCAGGTAGGAAGGGAGTAGTGGGGAGGCCAGGAGACTGGGGTGTAAGATGAAGCCATGGGGCCCAGCAGTGGGAAGCTGATGTCACTGGTGTTGAAAGCGGAGATGGGCAGGCTCTGGCCACAGATGCAGAGAGGGAGTGTGAGAATCCGCTCTCTATGGAGCTCATAGGTAGAAGTGACCAGTCTTTACAAGCGGGGCATTAAAGCACACGCCTATGATCTCTGCCCTGGGACTTATCCTCAGCTCAGTGGTAAGTCTGAGGCTGCATGAGACCCTGTCTTCCAAACAGTCACAACAGAAATAAATTCACCATGCACCCCCAAATCTTTCCACCCTCGCTTGCCAGCTTCCCCTTCCTCTGCCATTGGAGCAAATTGTCTTGCTCAGGGTTTCTATTGCTATGATGAAACACCGCGACCAAAGAAACCTGGAGAGGAAAGAGTTTATTCGGCTTACATCACTGCTTATCATCAAAGGAAGTCAGGACGGGAACTCAACAAGCAAGGCAGGAACCTGGAGGCAGGACCTGCTGCAAACCATGGAGGGGTGCTGCTTACTGGCTTGCTCCTCATGGCTTCCTCAGCCTGCTTTCTTATAGAACCCAGGACCACCAGCCCAGGGTCGACTCTACTCATCCATCAGTAATTAAAAAAATACCCTACAGCCAGATCATAGTGTGTGTGTGTGGGGGGGGGGGGGTTCTCAATTGAGGTCCACTCCTCTCTGATGACTCTAGATTGTGTCAAGTTGACATAAAACTAGTCAGCACCCAAACGTTTCCTCAGCTCAGATTAGCACCCTACTGAGGATGCTCTGGTGGAGCCCAGCACTGGGGCCATCTTGGACAGGAAGTTCTAAAGAAGGCAGATGTTGGGGAGCCTTTAAGGAGAGGGTGCAGGGCAGGGAAGGGTAGGGAATAGGGTATCAGTGTGTCTGCCATATGTCATCTGGCAGAGAACCCACAAGCAAATCTTCAGAGGCCAGATTCAAAAGGACCCTTAGGGTCAGTGTTCCTGGGTTTTCCAGTGACAGCAGGTGGGAAACATTTCCCAATTCCTCTTTGACACCCGTGCCCTCCGCCAACTTCTTTCTCCTACCCCCGGAATAGCTCTCCAGAGAAACAAAGACAACTTGGGGCTTACAAGTAATTTCTGCTCTTCACTGGGTCTGTCCCAAGCTGGAGAGAAAAGCAGTCCCAAGCTAGGCCATGAACCTCAGGAAGCAGAGGGTCAAATGGGTGGAGGTATTGAGGAAATAAAGAGAAAACAGGAACAGGCCTGCAGGGCTGGGGAAAGACCCAAGCAGGAAGGGGAGGGGTGGTTTAGGAGTGCAGTCTGGAAGTGTTGTTGTGAGGCAGGAGGCATGAGAGCTCCCTCAAGAAAAAGATTGCAAATTGTGAAAAAGAGTGCGCATTGTGTTCATGGTGTTGTGTGGCCAAGCAGGGCAGGGCAAGGCTGGGTAGGAAGTAAATCTAATCTCAGGGTCTTCCAGCTGGGCCCAGCTTCTCCTCCAGTTACAGAGGAGGACCCTAGCCCTGGTGTCAGGCTCCCTCATCTCTCGTAGCCCAGGCTAGCCTTGTAACTAAGGACCATCTTGATCCTAGTGTTTCTGCTTCTTTTTTTTTTGGTTTTTCGAGACAGGGTTTCTCTGTGTAGTCCTGGCTGTCCTGGAACTCACTCTGTAGACCAGGCTGGCCTCGAACTCAGAAATCCGCCTGCCTCTGCCTCCCAAGTGCTGGGATTAAAGGCGTGCGCCACCACCGCCCGGCTGTGTTTCTGCTTCTTGAGAGTTGGCTTTATGAGGCCGGAGCTGGTCTGTGGAGTGCTGGGGTTTGAACCCAGGGTTTCCTGCTAGGCAAACACTCTACCAGCTGAGCCGCATTCTCAGCTATTTTTTAAAAACTTTTTGTTTTTAAAGACAGGGTTTCTCTCTGCAGCTCTGGCTATCCTGGAACTCACACCGTAGACTAGGCTGGCCTCAATCTCTGAGATCTGCCCACCTCTGCCTCCCCGAACATACTTATGCA
This sequence comes from Arvicanthis niloticus, assembly GCF_011762505.2. Taxonomy (NCBI): domain Eukaryota; kingdom Metazoa; phylum Chordata; class Mammalia; order Rodentia; family Muridae; genus Arvicanthis; species Arvicanthis niloticus. Next base: position 55,811,094 of record NC_047674.1, on the reverse strand, counting down.
CACACATACTCACATATGCAAATTAAATATATATATATATATATATATATATATATATATATATATATATATACACACTCAGGTTCTGTGTTGATTGACTGCATCAAATTCTAAGGCAGATTAAAGATTAAATTCTAAATTCTAAAGTGGGATTAAAGGCATGAACCATCACACCTGGCTTTATTTAGTTACGTTAAAAACTTTTTTTTTGTTGTTTTTTTGTTTTGGTTTTTCGAGACAGGGTTTCTCTGTGTATCTCTGGCTGTCCTGGAACTCACTCTGTAGACCAGGTTGGCCTCGAACTCAGAATTCCGCCTGCCTCTGCCTTCTGAGTGCTGGGATTAAAGGCGTGCGCCACCACCGCCCGGCAGAGGGTCTGTTTTTAATGCAATGTACTAGATAGAAAGAACGAACTGTTGGTGTATTAATTAATATAAATCGGGGGTTTCTACCCCACCTTAAATTATTTACTTGCCAGGTAAAAGACACACAGCCTTTATGTTTATGATAACCCTTTAATGCACTAGAGCCGGGCAGATGTCTCCCCTCTAAGCTATTAGTATCTACTTCCATCAATAACCCTGAGTTAGAACTTGCCGCGTTCCATGTGGGCGGCTCTTACTCCAATTGGCCAGCCCTCGTGGTCACATTTTCATGATTTGCCTGCCCCACGGCATCTTCTCTCTGCCTTCCCTCTTCCTTCATGGTCTCTGCCTCAGACCCCAAGTCCAGGAACCAGAACTGCCTACCTCTCCTGCCCAGCTATAGGCTGTAGGCATCTTTATTCAACCAGTGGTTTTAAATTAAGGAGCAAAGTTTGCACAACAAAAGCTGGTATCACTTGTGGCCCTTAACCTTCCAAGGTACAGAATTTAACATTACAATGCATAGCAACAGATCAAACCTCAACAATGGATCAGTGGATCTTACAATGGCTCCAACACGTCCTGTGATGGCCGGCACTATTCCAAGTCAGAGATTTGCCTGAGCACGAATGCTCAGATGCAGGCTCACATTCATCCATGCTGCACATCTGCCTCCATCCTGCACATCCTCAAAGGCATCCTCAGCAACAACCCTGTCATTCGTTCCAAGATGGCCCTGCTGCTTGGGCTCCATGAGGGTGCCTTCCCTGGGGCGATAGTCTGGGTGAGGAGGATATTTCTGCTGGGGTAGGGTGGGTGGGGCAGGCCAGGGACAGATGTGTCTATGCACATTTCCTCTGCATAGCCACATCTTCGGAGCAAGGAGGCAAAGACCAGCTATGGTCTTCTCCCCCATCCCCTTTTCCTTACTAGAGAGGATAAGTAGACTTGGTAAGGTTTCTGTAGCCCCTGCTTCCCTTACTAAATGACAGCCAGGACCGCTTGCCACTACCACAACTGAGTGGAGATCAGGGAAAGAAAGCAGTTATATAGCGACTAGAGCAGAAATGAGGACAGTTGGGCCCACAGTAGCACAGGATAGCTGGTCTATCCTGGTCTCACTTGTCAGTCTCCATCCACAGCCTTTCTCCTTTTCTGTAGGAGAAACCAGGGCCAGTGGCCATGGGGGCCTGTGATCTACCAGAGATCCCCTCCATCCAAGTATCTCAAGGACCTTGTTTTGCATGGACCCAAACTCCCTTATTTGTGTTCCTCAGGAGGCCCTGTAGGCCTGGTGGTAGCAGCAGGAGGCAGTGAGGGGAGGGAGCATGAGGGTGAGCTGTTTGGATTAAGCAAGCCTACCTCCCTACACCTCCCCGCCATGTCTTTAGGTGAGGAGAATGCTGAGTTTGGAGATTGGGTGGCAGAGAAACGAGAGCCCTGTGTTAAGCTCGGATACATCAAAGTCCAAAGAATCTAATCACGGCCCTGGATAAGGAGCAGGATCTGGACCTGACCCCAAAGCTCCAAGCTAAACATTGATAATGAGCCTGGGGATGATCTGGCCCAGTCTCTGCCTTGCCACTGCTCCCCACCCCAACCCCCAGCCTCGGCCCAGTGACCCCGGCCTCAGCTGAGTGGCCTTACCAGGCTTGCTTGGGTCTGTCTGGGTGTGCCTGGCTCTTTTTGAGCTTAGGCATGGCTGTGGTGGACTCCTGGGACATGATGGGTCTTCTGGAAGAGTAGAGAGCCTGGCTTGGGAGCTTGACAGGAACAGGAAGTCACCCAACTTAGATCTGGAGGCTCTAGCTCTATACAGGGTGAGAAACTGAGGCATGGAACAGGCAAGGGTCAAGCCTCAGAGGGTCTTCATGTGCCACAAGGAAGGAGCCAGAGGTCTCTGGTGATCCCTATAGACTCTGTCTCAAACTCCTCTAGAGTAGATTGTGGGAGAGCTGCTTTTCCCAAGTATAGAGAGCTCCCCCACTTACCCTGAAGCTGAGACCCGGATGGCCTAGGAGGGTCCCTCAGAGTCCTCTGTTCCCATGTTCCCTCAGACCTGCTGTGGACATTACTGGGGTCTCACCCATAACATTGCCACCCCAGTTTCTAAAGTCTAAGATGTACTGACGCTTGCCACCCAGGTCACCCTCAGAGAGCAGAGGTCAGATTGAAAGTACTGGTTGCTGATGTGAGGTCCCCACAGAACCATGTCTGACCTCCAGCATGGGGAGGGTATGACGTGCTCAGCTCCAAAATGTCCGGTGGCCAGATGACCCGCTCTAAGGATGGGTCACAATGTGACGAGTTTGTCCTCTGGACCCCTTGCTGGGATCTGTTCCTCCTCCCCTATATTCCCTCCCCACTCCAGGAAGTGACCCCTTCTTTCTGAGACAAGCCTCACAGCCCTCCGTGATTTCTCCTTTTCTCCACTCCCTTCCTCCCCCTCCCCCAATAGCAATGGCTGGGCACCCACCGTCAGTGTCCTATTAGGTGCACCGCTAGAATATACCTAAAATCTGGGGGCTTGCATAGTAAACGACTCCAGAGGCTGGGGTCAGGGAGCCAGCAGTTCCGACACCTGTGGGGACTACTTGCAGGTTCGTAGACCGCCATCTTTCAAGGCGCCGAGTCTTTAAAAGGCAATAACCCATTCATTCACGAGGGTTCTACCCTAGTGACCCCTTGGAGACTTTTTCTCCTAATGGAGGGTAGGGTGTCAACAGAGGGAGCTGAGGGACGCAAACACTTAGTTCGTAATAACTCCCAACTTCTGTCTCCTTACCGCCCTCTCCTCAGTCCCCTCCCCATGGTCCATCCAGAGGCAGGATCTACCTTGTTACACTCTACATTACAAAGCATATGCCCAGGACCCTCCAAAGCATTCTATAGCTCTCAGATAAAGTCCACCTGCCCCTGGCCTGCAAGGCCCAAGTGCCCTGTTTCGACCACAGGCTTTCTCACCCTGCAAAAGTTTCTCTAGTCTTTTCTAACCCTTCCTTTGGTCTTCTATGGTCTCCTACCCCAGGGCCTTTGCACCTGAAGTTCCCTCTGCTTGGAACTTCCTTCCCTGAGACACCGCTCAGTCCTTGTCTTGTCACTCATGTCTCTGCTCCAATCTAACCTCCCAGAGGCTATCCTTGACAGCGGAATGCAGGGCCACGAGGGCGGGGTTTCAATGGTCCCCTCATGACTGGGTCCTGCACACTAGCAGGTCAGTGCTCAATAAATACTTTGTTAACTACATGGATGGATGAGCACTCTGTGCTGAACCGCAAGCCCCCTCACCGCCCTCAGCCTGGCCCCCACAGGCCATCCGCGCACACAGATCTCTATCCCATAGACCACAGAAGGAAGACACCTCCACTTTATCTGTCCACACCAAGCTATCCTCTCAGCTCCCACCCACCCACCCACTTTGCTCTCAACACCCCAGGCTCTCCCATCCCAGCAGGCCAATTGCTAGGACTACACCCTTCTGTCCTTCGCCAAATCTACAAGATCAGGGCCCACCTCCTTCAGGAATGGCCCCATATCAGCTGTCTGTTGTTAAGAAAACCACAACAAGGCTAAGTGTATGCTGTGTGTCCAGTAACCACTGAGAATTTTATATGTCTCTCTCTCTCTCTCTCTCTCTCTCTCTCTCTCTCTCTCTCTCTCTCTCTCTCTCTCTCTCTCTCTGTGTGTGTGTGTGTGTGTGTGTGTGTGTGTGTGTGTGTGTGTAGGTACATGCACACATGTGTGAGGATATGTACACATTGTGTGCTTGTTGTCTCTGGAGGTGGACGTCTGGTGTCTTCCTTAATTTTTTTGTCCATGTTAATTTCTGAGACAGGGTCTCTCCCCAAACTTGGCACTCATTGATGTGGCTAAAATGACTGGCTAGCCGCAAACTCCAGGGACCCTCCTGTCTCTGCCTCCCAGGCACTGGGATTACAGTGTACGGCTGCACTTGGACATTTATGTAATCGCGTGGACTAAACTTAGGTCCTCAGTTTATACAGCCATTATTTTTACCCACTCAGCCATCTGTCCAGTCTCTAGTCTTTTTTTTTTTTTTTTTTTTTTTTTTTTTTTTTTTTTTTTTTGGTTTTTCAAGACAGGGTTTTTCTGTATAGCCCTGGCTGTCCTGGAACTCACTCTGTAGACCAGGCTGGCCTCGAACTCAGAAATCCACCTGCCTCTGCCTCCCAATTGCTGGGATTAAAAGCGTGCACCACCACTGCCTGGTGTCTCTAGGCTTTTTATTTCACTCATAATAACTCCCTAGGTATCAATCGTTCGTTCCCCATGATATTTGAAGGAACAGATTCAGAGTGGGGTATGCCTGAGGTCCCACAGCTCTCAGAGACATGAACACATGTCCCATAATCCTGTCCTTTAGACAAAAGCTTTGGGGAGTTCCAGGGTTTGTTAGGGCTCAGCCCACACAATCCAGATTTTGTATCCTGGATGGCCAGTGTTTACTTGGGAAATCAAGGCCACTGTGTAAGCTGGGCCTCACCCCCATGTATCAATCTGTTGATATGTTCCCAAGCAAAGAGAGACAAGGAGCCTCCAGGAACACCTGGTACCTCTTCCCCACCCCCATTCCTCAGGTCCATGCCCTCCAGTTAGTGCCTCAGCCACTCCTAGCACTGCTGGTCTATCCCAGCCTGGTGCACACAATCAGGAGACCAGAGATCTCATTGATTACATTCCTTCCCCCAGAGAGCCGGGAGTCTTAAGCACTCATCTCTTCCTGACTCATCTTTCTGGGAGTCTCTTAACTGTAGGGACACTGGGACTTGCTGAAGTGCTGAAGTGCAGCAGGTGGACAGAATCAACAGGGAGAGTCTTCCTGCAGTCCCTGAAGGGGTCACAGCTCCCTGCTAACAGGATCAGAGCTGAGAAAGGGGACAAGAAAAGGCACAGCCACCTAGGTCACAGGTCCAGTGGGAGCGCCACACCCTCCACTGTTCAAAACCAGTGATTATAGTAATAACAGCTTGCATATGACACAGGAGTGATGTCCTTGATCCCCCGGCTTCCCAGGTCCTCCCCAGGGGCAGTTCTGCCTGTAGCGTTCATCCTGGGGAAACAGGGCCCATCGATGTGTCTACCCAAAGAGCAAGACAAGAGACAGAGAAGATGCCACAGTGACCAGGGTAGCTTCCTGCCTATCTCTAGCACACAACAAAACTTCAGGCAGGATAGCAAGTCAAATAAATTCTCATGGCCCAGCCACCATGGAGACCTTCTTCACAGCCCTTTTCCAAACCCAAGTCCCATCACTAATGTTTGTCACCACCATGCCCACAGCAAGAGTTGGTGCCACTTAATCCCAGGGCATACTCAGAGAGCCGAGAGGGAATAACACCTGGATGTACAAGAATACCCATGCTAGAGGGAGCTGGGGACCAGGAGCATGGCAGGTGTTTATATAGAAAAAGGCATGATGGTCTCGCTCCCAGGAACCAGCAGTTAAGTGAACATTTACCACATGTGTTATGGAATAGAAATGTCTAGAACAGGGCAACACCTGGTTGCATGTAGAAGGTCAGGCCTGGGTGTGGCTTTCAGCCATGGCTCAAACCAGAGTTCAGAGGGCATGCTGGGAAGAACCAAATGCTGATGTAAGCAGTGCCAGTCATTAACCATTTACCGAGCACTTAACTGTGAACCAGTTGCATGGCTCGTGTTGGGAGGACATTTTCTTATTTCACTGTTGCAATCCTTCCTAGAGGAAGGGACTATCATTATCCCTGTGTGACAGATGAAGAAACTGATGGCAAGAGGTCAAATGGTGCCACCAAGTCTCAGGGCTCAGTTCCCTTGGCAGAGAGGCCTTGAACAGACTGAACAGCAGACTCAGGAAGGTACCTCGGAGAACACACATGCTGGGCTTCTATCTAGTTGTGATGGCTAATCCATTTTTTAAGATTTGCTTTAATTTCTGCACATGCATGTCATGCCGTGTGTAGAAGGTGCTGGATCCCCTGGAGCTGTAGTTACAGTCCTGTGTGAGCTGGATACTGGGGACTGAACTTGATTTCTCTGCATGAACCCAGTGTGTAATAAACAAGCCATCTCCCAGTCCTGAGCTGGTTAAATGTGATTGCCAGCTTGACAAAACCTAAAATCACCTAGGAGGCCAAGCTTTGGGGATGCCTGTGTGTGAGCAGCTTTCTAGATTAGGTTTAATCGAGATAGGAAGACCCACCATAAATGTGGGCAGCACCATGGGCTGGGGTCCCAGACAGGACAGAAAGGAGGCTGCGCGCTGATCTGCCCTCCCCCTGCCCTGCTCCTCACCATGGATGCCATGGGGCAGCTGCCCCATACTCTGCTCTTACGTCTCCCTTCCATGGTCGACTGTGCACCCACTCAAGCCTTGCATAACCTACTGTGCTCAGGCATCTTTGTCACAGCAATAAGACAAACAACTAACACTCCTGGGCTTCGATATTGCAGAGCCCTGCTCATTTGGGTCTAGCTCTTCTCTACCACAGACTGTCATGGCTTTTCTGGAGGACCAGCAGCACGGAGCATGACCCTGCCCCACCTCTGGGTAGGATTTCACTTTAAGGCATTTGCTGGAGCAGCCAGCATTCAGGATCCTTTAGCCTGGCCTGCCCCGGGAGGTCCTTCCACCCACAAGAAGGAGAAATCAGGGCAGGTGAGGTCAAGCCTCCCACACTACTGCCTGGGCCCCTCCCATGGATAGAAAGAGCTGTCCCCGAGGATGCACAAGAGTGTACAAGCAGGGTGAGCTGTAAGTGTTGAGCAGCTTGGGAGGAGCAGGCTCACTTTGTAAGTAACGAGGCAAGGTCCTGGAATTCCAAAGGACTTCCAAGTAGAATGTGGTTCTACTGAGAATGGAACCGTTTGGCCTAGGGGAGCGGTCCCCAGTCTGGCCAGGCTTGGCCCAGAGCAGGGGTGGGATGGGGTGGGAAGGACACACGACTGGCATCCAGCCTCAGTGCACACTGATAATTAACATATAGCCTGAAGTGAGTCTCCACCTCCTGGCTGTTTCCTCTCCTAGGGTGATAACAAAACCTGCCCAGTGAGGCCTGACAAAGATAAATGGTCTCTACCTCTGTGGAAAGCCGTTGTGTGTATATTTGGTGAAGCCTTGTTATTACACAGGGGTGGGCTTGGGGAGGGCCTCTCCGGTCTAACCTGAAATGTCACTCACAGACAGGATGCTGGATCCTGTCCTATCCTGAAGGAAGACCAGGAGGCCAGTGGCACCTGCTTCTAAAGAAGAAAAGGCGGGGCTCACCCACTAATGTTGGCTGATGATCTTTGGATAACATGGCTGATTCCATCCCAGGTCCCAGCCCTGACTTTTGTGGGACAGGTCCCATCACAAGGACAGCTGTCACCCTCTTGGGCACTGTGCCCACTCTCCCACCCATTCCGTCCTGTAGGGAAGCTGTCCACTCCTCTCTATCCTTTCCCTGGGAGGGGAAAATTCCTGGAGTAGATGTGGGTCAGGGGCAGAGGGGGAAGGGAAGGGCCCCACTGGGCTGGGAGCCAATTCTGGGGGCCTGTCTCTTGGGCTTTCTTAGTGAAGCAATGGTGACTTGTTCTGGGGAACCCAGGGAATCAGAGCAGCCTCTGGGGGCAAGGGAATGAAGATAAATGTCTATAATGGAATGGAGCGAGTCTGAAGTTGGGGGGCCTGGAGGGTGGGGACAACTGTTCATTGTTGTCAGAACAGCTGGGCCTTCTGGTGTTGAGACGGGATCTTACTATAGTCTTAGCTATGCTGGCACTTGCTATGCAGACCAGGCTTGCCTTAAACTCAGATCTACTTGCAGCTACCTCCCAAGTGCTAGGAAGCAAAGATGCAGGCCATCATATTTGAAATCTGTCTGCTTTCAAAGAGGAGTCCTATTCACCACCGGGCTGGCCATTTGTCACATTAGCTCCATGTCTTCCAGGGGCAGAGTGAAGCCCAGTTCTCGTAAACAGATGTGTGTGTGTGTGTGTGTGTGTGTGTGTGTGTGTGTGTGTGCGTGCGTGCGTGCGTGGTAGAGTCAGGGACAGAATCTGGTCTCTTGACAATAGCCAACCTCTGGCCACCCCTTGGCAGTGTCCATCCCTTAGCATGGAGGAGTTGGGAGGACTAGGGGTGTAACTCAGTGTGGAGTGTTTGCTTAGTATACATTATGCCACTGCCACGAGGGTAGAGGGCAAGAAAGAGAAAGAGGGCAAGAGATGACAGAGGGAGGGATGGAGAGGAAACCAGTCAGCATGGACCCATACCTGTCAAAGTATAGCTAAGGTCCTAAGCTCTGATCCAGGCAGAAGCATATCTGCCTCCACTCTGGCCCCTCAACCCTGTTTGATCTTCCTGTGTACAAACATAAGGCTTCCTAACTGGAGGCCTCAAAAAGCAGTCAGGATCTGCACCAGAGGACATGGGACAGCAGCGAAGCTGCCTCGGGAAGCCAGAGGGGCCATTAGCATCCTACCACAGCGGAAGTGAACCTGTTCTGCAGAGGGCCATCCCCCAGTTCAGAGGTCAACAGGTTGGAAAGGAGAAAAGGCTTTGCAGCCAGCAGCTCATGGGAAGGCAGCGGTCCCCTTGGGTCCTTCCGGTCCCCTGTCCATTTTAGAAAGTGTAAGTGCCACTCATGGTCAGGAGGGACTCTTGGTCTCATCTTCACATTGAAGAAGCCAAAGAAAGAGGCTGGACAGCGGCAGAGGGAAAGCAGTGAGCCCCATGGACTGTAGCTTTGCTGAAGAGGGCTCTATGCTCACTGCACAGCAGCTGGCCTGTCTATCTTGGGCAGACTGGCTCTTATCCTCACTCATGCCCACAGAGGCTCATAGCAGGGTCCTTAGGTCAAATGTAGAGAGGAGGGTACAGTGGGCCCTGAGAGGATGGAAGGGCCCTGCCACAAGAGGGCACCAGGTGGCCTGAATGTAGATGGGGGCTGGGCGAGAGCCCTCCCTGGGCCTGGTGGGCCGAGCAGAGGAGAGGCCCCTAGGTGCTCCTGGGCTGTTCTCTAGGAAAGCCCCAAAGGATGAGCTGGGAAGCTAATCAGGCACGTATGGTTTTCCCTTGGCAGTTTCTGAGATTTTAGCAAAATCCCCTGTGTGAAGGTTCTGACCCAGGTGTGGTTGCGCTGGGGTAGCCCTGTGAGGAGAGGCTGTGCTCTACCTTCCAGTCAACACATTCCGGACAGCAGTGGCCCCTGGGGCTTGCCTGGAGGGGCCTCAGAGTCTTGTGAAATGTCTCCCCCCATTTCCGGTCCACTGTAGCCTGCGAGGTGAGCACCATCTCCTGGGTCACACTTCTTCCCAGATTCCTTCTGCATCTGAGCTCTCAGTAGCGAGCTCCCAGCTTAGCAGAAGCAAGAGCTTGTCGATCCCTGGAAACTTTTATGTTTTAGGCCAGGGCTTCTTAGAGGAGAAAAAGAAGTGACCACAGATTTTAACCCCACTCCCATTTGCTGTGAATGAAGCTGCTATCTCTGTGAGGCTGCCTGCCTACCTAGACCCTGCCAGGAAACAGAAAACACTGCACAGATGAGAGCACTCACTGAGCCAGAATTTAAAAATAATTATATTAATAATAAATATGTTAAGTTACATTTAAAACAATAAATAGAAAAATAAACTGATAAATAAAATTAACAGGTACAAAATGTCTCAAAACTCCAACCAAAAAAGAAGAGGAGGAGGAGGAGGAAGAAGAGGAGGAGGAAGAAGAAGAGGAAGAGGAAGAGGAAGAAGAAAGAGAGAAAGAAAGAAAGAAAGAAAGAAAGGAAGGAAGGAAGGAAGGAAAGAAAGAAAAAACCCCGAAAGCACAAACACAGAGACAGCTGACAGACTAGACAACCAGACATTAGGGAAGGGTGCGAGATGCAACCTTGAGAACCCTTCACAGTTTACACCATGGCTCCCTCCTCTCCCCAGCTTGGGGAACTGGACACTCAGTGGCTGACATCTTTGGGGACTCCAGCAATGCAGGGAAGTGTCTTCTGCAAAGCAGCTGAGTCCTGGGCTGGTGGGTGAGGTGGAGTCCGCCTGCTGTAGGCAGAGGCATGTGGAGGACCAGGTCTACAGAGGCAGGTCGGTGCTATTGTGCCGAGTCTTCCTGACAGTGCCATCATCTCGGGGCAGAGCCCTCTGCAGGTTGGACATGGCCACCGTTTTCTTGAGGTCAATCACGGCATAGGAGTCTGAGCTGCGAGCAGGGTGTGGGGTGGGCCCAGGAGCTCCAGACACTGGGGGGTTCTGGGGCCCCTTGGGACAGGCTGTGCCCCAGCCCTTGAGCTCCACCTGGATGTAGTTGAGCTGCCTTGGGGGCTCAGGGCCCGGCCGGCGGAAATCAAAGTTGAAGACCCTTGGGGAGCCTCGTCGGCGGGTCAGCGGGACAGGGAAGCTGCTGTGGCTGCGGGCAGAGGCCCGGGTGCTGGTGGGTTTCTGTAGCGGGGTTTCATCCTCCTCGCCATCAGGGAAGCCATTGGAGGAAGGGGTAAGCCCATCCCTGGAGTCCCCATCATCCCCGGCCTCACCTCCCGGCTGTTGGCTCTCCCACACAGGAGGAAGTGGGGGCAGGTTCTCATAGTGCAACAGGGCGGCCCTGCGGTGGGCCAGGCCGCTCCACCCTCGGTCCTCTGGGCTGAGTCTCCAGCCAGCCCCTTGCTGCAGGCCCCCGCTGACATTCTCGTAGGTGCATTTGGGCTGAGCTGGACACTCAGAAGGGCCCTCGTTGTTGTTGTTGTGATGGGGAGGGTCTTGCATGCTGGGGCAGAGGCTCTGGCACTTCATCACCTGGCGACGAGCAGGGGTGGGGCCCAACACAAACTTGACCTGCCCTGGCTGCAGTAACACCTGTGGGTCCCGTTGGTCGGAAACCTGTGTCTGTGGTGGGAAGGGTACCCTGCCCTCAGGCAGTGGCTGCAGACAGTGGCGACTCCTGCTTTCCTCATCCCCGGTTGGTGTGTTAACATAGGTGTGAGACTGCAGGGTAAAGACGTTAAGTGAATCAAGTGGTTTCAAGGACTGGGAGAATGGGGAGGGCAGAGGGACAGGACCAGAGAGGACAGGGAAAGAGCTAGAGTTTCTCCTGCCACCTCCAACCCCCACACCCCCACCCTCAACAAGTTGCCACCCCTGCTCCGTAGAGAGGGCCCTATGGAGTCTCTTCTGTTCTCACAAGCTTCCCTAGGCCCCACCCATCATGATGTGCACCTGCTCATCTGAGGCAATGAGGGTGTGGGTGGACTCTTCCCCAGGCGAGGGGTGTGGCAGACTGCTTGTGGAGGGGCGGCGAGGAGCTGAGGAGAGCCGTGGGCCCTCTCCAGGGCAGCCAGAGAAGCCATTGGAGAAGCTGGAGACCGTGTAGCCTAGAGGTGGGTTCAGGAGGAGCCAAGGTGAGGGTTATGGGAGCATCTGACAGTCATTTGCAATCACATGCACACATATGTGGGGTGCCCTGCAACCCCTCCAATGGCAAGCAAGAAGCTCTCAAGGACCCTATTATGACTGACCTGGTCCATTCCCCTGTACCTCTGCAAGCAAACCCTGCCCTGCCTTTTGAAGCCATCCTGAGGCTGGCCCAACCTCCTACTCTCTCATAGACTTACTTAAACACTGACGGCACACCTGTCACCCCTGGACCATCCTATGACCAGGCAGGCTTTGCCAGGGAGCACCAGGAAAACCCCACAAACACAGGGGTCATTTTAGCCTTCTGTCTCTCACAGACAGGCCAGGGAATACAATGAGCAGGGCTGTGTGGTCTGACTCCGTGGCCATCAAGCATAGATCATGGGAACCTCCACACAAACACAAGCAGAGATGGCTGCGCCAGCAAGTCAGAAGTGTATTTTGTATGTGATCTAGGCCAATAGATGGAAGGAAGCAAAAAGCTCCAGACTGCTGTTTCTATGGCAACCCAACGTCTTCCTGTCTGCTCCATAACCATTAGTCGACCCGAGGCCCAGGACTCTGCAACTCCAGCTTGAGTCACCCAACTGGCCCTGCCCAGGACTGATCCATCCTCAGGAATGGTTCTGATGATGGGAGAATGTCCAGGAAGGCTGGCTCACCCCAGCTGTCCCATACCCGCTCCTTGACTTGGGCCTCCCAGACAGGAGGAGCTCACGTGTGTATATGAGAGGGTGCCTGGGGTGGGGGTCTCTCACCGATGGGCTGTGGGGGCCCTCGAGGCAGGTCAAGCTCAGGGGGGTGGCTGTTCCGAGTGATGATAACTGGCTCCTCCAGCACGTTGATGCTGTTACACTGCATGAGGTCCTGCAGCAGGTTGAAGATGTCCTCTGCCCTTGAGCACTTGAATGCAAAGATCCCTGGGGAAGGTGAAGAAGCAGTGAGGGCCCCTTCCACCTCTCTCTAGTAAGGAAAGAGGGCAACGTCCCTGAACTCCAGCCTCACAATGGTGGAGGGCAGGAGCGCCTCTCCTTCCCTGAGCAATCTTCACAGAGGCGTTCCAGAATCCCTGAGGTACTGGAGGCAGCAGCAGAGCCCCCGGCACCCATACCCACACTACCTGCTGTCATCCAAGACCAGCACCTTTGCTTTCATAAGGATAGGTCCCTTCTGTGGTGGGGAGAAAACCATGTATATGTGGCCCCATCTTCCTGTACCCGTCACTCCCTGTCTCCCAGCTCCCCACCCCCCCCCCCCCCGCCCCAAAACCTTCATCTAGGGTGTGGCCAACTCTACTCAATCTCTCTTTCATCTCTGAAGACCTACTCCCAGATCATCCACAGAATATTCAGCCCAGAGGCTTGCCGGAAAGCAAAGGCCTCCTGTCTCCGCACAAAGGTCCCTCACAGAGCTTGGGGAGAGACAGAGCAAGGCAGTCCGGTGCTGCTTCACGCAGTAGGCCTCTAAGCACTTCCAAGTCCAGTCTATCCCCAAAGTGGCAGGACTTGACTGAGCACCTGGAACTCAATGACTCTGAGTATGCCAGCCTGAGCTCTGCAACACAGGCCCGTGGAAGTCAGGGGAAGCTGAGGGGATAGCTGGACAGCAAAGATAGATGTTACCAGGTATGGCACCATATACCCACAGTTAACCATTAAGTTCAAGGCTAGCCTGAGATACTCATGAAAACCCTGTCTCAAAAAACCAGGGTGTGAATGGGGGGTTCCTAGCATGTACTCAGTCCTGAGTTTAATCCCCAGCACCACACCCACAGAATGATAGATACAATTAAACTGGGTTATGGACAATGACTATTATATTACTGTTATACACTGTTATTCATTAGCTCCAGTATAGAGTGAAGTTTGTACAAACAAAACAAAGATGACAGAATATGTGAAAGCTGGACAAGATCAGAAGGACAGAAATGGTGACATATGGCTGTAATCTTGCACTTGGGAGGTGAGAAGAGAATCCCCGTGAGTTTGAAGACTGGTCAGGACCACATATAACAAGACCATCTTAAAGGGGTGGGGTGGTGGGGGTGCAGCAAAGGCCTGGCGTTGGGGGGAGCCCTGAACTGGGAGCTCAGGCAGCCCCTCTCAGGTGGCAAGTGCAGATCACCCTCACCAGGAGCAAGGCTGCCTCTGCCTCATCTCTGCTCACACATCATGCTTGCCTATACCACAGAGATGAAGTATATGGAGGGAAATCCCTTCATCCATCAACCCAGAACACTCACTGCTTTGTGCTGTCTCAGGAGAAACATCCCTGTCTGCCTGCAGCACAATCCCAAGAAGGATTCCTTGTGCTGAGCATGTGTGGACCTAGGAAGCAAGTCCAGACCTCAGGCCCTAACCTCAAGCTCGTGAGCAGCCTGCCAGCCCCTGGCCTCTGGCTGCAGAGGGCACATGGGCAGGGGAATATAGCATACTCCACTGCCCACAGGTGATGGCGGACAAAGGTCAGGCTCTTGAAGGTTACACTGTATACGAGAGACCCAAGCTCCTGCTACCTAAATCTCTACGAAAGCTACTCAGCCTTGAGTAGGTAGTCTTCCGCCTGACTCTCTTCCACTGTGCATGGAGCCCAAGGTATGTGGCCTGGCAGCTCAGGAGGTTTTTGTCCTACTGCAGAGGCAATAAGGACCTTGAAACCATGGCAACAGTGGAAAGTTGTTTGTCTTTGCTATGTAGACTCTGGTCTGGGAGCACGGGCTCCTTCCATGGACTGTGTGACAGTCGTTCCCACAAAAGCACCTAGAAGAAGAGCAGTGACTGAGGCATGGGACTGGTCTGCGTCCACATAACTCCGCAATAACATGCTGTGGGCCTCTGGCTGAGACCTTTCCCTGCTCTGAGCATCACTGCCATGTTCCATGTCTGATGGTAGGGTGTTAAGGGTCACTCTTCAGTTCTGTAACAAACTCCTGCTCTGTCCTGGAGGACAGGGCTGATACTCACCCTGGCCTGTCTGACAGCGGCGGCCACTCTCAAAGGAGAAGAGATTGGAGTCATAGCCATAGCGCCGCAGGCAGAGGTAGGGCCAGCGGACAGCTTCCCGCTGGTGCAGGTGCAGCACCAGCTCGCTCTGGGTCAACTCCATCACCCCTGAGCCCAACTCCACCCCTTCATCATCCACATTTGTCACCTGTAGGGAGAAGTGACCCACGGTCAATAGAGAAGCCAGGAAGTGTCTGCAACGGACCCTGAGACACCAGGATGCAGTGGAGACGAGAGCTAGGAGACTAAGTTGCTCCTAGCTGAACCAATGGACCCCTTGGCCACACAGAGCAGAGCCATGGGGCACAGTTCTCTGGGGGCAAGTTTCTCCGATGAGCCTCAGCTCTGTTGTTTGTACAGACAGGAAAGAGGTCAGCAGATGACCTCCCAGGCCAGGTGGTTAACTGTTCAATGTTCAAGCACTTCCTGGGCCTTAATATCCAAAGGCCAGATAACACTGTGGAAGGCTTTAACTGTTGATGCAAAATCTAAAGACTTGTTGACAGGCCCAGGGTGGAACAAACATAGCCAGCCTCCGACCCCCTAAACTGCAGACTTGCTGAGCTTCCTCTCCAGTTGGGCAGGAGAAACACAGGCCCAGAAAAAACCCAGTGGTGAGGAGCCGGCGCCTCCTATAGGAAGTAGGGAGCTTAGGGTCACTGGACACCAACCCAGCACTTCTTCCTGTGCTGTGTGCTCTATTTAAAACATATTACTCCTGGTAGTGTGTGTGTGTGTGTGTGTGTGTGTGTGTGTGTGTGTGTGTGTGTGTGTGTGTGAGAGAGAGAGAGAGAGAGAGAGAGAGAGAGAGAGAGAGAGAGAGAATAAAAATCAAGGGTTAGGTTTCCCCCCTCACACTACCTCAAAGGCCAAGAGCAAGCATCAGGAGCCATAGTGGGCCCACAATCCCAGCCTGTCATTTTCCCTTCCCTAGAGATATAGGAAGCCTACCCTCAAGGGGCCACTGGGAACTTGAGTGGAGGGGGTCTGGGGGTCTGGGTACCTTGAACTTGGTAGGGTGGTTGTGTGGCACGCTGTCTTTGTCCAGGCAGCTACAGCAGCTCCCCATGGTGTCAGAGCAGCCTGTCGGCCCTAGGGAGGACAAGAGATGAGCAGGTCACCACAGCCACACCGAGCTGCTCTGCTCTGTGCAGAACACTGCACGGTGAGCTCGCCCTCTGTCCAACAGGCTGTATGACACAGACACACCCTGAGGGGATTCTCTCTCAATCCATGGCCAAACACACTTGGGATAAACATTAATTCAAGTTAGAATGTGTTAAGGATTCCTGCAGGTGGGGGCAGGACGGTAAGCTTCTCAGAGGTTAACGTTCAATCCAGCCCCTGGCAAGTACACAGGATTTTGACCCACCAAGTGATATGGACAGAGTCTTGGGCTGGAAAAGCAGGATGGATGTAAGGAGGTGTTGGGAGTGGCTGCCTCAGCTGTGTGCTGGCCAGAGGTCCTCATTAGGATTCAGCAAACACCGTGTCACATGGGCGTCACAGACACCATCCTGTCCTTCTCCATCCCTCAGTCTTCACCTCACCCATTCATCTCCAAACTTGTTCTCTTCCCTCCCTTGCCCCCACCCCAATATCCACTGGAAGTTAATATTCCTGATGTTCTCTTCAAGTGAGCTATTGCCACATTATGATCTTAAGACAGACACACTTTATGACTGAACATTGAAACTCACAGAGACCCCTCTTGTCTCCGCTTCCAAGCACTGGGAGTAAGCATACTGTATTTCTTCATTGAAAAAAAAAAAAAAAGAAAACACAGAGTGTTGGGGCCCAGCATGTCGCTGCTCAGTGGCAGGGTACATACTTTATTTGGAGCCAGATTTGATTCCCAACACTCCAAAACGAAAACAAACAAAAGTCTGAGCTTTCTTCCCAAAGGCCAAAGCAGAGATAAGACACCTTAGCTGGCTTTTCCCCGCAGGACACTGGTAATTGGATGACATGTCACAACCGGCAGGTTTCTGCCTTAATATGGAGAGGACAGAACTCAGACCTCTGTGACCTAGGGGAAGGAGAGATCCACGGACAGATCCCAAACAGAGGTTTTGTTGTTGTTTTGGTTTAAGTGCTGGAAATCCACCTCAGTGCTTCACACTTGTTAAAAAGGGCTCTAAGGTGTGGCAATTCTCCTAGGCCCCAGACAAGAGTTTTAAGTGGTTCACTTTGCTGCAAAAATTATACATAGACAAATAAATAAGGCAGTGGATTACCCAGTTATGTATTCTGCTGCTACAGAACCTCAAGCCACCCAGCGGCCTGCTCCCCACATTCTTCCCACATCAAGAAACTCTCCAAAGCCAATAATACCTAAGCCATGGTTCTTACCTCACCCAGGCCATCGGGGGGCTGACCATGGGAGGGGCATGGGAAAGGGTTCCCACTTTATTCCCCTTGTCCTTGGTGGGGTGTCATGGCAGAGTGTCTGCAGAGACGTCACCTAGATCCCTGGGGGTCACACCTGGGGCTCACCTAGCACAGGAGACAGAGACCACACATTAATGGAGACCTATTCTCAACATCAACGCTTCAGGAAACAGACTTGTTATCAGTGTAGCCCACCTTAACTTATTCGGTCTAGGTTCTAGCAGGTCAGAAAGACCAATGAGCAAAACAAAATTGTTGATGAAAAGACCACAGATTCTCAGCCTTGACAGGGACTTCTTAGGACTAAAGACAATAAACTCTGGGTGCCCAGTACCTCCCAGAATATCACCTAGCCGGGAGGTGGTGATATGACTTTAATCCCAACATTCAGAGGGCAGAGGCAGATGTCTGAGTTCAAGGCTAGCCTGGTCCACAGAGCCCGGGCTACACAGAAAAACCCTATCACAACTTCCACTCCAAAATAAATAAATAAATAAATAAATAAATAAACTCACTCCCAACCAAAACCCAAACACATCACCTGACGGTTGCAGAGGATTTTAATCCTATAGAAACCTTTCTTTTGCCAGGCGGTGGTGGCCCACGCCTTTAATCCCAGCACTTGGGAGGCAGAGGCAGGCGGATTTCTGAGTTCGAGGCCAGCCTGGTCTACAGAGTGAGTTCCAGGACAGACAGGGCTACACAGAGGAACCCTGTCTCAAAAAACCAAAAACACAAACAAACAAACAGAAAGCTTTCTTTCTCAGAAGAACAATAAAACAGTATGCTAGCTCAGTTTGATTCTGGAAACCAACATTTTAGAATGTTTTGTTGCTATGATATACCTGGGGGGGGGGGGCATTCTCCCTCCACCATCTCTACTCCTGCCCCTAGGGTTTTTTGTTTGTTTGTTTGTTTTGCTTTTTTGAGGAAACATCTGTCAACTATGCCAGTTCTAGCTGAGGTAATTTCTAGAAGTAACTATAAATAAAGCACTTCACATTAGAAAGCTGGACTTTCTGTTCCTGGTGTCAGAAAGGCCCAATTATAATAAGAGGCAAAAATTTCAGATTATCTGAGCCCTAGGTAAATAAATCAACGAAGCAGGACTCTGAAGAAAACCCTTGAAATCCCACCTTACTCTTCCAGGAAAACTGTATTCCCAGGGTCCCCCGAGCCCTGCACAACTCTTAGATAAAAGAATCTCACTCTTGGTCTGGCTTATTCTTTGGAAGGAGGAAGCAGGCTGAAGGAAGGTACTGAAAAAAAAAAGGGGGGGGGGGCTAAACTATCAACAGGGAGTTGGGAAGGGGTATGAAGTCAAGATCTACTGGATGCAAGATGGGAGAAGGATTGCATCTTTCCGACACCCCTCTTGTTCTCTGAGATATCAAACACATTATCGGATGATCCATTGAGGGGGATTATACTGGGTGGGATGGGGGAGGCTATGTCTGTGGTAGGTAGGGTTGGGTACAGGCACTAGATGGAGTTATGAGATCTGAAAATGTATACGAAGCCTTGAGAGAAGATAGGCTGCAAAAAGCATGCAAAGGCTGAGGAATTTCAGAAGCCTTTGGGCCATTGAACCGAGAACGATGTGAACGTTTCAGAGGGTTGGGAGCGTAAGTGAGGGGGTTCTGCGGGATCCTGAAGACCCGAAGGTGTAACTAGGGGGAGAAGAGGTGGGGTCTGGGGAGCGAAAGGCAGAACTGGTAACAGGCGGTTTTCTAGATACCCAGACGGAATGCGGAGGTCGCGGCCGCGCTCCCAGCCTGGATCCCCGTCCCCAGCACCCGGGTCCGCCGCTAGCCCGCCCGCTGGGGGCTTTCTAGGGTAGGAGCGGAGACTGCGGTGCGGCACGACCCGGCCTCGGTAGAGCCGCCTGGTCCCCGCCCCGCCGCGCCCCGACTCACATCGCCCCGCGGCCCAGGCGGCGCCGGGCCCCGCTCCCGGGTCCCGCTGCAGCAGCCGCCGCCCGCCCGCAGCTAAGGCCTCCCAGACCCGCCCCGCGCCCGCGGGGTCGGAGGTCGCTGGCTGCACCAACGAGACGCTGCGGGCCGACCGACCCGAGCCCGGGCAACCGGCGCGCAGCCTAGAAGGTCCCTTTGGAGGACTTTGCAGTCGGGGACAGAGAGCATGCGCAGACGCCAGAGGGCGCTCGGGGCCGGTGGCAAGGACTCCTGAGGGGCGGGGCCTGTCTGGAGAAAGGGCGCGGGGAGGGGCGGGGCGGAGACAGAGGTAGGAGCGATGTCCCAAGCAGAAGAGAATCAGGAAAGATAGCAAAGCGGATCAGAGGAGACTGGACAAGACTCGGGATCCAGGAAGGGAAGTGGCGAGGGACCACTGGGGACAAAGGGGAGGGCTGTAGAAGCCCGCAGAGGAGGCGGGGCTTAAGCTGGGTGCGGGCCGAGAGACGTGGGACGGTTCGCAGCTTGGCGGTGGTGCATCGCGTCGCCAAGTCCACGGGTGCCTGTGCCCTTCCTGCCCTAAGACTCACAAGCGCTTTCCTCGATCTGAAGCACCCGCTTGTCCGGGCCACTTGGGGGCGTGGCCGACGGCAGGTCTCTCCTGTACTGCTCTGGCGCTTAGCCACGCAGAGACCCTTTTCGGATTCTTGATACCCACTCCTAAACCAGCAGCTAGACAGGGACCCCAAGCGATCTCGGTAAGCACACGTTGAGCCTCCGCCTTGAGGTTGGACCGGCCAAGTTCTAGGAAAATTTTGGGGCTATGCCTAGAGGCCACTTGATGAAAGTGTACACTCCCGTCCCCTTTTCCTCGGGGTGTCAGGGACATCTTCCTATGCCTACTGCTCTCCAGTCCCTAGGGCCTCTTGGGCCCATTCTTCCAAGAACAGGTGTTGTTTAAGGAAGGTCGACCCCCTGAACTTAGTTGCACCTGAGGGGTTGGGGAGCCAGTGTTTGGCCCGTTCTTACCTGAAAGGAGAGAGGAAGAGAACTATGGGAGGAGACCAGAATGTTAGTAAGATGGGTTCTAATGGTAACCGGAGGTGAATTAGGTTGTCCTTGGGTGTGGGACAGGAAGGGTGTTGGGTAGAGGTTTGTATTTTGATAGTTATTTCTGTGCTGAACAGTTTCATGCAAACTAGAATCTGGAAGAGGGTGCAAGTCCTCTTCTGGGGCCTCAGAACCCACCCACCCCCACCCTGCCGCCCTGCCTTGTTGCATGGAGCTGAACCAGTGCTAAGGGGTGTGGCTACTGTTCCTAGCCCTGAGTGTGGACAGTCCATCCTCACCACCTTCCACAGGAAACCTGACCTGAGGGACAGAACGGGAAGGAAGTAGGTTGGGTGTGGAGCAGGGAATAAGGAAGGGTGGCACTGGGTAGAGGAAAGAGGAGTGAGGGAGTGCTTGGAGCTGAGAGCACGCAGACGGTTATAAACTGAGCCTGCTGGACATCCCCAAAGCCCAGTGGTTTACCAGCAGGTCCTCCTGAGCCCAGCTGCTGTCTGATCACCCCAGATCTAGAATAATCTCAGATACTGAATAAACATACATGTTTGCTCTGGCTGTCCCCACCCCACACAACCCAACCCTTCACCTAGTATATGACCCCTATTCTCCCTGGTTACTACAGTTCTTCCTGTTTGCTAGCCTGCGACCTCCCCGAGAGCAGGGCCCATCTTTTCTTTACTTCAGTAGTTAGTTCCACTCAAGGACACTGTGATCCCATCTAGACTGGCTAAACAGGTGCACTGGGACTGTCCATTAAAATTGCTGCTACAAAGCTGGCTGAGGTGGTGTATGCCTGGGATCTCAGCACTTTGGAGGTAGGAGGATCAGGAGTTCAAGGCCAGCCTTGGCTCTGATACCCTGTCTCAAAATAAAAAAAAATCTGTTGCGAGCTGGAGAGATGGCTCATGGTTAAGAGCACAGACTGGTCTTCCAGAGGTCCTGAGTTCAATTCCCAGCAATGACATCGTGGCTCACAACCATCAGTTAATGTGATCCGATGCCCTCTTCTGGTGTGTCTGAAGACAGCTCCAATGTACTCATATAAAATAAATATTTTTTAAAAAGCTGCTATAAAAACAGGTGGTATAGCTATATAGTGGAAGACAGCTTACCTGGTTTGTGAGAGGCTATGGCTTCCATCAGAGACAGAACGAGTGAACAAAAGTTTCTTGTACCCTCGAGGCATTCAGACTAGATGAGGAAAGGATGGGTGCTAATTTGAGACCATGGACTATGCTTCACTTGAGAAGTCAGGGAAGGGACCACTGTTACAGGCCAGAGAAGCTGAGGAAGATTCCAGGCCTTTAACCAGGCCCTCAAATGACATAGCTGGAAATATGCAGGCTGTGTGGGGCTGGGTGAGGAGGCAGGTCCTGGGTAAGTGTGCACTAAGGAACCAGAGAAGACTGAGGTGGTTAAGAGAGGTCCAACCAGCCCAGAGGCTCATGGGAGAGCAAAATGGTTTCTTCCACTGTTGCCTCCTTTTCTAGTCCATCCCAGCTTTGTAAGACCCAAGAATTTGAACTTCATAAACCCAGAGGCTAAACCATTTGGCTTTGCCATTTCTCAGCTGTTTGGCCTTGGGTATATATCACTGCTCTCTAAGCCTCAGTCTGGCTATCTGTAAAATGGGGACAAGGCTACCTAAGTCACCTGGCTACTGACAAGGCTGTGAGATGGTGTTTGGCTCACCTGGCATACTTTGAAAGCTTACTGAAGGGGGTGTTCTTGTTTTGTTTCTTTCAGGCGACTGTCACCAATGTCAGTTCAGAATTCTAACTGGTCCCTCCAACAGGACCATCCTATCTTCAGGGAGCCAGATCCACCAGTCAGCACCGACAGTGACTCGGGCCACCGGCCAGTGGAAGGCTATGAGGGTACCTCTGCTCAGGTTGTAGGAGTCCCACTCTTTCTGAGACCGCGGTGGTCTCATCCTCTGGCCCTCATTCCCGTCTTGCCCACTAGGACGTGGTTTGCATTTCTCTTTCTATTAAAACAAAACCTTTGTTAGCCAGGGGTGACAGTGCACACCATTAGTCCAGAACTCAATGGCAGAGGCAGCTGGCTTCTTCTACCTTGTGGGTCCTGGGGATCAAACTCAGGCTTGTGATAAGTGGCTTTACCTGCTGAGCCATCTTTCTGCTCCCTGCTCTCTCCGACTTTGAGGCAAGCTTGCCTCCAGCTATGTAGCCTCAAACCCTCAGTCCTGCTCCAGCCTCCCAGTGGGTGGGATGACAGGGTTGCACAGCCACTCTGTAGACCCTTTCTCTTGTCAGGAATTGGGGGTCTGACTTGAAATGCCATATAGTACCTCTCCTAGGTCTGGTCTGAGTTGTCAGAGCAGATGAAAGGGACTCTGGCCCCAGGGAATGAGTGAATGGAAGAGCTTCAAATATATGAGGTAGTGTTTGGGGGTTCCTTCCGGGCAGACCTCAGATCAGGAGTGGACCTACTGTTCTGGCTCAGTGAAGAACTGGAGGGCTCTCCCTCCAGGTGCAGAGGACGCTTGGGAGCTGCTGTAGACTGGAAGAGAATAAGGGAAGGGAAAAGAAAACCTAGCCCCCCTCTTTTCCTCAGGCTCCTACATGCTCGAGCTTGGGTCTACCTTGCCTGGATATCAACCAAGCTTCAAACTGGCCTGGCTTTTGGACCCTCCTGCAGCAGCTGCCTCCACAGGACAGTGATGTGGGTCTCTCCTCTGATTCCTTTTCTCTCCTTCTTCCCTCCCTCTCCCCACATTGTCAGTAAGTGGAAAGACTCTTGATCTAGAATCCAGGAGGTATGACTAGAAGGTCCAGCTCTGCCTCTAGCTGGTGGAAGTCATTCCCCTTAGCTTGAGTCTAGTAACAGGTATAGTCATATTTGTTCTGTGTGCCACACAGCTTACTTAGCTCAAAGGCAAATGGGAAAATGAACATGAACGGCATTTGAAATCAAGAATGGAATGCACAAATGTAGAAATAATGATCGTTTAGCATTTATTGAGGCCCCGCCATGTACAGCCTAAAGACTTACACTTCACTAGGGGAGCCAAGGCGGCTATGAAGCAGAGAGAACACACAGACCTGAAAGCGATGCTGAGATATAGCTTCACGGGAATGGAACCAAGCTATCTGACGACAGTACTAAGCGCTAAGGGCCCCTGAGTGGTGGCCGTTTCCATGGGCAGCAGAGTGAACCGAAGGCATTGCATTCTCTTCCCCTTTTGAAGCACATATACTATTCTCCCCCAAGGTTCTCTCCCTCTGTGGCCCAACATCTAAGCCTCATAGAACTTTTCAGTCCTAGTGGCGTTCTACCCTGAGGTCTGGGTGCATGGGGACCTGTTTCGGCAGGAACGATACTGTCTGGCCCTAGGGGAGGAGGAACTGGCCCAACTTCGACTCTTCTGTGCCCAGCGAAAGCAGGAATCCCTGGGACAGGGGTTGGCCCGTCTGCTACCTCCTAAGCTTGAAGGATACGTCTGTGAAAAGGTAGGGAGTCTGCCTCCCTTTTCTATCCCTTCCTCTACCCTTTGCTCTCTCGCTTCTGCAGAAGGACCTTGGGGGGCTTTAGTGGAGAGATGGTTTCAGGAGCAGAGATTTGGTAAATGTTAGAGAAAAATGGTTTTGGGGGGTTGGTGGCCTTTCTGGTGGAGAGTGGCCTGGGGTACAATATGAGAATGGTCAGATTTGGGGTTGTGGTGGAAGAGCCATGAGAGGAGCTAAGAAGCTTCAGATTCTGACCTGCTCAGTGCCCCCATCTGACAGTGCAAGAAGCTGCTACATCCAGGGGAGTATGGAGTGTTCGCGGCCAGGGCTGGTGAGCGGCGCTGCTGGCACAGACCCTGCTTTGCTTGCCAGGCCTGTGGCCAGGCCCTGATAAATCTCATCTACTTCTACCACGATGGCCACCTGTACTGTGGCCGTCATCATGCAGAGCTGTTGCGACCTCGATGTCCAGCTTGTGACCAGGTAGAGCACCAAGAGGAGGCACTAGGGGAGTTCTTCCCTGGGGGCAGGAGCACGGGGACAGGGAACAGCTTCCTAGGTGGCAGCTCATCAGAACTAGGAAGCAGCCAGGGCCACCCCAGTCCCCGTTGTTCTCTTGGGCTATGGGCATGTGGGACCTGTTGCCTTTATTTCTCTCCGGTGCTAGCAGAGGTCCTTACATTAGTTTGCATGCAGAACGTCTCTGGCTTCTTGAACAGATGTTTATCTCATCACTATGCCAGATGATCAGTGCTGCGCTTGCCCAATGCTAGAAAGATCTTAACGTCAACATCAAAGACCGTGTTGAACCTTGGGATAGGAGTCAGGGGAGCTCTGGGGCCCAACTTCTGGCTGTGCCACCTGCTACATGGAAGATCCGGCCCAAAGCCAATCACCCTCCCTGAATCCAAAAGTCACAAAGTACTTCAAATCAGAATGCCTGTGGGCATAGCGTTAATGGGTATAAGGCGTGATTATTGGATGGATGAAAGAATGGGTGAGTGAGTGAGTGAATGAATGAATGAATGAATGAATGAATCGGTTTCCTCTCCCTCACCCAGCTGATCTTCTCCCAGCGCTGCACTGAGGCCGAGGGACAGCGCTGGCACGAGAACCACTTCTGCTGCCAAGACTGCGCAGGGCCCCTGGATGGGGGACGTTATGCCCTGCCTGGGGGTAGCCCATGTTGCCCCAGCTGCTTTGCGAGACGCTACAGAAGTACGGGCTCTAGCTCAGTAGGGGCAGCGGAAGGACAAGCGTGCCCTGGTAAAGGAGGGGACGGTGCAGATCTTAAGGGGAGGGAGCGGCGGCTTGGGCTGAGCATAGAAGGGCGTAATTTCCCTGGCCAGAACCTCTCGCCCCATCCCCACACTATCCTACCCGCTCCAGCAACACCTCGTCCTCCCACCGCAACCCCCAGACGCGAGCATCGGGGCCCGCAGCTCTCACCGCGCGTCCCTGGCCTGCGAGCTCCAAAGGCCTCTTGAACCCACCCGGCGGGGCTGCGGCGCCGGACTCGCTCCCAGGCGGGGGAGGCGGTCGCCCACTGGTGGACGGAGGCGGGGGCCCCTGGGGTAGACTGGCGGCAGCGGTGGCGCGCACGGCACAGCCTGGGGCGGGGCGGGAGGCCGCACGTAACCCTGGCCCGCCTCTTGCACAGGGACTTGGGGGCTCTGAGATGGGCATTTCTCATGGGTTTGGAACAGGGGAAGAAGGACCTGATCCAAACGTCGGCTGGAACGGTGCCTCCTCGGATGACAAGATCACCTCCCAAGCTGCGCTTCCCTCTGCAGTTACCAGCCTCACCCTGGAAACCCCAAGTGGGGCGTCTAAATGGCAGGATAGGGACGGTCCACAGACACCCGGGAATCCCGAAGAGGACAGCTCCTGCCCCACCTGCTCCTCTTCCTCTGAGTCGGAACCGGAAGGCTTTTTCTTCGGCCAGCACCTTCCAGATCCCTGGAAAACCCCCGAAAACCTTCAAGCAGATGACAGAGACATCTCCAGGAAGCACTGCACCATTTGTTAGTGGTGCGGCCGGGAGATGGGGTAGTGGGATTGGAGGCGGGGCGGGGGGGGGGGGGGAACCTGTGAAGCGAGATAGCAAGGTTGTGCTGTGTAAAGACCTGAGACTGAGGGCAGTCAGGCACGCGGGACAGTCGCATTGGTACTGCATGTTCTCTGACCTGAAGGACACTTTCTTGGGAGCACACCGCTGCCCAGAGCCTCCAGGGTGAGCTACCCCCTATCCCCAAAGGCTGGACTAGCCTCACCGTCAGCACCGTGCTTAAACTAACGGAGTTGCAGCGCAGCACGGATAACAGACCCCAGGCACTGGGAGGTGGGGCCGCGAGCTGGGGCTCCGCCTCCGACCGGGCTTTCCAGCCCTAGGAACTCCTGGAGGCGGGGCGGGGCGGGGCGGGGCGGGCCCTCTCGCTCACTTCTTGCTCAAATCGCGGAAGTGCAGGGTCGGAAGTTGCGTGATCAGCCTGCGCCGACTTAGTGCGACGCGCAGTCCGTACGGCCGTGCTCGGTGCTGCTATGGCTTCCAGCGGGGTGACAGTGAGCGCCACCGGCTCGGCCAGTGAGGCCTCCGAGGTTCCAGACAACGTGGGAGACTGGCTCCGCGGCGTCTACCGCTTCGCCACCGATCGGAACGACTTCCGGAGGTAACCTTGCCTGGCCCCTCTCTGGTCCTCATAAACTTAAACTTGTATTTCCCTACCTGGTGAGTCTCCCAGGGGTTTTATCGCATTGAGAACATAGTGGTCTCGTGGTGGCAAAAGCCATCTGTCACGTGGCTTTCAAGGTATGTCGCCCTGGGCTGCAGCGATAGTTCTGCTGCCAAGCCTGGGGACGTGAGTTCGATCCATGGGACCCACAGGGTGGAAGGAGAGACCAACTCCTGCGGGTTGTACTGACCTCCACATGTACATTGTGTTACGTGCACGCGCGCACACATACATAAATTAATGAATGTAATAGTTTTAAGAAGTCACCCTAACCTAGAAGGCAGGGAAGGGGTGCCAACGCATGAACAACTTATAGCCCCGGCAGAGTGCTAAGTCGGCCTTTGCTTGTGTTAGAAGTAGATGTGAGTTTAACATTCTCCAGTGCATATTAGGGGGACATACCACTGTATCAAGTGTCAGCCAGCACCACCCTCTGGAAACTTCCATGGTGTGTCATTAGCTGCATGAGACTCGCAGACTGTAGGGTTAATGAAAGGTATTCTTTACTCAGGAACTTGATCCTCAATTTGGGACTCTTTGCTGCGGGAGTTTGGCTGGCCAGGAACTTGAGTGACATTGATTTGATGGCACCTCAGCCAGGGGCGTAGCCAGGTAAGCACTTAACTTTCCTCTGCCTATTTCAGGAGTCCTAAAAGATGAAAACAGCAGTAAGTTCTGTCAGCCAGTCACAGGAAGTAGGGAAGATTCTTGGGGTAAAGCCTTGCCCTTGGGTTTCTAGGTGAAAGCAGTTTCTAATGCTACCTGTTATCTGCTTGCAGAGAATGGAACTCCTGTGTATTCAAACTTTCCAAAGACAGCCTACTGTCTGTAACCACCACAAGATACTACCCAAGTGGCAGCTGAAGTTGACTCCCTCTCCTTGCCTGAACCTACCCTACCCCCCCCCACCCCCCGCCAGTCCCCAGCATCAGTTGAAATGTTGCCTCTGCACAGTTCTGTGTGCAGTTCCTAACTTTCTACAGAGGGTGATCTTTGCCCTTGTCCTCAAGAGTAGTAATGGTTCTTGAAAAAGATTTCAAATAAAGCCTGCACATAAAGACAGGTGTTTTATTCTTTTAATAAGAAGCGTCTTACAAAAACAAAGTGTAAAAAGTCAGTTTACAAAAATCAAATAAACATGACTTGTATTTCACACTCAAGAGACAGGAATGAGCCCCAAACATGAACTGCAGTGGAGATGAAGTAGGAATGGGACCACTCACTCCATGGGGTGCCGACATGCCACAAAGCTGATTCTTGAGCAGTTCCTACTGTTGAGTCCTGGAGGAAGAAGTTGATGGTTGGCGTTTTAGTTTGCCAGGTGGGTTTCCCAGGTACCAGAGAGGCATTGTTGAGATGTGGAGCCAGGAGAGAACAGTGATGTGTGGGTGAGCACAAGGAAGCAGCTTCCTTTACAAAGAAAGGTGCTTCTTACCCCGAGATTCATGCTGGTGCTGCTGTCTGGCGTTCTTCCAAGCGTGCAAGAGCCAGCACGGAAAGACTCCTGCACCGGGGAACCAGGTAGTGAAGAAACAGGCTCTCCGTAGTTTCATTTAGTCAACTTACTAGACGTTTTAAAACTGCTTTTTATGTGCCAGCCCCTTTGGAACTGGTCGTGGCTTACAGAACATGAGTGGGAAAGGATTGGTGTATTTGGGCCACAGCTGCATGACTATTACAGATGTTACTTTTCATCTCAGTTCACTAAAGGAAGCAGGGCAAAACAGCTTTCCTGGATCTGCTGGCAGATACCTCAGTCAGTCAGTTCTCTGCAACCTAGGAGTGTAGCTCATTGCAGAAAAGCCTTCAATCTGACCTCCACAGAATAATTAATTGGGGGGCACACAATTAAAAGTTTTTTCTTTTCTTTCTTTTTTTTTTTGGACACAGGGTCTCTAGCCCAGGCTGGCCTCAAACTTAGCTACATAGTTGAAAATGGCCACGAACTGCTTATCGGCTGCTTCCATGAACCAACTCTTAGGATTACAGGTACAGGGTTAGAATTAGAAGCTTTACCATGCCTGGTTTTAGGTGGGGCTTTATGTCTGCGAGGCAAGCACTAGTGAGCTCCATGCCTAGCCATGTATAGGATGGGGGTTACCATCCTCTTGTGAATGTGTATCAGGTAGAACCTGTGCGCTGGATGGCTAGGCGAAACACCCTGAGTGAACTACTCAGGCCTAGAATTTCCCCTGGGATTACAGATACTCTGAAGAGAGGAAGACAGGCTGGAGGCCTGTGGTACACATTTAATTCCCGAGGCGGATCTGTGAGGCCAGCCTATTCTACATAGTGAGTTCCAGGTTAGCCAAGGCTACACAGTGAGACTACCTTCTTCTTCTTCTTTTTTTTTTTTTAAAATGGAGCCAGGGAGCCAGAGTCATGAGTATGAACATAAGGACAAAGCTTGGGTTTGAAGCTGTAACTTGCAGAGCAGCAGCCTTGTAAGCTGTATGTTAGACTCAGAACCCCACATGACCTTAGCTATGTTAGGGGAGAACAACCTGAGTTTTGGAGGAAAACCTTAAAGTGTGCTATGATCCCATAATTGAGCAGTTAATGAAAAAATTTAAGTTAAAAACCAGACTCTACAAGAATTAAGACATGACAGCTTTCAGAACTTAAGTGAAGTTTCATTCAGAATCTAAGGTTTAATTTCAAGTAACTTAACTGTAGCTCTTTGAAGCCATTGTGCTGGTTGGGCAGTTTCATTTAAGCTGGCTTAGTGAAGCTGGGTGAAACCCAGGGCTTCAAGTGCTAAGTGCTCTGGCAATGAGCCATTTCCCCAGCTGCCAGCTGTATTTTAAGTAAAAGATGCCAACTTGAGCGTGGACAAATCTCACAGAACTGACCACTGGCTTCATAGCTGCTGAGGCACAGTGAGTTAGAGTGGTGTCTGGGTTGACAGGTACATCGCAGTTACAGTGACAGGCCTGGACAAGAGCAGAGGAGAATGTGGAAGAGAGATGAAGTCACAGTCCTGAGAAGGCGAATTTCAGCTTTAGAACTGACAAAAAGAACCAACCACCTGCAAGACCCACACTTAGCTGATAAAAAAGTCAAGTGACCCTAGGAAATTTCACCCCAGAGATAAAGCTCTTCACTTAATTCGTCTAGGAATGAAGCTGAGGGAGGGACCCAGTTACCGAGTATGCTTTGAATGGTAAGTTCATGAACACTTGGTGAAGTCTCACAAGCTCAGTAGAAACTTCAAGCTTGGAGTGAAAGAACTGTCTGTGACCAGCCCTAACTGAACACACTTGAGTTCCTCAGCCACTCAGCACTGTCCTCAGTTGTCATCTGCCCAGGAAGTGTCGAGGGTGGTGGAAACGGGTCATTTCTCCATGAATCGCGGCACATTACACAATGACTTGTCTTACAGTCTGAAGGTTCACATGTGGGCATTGTTGCCACACTGCTTCCTGATGGTTCATGCAGAAGGACCCCAGAGCTAACGCAGGCTCTACTGCCATTTGTCACCTAGCTTCATCGTGATTTAGAGAAAGGCTTTTCTCATCATTTGTGCTCTCCCAACTAACCGGAAACCCTTGCACACAGAAGCTGCCACCCCACATAGGGATATGATAGACATTCAAGAAAGGGTCACCTTCTAGAAAAGGCCAGCATTAATGTTGGGCATGTACAAAAGGCAACGAACAACAGTGGCAGTCAGACATGTGATGAATGATTGATTACAAATACAATTTGGACATTAAAACTCTAGAACTTGCTGGTAAGAACAATTTGCATTCATACATAAGAGAAAGGAATGCTCTAAAATTCTGATAGTACGTATCCTTTAAACACTACAGACCCATTTGCCACTTGACATAACAAAAAGGAACCCTCCCCCTTAACTCTCATGCAATCCACAATCAAGTACAAGGCACCAAATTTATGAATTGTAGAAAATTAGTTCACAAAGCTTTATCAGTAAAACAAATTTCAGATCTCCCCTCTCCCCCCCACCCCCCCAAATTTTCATTCTGCACCATCGACCTCTCGGCTCACTCGGGGCACTGGCGGCCAGTCCACCTCATTGGTTCTTCCCCTGAATGTGGATAGAGCTGAAGGCATAGCCAGAGCAGGGACCTCATACAATCATGGGCTTGAGAGGCCTTGCCACTGTGAACAAAAATAAACTCTGCTATTGAGTCCATAGGACACATTAACTCTTCTACAGCTTCTGATTTTATTCTTGATGTTTTAAGAGACATCTAAAAGTTCTTTACCATGTGTCAGTGCTGTCCATTCTCAGCCAAAGCGGCTGGATTAAAGCTGGCAAGAGCTCTGCCTGCCATGGGATGAGGGCCGCAGTGCCTGGTACCAAGGGAATCCCCGCTGTTCTCGCACTAGCGATAGGTGCTGCTCTAAGAGACAACCACAAGTATGAGGGCCAGGCTAGACTGAGGTAATAAGTCATTTTTGAGGCCTGGGGTGTATTCGTCTTGGCTGGCTACAGCAGTAAGTAAACACACCAGCCAATGACAAAGGTTTCAGACTGAGACTGCAGCTGGGAGAGCAGCACTGGGGTTTGTCCTGGAGTCAGCTAGTCAATGTGTCTGTCTGTCCTTTGTTTTTAGAATGCTTCACTGTGATGCAGCTGACACAGTGCCCTCTTTGGCTGTGCAGGCACCACAGGAGCCCTGACATTGCACAGCTCTTCTGCAGCAGAGGTCTCCTTAAGCACCATCTCCCTAACTCCCCTGCGCTGCTGCTTCCGGTGCCGAGGTGTCCTCTGTGGTTGCAGTGGTGCCTTCGTGAGGGTGGCTCAGTGGAGATGGTTTCAGTTCCGACTTAGTTGAAGTGAGTTTACTAATCTCATATGTGGGTGTTCAGGTGAGTTAAGCATTTGTTTTATAAAGTCCCTACTCTGCTTACCAGGCCCGCTGATAGCTGCTATAAAACTATTTTAAAAAACTGAATAAGAATCTTTTAGTGCTCCTGTGTTTTTATATTGATTAATGTGTTTCCCCTCTAGACAGGCAGATCTGTATTCTCTGCCTGCAGTTCTCTTTCTAGAATAAACAACACAGGGTTTAAGGTGAGGTACAATCCAGTCTTACTTCCCCCCCCCCTTTTTTTTTTTTTAAATACTCTCAATAGGTTGTTGGTTTTGTTTTTCAAACAGGGCCTCACAATGTAGCTTCAAACTCATGATTCTCCTGTCTTAGCCTAACAAGTGCTGGCCTTACAGGGGTGTACTAGCACACATGGCTTTGTTTTTGAATGGGCTTTCCTACAATGGTAACAAATCATCACCGTCAGAGCATCTTAGTAATGTAGACTTCCCTGAAGGGGCACAGCTTTACATCAGAACCTGGGGCAGTGTGGGCAACCCGGACACCTTAAAACAGTGTCCTGGAGAGGAGAAGCCCAAGCAAAGCTCACAAAAAAAAAGCCTGCAGCAGACAGTAACAACCAAACAGCACAAAAATGCCTTACGTTATCGCTTCCAAATAAAAGCTAAATATAACAGAAACCTCACAGTGTTCTTAAAAAGCAAGTTTAAATCCAGCATGCCATTCCTGTCAGGATGAGCCACTTTCTGTCTGATTTCTTCCAAGTCTCTGATGTCTGGCAGACCTACAGGAGGGTTCACCTCAGAGAGCAGCAGTAATACTGCAGATGTGCCTGGAAATGTGGTGGTGCTGCCTTCAGCCTCCCCGTCCCTGTTCCCCGCCCTATACCTCTCATCAGGTGACAAGTGTTCTGCGTGAACTCAAGCATTAAGGAGCTGCTTTACCAAGACAGCATTCATGGGGGGAGGTGTCGGTGCTGCAGTGGCCACTGCAGACAAAGAAGCTTACTGTGTCTGACAGGGAGGAAGGCTCTGAGCACTCAATCCCTTTAGAGATGGAGTGACCTTTAGAGATGCGTTTTTACTAATGCCAGAGTAAGAGACGGAGTCTTCCTCTATTCCTCATGGACAGCGCAGCACGAGTGAATAACGAGCACACTGGGATAGAACAGGCAAGGCCACAAGCAAACAATACAGTCAGTCCCCAAGCTCCGCTCACACACTAGGAAGTGAAAGCTTCCAAAGCTGTGGATGCCAAGGTTCTAGGTGCAGGAAAGAAATGTCATGCCACACAAGGTGAGAGCTTAGGGGCAGCAGGCATTCAGACAAGCCCAGCTCACCTTTACTGCATTCTGAGAAGGTATCTGACAACTGACACAAAAACCAATCTGAACCAAACCATGACTTTGAGCCTGGGCCTTGCTACAGGACTGGGGAAGTCAGGAGTGTCCACGGCTTAACACGCTCAGACCATGTGCACACAGGTCTGTCTGTGTGTCCTTCTGACTGCCTCTTCTGAAGGAAGGGGTGCCTCAAGCCTCAGCCTCACTGTGTGCAGTGACAGACGGCCTTCCCACTGGCATGGAGGAAATGTGCTCCAAGCCCTCACTCCTCAACTGCTCTCCGCAAAAAGGAAGTCTGCAAGCTAGGACCTGGATGGCTACCTCCTGTGTGACTAACTCCTGTGACTTCATCTTCCGAGTAGGAACAAGTCTTTCCACCAGCTGTCAGCCCAGGGCCCTCATGTACTCTGTGCAGGGCTTCGGGGACGGCCTAGTTAGTAGAGGACTCACGACAAAGACAGACATGGCTGCTCTCCTGGCTGGCTGATCACTGACCCCTGTTATCCAGCAGCGACTGACAAAGGACTCTTCATAGAAGCTACTCCTTTAGATTGTGTTTATGAAAGGATGGGGTTTCCATGGTTTCACAGCAAGTGACTACCAATTTTTTGACAGAGCAGGAATCACAGGGCATTGTCTCCCCTAGACCCAGTGAGGCGAACCCAAGAATCTGTTACTGTGGCAAGCCTTATTTCCCAAGAAGAGAACCGGAGGCCATTTTGATGCTTGCCTCCCAGTCAGGGAAATGTGTATGTTTTGCGTTCGTCCTTGCTGCTGGAGTGCACCTGAGCTCGGAGATGGGGTTCTGAGAGTTTTGCGCTGCCCTGAACTGTTCTTCGAGTGTAAAAAAGAATGTAGGCCTGGGTTTTGCACACTTCCTCGACACTGCATACATCCAGCTTTGAGTCATTGCAGTGGACCCAAAAACCTAGGAAGCCAAAGGAGAGAGAGAAAATGACAACCTAGTTTCCATTTTCAGACAGCTGCAGCCAGGAGATGAGAGAACAATGAGAGAACCCAGCCGCCTTCTGATTACTGGGAGTGGGGACCATATGATGGCAGGCTCCCCATAACCACTGGCTTTCATCCCCTCTACACCACCACAAAGACTTGCCTACAGTATTGACTGCTAAGTTCCGTCTTCCTTCATGCTTGCAGGCAATGAGGGCTAAGCAGAGGGAGAAGGGAGAGGGAGGGAGAGGAAGTGGAGGGCTCAGCAGAGGCCTGTTTGTAGGCCTGGGCTGCTGGAAACTGCTCTCAGCTGGAGACTGCGTGGGGGAAGGGTGACGCTCTTCAAGGTAGGGGAGCTAGTGAGGACACAGAAAGTGCCCTCAGGGATGAGATGCTGGAGTTGTAACATAGCTGTCTCCATGACGCCCATAATCTCTGCATAACTGAGAAGGAAGCTGAAGTCAGTAGCATTACCATAGCCACAGTGAGCCCATCAATATAAAATACTAGGAATGGCAGGTCTGTGCTGACCTCCAGCATTGGATCTAAGTGTGTTGATACGGGAGTCCTGTTCATTCCTAGCATAGCCTTATATCCTTACTAAACTCCTAACTTTCATAATGCTTCCCATTGGGGTTAATGTATGTAATTTGTCCCTAGCTGACCCAGGGGATGGAAATAACAGAAAGCAATAAGGTGTGAACAAACCAACCCTTTTCCATGTCCCCGACCCCACAGAGTAAAGCGCACGCACCTCCCTCTGTGTTGTAGCAATAGGCTGTGTAGTGTCCTGAGCCAAACCCTTTCCCGTGATGCATGACCACTGCGGAGAGATCATAGGCAAAGGTCTCTTTGTCAAGAGAGGAGAGCATGTCCCTGCAGCAGTAAGGTTCCATGGTTAATACCTGGTCAAAGACGACATGGACCCCAATCTTCTCACGATGGTTACGGCCAGACCACCTACAACATGGAAAGGAAATTCTTACTAGCAAAGACGAAGACTGGTAATAGATGGTTAACAGGGAGCTGAGAAAACAGCTTTTGTTTCTGCTCTTGCCCCCTACCAATCAAAATTCCTGTGGATATCTGCTGCGAAAGTTCCATAGGGCATCTGAACCTACAAATCCCTAGAGAAGCCGTTTAGAGCCTGGCTGTGGTGGCAAATGCCTTTAATCCCAGCACTCAGGAGGTAGAGGCAGGCACATCTCTTGGAGTTTGAGGAAAGCAGGTTCTATAGAGCAAATTCCAGGACAGTCAAGACATCCCCTACTATTCAGGACTTTCCTGAAGCACTGCACAGACCACAAGAGGGTCCTGGACTGCCAGCTGGGCTAGAGAAACCCTGTCTTGAACCACCACCACCCTCAAAAAAAAAAAAAAAAAAAGAAGAAGAAGAAGAGGAAGAGGAAGAAGAAGAAGAAGAAGAAGAAGAAGAAGAAGAAGAAGAAGAAGAAGAAGAAGAAGAAGAAGAAGAAGAAGAAGAAGAAGAAGAAGAAAAGTCAGCAGACTCTGTATACTTTGTATAGTCTATTGCCTGCCCCTTTCACTGGTGATTTTATACTGCGTCCTTAGGATGGATTTGCATAAGTCCAAACAAGGCAGGAAGGGTACTGGTACACATTAGGTGCACACTGGAAAGGAAATGGTGAGAGAGCTGAAGCCCGGGCTGCTGCTCTACCATCAGCTTCTTGTCTTACTGGACAAGAGTGACTCTCCATGGTAAGTGCAAGGCCCCACACCAATAGGTTTCTTTCCCATGTCAAACAGACATCTGTCCTCCCCAGCCTTTGAGGCAGCTATCCCGAAGCTCACCTGAATCTTTTAAGGTGTAGCCGGAGGACCTGAGGTAGTCTGTAGATCATTAACTGCTTTCTAGCTTCACTCAGAACAAGGGGTTTGGGGTTGGACTTTCGTCGTTTGCCTACATGGTTTGGAAAGGTATAAGACATAGGCAGTAAGGAGCGTCATCCAGTCATAAATTGGATCTGGGTTTTGTCTAAGGTGCTAATATGATACATTTTAAACATGTTTGCATTTCCCAGCTTCACGAGCCTTTGGAGTTGTGGCTAAGAGAAAGGAGTAATGGGACCCTGAGGAAACTCTGAGGAAGGAGCCTGCAATTCCTCGATGACCATGTAGCCACATGCTTGGGGTATCCTCTAGACTTCTTTATATGACAGTCACTGTTATTGGGCTCTGACCAGCAGCTAAACCTGATTCTGATGCATCTGCTTTCAAATTTTTGCTACCAGCAGCTTCCAGAATTGGTGTGGCTTCAGGATGGTACATTCTAGGCACAATGGCTCTTTAACAGAATATATAAGTGGCTGCTACCACAGTGTACACACTGCAGTGAACACACCTAAATCTTCATGACATGGCTGGAGGACCTGAGGTAGTCTGTAGATCATTAACAGCTTTTTAGCTTTACTCCAAACAAAAGGTTTTGGTTGGATTTTTGCTGTTTGCCTGTATGCTTCATTGTTTGGAAGTATAGACATAGGAAGTGAGCATAGTTCTATGCTCTTACATCCTATCATTTAAATTATTATGACCTCTAAGTCTAAAAGGGTTCTTCTTTACAGCTGCACTTCCTGCTTATAACTTCTATACCAAATGAATGTGTTATTCAAAACTCTGAGGCTCAGCTCCCTCAGTAGGAGACATATTTTTGTTTTGAATGTTACATATACTTGAGGCTTAGGAGAAAGATAATAAATTATGATTAATAAAGCATAGAATATGAAAGCAAATTTTTCCAACATGTTTTGCTTATGGTATACACAAATATTTATTTATTTATTTATTTATTTATTTAGTATATACCAGGGCTCTGTTTTCATGCACATCATTAGAGAACATCAGATCCCATTACAGATGGTTGTGAGCTACCATGTGGTTGCTGGGAATTGAACTCAGGACCTCTGGATATGTAGCCAGTGCTTTTAATGGCTGAGCCATCTCTCCAGCCCCCCACAAATATTTAAATATGAACTCTAGAAGTAGTGATGGCCTGGAAGAGGATAGAGGAATTTCTACAGAGGACTGGCCTGTGGCCATGTAGGATTTCCTTGGTTGTTGACTAATATGGGGGTGGGGTGGGGCATGACCCACTGTGGGCTATATTACCCACGACAACTGGGCCTAGGTGATATAGAGGGGTGTGGATTTGAGCCTGGAAGCAAGCCAGTAAGTAGCTTTCCTCCATGGTTTCTTCTTTAAGCTCATACCCTGAGTTCCTTTTATGATGGACTGTATATAACCAATAAGCTAAAATAAACCCTTTTTCCCCACGTTGTTTCTGGGCAGGGTTTATCACAGCAACAGAACAAACTAGGACAGTAGCTCTGGGCTTTTATGTCATGGTTTCTGAAATGTCATTCTTTTTTGGGGGAAGGGTGTTGTTTGGTTGGTTTGGTTTAGTTTTGGCTTTGTTTTTTTGAGAAGGGGTTTCTCTGTGTAGCCCTGGCTGTCCTGGAACTCACTCTGTAGACCAGTGACTTGGATCTTCTCAGGCTTCTGCCTCCTAAGTACTGGAATTAGAGGTGTGCGCGCCACCGCTGCCTGACCTGAACTGTATTTCTTATAGACATGATAGGAAGGCAGCTGAGTTCATCTAGTCCAAAAGAATAAATGCAGACTCTAATTTTGATTCTAAACCACTGACTTGTAAGTGAAATGAACCCCTACATCCTTGGAAAACAGACAATGGGAACAAACTTTCTTGATCTCAGTCAGAGATGTCTGTGAGCGCCTCCTGATCCATCAGAGGTGACACATGGGACACAACATTCATGCTCTCCCATCTCCACACTGTTCCTCTGAGGGCTCAGAGTAGAAAGCATAGCATCTGATTCCAAGTCCTGTCTGTAGCACGTGTGCAAGCAGCACTCTGACCACAGGACGTGGAGGGTTAGCTGTTCAGGGCAGAGCGCATCAGAGTGCATGTGCTGCTGGAGAACCCTGACCGGCCATGCAGTCATGACACTTGGGATGCGCAAAGAAGCAAAGCACTCAAACAGGGGCTCTGCCCTATTCTTCTAGTCCTGCTAATCAGACTTGAAAAGCTGGAGCTCTGCAAAGGAAGCTGCAATGACCACCGTCCACAGCAGAGGGAGTATGTGAACTAAGACAAACTCTCTGGCTTTGTTTCCCTATATGAAATTCACCAAGAAACAGAAATTTCTGACTCAGTTGAGACTGACCAGTTTTGTCTCTGTTTACTTGAGGTCAGATACAATGAGGAAGAAGAGTGGCGACCCTTAAACTTCATAAGCACAAGTCAATGCGGTGCAGGCCCTCAGAAGCTTTCGTTCTGCATTATCAGCCGCACAGAGAAATCCTGACTGACTGGTACATCCAGCTACCAGAAAAGGATACTTTCTGGAAAAACTAAGAGTGTTTCCTACCTAATCTGTCCTAGCTAAGAATGATTCAAAGTTATTAACGCCATTTTGTTCCTTACAGGTAAAAGCTTTGGCCTAGTGTGGTGGGGCACACCTTTGATCCTAGCACTCAGGAGGCAGAGGCAGGCAGATCTCTAAGTTTGAGGCCAACCTAGTCTACAGAGCAAGTTCCAGGCTAGCCAGGGAAGTGTAAGAGAGATCCTGTCTCAAAACAAACAAACAAGCAAACAAGAAACAAAAATAAAAACCACAAAAGCCAAAACACCCCCCAAAAGAAAAAAAAAACAATGTATATTCCAAATTCTTATTATATAGTATTAAACTGATTATCTAGGTCATTGTATAACCCATAACTTTGTATTTTTTGTTTCTAAATCTTTATATGTCATAAAATGCAGACACCAGGGTTGGAGACATTGCTCAGTGTTCAGAGTACTGGCTGCTCCTGCAAAACAACCTAAGTTTGGTTCCTAAGGTCCACATGGCAGCTTACAGCTAGTTCTTATAGATTCGAAACCCTCTTCTGCTTCTGTTAACAGCAGGGAATGGACATGGTGCACAGACACACATACAGGCACACACACAAATAAATAAATAAATCTTTAAATGCCATCAGCAGACATGGGCTTCCACATTTGCTGTACACTTCCATCTGTGCATGCTGGGTCAGCAGGAACACTGGGTATTAGTATGGTGACACAGAAGGGCCTGCACATGATGCCCATGTACTCACACAGAAAGAAACCCACTTTAAGTTATGCCAGTGATACAGAGACACTTCTTTGTGATGCATGTCAAGAGCAAAAGAAGAAAATACCTATGCGGCTGTCACTCGCCACGTGCCTGGGTGAGGGTGTTCTGTCAACCATGTAGGCCCTGGAAATCAAACTTGGCTTGTTAGGCTGGGTGGCAGTACCTTTACCTGCTGAGCCATCCTGCTAGCCCTGATCTTGTGTGTGTGTGTG
Organism: Arvicanthis niloticus; assembly: GCF_011762505.2. Lineage (NCBI taxonomy): Eukaryota > Metazoa > Chordata > Mammalia > Rodentia > Muridae > Arvicanthis > Arvicanthis niloticus. Next base: position 55,772,296 of record NC_047674.1, on the reverse strand, counting down.
TGTGTGTGTGTGTGTGTGGTGTGTTCACATGTGTGTGCACACGTGCATGTGTACCTGTGGAGACTAGCAAAATACTCCAGGTGTCATTCTTCAGGAGCCATCCATGTTTGTTTCTGTTATTTGATTTGAGACAAGGCCTCTCACTGCTCTGTCACTTGCTAAGTAGGCTAGGCTGGTGACCAGCAAGCATCAGCATCTGTAATAGATGTACTTCTTCGGGCTTGGAGGCACACATCAGCACACTTGCCTCTTTTCCCTATGTTAGGGGCTCTACCTCACAGCAAACCCTTTTCCAACTGAGAAGTCTCTAGCCTTATCACCCCATCTTTTGGCATGAGTTTTAACAGACCTTAGATCTATGGACTCAGTACAAGAACACACTTTCTCATCCTACAGCACTCAAGTGGGATTCAGAGCAAACAAGAACCATTAGGCTACATTTGTGAGCCTAGGGCCCTGTAGCATGAGGAAGCTAAGTACTCAGTTCTCGCTGCCCCCACTTCAGGAGCCACTTTCACACACTTCCCCATAACTGAAGCCAGTCAGGAGTCAGAGGCACCTTTTTTTGGTTTGTTTTGGTTTTGGTTTTTTAAGACAGGGTTTCTCTGTGTAGCCCTGGCTGTCCTGGAACTCGTTCTGTAGATCAGGCTGGCCTCAAACTCATAGATCCACCTGCTTCTGCCTCCCAAGTGCTGGGATCAAAGGCATGCACCCCCACTGCCTGGCAGGAGGCATTATTTTTAGTACTCTATGAAGTATGTGCATGTAGGTGTGCGTAGGTGTGTGTAGGTGTGTGTGCTACCATGGCAGGCAGTTATAGAGTTATAGCCATTCACCTTTTTATGGGTTCTAAGGATTGAATTCAAAGTCACTAGGCTTGTGTGGCAAACACCTTTACCTTTTGAGCCGTCTCACTGGCCCAGTTCTGTTTTATAATGTAAATTCCATATTAGCTATTATAGAGACTGTGAGAAAAAGATCTTTAAAAGGTGCTTTAGAGCACTTAGTCCTGTGAGGGTTACTGCTGACTGAAGGGTCAAAGCAGCTCCTTCAGCAGTTCCTCCTGAACCCCTGCCCTCCTCACGCAGCACTCACTGTTACACTGGTCACAAGCGTAGATTCTCCCCTCCAGGGCCTCTGTCTCGGTGAACTTGGCTAGCATCTCAGTGAGCAGGCACTCTGTCTGATTCAAAGGGACAAACCCCTTTTCTATGCAGTGGTATCGTTCAGGGAACTCCAGGGACAGATCCCAAAAGGGCTCAATGGTATTGGATTTATAATTGCATGATACACATGTGACCTAGAATGACAAGATTGGTTTGCAGATTATAGTTTCCGTGCTTCCCACATACAACCTTGTTTGTTTTCTAGAACACATATATATTTAACCGCTTCTCCCAAAAGGCTTAATAAGAACTCAGACTTAGGGCACCCTCTGCCTTCTCCTAATGAATGCTGCCTCAGAAGAGATGGTAGAGAGTTACTTCAGAGGCACTGAAGGAACTGGGCTGAGAAAAAAATGACAGGCTACTGTGTGCTTTGCTTGCCCTCAAATTCCTCCTCCTTCCTTGGTGCTTCCACAGAGCAAACTTACTTCCCCGCCTCCATCCACCCCTCTGCCCCCCTCCCCCCTCCCTCCCTCCTTTCTCCTTTCCTCCCAGCTAGAGAATCACTATGTATTCCTCCTGTCCTGGACCTCATTACAGAGCCCAGTTGATCTTGACCTCTGATCTCCTGCCTCAGCCTCTCAAGTGCTGGCACGATGACACCGAATTTCCCTGTTTCCCATGGTGTCCAGTCTGCAGAGCCTCAAAGCACTGGTTAGAGCTCCTCTCCCACTGCAATACTCCTAGGTGCCATTCACAGGCAGAAAGAGGAGGTTTTGTAAAATAGATTGATTAAAGATCTGGACAGAGAGAACACCCAAGTCCACCTACATGGTCACCAGTATATAATGTCAGGTACAAACAACCATCTTGAAACATTGCAGAGTCACAGAAAACACTGCCTATACTTAATTAGCCCAGGGATCGGAAAGCCCAAACTACCACCCAAGCTTTCGACCTTGCTTCGGGTAGGTGCACACCTACCTGACTGAGCAGCTGTCCATGAAATATGGTGTTCACCACCTTTAAGACCTGTTTGGTGAGCTTCCTCTGGGAGAAGGGGATGAGGATCCGGCGTGTGGAGCCCTCAGACTCAAGTTCCTGCTGCACTTTGTGCAGCAGTTCGCAGAGAAATTCCTGTGCATCCTGCTGGTCGTAGCCACGGAAGGCTGGAATCAGGCTCCACACGGAGTGAAGCATGGCAAAGGGTGACACCAGCGCCCACTTCCCGGACCACATGACTCGGAAGAGGGTGTGCAGTTCGTGGCAGAGGGAAATGTGCTTTGAGCTGGGTTCCTTGTTCTGAATGAGCTCCAGGCTCCTGCTGATGGAGGCTCCGCTACTCCAGCAGAGGCCCTGAGGGTCACACCCCTGGGTCCTTACTGACAACTCCGCTGCAGAGCTGCTGGCTGGCCTACCAGAGAGCTGAGTCTTCCCGTTGGTTGCTTGGGGGAAAAGGTGCTCGGAGGTGGAAGGGTCGAGGTTCAGGAAACATTCCCGGAACTTCTGGAGGTGGCTGAGCACCTGGAGGATGGAGTTCATGTAGCAGGTGTTACCCAGGTTGCGCAGGCCAGTGACACCCGGGGCTACCGCCGGCTGGCGGCGCGGCTTGAGGGCAGCCGAGGACATGCGCCGGGAGGTAGCGAGGGTGGCAGGGCGCACGGCTACGGGCCCGGGAGAGTGCAGGAGCAGGCGCGCACTCTTCCGCGGCGGCGCGCTGGCCAGCTCCTCCAGCAGCCGCCGCTTGACCTCGCGCCGCCTCTGCCGCGCCGCCTCCTTCTTGCGCTCCAGCGCCTCCTCCTGCTGCCGCTGCTCCAGCTGCGCACGGCCGCGGGAGCTCTTCTCGAACCAGAGTCGCAGCGTCTTGGCCAGCAGTCGCTGGCGCCGGTACCACAGAGCCGTGAGCATCTGCGGCTGTCCCTGAGGAGTGCGCTGCGGCGGGACCACGTCCTCGCCTGCAGCTGTGGATCGCAGCGTCCGCCCACGCCTCGCGGGCAGGTCCTGCTTCTGGCCTCGAACCGCCAGGAGGGAACTTCTCAGCAACTTCAAGTCCCCCTCGGGGTTGTCATTGAGCACATAGTCCTTGCACAGGTAGCAGAACACATAGAGATCCCGGACTTCCATGGCCAGCGGGTGCCCCGTTTCTTCAAAGTGTTTTAGTGCATGGTTTTCAATGTAGCGGCCGCAGGCCACGTGGGAGCACTTGAGGCAGGCCCACGCAGACTCGGTGGTGGCACACTCCAGACAGCACCACTTCTGGGGGTTCAGGATGGAATGGTCCTGGGCGAGCCGTAACCGTCCTACATGTTTGCATCTATCCATGTTTTAGCGCAGTCGCCACTTTCTTAATCTGGCACCACAGAGCCGCCCAAAAGGGGGGAGGGGGGGAGAAGAAGAAGCAGAATTTAAGGAAAATATTTTCCTAGAAAAAGAGGTTGCAACTGGTATTTCTGGGCAAGACTTATTAGTTTTTTATTTTAAAATTGTCCCTTTCAAAATTGAAACTGGCATTTAAAGTACCACAAGGAGAGACAGAAGCCTCAAAATAAAACCTTAGGTCAATTTCATTGTATTTCAAAGCAAAGGCATAGCATAAGGGAAAGGTAAGGAAAAGAAAGACAAATGACATCTAAGGAGGTAGAGCCCACGCCTCAGTTTAAGGAACATTTTATAAGCTAGCCTTTCTGAAAAGAGCACATTTTATAGAAAGAATGGCAAAACTCAAGTCTTTACTGAAAAGCAAATTCACAGATGAATCTGAAAGGACAAGAGGTGGTATGGCTATTGGGACAACAGTGTTCAAGCCAACTACCCTGACTCAAGAAACAAGCAAACAGAAGCAAGCTTGCTTCCCTCCCTCCACCCTTCTGTTTTACGACTGTAAAAAAAAAATGTAGCCCAGGGTGACCTCAAATTGGTGGTGATCCTCCTGCCTCAGTGAACAAAATGCCGATTCCTGAGCTCTAATATTGCCCTTTCGCCCTGGGTTTTTTGTTGGCTTGAAGACAAGAGTCTCATTATGCTTCTCTGGCTGGTTTGGAACACATATGTAGACCTGGCTGGCCTTGAACTCACAGAGATTTACCTACTCTGCCTCCCCAGAGTGTTATGGGATTACAGGTGCGTACCACCACATCTGGCTTCTAATGTTGGTTTTTAATATTCATAAAAGAAATGCAGTAGGCAACTTCTAAGCCCAAAGAATATTTTTAAAAAAGTTATATTATTTGGAAACCCAAAGTTTCTCTAGGATTAAAAATATTCTAAAGACAGTTCTCTAAATTTAATCAATTAACTAATTAATTTTGATACAGGTCATCCTCTAGATGTCCAGGAACTATTTAGACCAGGCTGCCTTCAAAGTCACAGAGATCTACTACCTGTCTCTGCCTTTTTTTTTTTTTTTTTTTTTTTTGGTTTTTTTGAGACAGGGTTTCTCTGTGTAGGCCTGGCTGTCCTGGAACTCACTCTGTAGACCAGGCTGTCCTCGAACTCAGAAATCCGCCTGCCTCTGCCTCCCAAGCGCTGGGATTAAAGGCGTGTACCACCACTGCCCGCCTGTCTCTGCCTCTTGAGTGCTGGAATTAAAGGCATGAAGCACCACACACAGCTATTTTATTTTTGTGTGCTATGTCTGTCTGTCTGTATGAAGGTTTGTCCTTATGTACACGTGTAACCACAGAGGCCAGAAGAAGTTGGATTCCCCTGAGCTGGAGTTTCAGGAAGCTGTGAGCCCTGATGTAGGTGCTAGGAACCAATCCGAGTCAGTCATCTGGAAGAGCAGGAAGCACTCTCAACTGCTGAGCTGTCTCCACCCTTAGTTGTTAGAAATGAACTTTCCTCTCTAGGTCTTCCTCACGTTCCATTTCTGAGAGCAACAGGTCCATATTAGAAGTCTGTAGCTAACCCTGATGAGCTCAGTAGGTCACATGGGAGAACAAGCATCCCCCAGCCTTATGCATAGAAATGAATAGTGTAATTTGAAAGATTTTTTTATGTTGGCTTTACCTTAATGACCTGATTAACGTGAGAAATAAAATACTCCACAAAAGAAAGAGGAAAAAGAAAACAAATCCCCAATCACAAAAAGGAAGGAATCTATACTTCCCCTATCAAAGGATGTCCTCCCAGGCCCTAGCTTCAGTTGTATTGTCTTTCTAATCACTGTTCTCATGCTCCTAGTTTACTGTTACTGATTGTTGCTGTGTTCCCTCTAAGTCACTTCTCTAGATGAGGCTACTCCTTCTGACTAGATATACTCTCCTTTAGAGAGGAGTTCATGTGTTTTATTTTTGTTTTACTGAGTGTCCAACTATGGATCAGACATTATCCTAGAGCGCCCTCCCAGGGGCGGGGCTCCAGCTGTAGCAGAGCGTGAGCTTAGTCTCTAAGGGCAGTGACTCTCCCAGTTTGAAACAGACCTGAAATGCACATGTTTGCTTACTCAGGGTACAGCCAAATCAGAACACACATAAGTGAGAACTGACATGACGCAAGATAAATGCTCTTCAGCACAGTGGCAGCTGTTCTAGGTACATAGGATGCTCTCAGATCAGACACCAGGGACACAAAATCAGCCATAAAGAAATGAAGGGGAAACAGGCTAAAACCAGAAACTAGTAAGTTTCTGTTTTACAAACTGTACTTCCTGACCCCCCCCCCATAACCCCCAGGATCAGACTTCTTTAGGCTCCCACCTACCTCCTTGATACTTTATACATGAGGGATGAGAATCTGAAGAAGGCCCACATATCCATTTTAAACAAACCCCAGAGATGGGTCTCTTACCTAAAGCCCTATAAACACTGCATTAATCCAGCAAATTAGGGATGAAGGACTCAGAAACCAAATAAAGAATTCTACTTTGTCTCCAAAGACAGTCTCATTTTGTAGCCCTGTTTGGCCTAGAATTTTCAATGTAGAGCAGGTTGACCCCAGACTTACAGTGAGCCACCTCTGCCTTCTGTCTGAGTGCTATGCTCCACTGTAACTGGCTGTTTTCCAAATTCTTCCACTCAGACCAACACTGCCTGACATGACAGAATACTCTTTCTTGCTTCCCAAGAGACACTCTGGTTACTCTGGTTACACTTGATTACCAAGCACTTGAAAGGGGCCTACTGGGATTGCAGGACTGAACAACTTTTTTAAAAGGTTTATTTATTTATTTATTTATTTATTTATTTTTATTTAATGTATATGAGTCCACTGTTGTTGTCTTCAGAAACACCAGAAGGGGCATTGGCTCCCATTACAGATGTTGTGAGCCACCATGTGGTTGCTGGGAATTGAACTCAGGACCTCTGGAAGAGCAGTCAGTGCTTTTGACTGCTGAGCCATCTCTCCAGCCCAATATTTTATTCTTAAGGCATAGGAGAAAATATAATTTGTTATCAATGTGTAATCAAGAAGGCATTTAAGCTGGGTATGGTGGATATACTTTTGATCCCAGTATTCAGACAGATCTCTAGTGTTTTTGAGGCCAGCTTGGTCTGCATAGGATAGCCAAGGCTGCATAGAGAGATATTTTTCAAAACAAAACAAAACAAAAACAAAAAAACACTACAGCAACAACAAACTACCCCACAAAAAGTAAAGTAAAAGGTTTTACCTGGACATGGTGCCTCATACCTCTAACCCCAGCACTAAGGAGGCTAAGGCAAGAGGATTGCAGCAAATTGAAGGCCAGCCTGGGCTACATAGTGAGTTATAGGCCAACCTTTGTTGACAGAACAAAGAAAGACTCAGGCAGGCAGGCAGCAGGCAGGCAGGCTGGAGAAAAGGCAGAAAGCCAGGCATGCAATGCAAGGCTATAATTACAATGAATCCAGCCTTCTGAATGTTTATATTTATGGCTAAAACAAAAACCTAAAAGTAGGCCAACACTGAGAAGAGTGGATATAGCTGAGGTCAGAAGCCCTTGACTAAAGGGCAGTATATGTGCTGGGGAGGGGAGGGGTGGAAGCTGCTGGCTTCTCTATGCCTTTATTCCCACTCTCCATGAACAGGGAATGGTCAGAGAGCAAGCTAGGGATACCCATAGTCAGAGCACAGCCTGGAGATGCTGGAGGGGCTGAACTATCTGAGAGTGATGCAGAAGTTCTCATTAAAAGTATCCTTTGATGTTCTGACCTGAGAGGTTTGAAAAGCCCATGTCATTCCCACTAAGTGTTTTCTCTCTCTTTCTACCCCAACCCCAACTCCCTAGCCTTGTGCCTGTGAATCAGATGTAAGTTCTAGTTACTGCTTCAATGCCATCCATGCCTGCCTGCCTGCCTGCCTGCCTACCTGCTGCCATACTCCTCACCATGATGGCCATGGAACTGTGAGCAAGCCCCAATAAACCCTCTCTTCTCTAAGTTGCTTGGTCATGGTGCTCTGTTATAGTAGTAGAAAAGCAACTTAGTGTGATCCTGTGTCTATATAAAAGGTAAGAGAAGGCTGAGGACATTGGTCAATGATAAGTGACTGCCAAACATAGTTAAGCCTCCAGGTTCAATTCCTAGAACCTCAAGAAAAATAATCCTCAACTCTGTGCAGAGAGATGGCAGCTGAGAGTCAGAAACCAGATTGCTCTGTAAGAATTACATATGTAAGCCTGACTCATGTTTAGTAGTTTCAATAGTTTGCTGGTCATGCCTGGACATCAAGGGAGTTTTGGAAATTACTTTCTCTTTCTGTGGGTTCTGGGAACAAGACTCAGGTGGTCAAATTTGCATGGCAAAAACCTTTATCTGTTAAGGCACCCCACTGGCCCAAAGTTTTGGGGATTTTAGAGGGGGGTTGGAGGAAGTGTATGGTATGTGTATGATGTGCATCTACATGTGTGCATGTTCACGTATGAGTTCAACATGTGTGCCACCATGGAGATCAAGGAACAGCTTTAGTGCCAGCCCTCACCTTCCATCTTGTTTGTGACAGAATTTCTTTGTTGTCCATCACTCTGTATGCAAGCTCAATGGCTGCTAACTTCTAGGGAGTCTCTGTCTCTGCCTCCTATTTCATCTTAGAGTCTGATACTATAGATATGTGCTCTCTCGCCTGGCTTTACATGGGTTCTGGGAATTCAAACTCAGATTCCTATGCTTATAGGGTAAGTGCTTTACCCACTGACACATTTTTCCAAATCTTACTTTCTGAGCCACCTCTCTAACTCTAAGATGTAATTTTGAAATTACATTTATTTACTCAGCTTATGGGAATCTGTGTGTGCCTGAGTGTGTGGCTGTCAGAGAACAATGTGTGAGAGCAGTCTGTCTCCTTCCATCATGTGGGTCCCTTATATCTAATTTAGATGATCAGGCTTGGTGGCAACTGTCTTTTCCTGATGTCACTAGTCCCTTGAGAGTATAGGCAGATGGCTCAAGTGGTAATGTACTTGTCATGTAAGCATAAGGACCTGAGTTCAGATCCCCACCATCCATGTAAAAGCTGAGCATTGTGATGCATGTTGGTACTCTAGCTGTCAGTGGCCAACTGCTGAAGCTGAATCAGTGAGCTCCAGATTCAGTGAGAGATCCTGTCTCAGTAAATAAGGTGGAGGGGCTAGAAAGATGATTCAGTGGTTATGAGCACTAGTTGTTCTAGAATACGCAGGTTCCATTCCCAGCATCTACATGTAGTCCACAACAGTCTATATAATTCCAGCACCTGGTGACCCAGGGCCATCTTCTGGCCTCCAAGTCCCCAGTACACACATTGTGCAAAGACATACATGCAAGCAAAACTATACACATAAAATAACAATAAGTCTAAATGACTTTTTAGAAAGCCTCACTGAACCTACTGAATCTGTAAGAGACTGGAGTGTCAGCACTACCACAGCGGCAGTTAGCTGCCAAAAGTATTCTGTTTTGAGACAGGGTGTCTTAATATAGCCCAGGCTGGCCTTGAACTTGCCACTCTACCTCCCCCAAGTAATGAGATTATAGGCATGGGCTACTACTCTTGACCCAAATGTACTGTCTCAGACAAAATTCATTCAAGCTTGAAACTTAAGATCTAACAATTTCCCCCCTGGGTGCAGCCCAGGCAATGAAACTGGGAGTTTCCTTCCTAACGTCTCCACATGGCTGAAGATGACTTTCCACACAGACCATTTGTACAGAAGACACATTTATATGTTAAGAACTGCTGGCAGAGGAAAAAGACAAGTTCTGTAAACAAAAACTACTCCTTTTATCTGACTAGAGTTTCCCAAGTGATCCTCTGGACTGGATGCCAGCGTCCGTTATTTCAAGGGAGGCTCTAAGACACTCGGACACTGAGTCCTGTGTACATAGGCTACCCTCAGCACTCCTAAGTGTATCTGTCAGGACAGAGACCCATTGAATTTTGTATGAATCTGTATGAAGCCCTGGGATCTATCTCAGCACTTGGGAGGTAGAAGCTGGAGAGTCAGAGAGTCAAGGCCACCCTTGGCTACAAAGTGAGTTTAGGTCAGCCTGGCTACCTGAGACTATCTAAAAAGTCAAACAAGAGCAACAGTAAGATTTTATAAATCAGCCAAATATGGGATCCACTACTTGTTTTTAAAAATGCAGAGAGAACCCCCATGAGAGAATTATTAATTTAACAGGCTGGCAAGCCAAGGACAGGTAAGATTCTGCACAGAGCCTTACCAACCTAAGACAGAAGTACAATGCTTTTGATAATGCATATTCTACGATGGGTGAGGAAGGCATTCTTGTCAGAACTACCTAAGACAGGCTCAGTCTTGTTTACGAAATAAAAACGGGGAAGATGCTGGGTGGTGGTGGCACACACCTTTAATCCCAGCACTTGGGAGGCAGAGGCAGGCGGATTTCTGAGTTCGAGGTCAGCCTGGTCTACAGAGTGAGTTCCAGGACAGCCATGGCTACACAGAGAAACCCTGTCTCAAAAAACCAAAAAAAAAAAAAAAAAAAAAAAAAAAAGAGGGGGGGGGAGGGAAGATGTGGAACGCTTTTGGGGTTGCTTGGCAGGAATCTGATATTGGCCAAGGACGAGGAAAAGGGCTTCAGGCAGGAATCTGACATTAGGCTAGAACAAAGAAGTAGGCTTCAGGCATGAAAATGACTTTAGGCTAGGACAGGGAAGTAGGCTCAGATATTTTGGTCATCCTGATAGGCCCTTAGAAATAGTGATCACAGGAGTGACCATGGGACTTTGTTTATTGCCTTGCTTGTTTCTTGACTATTTGCATCTATTGTATTGCTAGTTCCTCAATCTAGAACTGACCTTAATACTTGCATGTAATTAAAATGGTATAAAAGCAGATTGGGAAAAAAATAAATATGTGTTTCCCTTTTAAAAAGAAATGCAGAGAGGAGGTGGCTATGTGTGTAATTAAAAACACCATACATGGCTGGACGAGGTGATGTACATCTTTAGTCCAAGCACGCAGAGGCAGAGAGGCAGAGAGGCAGAGAGGCAGAGAGGCAGAGAGGCAGAGAGGCAGAGAGGCAGAGAGGCAGAGAGGCAGAGAGAGGCAGGCAGATCTCAGTGAGTTCAAGACCAGCAAGGGAGGGCTACACACAGAAACTCCATCTCGAAAAATCTAACCAAACAGTATGTGAAAAAAAAGCAAAGGAGAAGAATATTATACTATTGGTCATGAGTGCCCTCTTGCCTAAGGCTACACAGAGAATGAGGAGGAACTAGGCACATTGTGTTGTCCCATGGGGATGTGAGTAGTGATGGAAAGGAGAGTGCACCTTCTGAGGGACAAAAAACTGCTGTATTTTCAAAAGGAGGAGGTAGCATTGAGACTTGGTATTTCAATGTCCTAACTCAGGCATGAGGGGAAGGAGACATGGGTTAGTGGCTAAGAGAACTAGCTGCTCTTACAGAGGACCCAAGTTCAGTTCCCAGCATCCATGTCAGATGGCTCACAACTGCCTGTAATTCCAGCTGCAGGGGACCCAATGCCTCTGGCTCGGTGTACACACTTTACTGGCTGGGTTTGTGTGTCAACTTGAAACCAACTAGAGTCATCAGAGAGGAAGGAGCTTCAGTTGAGGAATTGCTTCCATGAAATCCAGCTATAAGTTTCTCAGTTAGTGATCAATGGGGGCAGGCGTGGTTGGGCAGCTCCATGATGGGTGGTGCCATTCCTGGGCTGGTGGTCCTGGGTTTCATAAGGCAGGCTGAGCAAACCATGGAAAGCAAGCCAGTAAGCAGCACTCCTCCATAGCTTCTGCATCAGCTCCTGATTCTAGGATCCTGCCCTGTTTAAATTCCTGTCCTGACTTCCTTCAGTGATTAACATTGTCTTGGAAGTATAAGCCAAATAAACCCTTTCCTCCCCAACTTGCATTATGGTCATGGTGTTTCATGGCAGCAATAGAAATCTTAATTAACTTAATTAATTAGACAGACAGACAGGCCAATAACCCACACTTGTGTACACAAACAAAGTGAACATTCAGGCATTAGCCAGGTGATCAATGTTAAATATAGAATGATATAGTTTACCACACTTTCACTAGAAAACAAAGCATCAAGACGGGCAGTCTAGTGACAAAAACTATGTAGTGCCTAAGAAATTCTATTTTTACAAACTAGTCATTTCAGCAAGAGGCCTTTCCTCATTCCAACTCTCTGAGCTTTGAGCAGCCCTCTCCAGCTTTCTGCAGAGTTGCAAAACAACTGAGCCTCCATCAGTTACAACTGAGCCTCCATCAGTTAAGTGTCAATCATCTGACATTTCATATCAGCCATGGTAGCATGGTAATTTCTCTTCTTCTCAGGGGTCAGTCCCAAAAGTCGTTCATAGAAGTGGATTTCTGAGGAGACTGTCTTTCCCCCAATTCTAATGAGATCTTTCTTCTCTCGAGGGACAGCTCCTAACAATATTCCAGCTTAGAGGCCAGCATATTTTCTCTTTACACCCAGCTGACCTGTCTGAAGGAGGGAGTCAGCTGAGGAAGGAATTGTTCACATACTCTCTTATACTTCATAAGTCGCTGAATCTAACCAAGACCCTGGTAGACCCAGCTAAGGATGGCTTTGTCTGAGACAGGCTTTATCCTGGTACCTCTATAGAGAGAGCCTAGAGTCCTATAAGAACCAAGAAATGGGTCCTGATTTTACCCAGAGAGCTTCATTTAACAAGTTATTCATACTGAGACCTTAAGCAATTAGAGAATATGCTCAAATTAGAAACATAAAAACTGTACTATCTTTTAAAAATAAATTTAAAGGTTTTATCCTATACTTTCTACTTTTCTAAAGTCTTTCAAAGTTATTTAATAGCATCACAGAGTAAGGATAGTAAATGTCCAATTAAGATGTTAAAAGCAAACAGTGCTGTTGAATTAAAGAGGCAGAGTTAGCCTCAATTCGACCTTTAGCCAAGGATACACACTGACTCCCTGCAGACTGTGCTGTGTGGCAGGAATATAAAGGGTCTTCTTTCAATAAGGCATACAAGAATGTCAAAGACATGAACTGTGCATGAACTCTCCTCCCTGTGTAAGGATAGAGCACAAGCCCAGTGAGCAGTCCCAAGAGGTAAAGACTGGCTTGGCTCTCACACAAAGGCCAACACACCAAGCATGTTCTTCTAGTTCAAGTCCCATGAGCTCAGCATTGCTGCTCCTATTTCCAAAAACAAACAAAACAAAACAACAACAACAAAATAATCTAAAAACCAAACCAGTTTTCCTGCCCTGCCTGTCCCACCATTAAGTTAAGAAATCAGAAACTATACCGAGGCAAACATGATTTTATTAGGGAAAGCAACGAAGGCAAGCAGCTGCTAATAACTTAGTGCAGGTTCACTTAGCACAGCAGGAGTCAGAAAGCGGAATTGAGGTGGTGGTGGTGGTGGGTGGGTGGGGACAGAGTACTGCATGAGCAAATGCAGGCAGAAAGAAGAAGAGGTAGAAGCATGAGTTATGGCCTGAGACCCCGCAGAAGGAAGGACGAGCCTAGCGCTGTGATGACATCAGTCATGAAGAGTAAAACACGAGACTGTAAAACATGAGCCTTGCTGACTTCATTTCCCCCACATCCCTCTTATGTCACCTGTATAGACTGATCAAATTATAAACATCAATGAGGCACATTTATAGCAAAGACCAAATAATAAGACAAGGTAGTTCATTCACTTGTGGCTTCATCCTATTATTTGCTAACACAGAATTGCCTGGTCTAGCCCCCAAGTCCCAGGCTCTGGCGATCCTCTTGTCTCAGTCTTCTGAGTATGTGGACTACAGGTATGCAACACTAAGCCTAGTTAAACACAGAATGGAATAGTTACCAAGAGCAGCATTTATTCTAAAGGTAAACTTTTCACATATGAACCATATGTTGTCCAAATCTGTTGTCCCTATAAATTTATTTTATTTTTATTTTATTTCTGGTTTTTCGAGATAGAGTTTTTCTGTGTAACAGAGTCTTGGACTCACTACATAGACCAGGTTAGCCTGGAACTCAGAGAGATCCACCTGCCTCTACCTCTCAAGTACTGAGATCAAAGGTGTGTGCCACCACACCCCACTATGAATTTATTTTTATTTTACTTACTTAAGTTATTATTAATCTGTGCATGAATGATGTGTGGTGCCAGGACCTCATTCAGGTCAGCAGGCTTGTGCAGTGAATACTTTCCCACTCAGTCCTTCCCTCGCTGGCCTTGTTCTCACCTTCCTTATTTGTCCATGGTACTGTGGCTCAACGCAAGGCCCTGGAACATTCTAACCAGCACTCTGCCAGTAGCTATAACCCCAGGGCCTGCTTATTATCTTTAAGTTAATGGCTGCTAACAGCCCACATCCAAAGACAAAGAGCTCATTTGAACCAACAAACTACCAGCATATATATCCTTCATTCTGCATATCATTTGAAGAATTTAACTATAGCTAATAAGAACTAAGTTGCTTTGAAGGAGCTACAGACTAGAAACATCCTATCTAATACTGGCAGAGTAACACAGTAGCTATCATTTTATATTCCAGAAGGAACTAACTCAGGAGTGTCTCAGACCTGATCTAGGCTTGCATGCAAAGGTAGAAGTGGGACCAATTAAATGCTGTGCTAGGATTAGGTACTTTTTCTGTGGCTGTAAAGCAACCTGACTAAGGATTGTGTTGTTTTCCTTTGGCTTACAGTTCAAGGACACAGACCCCAGGGGCAGAGAAGTCAGGGTGGCAGAAATTGGAAGCAGCTTGGTCCAGACAGTGAGTTTCCAGGGCAGGAAGGGAGAGAGACTGAGGATATAGCTCTGCCGGAGAGTATTTACCTAGCAGGTACAAGCGCAGAGATTCGGAACATTCGTGTGTACACCCACAAAGAAAGAACACTTCAAGTTTAGACATAGCAATGACATAAAATATTTCCAGAATAAGAGCTTAAGGTTTGTTGCAGAATATTTGATCACGCTGAACCCTGAGATTGTGTTGTTTACTGAAAAAAACCTGTTTCTAGATGTGTTGTAACTCAGGCCTTAGTACATACCCAAACAATGAAGGTAAAGTTACTTTGTAGAAGGAAGCACCCATGTTTGAAAGTGATGTCTAATTGAGTGGCAGAGTGACGAATCAGAGAGTGATCTGACAAAATAGGCTATGCCCAACTCTCACAAGGAGAGAGAGGAAAGGGAAGCTGCTTAAGAGAGCAGTGCAGTTTTACTGGGGCAGTTGTACAGAGGCAGGTTGCAGAGAGAGAACAAGCTAGACACAGGTGAAGACAGAACGAGCCAGAGAATGAGAAGGAACCAGAAGATAGAACAGGTTGCTAGAGTTACTGATTCAGTCATCCTGGAGAGGAATTTGAACAGCTGAGTTGAAGCAGCCAACAAAGTTCAGAAGTAACAGGAAAGGATGAGTTTATTCAGCAGCAAGTCTCAGAGGCTGAGAACATTTTCGGCCTGGATTAGCAGACTGAAGCAGTAAGCTTCAGAGACGGCAATTAAATCAGATGAATAAAAGGTACTTTTATAAAGCTTAAACACCTAAGAATGAAAAAAGTTATGATTTAGACACACAGTGATTCATGTTTTAAAATGCCAAAACACTAAGTCTAGTATTAACCAGATGTCAGACATGTAAGTGACTTCAGAGTTCTGAGAACCCTCAGACCGATCAAAGTGACCCAGGTACAACTTTAGACAACCAGAGAAAATTTGACTGTCAAGGACTATGATCCTATGCCTGACACAGACTAGGGTCTAGAGAGTCTCTGCAATGATTGGTCAGTGTACTTCCTACAAGGCTGGGAGCGAGTAGGTCTCCCAACTCATAAATACAACAGAGGCACTGCTGAGAGCACAAAAGGGCCTGATGCAAGCAGTCACTAAAACTACCCAGCAAAGCTCTATCTGCACTTCTGTGCAGTAAACCAAAATTGATTTTCTGTGGCGCTGGCCTTCAGGGACAGAATGCAATAACCGCCACACTCAAGATCAGTGTGCTGAACAGTCCTATTCCTCACTGCAAATGAATCTTCACCCTGGTGATTCCAAAATGTATGTCTGTTCCCAAGAAAATTGGTCATCATATCACGTTTTTACAAAACTGAGGTTCTGAACTTGCAGTGTTAAGTCCAGACCCTAGTGATGACCGAATTAGAGTAACACTACCTGCAAGGGCTCTCAGTCAGAGGCTGGGAGCTAACAGTGTTTTCAGACTAGGTAGCTCTCTATCCAAGCTCTCTTCATGTAGAACAGATAAATTTGTTAGGGACAGATGCTTTTCCATATTCTTATAAATAACTGGTATTATGATTATAATACAAATTATATTCCAATTATCAAATACTAGATCCTAGAACTGTTCTAAAACTGAAGATAAACATCATTTATTTACCATGATAAGCTGGCTAGGTACTGACTATATCCACTTTTATTTGACCTATTTATTACATTTTATTTATTTTATATTTATGTTTGGGTTGGGGCAAGCATGTGTCTCAGGGCATGTGTAGAAGTCAGAGGCAACTTGTAGGAACCATCTACCATATGGGTTCCAGAGATTGAACTTAGATCATTAGGCTTGGTGGCAGCTGCCTTAAGCTGCTGAGCCATCTTGCTGGTTCTGTAACTCCATTTTAAATATAAATAGGCTTAGAAAAAGTAAAGAACGTTCTCCATAGTTACATTGCTGGTGCATGGCTGAGTTGTGTGGCAGACTTCAAAACTGGCTTTTAAGAACTGGGTGTGGTGGGTCCCAGAACTTAGGAGGCAGATGCAAGTGGATCTATGTGAGTTGAAGGCCAACCTGATCTACAAAGTGAGTTCCAGGACAGTCAGGCCTATGTTGGAAGATGCTGCCTCAAATAAAAATAAAAACAAATCAAAATGAAAATCCTTGGGTATTAAGAAAATATAATTGAGGACAGAAAAGTTATAACAGCCAGAGATATAGGGAGCTTGTTGTGTCTCCTGCAAATGTCAGGAGCTTCACCCATAAAGTCTACCAGAACAACACAAAAGGCGTGCTAATGTGCGTGGGGGAGGCAGGAGTCCTCAACTCTACACGTAGAACTATAGGCAACTAAGGAATGCTGGGAGCAGGAGAAACAGTCTTCCCCAGGGAAAAGAACACCAACTGCTTATGCAATTCCAATGGTCAATCCTGAAAACAGATATGTAAGTAATATTATACTAACTGAGCACATTATACTATGTATTTAGAAAAAATATATTCACACATGCATATATATATAGACACAACATAAACATACATATGTATTTATGTATGTAGCAACAATAAGAAGCCATGAATTTATAATTTCAAAAAATAAAAAAATAATATTAATACAAAAAAAAAACATTATTAGGGAAGATAGCTCAGTGGTTAAGAGTACTTGCTGTTCTTCCAGAAGACCTGGGTTTAATACCCAGTAGACATGGAGGATGGCTGACAACTGCCTGTAATCCCAGTCCAAGGGATTTCATGCCTTCTTCTGGCTTCCTCAAGGGCCAGACACATACATGGTACACATACATGCAGGCAAAACACCCATAAGCATAAAAGAATTAATAAACTAATAAAAAAATTTAAAAGAAATGTGATTATTAACTGTCTGAACTTGAATGTTAATACAAGCATGTCTGGCTTACTTGCCATTTTCTTTTCTCTTCAGTAAACTGATAAGGCAGGCACTCACCACTGTTCCTGTCATCCACACAAGACACTTGGCAGAACTAAGAATAAAACTGTTTGTAGCTACTAAGACTCAGTGTTAGCAGAAACAGACAGACAATACATAGCCCAAGGGATCAGCAACTGTTTTCAGTTGGGTTGTCTTTTTCTCATTAAATGACTAGCATTCCTTAGACATCCTGTATACAAACACTTGCCAGACAGAAGTATTACCACAGCTTCTTTCTGCCGCCTTTCTTTTGTTTCAAGTGTCTTTTCATACATGAAATTTATAGTTAATGTCCTTACATGATGTATTTTATAAATTACATTTTACCCACAACGTAATAAAAATATCCTCTCTTATTTCCTCTAAATCTTGATAAGGCGAGAGACAAGTGGGCAAATCTTGCTGGTTCAAACCATACTCTCTCTACCAACTCTTTTTAAAAGTAATTTTGACTACTTTCATCTCCATACCTATGAAATTTACAATGAGCTTATATGATGTTGCCCAAAAATATTTTCTTGAAGTTCAACTGCAACTGAGTGTGGCTGTTCACATCTGTAATCCCAATACCTGGATAGCTCAGACAGCTTGGTCTACAGAATTAGTCTGTCTTTTAAAAAGGGGGCAGGAGGGGAGGAGAAGGTAGGGGAAGAGAAGAGAGGAGAGGACCTGGGAGATGCCTCAGTTGACAAAGAACGTTCTATGCAAGTGTGCTTGTAATCTCAGGTCTCCAAAGGTGGACACAGAAGATTACTTTGGCAAGCTGGCTAGCTAGACTAGTGAACTTTGGTTCAGTGAGATACCCTGTCTCATAAACTGGAAAGTGATTAAGGAAAACATCCAGCATCAACTTCGGCTGTCCTCTGATACAGGTACACAGGCACACATGTGTGCATGCATGTGTGTGTCTCTGTGTGTGTGTGTTTATTTGACACACACAAATAAACAAAAACCAGAAGAGATAGCTAAGCAGTTAAGAGCAGGGACTACTCTTGCAGAAGACCTAGTTTGATTCTTAACACAGAATTCCAAGGGTTAACAACTACCTGTAATTCTAGCTCTGGGTGATCCAGCCCCTTCTTGCCTCTAAGAGCACTTGTACTCACATGCACACACACCTCCACACAGACACAGACATATAAGTAAGAAAAAAAAGACAGGATGGTGGTGGCACGCCTTTAATCCCAGCATTTGGGAGGCAGAGAGGCAGGAGGATCTCTGTGAGTTCAAGGTCAGCCTGATCTACAGAGCAAGTTCCAGGATAGCTAGGGCTGTATGAGACCCTATCTCAACTACCTCCTACCAAAAAGGAAGGAAGGAAGGAAGGAAGGAAGGAAGGGAGGGAGGGAGGGAGGGAGGGAGGAAGGAAGGAAGGAAGGAAGGAAGGAAGGAAGGAAGGAAAATAAGGGACAGGGAGGGGGAGATGATCCTGGAAGAGGAAAGGTGACGGCTGTCCCTGGCTTGACTTGTCATTGAGTTTCAGTGGCGTCTCTGCCCACTGTTCCAGGCAATCCTTAGGTTATGGAACACAGCTTGCTGTGGAGCTGCTGTGCTTCACATTTGCCAGACATTTCACAGGAAGGAAATGGATGGATGGATGAGTGGATGAGAGGATAATGAAGCCCCACTTAGCATGCAAGGGGTGCTCTAGTCAACTGAGAAGAGTGTTCATGCCGTTATATCCCCATTACAAGATTCCAGAAGGCATGTTAGTCATGAAAGACACTTGATTGCAATTTCAGTTTGCCAGCTTCCTGGAGATAGACAATGGGAAGCACTGGAACGCATATACAGCTGTTAAGAACCAGAGTGTGATCTGCAGGCCTTAGGACACAGCTAACCCAGCTCTGGACTGTGTCATGCCAGGAGTTCCTCCAGCATCACCTTCATGAAGAAGGTGGTGGGCTGGAGGATGGGCTCAGCACAGGAAGGTTTCCTAGTCAGCTGCAAACTCAAAACAGTCTGGAAGTAAAGGAAGCCTTGGGCAATAACACATCTGAGTGGGTAAAAAGGGACTGGCCACGGGCAAGCAGAGAGGGCCTGCAGGAAGCTGAGCAGGCATTTTTGGGCTCTTAGGGAACACTAAAAGTCTTCACAAGACAGCATTTGAGGCCCAGAAACAAGGCATGTTGGCTGGTAAATATGGAGTCTACTCTATTTAAAAATAATTGAAATGTCTCATTCCCTAGCCTTCCTTTCCCTTTCTGTGTACAGCTGCACAGTGCTTCCATCAGCTTAGGACTGAGGACTCTGCCTCATCCATCTCCGAGAAAGTTTTCACCCAAACACTCACTTTCATTAAAAACTGCTTCCAAGGACAGATGGACTTGTCACTACCACTAAGTTCAGGGCGCAACATGCTTATCACATCCTACACTGAGCTGCATCAGGCTGCTTGCTCATAGTCTACTGAATATTGGTACTTTCAACTTAAAAACACAACTTTTCTCAGTAGGAAGATGAGTGATTCCAAGGCAACTGTCATTTCCTTTTGTCTCCAATGCCATGCAAATCGCCTTAAATATGAAAGGCAGCCATGCGCGGTGGTGCAAGCATGTAATCCCAGCACATGGGAGGCAGCGAATCGCCAACCTGTTCTACATACGCAAGACTCTGCCTTGAAACAAAAGCAGAATTTTTCTTTAAAAAGCAATAGAGGGGATGCTATCAATGGAGGAGATGGGCAGGCAGCTAGAGGTCCTCTCCAGTAGACAGAGTGGACACTGTGCCCTCTCCACACTGTATTTCCAGGAACAACATAACGGCTACTCAGTATTCAAAGTATGTCCTAAACGAAAGAACTGTGGAGGCTCTTCTTAGAAGGGGGACAGTCTGAGCAAGGCCAGGGATCAGGAGGGGGTTTAATTTATTAGTGGTAGCATATACACTGGAATACCTCTGGGAAACCCTAAAGAAAAGCTAGAAGCAACAGCACCCAGACCATTTTTAGAACAAAAAAGAATGACTGGAGAGATGAGTCAACAGGTAAGAGTACTTGCTGTGCTTTTAGAGGACACAAGTTCTATTCCCAACACTGACATGGGGCTCACAACTGTCCGTAACTCCAGTTCCAAATGATCCAGGAACCTTGTCTAGCTTCCAGGGATACCAGACACACATGAAGCTCACATATATGCAAGCAGGCAACCCATGTGTACACTGAAATAATAATTTTTAAAAGTAAAGAAAACAAAAAAAAAAATGCTCAAACAGGATAGGAATATCCACAGCAAGTATCATGGCCATGCATGTCCCAAACCTAATACAACATAGACCAGAAGAACCAGGAGGAAAGCCTTTCCCTCGCATGGGGTCTCCTCCTCTGGACCAAGAGAGGTGAATTGCACCCACGTGTGGGGGAAACTTTCTGGAGGGACTAGACAGAACAGGGCTGGAGTTTGGAAGCCACTGGAAACAAAGAACAGCAAGCTAGCAGTGCTGTTCTCCAACAGATATCAGGAACAGTGAGGGGTTATAAAAAACCAAGGAAGCCAATTTTTTTTTTAAATTTGTATGCACACATGTGCACAAGTGACGTCAGGTATATTACGCTATTGTTGAGATACCTTATTTTTAAGTGTGTCAAGGTATCTCAGTAAACCTGGAGCTTAACAGTTGACTAGGCTGGCTGGCCAGGGAGCTCTGAGGAAACCACATCTCTTGCCTAAGAAGTGCCAAGGCTACAGATAATCACCGCCACGCCCAGCTTCACTAATTGTTGTGGGCATGCCGGTGTGCATGTGTACGACAGCAAGCATGTGGAGGTCAGAGGAAAACTTCTCCTTTACCATGTGGCTGCAGGTATTGGAATCAGCTCATTAGCCAAGTAGCAAGAGCCTTTACCCTCAGAGGCATCTTGCCAGCCCATGTCTGGCTATTATATGGGTATTGAGGATCCAAACTCAGGTCCTCAGGTCTACACAGATAGACTGTGAGACACTATCTCAAAAACAAGGTGGACAGTGGACACCGGGCAGCGCCTGAAGGACTTGAGAGAAATCTCACACATGTGTGCACACTCGCCTGTAAATTCTGAGTTCATTTAATCTAAAAAGTGAAAAAATGAATGGATAGGATCATACTATCACTTCGGTCCAAGGTTATTCATCCTAACTCCAATGGAATCCGATAGCACAAATCCAGATGAGTAAGCTACCCACAAGTCTTCAGAACAATAATTTAACTGACCAGAGTGAATCTTATCAGGTCTGTTCTTGGGAAACACTGGTTCTTTAGAAAGAGATTTTTATCTCCAACATTCTTGACGTTAAAGTGTTTTGTTTTCATGGTGAAGACAGTAGATTGAAGTTTAGGGTATGTGTGTTTTAGCATGTACAAGCTTGTGCAAAAATGCACATGAGTGTGCACATACTGAAAAGATCCATGAAATCACAGGTCAAAGCATCTGAGAACAGTCCTGACAGACAGACATACTTGTCATCACTTTGACATGAATGTGGCTGCTGGAATAGAGAACCAATATTATCTTGTTTTGTGTATGGATAAACAAGTGTATCTATTGTATCTCATGTTTTTATTATATTAAATATAAAATTGCTTCTTGATTCAAAAGAATAGCAAAGCCAGGCTGATGAGATGGCTTAGAGGTAAAGGCTTGCTGATGAACTGAAACACCTGAGTTCATTCCCTGGGAATCACATGACAGGAGGAGAGCATCAACTCTTGCTGCTGTCCTCTGACCTCCTCATGAATCTATACATGTACACAACCACAAATAATAAAATAAATGCAAAAAAAAAAAAAAGCTGGGCGTGGTAACTCATACCTTTAATTCCAGCATTCAGCTGGCAGAGGCAGGAAGATTTCATGGCTAGCCTGTTTTACATAATGAGTTCCAGGACATAAAAAAGAAAAAAGAAAAAAAACCAAAGAGCAGCAGCAGCAAGCTCGTGAGCCTCTGGCTCTGAGAGTCTGGAGCACAGCTCTGTAGAGACCTCCCTCCCGTGTGAGCTGACGTTTTCTTTTGTATACTATTATTTCCTCACTAAAAGTACTTTTTAATTTTTTTCTGTTCATACAACAATAAAATGTTAATGGAGAAAATTTTAACAGTCACCGACAGGTACCTACACAGCCATTAGGTACAGCCAAGGTAGCAGGCTTGGGAGTCAATCTCTTTGCTCTTAGCTTTGTGTGACTGACAAGCGGTGTCTCCAGACCTCAGTTTCTTCAGGAAACAACATTTACATGGAATCATTGCACTATTTAATGAGTTAACAGGTAAGAAAGGCTTCAAGGAATGCCTGGTACCAACAGAGCTCAGGAAAGTTAGTTCACCAACTGATATAACTAGGACTCCCTTCAGATTAGAAGTCACTGTGAACAAATCTAGCCTAACTGGCTCCTGCTAAGGTCCTTTTGGCAGACACTCACAAACTCCCTTCCTACTGGTCAAATGATACAGGTAACAGCCAAATATGTCTAGGGAAATGATTATTCTGGGTTGTGGCTAGTTCTTTTCAAATGAAACCCAACCACTTAGTTTCACATGAACCTACCATGCCATTGACATATGGCTTTCAATTATCTGCTTGCACAACAAGAGGCTTTGAAGACCTGTAGTACTGAGTTCACACACGTCAGCAGCATTCTCAATGCCCTTTCTGAAAGTCTCTGCTTCGCATGGCCAAGTAGTTGCTGGGTGAATAGGGAAAATCAAGCAGAGTTTGCCCAAGAAAGACTTTGAAGCCGGGCAGTGGTGGCGCACACCTTTAATCCCAGCACTTGGGAGGCAGAGGCAGGCGGATTTCTGAGTTCGAGGCCAGTCTGGTCTACAGAGTGAGTTCCAGGACAGCCAGGGCTATACAGAGAAACCCTGTCTCGAAAAACCAAAAAAAAAAAAAAAAAAAAAAAAAAAAAAAAAAAAAAAAAGACAGACTTTGAAGACACACTGAAATGTAACTTCAAATGGTACAGCTCTACTGGGGACAGAATCACAGCAGCAGATTCACCTAGGGGGCCTACTGAGCATCTGGAGTCTTTTTTTCTGAACAAGATGGCAGGTGCAAGCTGCACCAAGTGTGGAATGTGAGGCCAGCATCTGTAAATCATAGGCTGGGAAGTACAGCTGGTGGGGACCTTCTGGCTGCATAGCAATTGCTAGTCAGTGACAATCATCTTTACCTGCAGCAGATCAGATGTGACTCTCCACGTCTGTATTCTTCAACTTAATCTTAGTCTGAGGGGACAGATGGCCACAAGGTATTTACCCAACTAACCAGCCCCATTTCCTGCTTCATTTCTTTTTACTTTTTTGGTGACTCGGTGAGTTTTATTAGAGTTGTTTGCAGGGTGTAAGGGAATTTATTTGATTGCACCACTAAAGAAAATGTACCTCCCACCCATTAGAGTTTTAAATTTGTTTATTATATTGCTTTAATTTTTTTTATATTTATTTATTTATTTTTGGTTTTTCGAGACAGGGTTTCTCTGTGTAGCCCTGGCTGTCCTGGAACTCACTCTGTAGACCAGGCTGGCCTCGAACTCAGAAATCCACCTGCCTCTGCCTCCCAATTGCTGGAATTAAAGGCGTGCGCCACCACCGCCTGGCGCTTTAATTTTTTTTAAAAAAGATTTTCTTAAATTTAATTTATATGTATGGATATTTTGCCTGCATGCAAGCTATATATGTGTTGAATCCCCTGGAACTGGGATTACAGATGGTTGTGAGCCACTGAATGGGTGCTGGGGAATTGAGCCCAGGTTCTTTGCAAGAGCAACAAGTGCTAAGCTATCTCTCTAGCCCTACTATATTATTGTCTTTTGAGAATTTTTTTTAATTGCTCCTGTAGGGTTTTAGTAATGGATAAGACAGAGTAAGCATATTCTGCACAGCCTCTCACATGGAGTACAGGCAGATCTGCTCAGACGGTGTAGAGTAGCAGCTTGAGGGTTTGGAGACAGCAGGGTTTATAGTCCCAGCAAGCCAAGTCCCTGGTGTAGACTCAAGGCAATCAAACCCAGCAGTGCACCAGACTCAGTCATGCACCATGACTTTAGGTTGACACCTCTAATGTGTGTGTCACACTTATTTATTTTGTGTGTTTGACTGTGTTTGAGGGCTGGAGAGATGGCTCAGCCGTTAAAGGCTAGGCTCACAAGCGGTGATGGCGGTGGTGGCGCACGTCTTTAATCCCAGCACTTGGGAGGCAGAGGCAGACGGATTTCTGAGTTCGAGGCCAGCCTGGTCTACAGAGTGAGTTCCAGGTCAGCCAAGGCTATACAGAGAAACCCTGTCTAGAAAACAAAACAAAACAAAAACAAAGGCTAGGCTCACAACCAAAAATATAAGAATGTGTTTGAATGTGTGTGTGTGCCACAACATATAGAAGTCAGAGGACAACTTGCAGGAGTCAGTTCTCCTTCCCCAGTGTGGGTTCTGGGTAATCACTTCGGGTGTTAGGCTTTGCAGCAAGCATTCATACTGCTGAGCCATCTCACTGCCCATATAGTTTCTGGTTCTGAAACGGTCAGAAGAGAAGTGAGTTCTAGGACAGCCAGGGCCACACAGAGAAACTCTATCTCAAGAAATAAAGAAGGAAAGAAGGAAGGAAGGAAAGAAAGAAGGAAGGAAGGAAAGAAGGAAGGAAGGAAGGATAAAATTAAAAAAATAAAAAATAAAATATAGTATTTAAAATCAGCTTAAAAATAAGATGACCAATTGCACTGCAGTAAACCATGTGACTACTGAAATCTATTCTCTAGAACCTGTAGCATATAATGTAATTATGGGATGGTTCTCTAGAACCTGTAGCATATGATGTAATTATAGGACATTCAGACAAATGTCAAAAAGACAAGGCAGATGTTCTTCTTCACCCAAGCATAAAATTCACACCTGTTAAAACTCCCCACTTCCAGTCAGGTGTGCTAGCCCCAGCCTTTATCCAGCAAAAGCAGGTAGATCTCTGGGAGTCTGAGCTCAGCCCTTTCTACGTATCTTGCTCTAGAACTGCTACACAATAGAGACTCTATAAAAAACAAACAAACCAAACCAAACCAAACCCAATACTTCTTGCATACGGTTCCCAACTTTGGTTCATCTGAACTGAACACCAGTCAGCATCAAGGGAATAAAATTCACTTATACATGTTCTTTCTCATTCACTTTTACTCTCCTTTCTCCTCTGTCTCCTTCTCTATTCTTTCCCTCCTTCCCTCCCTCCCTTCCTCCCTTTATTGTGCTAAAATTAACCACTGATTGTCTACTAAACAAAACACTACTATTGAGCAACACACCCAGTCCTGCCATTCTCTTAAACCCTTATTTATGTCACAATCAGACATAAGTCAGAGGAATATGTTTCTCTTCCCAGAAAACTATAGCTGTGTCAAATTGACAAAATACCCAACCAGGACAGAGCCCTCCCTAAGGATCTCTCTCAGTCCCTGCTCCTGAGCTTTGAGTAGTCAAGTGACCCTTGCCCCCCACCCTCTGATTTTCTGAGACAGGGTTTCTCTGTTTAACAGCCCTGGTTGTCTAGAACACACTTTGTAGACAAGCCTGGCTCTGAACTCACAGAAATCCACCTGCATCTGCCTCCTGAGTGCTGGGATTAAGGGCATGTGCCACCATGCCTGGAGTAACTATCTCTTTTTAAGCAGAAGATGGCTGGGCACTCCAGTTCTTAGAACTGTAAGTACAGCTAAGAGTCAGTCAGCTGGCAAGGAGCAATGCGGAGTGGACAGCAGCCATTTGAGTTCTCTGATTAGAAGGCTTCTCAAAATCAAGGAAAGGGAGGCTAAATGTCAGGTTAAAAAAAAAAAAAAAGAGAGCTTCTGTTAAAGTGTATTTTAAGGTTAAAATAAGAACTAAGGTCTGTAGTCATTCCAATTTTGAATGTCAGCTTCTTTTTCCATTAGTATTCTATTGATAGTCTCAATTATTGTCTGTGCTGAGGAACGGCTGGGGTTGGTGAATACCAGATAGACATCTAGCTGACGGGCAGGATCGGATGGCTCTGTTAGGTAACCTTCAAGTCATTATTAAGTGACCCAATCTAATGAGCCAAGTAATCTCTCTCCATAAGTCTCTTTAAGAAAATTATAGGTAGGGTCTTGGGAGCAACTTAACATGCACAGAAAATGTCATACATGCAAGTGCATTTTCTTCAAATAATAAAAAGCAGTAGAATAAATTGAAAACTAACTGGTACTTTATTTCCTTTAAACATCTTGGTAAAAGTGGCCCTAATTTTGAAAACAAATGAGATCAAATCAGATAAAGAGAAATGCTTAGCAGACCCATCTCTATTTCTGCGGGGGGGGGGGGGGGGGGTGCATTAGAATACCAAACTTTGTAAATCAGTTGTTGCCCTTTAAAAATAATTTTAAAAAAATCACGGGCTGGACATATGGCTCAGTGGTTAAGAGTACTAACTGCTCTTCCAGAGGTCCTGAGTTCAATTCCCAGCACATGATTTTCTGAGACAGTTTATACATGGTGGCTCACAACCATCTGTAATGGAATCCAATGCCCTCTTCCGGTGTGTCTGAAGACAGCTACAGTGTACTCACATATATAAAAAGTAAATAAATAATTCTTTAAAAACAAACAAACAAACAAACAAAACAAAGCACAAAATGTCAAGCCACACTATCCTTGAAGCCCTGGGAAATGCGAGTGTAGTGACTCAGTGTGTAAGATTCACAGAGATAGGCAGGCACAGCGTACACTACAGAGGACTAGGAGCACAGGGCTAGTCTAGGCTACATAGAGAGACACTGGACACGGACACGGACACGGACACGAACACGAACACACACACACACATACACACTAACTGTTAACTCCCCTGGGAAGGGAGCTATGCCTATGGTGCAACAAACTCAAAGGCTGGAAGTGACAAGGGTTCCAGAAAGGTTTTTTTTCTCTCATTTTGTTTACTGCTTTGTCTCCAGGCCCTTCCATGTAGTAACATATAGGGCATGCAACAGTAGATGCTCGGCTAAATCCATAAAATAAAAACCGCCTGGGAAGGTGCTTTCTGAAGCTACGAACATGCCACACTGAGAACAGGGCTCCTGACTCCAGCCCACACTGGGCTTACAGCTCCTAGCAAACCTGCAGTGAGTGAGGAGTGCTCTCTACATTTTCTACAAGTCTTTTTAATGTTCAAGATGAATTAAGGAAGAGATAAGTCCTTCTACCTACCTCTGCATCAGTCAGTTTCATAGTTAGGAGCCTTATGAAAACTCACTGCTTACCCAGGAGTGGAAAACGATGGAAGACAAAACATGTTCCAATATTGTTATTAAAATAATGCCAACCCATCTACCCTGAAAGTGAGTGCTTCCTGGAGCCCCTGTAAGACCCTGTTAAATGCCACACTTTCATCAGTGTTTAGGAAAGAGTCTCAAACAATAGTGGGCATGGGAGATGAGAAAAGAGAACGGAAACCATCACTGCTGCACTGCCACTGAAACCAACTATCCCAAAGTAGGCCTGCATTGAACTCATGGTTTCAACCACTGTGCCAGCAGTTCTCAACCTGTGGGGTGACCCCCAGGGGTTACCTAAGACTGTTGGAAAACACAGATAGTCTCATTACAATTCATGACAGTAGCAAAATTATAGTTATAAAGTGGCAATGAAAATAATTTTATGGTTGGTTATCACCACAGCATGAGGAGCTACAGTTGCAGCGTTAGGAAGGTTGAAGCCCACTGACCATGACAAAGAAGGCTGCCCAAATAAAGCTGCATAAACTTCTAGACGCTGACGGGACCTAACATCCATGTAGAGTTGGGTTATCTACAATATCTGAGTTCTGGACAATAAACATATAACGGCTTTTGGAATTTTATTTGTTACCACCTGACATACATCTACAGTGCTTAAATGAACAAGACCCCCATAGTGAGCCTGATATTACAGCAGCAGGCAGTGTTCAGAGCAAAAGGGGTGGATAATTACTCGACAGGCTATGGCAAGCACAGTCTCTTCATCAAGAAACTTCAAGCTACCCAAAACTTTATTGAAAGTTCAGAACATCACCAAGACACAGGTCATGGTTCCTCCCTCCTCTTGACAGGACTGAATGATTCTCACTGATAAGGTCTTCCCACAGCGTTCTTCCTTACCCATTAAACAAGCCGCTCCCACTGTCTTCCATATTCTCACAAAATCACTGGCTGGGTTTCCTCTTCTCTGTTCCCTACAAGGGGAAACAACCTGTGAGCAAGGTATGATATACAGCAAGAAAAAAGCAATTTTTATAAAATTTATAGATTTTCAGAAAATATTTCAGAAAAGGATTAGTATATTACAACAGTGAAATTCCTACAAGTTTTCAACTTTGATATTTCAAAAAATGGGAAACAATATGACCCACATTTCAGCTAAGAGCAACCAAGGATTCAGTCATTTACAGGGAAAATGAGCCATAAATGCTTTCAAGGTTTTCTTCTGGGGGAAAAAAAAGCATTTCTGTTCAGATCACACATTGTCTTTGTATATAACCTGAAACAGTCAGAACTGAAAACTCGTGCTAACAAAAATACTCCAGTACCAAAGGCGAAACTTACTTATGCAAAGTGCAAAGGATGATGGTTTGGAGAGAGAGTGAGATGACTTCTTTGTACTAACTGGGCTTTTGACCTATATGGAAGCAGCAAGTATCTTTAAAAGCAACATATTCTATACTCAAGGATATTATATTAAGCAAAGATAGAGTTTATGAGTCCCATACATTACACATGTAATCTTTTTTTTTTTTTACATTTCTGATCGTTTATTTGGGATTGAATAAAACTTGATTGGTGTATTAGCTGCTACAAAACAGTGTGGCAAATTCTGTTTTATCAGCCTAACAGTAAACACAAGAATCCTCTTGAGGGAAACTTTCTTTTTGAAAATATGTACCCTTGATATGGGGCCCCACTTCTAAGGTCCAGTCTCCTTGGAGTAGGCGGTTCCCTGAAGAATGGTTGTTAGATCTCAGAATGGTTGTGGAGAAAGGGAAATTGCTCTGCATTCTATGAGGGGAAGCACTTGTTGTTTTATCTCTAAAGGGGCATGGGAGAAGAATGTTGAGAGGACAGAGAAGAAAAGAAGAGCCATACAATAGGGCAGAGCTGGGATTGGGTGGGGATGAAGAGCTCAGGCCTAGGGTGGCTGAAGGTGTCTGCATCAATGCAAAGCTCGGCTCTCTCCACCTCTACCTTGCCCCTTTCTTTAGTAGGTATACCAACTGACAATGCCCTGTGTGAATAGAGCTTGTCTGAAAATCACACACACCAAGACTCCCATCCGGGTGCACTCGGTACAAATCAGTGCTACAGGGCAAGAAAAGTCTGGGCCCACAAGCAGAAGAGGTGCAGATGGAGACACTCACAAAAGCTTTATAGAAAGAGCTTAATTTACTATATATTACAGGCTGCAGGTCTGAGACACTCACCCAGACAAACTACATTGGCATGTATGGGTGGAGCCTCAAATTCAAACAGTATCCCTCTCACCCAAAACCTCTGGCTTCCAAAGTAATAACGTCTCCCCTCAAAGCTAATTACAGTCAAAACCAAGTAATTTTAATTTAATTTTAGATGTCCCCTCTCTCCAGCTAACTACATAAATCACCTCTATACTCAATAGCTATAAGATATGTAACCACATGGAGTTTATGTTTAACATACTACTACATTTGATCTTAGTTAGAAGGCCATGCTGTGTGGTGGCACATACTTCTGATCCCTGAGCTGAGAGACCTTGGACAACTCACTTATGACCTGGGACCCCTAAACTTCCTCCCCTATAACATCAACTGTACCAAAGATGCTGCCCAAATCAATAAGAAAACGTGTATCAATGCATTATAGATAAGTATGTGTGAGATATTACTCTGGCGAGAGGAGACCCTGGTATTTAAACATTCCAGGAGCTCTGAGCGAGCTGGGATCAAAGAGCTAGGTCATCCAGGCAGAATTCAAAGAATTCTGAAATGCGTTTAGCATTTGGTTCTTTATTTTACTTAAATACCACCTAGTTTTAACTACCAAGTTTCATAGGAGCTAAAGAACATAATTAGATGAGAATTCTAGACTGAGAGTTCCTTCTTACTAAAAAATAAAATAAAATAAAATAAAATAAAATAAAATAAAATAAAATAAAATGGAATGAGCTAAGAGTACTGGCTTAGAGTGATCCTGTTCCCAAAGCAATTCCAAACCCCACCTACGCTGAGCAGCAGCAGAAACAGCCACGGCCATGACATTATCGTGCGCAGAGCTCCCATCTCATCATATAGGAATTCTCATTCTACCCTTCATGCCTCATGTAACATACAATACATACTGTTAACTGGGAGAGTCTAACCTTCCAATATAGTCACACTGCTTTCAAAACAGTGATTCTGTCATCAGGGATTCCTTAGAAATACTAGAAAATGGTTCAACAGTTAAGAGCACATGGGCTCTTCAAAAGGACCTGGGCACCTATGTCAGAAAGTTCACAACTACCTATAACTTCAGCTCCTGGGGTTCCAATACCCTCTTCTGGTTTCCAAGGGTGCCACCCCCCATAAGTAAATAAAATAATTTTTAAAAGTTTAAAAAAGGAAGACAGACAGACAGACTAAACAATGGGCTAGAGATGGTTCAGAGCAAAGGCTGTTCTTGTAGAGGACCCAGGTTTGGCTCCCACTGTGTCAGGAGGCTCACAAGTACTGGTAGGTAACTCTAGCACCAGAGGGCCCTCTTCTGGAGTCTGTGGGCATTGCATTCACATAGCCCCACCGAGGCAGACAGACAGACAGACAGACACATACACACACATATTAAAATTTTAAAAAAGAAACACTAGACAACAGTTTTACAAGAACAGAGCTGCAACTTTAAGAGGGATGGGACGTGGGGGTGTCCACTGCACTCACAAAACATCACTGTGCTGGGGTGTTTTAAACACATTTACCCTCTCAGGCTTCAAAATGAGATAGTTGTTAGTGGTGTTTTACAGAACAGCACAGGGTCAGCCTCAGTAAGTGACTAGCCCACACATGGCCAAGGAAACAGAGGCAGCCAGGGCCAAGTGCTTTACTGGTGCATTCTAGTAACCAAGGAACACAGTTTATAGTCTTGTGTCGATGGTTTGCAATTACTGAACTGTGAACCGATCCTTTTTCACAAAGCACTTTTAGAATTGACCAAGCAGGGAACAGTAGTAGTAAAAAGGCCCTTTTAGTGCTTCATTTAAGCTCTTTAAAATATAAACAGGAGCCCAGTGTGGTGGCTCAGTAAATGGCATCCCAGCACTCAGGAGGCTGGGCCAGGAGAAATGCTTTGACCTCATGGCCAGCTCTGATGATGCAGTTCTAGGGCCACCCTGAGCCACAGAAAACCTAAAGAAAAGAATCTTTAAATGTAAAGCATAGATTTTTCTTAGTTTTAAAATTCACCAAAATAAACCAGGTGATGGTGGCATGTGCCTTTAATCTCAGCACTCAGGAGAAAGAGGCAGGTAAATCTCTCTCTCTCTCTTTTTTTTTTTTAAGATTTATTTATTTATTTTTTGTGTGAGTGCACTGTAGCTGTCTTCAGACACACCAGCAGAGGCATCAGATTCCATTACAGATGGTTGTGAGCCACCATGTGGTTGCTGGGAATTAAACTCAGGACCTCTGGAAAAGCAGCCAGTGCTCTTAACCACTGAACCATCTCTCCAGCCCCAGGTAAATCTCTTAAGTTTGAGGCCAGTGTGGTCTACAGAGTGAGTTCTAGGTCAGTCAGGGCAAAATACAGAAACCCTGCCTTGGAAAAATAAAATAAAATAAATTTGTCAAAATAGAACTAGAGCCCAATGAGGAAGAAATATGGGACTTAAATTTCACAAAACAATAGTAAATGCGGAGACCATTTGGTGACATAAGCAATAGATAGATTGTTCAGTGGTAGATCTCTGGCCTAGCATGCCTGAGACCCTAGTTTTAATCCTAGTGACTTGTAGTGATAGCCAGAGGCTATTTCAGAGAATACTACCCAGGTACAGAAAGGAACACTTGAGACTCTGTTGTAGCCCTAGACAGAAGAGTAAAAGGTAAGCCATATGTTCTCTGCACCATGGAGACAGAGGCAGGAGGATATCTGTGAGTTTTAGTCTGGCCTGGTCTATAGATGAGTTCTTGGCCAACCAGAGATACAAACTGAGATGTCTTTAAAAAGTAGTTATACATACTGAGGAGTAAAGCGAATGGAGCTTGGAATACCTGTGAGAGGGGGGACAGCAGGCAGAACTGAAGGGAGGGAGGACAGCAGGCAGAACTGAAGGGAGGGAGGACAGCAGGCAGAACTGAAGGGTGGTAAGAACGGCTACCCTGATCTCTACTCTGACGCCTAGTGGCCACTGATGGTGGCTGGGAGGTTTATTCTCCAGGAAGATGACTACAGAGAGACATACCAAGGTCAGCACAGGATGTGAGGTGTTCTAGACAGCCAGGGCTACACAGAGAAACCCTGTCTCAAACAAACAAATAAAAAAGAGAAACAAAAGAAAAGAAAAAAGGAAAGAAACAAGTATGTTTATTCTTTCATGCTCTTGCTCATAAATGGAGAAAGTTTATAAAAAATAAAAAGTAAGGTCTTGAAAAATGGCTCAGCAGTTAAGGTGTACATGCCGATAAAGCATTCATACACATAAAATACATAAATAAATCTTTAAAAAAAGAAAGAAAAGGTCCCACTTCTTGCTAAATTACCAAAAAAAATTAAAACAATGTCAAAATTACAACAGGGGATTGATATCTCAGTTGCAGAGGGCTTGCTTAGTACCATGTCCAAGGTCCTAGACTTGGTTCCCAGCACAGGAAAGAGAAGAAGGGAGGGAGGATGGAGATGAGGGAAAGGATTAAGGAAAGGCAGGAAGGGTTCCACATACATGAAATGTCACAGGAAAACCAATCCCACTAAGAGAAAGACAACCAGGAGACAACCTGGGAATGCTAAGTCCAAGCAGTGCTATAAGGAAAACCTATTAAGGCTAGAAGTGATGGTTCTGACTACATGAAGTTCATGTGTATTCAATAAAGAACAACTCAGACAGAATTAACAGAGGATACTCAGATTATACTCTTATGGCTTAAAACCAACCAGGGGATGTGCAGATATTAAGTTTATAGATTATTATAATCATATAATTTCTAGTTTCTATAGGAAACAAATACAGAGGCAATTCACAGAAGGGGAGCAATTAACTGAAACAGGAAGAAATGTTCCAGATCCTTAGTGCCTTGCACAAGTTACACTGAGACATCGTTACTAAATGGCAAAAGGTAGAAATGTAAGTACTGGGGCAGTTACAGACATGCCATGCTTGTGGGGTGCAGTGTGATCGATCTACTTAGCTCTGATCAGCTCTTAGGCCATCATGGCCAGCCTGGGCCTGTATTCTAAAATATGCTGGTATTGGGCACTGCAAGATTGCTACTGGAACTATTGTTTACAGTAGCCTAGGCACCCATTGCTATGGGGATCTGTGTACACCGTGGAATACTATACCACAGTTAAGATCAATTAGCTAGGTCTCCATCCAGCATAAGTACACCTTCAAATAGTAAACAAAGTAAAAGATAGATGGCATTTCTAGGAGATTCTAAAGCCAAATTCTCCAACAGCAGAACAGAGCCAGATATTTTGTGACTAAAGATAAACACTTCCCATTACTAAATATTTTACAAAGATGCATCTAGAATTAAGAGCTTGTATAAGCCACACTGGGGAGGATTCTGTAGGGAAGGAATATGAGAAAGATGAACACACAGCTTTTGGCCACTGAAGCAAGAGTCCTCAAGCCTCATGACGTGATTTTGGTCCCTACAATACATGGGTAAAAGAGAACCAAGTCCCACACACAATTATCCTCCAACTTACACGCAAACACACACATAGACATCTCATAATAAAAAAATCTTAAGAAAGTCAGCTGGGTCTTAAAGGGCAGGGTGTGGTGGCACACACCTTTAATCCCAGCAGCTGGATCTCTGTGAGTCTGAGGCCAGCCTGGTCTGGATAGTGAGCTCTAAGACAGCTGGGGCTACATAGTGAAACTCTATCTCAAAAACCAAAACAAACAAAACCTCCTAAAACTTAAAAGAAAACCACTTTGAGCTCACACATATATTAATTTATGCAATAAAACCTTCTAAATGCCTCTTACATGTCAAGAGTTAAGTTTAAATACAATTCTTTTCTTATTTTTAATTTAAAAAGTATGTTTTCAGGGCTGGAGAGATGGCTCAACGGTTAAGAGCACTGACTGCTCTTCTAGAGGTCCTGAGTTCAATTCCCAGCAACTACATGGTGGCTCACAACCATCTGTAATGGGATCTGATGCCCTCTTCTGGTGTGTCTGAAGACAGCTACAGTGTACTCATACATAAAATAAATAAATAAATCTAAAAAAACCCCTCTTTTTTAAAAGTATGTTTTCATTGGACATATCGGAAAAAAGTAAATTATACTAGAATATGTATATTACTACTACACAGTGAGAAGCTCACATGTGTATGTGTGTTGTATGTACTTGTTATTGTGGGTTTGCATATGTATGTTCCTGCATGTGTAAGAAATATGCACGTGGAGGCCAGAGGTCAACACCAGTGTCCTCCCTTAATCACTCGCCACCTCCCTCCCTCTGTCTCCGTCTCCCCCTCTCCCACCCTCCCTGGCTGGCTGGCTGGCTAGTGAGCTTCTCTAAAGCCCTGACCTACAGGCTGTGGTTGTAGGAGCAGCCACCACACCTGGCTCTTCATGTGGTCTGGTGAAAGAGCTTATGCTCACAGAGCAGCACTTTATTGACTAACCAGTACCCCCAGAAATCATTCTCTTTTATTTTATTTTTTAGATTTTTAAAATTTTATTTGTATAGGAGCTGGAGAGATGGCTCAGCGGTTAAGAGCACAGACTGCTCTTCCGGAGGTCCTGAGTTCAAGTCCCAGCAACCACATGGTGGCTCGTGACCATCTCCAATAGGATCTGATGCCCTCTTCTGGTGTGTCTGAAGACAGCTACAGTGTACTTGTATAAATAAATCTTAAAAAAAAAAAAAAAAAAAAAAAAAAAAAAATTTATTTATATGTATGAGTGTTCTATTTGTATATATATATATTCACTACATGTGTGTCCATTTAAGTCAAAAAAGGGCATTGGATAACCTAGAACTGAAGTTATAGCCAGTTGTAGTTGTCATATGGATGTGAGGGACTGAACCCAGGTCCTCTGGCAGAGTAGTGTAAGTTCTTAACCTCTGGGCCATCTCTCCAGCCTCAGCATCATTCTTAAGACGGTGTCAATCCTAGAGCCTGATGCAGGCTAGGCAAGTGCTACATTCCACTGAGCTGTAGCCCTA
Organism: Arvicanthis niloticus; assembly: GCF_011762505.2. Classification (NCBI taxonomy): domain Eukaryota; kingdom Metazoa; phylum Chordata; class Mammalia; order Rodentia; family Muridae; genus Arvicanthis; species Arvicanthis niloticus. The sequence continues at coordinate 55,736,758 of NC_047674.1, read as the reverse complement.
ATCCTTCAGGGTTTTTTATTCTTTTATTTTTTTCATAAAATAGAAATATATTTGAGAGCCCAATGTGGTGGCCATACTTTAGCAACCACACGGTGGCTACAGCCATCTGTCATGGGATCTGATGCCCTCTTCTGGTGTGTCTGAAGACAGCTACAGTGTACTCATATACATAAACTAACTAAATAAAATCTAATCAATCAATCGATCGATCGATCGATCGATCAATCAATCAAGACCAGTCCTAGCTGCATAGTAAGTTCAAGATCAGCCTGGGTTATGTGAGACCTATCTCCCCACAAAAACAAAACAAAACAAAACCAAGAAAAACAAAAAACAGGCTGGAGAGATGGCTCAGCAGTTAAGAGCACAGACTGCTCTTTCAGAGGTGCTGAGTTCAATTCCCAGCAACCACATGGTGGCTCACAACTGTATATAATAGGGTCTGGTGGCCTCTTCTGCTATGTCTGAAGAGAGCAATGGTGGTGTACTTATATGCATTAAAATAAATACAAACAAAAAACAAAACAAAAATCCTAAAAAAGAAGACAGCTTTAAGTTCTTTAAATAAGCTGGGCTGGAACACAAAGAAAACTCTAGTGACTTTCATATCTCAGTCCGCAGGGAAGATACTCTCCCTCACATGACCACTGGGAAAACAATTACTTTTTGGAGAATCCCCGGCCCCCCATACATTCTAACTGCTCAGAAATCTCAGCAAGATTGTCCTGTTCTAAGAGGTTTCACAGGCAGACTACTAGACACTATGTAGGCGCCACAGTTAATGTGCCCATCACTGCATGCTCACACAAACTGACTCATGGGGCCTGGGAGACAGCTCAGTCAGCAGAGCAGTTACTGCATGTACGTGAAGCCCTCAGTTCCCACATACAAAGTGAGGCATGGTGGTAATTTCCTTGTAATCTCAGCAGTACAAAGGAGGATCCCTGGGGCTCTTTGGGGACCAGCCCTAGGTCCCAGTGAAAAACTCAAAAAGTAACACAGATGGCTCCTGTAGGATGTCATCTAAGTTTGACCACCCACACAACCTGATTGCCATGCTCCATGCAAAAATGACAGTTCTATTCCACTCCACATCCTCTTAGGATAGAACATGAGGAAACAAAAACCCAGTTATCCTCCCCGCTTCTCTGACCTTTAGACAAGGTCTATCTATGTAGCCCAGGCTATCTTAAACGTGTGGTAGCCATCTTGCTCCCCCTCCTGAGTGCTGGTACTACAATGTTAAGCTACCGAATCAGGTTTCATCCTTCTCTTTATCTCAAGTGCATGGATATAGGACAAGTCCCTAGAGAAGGGCATATGCACATTTTAAATTCTAACAAACATTGCCTAATTTACCTTCAAGAAAAGCTTCCATTCTTGACAAGTGTGCAAGGTTTTCAGCTTTCTCAAATCCCCATCCTACTGGCTAGCACTGACTTTTAAAATGTTTGTCAGTCCTACAGGTAAAAGAAGAGTAAATTATATGTTTCGTTTTATTTATATGTAAATGTTTGGAACTACTGAATTTAAAGCTCAGGTAGATTTTACAATGAATAATAGCTGTAGGCTGAGATGAATTCCAGAGTCACATTAACAGTGTAACTGGGGAGGCTGGTGTTGCTTGACAGCAGGGATTTCAACATGGGGTACACCATGCCACGTGTCATTGAGACATACTTATCCTTCACAATTTGGAACATATGAGTGCTCTTGGCTCTATGGTCATGCACTCACTGTCCTGTCTTCACGAACTCACTTATCTCTGACAGTAGAAGCCAGGCCATGCCCATGTGAGGGAAGTGCTGAGAGACACCCCCAGCCTTAGATCTATAGATGGCATTTTATGTAGAGTTGCTCATGAATCTCATCCACCCTGCGTGTTATAGAGTACAGAGGTGCAATTAGTGTCTAAACCTGAGCATGCAATAAAACTAACATATAGGTAGCTGTGATAAACATAGGAAAATAAATGTTGGGGCCAGCCAGCATGGCTCAGTTGAAAGGTGTTTGTCACCAACCCTTCTGACTTTGATCCCTGACACCCACATAGTGGAAGCAGAGAACCAACTATCACAAGTTGTTTTCTGACCTCCATGCACAATCTGTGGTACATGCAGACAACACACATACATTAAATAAATGTAAAAAAGAAAGGTAAAATTTAGCATTGGCTACCCACAAGGATATTCTAGACATTCTGGGTTTTCCTTACTGTGGTGGTTTGAATAGGAATGGTTCCCATAGACTCATACACTTGACCGCTTGGGCATTAGGGAGTGGCACTGCTGAGAGAGATGAGAGGTGTGGCCTTGCTGGAGGGACTGTGCTGCTCTGGGTTTCAGAAGCCCAGCCCAGGCCCAGAGGCTCATTTTATTCCTGCGACCTTTAGATTTAGATGTAGAGCTCTCAGCTACCATTCTGCCTGTGTGCTGCCATGTTCCCTAACACGAGGACAGGGGACCTCTGGAACTATAAACAACCCAGGATTAAATGCTTTTCCTTAAAAGAATCGCCATGGTCATGGTGTCTCTTCACAGCAACAGGACACTGACAAATAGACTTAAAGAGGTTTTTTTTTTTTTTTTTTTTTTTAATTTACTTATATGTATGTAAACATGCCTGCATAAGTTTATGTGTATTACATGGGTGCAGGCGCTGGATTCTCTAGAACTCGAGTTGCAGACAGTTTGGAAATAAGAGTTCTTATCCACTGAGCTATCTCTCTAGGCTGCTGCTGCTGCTTTTTCTTTTTAAGTTTCTTATATGGGGCAGTGGAGGTTTATGTGACTGAAGAGTCTTGAAGAGGGCAATGGATCCCCTGGAGCTGGACTTAAGAGATGGTTTTGAGTCACCTAATGTAGGTCCTGGGAATGCTTAATCTGGTACCTGTGATGCTTAGGTATTATAGTTGAATATTACTTTGAATTCTAGCTCATTCTGCCTCTACCTCCCAAGTGCCGGGATTGCAGGTATATTCTATCATGCCTGGCTGGGATTTGGGTTTATAAAAACAAAATACTAATTCAGACCCACAGACTTTTTTTGTAAAGGCTCACATAAATGAGATGACCTCTGTTCACAAGTGCCGATTCACCCTGAGAGGCTCAATGCCTCTCACATTTTCTTACCCTATTTTCTTCATGACTACCTCCCGGTAACAATTTTTTTTTTCAAGGAGAATCAAATTAGCTCTAACAGGGACTGTGACCTTACTATCCTGATAAATCAGTAGCTATCATTATAAAAATAAGTACCCTAATTTATCTGCCATTCTAGAAGAATTTTAGCTCAATACCCATAAACCAATAAACCTCTACCCATCCTTGCTTTAATTTTCAAATAAAATTTACATTGATGGGACAAATGAATCCTTCAGGCTATCTCAGAGTCAAATGTTCTCGATGCTTTCACTTGCAGGTCTGTGCCAGTGAACACACACACATGCCCCTGCATATCTCCCCTATGTCAGACACTGAATAAAGAAAGAGCAGGAAGTGGCAAAGAGCAGGGCCTTGAACAGGAACTCCATGAGACACAGGTTAAAACTCAGCTATAATTTATATTTTGACCACTCAGCTGCCTTTTGAAAAAGCGGATACAAAGGTAGGACCACCTTTCCTTGGGGAGCTAAGGAAGATAAAAGCATCTTCCTAACTCAGCCTCAGCAGCACTGCCCTCTCACCATGGGGCGGTCACTGGCCCAGCAAGAGCAGCACTGCCTGTAAGCTTTCCAAAGACAATGCTGGAAGCTAGCTATTCTACTGGAGTGGGAGCCATAAAGACCGGTTTCCTGGGCTCTAAACTATGCAGAGAGCCCTGCTAATCCTCCCCAAATCCCACAGCACAGAGGTGGGGGTGGAAAACAGCACACAAAATATCAAACTGAGCCACGGGCAGTAGCTATGGGGTACAGAAGGTCCTCACATTTCTATAGCTAAGAAGGGCATGATGGAAAGGGAGAGAGAGACACACACAAAGCCTTTCACAACATGCAAACATTCATTTTACCCTGACTCTCTTCTGATGTGCTAGCCAACATCTGCCCCCATTCATCTGTCCGCCCCACTGCATGGAAAGCATGGAGCAGCAGCATTCTCACAGTGACTCTGGAGAGATGCTACTCCAGTGTAAATTACTAATTAGCTCAAAGGAAGACAAAGAGAAAAAATACCTGTCACAGAATGCTGTTTACAACTTGACACATGATAAAAACACTGAACATTTCACAGGAGCCCTTACTTTCCAGACTTCTATTAACATGTGAATGGGAAAGGAATGGTATTATAGTCTTTTAAAACTGTCCGTGTCTCAGAAACAATAACACATGACTAGAAACAACGCTTCCCAAATAATTTGTAATTTTCTCGTCCTTATGAAAGGGAACTGTTTCTAATTATTACAATCAGCTTTATAAGGAGCTATATTTCATAGCTCTGATAACAGCTTAAGGAAGGGTAGAAAAGGGAATGAAGCCCACAAGCTCTGTTTCATGTTAGTCAGCAAGCCTCTGGCTTCGGTTAGACAGGCCTGTCTGCGTGCACACCTTTAACATCCTAGACTGGAGACTGTCTAGAGGTGAGATGGGGTCAGCGATAACAGTGGGAAAGATTTAGACTTAGGCTGGAGGTGGTGGCTATGTTACTATTTCCATAGATCACCTCAGTATAAGGCAGACCAATTTGAATGAATCCCAGCCAACATTCCAGAAGCAGAATCTGTGTATGCTGGTCCGTCCCAGCTCCCTGAAGCTGCATAAAGATCTACAAGATAGAAAATCTCCTCGAATATTCTATGGCACGGCCTAACAGCCGTTTCTTACACAGTGCAACGTTAGCAGCTACTGTGTCCTAAGAACTCAACACAGTTTTTTGTCACTAGCAGGGGCCTACGCATTTGTCATTTACAGATGACAGAATTTTTCCCAGCATCTGCTAAAGAAAGCACACTGTATAACTTTAACAAGTCTTCCTAATGTTTATTTATTTAGGATTCTTAAGACAGAGTCTCACTTTAGCTCAAGCTGGACTGAAACAACGTAGCCCAGGATGACCTAGAATTTATGATAATCCTTCTGCCTCAACCGTCTGATGAATGGGATTCCAGGTTTTGAACCAATACCTGACTTATACATTCTATCTTGACATTACTTCGCCCCAAGGACTTTGACTAAAATGAAATGTACACCAAAGTGATTCCCTTTCATTTTTTCCGCAAGGTACTTATTTGAGACAGTATCTCTCTATGTAACCCTGGCTGTCCTGGAACTTACTACGTAGACCAGGCTGGTCTCAAACACAGAGATCTTCCTGCCCCCTGGGTGAGTCACCACACCTGGCCCCAATTTTAATTTTTTATGTGCATGAGTATATTGCCTGTATGTATGTATGTATGTTGTACCACATGCAAGCTTCATGATGCTGGAAGCCGTATGAAGTCATAGGATCCCCTAGAAATGGAGTTATAAGCAATTATAAGCTGCCATGTAGGTGGTGAGGACCCAACCTAGGTCCTCTGCAAGATCATCTCTTAACCACTGAGCCATCTCTCGGCCTCCTTTTTTTTTTTAAAAAAAAAAAAAAAAAAAGGCTTCTTTCTTTCTTTCTTTCTTTCTTTCTTTCTTTCTTTCTTTCTTTCTTTCTTTCTTTCTTTCTTTCTTTCTTTCTTTCTTTCTTTTAAAGCAGGGTTTCTCTGTGTAGCCCTGGCTGTCCTGGAACTTGAACCTACAGAGATCTGCCTCTGCCTCCAGAGTGCTGAGCTTTATGGTGTGTGCCACCACGCCCGGCAATTTTATTTTTATGTATGTGTCTGTGTGTGGGTACGTATATATGACTGTAGGTGCCCTTAGAGACCAGATGTGTCAGCGGTCCCCAAACGTGGAATTACAGGTGGTGTAGAGCCACTCAGCATGAGTGCTTGGAACTGAACTTAGAACATCTGCAAGAGCAGTAAGCACTCTTTACCACTGAGCCAGCTCGTTAGTCCCTCCCTTTTCTTTAGTAAGACAAATATGTTCATATTAATTTTCTCCTGTTATTTGTTTAAACATTTTTAGCAATGATAAAGCAAATCAGGTAAAAACAAGCAGCGAGTTGGAATGAAGGCATATAAAAATCTCTTCACGTCATTTCTGCAACTTCCTCAAGACTGAAAAACTAATAAAACCCACAGCCATCGAAATATAGTTTTGCAGGTCATGGAAGTGAGAGACTAGGAGTTAGATGGAGAGTGGACTTAGCTAGGTAACAAAGGTGTCACATTTCCAAGATGGCCAGCTTCTTCCCCACCCTCCAGACCTGAGAGAAGCAGCTTTAGTCCTCTAGCCCTCAAAAGCAGGCCTCTGCTGATGGACTGGTCCAACAAGCTCAAGGGCAGATCTGCAGGTGTCACTCAAGAATTGCAGACCAATCAACTCTCCTGTCTGTCCTCAAATTGACCAAGCCTAAGGGAGGGGAGGAAAGTTCTTCAGAGGCTTTGGAACAGCAGCCCTGGACAAAAGACTGCAGTTGAGCCATCTGAGCCTCTACTTTGCAGAGGGCCTTTTCTCTGGGTTCCTGCCTGTTACATGCATTTTCTCACCCCCAACATATGCCTTGTCCATTTTGTCTGCAGTCCTTAAGCACTTGAGGTTTCTCTGCTGTTCCCTGTTTCACTTCAGATTTTTTCTTGCCTTGTCGTTCTGAAACTGGCAGAGAAAAACAAACCCAGTCTAGACCATTTGACTGTATCATTTCAAGACCCCTAGACTGTTCAGTAGCACAGGCCTACACTTGCAGAACTTGGAAGAGTTTCAGCTACATAATACCCCATTTCTTTCTTTTCTTTTTTCTTTTCTTTTATTTCTTTTTTGTTTTGTTTTGTTTTGTTTTGTTGTTTTTGTTTTTCGAGACAAGGTTTCTCTGTGTAGCCCTGGCTGTCCTGGAACTCACTCTGTAGACCAGGCTGGCCTCGAACTCAGAAATCCGCCTGCCTCTGCCTCCCAAGTGCTGGGATTAAAGGAGTGCACCACCACTGCCCAGCATAATACCCCATTTCAAACAAACAAACACCTTAAAAAACCTCACCAACAGAAGCCCCTCCCCATTGTTCCTGTCCTGATTTACACACTCAGCTAAGTTAAGTACTCAGTAGTCTCAGTAGAGACAGAGAGCTCAACTCAGTAGCCCAGGTTGGGTTAGAACTGACTCAGGCTGGTCTTGAACTTATGGGTAATCCTTCTGCCTTAGTCCCCCATGTGCTAAGACTCCAGGTGTGAACCACCACACTCAACAAACTATGTTTTTAATTTTAGTGAGTAAACTGATTCATGTCACCAGATGAAAGCAGAGCACTTAGTACATTTTTTAGGCAGGCAAACATAAAGAGAAAATAAAGAAGAAAATAAAATAGCAATGTTCTGAACATATTTTCACTTATGAATAGCTGAACTGAAGCATGACTTTCATTTTTCTTCAAATAGCAATAATCTTTCAACTGAGTAAAGAACGACTTTCCAGCTTTAGAAGTGGGCAGGTAATCTGCAGCACAGTAAGGTACTAGAAAACGGTTTAGGGGTGTTGGTTTTGTAAAAACAAGTTTGGAATTTAAAAAAATGTAAACGCACAAGAGAACCTTGTGTGAATGAATATGTGTATTAGATGTCACCCTGTGACACAGGTCTTAGGTGCACCACTTAGAAAGCTGTAGAGTGGCAAGTGTCTGGAATCCCAGAACTGGGGTAAAGGCAGGCTAAGAATTCAAGGTCAGCTGGGGGGGTGGGGGGGTGCGCTAGGGGATGCCCATGCCTTTAATTCCAGCACTCAGGAGGCTAAGGCAGGGGGATCTATGAGTTCAAGGCTAGCCTGTTCTACAGAGTAAGCTCCAGAAGAGCCAGGGCTACACAGAGAAACCCTGTCTCAAAAGAAAAAGAAAAAAGAATTCAAGGTTATCCTTTTCCATGCATACATAGCCAGTTCCAGATTCTAGGCCAAGCTGAGCTATATGAAACACTATCTTCAATAAAAAAAGAAAAAGGAAAGAAGACGAAAAGAAGGAGGAGGAGAGGGGAAAGGAGGAAGAAGAGAGGGAAGGGGTTGTTTCAAACAGACCACAGATCATATAAAGATTAGAAAGAAGACTCAACTAAGAGGGCTAATCTCACAGTTGAGATTCCTAGTACTCACATATGTAAAACCCAGACACTTGAGACTCAACTAAGAGGACTAATCTCACAGTTGAGATTCCTAGTACTCACATATGTAAAACCCAGACACTTGACATTTATCTGTAACTCTAGCACTGTGGAGGCAAAAATGACAGGCTCCTGGAGCTTCCTGGCTAGCCAGCCAAACTTAGAAGGTGAAGTCAGGATTCAGTGAGAGTCCTTGTCCCAGATAAGAGGTAGGGTGTGACTGAGGAAACACATACTTAACCTACACGCATGTGCACAGGAACACGCACAGACTGAGGAGCTCAGGGTATATGTGGTAGAGCACATGCTTATGTATCTGAAGCACTGGGTACAATCCCCATCATCAAATATAAAATAAAGAATAAGTGCATCATTGAGTTAATAATTGATAGAAATAGTATCTGTGCCGGGCGGTGGTGGCGCACGCCTTTAATCCCAGCACTTGGGAGGCAGAGGCAGGCGGATTTCTGAGTTCGAGGCCAGCCTGGTCTACAGAGTGAGTTCCAGGACAGCCAAGGCTATACAGAGAAACCCTGTCTCGAAAAACCAAAAAAAAAAAAAAAAAGAAATAGTATCTGTGCTGAAAGACTATTAATGACCAAATAAATATGTCTTTCTAGAAATAGGGAAATCACTTCATCTCAAAGGACCCTTTATTTCAGTACAATAGTTTAAGAGTCCTGCCTCAGAACTGCTGTGAGGAGTTGATTTACAACAGGTTCTGTCACCAGTGGAGAAGTGAGGGTCTCATTGCTTATTTGTGTTTTGAGACAAGATCTCACCTTAGAGCTCAGATTGGCCTGGAACTTACTAAGTAGTCCAGATTAGGCTCAATCTCCTGGATATTCTCCTGCCTCAGCCTCCTCAATGATGGAATTACAGCCATGAGTTACTACACCAGCTAGAGATGTTATAAATGCAACTATAAGTGACTTTTTTTTCCTAGTAAAAGATTGAAAACAAAGCAAGAAAATGAATACAAATATAACATTAAGTGTGTGCTGGTTATTAAAAAAATCTCCTAAAAATAAAAGAGATTACCTACAAGGTTCCCTGTTGACACTTTAGATTTAAAAGAAAATGGGGTGACTTTTGATCTACCTGGGATAATTTAGGTGGGATATTGACTGAAGTCGCAGATAAACCCAAGGTCCTTTCACGGTCTCTTCCCATCCAAAGACTCTACAATTAACCAGAAAAAAAATTATGTACAACCTACTCATTCAAATCTGAAAATATAAATAAGTTTTATTCTCAGCAAATAACAAAAATAAATGTTAAGTTCCATTGACAGCTGGGTATGGTGCTGGAGCCTATAGTGCTAGCACCCGGAAGCCAGGCAAGAGGACAGCCACAGATTTAAGGCTAGGTTAGACCACACAGACAACTTAAGACCAGCCTGTCCTACAGTGTGGTCATATCTCAAAACAAAACCTGAAAACTAGAGACAAGCCAGATTTGGTAGAGCTCACCTTACTCCCAGTACAAAAGAAGCAGAAGAAGGTAGATCACTATAAGTTCATGCCTGCTCTATCTAGTAGGTTCAAGGCTAGCTAGAGATATACAGTAAGCTCCTGTCTCAAAACAAAACAACAACAAAATATGAGGAACAAAAGAAAACACAGCTAAAACTTAACACTGGAGTACTTTTAAGCAACAGTGTCTGAATTAAAAGATCATTAATTTTCAGCCAGGCATGGTGACCCACCGCTTTAATTCTAGCATAATGGAAGCAGAGACTTGTGGGTCTCTGTGAGTTCAAGGCCAGCTTGGTCAGCACAGCAAGTTCCAGGCCAACCAGGGGTGTATAGTGAGACCAGTGTCCTATAAACAGAAAAGAGCATCCATTTCCAGTTCTAAAAACGTGTGCTGAGGGCTGAGAGTGCTGTTCCTTGGTAAGAATGTTTGCCTTGCACATGTGATACTCGAGAGCTCACCACCAGCACAGAGGAAGAGACAGGGAGAGGAGACCAGTGTGATGCAACCATTCCCAACAAGAGGTTTTGCACACTATAGCAATGTAGTGGAAACAAAAGGCCCCACTCAAAGAAGCTCCTTCATTTGAGCCTGTATTTTGTATTTTCAGACACACAGACAGATCACCTTTAGATAACGGCATCATAAAAATGGCAATACCTTAAACAGAGTACAACACAATTGTTTAAGGCAATACCTTACACAGCCCAACCACAGCTACAAAGGCATGTGCACACACCTCACAGAAACAGCCATCTCAGATTAAAGATATTCCTCTTCAAAGTTAATATTTCCAGACTGATCTCAATTAAGCAGGAAAAAATTATAATTAAAAATTTTCTAAGTTAGTAAAATCACTACCTACATGGACTCTGCCTAGCAGAAGCCAGAAAATAATCCATGAACTATAAGCTTGCCCTTAGCACAGCTAACAGTTAACTTAGAGTTCAGATTCTAAATTATACACACACACACATGATGTTTCTGATATTCACAAATCATAAGAAACCTAATTTTTTGCTACGTATGCAGATATCCACCAAACAAGAGCAATCTAAAATCACACAACACTGGAAAAGGAGGCTGGGCTTTTCTCTTTAGACATAATGCTAATCCCAGAGCCTCTTCTTATGTTTGTTTGTTTGTTTGAGACATGGTCTAGTATAACCCAGGCTAGCCTCAGACTCACTCATGTAGGCAAGGCTGACCTTTCTATCTTGGGAGTGCTAGGATGACAGGCATGCACCACCATGCAGTGCTTGGGAATCAAATCCAGGCTTTCATGAATGCTAGGCAAGCCCTCTACCAACGCCTAGGTCCTAGACTAGGTCTGCTGAGGTTGTTTTGCTTACAGTGCTGAGGACCAACCCAAGACAGTGCATACCTTAGACAAAAGCTCTGCTGCCAGCAACACTGCAGCCTCTTAGGGACTTCAAGGGGAAAAGGTGCCATTGTTTACCTGAATGTACACCAATGAAATAACCTTGAGAACAAGACTGAAGAGATGGCTCAGTAGTTAAAGAGCCCTTGGCTGCTCTTCTCAGAAGACACATGCTAGAGTCCTAACACCCACACATAGCTCACAATTGTCTGTAACTCCAGTTCCTGGGGAATCTGACTCTGTCTTCTGCAGTGCCCCTCTGTAGACACCAGGCATGCATGTGGTATATAGACATACATGCAAGCAAAGCACCCATACACATAAAATCTTAAAAAAAAAAAATTCAATAATAGTTTGTACCCCATGACCCTGAAAAGAAATTATATATTATTTTTCACATTATCAAATATGAAGTAAATACTCATTTTCTTAGATAAATATAATCACGTTGGAATGAAAAATCATTAAAATACATTACCAAGAAAGAATAACCTAAAATTTGTCCCCAAATTCTCATCTTCCCTTTAATTTCCAAAATGATCTTATAGGGCCAGAGAGATGGCTTATTGGGTAAAGAAGCTTGCTGCCAAGCCTGACAACTTAAGTTCAATCCCCAGGACACACATGATGGGAAGAGAGAGCCAACTTCCACAAGTTGTCCTCTGACCTCCGTAAGTGCTCCCCATACATACAAAGAAATGTAATTCTTTTAATTAAAAATGAGCCTTACAAATCAAAAGGTTCTAAAGAATATTAATATGCCCTTCCTATTCACAGTCATAAAATACAACAGGCAGAGGGACTGCAATCTTATCTTACAGAATTTTTTTCATAAAAGGTACTCATAAAGCCATTATGTAATCTAAAAGATGAGTTCACTCATAGCTCTAAAACTCTCCACAGCTCTGCATTCCACCTTTCTTCATCACTGTCTGCACATCTGGGAGGTGAGAAATCACCCCATGAAAAATGTCCCACACAAAGCTGAAAGCAGCATACGAACGAACTCAATGCCCTCGGAGTCATGACTTCAGACTCCTGCTCAGTAAACTTCCCCGGTTGGTTATTCACTAGGGAATTCACCTCTCTATATATTCTTCAGTTGCTGAAAACGATTAGACAGAAATCTGCCTGGTTAATGAAAACAAAACGAGTCACGTCCTTCTCTCCCCAGCAGTACACTCTTCAAAGAGACAGAAGAGCTGTGGATGAGCCGCCCTGGCCAGCAGCACTGCCAGCTCCAACCCTGACCCTCCACCCACCCCGACCACCACATCACACAGGCAACTTCTTTACCCTTTAGCACAACATTGGTGAAACCAAGAGGCTTTCAGCACCCAAGGCTGCCAATTTTCCTGTCCCACAAGAACAAAGTCAAGTAAAAATGGGTCTCATCTTTTCAAAGTGGACATGTAAGTGGATTTTCAAGAAATTAAAGGTGGAAACTGGATCCAAGACTCCTTGAAGAGAGAAAAAGGTTTCTGGAATTTCCTACTATTAGGGACAAAAGGACTCACAAATTCAATACATATTTCTTTTAACAAAGAACTCCTATGCTGCACCCCCACCTGGCCCCCTACTTCTCAGGCTTTACCCTTGTTTCTAGGTCCCCTTTCACTCACCATGGTTCCTTATCTTCTGCACCAAAGGCTCCCTACACTGGATCCTCCACTACAGCGTTTGTGCCCTGCCCTTCCAGACCTTCTGGGGAACCTCAGGGCAACATGGGGTCCCCACTCCTGTGCAACCCACCCCAGTTCTACCCCCATCAGGACTCCCCTAGCTTCCCTTAATCTCCTTTCTCTTCCCCCACTCCCCATCCCATCCTTTAATTCCCAGGGCCCATCTCTTCGTGGCTCATCTCCTCTGGCTGCTTTTCCGCCAGTCTTTTGACTCCACTATCTTTACCTGGCTGAACCTCTTCAATAAACAATCCCCCAGTTCCCCCGTCCCAGCTCACCATCATTCCTTCCACCCTGCTTCTAGCGTCCTTTCAGCGTTTTTCTTTTTCTCCCAGAACTGTCCTATTAACGCCCAGCTCTCAGCTCGCGTCCCTTTAGCCCTTCCACTAACGCTCGATTCTTGATTCCACCTGGTTGTGATCCAGGTCTCCTTTACAGAATTCACACCCCTCACCAGCTACTGACCCACACCTTGTCAATCCCACCCCAGCGGCTCCCAGCCCTTCAGCTCATCCCTAGCTCTGCACTAGTTCACACCCTTGTCACGTCTGGCTCTTAATCACTCTCTCTCTCTACTCCCAACTACTACCCCGGCTCTGCTCCTTGTCTTCCACTTGCAACTCTTCTGCCCCTGGCACCCCTCACTCACCTCAGCACCTCCCACCTGCCAAGCCTTGCCTCTTCCCGATCCCTGCTCCTAGCCCTGACCCCGGATCCCTCTTCCCAGCCCCGGGCTTCCTAACCTCATCCCGGGGCCAGTCTGGGTTTCTTTCTCACTCCTCTCTCCGGCTCCTAACCCTTTCTCTCCTAATCCTCCCCATCCCACACTTAGCAAACCGCCTCCCCCGGCCGCAGCCTGCCTTTCCCTCTATCCCCTCAAGCCTTTCACCTCGGAACCCAGACGTCGCCCACCCCGCCTAAACGCAGCGTCCGCGCGCCGGGGCTCGCGCCTTCGCTGTCGCCGCCCGCCGTCCCCGCCGCGGTCCCGCCCCCTGCCGCCGCTCCTCCCGCCCGCTAGGCGCGCGCCGCCTTTGTCGCCCCTCACCCGGTGTGTGAGGGGATTTTTTTTCTCTCTCTCTCTCCTTTAAAAGGGGAGGGCCGGCATGCCGGGGCCGCGTGTCCCCGCCTCCGAATGTCTGCGCGGACTCCCAGCCACTGCGGCCCCTCACGCCCCCCGGGCCGCCCCCTCGGCCGCTCCGCCGGCCCTCCGCCCCTCCTCAGCTCCCTCCCCCCTCTATTTACCGCCATCATCAGCACGCGCGAGCTGTCACCGGGGCGCGAGACGAGCGGGCGGACCACGCCTCTCATCGCCCATTGGCTCGCCTGTCAGGGCCCCGCCCCCAGGTCCCGCATTGCGCCAACGGCGCACCTCCCGGCCGCGACCCGGGCCCCCATGCCCTTTACGCGGGTTCGCGCCGCGGGCACCAAGTTTCGGGTCAGCGGCTATGGCGGGCCGGAGTGAGAGGCAGAGACACGACGCGGCGCGAGTCACCGGCAAAGTTTGGTTGAGGCACAGAAGGGTACAGAAGAAGATTTCTAGACAAAGAGGCTCTTAAAGGTACAGAGTCTACTGTCGGGCCCTCCTCCTTAAAGGGCCAGCCACTTTGCCGAGCTCCCCACCCCTACCCTTACCCCCACGTCCCCGATCTGTAAAGGTAAAGGAATTCTGCATGCCCTGCAGCTTACCTTCAGTACGTCTCACCGCTCCAAAGAGGCCTTTTTCACTTGCGAGTATTTTCTGGTTTTGTTGTTTTCTTTATGTGTAGCAGCAGCCAGCGAACCTGGAGGTTCCGGAGGCAGCGTTTTGCAAAAGTTACTCTTGGCGCCCAGACAAACACACACGTGTGGACTTTTGCCACTGCTGACTCAGGCGGCATTCGGCTGCTTTATGAAATCCTCTTCGACGGGACAGAAAAAGGTTCATCGCTCCCCAAATGGGGACTAGGAAATAAATCAGACCTAGGTGGCAGTGGCCCCAGGGACTTCCGAGAGGGATAAAGTCCATTCTGAAACAGAAAGACTCCCTTTGCTAGGTAGGCAAACTTCCTGGGTACATTGTCCTGACAGACCTTGCAGCAGAGGGTCCCTCCAAATAAGATAAACAATGTTACAACCCCCAAGACAGCCTAAAGCGGCTAAAAAGATTTTTGTTTTAAGAAAAACAAGAAGAAATAATAAGCATGTATTATATGATAAGGTGGTTCGAGGCTCTATGTCTGTAAATACAAAGGAAGCAAAAGGGCAAAAATTAAAAAATAAAATCGGATGTGGTTAAGCAATCAGGAGGCCGAGGCAGGAGGATGGCAACGAGTTCTGGGACAATTTTGGATAAGTAACAAGACTCTGTCTCGAATGTGGCATAGGAGGAGATTGAGTCCTGGGGGCCGACTGAGGCCCTGGGTTCAGTTCCCATAGGAGGGAATCCTGCAGTGTAATTCAACAAGTCTCAGGACCTGAGATCCCTAATTAGAGCCACACTTAGTGTCTTAACAGTTCTCTTTATGGGGGCTTGAGAGATGGCTCAGCAGTTAAGAGTTTTAAAATAATATTATTTTATATTTTAAAATAATAAGAGTTTTAAAATAATATTGAAAATAATCGGCCTTTGTTGTTGGACTGTCATTTGAACTGACAATAAAAAAGGAGCCAATGGAGAGATGGCTCAGTGGTTAAGAGTACTGTCTGCTCTTCCAGAGGTCCTGAGTTCAAATCCCAGCAACCACAAGGTGGCTCACAACCATCTGTAATGGGATATGATGCCCTCTTCTGGTGTGTCTGAAGAGAGTGACAGCATACTCACATAAAATAAAGAAATAAATCTTAAAAAAAAAAACAACAACAACAAACAGGAGCAATAAGGGCAAAGCCCCGGCCACGGCGGGGAAAGGTGTTTGCTAATAAATACAGGGGTTTCCATTCCCTGGAATGAAAGCTCTTACAAGTTGTCCTCTATCATCTGCGAAACAAACAGGGTGTGTGTGGGTGTGTGTGTGTGTAACAGGGTGTGTGTGTGTGTGTGTGTGTAACAGGGTGTGTGTGTGTGTGTAACAGGGTGTGTGTATGTGTGTGTGTAACAGGGTGTGTGTATGTGTGTGTGTAACAGGGTGTGTGTATGTGTGTGTGTAACAGGGTGTGTGTATGTGTGTGTGTAACAGGGTGTGTGTGTGGGGTGTGTGTGTGTAACAGGGTGTGTGTGTGTAACAGGGTGTGTGTGTGTAACAGGGTGTGTGTGTGTAACAGGGTGTGTGTGTGTGTGTGTGTGTGTGGTTTAAGGCAGGGGTATGGGTTAGATGGTTCAGCCTATGAATCACTTACCACCAAGCTTGACAATCTGGATTTGATTCTGGGACTACATGGTGAACGAGAAATGATCCCAGACATTGTCTTCTCACAGCAACATGCATGTGCCTGACACACAGCAACATGCATGTGCCCCGACACACAGCAACATGCATGTGCCCGACACACACACAATAAATGAATGCAAGTTAAAAACGTTTTAAAAAGAACAGTGAATTACCTCAGAAGCCTAATCAACTGTAGGGAAACCACAGAATCATCCAACTGTTCTTTGATGGCACTATATAAACACAGATGTTTTAAGACTGTGTGGGTGTGGGTGTGGGTGTGTGTGTGATATGTCTCAGGTTAAACGAATGAAAATTACTAGTTGTAAGAAAACGTTTCCCCAGGTATGGAGGCACACACCTAGGGTCCAACCTTAGGTCCATTCAAAAGTTCAAGGTCTACAGAGTACAAGTCAGCCTAGGTAAATGAGATTCTGTCTTTTAAAAAAAAAATCAAACCAATAAAAACCCAAGGAAACCCGAAATTAAATATATTTTGGTTTTTGTTGCTTTTGTGAGGCAGGGAAGATCACCTGGGCATCCAGGACAGATCTCTTAGTTTGAGGTGAGCCTTGTATACAGTTCCAGGGCAGTCAGAGAGGTACACACAGTAAGGCTGTGTCTTAAAATGGAAACACTTGGCTGGGCAGTGGTGGCATACACCTTTAATCCCAGCATTGGGAGGTGGACCTCTGTGAGTACATTAGAAAGCCCAGACAGGCTGGAGAGATGGCTCAGTGGTTAACAGCACTGGCTGCTCTTGCAGAGGACTTGGGTTGGATTCCAGAACCCACAAGGTGCTCAGGACCACCTGTAACTCTAGTCTCAAGAGATCTGATGCCCTCTTCTGGACCAGGCGTGCATATGGTACACACAGATATCCAGACAAAACATACATTTTAAAAGGAGAAAAAGCCAGAAACAGCATCTTCGTGTTCACAAATTTCCCTTTCAACTTCTCTGCTGTATGGGAAGCAGGCCCTATTCCCACTCTACAGATTCAACCCAAAGAACAGATTGATTAAACCCAGCACTATAGCCAGCTGCCAGTCAGCTGTCTCCTAAAGCAGCATCCTAAACTGGCAGCCCCAGCACAGCTGCCACAACCCCAGCCTAGCCTTTCCTACTCAAATAAAGGTTCCCAATGGTAAATCCAGCTCCAGGATAACTTAAGCTACATAAATGTACCAGATTCTCTTTTTGAAGCTATTATGAGCGTGCCTGATGTGAGGCAGAAGTGCACACATGGAATGCCACACCTGGGAAAGTCAGGACGCAGCTGTGGAGCTGACCCTTTTCCCACCGTACTTAGGCAGAACTCACATCATTTGGCTTCAGTGCCTTTACTTGCCAAGCCATCGTGCAGGCCTTAAATTCTCTTACTATTTTTTTTTTTTTAAAGACAGTGTCTATCTATGTAGTCCTTGGTTGTCTTAGAGATTACTATATGTACACCAGGCTAGGCTCAAACTCAGCCTCCTTTCCCTGCTTCCTGAGCGCTCGGATTAAAGATGTGAATGACTTCTAAAAATTTCAGTAGAATGTATATTAGCCTTAAAAGTTACCCTATATGGGAGTAGAAAGATGGCTCAGGTCACTATTGTGTACCGTAGCTTACAGCTGCCTATAACTGCAGCTCCAGGGATCCAGTCTCTCTTTCAGCCTCCTCAGGCACTGCACTTACATGCACACAACCAAATACACAGATACAACCAAACACGCACACATAATTTTTAAAATATTTTAAAGTTAGCTTATGCTATTGATAGGGCCTAGAACAGGTATGATAGGAAATGAAACAATACAAGAAAACTAAGAATCTTCGCCTTAGAACTGAGGGACAACTCAGTAATTGCTGGCCTGACACATGAGAATTGAAGTTCAATCCCCAGAACACACATAAAAAGGCAAGTGTAGAGAGGAACGCATGTGTAATCTCAGAGATTCCTGATGCTTGCTGGACAGCCAGCCTGGCTAACCCAGTAGCTCTGGGTCCTAGGATTTATGAAATGGTGCTAAGCATCCTTCTTCCCCTTAAATCTACACATAGAATCCCAACTTCCATGCGATTTGAACCTTCAAAAAGTTGCATGAGGGGCTGGAGAGATGGCTCAGTGGTTAAGAGCACTGACTGCTCTTCCAAAGGTCCTGAGTTCAAGTCCCAGCAACCACATTGTGGCTCACAACCATCTGTAATGGGATCTCATGCCTTCTTCTGGTGTGTCTGAAGACAGCTACAGTATACTCATATAAATAAATAAATAAATAAATAAATAAATAAATAAATAAAAGTTGCATGACAACCATGTCCTACAGTGTTCTAAGACGCCCCATCTAGACTTGCATGTGAAAGCTGGACAACACTGGCCTCACTCGTCACAATTCAGTTCTGGTGCCTCTGCCGGCAGCATCACCTGCTCCATCATTAGGAGGTGTTTTGCTTAGCAAGCTTCTTTCAGTGCTGCATTTCCATTCACCAACAAGGATCAAGCAAAGTACCCAAGTGACCATTCTTCAGCCTTCATCTCATGTTTAAAGCCAGTCAACTGTGAGCTCAGATAGAAGGGACTGAAGAGACAACTCAGTGGTTAAGAGTGCTTGCTGCTCTTGCAGAAGACCTGACTCCATTCCCAACTCCCAAATCTGCCTGCGACACCAGTATCCAGGAGCTGATGCCCTCTTCTGGCCTCCAAGGGTACTGCATACTCAAACACATACAACCTCCCCTCCCCCCACACACACAATCTTTCAAAATAAAAAATAAAAAAACAAGACTGCTGGGAATGCAAGCATGGCTGGCAACTACACTTAACAAGATGTTAGATTGTTTGTGCTTCTCCTTATCTTTTAGAAACTGAGCCCTTCTTATGTAGGAACTGAGAGTCCATGTTTACCACACTTAACATCTGTGTTTTCAGGCAACCAGTTCAAAGTAGACAGACCGCGATAATCCCGAATACAGAAGGCCCAAACTGTAATGTTTGTAAATTTTATTGTGGTATCTAAAACACCTCAGTTTTTACAGAGCAACAAAAAAAAGAGTAACAGCAAAAGCAAAAGCAAGAGGAAGTAACAGTGAACAATGGGGTAATGGAGCCACAGCCAGGAAGGTGTGATGAGCTGTCCTGCCCGCCAAAGCTAGGAGACAAGAATGACCAGAACCTCAGAGTTGGCGCACGCGCTGGCAAGTCTGCTTAGCTGATCTCTGAGGACAGGATCCTCACCGACACCCTACACTTCGTATATTAACAGCTTTCCCAAGTCTGTCTACGTGGTAAATGTTTCTGTAGCAGGTGTGAGGCAGGTGAGCAATGATGTCAATAACTTCAAGGCACGAGCAAGACAAGAAGACAACCTAGGGAGCACCCTGAAAAAACTGAGTGTTGAGTGTCAGGAATGTGCGTCCACAGTGATCAGAGCAACTCTGAAAACCATCCCCCTCTAGCTCTTTCCTCGGCGGACTGTGGGCACAGATCTGAGCGTGGTAAGGAAAGCATTCGGGGGACAGTATGACATAAGGAACAGTATGGAACAGGAAATGGAGTTCATATGCTCTGGGGAACTGAATGCCTCTGAACTATTAGAGAAAATAAACTGCAGTAAGAGCTCTCTGCTTTGGCTCAGCTAACAGCCGCTTGGCCTGCAGGTTCACATAATTTAATACAGTAGGGGAGGCATCAGTGTCCAAAGAATGAAAGCGACACTCTAGCAGCCATCCCCAGGAGAGGCCAGCCACATCCTCACACTCAAGGGGAGCTCCATACAACACAGGCACACAGCCTACACCAAATCCTCAGCACCTGGGGACACAACTCCTGCACTGGCGGGGACAACCCTGTCCTACCTTTTGCCTACAGCAGGAAAGGTCCAAGCTTTTCCATTCTTCACAATTACCGTTCTTGAGGAACAGCCAAATCCAGTTAAAGCATGAAGTAAAAAACAGCTGTGCTGGGGTCAGAAGGGAAGTCCAAAGCCCCAGAACACAAGTTACAGCTGGGAACCAGTTGGGCTAGGGGCCCAGGACCCCAAGTCCAGCACGTGGTCATGAACAGTACCCTGGTGACAGCTCAGCAGGCGGGCAGCTGCCAGTCACTAACGGATCCCAGCCACTGGCACTTGCTGCTGTTTTCGGATCTTGTTGAAGAGTTCCATATACTGTATCATGGTATCTGCTGGCCCATAGACCGCATCATGTCTGTTCCCAAATACTGTGGGTGCCCCTGGCGTGTGGCTACCTAGAAAACTCTGTAGGAACTCAAGCAGGAGGCTCCAGCAGTCACTAGCCACCACACAAGGGCCATACTCCACCTGGGACAAGAGAACAGACAGCAAGGGTGAGGACAAGGATGAGCTGGCTTTCTTCTCTCTTGCCACTGTGACTGCTCACAGTCACAAGGTGAAGTCATCAGACAATGTTGGCCTGGGAGCCTCTGGAAAAGAAACTGACACTATGGTCCTTTTCTCTACCTGGGATACTTCCCAGACTCCTTCCTCTGGCTTTTACTTCGTAGCAGGATCTAACTGTGCAGCTCAAGCTGGCCTCAAACTCACAGTCCTCTGTCCTCTATCTCCCAAGTGCTGAGACAGCAAGCACGCAGCAGACTCCTCAACTCCTGTTCTACACATTCTTTACAGATTGCCATCACAGTCAGCAAGACTCTCCACAGCCCGATTCCCTACGCCAAATGCCTTTCTAAACTCACTTCTTCTTTTTCCCCCTTCCCTTCTCCCTCTCGCTCTGGCCCTCTTGCTCCAGCCCAAAGGTTTTTATTTATTTATTATATGTAAGTACACTGTAGCTGTCTTCAGACACTCCATAAGAAGGCATCAGATCTCATTATGGGTGGTTGTGAGCCACCATGTTTGGTTGCTGGGATTTGAACTCATAACCACTGAACCATCTCACCAGCCCCTAAACTCACTTCAAACGTTTCTGTTTCAGCTTTGCTTGCTTACTACATGGTAACATCTTCAGAAGGGAGGCCCTGCAAGCATCTCTCTTGTTTTACTGTTTCTAAAATCTCAGTTAATGCTGGACACATGGCAGGCTCTGGTCTTTCACTCTAAAGCTATCTCTCCATACGTGCCATATGTCATTTCAGTACCTACATATTTAGGTTCAATGTTGAAGGCCACCAGCCAGTAAAGATGCTTGCTACCAAGCCCGATACCTGAGTTCAATCTCTAGGCCCCACACATGGTAGGAAGACAGAACTGACTGCTCTGAACTCTCAAGTGTGCTATTGCACACGCACACTCATGATAAATAAGTGCAGTCATGATTTTGTTTTCTTGTTTTTATTTTTGTTTGGTATTTGTTTTGTTTTTGTTTTGACTAAAAAACTAGAGGAAGGCATCTCCTACACACATTCTTGGCCACCATGCCAAAAGGAAAGGTACAGTTTTGCTGCACAGCTCTGGAGGCCTCTCATAAAACATACTAAGGAGGCGCACGTGGACACATGGTGACAGCTCACCTTGGCGTCCCTCAGAGAGCTTCTACTCCAGCCCTTCCTGGAAGCTGCTGGTCTCTAGCCCTGCTCTCCTTGGTTAGGCCTGCAGTTTCCAGCAAGGGAGCCTCTCTAAGCTTTCTCTTTGCTGTGAACCCACTTCCATTCCGGGCTAGAGAGTGAGTGGCTAAAGAAAAGACAGACGGACCCAAGAGTGGTGCTGGACAGATGGCTCAATAGTTACGATCACTTGCTGCTCTGAGGACCTGTGGTTGGTTCCTAGCTCCCACATGGATCAACAACTTTAAAAAAGTCTTGACTTCGATTCCAGGGCATTGGATGCCCTCTTTTGGCCTCTGTGAACACTGTATACATGTGGTACATAGACATACAGGTAAAATACCCATACTCACACACACAAAAAAAATCTCCTAAAGAACTAGGCATGGCAGCTCATGGTAACCCCAGCAGAGTAAGACTATGTCTCAACATAATACACACTTTCATACATACATACATGCATGCATATAATATATGTTTCTGTTTCTTTTTTTGAGCTGGGGATATAGCATTATGTTGGTACAATGCTTGTCTAGCAAGCACAAAGGCCTGTTCTGCATCTCCAGCACCACACAAACCAGGCATGGTGGAACACACTGTAACTCGGGAGGTAAAAACGTAAGAATGACAGTCCAAGCCAAATGAAACTGTCTAAATAAATACATACCTAAGAAAGAAGCTGGGTATAGTGGCGCACTGCTGCAATCTCAGCACGTGGGAGCTAAGAGACGAACCTAAGTTTACCGTCATTGGCTACATAGTAAGTCCAAGGCATGAGACATGAATTGGTCCCTGTCCCGTCCCTCCCTTCCCACCGGGCAAAAAATCAGCCAACCAAAAAAGGATCCCTGTGGTGGAGGCATGGGATGATACTATCTGAGTCTATCTGAACTAAGTGGGGCTGGGAAAACTTCCAGAATCCTTGCTGTGCAGCCCATAGCATACCCTGCTTGTCCTTCACCAAGCTCTTACCTCCACAGAGATGCCACGGGCACTAGGCCCCATTGTGACCGTGCCCACCTTCACCAGGAAGTCACAATACTGGTAGCGAGTGCCCCGGGTCTCGATCTTGCTGGCCTTGGCACTCTGGAAAAAGCCCTTGAGCTTCACCATGAGCACATCGAAGTTGGTGTCAGCAATGAGGCAAGGGCCATTCTCAAAGAGGGCAAAGCAGCTCAGTGGGTACTCAGAGTTATGCATCACGTACATCAGCTTCCCAGCCTGGCCTGCAAGGGACAGATGGTCCACTCATGATCAGGACTTTTGTCAACACACCCAGGATAAGTCAAGTGCACCACAAAAGACCAGCTGGCAGCTTGGTACCCTGGCAGCCTGAGAGGGGAAAGGATGCTTAAATGGTACCCTTTTCCAGAGCTGCCCAGGGAATTGGAAAAGCCAGCTAGACAACAGAGGCCAAACATACCTGAAGAACACCAGGGAACTCTCAAGTGTTGAGAAGAGCTATATGTTAAGCTCACTGAAGGCTATTGTATCATGATGATTAATAATCCAAACTCTTACATACTATCTATAGTTTAAAAAAAAAAAAACCCTAAGGGCTGGTGGTGTTACTTGGTAATAGATACTGGCCTAGTCCTGAGCACCAGCCCTAAATCCTCAAACATAAAATAGAAGTAACAGCATCTGCATGCCTCTCTGGACCCTGTCAGTGCTGCCTATGAAACCTAAATGCTCTTACAGAGGCTCTGAATAGGGAGCCTATGAACACTAGCCTAGGACGGCAGACCACAGTCAAGCTGAGTGGAGGTTTTCCTGCTGTAACTTTAAAGGCTGGCAGTGGCTCCTGCAGTGAGAACAAGTGTTTCTGAGTGTCTAGTTGAGACAGCGAAAAAAGCTGTGAGCTCGAGCACTAGGACTTGAAGCTGCTCTTTCGAGCCCCCCTCACTCTCTGAGAAATGGGTTTCCTTAGTCTATATTGTTTTATTTGGTTTGAAACAGGGTCTTGCTGTCTAACCCAGGCAGCCCTGGGGTGTGACTGTACCTCCTTTCTTTTTATTTTTCCTTAAGGATTTATTTATATATTACATATACAATGTTCTGCCTGCAGACCAGAAGAGGACACCAGATCTCATTACAGGTGGTTGTGAGCCACCATGTGGGTGCTGGGAATTGAACTCGGGACCTCTGGAAGAATAGCCAGTGCTCTTAACCTCTGAGCCATCTCCCTAGCCCATGTCTGTAACTCCTAATGCTGGAGGTAGAAGTGTTGGCTACGGAAGCTGGCTCTGCTTCCTTGCTGCTTCCTGTGTGTGCTAGAGTACTGCACATGCTCAGGCGGTGCTCTCACTCCCTCACCTGGTGTGCCAGACTCTTTTTAAACATGGTGTCTACTAGATAGTTTGGATACTCTCTCTATGAACTAGGCTGGCCTCACACTCAAAGACCCATCTGACTCTGCCTCAGAGTGCTGAGACAGAAGGTGTGCACCAGACACCTGGCTCTAAACTCTTTCTTTTTCCAGACATTTACTTGTGTGGGGGTCGGGGGGGGGGGGGGGCAGAGGTTATGTGCACACATCATAGCATTCATGTGGAGGTTAAAGGACCATCCCCGAATCCGTTCTCTCCTTTCACCCTGTGGGTCCTGGGGATCAAACTCAGGTCATCAGAAATGGCCTCAAGTGCCTTCACCTGCTGACCCTTCGTCCCAGCTACTCTGCAGGCTTTCTCCAAGAAGGGAGAGCTACAGATGGATGCATCTGGTTACACAGGACACGGAAGGAGACAAAACTCGAAACCAAAATTCTCCTTAACACTCCAAGAGAGACTAGATGAGCACAATTTGAAATACTTACGATATACTTAAAACCCTCCCTCTTAGCAAGCGAGCGGTGGCCCACAGCTTGGGCGCCTGCCACCAGAGGGCAGGCATCCCCTTCTCTCCGAGTTCGGATCCTGCTGTCTCTCCCTCTTCCACTGTGACTCTCTCCCCAAGTCTCAAGGGGAAAAAAAAAAACTCCCTCCTCCCTCTTTAAACCCTGCCTGCTCCCCTCTCCTTCTCATGTCCTTCTCTATTTTTTTCTTAATAACTGACTGAATCTAGTTAGGACTATCTCTACATGCATAAGTGTGAGGCCACCATATTAGTTTTTGACAGGGTCTCTCACTGAACCTAGAGCAAGATTGTCTGGCCAACACCCCAGGGATTTTCTTCCTGTCTCTACCTTTTCAGCTCTGGGATTAGTCACGTGCTACTCTGCCCAGGTTTGGGTTTGTTTATTTTTGTGGTGTGTTTTATTTTGTTTTGTTTTGGACAGGGTCACATTATGTAGCTCTAGCTGGAACTCTGTCCTGGAACTCACTCCGCAGACCAGGCTAGTCTCAAACTCATAGAGACCCTGCCTTAGCCTCCCAAGTGCTTGGATTAAAGGTCTGTGGCACCATGCCTGGCTTGCACCCAACTTTTAAAGTGGGTTCAAAGGATACAAACTCAAACTCTTGTAACTCTTGTTAGTAAATGCATTTTCCTAGGTCCCTAAAGACCCCCTTTTAAAAACTATACATGTAATTTGTATTTTGGGGCAGAGGCACATATGACTCAGAGGGGAACACGTGGGAACATCTGTTTTCTCCTTCTACTATATGGGTTCTGGGGATAAAACTCAAGTTGTCAGACTCAGTGACAAGCACCCAAAAAAAATTTTAAAAGAAGGCCAGGAGTCTACAACCCAAGACAAGAGTGGCTCAAGCCTGCAATCCCAGCACTGAGGATATTGAGGTGGAGGGTGGAGGAGACCTTCACAAGGATACCCAGCCTCTAAATAATAAGCGTCACATGGAAGCTCAGGAGTTCTCAAGAGGCTCACCCAGTATAACTGCCTCAGGTTTGAGGCCAGCCTGGGCTGCACAAGACCCTGTCTGAAAACAATAAAAAACAGGACTGGCAAGATAACTCAATGGGTTAAGGCTCTTGCCACCAAGCCTGACAACATGAGTTGCACCTCTGGGACCCAGATTATGGAAAGAGAGCCTCAACTTCTGCAAGTTGTCCTCTGACCTCTGCTCCCTTGTTAGGGTATATATGTATACCCATATGTATATAGGGTATATTTCCCCTACATATACACACATGAAATAAAAATATAGAATAATAAACGTGTACAAGTCTACTTTTAAAAAATGGGAACAGGGCCTAGGAAGATAGCTCAATGAGGACCTAAATTCTAATGCCCCAAACCCAGGTAAAAAGCCTGGAAGGCTGCACATGTTTGTGATTCCAGCATTGGGGAGTAGAGGCAGGTGGACCCAAAGAGGTCACTGACCAGTCAGATATCCAAAATGGCAAGCTTCCAGTTCAGTGAGAGACTGTGTCTCAAGGCAATCAGGCAGAGAGCCATGGAAGAAACCACCAGTGCAAGCATCCAATGTCCCTTTCCAACCTTCACAGGTGTGGGCACGCACAAGCTCTTACACCCATGATCAAAGGCATGCCTCCCCACACCAAAACCAAACCAAAGCACCCGCACAAATAATAAGGGCTAGTTTAGCAGGTAGAGCTGCCTGCTGCTAAGCCTGATAAACTTGGGTCTTAGCATCAGAAACTCAAGGTCATCCGCTACAAAGCAAGTTTAAAGCTAGCCTCAGCTAAAAAAAAAAAAAAAAAAAACCCTAATTAATACAAGATAAAACTTTAAAGAGTGATTACCTGAAAGACCAGAAATCTGAGACTTCAGCATCAGAGCAGGAAAGATGCTATTCATAGCATAAGTCAGGCAGAGGTGGCACACACCTTTAATCCTAGCACTTGGGAGGCAAAGGCAGGTGGATCTCTGTGAGTTCGAGGCCAACCTGGTCTAGAAAGAGAGAGAGAGTTTCAGGATAGCCAGGAATACAGAGAAGCCCTGTCTCAAAAATCAAAATCAAAAGAAAGAAACAAACAAAAGAGTATAACAAGAGGCTAGTGAGATGGCTCTGTCATAAAACTAGAGTTCCGGTCCCAGCACCCACCATCTACACTGGGTTGCCCACAAGTGTCTGTAATTCCAGATCCAAGGGACCCTATGCTCCCCTCTGGCCTCCACAGGCAGCCATCCACAGAAATAAATCAAACCCAAGTGTAATGGTGCACTCTGGTCCACACAGTGAGTTTCAGGACAGCGAGAGCTACATAGTAAGACCCTGTCTCAAAAAACAACAAAATAAATATAAATAAAAATAAATCTTTTTATTAAAAAAAAGTATAGTAATGGAAAGAGGAGGAAGCCGGCAGGATTGGGGAGCAGCTGCGCTGCCCTGGCCTCTCTGCTGCCCCCTGCTGAACTTGGCAGGCTCTACATGAACCTCCAGCACCCATCCCTCTGCACTGCCAATTCACACCTTTCATCTCTTTGAGAATCCAGTTTCAAATACGTCAGCCCTCAGAGTCACTCAAAGCTCATCTTATTTTGTCTCAGGTCTACACACTGGAATTATATGTCTGGATCATACTATATCAAGCTGCACTGTCTTGAATTTTTTCAATAGCAGCTAAAGACTGTGTGAGTATGAAAGGGAATTGCTGGGGATTGAACCCAGGGCCTTGCGTAAGTGTTCTACCACTGAGCTACAACCTCAACCCTTGGGACATTGATTTTTTTTTTTTTTCCCCGAGACAGGGTTTCTCTGTGTAGCCTTGGCTGTTCTGGAACTCACTCTGTAGACCAGGCTGGCCTTGAACTCAGAAATCTGCCTGCCTCTGCCTCCCAAGTGCTGGGATTAAAGGCGTGTGCCACCACTGCCTGGCAGGACATTGATTTTTAACATTTTAATGTGTGTAACTGCTTTGCCTTCAGGTATGTCTGTGCAGCACCAGGTATCCATAGAGGGCATTGGGCATTGGATCTCCTAGGACTAGAATCACAAATGGCTGTAAGCTGCCACGTGGGGTGCTGGGACTCAAACCGGGGCTTCTGGAAGACCAGCCAGTCCTCTTAACTGCTGAGCTACCTCTTCAGCTCCAAAACTATTCTTTAATGAAGAAAGTTCTTCCTGTTACTGTGTACAATTTTTGTTTCCCAAGAAAGGCTCTCAGTCTCTAGCCCAGGCTGGCCTTGAACCCAAGTTTAGTTCCCAGCACCCATATCAGGTAACTCTAGCTCCAGGGGATCTGCTACCTCTAGCCTCCATAAGCACCCACACTTCTGGGCATATAGCCATACACAGGGGCACAAGTACACGTACTTACACACACTTAAAAATAAAAACAAATCTGTAAACAAATAGGGTCAAACTGCAAACTGACCACTATAGTCTAAGATGGACCAAGAATGAATGAGTTCACAAACATATCCTGCCTTGTTCAAGACCGCTACCCTTGGCAGAAAAGCAAACAGATGTCAATAACATAAATATTCGTGGAATCTAAGCCAGGTTCCAAGCACCTGCTCACTGCCGTCTACTGACCTTGGCTGCCCAGGGTGGAGGCAGCTGTGTGGTAAGTCTCACAGTCCACACAAAATGTTCCTTGTTTCTCTGCTCCCAGCATCTCCAATTTCTTGGTGAGGAGCTCCACTGTCTGCTGGACACTCTTGCCCTCAGCCACAGGCATCTGGGACACACTGAAAAACAGAACCCAAGTCAGCAGGGTCCAGAGACACATTTTCTGGCTAAGCCACTCAATTCCCCAACAGGTAACAAATCAACAGGGCTAAGAGTTATTTTAGACAACTCTGATTCCCACCCATCATATTTGATAAAGGAAGAGGCCTACAGTCCCCAAGAGTTCCTGTAACAGGCAGAGCACAGGTCTCAAGTGTCTTACACTGGGGCCATAAGCTTTCCCACACCAGCATTCCCCAAGAAAGGCCTATGTGTTAACATTTAGGTGACGACCCTAGGTAGTCCCCACTGCACTCAGTATCACGGAGCTGTAGTGGCTGGGATTGGTACTGTATCACTGATTATTATTAATCATTGATTATCTGTTGGAGACAAGGGCTCCCACAGTGCAGCCAAAAATGTTCTTGAGTTCACTACATCAAGCCAAGCTAACCTCACTATTACAGTGACCCTGTCTCGGCCTCTCAAGTGCTGGGATTACAGGAGTACACTTGCCTGAGCCCGATTTCTTAAACTCCTGATCATGCTTGTGAGATTCTATAATTAACTAAGGTGTGGATAAAACTGCTGAGCAGGACAACACCGCCCTCTTTCCTGACATGTGACCAGCCCCCTCATGCTCCTGTCACCATGCCTTCTCTGTTGTGATGCTATCTGGGCTCAAATAGTGAGCCAAAATGAGCCTATCATAAGATGCCTTTGTCAGATATTGTGTCACAGGAGGCTGGTGGATGATGTTCTGGAAACTGCTGACAGAACTTTCCCACTGTCACAGTGTCTCCCATTAGGCTTCGGGTGTATAAGTCTTGAAAAAGAGAAAGAACAGTCTTTGTAAGAACAATTATTTTTGAGGTTTCCACCTTACACTGTAGCCTCAACATGGAGTGGTACATAATTATTGTCAAACACCAGGCATGTGCAAGCTCTGTATGTATGCAGCATCTGTACGTCTTTACATTTGTCCACGTTCTGAGGCAGGGTCTCACTATATAGCTCTGGCTGTCCTGGAACTCACTATGTAGACCAGGCTGGCTTGGAATTCACAGAAATTTGCCTGCCTCTGCCTCCCAAATGATGGGATCAAAGGCAGGATCCTTCAGATGGATTGACTGAATCTTCCAAAGGCCCCAGAAAAGGTCCCATTCTGTATCAAATTACTGCAGAGAAACTGAACCCCAAAGCTAAACCATCTGTACAAGGTCACACAGTTAACGGACAGTAGAGCCAAGACTCAAAGCCAGGAAACCTGGCTCCTCAGCTGTGTTCTTTAACCATTCTCCTAGGGATGTGGTGATATTTTCTCTCTCTCTCTCTCTCTCTCTCTCTCTCTCTCTCTCTCTCTCTCTCTCTCTCTCGACCAAAGTCAAGGCTGGCCCTGAACTCAGAGATCTGCCTGCCTCTGCTTCCTGAGTACTGGGACTAAAGGCATGTGCCACCATACCTGCCAAGGTAGTAATCTGCTGAATCATTTTAAAAGAGACTTGTTCGTTTATTGGCGATAGGGGATTCACACTGCAGTCAATACTGACCTGAAATGGACCACATTAGCATAAGCTGACCTCACCCTTTCAGCAAGCAATCCTTCTGCCGCTTAGCCTGCCATATGCTTGTACTATAGGAGTGCACTTGGCTGAGACCTAATTCTTGAACAGTGATTTTAAAAATAACACTGATGGCACTTAAATGTTTGAAAACGTCAAAGCTTTTTCTAAACTAATGTTTTAAAATTCTTGTGTTAATTTATGATCAATCAATTAGAAAAATCTATTAAGGGAGAGCCCTACCGTTATTAAAAAACTGTTCCAATTACTAAATTGATACAATGACAGAAATTCTGGGATTCTGAGAAAGCTCAACTGATACTAGTGAGCAAGGAGCCCTTTTCCCAGGGACCGATTTCTCTACACGAAGAACTCAGGGTGGGCAGGCACTGGTGGAGCACTCCTGTAATCTCAGGGTGCAAGGGGCAGAGGCAGGTGATTCTAAGTTACATACTAGCCTGGGCTACACAGCCCATAGAGGTGGGCATGGTATGTCTCAATGACTCTAATGTGATTTATTTTCATTGCTGACAGGCACTCTTTACAGTAGGTTAGAAGGCAGAGATGAGGCCTCTAACTGTGGCAAGTGCAGTTCCTAAAACGCCTGCGGGAGCCTTTTCTCCGAGCAGACCTGTGGCCCCTGACTTTTCCCCCACACTGGCCTCCAAAGTTCTTTAACTGGAAAGAAGTGCACCACTCCCAAGATTTTAGGTGCCGAGGCCTAGTACTTTGAAATTAAGACCCAGAAAAGCACGGTGCCCAAACCTTACCAACTGCCTTTTTTTTTTTTTCAAGTGAAACTTAAAACATTAAAACCTTTGGGTCCTACTAGCGACAGTACAAGGCCTCAAGGACAGGAAGAGAACGAAATAGAAAGTACAACAACTCCTGGCGGGTTCTTGGGATGAAGTGCTCTCTTTGCCAAACGGGTGTGTCTGGGAAGGTAGAAGTCCCACACGGTGTCCCCTGATCCACACAACCCGAGGACATCTTGGTCAGCGCCCCCGAGGAACCGAGAACCTCGGTCAAAATCCCCTTCCCCGGGCCATTACAGGCTCACAGACACCTCCACAACCCCAAGCTCCGCCACCACAGAAGCCCTTCAAGTCCTACCATGTCACTCCCATGATGAAGGGTCAAAATGTGGCAACTCCAAACACTGGTACTCAAAGAACCCAGACCTTAACACGAACGGCGGGCCCCTAAACACAGGAAGCAGTGTTGACCGGCCTCCGGAAATGCGTAAATACTGAGCGCCAGGGAGACGCTCCCACAAGGAAGGCATCTCCGGATACCCAGGGGTGACACTTCTATACGTCATCGACTCGGCCCCGCCCCCAAGACATACGGCGGGTTGACAGGACGCCTTAAGCTACTTTCATTAATTCTGGAAAAGGTGACTTGGACATCTACCTCTTCCAATGAGATTACCTGAGAATTTGGGGATTCCTGCTCCAGGTCCCGAAGCTCTTCTAGAGATAATGATATATGAGGAACTTCCGGCCTCCGAACGCTGGGGGGCGCTGTGACCTCTCAGTGACCTCTTGGAAACCGGAATACAAGGCGCAAGCGCAGTCGCGGCTTTTAGCCGGCTTCACACGTGTAAACCTTGTGGGCAAGTTTTTCGACAAAAATGCCCAAATTCAAGGTGACACGTGTTGCCAAAAATCAGGAGAGGCATGCACCTCTAGCCGAGCAGATTCTGGCTGGGGACGCAGTGCGCTCGGGGACCCGAGAAAAACGGCGGGGGCGCGGCGTCGAAGAGGAGGAAGAGTATGTGGGACCCCGGTTGAGCAGACGGATTTTGCAGCAAGCCCGGCAACAGCAGGAGGAGCTCGAGACTGAACACGGGACTGGAGATCGGCCAGCAAAACCGCGAGAGCGCGCCACGCGGCTGGGTGAGTGACAAGGGATCAAGTGGTGGGTTGGGCCAGTCTAACACTCTTCATCGAAATACTGGGCTGGAATTAAAAAGAGTAGGCGGCTTACCATTCCCTCGTGGTCCTTCACTTCCAACTCCTGGGTTCCGGAACCCAGAGTTAAGCCAACACAAAGCGATTTCTCACACGAGTTCTAGCGTTAATTTATTCTCTGGGCGCTTGAAGTATTTGTGGGCTGCCTGCGTAATGCTTGAGCTATATTAAGTTTTTAGGCAGTTCTGATACAGAAATAAGATATTCGTCCTTCCTGATAGCACCTCAAGTCTATCCTGAAGTCTAGCTCAAGGCACACATTCAATAGATAATTAAAGTTATATATTCCAGGCAGGAGTGGCGATGCTCTCTCTCATGTGATCCCAGCACTCGAGAAGCAAGGCAAAAGGCTTTCTTGTCTATATAATTAAATTCTAGATTAACTTGAACTACATGGTAGAGCCCCGTCTCTCAAGAGAGAGGGGGGAAATGGTATTTCTATTTAAACAAAAACAGAGGGACATTAATTATACATGGTGGGTACCCCAAGTTTCATGTCCTAATAAGATCTGAAAAGCAAGTGGGGAATGTTCCAGCGATGGGGAAGGGAAACAGTATTGTTTAGAAGCTAAAAAGAGCCAGGCGGTGGTGGTGCACGCCTTTGATCCCAGCACTTGGGAGGCAGAGGCAGGAGGATTTCTGAGTTCAAGGCCAGCCTGGTCTACAGAGTGAGTTCCAGGACAGCCAGGGCTACACAGAGAAACCTTGTCTCGAAAAACAAAACAAAAAAAGAAGCTAAAAAGAGGGGAAAGACGACGGGTAGGTGCTTGCTGCCTGTCTCACTGGGGAGGAACTGCTGTGGCCCTCCAGTGCTTAACCTTATTTGTCCTAAAAGCAGTATTGACACATTTGAACACTGCTTTAGGGTTACAGCAACTCTTCTGCTTTCTTTTAGGTTTTTTGAAGTAAGGGGTCATGGAGCCCAGGGTGGCCTCAAACTCTCTGTTGAGGAGGATGACCTTGAAGTCCTGATCTTGCCCCTGTTTTCCAAGGGGTGACATTATATGTATTTGACATCACACCTCTTAAAAACTTTTTCTTAGCTGGGCAGTGTTGGCTCATGCCTTTGATCCCAGCACTTGGGAGGCAGAGGCAGGCGGATTTCTGAGTTCGAGACCAGCCTGGTCTACAGAGTGAGCTCCAGGACAGCCAGGGCTACACAGAGAAACCCTGTCTTGAAAAACAAAAACAAAAACAAAACCCTTTTTTCTTACTATGAGATTGGATCTGCTTAAGTTGTTCAAGCTGGACTTGAACTTGCTGGTGACCACGGCAGGGCTTGAGCCTTTAGGTCCTTCTGTGATGCTGTCAGTAAATTTTACTTTGAAGCCATCTATTTGATGGCTCCTTCCAGCTTTTTCACCCACATGGTTCTCCCAAGAAAACTCACATCTTTCTATCCAGTGGTCTACCTGACATCTCCAAGTTGAAGACTAGTATCTATCTCTAGAAAGAAGGCATCCAAAACAGAAGTTGTGACTTCCTTCCCAAGCCTGCTCTCTTTGCTACATGGAGTTTGTTAGCTAGTTAGCCTTCCACTGCTCAAAGCGGAATCCAGGGCTCCTCTTTCTCACTTCACATTAAGTCCTGAAGATGTTGTCTTTAGTGTCTATCCAGAACCAGGTCACTTTCTATCTACCTGGTACACCTCCTGTTCAAGCTGCCACAGTCTCTCCCCTGAGTCACGGTGGGAGCATCATAATTTGTATTCTGTGGTCTATTCAGCAGCAAGAAATCGATGGCATCCTGTCTAGTCTGTCTCTGTTTCGGGTCTGACCACAAACTAGGTAGGGAATAAGATAATTTAGCTGGTGAGGTACATGCTTTGAGAGCATGAGGCCCTGACTTCCACTCACAGCAGCCTATAGTCCCAGAGCTACAGAGTTGAAGACAGATCTCCTGGGCCCACTGGGCAACCAGTCTAGCCTAACCAGCTAACCCCAGGGCCCAGTCAGACCCTGTTTCAAAAACAAGGTCATCAGCTCCTGAGGAGTAACAGTGAAGATTCACCTCTGGCCTCCATGATGGTTCACTCATATACAAAAAGCAAACAGTAACAACAACAAAACACCCCACAAATGTCAGCTTCTGTCTCCTAATTGCTCTCATTTCCCTACATGTTTCAAAGCACTTTCTTCTTTTGTTTAACATGAATTTTATGTGCATGTGTGTAGAGAACAGAGGAAACTCTCAAGAATTGGTCCTTGGCTCTTCCGAACACTTGTTCTTGCATAAGACCCGAGTTTGGTTTCTAGCATTCATATGGCAGGCTACAGCTGTCTGTAACTCCAGTTGCAAGGGATCAGAGGCCATCTTCTGATTTCATTAGACACCGGGCACACTTGAGTGCAGACATACATGCATTCAGTACTCACACACTTAAAGTAAAATAAGTAAATCTAAAAAACAAAACAAAAACTGACCTTGACTCTCATCATCGGTGCTCTGTGTGCTTCCCTTAACCCGCTTCCATAGCAGCTGACCTGTTGCTAGGCAATGTTTCAACTACTTCGGTTTTTATTAGACTCTTTCCCAGCTGCCTTTTCAGCTCTGCGGGATGTTTCCAAAGTCAGCCAGGTATGTTGGAACACGACTTTAATCCCAGCACTCAGGAAGCACCCAGCCAAGGCTACATGGTTAAGACCTCAGGATATGGCAGAAATGGCTCGACCCACCTATCGCCCAAGAAAGGACACAGAGACCTTTTTATTAATTATGAAAGTTTGGCCTTAGCTGGCTTGTTCCCAACTAGCTCGTACAACTTAACCCATTTATACTGATGTATGTTGAACCACGGGGCTCGTTACCACTCCTCAGTGCTGCCATGTGTTTCTTTCCCAGAGTTCCTCTCTCGGCCCAGAAGTTCCGCCAACCCTCTCCTGCTTTGCTATGGGTCAGTCAGCTCTTGATTAGACCAATCGGAAGGTGCTGGAGAAGGTGTTTACACAACACCCCACAGGGTGATGCTTCATAAAAGTAACAAAAAATATCAACTGTACTCAGCTTTCTGCTGTTACAAAAATCAATGTGTGAATAATGCAGAGGCAACCTTTACACAGAACACAAGGTTATCCCAACACCAGGAGCTCAGAGTTAAGCATTGTGGCGAGTGTTTGTGATTCCAGCACTTGGAAAGTGGAAGCATGAGAACAAGAAACTCCAGGTCATCCTTGACTGCCTAAGTCAGTAATGTAAGCGTACTGGTTGATCAGAGTCTGAATGCCACTGCCCAGCCTTCGGAGTCTTCCAGATTGCCTTTACATTTCCTTTCTGGCTCTAGCTCCTTAACGCCCAACACTCTAGCAACATCGCTTTCCAGGATATGGAGCACACTCTTGCTCCCAGATTGCCCATCCTCAGCCTCCGTGCTCATCTAAGTGCCAGTGGTACAGACTGCCTCTACCATGGTTTTAGTTTTAGCACATGGCACAGATCTACTATGCAAGCAACATAGTAGGAAGTCAGGACCCAAACTGCCTACTGTGGGCACATCAACTTATCTGTCCCAGTTTGAACTGGGTACAACAAATAGTACCTGCTCCCTGAGGTCATCTGGATTACACATGTGTAGTATAGAATGGATCCTTCTAGATCACTGAGGGTGACATATCATCCATTATTTACTGGCATCATCATCTCTTGCTTCGTGTGCTGTATTTTGTCTCAAGATTCTAAATCTCTGGGAACAAAAGGATAGTTTATAAAACTTTTTGCCCCTTCCCTTTGCACGTGTATCCTTTCTGCACCCTGGGTGTGCGGCACATGGAATGGTGACCTGACTCAGAAGCCCCAGTTCACCATGACTATTCTGTCTTGTCTTTCCTCTTTTAGGGCCAGGAGTGCCACAGGATGGATCGGATGAGGAAGATGAAGAATGGCCTACCCTGGAGAAGGCGGCCAAAATGACCGGGGTGAACCACCAGGCAGAGGTGGTCGTGGACCCTGAAGATGAGCGTGCCATTGAAATGTTCATGAACAAGAACCCTCCCGTCAGGTGGGGCTTAAAGGTTGGGACAGTGGACCCTGATAGAAAGTTCCCACAAACCACAGCTATTGGTCTGATCATTGCCAACAGTGGCCCTCCTAAATTCAAAATGTCTCCCCTTTGTCCATCTGACATAGACGTTCTAGGTTACCCAGGCCCTTGTTATAGCTAGGGACCCATTCTGGTTTTTATTCTTGGTACGTTGCTCTCATAGCGTAGTTTTTAATTCAGGGCTTTCAGTCGCAGTCACAGTGTGTGGGCCCAATACCTCTTTTATGTGTGGAAGCCAGAACCCAATGGTCTTTAGCAGCTGTCTCTGACACCTCCCTCTTGATACCAATAGTGAAAAGTTATTCCAGGAATTGCCACATGTTCCCAGAGGGTTTAAAAGCACTTGCCACCAGTGTCATGCAGACAACAGGACACAAGTCTGCAAAGTCTCAGATTCAGTGCTGCCTGGCACAGAAAAAGACAGCAGAGAAACGTTTTCCCCCTTGTGCTGGAAGCTAGAACCCAGGGTCTCATCCTTGCTAGGCATTGCTGTGTGAGTGACACCCCAACACAGGGCAATTTGAAGTCACATCGGTGGCCTCTGGAGATGCCACTAGCAGACCACACAGCCTACTACATTGGTAATTTTCTTAAAACTTTTTTTTCTTTTCTGGGTGTGAGTGTTTTGCCTGTATGTATGTATGTATGTTCATCTTGTGCATCCCCGTACCCGTGAAGGTCAGAAGAACTAGAACTGGAGTTACTGGTGCTTGCGAGTGACTCCGTAGACGGTGGGAACCGAACCCATTCTCTACGAGAGATTGTAACGGTGGAGCCGGCTCTCCAGCCCAAGGTGGCAGTAATTTTGACTCCTCATTTGACAGCTTCTGTTTAAAGAGGCTGACATGGCAGAGGCAGCAGGGTGGTTCAGTGCATGGGGTGTGTGGGGTGTGCGTCTGCACAAGCCTGATGGGCCGATGCCAATCCCAGCTACTCACTCAGGGATAATTGACAGAGGCTGAGAAGGATGCAGTTGGTGCTGGGACTGTTTGTACAAGTGGGAAGAAGGAAGGAAGCTTCCTGGAGTCTTGGCAAGTAATGGAGATGTGTGGTGCACCCACACGGCCAGAGCTCTAGTTATCTGTGTAGCTCTGTCTGTCTGTGGTTTTCTTTTTTTTTTTTTTTTTTTTTTTTTTTTTGTTTTTCGAGACAGGGTTTCTCTGTTTAGTCCTGGCTGTCCTGGAACTCACTCGGTAGACCAGGCTGGCCTCGAACTCAGAAATCCGCCTGTCTCTGCCTCCCAAGTGCTGGGATTAAAGGCGTGCGCCACCACCACCCGGCCTGTCTGTGGTTTTCAAGACAGAGTTTCTTCGTGTAGCCTTGGCCTTCCTGGAACTCGCTTTGTAGACTAGACTGGCCTTGAACTCACAAACATCCGCCTGCCTCTGCCTTCTGAGTGCTGAGATCAAATGTGTGCGCCACCACTGCCTGGACAGAGCTCCAGTGTGTACTCAAAAGTTGATCTCCATTCTGCAAGCAGTGTTAGGTGTGCTTGAAGTAGCATCCCTCAGTACGTGCTGGCTCTGTCTGAGAGTTCTGCGTGTAGGCATATGCAGCTACCCATTAGCTGACTGTCTAGGGTACGCTTGTTTACTGTGGCCACTTTACAGATGAGCAGGCTGAGTCATAGGGGAGTCAAGTGACAAGCCAAGGTCATAAGGGGGATAGAAGAGCCAGGGCTGACTTCAGAGTCCAAGTGCCTAATGTCCCTGCTACTGCTGGCTCTGTCTCAAGTGCAGAGACACCCAGGTCCCGTGCTCCCTGCAGCACTTTGTGGTGGCTAAGTGGACATAGAGGGGAGCTGAGGCTGTGATCCCAGGAGGATCAAGACTTGTCAGCATCTCGGGGAACTGCCCGTTGCCACTTCTGGCATCACTTACACTAAAATTGGAACAGTGACAGGCCAACACCTGGCCCCAGTGCAAGGATGACATGCAAGTTTGTGAATCATTCTTGTTGATTTCGGGGGCTGTTTTGTGACTCTTTTTTTTTTTTTTTTTCTTTTTGAGGCAGGGTTTTATTGTGTACTCCTGGCTGGCCTGGATCTCCCTATGAAGACCACCACACTGGCCTTGAACTCACAAAAATCTGCCTGCCTCCTGAGTGTTGGGATTAAAGGCTTATACCACCACGGCTGGCTTTCTTTTTTAATAAACAGGAGCCGGGCAGTGGTGGTGCATACCATTATGTCCAGCAGTCAGGAGGCAGAGGCAACTGGATCTCTGAGTTTGAGGTCAGCCTGGTCTCCAGAGCCAGTTCTAGGACAGGCAAAGCTGCACACAGAAACCCTGTGTCGAAAACAGAAACAAAAAAAGTACACAAACAGAGTGAGGGGACTTTACAGTTTCCTGGAAAGTGACCCTAGTCCTTTACGCCTCTTTCCCTGTGTCTCCGCAGGCGAACCCTGGCTGACATCATCATGGAGAAACTGACTGAGAAGCAGACAGAGGTGGAGACTGTCATGTCAGAGGTATCGGGCTTCCCTATGCCTCAGCTGGATCCCCGGGTCCTGGAAGTCTACAGAGGAGTCCGGGAGGTAAGAGCTAAGAGGGTGTGTGTGGGGGGCTCTCATCCAAGGACCCCACCAAATAAGCCATGACGATCAAGGACAGGATTGGGACACTGCCTCTTACTGACGCTGGAAGTCCACTAAACAAGGTCACCTAGAGAATGAGTCTTTCTGGATTGTTCTGGACATGAGTGACACAGTTCGTGAGACAGTGACAGGGCCAGGACCTGGAGCATGGTTTGGTGACTTTGCTTTCTTTATCCCCAGGTGTTATGTAAGTATCGAAGTGGGAAACTGCCCAAGGCTTTTAAGATCATCCCTGCACTGTCCAACTGGGAGCAGATCCTCTATGTCACTGAGCCTGAAGCCTGGACTGCAGCCTCCATGTATCAAGCCACCAGGTAGCATAGATGGCCCTGGTGGCAGGGTGTGGGTGCGCAGGCTCTGCTGCCGCCGCTGTTCACTGGCCCATTGCTCTTTGCTCTTTTGTTTTCCGTGACCAGTCCTGTGGTACACTTCAGAGGGAAGGGCTTCTCACTTTCATGCTCCAGCTCTGCTGTGGGAGGGGAGCTTGACGGTTTGATTCTCCTGAGTAGCCAGCACAGACTAGCTAAAGGCGCTCAGCTTAAATAATACAGGAAAGGCAGCTCCAGCAGCAGCACTTTGAAGAAAAACACAAGGGGCTAGAGAGATGGCTCAGCTGTTAGGAGCACTTGTTCTTCTAGAGGATCTAGGTTCAATTCCCAGCACAACCATCTCTAGCTCCAGGAAATCTGATTTCTCCTCTGGCCTCCATGGGCACCAGGCACATACACGGTGCATAGGCGCACATGGCATACACGCAGGGAAAACACACACGCACGCGCGCACATAAAATAAGTTAAAACCAAACACTAGAGAGACAGTACGTGCTCTATTTGGGGTACATCTATGGCCACGCTCTCTGTCTTTAAGCTGACCTGGATATGTGTGCACACAAGTCCCACATACCCTTTCTGAAATGATGTCCCCGTGTCTTACTGTAAAACCTCTCAAATCCACCATCCATGGTGACGCTTAAAGTGCCAGGGCCAGGCTCTCTTGTAACTTGGAAACTCCCACCCTGCTAGGATTTTTGCCTCTAATCTGAAGGAGCGCATGGCTCAGCGCTTCTACAACCTTGTCCTGCTTCCCCGAGTCCGAGATGACATTGCTGAATACAAACGACTCAACTTTCACCTCTACATGGCACTCAAGAAGGCCCTGTTCAAGCCTGGGGCCTGGTTCAAAGGTAAAATCGCAGAAGCAGGGGAGAAAGGAGGGCCAGAGCTCTTGCGTGGTGAATGGCTGTGTCCCCTTGGTGGTCCGGGATGGCTGGGGCTGCTGGGTGCTGCGCTGCCTTTCCCTCACCACAGACTGAAAACCTCTGACTCTGCCTAGGAATCCTGATCCCACTGTGTGAATCTGGCACCTGTACTCTCCGAGAAGCCATCATCGTGGGCAGTATCCTCAGCAAGTGCTCCATACCTGTGCTGCACTCCAGGTATTGGTGGTGAGGTGCAGGAGGGCTGGTCAGCGGAGAGCTATGTAATAGAGCCAGAACTTGGGCATGGGGGTACAAGTGGAGAAGGAGCTACCATACCTAGAGTCTGAGGCTTGCTTATGCCAGTGGTGTCTGATTACTCCAGCAGAATAGTAGGTCTTCAAGAGTAGGGTCTGGGGGCCTGGTACAGAGTAGGTACTCAGTAAATAAATGACTGTATGTGTGAATGGACACCTAGGAAATAAGTGTGCTAAAAAGTGGAGGTGGTGAGACATGTGGACATGCTCTGTAGTTACACATGGCAGTTGCTTACTATCCAAGCCAGAGACGGAGGTGTGGGGCGGATGTGTAGAGATGGTAAAGAAAATCTCAGGAGTATAGCAGCCTGTGATGGTCCCCTTGGCAATGCTGTAGGTAAGACTCAGTCTGAGGGAGGACCTTCCCACTCTCGTGGGTGTGGCCTAATTCCCATGATTCCACCTTCCCTTTCAGTGCGGCCATGCTGAAGATTGCTGAGATGGAATACAGCGGTGCCAACAGCATCTTCCTGCGCCTGCTGCTGGATAAAAAGTACGCATTGCCCTACCGGGTGCTCGACGCTCTCGTCTTCCATTTTCTTGCCTTCCGGACAGAGAAGCGCCAGCTGCCCGTGCTCTGGCACCAGTGCCTGCTGACACTAGCACAGCGCTACAAGGCTGACCTGGCCACAGAGCAGAAGGAGGCCCTCCTGGAACTGCTTCGACTGCAGCCCCACCCACAGCTGTCCCCTGAAATCAGACGTGAGCTTCAGAGTGCAGTCCCCAGAGACGTGGAAGATGTTGCTGTCTCCATGGAATGAGAACAGTCACCTGTGTTGGTCCAGGGGCCATGGGAGGACAGCAGGACCCTGGCTGGTGTAGTTAAAAGACATAGGTCGAGACACTTAAGGGTTGCTATGGCATCAGTGGCTCCAGCCCTGGGCAGAGAGGACTGCATCTGGTGGCTTTCTCTGCCATTTTAGGCTTTGGTCCCTGTTCACTTCTGGAAGCTAACTGGAGTTACCCCAATTCAGCACCCCCACAACCCACCTGGCACTTGGTTTAAGGGGTGCTCTCTCCAGATACTGTATAAGCACACGGGTGTGGAGAAAACAAAGGCGGTTGGTTGTTTATTGCAGCTCTTGTGTTTTGGTCCCTGCAGGTCCCTGCCTCCCCTCTATAGGGAGAAGTGGGAATCGCTGCTGGCTCTTCCCTGTCCCCTGCTCAGAGGGCGGGTTCTTCCTTTCCACAGAGCCCTCAGCCCACCTTACTCTACAGTTGTGTCTCTAGACTCTTGCTTCCTTTGTTCTTCAAAGGGTGTAAGGGTGTATGTGTGTGCATGCACACATGCGCCCCCAACTCTTAACATGACAGTCATGGGTGACTTTAAGGGCACCCGTTTCTGCTGCCATATTAGAAAGGTGTCTGTTGGAAAAGTTCGCTGTCAGAGAAGAATATAATGCAGGAGGAGGCCCTTGCTAGGGGACAGCAACACAACAGACTGAGAAGCAAAATGAGATTTCCTCCTAGCTTTTTGAGTGACAAGAGCTTTAGGCTGGCTGACAAGCTAGGTCAGATACCTGTGTCTGCAGAACTAATGAGCAAAGAGTAGTGTCTGGTTTTGTCTTTTTTGAGACAGTGTTTCCCTGTGTATCCTTACCTGCCCTGGAACTTGCCCTGTAGACAAGGCTGGCCTTGAACTCAGCAATCCACTTGCCTGAGATGGCTCAGCTGTTAAAGGCTAGGCTCACAATCTTTGTATTTTTCAATGGCCTGAGAAAATTTGTATGAAATTTGAGTAGCAGCCAGCCACTGCTAGCTATACAGTGAAACCCTCTCACCCAAAATAAGCAACAAAAAACCCTGGCAGACAGTTGTTACCACAGCTGACTAAATTGAAGTCATCCTGCTGTATCATGTTCACTTTTGAAAAAGTGTGTCTCTAACCCAGTTTGTGTATGTTTTGATCCGTTGAATTCACGTTTGCTTGCTTACACGGTAGTTCATCTTGGAAACATTAGGTCAGTGCAGAGAACTGCACCTAGCTGAGCCCAACCAAATTACTGCCATTACTCCCAGCTCTCTTTGCAGCACTGAGGATGGGACCCAGGCCTGCCTCCATGCTGGGGGAAGTACTCCCAGCCACACCCTAACCCCATTCATCCGGTTTTGTGGGTTTGTTTTTGCAATGCATTTGTTTATCAGCATTGTGCCCGCACAGCATTAGACCCTAAAACCGGAGTTAAAAATGGTTGAGTGCTGAGAATGAAATCCAGGTTCTCCTCCGGAGTAGCCAGTGCTCAGCTGCTGAGCCACCATTCTTTGCCATGTAGTACACAGGTTAGCCTAAAACCTCTCCCTCTGAGTGCTAGGAAATATTGCCATCTTGCATCATCAAAAATACATCAAAATGGCTTTATGCAAAACTGTCCAGTCCTGTTTCCCACGAGCCCTCTGGGTTGTGGCTACTCCTTGGCCCTATAATGGGTGCACAGGTAAAGCAGGCCATGCTGCCTGAGCATTCCTTACGGACCCTTTCCAGAAAAAGCAGTTTGCCTGAGACTTCGTGGCTCCCAGCTCTACATGAACCCCAGGGATCACAGGAGACAGCTTTACTCCGAAATCTTTATTAAGGCAGCATGATAGAAATGGGCCACCAGCCCAAACCTTGTGGCCTGAGGAAAGACCTGTGTCCATAGGGCTTGCCCTCTCTCCAGATAGCTCAGTCACCTCCACAGCATCCATCCCTAGTTAAACCCTCTCCACTGAAGATGAGGTGGAGGGCTAAGGAGAGGAAGGCATGACCCCATCCCAGGCTATAGCAGCTCCTGGGCCACAAAGCAGTTAGCAGAGGGGAGGGGAGGGAAACAGCAACCGCCAGGGTTACCACCACTTGTGGGGTACAGGCCTCACTGTACCCTCTTACAGTTGTATTCAAAGCAATAAATTAAAATGACCATCAGCACCCCTCAAGACCCCTCAATCATAGAAGCTAAGCGGGAAGCAAAGCAACAATCTATGGGTTCTTGCTCTTCTGGCCAAGGCCTAAGCTGTTCCCTCTAAGAGCAGCTGGAGTACAGGATTACACAGCGGCCATCTAGGTTGGTTCCTCATATGCGTCTATCGGGATGTCTGAAGGACCCGAATCCAAATGCAATGACCCTGCAAGGGGCAACACCTTTGGAAGGTACTGGGGCGTTTTGGCAAAGAGAAGGTTGGAGCCCCAGACAGGAGGGACTCAAAAGAAATGCTGGTGTGTAGATTTTACCTGTTTGTATTTCTCTGACCATCATGGCCCAGGACAGCCAAGCTGGTTGAGTGGGAAGGAAGAGGAGCTGACTGGCCATGTAGACACCCTCATGACCAAGCAGCCCCTTAGTGCACA
Source organism: Arvicanthis niloticus (assembly GCF_011762505.2). Classification (NCBI taxonomy): domain Eukaryota; kingdom Metazoa; phylum Chordata; class Mammalia; order Rodentia; family Muridae; genus Arvicanthis; species Arvicanthis niloticus. The sequence goes on along the minus strand of NC_047674.1, from coordinate 55,693,652 downwards.
CTGTGGGGATAGGCAGGACCTGGCCCCTTGGGCTTTGTGAGGGGAAGGAGAGCCCCCCTCGGGCTTCAGATATGGCATGGATTGTTCTAGAGGCAGGGAGGGGGTGGCAGTGGCCCCTCCTCTGCTTGGTGGCCACCTGAGGGGGCCTGTCCCAAGCTACAGGTGGATAGCTGTGACATCTGTGGGAGTGCTGGTCTGACTGGGCCCCTGGCTGCTAGAGCCCCGGGGGGCTTTGGGCACAGGGCTGGGGGCTGTCTGAGCAGCTTCCCGGAGGCTCTCCCTGAGGGCAGCTTCGATCTGCTCCTGGCAGGCACGCAGGCAGTCCTAGGAAGAAAAACAAGATCATTCAGTCAATGCAACTCTCTCCCCAAAGCACTGACAGCAGACAGGTGGAAAGAAAGGCCACCCCCTGTGCACCGGGAAGTCTGGGGAGGTTAGGCCACAGCCCAGCCCAGGAATCAGGTCTTTAGTTCTCAGAAACTGGCAAGAGGATGTGGCAAGGGTGTGAGAGCAACCCTGCATCTGACACCAAGTCTCCCACCCCTGGCCGCGGCACAGCAATTGTCGAGAGAGGGACATCTACTTGCAAGTGTCCTTCACCCCACCCACTCCTCTCCAAGACTGGAGCAGGAGATAAAAAGCCATAGAAGCAGGGCGTACAATCGGAGTTGGGGTGGATGCCGCCCTCTGCTGGGGACTCAGGGGAATAGCACTGGTTTTGTGAATGGGGCCTGAGACTTACCACTTCAGTGCCTGTGATTCCGGCCAGCAACTCTGTGAGTTCATCTGCAGACATAGAGCAGGCGCCGAGGCCTAGCACTGCAGCCCCAATGCTGCCCGTGGCGATCATGGATGGAGGGTACATTGCAAAGGTGTAATCTTGTAAAAGAGAGGAAACCATGAGAAGAAAGCCATCTCATACGTCCTACCACTCCCTACAACACACCAGGCTGGATGAAGGCGGCATACTGGGAACCCCCAGTGGTGGATGAGGTGACAGAGCCAAGGGGAGAAAGCAGATCCTAGGAGAGGCGGATTCGGTGTATGCTCGTGGGGCTGGCAATTGGACTGAGGAATGCATACTATCACTGAACCACTCTACCCCAGCCCAACCTTCTCTGAGACATGAGCAAACAGCAAACTTTCCATCTACCTCAGTTGTACCTGGCCAGGAACTAGAAAATAGCCAAAACCCTGCCTGGTATGAAGACCTTAGGCAAGTAACTACTATTCCCAGGATCACCACACACAGAGCTCTGAGTACTGAAACAATCTCCTGGCTGCTACCAAGTATCCTCCCCAAAATATTTCCCCAGGTTGGCTCTTACCTGTAGCGCAGAGGGCCAAAAAGGTCTGGGCATGCTTTTTGACCAAGGCCTGCCGGTCACTGGGCAGAGAGAGGCGGTGCAGAATCAGGGCCAGGAAGTCATGGGCAATCACAGCAGCCAGGTCCCACTTGAGCTTCCCCAGGACCAGCACCTCCCATTCCTGGGGGATAAAGAATGGACATGCAGTCAGTGGCCAGCAAAGGGGCTGAGAACTGGACAGAAGATCCTAGTTCTGCCTCCGGCACTGCGGAATGATGGGCTGTGGGCAGGGAGGATCTACCGGCATGCACTTAAGAGTCTATTGACCGTTACTAGGGGCTTGAATGACGTGAATTTTCCCTCTTGATCCTCCCAGGCCTTTGAGGCTGGTGTGAGTGAACTGAGACAGATCAACTCTAAATTCCACAGGCTTCGGAAATCTTTTCTTTCCCAATATCACAAGCCAGGTCTCTTAAACAGAGCGAGCACGAGGCCACTCCTAAGGTTCCTCAAAGAGGTTGCCCAACCCCACCCACACCCCCTTTGTGGGACATCATGGGTGGGTCTGGTCTCAAGATGAGGGAGTCCAAGCCAAACAGGATGAATCCAGATGACCCCTGAGAAACCTGCCCAAGCCTACATAACCATTAAGAAGTCTTAAGAGGCTAGGAGCCCCAGCCCCAGTCTACTCATCCTAGACCTGGCCTGAGCTGCACTTCCGAGTTGCACACGGGAGGATTTCTTCATTGTTTTATCTCAGGAAGGAACTCATGGGTTTGACTTCTCACTGAGGTAGAAATGACAGCCCCACCCAACCTCTTCCAGGTCCCCCAGCAACAGCTGTCCTTCTCTTTGTCCTATGACCTAGGTGTCAGCCCCAGGCTTCTTACAGGACCCCACAGAAACAGCCTGGGCCAGAGCCAAAAACAGGACAAGGAAGCTTGAATTTTGCACCCAGGGCTCTGCCCTTGATAACCAAATAGCATCTAGCCTCGAAGGGAGCACCCAAAGGCAATCAGGAGTGTGTGGGGTCCTCACTAGGTGGGCACCCTCCCCCATATCCAGACAACGTGAAAATCCCAGCCCTAATCCAAGAACATAGTAGCTGGCAGCATACAACCCATCCCTGGTTTCAAGGCGCTCTGGTCGGAATTTTCCCCTCCTTTCTGGGGCCTCTGCTTTACTCTGTGGATTTAGACTGCTGGAGTTCTTGGAGTCTCTCAGACTCTGACCGCAGGCCACTCACAGCTCAGGGCCTTGAGTAGGAGAAGGACTTGCCTATTCTGAAAACCTCCCCTCACACACAGTCATGTAGACCACCCTAATCTCTTCACAAAGAGTAAGTCTCCTACCTCCCAGCCTCAATCCCTCAAAAAAAAAAACATCTTGCTCCCTGGCTCTGGAAACTACCAGATTCATCACAAAGAGCTGTGGGGCCTCCCGGGTTCCCAACTCAGGCCTCCCATCTCAGAGAGCTGCCTGACAGGAAGAGGAATCCAGTTCCCAGACTCACAGCAGTCAGGGGCCCCAGTACCCTAGCTTCCCAGCCAGCCAATCACAGTACTCTGCCTGCTGCCCTCCTCCCTAGGAGATGGGGCCCAGAGACTCCTCTCAGGGTCAGGGAAGGCTTGGCCAGCCACAGAACAAGGTGGAGGGAGGTGCCAGCTCACCCACCCTCTCCCCCAGACCCTGTGGGAGATGATGTTCAAGCTCTCTTCCAGATCCAAACAGATCCACCTCCTCCCTAGACTCCTCGGGGCAGGGCAGAACCCAACCGATTTTTGCCCCGCCTGGAGGAGCCCAGCCCAAGTTCCCAGCAAGAGGCCCCAAGGAGCCACTTCCCAAACCACAGGAGTGACAGCAGCTCCCCACAGGGTTATGAAAGCCCTTGGTCTGAGTGGGAGGGCCTGGGGACCAGCGTCATTATCACATCGGAAGCAGCTGCAGCTCAGCTCCCTGTCTGTCTCAGCTCTGGCCTTTGGCTGAGCAGCAAAGGGAGAAACTCTTCCACCGGCCCAGAGCAGCTGCTCGAGTTTTTCAGAAGACAGACAAGAAAGGGAGGGTTAGGAAGGAGCTGTGTCTTTGGGAATACGAGGGAAAGGGATGCAAACACCTCAGCGCTTCCTTCCAGCAATCAGGGCCTGGCTTTAATCAGCTCCGGGAGGCTTTTCCATCACAAAGTCCACACGGGGATAAAGACTCATGCAAGGCAGCCCCCTCCCCCACGTGAAGCACATTCCACTCTGGTGGGGGTGTGCAGACATGCCCTGCCGCTGCCAATAAATAACTCACGGTGGCTGTGTAAACCCAGAGGCAAAGTACTGGTGTATAGACCCGCAATTGGACTTGTTGATATCTGGGGGGGGTGGGGGGTGGAACCCCACTGTGGTCAGAGGAAAGGGGTTCATTTAGTTTTAAGTTTGCAGCTAAGCACCACTACTATGCTACACGGCCTTTGTCCCACCCTAGTTTTTTTTCCAAAATACCAGCCAGGGGCGAAGGGAGGGCTGGGGAGTGAGAGGGTGAGCTTGGCGTTCCTTTTACTAGTACATAGGGCAATAGTATGTTTGGAAGGGAGGAGGGTTCCGCACGCACCCGCAACTGCCAGGGAGCCACAGCTTGGTCCGTGTAGATGCAAAGCTTCTCAATAGTCAGGGGCGTGGTTTCGCGCAGCTTGGAGGCCAGCAACAGGCAGACGGTACCTAGAAGCTGCAATTGCGCCTTTCGGGTGGGGACGCACGACAGGTAGCGATCCAGGTAGTTCATAGCCAGAGGGAAGACGTCCTCCTCGCAATGCTGCTCCTCACACACCTGAGGGAGGGCGCACGAGTCATTGCCAGGGAAGGACCAAGTGAAACAGGGCAGCATGGGGGGCGGGGGTGGGGCGGGGGTGGAGGGAGAGTGGAATGTGGAGCAAAAAATAAACCGAGAGGGGATAAACCTGGAGCGACAAGTATCAATAACCGAGGAGGATGTGCCCTCCCCAAGGTGACCCCCCCCACTTCCTCTGCACGGTCTCCTCCCCACCCCGGAGTAGGGGGTGTAAAAGAGAGAAGCCCATGCTCACGAAAGATTCCAGACTCCCCCTCCCCCACGCCGAGCGGAAGGGGGACAGAAGGGTCACCTAGAGAGAATTGGGACCTTACCCTCATTACCGCCACCCACTGCAAACTCACTCCCGGGGGAAGGGGAGGGAACTCCTGCCGTGTCTCCCGCACTTTTCATTTCCCTGTGGACCGGAACCGAGCCCGCGCCACCCCCACCCACCGGTTTCCCCCGCCAGAACCCCACGACAGACACAGGAACCAGTTCTGGGACGAAGGCGGCCGAGCCCAGGGTTTTCCAAACGCGCTCTCCAGGGAGTACTGGGTGAGGAAGGAAGCAGGAGACACCGAGAAAAGCCACAGGGGAAAGAGTGGCCCTTAGCCCGCTTTTCCGACCCAAAGTGAAGCTTAGTTACAAGTGCCAAGTGACTGGCAGTCACAGAAGAAGCCGATCAGGATTGGGGAAAGGGAAGGGACAGAACGCAGGCAGCTGGTTAGGGTGCCTGTGTGAAAAGGCCAGGCCCCTGTAGTCTGGGCCGCCAAAGCATCTTGCAGATTGTGGTCGGGATCGCGAAGCCGGGACAGGGAAAGTTCGATTTGCCCAGAGCCGGGGGGTGGGGGTGGGGTGAGGAGAGGGGACCCGTCCGGGCCTTACCTCCAGCATCCAGTACGCCAGCATCTTCCGCATGTGCGGCTTGATCTCCTTTTGCACGCACTGGAAGTAGGAGGCTCGCGGCACGTAGCGCTCCTCCAGGCGGAGCAAACTCTGCAAGACACGCTGGTCCCCCAGCAGCCGCGGGTCGGGCCCGGCCCGGGGCGCATGCCGGGTGCCCTCGCAACACAGCAGCTCCATCCTGCGATGGCTCAAGGATGAGAGCAGGAGTGCGGGCTAGAGAGTCCTAGGAGAGGCGACGCGCGTGAGGGAGAGCGCGGGGTGCGGGCGGGTCTGGCGCTGGCGCTGGCACTGTGCGGAGAAGCCCCAGCCCGCCCGCCACCCGCGCGCACCGCTTCCCTGACAGGCGCCCCGCCCCTCGCGACGATGTAGCAACCGTGGAATGCTCCGACGTCACAACGTTCTAAGGGGCGGGCCCCTTAGACGGAAAGGGCTGGCGGGCGCCATACCCTCCCTCCTTCGCCGCAGCCCCATTGGTCCGCTGGGCTCCGGCCCGCAGGCTTCCGGGCCCTCGGGTCCCTTCTGACCAAGAGGGTGGAGAGAACTTTCTGGGAGGGTGCCCTCTTCCCCATCAATGGGCCCTGTCGTGACGCTAGCCACCCAAGAAAGAACTAGTCGCCAAAAGTTATTCATTCGCGTACGCGTCTTATTTCATTGCTCTAGGGAATGTAGTAATAACTGCTTACATAGTTGGGACACTCCTCCCCTAAAGTGGATTCTAGGAATGGACTTGAGTTTGGCTTTATTTTACAGAGCATGAAACTGAGGCACAGTAGTTAGCCTGTCGGGAAATGTGGCTTAGAATCTCGTCCGTTTAAATGAATTCCGCAGATCTGCAGCAGCATCTGGGAGCTGAGCGGAAATGTAGTTTCTGGACGAGTTAATGACTCAGGGGATGAAGGATCCTGGCACTCTGTCTGACAACCTGAGTGTGGTCCCTGGGACCCACATGGTGGAAGACAAGAAAGCAACTCCCACAAGTTATCCTCTGACTTCCACACCAGTGCTGTAGCGTGTGCACGCACACCCGCGTGCACACACACCGGCATGCACACACACAATTAAAAATAAAAAGCAAAAGAAGAAACGCAGTTTCTCAGGTCTGCTGAATGGGACACTGCATTGCTCCAAGGGAAGTATAAGCAATGTTGGTTAAAATCAGCCTATTGAAAGCCATTCGGAGCTGAATGTGGTGGAGCACGCCTGTGATCTAAGAAGCAGGGAAGTGATGCCTAACGCCGGGATCCACTATACAGACACTTCAAGGCCAGCCTAGGCTTCATGCTTCATGAATCAGTCTCTCTCTCTCTCTCTCTCTCTCTCTCTCTCTCTCTCTCTCTCTCTCTCTGTGTGTGTGTGTGTGTGTGTGAGAGAGAGAGAGAGAGAGAGAGAGAGAAGCTGCAGATGGAGCTCAGGTGGTAGAGCGCCTGCTTAGCATTCTCAGAGCCCAGGGTTCAATCCCCAGCACTGTAGAACCCAGAAATGATCAAAAGATTAAGGTCATTGTTGTCTACCTAATGAGTTCAGGACCAGCCTGGGCTATATAAGATTCCATCTCAAAAACAAAAGCAACTAAACCAAATAATAATAGCCCGTGGAGAACTTTCCAGCTTCTTGTGTCGGTTTCCCAAATGCTGGGATTACAACCGTGTACCACCATGCTTATACTCCAAGTTGTACAGTTAAAGAATTGGGGAGGGGACACTTTTTGAGACAGGGTCTTATGCAACCCAGGCTAGCTTTAAATTTACTATATAATTGAGGCTGGATCTGATCTGCCTGCTTTTACCTCCCAATTGCATGCATTACCCACACTAACATTCTGTTCCTTTTATGACACAGGGTTTCACTATGTAGCTCTGACATTTATAGACTTGACTCTATATTGCTCTGACTCTAGGTAGACCAGAATAGCCTCCAGCTTGCAACAATCCTACTGCCTCTTCCTCTCAAATTCTGGGATTCCAGGAATGTACCACCAAACTTCCTGTCCTGAAGGGCAGAGACAAAGTCCTGTGTAGCCGTGTATCCTCTAGATACAATAACTGGCTGTGAGCGCCAATAACAGGTCTTCATGTACACACACTATATTCAAGAACTGAACATATCTGAGATGTAATAAATCATTTTTTTCTTCACAACAGCCTTACAGAAAGTATATTGATTTGCCCCTTTGTAACAGGGGCCGGGTGCTAACACTAAGCATGGGTGGCTAAGTCACCATGGTCACACAGTTGGTGGAAGCAGGCTGCAGTCCAGTTTAGCTCCTGAGTTCATGCCCTTGCATGGGAGGACACAGGAGAAAGAGGTGCTGCGGTTCAAAGCCAGCGGTTGGGTCATATACTAGGCAGGTACACTCTACCATTGAGGTACCTCTCTAAGCCCATGGCTTCTTTGTTTTAATAAGCTTGAGGACCATTTTATTAGAATTTGGGGGGAAAAACAATCAGGGAAGGAAGCTGCCAGGAAGAGGGAGATGAACCAAGGAGGAGAGAAAGCCTTGCCTTTTGAGTTAGGACCATCGAGGAAAATATGCAGTGTCTATTATAGAAAGGGGATGAGAATGTCTTCAGAGTAACAAGCAGGGAGACAGCCCAGAGCACTGGGGCAAACACACTTAAGCATTTGGAAGACAGAATGAAGGAAATAAAAACTTAAACACACTGAGTTAGAACACAAAAGAAGGATGGGGGGTGCTGAGCCACCAAGATCTGAGAGCACCAGTCAGTACCAGCTCTTGGCCACTTCATCCCGTTGCCTCTTGTGCCGTCCCAGGGATGTATATTGATTTATTCCTTGTGGATCTACTGAGAAAGGGCGCCCAGAGACACTTGAGTCCTGGAAGCTTTCTTGGAGAGCTGGTCAACGGCCCCACTGTCTGGGGCCTTCAGGGCCAAGGAGCTGGCCAGCTACATGAAGGTTGGCTGTTTCGGTATCAGGTGGCCCCGGCGAGCAGGAGGCCCCCTCGGTGGGACTCCAGAGAGGTACACTGATCAGATTCATCACTGCCCCTGGAAATACAGAACTAAGAAGACAGAGCAATGAAGCAAGGACGGGGAATGAGGCTCAGTTGGTAGCGTGTTGGACTAAGATGCAAGAAGCCCTAAGTTCAATTCCCAGGGCAAAACTAGGGGTAGTGGCACACACTGGCAATCACACTTAGAAGGTGGAAGCAGGAAGAGTAAAAGTTCTGGGCCATCCTGGGCTAGGTGAGACTCTGCCTCAAAAACAAAACAAACAAAACAACAAAAATGCAAGACAAAGGGGAAGGGGAGAGAGGGAGAGAGAGAGGGAAGGAGGAAGGGAGGGAGAGAGAGAGAGGGAAGGAGGAAGGGAGGGAGAGAGAGAGAGAGAGAAGGAAGGAGGAAGGGAGGGAGGGAGGGACGGAGGGAGAGAGAGAGAGAGAGAGAGAGAGAGAGAGAGATGGAGCGAGCACCCAAGAGCACCAGCGCCAGCCAGCTCACACTCCTGATAACCAAGGGGAGTGAATCAAAGTGCTTCAGGCCAGGTGCATCCAATTACAAAGTTACTCAATGCAATGGTAAATTAGAGGACAGCTGGAATGTAATTGTCACAGCCAGAGGAAAAGCCAGGAGGAAGGCAGCCTCCAAACCTCCTTCCTCCTACCACTCCCTCACCTCTTTATCACTGGAATCTCTCCTACTGAGACCCAGAAGAGGAACAGGTGAGGCCCATCTCCTCACAGTGACTCTCACACTCACTGTGAGAGGGAGAGAGAGAAACCAGGTATGGGATTAAGATGAGGGGATACCACCCCCAAATAGGAAGGTGGACACAAGTCTAGAGTGAGGCCGCTCTGGAGTGAGTTCGAAATCTACTGCTTCTCTTGTCTGTTTCTCTTTTCATCCCGTTGGGTAATAACAAAGTCCATACCCTACGGGGGTGTTTTGATGACCAACGGGCCTAAAGTATCTCGCACGTATCTGGGGCAAAGTGAACATGCAAATGTGGTAGTTTCTAGACCAATTGTGGTAGCCCACACCTGTAATCCGGACATTCATCCTGCAAAGGCAGGTGGATTGCTGCAGGTTCAAGGACAGCCAGGGCTGTTGACTAGTGACATTTGTTCTCCTGTAACAACAATTATCCTCCTCCTCCTCACTCTCTCACCCCCTTCTCTGAGCTGGCATAGCTCAGTGAAAAAGCACTTACCCAGACTTCATTTAGTGCCTAGGTTCAATCCTCAGACCCACAGTGGGGGTGGGGGATGGGACACCAGTTAGTTGGGATTATGGCTTTTAAAAGTCAAATTTGTTCTTCTGTATGGGTATTTACAACTATCAACATAATAATAGTGGCTGGGACTGAACCCAGGACTTCCTGTATGTCAAGAACCTGCACTCCTTATGGCCCATTTTTATAACTTTTAATAACATTTACCACAACTGAGAACTTAGAGTCTAGATAGATCCCTCTGCGGTTAAAAGCAGTTGCTGCGGCCGGGCAGTGGTGGTGCACACCTTTAATCCCAGCACTTGGGAGGCAGAGGCAGGCGGATTTCTGAGTTCGAGGCCAGCCTGGTCTACAGAGTGAGTTCCAGGACAGCCAGACAGCCAGGGCTGCACAGAGAAACCCTGTCTCAAAAAAAAAAAAAAAAAAAAAAAAAAAAGCAGTTGCTGCTATTTGCAGAGGCCAGAGGTTCAATTCCCAGCACCCATGAGGCCATTTGTAACTTCAGTTCTAGGGGTTCCGATGCTCTATTCTGGCCACCAGGCATGCATATATATATATATATATATATATATATATATATATATATATACATACATACACATGCTGGCAAAATACCGCAATGCATAAAATAAAAATGGATTTTTTTTTAAATTTGAGAAATAAACACAATTATATAAGCTGGGCCTGGTGGCACAGACCTGGAATCCCAGTATGAGTGAGAATCAGCCTAAATTCAAGGTCAGCCTGGGCTATGGAGTGAATTCCTGGCCAACTTGAGCTAAGAATGAGATCTTGTCTCCATAAGAAAAAAAAAAAAAGAATAGTTATTACACCTTTAAAAAAAAAAAAAAAAAAAAAAAAGGCCACTAGCCTGGTGAGACAGCACACACCTTTCATCCCAGCACTGGAGAGACAGAGGAAAGTGGATCTCTGTGAGATCAAGGCCAGCCTGGACTACATAGTGAGTTCCAGGCCAGACAGGACTTCTTAGTGAGACCCTGTCTCAAAAATAAGTAAATAAATAAACTATATCCCTATTGTCCTTATGACACCAATATATAATCTTCTGTGTGTTAGCATTCTGTCTAAACTCCACCCCCACAGTTACTTAGCAACAGCCAGGTAGGCCTGGCCCACTATAAAAGGGGCTGCTTGCCCACTCCTTTCTTGCTCTCTAGATCTCTTGATCCCTCTGTGCCCTCACCCCCTTCCCCTCCCCCTCTCTCCACGTGGTCATGGCCTGCCTCTACTTCTCTCCCCTCCCCTCACCCCCCTGCCTCTACTACCCTCCTGGCTCCCCTCCCCATGCCCTGAATAAACTCTATACTATACCTGTGTGTAACTGGTCCCTCAGGGGGAAGAGATGCCTCAGCATGGGCCCGCTGAGACATCCCCTTCCCCCACATCTCACCACACACCCACAGACCATATTCTCTTTCTTTTTATCTTTTTATAAACACATCACTGTGGAACATAATATTAAACCAGCAAGATAAAACAACACACAAAGGTTTTCTTCCCATTTCACAATGAAATGTCTTACTAGTGACCAAAATACTCACTAGCATCCTGCTTCTAGGAGGGTTCCCTATTGATCAAGAGACTCTGGAGCTAGTGAGAAGGCTCCATACAAAGCCTGACAAATTTCAACCCCTAGGGTCTCCATGTTCACACTCAAACACACATATGCACAGAAAATAAATAAAATGTAATTTTAAGAAAAAAGGCTGGGCAAGGGCTGGAAAGATGGCTCAGCAGTTAAGAGCACTGACTACTCTTCCAGAGGACCCTGGTTCAATTCCCAGCACCCACATGGCAGCGTACAACTGTCTATATAATGATTGTAGCTGAGGCACAATGAGGCAGGATGTTTGTCTACAGATTCCCAGCCGCCTCTGGTTGAAGGCTTCTGTAGATAGACTCAGGATAGTTTCAGTTCTTAGATACTTCCACATCCTGTGGTAGGTACAATAGCTTCCTACAGAACAAGCCACTAAGCAGTCAAGGTGACTGGTACTCAGAAGGAGGCTGCCACACTCTGACATGACAAGTACCATGCCCGTCTAGGTAAGAGCTCTCCTGGTAGAGGTAGCCTTATACTCAAGAACTGAACAAGTAACCACTCAGTTTGATATGTGTGTGTGCAACACAATCTGTGTAATAAAAAGCTGCTGTTGCCGGGCAGTGGTGGTGCACAACTTTAATCCCAGCATTTAGGCGGCAGAGGCAGGGGGATTTCTGAGTTCAAGGCCAGCCTGGTCTACAGAGTGAGTTCCAGGACAGCCAGGGCTACACAGAGAAACCCTGTCTCGGAAAAACAAAACAACAACAACAAAAGCTGCTGTTGCTGTTTTGTCAATGTTTCTAAGGCTGGGTCTAACCTGGCCTAGAACTCACCGTGAACATGTCTGGTCTAAACCTAGGGTCATCCTGCCTCTGCCTCCCCAGTGCTGGGATTGCAGGACTATACTACCATGTACCTGCTGTAAAACTGAAATAGCTATACCCATTGCTATATTTCAGATAAGGTCTCATGCAGCCCAGGCTGGCCTCGTACTCACTTTGTAGATGAAGGTGTCCTAGAACTTCTCTTTGACTCCATCTCTTGAATTTGGGGATTACAGGCAGGTACCACCATGAACAGTTTACACAATGCTGGGGACTGAACCCAGGGCATCCTACAGGCTGTCCAAGCTATAGCTAGCTCCACACTGTAACTGGTTTATTATTTTAAATGTGTATGTGTTTCCACATGCATGTGTATGCTATGCGTATGTGGAAGGCAGTGGACAATTTGAGATAGTTCTCTTTTTTTATTACATAGGTTCTGGGGATCTTGGCAGCAAGCATTTTTACCTGCTGTGCCATCTTGCAGGCCCCATTATATTTTATCATTCTGTCTGCTCATCTGTCCATCCACCCATCTATTGGCTGGGTCTTACTGTATAATGCTTGCTGTCGCATTATATTTTGTCATCTGTCTGTCTGTCTGTCTGTTTACCTATCTGTTTCTTTCTTTCTTTGTTTGTAGGCAGGGCCTCACTACTGTGTAGCCCTGGCTGTCCTAGAACTTACTATGTAGATCAGGCTAGCCTCAAACTCACACAGATTTTCCTGCCTTTGCCTCCTGAGTGCTGGGATTAAAGGCACTGTATGACCATGCGCATGCATATATATAAAACATGGGCTATATGTGTTTGCACCTATGAACAATTTTCTGACGTATCCCTCATCTTCCACAGTGGGTTCCAGGGCCAAGCAGAGGTTTTTAAGCTTGTCCACCATGTAGTTTTACTCACTAAACCATCTCACCGAGCCATCTTGCTAGCCCTTTTTTTCTTCAGATAATGGCCCATATAGCCGAAGGTTGCCTCTAAGGTAATGTATAGTTGAGGATAACCTCGAACTTCCTTCTGAGGTGGGTAACACGGAGCTCAGGCTAGACTTAAACTTGACAGGGCCTGGAAATCCTGATCTTGCCTCTTCTCCGCAGTGCAGGAATGGCGGAACATTACAGTGTGTAGCCGCGCTTATGTGCTGCTCGGGAGGGAACCCAGGGCTTCCTACACGCTGGGCAACTAGACAAGTGCTCTAGCAGACAAGGTCCATTTTAGACCCCTTACCCTTCTGTTTCGTTTTGACCTTCTCAGACAGGACTCTGCTGTGTGCCCTGCCTGACCAGAAGCTCACTCTGTAGCCTAGGCTGGCAACGTTCTTGCCTCTGCTTCCCAACCAAAGGGATCACAGAAAACTGCTACCACAAAGCTACACCTAAACCAGTCGGCTAGGATGCTGGGGCAGCCTCTGCCATCTCTGTGATGAAGAAAGGGGCCTAGTGGGTTATCTAAATGAATCTCTCTCCTGGGCGACACTGTGGAGCTACTGATTAACCAGTCCTGAGGCTACCTCTGGACTTTCTGTGATGAGTGAAGTATCACCTCTTTCTCATTGTTTAAATCACTTTCACTCTCCAAGTAAAAGTTCAATTCTATCACCTACACGCCAGGCTAGCCTTCACCTATACATCAGGCTAGCCCTTCATCTCCACACCAGGCTAGCCTTCACCTACACTTGCAGCAAATAGGTCGAGTCTTACAAACATTCAAGAAAGGTGTCATCCCTAAATCAGAGACTATCACAAGAAGGGTGACTTCTCAACAAGCTTTATCAATTTTTATTTAATCACTGGTTATTATTATTATTATTATTATTATTATTATTATTATTATTAGTATTAGTATTAGTATTAGTATTTTGGGATGTATATGGTAGTATATGCCTTTAATCCCAGCACTCGGGAGGCAGAGGCAGATGGATCTCTGTGAGTTTGTGGCCAGCCTGAGGAAATGGCTTAGTGGCTAAGAATCCCTACTGGTCTTCCAGAAGACCCTGAGTGTGGTTTCCAGCACCCACACAGGCAGTGGTTCACAGCCACCTGTAACTCTAGCTCCAGAAGAATCCAATACCTTCTGCCACTAAGGGCACTTCTACTCACTTGCGCACGCGCACACACACACACACACACACACACACACACACTACACTCTGTACACATACACACATAATCAAAATAATAAAAGTACTCTTAAAAATTAACCGATGATCAGTGGAGGCTGAGCAGGTAGTTCAGTGGATAGAGCACATGCCTGGCCTGGAGGAAGCTGAGATGGAGTCCCAGAGCGAGAGATATGATCAGGTGTGATGTGTGTAAACTCATAGCACTTCCGAGGCAAGGGCAGGACATTCAGAGATTCAAGGTTGTGGGTCTGGAGAGAGCTCTCATCAGTAAGGAGCACATGCTAGTCTTCTGGAGGATCTGAGTTCAAGCGGCTTACAGCATGACTCCAGCTCCAGGGGGTCTGATGAGTCTGGTATCCACTAATGTGCACATATCCACATGCAGACACACACCCCTACATGTAAGTAAAAATATGTTAGCGTGGCAGCTCATGCCCTTAACCCTAGCACTCAAGAGCCAGAAACCCACTCTCTGCTGCACAGTGCGATCCTGTCTCAAAATGAAGTAAAATAAAAATCTTTTAAATAGAAAAAGAGAAAGGAAGGGAAGTAAGAAGTCGAAGGCTAGAGAGGATACTCAGTAGTTAGCATTACACAGTGTTCTTCCCATAGACCTGAGTTCAAGTCCCAGCCCCCATATCAGATGGCTCTCAGCCACCTATATATAACTCCAGCTCCCTGAAGATCCAACACCTCTGGCTCACTGAGTGTGCCTGTGCACACAAATACACACACAATTAAAAATAATTTCAAAAATTTTTAAAGAAGAAATTCAAGGTGAAAACTTGAATTGCTTATGTAAGAATTTGAGACTGGTCTGGAAAAATATACAAAAAAGAAACAAAGAGGGAAGTGGGGCTGGGGGAGCTGGGAAGGAACTGTTCTGGGGTGGAAGGAGAGCTGTGTCTTGTCAGTAAAGTATTTCGTGCAAGCATGAGAACATGACTTTGGTTTCCTAGCACACATGTTAGGGCAGGTGTTGCAGTAAATGACTTCAGTACCAGCCCTGGGGAGACAGAGACAAGAGGCGTCTAAGATCATGCTGGCCAGCCAGTCTGACCTATCCATGTGCTTCAAGTTCAGTGAAAGACCCTGTCTCAAAAAGTAAAATGAAGAGCCAAGAGGAAGACTCAGTCCTCACTGTCTAAGCTTCGTAGACTTGAGTATTCACACGAGTCTATACAAAACTATACACCCAAACAAGTGCACACACACAAAGGCCATTTTGGGTTTTGGAGGGGGTGGTTATTTTGTTTCATTTTTTGTTTGTTTGTTTGTTTGTTTGTTTGTTTTTTCAAGACAGGGTTTCTCTGTGTAGACCAGGCTGGCTTTGAACTCAGAGATCTGCCTGCCTCTGCCTCCCAAGTGCTGGGATTAAAGATGTTCACTGTCATACCTGGCTCATCTTAAAAGATTCTTAAAAATTAATCAATTACTGTTGAATGTGCATTCACATTTAGTGTGAATGGGGAAAGGCAGGGTGCACAAATGCCATGGTGTGTGTGTCAGGGGTTGTAGAGGTCAGAGAACAACTTGGTAGGGTCTGTTTTGTCTTTAAAGTGGGACCCAGCAGTCAAATTCAGGTCGTCAGGCCTTCTCAGAAAGCACTTTATCTCCTGAGTCATCTCACAGGTCCTAGATCACACCCCCTGCACCCTTCCCCACCCCAAGGTCATTCGAGAACCATCAAGTTTTCTTGTCTCATAAATGTGCTTGTCACCAATCCGGATGGCCTGCATTTGATTCTCAAGACCTGCATTGTAGAAGAAAAACAACTTCTGAAGGTTGCCTCCTGGCCACCAAGTGTGCATAGGTGTGCTTATACAACACACAGACACACACACAGACACACACTCACACAGACACACACACAGATACACAGACACATACAGAGACACACACAGATACACACACACAGACACACACAGAGACACACACAAACACAGACACACACACAGACTCACACAGACCCACACTCACACACAGTCACACACAGACACACACTCACACACAGACATACACACAGACACAAGAGACACATACAGATATACACAGACACACATTACACACTCACACACATACTCAGACACACACAGACACACACTCACACACAGACACACACAGAGACAAATACACACAGACATAGACACACTCACACAGACACACACATACACACACACATACTCACACAGACACATACTCACACATACTCACACAGGCACACAAACCCACACTCACAGACACACAGTCACACACAGACACACACTCACACACAGACATACACACACACACTCATACACAAACACTCATACACACACACTCATACACACACACAGACCCATACTCACAGACACACAGTCACACACAGACACACACTCACACAGACATACACACAGACACAGACATACACTCACACACAGACATACACACAGACACACACTCATACAGACACACACTCACACACAGACATACACACAGACACAGACACACACTCATACAGACACAAACTCACACACACACACACAGACACACAGTCACACACAGACACATACACACATGCAAACACACAAAGTAAACATACATATGACAGGCAGTGATAGGACGCGCCTTTAATCCCAGTAATAGGAGGCAGAGATGAGCAGATCTCTGAGTTTGAGGCCAGCCTGGTCTATAGAGATTTCCAGGACAGCCGGGGCTATACTGGAAACCCTGTCTCAAAAAACAAAACAAACAAACAAAAAAGCAAAACAAAAATAACAACACCATACACACACACACACTTTAAATCTAACATTCACCCACTCAGTCTCTGTTCAAAAGTCACTACAAAATGAAAAAAACAAAAAACCAAAAAAAGTACATGCTGAGTTTAAGCCACACTCTCCTGAGAACGATCACTCAGCTGATCTAGTGGGTAAATGTGGTCAGTGTCTCAGTGGACAACCTCAGGTGTCCACTGAGACCAGATAGCCCAGGAAAGGAGAAGATCACATCAGGTCTAGTCAGTCCTCATCCACCCAAAGCCACTCCATGGGTAAAGCCTGGGGCCATAACCCCTGTCATCCATATATACAGCACGTACTTTACTTCCAGAATAGTCTTCCCAACCCCTAGCTCTCTCTTTTTGCTGTTGGTTATTTTTGTTTGTTTTTGTTCTTTGAGACAAGGTTTCTCTGTGTAGCCCTGGTTGTCCTGGAACTCCCTCTGTGGACCAGGCTAGCCTTGAACTCAGAGATCTGCCTGCTTTTGCCTCCTAGGTGCTGGAATTAAAGGCATGCACCATTGCCACTGGGATCTCCACTAAATTTTAATATAACATTAATTCCAAATCCCAAAGATAAATTAGACATCATGGCGCATGCCCAAAATCCAGCTAGGAGGTAGGCAAGGGCAGAAATATTACAAGTTCCAAGTCTGCCTGGGCAACTTACAGATAGCAAGACTCTCAGGCTGTGGATATGGTGTAGCGAGTACAGTGACTGTCTAGCATGTATGAAGCCCTGGGGGAGATGAAGCCCTAGCATCCTGTAAACTGAGCCTAGTAGTTCCTGTCTGTACTCTCCATGCTGGGGAGGAGTGCAGGAGGATCAGAAAGTCAAGGTAGCCCTCTAATAAGTGACTTTGAAGCCAGCCTGGGATATAGGAGACCCTGACTCAAAAGAAAAAACTCTCTAAGAGTTGTGATATATAACTCCTTGGTAGAACATCTGTCTGCTTAGTATGTTGGAGGTCCTAGAGAAGCAAGAACAGTTTATGGAAAGAAAAACACGCTTTAGGGCACGGAGGAAAGCCCTAAGCAAGGTGCTGGCAAATGAAGTCTGGTGATGTATAAGATCCATGGCCCTTGAGGATGTTGAGATGGCTCAGTGGTGAGGACACCTGCTGCCAAGCCTGAGGACCTCAGTTCCATCCCTGGGACCTATATTACAGAAGAAGGGATCCAGGTCTCACAAGTTATCCTCTGGTCTCCACACTCACATCATGGCAAGTCTATACACATGTACACACAAACATACACACATACATGCACACAAGCACACAAACATACAGATACACACACACACACATGTTAACTAATTAATTAATTAATTAATGTTATTTTGAGCATCCAGGACTAAAGAGGCAGGTGTATATTCATGAATTCAAGGCCAGTCTGGGCTACATAGTGAAACTTTCCCTCAAAAGCAAAACAAACAACACTCCCACAAAGTAAAAAATAGAAAAAAAAAAAAAAAAAAAGGTAAATCATGATTAAGTTGACTTTATTTTAAATTGCATGTTGACTTTTTGGTTTTGGTTTTTTGGTTTTTTGGTTTTTTTTTTTTTTTTTTTGGTTTTTTGAGACAGGGTTTCTCTGTGCAGCCCTGGCTGTCCTGGAACTCACTCTGTAGACCAGGCTGGCCTCGAACTCATAGATCTGCCTGCCTCTGCCTCCCAAGTGCTGGGATTAGAGGTGTGCGCCACCACTTTTATTTTTTTGCTACACCTGGCTTTTTTTTTTTTTTTTTGAATCTGGAACTAGCATGAAATTCTGTTACTACACTTCTGGGTTTATTTGTCTATTTCTTTCTCTTTCTTTTTTTCTTTCTTTCTTTCAAAACAAACAAAACAAACAAACAAAAAAGCAAAACAAAAATAACAACACCATACACTCAACACAGAGTCTCACTGCAGAGCCTTGGCTATCCTTTAACCCTCTGTAGATAGACCATGCTAGCCTGAAATTCACTGAGGTCCTCTTGCCTCTGCTGGGATTGATGGTGTGAGTCACCACCATGCCCCACAGGGTCCTCACACTGTCAGCTCGGGTACCATCTTGGATTTCTTTCTTGCTTTGATTTACTGATCCTGTTGCTGTCTGGTGGGGACAGAAATGGTCCTCCAGATCGCTCAGGTCCTACTCCTGCTGTGCGTCCACTCCCTCTGCTTACCTGTTTATTCATTTGTTTTGAAACAGGATCTCTCTGAATTCAGTGAGCTCCCAACACTTCTGCTTCTTCTTTTTTTTTTTTCCCCATTAAACTCAGGCAGAGTCGCCAGGCGGTGGTGGCGCACGCCTTTAATCCCAGCACTTGGGAGGCAGAGGCAGGTGGATTTCTGAGTTCGAGGCCAGCCTGGTCTACAGAGTGAGTTCCAGGACAGCCAGGGCC
The DNA here is from genome assembly GCF_011762505.2 of Arvicanthis niloticus. Lineage (NCBI taxonomy): Eukaryota > Metazoa > Chordata > Mammalia > Rodentia > Muridae > Arvicanthis > Arvicanthis niloticus. Next base: position 55,674,766 of record NC_047674.1, on the reverse strand, counting down.
ACACAGAGAAACCCTGTCTCGAAAAAACCAAAAAAAAAAAAAAAAAAAACTCAGGCAGAGTCACACGGGGAAAGCGGGATTAGAACTGGGAGAGACAGAGCAGAGGGCACGGGCTCGCCCTCTGCAGGCGGCTACCTTAGCCACTGTGCAATACTTCTGCTTCTACTTGAGTGCCAGGATTACGCAGGTGCACCACCAGAGCCTGCCAGACATGGAAGAGTTCTCAAAAATCTGCCACCAAGTGAATTCCTTCACAGCACAGAAAAGGGGGTGATGTTAAGAATCTGATCCCATGGCCTGATCATGCCCCATGGAAACCTGATATGTATTTTATATTCTATCTCAAAGAACACACATTTTTGGATTCTGGTCCATGATATAGCCCTAATTATTGTAATATATAAATAATGGCTTCTCCAAGAAAAATAAGTGAAATAAATAGATGTTTGATTTTGGACCTTGGGACAAGGGACTGAGATGTCTATTTATATATTGAAGCAGACCAGGCATCCAAATTCTCCCAGCACCCCTCTGTCCTTACCTGGCACACCCTGCCCCTGCCCCTAACACTGAACTTTCCAGCCCAGGGGCCGGGCTATCCTTCCCCCACAGTTCTTCCTCATATAATCCAGATTTTTTTTTTGCCCCACCCTCTCTCAGCATGCACTCTTTCTTTCTCTTCCCCCTCTTCTCTCTCCCTCCCCATGGCAACTTCCTTGGGGCCAGTGAACTCAAGAGAGCAGCTTCCCAACAAACCTGCCTTTAATATAAACTAATCTGGCTTGAATTGGCTGGTTTCACCAGCAGAGAAATAACTTATCGGTAAGTCTATTTTTTTAAAAATGTTTTTATTATGCATTTACTTATAGGGCATGGCACGCACATCACAATGTTCCAGTGACACCAACAGCAACTTACAGGAATCCGTCCTCTCCTTCCACTACTGCAGGTCCCAGGGATTGAATTCTGGTCCTCTGGCTTGGGGACAGCTGCCCTTACTCACTGAACCATCTCCCTAAGGCTCTGAATTCCTTTTTTTTTTTTTTTTTTTTTTTTTTTGAGACAGGGTTTCTCTGTGTAGCCCTGGCTGTCCTGGAACTCACTCTATAGACCAGGCTGGCCTCGAACTCAGAAATCCGCCTGCCTCTGCCTCCCAAGTGCTGGGATTAAAGGCGTGCACCACCACTGCCCGGCAAGGCTCTGAATTCTTATGCTTAAGGAAAGATGAAACCCCAAGAAAGCTACATGTCATTCCAGTGGCAGAGGGGTTTCTTTTTTTTTTTTTTTTTTTTTTTTTTTTGTTTTTTCGAGACAGGGTTTCTCTGTGTAGCCCTGGCTGTCCTGGAACTCACTCTGTAGACCAGGCTGGCCTCGAACTCAGAAATCCGCCTGCCTCTGCCTCCCAAGTGCTGGGATTAAAGGCTTGCGCCACCACCGCCCGGCCGGCAGAGGGGTTTCAATGGGTTTTTTTTTTTTTAATCCAAGTTTGAAAGGTTGGGCCCCATTGGTAATGCAAAACTTTCTAAAGCACCCCATCTTCACATTGCTCCCAGAAAGATTTGGACAAGTGGCCCAAGGCCATGAAATTAATCTTTCAGTGACACCTCTTTCATCCCCATCCAAGGACCTGCTTATCAAGTCAACTTATAAGTCAGCCACCCTGGCTTTTAAAGTTCTCCTTTGAGAGGCCCCAGATGCCCGATTCAATGCTATCATGTCTGCAGCAGTCTTGCCCACCTAGGGCCTTATCGCTCACCACTGCCATCCTCCTCTCTCTTCCTGAAGGTCTTGCTGGTCCATAACTTCCAGAACATTTTGGGGCTGCAGGATGAAAGATCAGAGACAGCAAGTTAATAGCTATTCTAAACAATTCTCCTCATTTCCTATAAATAGTTCCTCTCTGTCCTCAAAGATTTGGAACTTATTGTGGGTGGGTGGGAAGAGCTGCAAAATTGGCTAGCCTGTGGGCAAGGTCTAAAGACGGATACTTGGGTGATTCCTCATGTAGAGTCTTCTTATCTGGTTCCAGCCAGCTGTCATGGATACTTGCAAAGTCTAACTTAAAGTTCACTTATAGCGTGTGTGTTTTGGTGGGTTATTTTCTTCCAATTTAAAATTAGTTATTAGTAGCCGGGCAGTGGTGGCGCACGCCTTTAATCCCAGCACTTGGGAGGCAGAGGCAGGCGGATTTCTGAGTTTGAGGCCAGCCTGGTCTACAGAGTGAGTTCCAGGACAGCCAGGGCTACTCAGAGAAACCCTGTCTTGAAAAACCAAAAAAACAAAAAAATTAGTTATTAGTGTGTCGAAACACTAACCAGTAGTGTTGTGATAATGAGAAGTAAAACATCCAGGACTGTCAGGATGGCTGAGTGGATAAAAAGCGTTTGCCGCCAAGCCTGCTAACTGGAGTTCAATCCCTGAGGCTCACTTGGTAGAAGGTGAGAACCCTATAGGTTGGTCTTCCCTGACCTTCACACTGACGCTGTACACACTGTAAAACCAGACGCTTTATGCTTTATGCACAGAAATAAATAAATAAATAAATGTAATTTAAATTTAAAAGGGGAGGGTATGGTGGCTCTTGCTCTTTATCCCAGCATTTAGGAGGAAGCAGGTGGGTTTCTATGAGTTCATGGTCTGTCTGGTTTACACAGCAAGTTTCAGGCCAGCCAGGACTGCACAGAGACCCATCTGTAATTAATTAATTAACTCACTAGCCTCTGCAAGCAATTCATCCACAGCGTGTATTTTATTCATTCTCAGACTCTTTCTGTGTGATGTATTGAGACCCCATTAAATCTAAGATATTTCTAGGCTAGAAGCAACAAAAAGGACAGGAAGCCCCTTTATCTTTTTGTGTTGTAAAGAAGGTCTTATGTATGTAGCACAGGCTAGCCTCAAACTCTACACAAACAAGGATGACCCTAAACTCCTAATCTCATTTCTGCCTTGGACTCCCAAGTACCACCATGACCAGCTCTGTGTGTATGTGTGTGTGTGTGTGTGGGGGGGTGTTATTAAGTCATCCAAGTTGACATCAAGACCTCAAACTCCTGGGCTCCAACAGTGTTCCTGCTCTTGATCATGGGCATTTCACCACATCTGGCTCAGGTTTATCTTAAAGAAGAAAAACACTCTCTGGGTGGATTAAGATATACCTAAAAAACAAACAAACAAACAAACCTGAAACCTCTCTCCTGTCTTGAATTTGACTGCCTCTGCTTCCAGAGTGCTGGGGTTAAAGGCAGACACTACCACAACTGTTTTTGTTTTTATAATGAAGTTATTTAAATTTAAAACAAAAGAAAAAGAATATAGGAACATCTCAAACGTAAATGTAAAATAGAGGGTCTGGGTATTTAGCTTAGTACTAGAATTCTTGCCTAGGAAAAATACGTGTTAAATCCCTAGTGCGGCCACCACAGAACCACAGACATACAATTCAGAAATACAGCACCAATACCTGCTCCACCCCTTACAGACTCTGAAAACATTATCCTAAGGACAGAGAACAGAGTCCCAAAAGACTACCTGCTGTTGGATTCCATTCACGTAAAGCAAACAGAATAGGAAATCTGCAGAACAGAGTGGGCTGGAGCACACACGTAGTCCCAGCACTGAAGAGATAAAGCCAGGAAGATCAGGGGGTTAAGGTCATCCTCATATGCACAGAGGGTTCCAGGACAACCTGGGATACACAGAGAGATCCCATCTAAAGAAAAACTTTTAAATCTGTAGATATGAAACTTAGTTACAGGAGGATTGCTGGGACTCCCAGCCAGCCTAGCCAAAGGACCACGAACTCCAAATTCAATGGCAGAACCTGTCTTGGGACAAATAAAAAGAGAGAAGAAGCAATTCCGTCCTCTGGTCCTAAGTGTGTGAGGGTACATGTGCATATCTGTACACCTATGCATACAGTCACACATACGCATACACAGAGGAAGAAGCAAAGATACGTGTTTCATTCTGGATAGTGAATGGATGGTCACTTTCCACAATGGGTTAACATGCATGATTGACATCCATGTACAGGCACACTAGCTCAGGTCTGACTTTCCTCTGCCATGTACTCATTCACGTGTGACCTGGAGGAAAAGACTTGACTCCTCCTTTACAAATGGGGGTAGTAATCCCTATATCAGGGTGGTCAGTAAAGCAACCCAGGAGTACTGGAGCACCCAAGAACCATGGTGACCTGGTTTAAGTATTTGCAGATACTTAACACCAGCAAAGGGGCAATAAAGCCAGTAAGATGGCGTGGCATGTAAGAGCTCTTGCAGTACAAGCCTGCCAACCTGAGCCTGAGTCCTATAAGCCATGTAAAGATGGAAGCAGAACATGGGTTCTACACAGCTGTTCTCTACTCTCCACACAAGTGCCATGGCGCCTGCACACCACTCCCTCATCCCTGCACACATCATCCATGCATACACAAAGGATAAATAAAATCTTACAGATGGCAAGATGGTGTGACGGCACCTGCCACCATGACTGAAAACCCTAGGGCCCCCAGGAAAGAAGAAACCTGACCCCTAACCCCCAAGCTGTCCTCTAGTGTTCACACAAATGCCAGAACACACAAATGGATAAATTGAATCAAATGGACACAGGATGGACAGGCTGATGGGCAGACGGATGGACTGAGGGATGAAACATGTCTAAACAACTCAAAACCCAGAGCAGATTCTCTCCATGCCTGGAGCTAAGATAGTTCCCTTCCAGAGAGTGACTTCACACCACAGGCAAAGCAGGCAACGGAGGTCACAGCATTGTCCCAGGCTCTGTGCTGAGTGCCCCGTCTGTCTCTGAATAATAATGGAGTTAGGTCAGCATTCTCAGTTTTTTAGTTTGTTTTTAGAGACAAGGTTTCCCTGTGTAGCCCTTGCTGTCTGGGTACTTGCTTTGTAGACCAGGCTGGTCTCCCCTCTTTTATGAGTTCCCCTTCAGCAGAAGGCTGCGCAGGGAGAAAGACCATGGAAGCAAGCCCAGATCCGGCAGAAGCATCTGGTCTCTGAGCAGATAAGAGAAAGGTCAGCTCTCCTCTTCTGATATGTAGCTGCCATTGCTGAGACTTGCCGAAGAGCCCCAGAAATGCCTTGAGCAACTCGGTTCTTCACCCCAACCCCCTCCCTGGGGATAGAGTTTCATGGAGCCCAGGCTGGTGTTCAACTGCATTGTGTACCCAAGGGTGACCCTGAACTTCTGATCCTCCTGCCTCTAATCTAAGTGCTGGGATGACAGATGTGCACCCCTGTACCCCGCCATCCACTTTTTTTTTTTTTTTTTTAGCCTCCTCCCCTTTCACTGGCTCTTCCTCCACTGGCTTCCAGATGAAGCCAAAGCCCCATCTTCTCTCCTTGGACACACCTCAAAGAGTTGCCCTGTTAAATTCAATTAGTTCACTTTCTCATTTCTCCAGTGACCAGCCTCCATCCTCAACCCCCAGTCCACATCCCCACCTGGATGTCACACTGATGCTATTCGTCCTAGACACTCGGGGCCCACTGCCCCATCTCTTTGGTTCTGTGTCCCTATTAACTGGGATCTGGTGTGTAGCCCCAAGCTGTAAATGTCCACGTCATTCTTCCTCAACTTCTCCTGTCCCTGTCGCTACAACAATCTGCAAACAAGTCCTGTCGCCACTACTTCCAAAATGCTCTGGAATCTGGTCCTTCCACTCACTGCTCCCGCACTCCTATGTAACACATGGGTTGATGTAGTAGTCGCTCTGGCTCCATTTGCCATCCCTTAACCTGTGCTCCCCACGCTCCCCAAGCCGTCTTTCAGAACCTTTAGGAATGCACTTGTCATGGAAGCCGGGCGGTGGTGGCACACACCTTTAATCCCAGCATTTGGGAGGCAGAGGCAGGCGGATTTCTGAGTTCGAGGCCAGCCTGGTCTACAGAGTGAGTTCCAGGACAGCCAGGGCTACACAGAGAAACCCTGTCTCGAAAAACCAAAAAAAAAAAAAAAAAAAAAAAAAAAAAAGGAATGCACATGTCTCCTTCGAATCATAAAAACTTCAAATCCAGACCTCCCAAAGTTTGGGAACCACCAAGATCTAGCTTGAAATATGGTAAGTAGGCCATTTGAAGGGGGGGAAAAAAAGTAAAGAAAGACAGAAAGAGGGGCACATGGTACAGTGATCTGAACCCAAATTTTCTCTCCAGCCTTGGATTGTCTTCCCCAACACAGAAGCACCTAGACTTGGGACCACTGAATGTCCTACACTGGTCTTTTTGCTTAGCTCATAGACTTCTGTTGGCCTAAAACCCTTCTCACACATCTCCACCATTCTAGAAATGCCCTGGACCCTCCAAGGCCAGCTTAAATGTCACCTGCGAAGGATGACATTTGGATGTCCCTGCAAGAACCTTAGTTTCCTGCTGAAATGTGAAGGTAGAGGTGACAAGAGACACAGTGGCCACCGTGAAGCCTGACCCGAGAAGGTGGGCTTTGCCTTGGCCCTCGGGGCTCTGTTCTTAGCCTTGCTCCTGTGGTTCCTGCTGGGCGGGCTCCAAGCCTTTTTAACAGCGGTCACAGAAACAAACACAGAACAAGAAAGGTAGAGTCACCAAGTAACCAAATCCAACTAAGCAACCAGCCTCTGCTCACCCTCGCCTGGGACGCTGAACCCCAACACGATGGTAGGGTGCCAAGGGACAGGGGTTAGACAGGAAGGCAGAGCCAATCATGCAGGGGCTGTGCCAGCAGGAGAATTTGAGTAATGCCCAAAAGCAACAAAGCACCTTTGTTTTGGATCAGAGTCTGTGTAGCCCAGGTTAGCTGAATTTACTATATACCTTAGGATGTCCATGCAGGAAGTTCCCCCACACTGTGAATTTCCTAAGATAAGGTTCCAGGGATAGCAATGTGTCCAGCTTAAGAACAAATGATGTATTTTGATTTTTGAGACAGTGTCCTGTGGAACCCACACTGGCCACAAACTCTGAACCTTCCAGCTTCCAGCTCTCAAGTCCTGAGATTAAAGACATATTTCACTATGTCCAGTGGTACGTATTACACCAGGTGTGCTGCATGCTCTTAAGTCCAGCACTCAGGAGGGAGAGACAGGCAGAGAGAGTTTTCTGAGGTCAGCCTGGACTACATTGGAAGTTTCAGGTCAGCCGGGGCTATATAGTAAGTCCCTTGTCTTAAAATACATAAACAACATATGAATTCCAGTACAATGTCACCACCTGTGTATTCAAGTTCAAGCACTCTATGCTGCGGCACAGGAAGGTAAGAGTTAATAGTAATTTATAGTACATTTCAAACTAGTTAAAAGGTTTGAATCAAAACCAGAAACAGTTCTAAACATTTAGGGTCTGCAGCCATGTAAGTAGGAAGCCTTTAAGAGGTTCTTGTAAATAAAATCATAAAAAAATTCCAAGGGCGCTGGGCATTGTACTATGCTGGGCTATGCTTCTAATTATTCAGAGGCTAAAGCAGGATTGATGGTTCAAGGCTAGCCTGGGCTACGCAGCAAAACACTATCTCAAAATAACTCACAGAAAACTTCTATTTAAAACTTTATCCGTGGGGGTGCCAGTCGGTGCCTGTTACCTGGGAAGAGGGTGCATCTGCCTCACTGAATGTATGGTTCAACATCAAGTGCCCTTACCACTAGAGCCACCTGGTCGGAAAATCTAAGAGCTGAGCAGGGCTGGAAGATGAACTCAGTCCAGTGTGGGCACGTTTCTTTTTGGTTCCTATTGAGTCCTGTGCACAGGAAGCTGAGCTCGGGGTAAATGCTGTCATGTAAGGAATGTGGGAGAGTGCACAGGACAGCAGCAGACATCCACATTTAAGGAGGGGGTGGAGAAAGAGAGGCCACCAAAGGAGGTCAGAGGGAAGGTCTCAGTCAGACCCCAAGGCCGCCCGAGACTCGGGCCAGGACCCCTCCTCCCCATAGATCTTAAAGTATTTGGTTGGACTAACTTGCCCTTCACAGGCCCACCCCCGGGACACATTCTTCCTTTAGATATGCTAACAGGGGCCAGAGGGTAAAGGTCTAGGCTTGCCTGTCCTCAGCCTTTGTGTCTCTCTCAATCAGTGGCGTATCTTTGCTCTGACCCATTATGTGCCCGTTCTCATGTGAGCTATCTTCATTCCAGTTTCTGGGAAGAGTCCAACACACTGACTTCCCATGATGATGTGGGGTGTGACCTGATAAATGAGCCAAGTAGAGTCTGAGCTAAGTTCAAACAGGGGCTCTGCTGGGGCACGCTGGCCGCAGCGTAATCTCGGCTGCCTGGTGGGTTCAGAAGACGTGGGAACAGGAGTGGAAGAAGTCCAGATTACAGTACCTGTAGTTACTTCTATAGCTGCTGCTTCTCCTCATGCCCTGTTCACATGCTGAAGTGGAGGGCAACTCTGGCCTAAGGTGTAGTGAGACCCTGTCTGGAGGAGGGGAAAGGGAATTCTGTTCTATACCCAGAAGTGTGGATCCACTGACTGCCTGACTGGTTTGCAATACTGGGCCTCTTACATACCACATCAGCATTCTGTCTCTGAGCTGCACCCCTACCCTTTATCTTTACCAAATAAATAGATAGATAGATAGATAGATAGACAGACAGATAGTATGTGTGCATTTATATATATGTACATTTGCAAATATATAAGTATATTTTATTTATTATTGGTTTTGGGGGAGGAGTTGTTTTGAGTCAAGCTTTCCCTGTTCAAAAGCTCTGGCTGTCCTGGAGCTCTCTGGCTGTCCTGGAGGCTAGCCTCAAACTCACAGAGATCTGCCAGCCTCTGCCTCCTGAGTGCTAGGATTAAAGGCCTGTGCCACCAGTGCCTGGCTCATATTATTTTTCAAAACTGGAATGTGTTTGTGTAATATGTATGTGGGGGTTATGCTTATGTGTATACATGTGTGTGGCAGTATTAGCACCTATGTTTGTGAGCCAGGGAAGGAGGAAAGGTGCTTTCCTCTGTTTCTTTCCGCTTTAGTCCCTTGTGACAGGATTTCTCACTGAACCTGAAGCTCGCCGGTTTGGCTAGGGTGGCTGTCCATGGAGCATCCTATAGCACCTTACCTGTGCTGCTCAATTCTGGCATGTGCAGCCTTGCCTAGCTCCAATTCGGGCACTGGGCATTCAAACTCATGTCCCCCTGCATATACAGCAAGGCCGGTCACCAGTGAGCCATCTTCCCAGATTATTTTTTTCCTGTCTTCTTCCTTTTTGTTTTTTGAGACAAGGTTTCATGTAGTCAAGGCTGGCCTTGAACTTACTGTGTATGTAGTCAAGGCTGGCCTTGAACTCTTTTTCCTTCTACCTGCCTGAACACTGGGAATACAGAGTTCTAAAATAATAGGTATATAACACCATGCTCTGTGTGTGTGTGTGTGTGTGTGTGTGTGTGTGTGTGTGCTCGTGATAGTGAGATGGTGTTACTAGGTACCCTGGGTTGGTCTTGAACTCCTGCCTCAGTCTTCCAAATGGTAGGATTATAGGTGGGTGCCACCAGGCTCAACACTTTCAAGTGATTCTGAAACTGAGATCTGTAGGGTTCCCTAGGCAGGACTCAAATTCTTTTTTCTTGTATCTCTGTTTAAACAATTTATCTTAACACTACTGAGCATGATGGCGGATGCCCTACTAGCCCAGCATTTAAGCAATAAGAGGCAGCAGGATCAAAAACTTAGGGTCATCCTCAGCTATATATATTGAATTTAGAGCCAACATGGGCTACAAGAGACCCTGTGTCAAAAGTCAAAAACAAATAAATCCAGTCAAGTTTATGAATCTCTGGGAGTTCCAGGCCAGCCAGGTCTACACAATGAGTTCCAGGCCAACCAGAGAAAAGTAGTGAGACTCTGTCTCAAAAAGAAACACATCTGCCTGATAGTGGTGGCTCATGCCTTTAATCCTAGCACATGGGAGGCAGAGGCAGGTGGTTCTCTGTGAGTTCGAAGCCAGCCTAGTTTAGAGAGCTACTTCTAGGACAGGCTAGGTTATGAAGAAAAACTCTGTCTTGAATCCCACCCCCCACAAAAAAACTAAAACAAAACACACACACACAAAACCCCAACAAAACAAGCCTGCAATTTACTGTAGCAGCAAACTGCTTTTTAGTGCCATTTTATATTGGAAATTTCCAAAGGGCCAGCCCCCTCCTAGGCTGGATATAATTATTCTCAAATCAAAAATCTATTGGGTCAAGCCTCTTCATCCATAACAATAATCTTATTATCAGAGGGCAACTGACACTTCCTAATTTATTAATGTATTCTCTCATTTGCAGTTGCCCTCTTAGCTCTCCACAGCGTGAATAATTGAGAATTCACAAAATCCCGGGGTTGGGCTAGGACAGATGAAAGGAAAAGCGAGCCAAACATGGTGACTCACAACCATAGCCCCAGCCTTTGGGAGATGAAGCCAGAAGGATCAGCAGTTCAAGGTCATCCCCGGCCGTGTAGGAATTCAAGGCTAGCCCGAGAAATGGGAGACCCTGCCTCCAAAAGGAAAGAGAAGAGAATCTGGGTGTGGCGGTACACACCTAGAGTCTGGTCACACAGGAGGACGAGGCAACAGGATTATCCCAAGATCCAGCCTCGACCTCAGAGTAAGACTTGAAGCGGGGAGAGGAGAGAGAAGCAGAAAGGGGGTTGATCAGAGTTCAGTTCCCAGCGCCCACACGGAGGCCAGCAACCCTCTAAACCTCCAACTCCAGAAAACCCATCACCCTCTTCTGGCCTCTTTACATGATATCTGCACATATGTGAGTGTGTACACGTGTGCATGCGCATTCACACACACAAATTAAAATAAATCTTAGGTTGCCTATAGTGGGCATGTCTCTAGTTCCAGCAATGAGGAGGCAGAGGTGGCTGGATCACTGTGAGTCTGAGGCCAGCTTGGTCTACAGAGTGAGCTTCAGGTCAGCCAGGGCTTCGTAGAGAGACCTTATCTTAAAAACTGTGTGTGCCTGTGCCTGATCAAGTATTCGTGTGCTGGGCTAGGGAGATAGGGAGTGCTTGCCTTGTAAAAGTAGCACCCCAATTTGATCCCCAAAACCCATGGAGACATGTGCATGTAAATACTATATTTTAACATACATTTCATAGATCACAAATGTGTTTTAATGTATATTTTAAAGTTGACTAAGAGATACTAATATATTTAAATAATTTTAGCCCAGCAAACTTAGCCCCTACAAAACTTTTAACGCTCAAATATATTCTTATGTTATCCATATTTTAGTTTTATTTATTTAATTTCAGGGTTTTTCTAAAATTGTTTCTTTTACATTTTTATTTATTTTTACTTATTCACTTTACTAATTTTAGTTTTTTTTTTTTTTTTTTTTTTTTGAGACAGGGCTTCTCTGTGTAGCTCTGGCTGTCCTGGAACTCACTCTATAGACCAGGCTCACAGTCACAAAGATCTACTTGCCTCTCCCTCTGGAGTGGTGGGATTAAAAATTATTCTCATTTTACAGATGAATAACCAAAGCACAAAGAGGTGAAGTAAACTACCTAGGTCTCACAGCCAGTCAGAGGTGCAGGTAGCAGCCGGTGTGGTGGCACACACAGACCTTTAATCTCAGAGCTCTGGATGCAGAGGTAGGCAGATCTCTGTGAGTTCAAGGCCCAGTCTGGTCTATAAAGAGAATTCCAGGACAGCCAGGGCTACATAGAGAAACCCAGAAGGAGAGGTAGAGGTAGCATTTGAACCCAGATCATCCTAGTTCAAGATTAGGATTTAATGACCACACTACATAGATCAGAACTTTACAGACTGGCAGTCGCCAGAATCAGGAACAGGAAGGAAGGAAGCTTGCTGTTGTTCCTAGGCCCTGTGAGGAACCCGGGAAGGTGAGTCTCAGGGAAGACAGACAGGCTGAGGGCCACAGCTGACCACAGCCTGCAGACTTCCTGGATTCCCTGGCTAAGGACTGAAAGACAAGGAAGGTGAAATTCCTCCAGGAAGAGAGCACATTTTTGAGAAATTTTTGTCTTTGTTGGGTCATCTTTGATTTTAGACTCTGGGCATCTTTCTAGAGTTATAAAGAACATTGAAATAGACAAGAGGCCGAGCCTGGGTGGGTCTCTGTCTCTGTTTCTCTCCCTGTCTGTCCCTCTCTCTCTTTGTCTCTCCCTCTCCCTCCTCTCCCTCTCCCTCCTCTCCCTCTCCCTCCTCTCCCTCTCCCTCCTCTCCCTCTCCCTCTCTCCCTCTCCCTCTCCCTTTTCCTCTCTCCCTCTCCCTCTCCCTCTTTCCCTCTCCCTCTCCCTTTTCCTCTCCCTCTCTCTCTCTGCCAAGTGGGGAGACCTACTCTGATTTGGAAAGTGAGAGCCTTTTGCCCTGAAGTCAGGTCACCTTTTTTTCTGACCGAGAAGCAGCAAGCAAGCCCCTCACTGGAACCTTTTTCCCTCTCCCCTGCAGCTCATTGGGGCCTGAGAGAAGGTTAGGGATTATGGTTGCTTGTTGCTCTGGCAGAGGACCCAGCTTTGGTTCCCAGCATCCATATATGGTGGTTCACAACCATGTGTAACTATACTTCCAGGGCACCCAATGACTTCTTCTGACTCCCTGGGCATCAAACAAACAAATACGCATTGTATGTATGGCACACACACATGTAAGCAGGCAAAACACTAGTACACATACAAATATTAACAAATGCTTAAACAGAAGTTCAGTATATAAGCAACTCAGCATTTTCAGATCTTCTATATGAATGAAAAAAAAAAAAGGCAAAGAAAGGACCTACCTGTTCCTAAGTACGGTGGAGGAGAAAGGTTACTGTATATATGTGGGAGAGCATAGTTAGAGGCAGAGACTTTTAGGAGAGAGCCCAGAGTAGACATGATCCTGACTCATGTGGCAAGAGTGGGAGGGGACGGGAGAGAGGGAACCAGGTGAGCAGCCAAGAGGTTCATGGGTACAAAGAGAGCTGGTAACCAAATGGCCAGCCCCCTAGGCTGCAGAGTTCAGGGTATCCAGTAGGGTATGCCAGCCAGGAGGGCCCTGGAACAGGTAGGGGCTGAGCCTGGCGGTGGTAACACACGCCTTTAATCCTAGCACTTGGGAGGCAGAGGCAGACAGATTTCTGAGTTCGAGGCCAGCCTGGTCTACAGAGTGAGCTCCAGGACAGCCAGGACTACACAGAGAAACCCTGTCTCGAAAAACCAAAAAAAAAAAAAAAACAAAAAAACAAACAAACAAAAAAAAAAAAACCAAAAACAAAAACAAAAAAAACAAACAAAACAAACAAACAAACAAACAAAAAAACCCAAAAACCAAAAAAACAAACAAACAAAAAAAAACAGGTAGGGGCTGAGAGGTGAGAGAGAACAGGAGGCCAGAGTCTGCTCTGATATGCTAAATAGGCACTGCAGCCTTTTGTCCCAGATTTGAAACCTAACACTATGAAAGGCTTTTAAGGGGACATCCTAAGATTTGATTGTCAAACTACCACTTTTGAGCTTGGGAAAAGGGTCAGAGCCTCAGTGGCTTCATCTGTAGAACGGGGGCTATTCGGTTCAGCCTACAAGCATGAGGCAAGTGCTGACCGAGGAAAGAAGGGGCAAGAATTGTGTCATGCAACGGGCATTTCATGGACATCTGCTCCTGTGTGCCAGGCACTGTTAGTGGCTGGAAAGCAAACACCCTGCCTAGGTTCTCTGTGAGCTACTAAAGGAGAGAGAGACTCACTCAACCAACATGGCAAGAGGCTTGCTACTGCAGAAGTTGATTCCTAGGGCAGCAAACACAGTTCTGGAGGAGGGAATGGGGTGCGGACATGGTTCAGAAGGTTCTATACCTGTCGTTCTCAACCTATGGGTCATAACCTCTTTGGCAAACCACCATCTCCCAAGATATTTACATTATGATTCATAACAGCAGCAAAATTACAGTTATGAAGTAGCAACAAAAATAATTGTATGGTTGGGGCGGGGTCAGCATAACGTGGGGAACTGTGTTAAAGTGTTGAAGGATCAGGAAGGCTGAGAACCACTGGTCTATAGGCAGCATGTGGTGGGGGAGACAGGACACTTTCCTCAGTGGTGTGGCAACTAGTGAGTTGCTCACGCTTCTGTCACTAACCCGCCCTCACTAAATGCTCCTGTAAGCAGCTCCACTGACCGCATCAGCTCACTGCTGGCTGGGTTTTTGTCAAATTGATATATGCCTAACTATGTCTGGGAAGAGGGAATCTCACTTGAGAAGATGCCTCAGAAGACTGGCCTGAAGAACTTGGTGTGGTGGTGCAAGTCTTCCTTTAATCCCAGCACTCGGGAGGCAGAGGCTAGTGGATCTCTGTGAGTTCGAGGCCAGCCTGGTCTACAAAAACGAGTCTAGGACAGCCAAGGTTATACAAAGAAACTCTGTCTCAAATAACCAAAAAAAGATTGTCTCGAAGACAAGTGCCTGTCACTGGGTATGGTCCTACCCGTGCCTGGGCAGGTGGGTTGGGGTCTATAAGAAAGCAGGCTGAGAACGCCATGGGGAGCAAGCCAGTAAGCAGCCTTCTCACATGGTCTCTGCTTCAGTTCCTGCATTGAAGTTCCTGCTTAGATTTCCCTTAGTGGTGGAGCATGACCTGGGAGCTGCAAGCTAAGACCTATCCTCGTATCTTCCTTTAGTCACGATGTTTATCAGAGCAGTAGAAATCCTAACTAGACAGACAGACAGACAGACAGACACACACACACACAAGTGCCAAACTAGTACAGATGCCAAAATAAAACTAGGAAGTTCCCATACAAGGCCCACTCAGAAAGAACTGCTCAAAAGTCAGCTGTACACGTCACAGGCAGTGGTCTGTGCACCCAGCAGCTCTGGTAGGGCCTAGCAGCCTGCACGTATCCTGATCCCAAGCAACTGCTGGGCCACAGCACACACTTTGAGCAATGAGGAGCACACGTGGAGGCCACTCGGATGTCCCTAATGTTGGGCATTGTAGGACTACACGACACCTTCCTGGTCCTTGGAGTCTAAGTGTCAATATTAGTGGTTCCACACCCCGCCCCCACCCCCAGCTTATCCTCAGCTGTGAAACATGGGTGTTATCTGCCTTCTAGTCTTCCCTCTTCTGGGCTATAAATGCTTGTGGTGTTTTCTCCTCCCATATTTTATACCAAACTCCCTTTGAAATATCAGGCTGGGTCTATGAGACAGCTCAGTAGGTAAAGGCACTTGCTGCAAAGCCTGGTGACCTGTGCACCTAATTCCATTTTAAGAACCCGCATGGGCCAGGCGGTGGTGGTGCACGCCTTTAATCCCAGCACTTGGGAGGCAGAGGCAGGTAGATTTCTGAGTTCGAGGCTAGCCTGGTCTACAGAGTGAGTTCCAGGACAGCCAGGGCTACACAGAGAAACCCTGTCTCGAAAAACAAAACAAAACAAAACAAAACAAAACAAGAACCCGCATAGTAAGAGGAGAGAACAGACTCGTGTGTTGCCTTCTGCCCACAGGTGTGTGATACACGAATCCTCTACCACCATCACATACACAGAAAAATGAATTAATTGAATTAAATGAATGAATTAATGCTTAAAAAGGTCCCAGGTGTGGTGGTTTGAAAAGGTATGGCCCCTGTGTTTGAATGCTTGGCCCCAGGGAGTGGAGTGGCACTATTAGGAGCTGTGGTCTGTCTACTGGAAGAGGTATGGTCTTGTTTGAGGAAGTGTGTCACTGTGGAAGTGGGCCTCTGAGGTTGTATAAGCCTGGCCAGTGTGTCACAGTCTCCTGCGGCTGCCTGCAGATCAAGATGTAGACCTCTCAGCTCCTTCTGCACCATGCCTGCCTGCATGCCGCCATGCTTCCTGCCATGATGATAATGGACTGAACCTCTGGACCTGAAAGCCAGCCCCAATTAAATGTTGTCCTTATAAGAGTTGTCCTGATCATAGTGTCTGTTCACGAAGTAAAACCCTAACTAAGAAACCAGGTGTGATAATTCACTCTTGTAACCCCTCAACTTAGGAGGCTTATTGTAATTTCAGGCCAACTGGGTTACAAGCATAAAACTTTGGTTTAAAAAATAAAAATAAAAAAAAAAAAAAAGAAAAGGTCAGGTTTGATAAGAAAGGAGTTCCTCTTCCCTTTTTCTTTCTTTTTGATTAGAATTTCATCCTGTAGCCCAGGCTGCCCTGGAACTCATTATGTAGCACAGGCTAGCATCAAACTGACAGAGATCCTCCTGCTTCAGCTTCCCAAGCGTTGGGATGACAGATGTCAGCCACAATATCCTATATGCCCTTTTCTTTCTCCTTCCTGAGGTGCTAGGGGTTGTACCCAGGGACTCAAGAATACAGGCAAGAACTCTACAGTTGAGCTACACCCCAAACCCCGAAAGTTCTTTCCCTACTGCAGGCCATCTCCACTATGATCAGAGTGTCAGAGACAGGAAACCGTGCTGGAAAAGATTACTTCTTGCTGACCTGACACAAAATGCTGATATTAAAGGAGATAACACTTAGCTGACAGTGAAGGGTGTGAACCCCACCACTTCAGAGGTGACTACAGATGAGTCAACCCGCTAGAGAACATGAAACCCTATGGTATATATGTGACAGAATCGTCAATAGTGGTTCCTCAAAAATTTGACAACAATCTCAGTATTTAAAAAAAAAATAAACAGCAAAAAGAATTGAGACAGCTTCTCACTCTGTAGCCCAGGCTGGCCACAAACTCCAGGTAGTCCTTCTACCTCAGCCCCCTAAGAAGTAGAATTACAGACATGAGCCACCACAACTGGCTAACGTCCTCGAGTGTATCGTATTATCAACAATGACTTGGGAAGCTCAAATAAACTTTATCTTGTTGCTTTTTTTTTTTTTTTTTTTTAAAGTCTGGGTTTCATTAAGTAGCCTTGGTTGGCTTTGAACTTATGTAGACCAACCTGGCTCAAACTCATGACATTCCTGCCTCACCTTCTAAGGTGTGAGGATTACAAGTGTGTCTGACCCACAGAGTCCAGCTTGAAATAACGCTTTTCTAGTTTCCGGCATTCACATGGGGGAGCTCACAAACCCTATAACTGCAGGTCCAGGAGACTGGATGCCACTGGCCTCCAAGGGCACCTACATGCACAGACCCCTCTCCCCATATAGACACACACACACACACACACACACACACACACAGGCACACACACAGACACAGGCACACACACAGACACACACACACAGACACACACACACAGACACACACAGACACAGACACAGACACAGGCACACACACAGACACAGACACACACAGACACACACACAGACACAGGCACACACACACACAGACACAGGCACACACACACAGAGACACAGGCACACACAGACACACACACAGACACAGGCACACACACAGACACAGGCACACACACAGACACAGACACACACACAGACACAGACACACACACACAGACACAGACACACACAGACACACACACAGACACACACACAGACACACACACAGACACAGACACACAGAGACACAAGCACATACTCACTCACACAGACACAGTTAAAAATAAATCTTGGGGCTAGAAAGCTGGTTCAGCAGTGAAGAGGGGGTTCAGTTAACAGCACCCACATGGTGGCTCACAACTACCTTGAACTCCGGTTCTTTGGGATCTGACGTTTTTGTCTGGCCCCTTCAGCTCCTGGATGCATATGAACACATGCAGACACATACACACATACAGATAAATAAATAAATGAATCTTTAAAACATATTTTTGTTTTTGTTTTGTTTGTTTGTTTTTTGAGACAGGGTTTCTCTGTGTAGCCCTGGCTGTCCTGGAACTCACTCTGTAGACCAGGCTAGCCTTGAACTCAGAAATCCTCCTGCCTCTGCCTCCCAAGTGCTGGGATTAAAAGCATGCGCCACCACTGCCCGGCTAAAACATATTTTTAAATAACCTTTTTGCTAAGCTGTCAATCATTCTATCAATTTATGTACAAACATATATAGTTTTTTTTTTTTTTTTTTTTGAGGCAGTCTCTTCTTTAGGTAGACCAGGTTAGAGATCTGCCTGCCTCTGCCTCTGAAGTGCTGGAATTAAGTGTGTGCACCACGCCTGACTAATTTGTTTTATTTTAAGTAAAGTATAACATGGGGGCTGACATGGTGGCACACGCCTATACTCCCAGCACTTGGGAGGCAGAGGTGGCAGGTGGATCTCTCAGTTTGCGGCCAGCCTGATCTACAGAGTGAGTTCTAGGACAGCCAGGGCACCAGAGAAAAACACTATTTTGAAAAAATTATCAGCATAATATGAAAATGTAACAAAAGAGTAAGAGGTTTAACAGGGGCAGAGAACCAGGCAAATGATGCATGCCTACAATTTTAGTCCCATGAAGGTAGATGTGAGAGTTCATAACTATCCTTGGCTATTTATCAACTTGGAGGCTAACCTGGGCTACATCAATATCTTTCCAAGGAATAAAGAAAAATCAATAAACTCTCACAAAAAGCAGGACAGTGTACAACTATAGTTGCAGCATTTCAGAGGAGCCAGGGGCCATGACTTCAAGGTTACTTCCTGGTCAGTCTGAAGCCAGCATGGACTACATAGACATGTTTGCAATAAAAAAATAAACAAGAATAAAATTCGAGCAGGCTTGGTGATTCCTGCTTCTACTTCCAGCACTTTGGAGGAAGAGGTGGGTAGGTCTCTCTGAGTTGAGGTCGGTCTGGAATACACAGTAAGTTCCAGGACAGCCAGGAATACATTGTGAGACTTTGTTTCAAAAATAAAATAAAATCATGAATCAATTCTGTAGTCCTTGAAAGCATGTGATCTCCAATGTTTAATGTGGACTGAAATCGCAAACCTACCGCTTGCTGGCCATGTACTGTGTAGTCTGAGGCATGGTGCTTAACCTGCCTGAATCTTAGATTTGTCTTTGACCCAAATCTTGCAGGGTTGTCCCAAGGAGTCAGTAAACTATATGTAAGGTACTTGCTCTGTGGCCCTCTCCTCCAGCTTGTGGTAAAAGAACAACGAAGACAGTGGCTGGTCACTTAAGGTCACAGAGCTGAAGGGACATCCTTCAGGAAACCTGCATGTCAAGTTTATATTAATAATTTTACTTCCTCTCACTTGTCTGTGTCTTTCAAGGCAGGAAATAGATCCTTGAGGGTTGGTACATGTATGTACTCATGTGTTGTATGTTCACGTGCACATGTGTATGTGTGGGGTGCATGTATCCATGCACACACAGTAGCTACCTACTTTCCTTTTTTAATTTCTTTTTTTCTTCCTTTTTGAGACAGGGGTCTCACAATGTAGCCCAGGCTGGCCTTGAACCCACAGAGATGAGTCTGCCTCTGCTTTCCAAGTGCCAAAACTAAAGTGTCAAAACCACATCTGGTTCCATCTTTTACTATTATCATTATTATTATCGTCATCATTGTTATTTACTTTTAATTAGGTGTGGATATATGTGTGCCTGTGTGTGGGTTTGCACACGTAAGCCCATGGGGAGAATCAGACGCCCCCAGTTGGAGTTAGAGGTGACTGTGAATCACTCGATATGGGTACTGGGAACTGAACTCGGATTCTCTGCAAGAACAACAAATACTCTAACACACCGAGCTGTCGGCAGCTTCTCAACCGTATGTTTTCAGAGACAGTTCTCTCGCTGGTCCTGCTGCCCATCCACTTGGCTAGGCTGTGCCAACGAATACCAGGAACCCTCCTGTCCCCCATCTCTGGAATGCTGGAATTAGAAGTGTGCCCCCCTTTTTAAATAGAAGCATTATTTTATCTTAGTCTCCCAGTGATCCTACTCAGTAAGGGTTTATTGTCTCCATTTTGTGGCTAAAGAAACAGTGACCCAGAGTCACTTTGGATCTTACATAGAAAGAAAACTACCAGAGATGGTGTACACCTGTAATCTCAACAGCACTGCAAGGTTAAGGCCAGCTGAGGCGGTGTGCCAAGACCCTGCCATAATACATACATACGTACGTACGTACATATTTGTTGTTAAATAATATATGTTAATGCACACAAAGTTGTTTGTAAAGATAGCAGGAACAGAGCCTGGAAAGTTCTCAGCACAATGATAAGGAAACTACAAAATATTAAATAAACAAACAAACAAACAAATCTCTACAATGCTGAGGATGCTACTAAATATATAAACAGACAGACAGACAGACAGACAGACAGAGCCAATGCATTCTTGAGGCAGATGTAGGAGGCTAGTGAGTTCTAGGTTAGCCTGGGCTAAATAAACTGTTTTAACAGATGAGTGAAATAAAGCTGATGGGTCGGGAAGATGGTCCCTTGGATAAAAACACTTTCCACACAAGCTTGATGACCTGAGTTTAATTCCTAGAACCTCGAGTGGAAGGAGAGAACCTCAGAATAAGCACGACATGAGACACGCACGCCCACAGTTCCATGTCCACAGTACACAGACACACTCACAGTTCCATGTCCACAGCACACAGACATACTCACAGTTCCATGTCTACAGCCCATGGACACACGCCCACAGTTACATGTCCACAGTGCACTGACACAATCCTAACACAGTAAAGAAAGAGATGGGGCATGCCTGGCGTCCTGTGCTGCACGCACTTTCTGTAAGTAAGCTTATTAGTGTATTTTAAGCAATGAAAGGTTCCTGTGGCTTCAGGGGCATTTCTTCCTAGCTATGATCTCTCTTGTTTACAACATCAGGAAAGTTGTATAGAATACATGGGAATTACTACCCTGTGGCCAGAGCTCAGACAGCCCTGGCTCTTGATTCCCCAGTCATAGGCCCTACCCACGTAGCTTGGATAAGACCTTAGCTCCTCAAAGTGTCTACCTTACTCCTCAATACAATGCTGGCTGGGGCTGGTGAATGGCTCACCAGGCAAAGGTGTTTGCTGCCATGCCTGATGACCCTGTGTCCCTGCTATATACAGAGAGATGAGAACTGACTTTCAAAAGTTGTCCTTAGATCTTCACAGGGGTGCTGGTGTGGGTGCCTACCATCATGAACATAATAAGTAAATAAATAATGTAATAATTTTTTTCAGTGTTTGCCATTAATATCACATAAGGTCATTTGTAGTGATAGCTGGAACAGAGCCTAGGAAGTGCTCAGAACCCAAGCTGAGGATGCCACCAATAAGAAAGCACCATGGGTGTGATTCATCTGATGGTCTTGGGTCTTCTTGCCAGTTTAGGCCTGAGGTGTCAGAGGGAGGATGGGGTGTGTGCATCTGTAGTCCAGAGGTTGACATGTAGTGTCTTCCTCTAGTGTCTCAGATGGCTTTTCCTCCTTCCTTTGAAGACAAAGTCTCTTATTGATTGTCTAGACTAACTGGCCAGCAGGCTCTGCAGGTACATCTGCCTCTACCCATCCATCTGTTCGAGTGTTACAGAGACCAGCACCTGATAGCTTATGTGGGTCCTGGGGATCCAAATTCAGGTCCCCATGCTTGCACAGCAGGCCCTTTATCTGCTGAGGGTCTCCTAGCCCCTGAAAAGTAGAACATTAAAGGAAATACTTGAAAGGGGCATTGGGTTGAAGGGAAAGGGGAAAGAGACGGGATGAATGGTCCTCGGTACTCCAGATGGCCACAGCGGGCGGCACGTGGCTTGAGCTGGGAAGATGGCCCCACCCTTCCCTGCCCCTCCAACATACATCTGGGAAATGTCAGTGAGACACTGGGCTGGAAAACACTAAAGAATGCTACAGTAGTACCCAGAGAGGGGATTGCAAGTACTTCTGAAATGCATCCCAAATCTCCTATCTCAGCAGGCTATGCCAAATCCCTGCTGAACAGCGATGGTCTGTTTTTCCCTTTCTCCACCCTGGCACCGTTACTAATCAGAACTTCCTCTCCTGCTCAAGTGGTTTCTCCAGGCCTCCAATTCCAGCCTCGGAAAGCCCTTACACAAAGAAGTAAGCTGATAAATCCAACTGCATTCCTACCATTTCTCTCTCTCTCTCTCTCTCTCTCTCTCTCTCTCTCTCTCTCTCTCTCTCTGAAAAAGAATACAATAAAAATGGAAGGAACCCCAATGTCCCATCTGTAGAATGTTCTGTAAATGAACCATTGGGGAGTGTGTGTGTGTGTGTGTGTGTGTGTGTGTGTGTGTGTGTGTGTGTGACTATGGATGCTGCAGGGAATACATGTGGAGGCAGGACAACTCTCAGGAGTCCGCAGGTCGCTCTTCTCCCCACCTTCAGTAAGTCAAGGTCTCTTGTGTCATTTCTTCTCAATGCTAGATGGCCAGCAAGCTTACAGATGATTCTCCTGTTGCTGCATCATCCTGTAGGAATCACAGATGTGTACAGCATTTGTGTTTTTAATGTATATTTGGGGAACTGAAGTCGGGTTCTCAGGCTTTTGAGTTCTGTGTGGATCTAGCATCTTACTACTTTTCCTTTGTTTTGTTTCTTGTTTGTTTGTAGAGATGGAGGTCTCTCTAGGTAGATCAGATTGGCCTTGAATTTGCAGAAATACACCTACATTTGCCTGCTAAGAGCTGTAAGTAAAGCTGTGCATGGCTATATCAGGGCCCATTTTGTTTTATGTTTTGAGGCAGGGTCTTATGTAGCCCAGGCTGACCTCAAACTTATGCTGTGTGTGTGTGTGTGTGTGTGTGTGTGTGTGTGTGTGAGAGAGAGAGAGAGAGAGAGAGAGAGAGAGAGAGAGAGACTGTGTGGTTGCACATGTGTGCTTATTCATAGAGGACAGAGGACAACTTTACGTCTGTCCACAAAAACATCATCCATGTCCCTTCACACGGGGTCGCTCACTGGCCTGGAGCTCACTTAGCTTTCCCTAGGCTAATGGCTGGCCAGTGAGTCCCAGTGGGCTCCAGTCTCTGCCTCCCTAGCTCTGGGATTGCAGGCATACACCATGCCAAGGTTTTTACCTGGGTTCTGGGGATCAACCGCAGACCCTCAGGCTTGCATGGGTCATGAGTGGTCTCTGAGTCCCCACTACTCCGTGGGTTTGTTTCTGACTTTGAACTTTTCAACTTATGATTTTTCTTGTTTTTATCTCCCAAGTACTGAAATTACAACTGAGAACCAGTATGCGTAGTTTGTGTGGCCTCAGGGATGGAGCCCAAGGCTACATCCATGCTAGACAAACACTCTGCCAACTGAGCCGTATCCCACCCCAAATCTATCATTTTCATAATATTGGATATGACCACGTTTTAAAATTATTTTAATTATGTTTACATGTGTGTCTATGTGATGGCATGAAAATGTGACTGCAGGTCCTCTCAGAGGCCAGAGGTGTCAGATCCCCTAGAGTTAGACATAGGTGCTGGGAAGAGAAGTAGGGTCCTCTAGATCACTGAGCAATCTCTCCAGCCCTAATGATCTATATGCTTTGAATGAATAATTAAAGCAGCCATGAGGCCTAGGGGGCAGAACACAACACATGTCTGTGTCCACAATATTCTGAACATAAACAATCTTGTCTGAAAACACCCTCAGCACTCATGAGGTCCCTGGTTCAGCCAAAAAAAATGGATGAATGTGTGGAAGGATAGATGGATGGAAGGATGGATGGATGGAAGGAAGGATGGAAGGATGAATGGATGGATGGAAGAAAGGATGGATGGGTGGATGGATAAAAGGATAGATGGATGGATGGAAAATTGGATGGAAGGAAGGATGAATGGATGGAAGGAAGGAAGGATGGATGGATAGATGGATGGATGGAAGGAAGGAAGGATGGATGGATGGAAGGATGGAAGGAAGAAAGGATGGATGGATGGATGGATGGATGGATGGATGGATGGATGGATGAATGGATGGATGGATGGAAGGATGGAAGAAAGGATGGGTGGATAGATGGAAGGATGGATGGAAGGAAGGATGAATGGATGGCTGGAAGGATAGATGGATGGAAGGATGCAAGGATGGATGGAAGGAGGATGAGTGAATGGATGATAATTAGAACTACCATGGACACAGAACAGGGTCATGGTTACCAGTGTGAGTTCTGGACTTGAGTTTGGTTTGATTTCCAGATGTCTGATGTACCAGCTGTGTGGCCTTGTTAAGTGTCTCTCTGCTTTAGAACAATAATAACAGTATCTCCTTCCATAGCCAGACTCCCTGCCTGCTTTATCTGTTTTGCTTTGTTTTGTTTATGGTGCTGGGAATGGAAGCCAGGGTCTCACACATGCTAGGCAAGTCCTCCTCTACCTCCAGTCCCTGACCGGTTTAATTTCGGGTTCTGTTATTTTTTAGCAGCTGTACAATCTGAGAGAGGTGGGTGGGCAGTTCTATCCCTTGCCTATTTTCTCAGCTATTGGCAGGATATCACACACAAGGATTGGCGGGTGAGAGGTTTTCTTTCCCTTTAATGTGTGTGTGTATGTGTGTCCATATACCACATGTATTTATTTGGGTGCCCTCCAAAGTGGACGAGAATCTTCTGGGGTTGAAGTTACAGGCAGCTGTGAACTGCCTAACACAGGTTCTAGGAACAGAACCTCAGTCCTTTGTCCGTAAGAGCCACCCCCCCCCCCTTGTGTTTTGTTTAAAGACAGAGTCGCATGTAGCTGTGAGTTGTCTTCATGCTTTCTATGCAGTCAAGGATGACTTTGAACTCCCGATCCTCCTAGATCTACCACTCTCGTCCTGGGATTACACGTCTGAGCCACCACAGCCAGACCCTCTGAAAGGAAGCAGCTGGAGCTCACTTTGGTCTGCTTGGGAAAGATTAAGCAGAGCTCAGAACACCATACTTGTTGGCCACAGGGTTCAGCTCATCTGCAGTTCTACAGAAAACCCACTGCCAGTTTGCAGGGAGGCCTTGATGAAGGGTCCCCAGTGCCCACGTTATTATTCAACAACAGCCCAAGTTAGAAGGGTCACAGAGAGGCAGCCACCTGTTGAACCACAACTTAGTTCACTTCCCATCCTAACTCTTCTTCTGGTAAACTCTGGCACTACTTCAACTGAACCCTGAAAGGGACTTGGGGTACAAAGATAATTGGCCCATCTGGTATTCTGCACCTGTCAGGGTCTCACGTAGTTTAATCTGGCCTTGAAGTTGCTAGGTAGTTGAGGATGGCCTTCAACATTCCGATCTTTAGGAGACAGTCTCTACCTCATAAGTGCTGGGTCCACTGGCGTGTGTCATCATGTCTGGCCTACTGGTGTCCCACAGTTCTCTGCATAGAACAGACTTGGGGTAATTCATATCACACATTATGTTTTTTTAAAATATTGTGTATGAAGCCTGGCAGTGGTGGCGAACGCCTTTAATCCCGGTATTCAGCAGGCAGAAGCAGGCAGATCTCTGAATTCCAAGCCAACCTGGTTTTCAGAAAGAGTTCCAGGACAGCCAGGACAACACAGAGAAACCATGTTTCAGAAAACAAAACAAAACGATAGAGAGAGAGAGAGAGAGAGAGAGAGAGAGAGAGAGAGAGAGAGAGAGAGAGAGAGAGAGTGTGTGTATTCGATATGTGTCCAGCCTGTATGAACCATGGAGAGCAGGTCAGAAGACAACACTGTAGGGTCGGTTCTCTTCTTCCCTCATGTGAATTCTGGCGTCTGAGCTAAGGTTGCCTGGCGTTCATGACAAGTGCCTTTAACCCTTGAGCCTTCTCAGCAGCCTCCCTTCTATTTTCTAGATATTTATTTTCTGTGTATGGGTGTTTTGCCTGCATCTGTGTATGTTGTACCACATGCATGCCTGGTACCCACAGAGGCCAGAAAAGGGTGTTGGATTTGCTGGAGCCAGAATTACAGGTAGTTGAGTCGTCTTGTGGGTGATAAGAATAAAACCTGGGTTCTCTGGAAGAGAAGCCAATTCTCTTAACCACTGAACCATCTCTCCAGCCCCATACTCTTCTTAAAAAAATTTAAACAGACATGATGATTATTAATTTACACAGATAATGTTTAGTCATTTATTAGTAACAGTGGTGTTTTACTCTCCTTATTTATTTATTTATTTATTTATTTATTTATTTATTTATTTAAGCTAGGGTCTCTCCTGCTGCCCATGCTGGTCTTGGACTCCAGGATTCATGCCATCTCTTCCCACATGGGCCTCCTGGGTAGGTGGGACTACAGGTGTGCATCATGTGTTCAACACTGCTTAACTACTTTACAACATACTTTCTCCTCACTAAAGGATTTCAGTCTCATAAGAACACTGGGAGACCCTGCGTGGGCGTGGTGATCCATGCCTGTAATCTAAACCTGGGAGGTTGATACATGCCAGCTTGGGCTTCAAAGTGAGTTCCCAGCCATCTGGAAATGGAGTGAAACCTTGTTCCAAACATCCTAAAGAAAAGAGAAAAAAAAAAAAAAAAAGCTGGGGGCGGGGTGGGGAGGGAGGCAGGGCAGGGCTGGAATGATGGCTCAGTGACTAAGGCCTACCTGTAGTGCTCCTGCCAAGAACCCACCTTAGGTTCCCAGGACCCACGCTGGGAAGTTTACAACTGCTTATATATAGCTCAGCTCCAGATCTGATGCCCAATCCTGGCCTCCACAGGCACCGCACCCACACCCGTACACATGTGCATAATTAATTTTTCAAAATCTTATAAATTTTAAAGAAAGAAAAAAGGGGCAAACAAATGAACAAAAGAAACAAAAATAAATAAATAAAAATTTAAGTTGGGGGAATAGGGCTCTAGCTGCTGACAGAGTCCCTGCCAAGCATGGGAGAAGCCTTGAGCTTGATCCCCAGCCAAGTGCTGGGACTAGAGGCATGTGCCACCACACCAGACATGCTTGTTAATTTGAATGTGTGAATGCATGCCTGGTGTTTGGGGGGGGGGGAGTGAGACAGGGCAGCAGTCCCTAAAACACACTGAATCATAGTCGGACAGGTGTATGCAAAAAGACCAAACTCAGCGGCGGGGAGAAAGATGCAATGAGCCATTCATTACTCTCTGGTCTCCACGGAAAGGGCTCATGTTTGCAGGTGACTCAATGGGGGGTGGGGGGAAGAAGAAGCCTGTTACCCTCTCAGAGAACCTTCTTCAACCAGATTATTCACCCTCCCCAAGACTAGTTCCAGAAATTTACATTTCAAAGACTAAAAAAATTTCCCCCCAATATTTGGAGACCAAGAAGTAAGGTTATTTGCCAAGTAAAGTTCTTAGGGAAAGAAACTAATATGTATCTATGTACGCATGTATGTATGTATGTATGTGTGCATGTATGTGTATATATGTATGTAGACATGTATGTATGTATGCGTGCATGTATGTGTATATATGTATGTAGACATGTATGTATGTATGCGTGCATACATTTATGTATAAATGCATGTCTCCTTTAGCAAATACTTAGAGCAAAGGTAAATATGATAAATAAAATTAATTTTCTATACTTTAAAAACTCAGGGGGCTGGAGTGACGGCTCACTGGTTAGCAGCACTAGTTCTGCAGAAGAGCCTGGTTTAGTTCCCAGCACCCACATGGCAGCTTAAAGCCATCTTGTAACTCAAGTTTCAGGGGACCCTTTACCTCTAAGGCACCAGGCAGACATGTGGTGCACATACATACAAACACTTATAAAATAAACAAGGAAATACTAAAGAAGAAAAGACTCACACAAACAAAACAACCCTGAGGGGCCGACAAGGTGGCACACAGGGTTTAAAAGCACCAGCTGCACAAACATGACAACCCTAACCTTGTCAACCCTAGCACTTACAGGGGAAAGAGAACTGGCTTCCAACCTCCACATATGCACCATGGCATGGTGTCCCCACACTCATATAGACACACACACACAAATACACACACACACACAAATACACAGATACACACAGACAGGCAGGCAGGCAGACAGACAGTACTAAATAAAATCATATTAAAAATGTAAAAACAAATTTCAGACTGGGACTCATCTCTTGTAATCTCAGCACTTGGAAAACAGAAGAAGAACCAACATTTTATTTTTGTTTTTTGTTTTTATTTTCTTTTGTTTTCAGTGTGGGCTAGTGTGAGCCATAGCCTGTGTGTCAAGGTCAGTAGTCAGCTTTGTGGATTTGGGTCTCTCCTTCTACCTTAACACAGGTTTCAGGGGGAGAACTCAAGTCTTTAGGCTTGAGAGGCAAGCGCTCCACCCAATGGACCATCTGCCTGGCCCCAGGATCAGGAATTTCAAGATCATCTTTGGCCACACAGAGAGTTCAAGGACAGCCTGGGGTGCACTCAACCCCATCCTGGAAAAAACAAAACAAACAAAATATTTGACTTGATGAAAACTGATTTGAAATCAGTCTTCTCCTGGGGTCTCGACTGGTCATGCTACCACTTTCAAAAATGTCTTCAGTGACAAACGTTTACAAATGTGTGTGTGTACATTACTTGGGTGTGTGCTTGCACGGGATGTGTGTGCAGGTGTGTGCACCCATGAGGAGAATGTTATGCTGGGCATCTTCCTCTACTGCTTTCTGCCTTGTTCCCTTGAGACAGTATCTTTACTGAGCCCGTGCTATGCTGGCGGTTGCCTGGCTGGTTGATTCTCTATCTCTGCCCCACACAGAGCGCTGGAGACACGGGTATGCATTGGGCTTTGTACAAGGAGGCTGGGGATCGGAACTCAGATCCTCATATTTGTGAGCTCTCTCAGAGACACCACATGAGATATATAATAATATAATAACATAATATATACATATGTATCTGCATTTTGTTTTCTCTTTTCTTGTAGTATTTTTATTTTCTTCTGGTTTTTTTCCCCCCAAAGACAGAGTTTCTCTGTATAGTCCTGGTCATCATGAAGTCACTCTGTAGACAGATTGGCTTTAAACTCAGAGATCTACCTGCCTCTGCCTCCTAAATGCTGGGATTAAGGGCTTGCATTACCAGGCCCAATTTGTCTCAGTATTTTTTTACACATACTCTTATTATTTATTAGGATTGCATGTATGTGAGCGCATGTGCCATGGCACACATATGGGGGTCAGAGAACAACTATGTAGAGGCAGTTCTTTCTACCATGTAGGTTGTATGTTCAAGATTTCCCTCTCTTCTTGATGGCAGGGAAAAGTCTTATTTCGAGAATAAAGTCTCATGTAGCCAGACTGGCCATCTTGAACTCAGCAAAAACACCAGGCTTGGGTCCCTGATCTCCTTCCTCTGCGTCTTGAGACCTAAGATTATAGGTGCGAGTGACCACACTCCAAGTCTTACTGCCTGTGTGATATCTTGTCCCCACTGTCTCCAGCACCCAATTATGTCTAGGTACTTTTAAAGGTTTATTATTATTATTATTATTACATTTAGTGTGGGTGTGTGTGTGAGAGAGAGTGTGCCGGGCAGTGGTGATGAAAGCCTTTAATCTCAGCACTTGGCAGAGGCAGGTGAATTTCTGAGTTCGAGGCCAGCCTGGTCTACAGAGTGAGTTCTAGCACAGCCAGGGCTACACAGAGAAACCCTGTCTCGAAAAAACAAACAAACAAAATAAATAAATAATAATAATAATAATAATAAAAGAAAAAAGAGAGAGTGTGTCTGCACATGCGTGGACAGAGAACGACTTGTTAGAGTCAGTCCTCTCCTACCATTATATGGGTCCTAGGGGTTTAACTCAACTCACCAGACTTGGCAGCAAACACCTTTACTTGTTCAGACATCTTCCCGGTCCTATTTACTTATTTGTTTGTTTGGTTTGGGGGCAGGGCCTCACTGTGCAGCTTTCGCTGGCCTGGGGCGAACATTCTGTTTATTTTTTCGACACAGTCTAACGCAGCTCTGACTCTCCTCAAATTCACTGTGTAGTAGAGGCTTGTCTGAACCACCTGATTTCCCACCCCGACCCGTGATGCTGGGAATATAAATACCCTCCACCATGTCTAGGTATCTACTGACCACATGCCTGGGCCACAAGCTTGCCAGTGTCCCCACCGGTCTGTCTCTTTCCTTTGCCTGGCTGTGTGGTGCCCATCTCTTCCCCCTGATGTGCTCCAGAAAAAGACCCAGTCAACAAACAACTCTTATGCAGCCGCCAACCTTTGTACTGTCACAAGGAACCTGTCAGATTAACCAGGAACTCCATAAAAAGAAACAAGCAATCTGGCCCTGAGCCAGAGACTGGGGAAACTAACATGGGATTGGGAGTGGGTGGCAGAGTAAAGATCCAGGTGGAAGGGAGTCACGTGATGGGCGTAAGGGTGTCACGTGATAGCCGGGGGACTAGAACAAGGGAAAGGAGTAGGGACCGAGGTAGAAGGTTTTTGAAACCCTGTCTCAAAAGATCCCCAATACCTCCCAAACAGCATTGCTCTGCATAGACCAATCTGGCCTCGAACTCACAGAGATCTGTCTGCCTTTGCCTCCCAACTGCTAGGATTAAAAGTGTGTGCCATCATGCCCAGGCCCTACATTTTCTTTCAACATAAGGTCTTATTACATAGGCCAAGATGGCCTACTGTGTAGCGTCAGCTGGCCTGGAATTCACCATTCTTCTACCTCAGCTTCCCGAGTCCTGGGATCATGGATCTATGGACTTTATTACACTAATGTGCTCAACCTAAAACTCCACGAGGAATCTGGAAACGGATGAAGGAGCTACACCATCCCATGTCGACAAGGGTCCAGGCTAGAATGCAAACCCATAACAATTCTGGCCCCTCCCTGCCATGGCTCTTAGGTCTTACAGTGACCCGATAAGATCTCTTCCCACAGGTGGGAGTTCTAAAACATTCTTTCAAGTTGTATGCCAAGCAAATAAATGGTTTTGAGAAACTTTTAAAGAAGTCGAACAAAATGATAATACCATATGCTAACTGGATATAGCAGCTCACAGCTGTGACCCTAGGACGTTCAGAGGCTCACTTTGAGCTTAAGACCAGCCTGGGCTAACGTGCTACCCTGCTTCAACAACAAAAGATAAAAAGAAATTATCACTGTGTAAAATTTATGAGTGATAAATGTCTGTAGTCTCAGCTATTCTAGGAGCTAAGGCAGGCCTGTCTGAGCTCAGGAGTTTAAGGCAGTTTAGACAACACAGTAAGACCCTATCTCAAAATTAAGTAAAGTGTGCCAGGCAGTGATGGTGCTCACTTTCAATCCCAGCTCTCGGCAGGCAGAGGCAGGTAGGTGGATCTCTGAATTTGAGGCCAGCCTGGTCTACAGAGTGAGTTCCAGGATAGCCAGGGGTATACTGAGAAACCTCTATGTGGGGAAAAAAAAAAAAAAAAAAAGCAAAACTGAAACCAAAACCAAAAAGTGTAAAGAGTCAGATACAATCAAACTGCTGAGGTGTCTACCCTAAGATCCTGACACCCCACATTTAGGACCCTACCTAAAAAGAAACCTTATGTCCACAAAAGGTTCAAACATGGGGCCAGTGAGATCACTCAACAGGTTAAGCTGCCTGCAGCCAAGCCTGATAATCTGAGCTCCACTCTCAAGATCTATATGGTAGGAAGACAGAGCTGACCTGACTGCCCAAAACTGACCTCTGACTTTCATGCATGCATTTGCACACATACACACATGTACAAAATGCACAGAAAAATGTAAGAAAAAAGACGAAAGACTTGCACAGGATGCTCATACATGTTTAAGAGCTCCAAACCGGAAGCAATCCAATGTCTGTCAACACCAGGACGGATAAACAAATAGCACATGTACAGCCATACATGGACATATACATTCCATATACTTGAAACATATACATTCCATATACATGAGACATATCCATACACATGAACATATGTGTGTACATTCCGTATACATGGATATGTGTACATATACACGTACATTCCATATACATGGACATATACACATACATTCCATACACATGGACATATATATGTACATTCCGTATATATGGATGGAATACACATATGCACACATCCCATATATATGGACATATACATTCCATACACATGAACATATACACATACATTCCATATACATGGACAAATACATGTATATCTCATATACATGAACATATACACACAATGGACATATACATCAGTGCAAACTGGCTCTAGGAAGAAACAAATTGCTTCTGCATACCACGTACAGGCTCAGCCAAACTGGATACAAAAAGAAAATATACTACAGGACCCTATGTAGTTGAAATTCTAAGTAAAAACAGTTTTAATTCTGGAGACGAGATGGAAACTGGTCCATAATGAGCTCCACAGAGCTTCCTAGGGTTATGGGAATGCCCTGAACTTTGATTTGAATGCTGGTGATGTGGGTGTTTATAGACTGTGGAGCTGTGTATTTTGTATTACGGAGGGTGAATAAAGAAAACCATTTATAAGATTCAAAAAGCTGCACAAATGGGGACTCTATAGCCTTAAATGCATACATTAGATATGCATTAGAAATTTTTATTTTGTGTTGTTTGTTTGTTATTTTTTGGTTTTTTTTTTTTTTGGTTTTTCGAGACAGGGTTTCTCCGTGTAGCCCTGGCTGTCCTGGAACTCACTCTGTAGACCAGGCTGGCCTCGAACTCAGAAATCCACCTGCCTCTGCCTCCCAAGTGCTGGGATTAAAGGCCACCAGTGCCAGACTAAAAAAGGAAATTTTAAAAAGATCTAAAATTGGGGCTGGAGAAATGGTTCAACAGTTAAGAGCACTGATTGCTCTTCCAGAGGACTGGGTTAAATTTGCAGCACCCATGGCAATTCACAACTGTCCATAACTCCAGTTCCAGGGGATCTGACACCTTCACATAAATGCACATAAAATAAGATTAAATGAATTATCTATTTAAGAAAGACTCTAGATTGGGGCTGCAGGTACAGCTCACTGTATAGGGTAAAGGGCCTACCCTATAATATCCATAAGTCCTAGATAGTGTACAAACTGAGGCGGAGGGGACCTAATTTGAAATCTTCCTGTGTTACAAACTGAGTTCAAGGCCAGCCTAGGCCACTTAGAGAGATCTGGTCTAAAACAAACAAAATGAAGATGTAAGGCTAGTGATGTAGACACTTGAGAGAAAGCTTCCTGACATGTGAGGCCTTGGGGTTCACCGCAGCACCTCACAAGTTAACCAGCTCTGGGGAGCTTGAACTGGCTCTAGATGAGCCCCAACCTCCAGGCCTGCCAACCTGAGCACAAGCCCCAAAACACACATGGTGAAAAGAAAGAGCCGACTCCCACAGGTCATCCATCCCCTGACCCATGCAAGTGCACACACGTGCACGTGAATACAGAAATAAATGCAAAACCCCCAAAGGACCCGAAGCCTAGAGAGCTGAAGCCATAGTGCTAGAGGGCTTGGCAAGGGTGCACCAGACCCTGGGTTCAGCTCCCGGTACCACACCAAAAAATAAACTCATCAACTAGATAACAGACAGGTTGGCCTCAAAGTCAACAGAGACCTTGCCTGGGATTAAAGGCATATGTCATCATGCCTGGTCTGATTTGTATTTTTTTTTTTTTTTTTTTTCGAGACAGGGTTTCTCTGTGTAGTCCTGGCTTCCTGGCTGTCCTGGACTCACTCTGTAGACCAGGCTGGCCTCGAACTCAGAAATCCGCCTGCCTCTGCCTCCCAAGTGCTGGGATTAAAGTGATTTGTATTTTTTAATGAGCCAAGATCTTAATTTGTTACCCAGCCTTACCTCAAAGGCCAAGACTCAAGAGATCCTCCAACCTTAGCTTCCCATGTCACTGGGATTCTGTCACTTGCAACCATACCTGCAATGCAGTATAATTCATTCGTTCATTCACTCACTCACCCATTCCTTAATTCTGTGCTTGATTTATCAGATTTATCAACTTTGGATTGTCCCCCCCCCCCCCCCCGCTCCCCTCGCACTGGGGTCTGAAGCCAGGGCCTCACACATGTTAAACAAGTGTTCAATGTCCTCAGTCCTAACACTTTGTTTGCTTTAGGGTCTCCCTAAGTTGGTCAGTCTTGCTCTGATCCCAGGATCAGAAACTGGGCAGGATTTGAAACTGGGCCCCTCCTGCCTCAGTCTGCCCACTAGCTGGGGTTATAAACCTTGTACCCATGGGCTGCTGGCCTGTGTAAAAGAAACCATGGAAAGAAGAAAAGACTGGAATTCGAGTTTGATGGACAGGCTGCTTGCTGGGTAGCCCTGAGGGTGGTTAGTCAGGCAGGTCCAATTACAGTGAGGACTGGGGTGAGGACTGGGGTTTTGTCAACGACTGAGACGACTCTTAGAAAGCCTGGTGACCATGACCTTTAGGAAGGCAGGTTTTTATAGATGGAGAGGGGCTGAGGCTGAATGCAGGGAGCTCAGTAGTGAATAAGGAAGTAGTCCCAGATTGGAAAGCACCCAAGTGGGTAACAATCAGACCCTGACTAAACAGCCCCAGTACCATCTCCAGAAGAAGCGATTCTGTGTGCACACACAGACGGGCTTCCCAAATTAGGTGACGTAAAGCATTTGAAGACACAAAATGGCATTTACAGAGATTACAATGATGAAAGGGCATGCGTGTGCTGCGAGCCCGGGAGAGGCCGGAGAAGATGGAGCCCTGCTTGCTGAGGCTGAGTTAAGGTCTCCGGATCTTCTTTTTGGGGAGGGTGTCCACTGGCAAACAAAACCATGCAGTGTTTCTTTAAAATAAAAGTAGCCGGTGAGGAAACAGAGCCCGCGAGTGAAGGCCACTCAAAGGACAGTGACAGTTAGGAATGAAATCAGGAATAGTTGGATGAGCCTGAGGGCTGGAGGCAGTGATAGGGTGGTGGGGATGGGGGAGGAGTAGGGGTGGGAAGCAGGGGTGAGGATGGGTTAGAGTGGGGGTAATTCTGTGTTCTTTATCGGCTCAGTCACTCACTAACCACAGTGTTATGGAGCTTGGTGTCACCTGCCAAGTCCTTATAAGCCAAAAATGACCTTGAACATTTCATCCTCCTGCCTCAATCTTCCAGGATTACAGGTGTGCACCACCATCTTTTTGGTACATCTGTTAATCTTTCTTTCTTTCTTTTTTTTTTTTTTTTTTTTTTTTTTTTTTTTTTTTTTTTTGAGACAGGGTTCCTCTGTGTAGTCCTGGCTGTCCTGGAACTCACTCTGTAGACCAGGCTGGCCTCGAATTCAGAAATCCACCTGCCTCTGCCTCCCAAGTGCTGGGATTAAAGGTGTGTGCCACCACTGCCCGACTAAGTCTGTTAATTTTTTTAAAAATCTGGTCTATTCATTCCCTGTGTGTGTGTTTGTGGACAGGAGTACCACGGCAGAGGATGACTTATGGTGGTTGATTTCTTCCTCTCACCATACGGGCCCTGGGAATTAAACTCAGTTGGTCAGGTTTGTTGGCCATCTTGGGGGTGCCATCTTTTTTTTTTTTATTTATTTAACTGATTGAATGCATTCGCTGTCAATTTCATACATGTACAGAATGCAATGTTTACCCTTGGGCATCACCTTCTTCCACCTCCCCACCATCTCTGTTACCCCTTCTCTTCTTTACAGGTTCATTTCCCATATTCACGCTATTTGGATTTGTTTTGTGACCCTCAGTTTTTAATCAGGTGCTGTGTGTGGCTGCGGGTTTGAAATTATACATTAGAGCCTGGCAGGCTCTATACCACTGAAAGCAATGGCTGCCTGCTCCCCTAGAATCCCTCAGTTGTCAACAGCTCAGCAGGGAAAGGTAGGGACTCCAAGACTCCATTTGTTTTTGTTTGTTTGTTTGGTTGGTTGGTTTTTGGTTTTTCGAGATAGGGTTTCTCTGTATAGTCCTGGCTGTCCTGGAGCTCACTCTGTAGACCAGGCTGGCCTCGAACTCAGAAATCCACCTGCCTCTGCCTCCCAAGTGCTGGGATTAAAGGTGTGCGCCACCATTGCCCAGCCATTTGTTTTATTATTTTAAATTATGTGGATTTTGAGTCTGAGTGTGCATAGTGCATGTGAGCGCAGTTTTCCTCAGAGGCCGGGAGGCTGGAGGCACTGAATCCCCTAGACTGGTACAGGGAGTCAAGAGACACCTGACATGGTGCTGGGAACTGAACTGGGGTCCTCTGCAATCAATCAATCAATCATCAATCAATCAGAGCTGGAGACATGGCTCAGTAGTTAAGAGCCACTGGCTGCTGTTCAGAGGACACAGATTTGATTCCCAGCAACCATGTGGCAGCTCACAACCACCTGTAACTCCAGTCTCAGGTAAATATATTGCACAAACATGCAGGCAAAAATAAATTAGATTAAAAAAAAAATTAAACAAGCTCAAAAAAAACCCTTACAAACAGAACAGAAAACAAATGCATGAGTTTCCCTGGTTTTCTCAAGGTGCTGGGAATGCAATCCAGGCCTTCCGAACGAAGGCTGAACCAGCCAAGTAGCATGCTGCCCCGGAGCTAGATTCCCAACCCTAGAATCTCCCAGCAGAGCCCTGGGTGGTAGTCCTGAGGGGCTCCTGCCAGCCAAGCATTTTGTCTATGTGTATGTCAATACTTCTATCAGCAATATTTCTCACTTTATACTTGGGGGGTTTTCCGTTGTTGCTGTTTGTTTTGTTGTTTGTTTTTGTTTTGCAAAAACAGGAACATCTGCTACCTGGAGTTGAGCAATGTCTCTCTAACTCATCACTGTGGGTCCGCTCTCAGGTGCTGCAGTGGGGTTAGCTTTGTGCTTTTGACTTGTTACCAGGCAATCCACAGCACAGGAAAGAGTGAGCGGCAAACCCCAGAGAAGACAGGGGCTTTTCTTTCCCCAGGGCTGGGAGATTCAATGAGAGAGTCAAGTGGCCAGGCAGCATTGTTGAGAAGG
The DNA here is from genome assembly GCF_011762505.2 of Arvicanthis niloticus. NCBI lineage: Eukaryota > Metazoa > Chordata > Mammalia > Rodentia > Muridae > Arvicanthis > Arvicanthis niloticus. The sequence goes on along the minus strand of NC_047674.1, from coordinate 55,638,137 downwards.
GTAAGTCAGGTGGGCACAGACAAGGAGGGTCTCCTCTCTGCCATGTGTATATGTGCGTGCATGCTGCATGTATGCATGCGTGCTGTGCGTGCGTGCATGCGTGCGTGTGTGTGTGTGTGTGTGTGTGTGTGTTCCTGATGATCAAGCTCAGGCAGTAAGGCTTTGCAGCAAGTGTCTTCACTGCCATCTCGAATGCCCAGGTTAAACTGGAATTCACTATGTAGCTGAGGGTAGCCTTGAACTCTTGATCTTCCTGCACCAATGCAGCCTCTACCTTCTCTTAAGCCAAATTCCCCATCTGAGTATAAACAGGACACCTCAAGTAGAAAGGCCCCTGCTGCAGCCCCTCCTCCTTGAGTGGTCTGTTCTCATCCCTTAAGGGAAGTCTAGAATAGAGGTTGAATGTGGTTCCTATATCAGCTGGTGTAGCACCAACCATCAGCCAGGGAACAACCTGGAAATGCAATTCATGGGCCCGCTTCAGTCTCACAGTACCAAGTAAAGTTCGGAGGCCCTCTAGCCTATGTAGATACAGGCTCAACTTTAAGAGTCATTATTCTAGAGTATGTTTCTCATTCTGATTCCTTCACCGTCCACCCATGTCATATGTCCATTCTCTTAGGCCTTGGAGAAGTGGTTCTTCAACTACAGAACTGTGTACATGTGCTGAGCTGAAGGCAAAATCAGGGACCTAGGCCATCCCTTGAACAGTTGACCCTCCCTCCCTAGGACATTCCCATCTCTCCATTCACTCTGAATAAACAGAAGTGTGGCAGTGGGACAGGGTCCTTGTGAGTTCCCCCTCAGGCTCCACTGTAGTAGGGTAGATGACAGGAGAAGGGCGGGGAGCTTTTGAATGGAGGGTGGGGGGAGGGAGGAAATGGGATGTGGCTTTGGTGTGGCTGGGTTGGGGGAGGGATTTGGATGAGGTGGGGGGAAGAATGTCCTCATTTCACCCAGCTGGTTGGCCGGCACCTGTTCTGCTAAAGCCTGAGGAAAGACAGCAAACCCCACAGCAAATGAAACACACGGCCCCTCCCCACCCACAGGGGCCTCTTCCCGAGCATAGCCCAACTGACAGGAAAACAGTGAATGAGTTCAGGTGGCTGAATGAGGGCAAGCAGAGACAGCTGGGCTCCTCTGGGGGTGTGGTGCAACTGTCTTCAGTCACCCCAGGGCAAAAGTCGCCCGTGACTGTGTGGGTTGGGACTTTCAAGTCCTGAACCAGAGATGGCAGTCATCTGTGCTACGGAATTCCTGGTTGGGAAACCTTAGATTGTTCCACAGCAATCTCCAAAACAATGCCCGGTCCTCCCCTTCCTTTTCTAATAGATTTCGCCTCCTAGATTTACTTTAGAGCAGTGTTTGGTTCTCTGTAAAAATGGAGATCTTGTATTTCTTCTAGGCTTGTCTCCATAGACAGACATGGCACAGAGGTCTGTGAGATGGCTCTGTGAGAAAGGGGCCAAGCAAGGTCACCTGCATTCAGTGCCTGGAACCCACACAGTGGACAGACAGGACTCGTGCAAGTCTTATGATCTTCACGTTCATGCGTGCCATGGAGTGCACTTGCCCCTCCCCCAAATAAAGAAAATGTAATGAAAAAGTTAAAAGAAAAAAAAAAAAACCAACGTTGCAGTAGTTCAAGGAGTCAACTGGTCAATCAGTGTATCACATTTGACTATCTGATGATGGTTTTATTTTGCATATGTGTACATGTTTGCACATATGTGGGTGCACCTATACAAATACACGTGTCAAAGCCAAAGGACAACTTTGGGTATCCTTTCTCAGGAGCCATCAACCTAATTTTCTGAGACAGGGCCTCTCACTGGAATTTGACTGGCTGGCAACCTGCCAAGAATGCTCCCCAACTTCCAAAGGATGCTTCTGTCTCTGCCTCCCCAGTCCTGGGGCTACACCCATGAACCACTGGGCTCAGTTTTTTTCACTTTGTTGTTTGTTTGTTTGTTTGTTTGTTTTGAATGTGAGATAGGTTCTGTGTATGTAGCCCAGGCTGGCCTGAATCCCTTGATAGCCTTTTGCCTCTGCTTCCCAAGTGCTAAGACTCCAGGTGTGCACCACCATGCTCAGCTTCGTGGAGAAGTTTAGAACTCTCTCCAGTATATAATTAGTCACAGCTAAAAAATGAACAGTAGCATTATCACCCTTTTTGGGAAGAAAGGGGCCTGAGGCACATAGGAGAAAGGCAGGAACTGAACCAGTCTGAGAATGCAGACCCTTGACCCCACCCCGAGAGTAGTCATTCCCCCGAAGAGACAGTATGACTGAGCAGAGGGCCTACATACAAGGAAATGTGGGATCAAGCTGGGTAACTGAGGTTACGGGGTGGAATGGATTGCATCTCCCAATGGGAAGATGAGGTAGAGGGTATTTACAGACCTCACCCTAAAGCTCCCTGGAAGCAATAATCCTAAGTCTCAGACTATGGCCTTGTCTGGAAGCAGGGTGGCTCCAGGTGTCATTAAGAGGAGCCGGTACTGGAGCAGAATGGGTCCTAAATCTGATATGACCAGTGCAAGACACAGAGAGAGACTGCTGAAGACAGCACAGAGATAGGAGCAATCCAGCTTTAGAGCCCAGGAGTGCCTGCCTGGGGCTGCAACAAAATGGGAGAGACAAGAGGGATCTTGCCCCAGAAGCTTCTCAGAGCCTGTTTGTCCTGCTAACACTTTGTTATCAGGCTTCTGGCCTCCAGAGCTGAGAGAAAAAACTCTGTTCATCTGGCTCCACACAGTTTTCAAGTATTTGTGGGTGAATGCCCCAGAAATAAACACAGGAATTAGCACCTATGTTCCCGGAGGTGCCTCGTCTATGGGGAAATGGAGGCTGAGAAGTAAAACAAACTCCATTCACAACATAGCTCAGCTCACAGTTGAAGACATGTTGTTTTGAAGCTCTCTGCCTGGGTGCTGGAGACATAGCGGAGTTGATAGGATGCCTTCAAAATGCATCGGAGTGTGGTGATGGACACCTAAAACCCCTATATGGAGGCAAGGAAGAAAGACTGGAAGTTCAAGGCCATCAGTCTTACAAAAATAAAAGTTTTCTTTTGTTTTGTTTTGTTTTGGTTTTTTTGTTTTGTTTTTTAGAAAGAAGTTCTTGGGCCAGAGAGATGGCTCAGGAGGTAAAAGTTTCTGCTGCCAAGCCTGGCTACCTGAGTTTAATCCCAGAAACCCACATGGCAGAGGAAGAGAAGCTACTGTGACAAGTTCTCTTCTGACCTCCACATGTGCTCTGTGCTATACATACCGCTACACACACAGAAATGTTAAAAGATATGTTTAAAGGTCTTTGCCTGTACTTGCACAGGACAGGAGTTTGGTTCCCAGCATCGGACAGCTCACAGCTGCCTCGAGGTTCTGGCTTCCTAGAGCACCTGCACTCACATGCTCACACAGACACACACCCAAACTCCCACACTGAGACATTTACAGAGTGTTTATCTAGCATGTATGATGCCCCATGTTACATCCCGTGTACAGAAGAAAAGAAAAGAAAAGAAAAGAAAAGAAAAGAAACTTGACATCATACAAACACAACCTTTATTCCCACCACTCAGGAGGCAGAGGCAGGTGGATCTCAAAGCCAGCCTGGTCTACAGACAGAGTTCTAGGACAGCCATGGTTACACAGAGAAACAGTGTCTCAAAACAAATGAATAAAATAAAAAAATAAAATAAAACAAGGCAAACACAGGGACCATTCCAGGTTTAAGAAGAATCAGAGACAGGACAAATGAATATAACGTGGACCTGGAGTTTAGATTAGACACTGGTATCATATGGATATTATCATCTTGCCTTTTATCATTCTATGATTCATATATATATATATATATATATATATATATATATATATATGCGCATGCATACACCAGAGTGGTAAACAATGTAAATTGGTCTGGAGAGATGGTTCATGGAGTAAATAAATCATTTGCCAAGTTTAGGGGGACCTAAATTTGGATGCCCAGAATCCAATTTTAAGCCTGGGGACAGCAGCATGCCTGTTATTGGTGGGTGTGGAGACAGGAGAATTCCAGAAGCCGAGGGCCAGCTGGATTTGGTGTATAAAGTGGTGAAAAACAGGAGACCTTGTACATGGGGGGAGAGGGGGGAGAGAGAGAGACAGACAGACAGACAGACAGACAGACACAGGTTATGAGCTGCCATGTAGGTGCTGGGACTTAAACCCTAGTCCTCTGAAAGAGTAGCAAGTGCTCTTAACCACTGAGCCATCACTCTAGCCCCTTGAGAAATTTTCATTTTTTTCTTTTTGTACCGTTCTTGCAGCTTTATCCTAAGTTTGAAATTATGTCAAAATCAAGACTTGGTATTTGTTGGCCAGCCCTGTGGGATGCCTGTTGAACTTATCCTTAACTCTCTGAAATCACTGGGGCTCACACATCTGAACCCTAACGTAAAGGAACAGCGGTATTCTGAGAGCTGTGGATTTCTGCATGCTGGGAATCTAAGTGTACCCCACTTTGTTCCTGACTGCAGAGATGTGGTTAACGGGAAACTCTGTACAGTAGGTCAGTCACGGACCCCGCCCTTCCTTATCCTCTCAGGTATAAAATGATAGTGGGAAGGGCCACAGAAGCCATCTACTCCAGATGTCCACCAACTCTGAGCGTCCTTGTACCTTTCCTTAATATAAGTCTTTTCTTTCCTTTTTCCTACTTTTTAAAATAAGAGTTTATTTATTTATCTTTATGGTTATGTTTGTCTGCATGTACTCTACACACCAGAAGACAGCATCAGACAGTTGTGAGCCGCCTGCCACGTGGGAACTGAACTCAGGACCTTCAGAAGAGCAACCAGTGCTCTTAACCACTGATTTTTATTTTATTTTTTATTTATTTTTTGAGACAGGATCTCACTATGAACTACCATGTCTGGCCCATTCTGTTTTTTTTTTTTTTTTTCTCACATTTTTAGTTGTTTGCATTTTTAAATTTTTGGTCTTATTTCAAGATAGGGTTTCTTTGTGTAGCCCTAGCTGTCCTGAAACTAGCTCTGTAGACCAGGCTGGACTCTACCTCCAGAGTGCTGAGACTAAGGGTGTGTGCTACCACTGCCTAGGACCACTGCCTAGTGCCACTGCCCAGCATTTTTATGTTTGTTTGTTTGTTTCCATATTCCAAACTTTACTTTTTTTTTTTTTGAAACAGGGTTTCATGTAGCCCAGATTGGTCTCAAACTTCTAATCCCCCTGCCTCTGCCTCCTGAGTATTGAAATTACAGATGTGTAGCAGCCTCACTCAAATGATATGATTATTACCATTGTATTTATGTGTGTGTGTGGGAGCCCTCACAAGCCAGGGTTGCCCACGTGCAGGTGACAGACTTGTTCTCTCTTTCCGCTGTGAACAGGCTTGGCAGCATTGGCCTTTACCCTCTGAGGCGTCTCTCCTGCCCTCAGCTCTGAGGGTTTTGTTGTGTTGTGTTGTTTTTATTGTGGTTCTGGGGATCAAGGCTTGGGCCTCCTTCATGTAAGGCAAACACTTAACCACTGACCACATTTCTAGTCCCGGAAGTTCACATCTGGAAGCCATGTTGATTTGCTGAAGGGCCAAAGCAGAGGGATTCATCGGGAGAGTAGAGGAATGTGTCGGGCTGCAAAGCAGCTGCCATAGCAGCAGCCTTGAAGGCGGCATCCCTGCACCAGGCAGAGGAGCATGAGACACACCCTGGCAGCACAGAGAGGCGAGGTCAGCTTCCTCTGCTTGCCCAGGCTCCCAAGTGGGGCACCACTCCTTCTCCTGAAGCTTTCTGCCTCTGTCTTTTACTATCCTTTCTAGCCTCCCTCTGTTCTAGTCCCAAGTCCCCTGCCTCAGCTGTCGACTTAATCAGGACCCTACAGCTTCTCCAGAAGGGAGTGGGAGCCCCTGGCACTTGGGCCTAGGAGGGGCCCCTGATAAACAGCTGGAGCCCTTGTTTGCAGAATCTGTCATCTCTAAAGAAAAAACAGAAACAAACCACCCAATGGGGAGGGGTGGAGGTGCGATCCAGCTGACTGAGCTGATAGTGAGTCTCGCTGTGGCTGGCAACCTCTAAACTATCCTTCAGCTTCTGTGTCCAGGAGCTTCTGTTTCTCTTTCAAGGTCTGCTCTCCCCCAAGACCTCCCTGATAGAACCTCTGCTTGCCCTATCCCCTGAAGATTGCTACCCACCCACTGTAAGATCCTCACTGCCAACATTACACGAGCAGACACCAGGCAGGTATTAAGAGGCCCGCGCAGCCAGTGGGTTCTAGAGGACAAGCAACTTGTCTCTTGAGCCGACACAAAACTGAGGAAACTGTACAGGCTCTGGCAAAACAGGAGAAATGTTATACAAGCATTAACAATGTCTACACTGAGACTCTGGGCATGAAGCCCTGAGTTCAGATCCCTAGCACAGATGTAAATACTCTGTGCTACAGAGGGGGCCTGTAACCCCAAAACTGGGGTAAAAGGGACAAGAAGATCTCAGAGGCTTGGTGTTCAACTAGTCTGGCAGAAGAGCTAGTTCCAGGTTCAGCGAGAGAGAGACCTCCCTTCAAAAACTAGGAGCCAAAAAGGGAGAGAAGAAGCTGGGCTGTGGTGACGCATGCCTTTAATCCCAGCACTTGGGAGGCAGAGGCAGGCGGATTTCTGAGTTCGAGGCCAGCCTGGTCTACAGAGTGAGTTCCAGGACAGCCAGGGCCACACAGAGAAACCCTGTCTCGAAAAAACAAAAAACAAAAAACAAAAAAAAAGGGAGAGAAGGCACTTAATGTCAGCCTTGGCTTCTACATATAACATTCGTAGAACGTAAACATATACACAAACTCTATGTACTAGCCTAAAGAAAACAGCTTATTAATGTCAATCTTGGCTCTACGTACACACACACACATACGCATCAAAGTTACATTCTGGCATAAAGAAAATGGTTTATTAAAGTATTATATACGAAGAAAACAAAGGCTGGGAATTTCAAGTTTTTAAAAATATTCATTAGCATCTTTAAAAATGTTATTGTTGTTGTTATTATTATTATTATTATTATTATTATTATTATTATTATTACCACCACTATGTAGTGCTGGCTGTCCTGGAGCTCACTCTGTAGAACAGACTGGTCTCAAACTCAGAGATCCTCCTGCCTCTGCCAGTATCACCTGGTGTTTTTGTTATATTTTTATTAATTATGTCTCTGTATTGTGTGGGGGTAGGGAGTGTCATGACGTTGAATGTGAAGGTCAGAAAATAACTTCTGAGAACTGGTTGTTGTCCTTGGGCTACGGTGGCGCACAGCTTTAATCCAGCACTTGGGAGGCAGAGGCAGGTGAATCTCTGAGTTGGAGGCCAGCCTGGTCTACAGAGTGAGATCCAGAATGGCCAGGGCTACAGGGAGAAACCTTAGCTCAAAATAAGTGAGAGAGAAACGGGGGTTGGGGGGGGGAAGGGAGGGAGGGAGGGAGGGAGAGAAAGTGTGTTGACTGTCTCCTTCAAACCCATGGGTCCTGAACTGAGGCCATTAGGCTTAGCCAGAAGTGGCTTTTCCTGCTGAGCCATCTCCCAGCCCGTAAATCTTACTGTACCAATAAAATATTGACTAGAGACTCCATTTCATTCTCTTTAAACTCTTAGAATGCTATTGCAGAATCTCCATACATCCAAATAAAACCTGGAAAGGAATCTTCACCAATCTTCTCAATATCATAGCTAGACCTTAAGTGTTAAGGAAGGGTTGTTTGTCTGTTTTACTGTGGTGAAGGAAAGACCCCTACGCTGTACATGCTGGGTAATCTGTTTACCACTTATTTATATCCCCAACCTCAGTTGTGTGGTTTTTTTTTTTTTTTTAACATTTAATTATTTGTTTGTTTGCTTATGTATTGAGTTCTTTTTATTTCTTTGTTTCTTTCTTTCTTTCTTTATTTTTTTTTTTTTTTTACTACATTTGTATTTATTTTGTGTGTCTATGTTCGTGTGTGGTTGTCTACATCACAATGTGTGTGCAGAGATCAGAGGACGACTCTCAGGAGTGAATTCTATCCTTCCACCAAGGGGGTTCCTGGGGTCAAACAGATGGTCAGGATGCAGCAAGTACCCATGTGCTGATCACACACACGCACACGCACACACACGCGCGCATGCACACAGACGATGTTAGGTTTTTGTTCTTAAAAAATTACTTTGTGTATTTGAAGGTTTCACCTGCTTGTACATTTGTGCACCACATCTATGCCTGGTGCCCTTGGAGGCCAGAAGAAAGCATCAGATCCCCTGGAACTAACGTTATAGATGGTTTGTGAGCCACCAGGTGGGTCCTGAGAACTGAACCCTGGTCTTCTGCTAGAGCAGTCTTTGTTCTTAATCTCTGGGCCACCTCTCCAGCCCCACCCCACCCCCCCCTTTTTTTTTAACAAGTATGAAATGCAACATTGGATATGCAAAATAAACCAAACCAGTGATCATATGTGGACTATATCTACAGTTCTATTTTAGAATCAACTGTGAGTGTGCAGGCACAGAGAAGAGCTCATACAAACAAAGAAACAGCAACTCTACTGCCCTCCAACTCACAGCCATCCTTCTGCCTCGACCTACTGAGTGTTGGGATGACAGGAGTGAGCCATATACCAACTTAAAAAAACGTATTATTAATGGTGTGTATGAGGGCAGTATGTACAGGCGTCAAAGCAGGACACTGGATGCTTTTCTCTACCGATTTTACCTTATTGCCTTGAGATAGGTATCTCACTGAACGGGAAGCTCCCCAGGCTGGCTGGCCTTTGGATCTACTTGTCTCTACTCCTCACTTTAGAATTCAAGGCATAAGCTGGGCGGTGGTGGCGCATGCCTTTGATCCCAGCACTTGGGAGGCAGAGACAGGCGGATTTCTGAGTTCGAGGCCAGCCTGGTCTACAGAGGGAGTTCCAGGACAGCCAGGGCTACACAGAGAAGACCTGTCTTGAAAAACCAAAAAAAAAAAAAAAAAAAAAAATCAAGGCATATATATATATATATATATATATATATATATATATATATATATATACATCCTATGGTTTTTTCTCTTTCTTTCTTTCTTTCTTTCTTTCTTTCTTTCTTTCTTTCTTTCTTTCTTTCTTTCTTTCTTTCCTTAAGACAGGGTTTCTTTGTGTAGCCCCAGCTGTCCTAGAACTCAATCTGTAGACTAGTCTGGCCTAGAACTCAAGAGATCAGTCCTGGGATTAAACCAATTAAAGGTACTGTATGTTTTCTTTATGTCAATGTGGAGATTTGGATTCAGGTCTTCATGCTTCTAGACCAAGGTCTCTTACCCACTGAGCCACGTCCTCCTCCAGCCTTGTCTGTCTGAGCCACAGTCTTACCTCTGAGTTCCGGCTGGCCTTGAACTTAGTGCCCTCCTGCCTCTGAGTGCTAGGGTTACAGACACAAACTGTCCATGCCCGGCTCCATTATCCTTCCTCCATCCCTTGTTTTTTTCCTTTCTTAAGTTGTTTTTTGGCCCTACTGCTATCTTTAAGGAAAAAAACAACTTAGCATTTTTTTTTGTTGTCATTTTGTGCATTTGCGCCGTGGAGTACGTCATGGTAGACAGGTAGAGGGTCAAAGGTCAACTCTGGGGTCGGCTCTCTCCTTCCACTCTACATGGTTACAGAGATTGATATAAGATCATCAGACTTTAATGGTCTGTCCACTGCCACGTTAAAGGGACCAACTGCGGATGTATGCAAATCACCATCTAGTCTGTTTAATGGCCACAAGAGTCCTGTGAGATACGATCTGACTTCCACAGTTGAGACTCAGAGTCCCACAGGGCTGGAGTGTCTTTGCAGCTGGCTTGCAATCTTGTTAGTACAAACTTCAGGGTTCTAATTCAAGCCAAGGTGAAGTCACTATCCCCGCCTCCCTCCAACCTCACAAGGCAATGAATGAATAAAGGAATGAAGAACTAACAATCAGATCCCAGGCTGACAGAGCCGCCTGCTCAGCTCCTGCAGACAGGTGGAGGCGGGAAGGAGCAGTGAGGGTGACTGGAAAGGAAAACAAGCAATCCTTTCGTTACCACTTCCTCTAGGGCTGGGTCACGGCTGTTAACGGTGTGCAGCAGGCACAAGGTCTGGCATCCTTGCATCCACCTCAACACATGAAGAGCTATTTATTTACTTCCTCTGAGGGGTAAATAAAGATCAAACCCAAACAGACTCCCCCAAACCGCCAAGGGTCTTCCCCAGGTGCTGGTGAAACGCTTGGCTTAGGGAAGTCACAGGTGGCTGTGGCTGCCTGCAGTCATCCCCACCTCCTGATGCAGAAGTAGGTCTGGTTCACCATGGAGACGCCCTGGGTGCAGAGGGGAGGTAGGGAGGGGGAGGAGGCAGGGCAGGGCTACTTCACCCCTCCTCCCGTACAGACTAGGGCAGATGCAGACATTCTTTTGTTTGTTTGTTTGTTTGTTTGTTTTTGTTTTGTTTTGTTTTTCTAGACAGGGTTTCTCTGTGTAGCCCTGGCTGTCCTGGAACTCACTCTGTAGACCAGGCTGGCCTTGAACTCAGAAATCCGCCTGCCTCTGCCTCCCAAGTGCTGGGATTAAAGGCGTGCGCCACCACTGCCCGGCTAATGCAGACATTCTTAACCCTTTTGGGAGAGATATGCAAAGACTGGCCAAGTGGCATGTATGGGTACCATTAGAGATGTTGGAGCCCCCTACTGGGTAGGGCAATCTGTCATTCCACTGATGAATTTGGGGAAACAGGATTAGGGCATCGGTACACTCGAGGAAGCAGGGGGATAGACACCCATGTGGGTATACAGTTGATTTGTTAGTGTTTTGTCTTGTTTAGGGGACAGGGTCTCTTACTGTATAGCCCTGGCTGGCCTGGAATTAACTATGTAGACCAGGCTAGTCCAAAACTTAAAGAAACTAATGCTTCTTTCTGTCTCCCAAGGGCTGGGATTAAAGGTGTATGCCACTGCCACACCACATTTTTTTTTTTTTTTTTGAGACAAAGGTCTCATGTAGCCCAGGTTGGCCTCAACTCACTATCTAGTTGAGTTCTAGTGAGTTTGGGGATTGTGGATGTGTGCCACAACTAGCTTCATGCACTGTTGGGGATGAAACCTAGGGTTTTGTACTAAAGCAACAACTACCACCAGCTGACACTATTTCCCTGAGAACACACCAATCTGCACAAGTAACACTTTTGTTGTTGTTCTTTGAAACATGGTCCCTTCTAGTCAAGACTAACCTTGGACTCTTAGTTCTTTCCACCTTACACACACACACACACACACACAGATGACAATGATGGTTGGAGAGGTGGTTTAGTGGTTAAGAGCACTTGCTGCTTTTGCAGGGGACCATGTTCAGTTCACAGCAATCACTGGCTCATAAGCAAAACTCCAGATGCAAGGGACCTCCAGAAGAGGGAACCCCCTCTTCTAACCTCTAGGGGAACCAGGCAGGCACATGACACACATACTACATACACACACATATAGGCAAAATGCTCACCAGACACATGAAATAAAGCTTTGTTTGTCTGTTTGTTTGTTTTTGTTTTTCGAGACAGGGTTTCTCTGTGTAGCCCTGGCTGTCCTGGAACTCACTCTGTAGATCAGGCTGGCCTCGAACTCAGAAATCTGCCTGCCTCTGCCTCCCAAGTGCTGGGATCATGAAATAAATCTTAAAATTTTGTTTATTAATGTTTGTGTGTGTGTGTGTGTTTGATGCATGTGTCTGAGTACAGAAACATGTATCCTGTGCATGTGTTTGTATTGCACACATATGTGCATGAGTGTGTCTGAGTGTGTGTGTGTATGTGTGTGTGTGTGTGTGTATGTGCATGCTGATTGTGCATGCATGCCTGTGTGTGTGTTTTGGGGAGAGGTTCTCTCCTTCCTAAGGATTAACTGAACACCATCAGACTTGTGTAGCAAGTGTTTTTTGTTTTTTTGGGTTTTTTTGGTTCGTTTGTTTGTTTTGTTTTTTGGGGTTGTTGTTGTTGTTGTTGTTGTTGTTGTTTTCTTTTACCTGACCCACCTCATCCACTGCTAGCTGTCTGCATGTACCTTACAGAAAAAATAATTACATGGGCTTTGTTCTGGCAAGATTGTACGACTGCTGGCCATGAGTTCAATACTAACGTGTCAACAATACATTTCAAACAGGGTGTCTAGGCAAAAAGCACACAAAGAACAAGGATATGATAAAGATGCTATGACCAGAGCCTCACAGGCACTCAGCCCTGTGTGCTCCCCAGGAGCAAGGTTCAACTGTCACCAATGCAGTGTTCACGTGACCAGGAGAACAAGAGCACCGCAAACCCTGAGGTCCTTAGATACCGTAACAAAGCCAGCACAGTGCCCTGTGCCTTTATTCCAGGGCCATCCTAGCTTCAAGTATGGGTCATGTGAGTCTGAGAATTTTATTGATTGATTTGGCCTGAATCTGAGGAATTTTATTGATTGATTCAGCCTGGATCCCTGGGTTTATAAGCCAGCACTGAGCCCAAACCTTTTGTCCACATCATCATAATGGCAAACATGTGTTCCATAATAATAACCTAATACTTGTGTAAGAGCTTGCTATGGGCCAGGCCAGGCCCTGTTCTGGGTGATCTATGGGCCTACAGCCTCCTCACAGTGCATGTAATTCTCCTGATGGCTCTGTAGCTAAGTACTGTTACAGTCCCACTTTACGGGCCAGGGCACTGAGGCATAGAAGCACAGAACATTTAAGAATTCACTGTGGGCCAGCATGGCGGTGCATGCCTTTAATACCAGCAACTCAGGAGGCAAAGGCAGGTGGATCTGTAAAATGGAGGCCAGCTTGGTCTATATAGTGAGTTCCAGCACACACACATACACAACACACCCGGAGAATGCACTTGGGGCCTGGAGAAAAAGCTCAACGGCAGAGCATTTGCCTAGCACTCTCCCAACTAAGCTGCATCTCCACCCACGAGGAAGAAGCTTTTTAAAAAATATAAACAGGCCCAGCATAGAAGTACATGTCTTTAACCCCAGCATGGGAGAGGCACCAGAAGCCTAGGGCTGCAGAAGCAAGGGCATCACTGTGAACACCAGGCCAGTCTGGTCTACATAACAAGTTCTAGGCTAGCTACGGCTACATGGTGAGATTCTGCCATAAAATAAAAGGGGGGACGACGGGGAGGAAGGAAAGAAGAAAAAAAAAGAAAAAAAAATCAGCAACAGGACGCCTCCCCTTGGGTCACAAGACTTGTGAGCGACAGAAGAGAGAGCTTTGAGGGCTGGTCTCAGCGGTGTCAGAGGTGCTCGGCAGCAAGAGAGCTCTGAAGTCTACACAGGAGGCAGGCAGAGCCTGAGGAGGCCACGCTAGGGGGAATAAAGGGAGGGCTGTGTGAGACGGGCCAAGGCACGCAGGCAGACAGGCAGAGGGTCTGGAATGCACTGAGAGAGGAAACAGGGAGCAGGCCGGGAAGCTTTCTGAGGAGGTGAAGTCATGGGGCCTCTCTTCCAGCCAAGCCAAGAGGGGCCCAGGAAGCTGAAGGGAGGCCCAGAGGCCCCACAGAAGTGTTTCCACAAGGGGTTCTACTCCGTACTGGAAAACAGGGGTGTAGTTGGTGACCTGGGGTCACAGGTGGTGGGAATGAGGACTCCTACACAACCTACAACATAAAAAGGGACACCTAGAGTTGCCCTGAGAGGGGGCAACTGCCCCCAGCCCATGTGAGGCTGTTCACCTCAGCCTGAGAAACCAGGTCACATGCTTGGTGTGAGAAAAAAGCAAACCCACAACCTCAGTGTCCATTCCAACCAGTACCGCAGCCTACGCTGTGCCCCAAGATGGCGGGCATCCAGTTCCCAGCCGAGGGCCTTCCACAGGCCTCCCTATGGGATCTCCCAGCTCTCTGGTATGCTCTAGTTCGTCCGCTCATGGGTAGCAGAGGGACCAGGAAAAGCTGAGAGCTCATAAATTCCACAAGGTAAAGGACCATGCCTGTCTTTCTCTCCTTCCCTTTCCTCCACACCCATGCTAGCTATTCAATAAATGAGTGTGTTCCTATGGCCGGTGGCCATCTGGCTGCACAGAGCTTTCCTCTGCAAAGGATTTTCCCCTTATGTCTGGCCTCTCTGCCTCCTTGCCTCAGCCCTGCTTTCTTTCTGTCAGAACAGACTTGGAAGTCTCCACCCCTTCCTCTGACCCTTGCAGGGCCTCCATTACCTGACACAAGCCTTACAGAAGTGTGGGGATGTGAATCCCACACAGGAAACCATTCTCATCCACATATCACAGGCTCCTCTGTTCCCATCCTGTGGCAGAGATGGCTAACCTCTTCCCTAAAATTCATTCCCCCAGTTTGTACTTTTCAACTAGAAGCCCTGAGTCCCTCAGGCTTCCCCTGGAAGCTCTGCATAGCAAATATACAAGACTTACAAAAGTTCAAGGTCATCCTCAGATACGTAACTTTGGGTTTTAAAAAAAAAAAAAATTTACATTTTAGAGCCAGGCATGCTGGCCCATGTCTTTAATCCCAGCACTTGGGAGGCAGAGGCAGATGAATCTTCGAGTTTGAGGCCAGCCTGGACTACAGAGTAAGTTCCAGGACAGCCAAGGCTACACAGAAAACCCTGTCTCAAAAAACAATATTGATATTTTAATTTTTAATTATGTGTGTCTCTGTGTGGGTGTGTGTATGCAAGCGATGGAGACAATGGGGCTAGAGTCACAGGCAGTTGTGACTCCCAGCTCAACATGGGTGCCAAGATTCAAACTCATGACCTCTGCAGGAGCAATCTGGTCTCAGAACCAGCAGGTCATCTCAGCCCTGATCTGGGCCAAGTTTTGGTCCACGTCTTGAGAAGAAAAAGACAAGGTTGGTAAGAAGGCTCAGCGGAGAGGGAGGCTTGCTATGTAGCCTGGTGACCAGAACTCAATCCCTGGAATTCGTGGAAAGGTAGAAGAGAAACAGTTCCACAAAGCTCCTCCACTCCCATCCTATCTCCACCCCCACCCCATCTCCACCCCCACCTCCATGTGTGCTCTGGGGCAAGCACCCCCCCATACCGAAGTAAGAATATTTACCTTTTTTTTTTTTTCTTTTTTAAAAAATCACTTGCTTATTTTATACATACACCGTAGCTGTCTTCAGACACACCAGAAGAGGGCATTGGATCTCATTACAGATGGTTGTGAGCCACCATGTGGTTGCTGGGAATTGAACTCAGGACCTCTTGGAAAAGCAGTCAGTCCTCTTAACCTCTGAGCCATCTCTCCAGTCCCCTAGAAATACTTTTCTAAAAAAAGTAAAGTACCTCTTCCCTCCCTTATCCTTTCTCTCCTGCCCTCTGCCGCTCTCCTAGGCTTCGTGAAGCCCTCAGGAGGACGCTTTCTTCCACATTCCAGAACACAGAAGAACAGTGGGCTCCCAGGTCTACCAAGGACTCGGACCATCTGCTCGACTTACAGGTAGGAAAGTTCAGTTTTGCCAAGTGACTATCTTAAAGGGTCTGGTTCAGAAATCAATGCTAGTCCAGCCGATGAATGGATTTATTCAGACAGAATGTCACTCTGTAGCTTAGCTGCTCTGGAACTTGGAGCCTATGAGAAGCTGACCTGAACTCACAACGATCTGCTTGCTTCTGCCTGCTAAGTACTGGAGTAAAGGCACACACTACTATGCCTGGCCTTTTTATTTATTACTTTCGTCCTGAAGGTTGAGCCCCTGACCCCTCCATGTTAAGCATCTGCTCTCGTACTGAACCACAGCACCCTGAGGTCCTCAGAAACGAGTGGCTCCTACTCGCTCTCAGGGTCATTCATTTATTCAAACTCCTGGCCAGGGGTGAGGATGGTTACATAGTCAAGCATATGCCTAGCATCTGTTGAAGATGTAGAACCTTGGAGGGTCTTGGGGGCCCCAAGGAGTCAGCTGAGTACAGAGGTACTCATGTGGTTATCAGTGAGAGGTCAAGAGCAAGGTGAGACTTAGCATATGCTCCGACAAGAGCTGGACAGGCTTACTTCTTTGGGCCATCTTTCTGCCAGCAGCAAAGATGCCCGATGTACCTCAAAGCAAACATCTCCCTGCAGCCCAGTGGATCTGACCCTCGGACACGCAGGCTAGAAGCCACGTCCAGATTCAGGAAGACAGGAAGACTACTGTCTGGTCTCCATAGGTGAAAGGGGGATTGCCTCTCCATTCACATTCTTCAGCCCTTCTCTACCATCGAGAGAGTCTGCTCTCTGAAGGTGAGAGAACAACCATCTAGGTACAGAATATCAGAATACAGCCGCTCAACCCTAGTCCCTAGTTTATGTCAAACGGAGACGAAACGCGAATCTAATATATAATCAAAATACACCTCTCGAACCAACCATTTCTCAAATGACTTCTCTTCTGTTTGAGAAAAGGCTCTGACATGCTCAGGGAACCGTGTGGAACTGGATCCTGCAGGAGAAGGTGATGAAACTCGGGGCAGGGAGAAGAGGTGAGCTTCAGACCTGAGGGAAGACTGCTGGCCAGTCACGCTGAGCAGATGTCTTAGCGTCTCCAAGCCCACTCCTCTTCTTTATAAAACAGATCTGGTAGTGACTGTTCATGGATTCCCAAGGAGAATGAAGAGTACACATTGTGGCTGGGGGTACAGCTTAGCTGGTGGACTGCATACTCAGTATGCACAAAGCCCTGGGTTCAATCCCCAGCACCGCCTAAACAGAGTGGTGGTAAATACCAGTCATCTCAGCACTTGGGATGTGAAGACAGACTGGGAAGCAGTTCAAGGTGCTCCCTGGGTAGACAGGGAGCTTGAGGCCAGCCTGGGCTGTGAGACCCTGTCTCAAGGAAAAGACAACAGAGTTCATGCTATTAAGTAGTTAGAGACAAAACCCGGCACACAGTAGGTGCTTGTTAATAATAGATGTTAATGATTATGGGGACAAAAATCTGTCACACAGTAGGTGCTTGTTAGTAATAGATGCTATTATTATAGAGTCAAAACCTGGCACACAGTAGGTGCTTGTTAGTAATAGATGCTATTATTATGGAGACAAAACCTGGCACACAGTAGGTGCTTGTTAATAATAGATGCTATTATTATGGAGATAGGAATGTCACAGGTACAGCTGGAGAAAAGACATGAACAACCTCCTTCGGGTGCAGGAAGAGAACAGAGGAGAGAGTTAAGGAAGGGAAACCGTGGTCATAAAGAGGAAGAGAGGCAGAGCTGGGAGTGACATCAGGGGAGGGGAAGAGAGGACAGCCCCAGGAGTGATGGCCACACCAAGCATCAGAGAGGGTGGGGGAAGCAGCTGAGGAGTCTATCAGCTGCCTGCAGCTCAGACAATCCTTGTACCCATCTTGCGTTTGCCCCCGCCCTGGAGCCTCTGCCCCGGCGTTTGGCCACCCTCAGCGCTGAGACCCTTGTTGCCACATTGCCACATTGTCAGCTGCTGTTTCTTGCCTCACTCTCCTTCCTGCCTGCGAGGGCAGAAGGGAAGCAGCTGCCACCAGAAGAGCTCTCTCCAACCTTGGAGGCTGGGGCTGTCTGTGGCGGTGGGAAAGAGCTCTGGAGACAGGCAGGCCAGATTCTGTCCCCGGTGTGGTGCACACGCTCAAGAGCTGCTATGTGATCTCAGCAAATTAGGTGACTCATCTAAGCCTTCATTTCCTTGTCTGTTCAGTATGGATAATAGGATAAGACGAAGGAAGAAGATTGTCTGTGTCTGGCATATAGCAAGTGTTCAGTGCATGTCAGTCACTACCAGGGCTGGTTTTCAGGGCCTGAATATACTGCAGCTTCCTAAGGCCACAGAGGCCTTAAGGATCTGCCACTCCTATCCTGAGATACTTATATATAAGCGGCTGCTCCTAGCTTTCTGGGGCACTCACATATTGAAACTGCTGGTCAGGGGAGGGCGTGGTTACATAATCAAGGATATGCCTAGCATCTGTTGAAGATGTAGGCTCTTGGAGGGTCTTGGGGGTCTCAAGGAGTCAGTTCAGTACAGAGAGAGCCTGCCAGCAAGAGGTAGGTGACCCTTTTGCACATGCTCCCACTCGGCCATCTTCCTGACAGCAGCAGAGACTCCTGATCTCAAAGCAAACGCCTCCCTGCAGCCCCCTGGATCAGACCCTTGAACAACCAGGCTAGAAGCCACATCCAGGCTCAGGAACAGAGAAGTCATTAAACCTTCTTCAGGGCAATGAAGACACTTCCTGGTGTGGCCCAGGGCCTTCCTGAAACCCTGCATTCTTCAGATTGGGACTGGTTATGGGGGTATTGGTGAAGAAGGGGTGTTAACTGCTACTCATGGTGGCCCCAGGAGCTGGCCTGGCCCTGGGGAAAGGGCAAGTATTGGCTCCTTGTAGCTCTTAGACTTTAACCCCCAGGCTAGCATGTGTCGAAATAAATCAGGGGGTGTTTGAGGCACTAACATGAAACCTCAGGAGATATGGAGCCTCCCAGGTCCCTGGGACCAGGATACCTTCAGGCACTATACCGAGGAATGAACTCCCATAAGCCAGTCAAAGAGGCCCCTCATAGGGGCCACTGTCCATCGTTTCTGTACTGAGAGCCTGAGGGCAGAGGGCAGATGGCTCTAGCCCAGTGAATACTCTTGCCACCACCAGACCCCAGGTCCTGCCTCAGCCTCCCCAGCCCGGCTATCAGAGGTTAGCCCCACTCTGTTTCCCAGGCCTTCCTAGATGACCCAGGGGAAGAGTCTGAGGGTGGCCCAGCCTGGCAGATGGGGACTGGCCCTGGAAGAGGCCCCTCTTTTTCCACCTCCGGCCACCTGTCTTGAGTCCTCAGTCCTTCCAGACAGCTGGAGAAAGGCCCCTAGAGCCTCTGCCTAAAGAGGGGGCTGATGTGGGAACACAGCTCACAAGGAGCCAAGCCAAGGCTGAGGGGAGGCCCTTGGAGCTGACAGGGATGCCGAGTGTGCTCGGGTGGGGGTGGGGTGCGCCGGGGGAAGAGTAGGGATTGGGGTGGGATCACAGAACGGAATGCGAAGCTTGTTCTCCCCGGGGCACAGCTGTTTATTTTGATCCCAGTGTCAGCTGCTGCCTGTTCCTTATCTCAGGGCTCAACGGAGGCTCCACCCCCTCCTCTGTTGCTGAGCCGGGGAGGCAGACTCTGCGGGATGCTGCCCGGCTTCCGGCTCCCACCGCAGTCCTTCCCCAGCCCTCCGCCCCTGCCCCTCCAGGCTGCTCAGGAGGACTAGAGGAAGCTGGATTTCTTCAGACCTACTCTGTGCCCCTCTGAGGGTAACTGTCCCTTTATCTAACTTCGCTCACCCCAATTGTCATGAAGGCCTGAGATGGTCACCCCGCAAGTGCCAGGCAGGCCACTTTTAAAATTTAGTTGGTGTAACTGGACTTGAAGAGCGGCCGGATAATTGAGAGCTGGGGCAGAGTCCACACCAGCTCTGGGCCTTACTGGACCTCTTACCCCTGCTTTACTCTTAGCTTCCAATGAGATGCCACAAACCAGCGACACTTTTTCCATAAGCTCACGGAAACACTCCTAGTATGTTTGTATTCTTCCTGTTACAGAACTGGACTTTTTTTTTTTTTTTTAAGAGTCTCACATAGCCCAGGCTGCCCTCAAACCTAATAGGTACCTGAGGAAGATCTTGAACACCTGATTCTTCTGTCTCTACAAATCCTGGGATTATGTAACACTGGGGGTTCAAACCACATACAGCTGCAGCTAAAATACTTTTTTTGTTTTTGTTTTTTTGTTTTTTTTTTTTAAAGAAAAAGCAGAGTTGGTGTGGTGGTGGATGCTGGTAATCCCAGCATTGTTCTGGGCCAGCCTGGTCCACACAGTGAGTTCCAGGCTGGCCAGGTCTATACAGGGAGACCCCAGCACACACAAAACAAAATAAACCCAACCAAGCAAAATCCCACTGTTATTATTTGTGGTATACTTCCGTCACTTGATTTTTGTGTTTTAATGGATGTGTAGTGCATCTAAATATATGTATGAAAAACTCCTTTAAGAGGTCAGCATCTCGCCGGGCCGGTGGTGGTGCACGCCTTTAATCCCAGCACTTGGGAGGCAGAGGCACGCGGATTTCTGAGTTCGAGGTCAGCCTGGTCTACAGAGTGAGTTCCAGGACAGCCAGGGCTACACAGAGAAACCCTATCTCGAAAAACCAAAAAAAAAAAAAAAAAAAAAAAAAAAAAAAAAGATCAGCATCTCACAGCTCAGCCTGGTCTCAAACTGGCGATGTCTTTGAGGCAGGCTTTGAACCTCCACCTTCCGAATTCCGAATTACAGGATTAGCTGCCGTTTATGGAATTGAACACAGGGCTTCCTGCACAGTTAGGTAAGCACTCTACCAACTTAGCAACATTCCCGGGCCTCGTACTCTCTCACTCTCTCTTTTGGCCTGGAACTCACAGAGATCCAAAAAGCATGTGCCACCATGTCTGGTTCCTCTCTTTCTCCTTCTTTCGCTCCCCGCTTCCCTTCCTTCCTCCTCTGGGGATATGATCCAGACCCTTGGCCTGTTAGGCCAGGGCTCTCTACCCCAGCCTTCTTTTGAAGAGAAGGAGCCCTGGATGTGACACCAGCAAAGTACAAATAGCAGTTCAGACTCACTGCGGGGTCACCCTACCACCCGAAATTAGATTTTCTTCCTTCCATCTGCTTATGCCTGTCACCTTGACAGTGGAAAGCCCAGCCCCCTGCTGAACTGCACTCCCCTCTGTTCCTTATCACAAATCCAGAAGCCAGGCCCCAGACTGTACCCCAGAAACCTGTCCACCCGCACCAGTCCCACCTGGACAGAGCTAAGAGCCAGCTCCCAGTAGGGCTCTCTTTCTACCCTTGGGCACTTCTTCTGTTCTGTCCATTTCCTAGGCTCATTCCCAGCCTTCCTGAAAAGTGTCTCTCGAAGCTCCCAGAGTAGATAGACCCTTTGCTTTAGTTTGGATAATCTGTCTCTGGGGCTACCAGAGTTACAGCTTGATCCCTCGACCCCCAGAACAAACTCAGTTTGTTTCCGATGACAAGACAGGATGTTTTCCCAGCTTCTCTTGGAAGTCATGAAACTCATTTTGAAAATTTATTATCATCATATGTGTTTGTACGACTGTGCCTGTGGACGAGTGCATACCACGGAGTGTGTATGGAGGCCCGAGGCCAGACTCCAGGAGGGTTCTGCCCCTCCCCAGTGAGTTCTGAAGCTCCAGCTCAGGTGCTCCAGCTTCTGCTGAGCCTCACAGGCCCTGAAGCTACGCTTGACCAGTATGTTTTACAAAAGAAACAGTACAACAGATTTTTGTTTTAAAGACATCAAAAGTACATCTGCTGAAGCAAGCAAGCATAAGCACATTACAGCAGATCTTCTTTTTTATATACATATTTGTGTGTTTCTGTACATGTGTGGACAAAATGGTTTAAAATGAAAACATTTCTAAAATTTGTCTTATTCTATTTTTGTCAGGTTTTCTTTTCTTTCTTTCTTTCCTTTTTTTTTTTTTTTTTACACAAGGTCTCAAGCAGCCTAGGCTGGCTTCGATATGTAGGAGAGGAGGACCTTAAATTCCTGACTTTCCTGCCTCCACCCCCCAGTGTGCACCACCATGCCCAGCTTAATATTTGGAGTTCTGAAAAATATTTCCAGGCCAGGAATGTGGCTCAGTCAATAAAGTGCTTGTCCAGTATAGTCCAGACTGGTCTCAAATTCACGGTGAGGCCAAGGATGACTCCAAACCCATGACCTATGACCCTTCTGCATCTGCCTCCCAAGTGCTGATCTGACTCCAAAAGGAGAAAAAAAAGCATCTCCCTAAATATATATATATATATATATATATATATATATATATATATATTAAAATTTTTATATATATATATATATATATATATATATATATATATATATATATATATATTTTACTTAGATGAGAATTATGGTGCAGGCCTTTAGTCCCAGCACTTGGGAGGCAGAAGCAGGAGGATCTCTGCATTGAGGCCAGCCTCAAACTACTCTACAGAGCTAGTTCCAGGACACACAGGGCTACAAGAGAAATCTTGTCTCGAAACACCATAAATATGTATTCGTCAAATGGTGCCTCATCTCCATTTCTGCAGATATACTATCCTATAGGATGGGAGGGCTTGACTTAAGTGTATCTGAGTCTTTCCTCCTGGTTTTACTGTCTCTGTTAACTCTACCAGCATTCTGCCAGGAAGCCACGGGGAACCTTGCTTGTTTGTTTTATGTAAACTTATTTTGAGACAGGGTCCCATTAAGTGGCCTAGGCTGGCCCTGAACTTTCAATCCTCCCGACCCGACCCGGCCCTTTGAGTAGCGGGGATTACAGGCCTGTATCCTGAGGCCTGCAGAGCTGTACTTGATTCTTCTCACTCACTCCTAAGCTGGAGCACACAGCCTGGCAGGGGAGAAGGAATTCAAGCAGCTAGTACAACACAGACCACATACTTCATCGCAGAAATATGCAGGGTGCCTCTCAGGGGGAAGTGTGGATAAGTCTAATTCCTACCAGTTACCCAGTTCTGCTGCTTCTGAAGCCTTCAGAACCTGTTGTTGAACGGCACGGCCCCTCATCTCCATTTCTGCCATCCTGTAGGATGGCAGGGCTTGACTCTTACTGGACAGGATTTGGAATCGCCCAGGAAACACAGGCAGAGGTTTTCCAGAGATTTAACTGAGGAGGGCCCAGCCTCTTTGAATGTGAGCGGCACCTTCTCACAGAGGGGATGGTCTTAGACTGAATAAAAACGAAGAAAAAAGAAAGGCATCTGAGGACCAGCATGCACCTCTCTCTGCTTCCTGGGTGCAGAGGCAATGTGACCAGCTGAGTCTCGCCCTCGGGGTGCTATGTCTTCCCCACCATGATAAAGTAGAGCTCTCTTCCTCTATAGAAGCCTAGAGAACCCCTTCTCTCCCAAAGCTGCCAGTGCCAGCATTCTGTCTCAGCAGTGAGAAAAGCGACCTACACCCTAATTTCAAGTCTTGTCATAATTTTATGGCAAGTCTCCTTCGTTATTCCACTACAGCCTTGGGAATTGTCTTAAACCACCCTGACCACATGACTTCCTTCCAAAGCCCCAATGGCTTCTTCCAAGCAGAGTCAAATGCAACACACACCCCTGCCCCCTTCAGCATCTTACTGTTGTATCAAACATTCTTACCATCTGACAGGAGCGCTGTCCACTAGCTCAGTCCACAGGTCCCCACTTTCTGGTGACATCTCTGTCTGAAGCTGCCTTTTGTTTTTCTACATTCACTCAAAGCACCCAGTGCACAGGAGAAGCTGACGCCCACAGGATAATCTGGCTGTCTTCGATTGAGGCATTTAAAGAGAGCTACAAA
The DNA here is from genome assembly GCF_011762505.2 of Arvicanthis niloticus. Taxonomy (NCBI): domain Eukaryota; kingdom Metazoa; phylum Chordata; class Mammalia; order Rodentia; family Muridae; genus Arvicanthis; species Arvicanthis niloticus. Next base: position 55,614,802 of record NC_047674.1, on the reverse strand, counting down.
AGATAAACCAAGGCCTAGGTTCCTATTAATTTTTTGGTGTTTGGGGAAATAAGATGATTACTGTATTTAAAAAAAAAAATTGTGGCCAGGCAGTGATGGCACACTCTAATCCCAGCACTTGGGAGGCAGAGGCAGGCGGATTTCTGAGTTCGAGGCCAGCCTGGTCTACAGAGGGAGTTCCAGGACAGCCAGGGCTACACAGAGAAACCCTGTCTCGAAAAACCAAAATAATAATAATAATAATAATAATAATAATAATAATAATAATAATAATAATAATAATAATAATAATGTGTTAACAAGCTTCTGTTTGTTGTTTTTAAGAAATTAGTAATAAACTTTTAAAATGACTCTCATATCCGAGGAGTGTGCACGCCTATAATCCCTGCACTGGGTTGACAGAGGAAGAAGGATTATAAATTTCAGGCCAGTTAGGGCTACACAATGAGATGCTCTCTCAAAACCACTAAGGGCTAGCTGCGTCTAATGTCACAACCTGTGATCTCAGCGCTCAAAAGACTGGAGGTGTTCAAGACCAGCCTTTCAATGAATCAATGAATCGGTCAATTAATCTCTCCCTCCCTCTGTCTCTGTCCCTCCCTCCTCCTGCACACACACACACACACAACCGTCCCAAAACAAAGCAAAATAAACAAACAAAAACAAGGCAGGGGGATGCCTGTCAATAGCTATGTGAGGGGTCCTAGGTCAATCCCCTGCACCAAAAGAGGGGGAAAAATCAATTGTTATCACAGAAATAATAATGATTATAACACTAACAATGACTTTCTTAAGGAAGTCATCAATAACATCACACAAAGAGAATAAGAAGTGAGTCCAAATAATTTCCATCAAAATAAGAGAGAAAGGTATTTCTGTAATATGGTTTTAGGTTAAAAAAAACAAACAAACAAACAACAACAACAAAAAAAACCCAAACAGCACCATCAGAACTGCTCTTGTCATTTTATTTATTTATTTGTTCATTTATTTGTTTGTTTTTGAGACAAGCGTAGCTCTCTCTAGTCGGCCTAGAACACTCAGAGATTTGCCTGCCTCTGCCTCCTGAGTTCTGGGATTAAAAGCATGAGTCACCACTCCTTACTACTGAATTTTGCTTTTTTTCTCCCGACTGTTGTTGCTTTTTGAGACTGCTCTGTACTCCAAGTGCATTTTGAGACAAGGACTCTGGTAGCTGAGGGTGGTCTTGAACTCCTGATTCTCTGACTTCCTGCTCTTGCAAACTGAATTCACAGGGATTTTGGGAATTCCAAATAACACCCATCTTTCTTTTTACTTTTAAGTACCTTTTAAAAACTGCTCTTTGATCCAGGCAGAAAGGCAGAGAGGCAGAGAGAGGTAGAGAGAGGCAGAGAGGCAGAGAGGCAGAGAGGCAGAGAGGCAGAGAGGCAGAGAGGGGCAGAGAGAGGTAGAGAGGTAAAGAGAGGTAGAGAGGCAGAGAGGCAGAGAGAGGCAGAGAGGCAGAGAGGCAGAGAGGCAGAGAGGGGCAGAGAGAGGTAGAGAGAGGTAGAGAGAGGCAGAGAGGCAGAGAGAGGCAGAGAGGCAGAGAGACAGAGGCACACAGATCTCTCATTTTGAGGCCATCCTGGTCTACAAAGTGAGTTCCAGGACAGCCAGGGCTACACAAAGAAATCCTGACTTGAAACAACAACCCCCACCCTCATCCCTGCTGTCTGACAACCTCAGACTTGGTGCTACACGCCTGCAATCTCAGCATTTGGAGCTTCATGTTTGAGACGAGTCCTGGGCTATTTAGTGAGTTGAAGGCTAGTCTGGGCTACAAAGAGACACTGTCTCAGAAAATCAAAACCAAAAGCTGCTCCTGAATCATTTCTCACCAAAGCCTCTTCTTGGGGTTGAGGATTACGGCTCAGCAGTTGGGTACTTGTCTAGCATGGGTCGACAGTGGGTTTGATTCCCTAGCATGGAAGCAGAGGGCACACCAGCACAAAATGCAAAACCAAAACTTCTCTTCTTTGATTTCCTCACTTTCCAGTGAGAGGAAGTTCCTGGTCAACCTGCGTAAGGTTGTGCAAAAGTAACCAATCCTGCTCCAAATTACCACAGGACTGCTACATGGGACTGCCACACAGGACAGCCACAGGATGTCCACACAGGACTGCCACAGTGGACTGTCACACAGAACAGACACAGGATGGCCACACAGGACTGCCACATTGGACTGCCACACAGGACAGCCACACAGGACAGCCACAGGACAGCCACACAGGACTGCCACACAGGATGATCACACAGGATGACCACACAGGACAGCCACACAGGACAGCCACAGGAACCCTTCTTGTGGCCCTACTAGCCCACAAGAATGTGCATAGTGAACTTCTATTTGTTATTTTTGATTTTTTTGAAACAGGGTCTCTCTATTTTGTAGAACACACTGGCCTCAATAATGAACTTCTTTTTTTTTTTTTTGGTTTTTCGAGACAGGGTTTCTCTGTGTAGCCCTGGCTGTCCTGGAACTCCCTCTGTAGACCAGGCTGGCCTCGAACTCAGAAATCCGCCTGCCTCTGCCTCCCAAGTGCTGGGATTAAAGGCATGCGCCACCACCGCCCAGCAATAATGAACTTCTGAATACAAACACTTAACAGTAACTTAACTGACTAATGCAACTGGAGGAGCCAACGGCTGGTCAAAGGTGCCTATGCATTGTTGGTATACTACATGTAGTTCCTGGTCCCGAGTTCAACCCAAGATTCGAATGAAGACTTGGTTGGCTACCCCAGAGAAAACCAGCTGTGCTACAGATTCTTAGATGTAACCTGGGTTGTATGAGAAGATTCAGGTTATTAGGTTATTTTAATAATGATATCTGGAGGGTGGATATATATATGTGTGTGTGTGTGTGTGTGTTTGTGTGTGTGTGTGTGTGTCCAAGTCCCAGGCTGGTCTCAAACTCATTATACAGCCAAGGATGGCCTTGAACTCGTGATCCTCCTGCGTCTAACTCCCAAGGACTAAGTTTACAGGAGTAGACCATCATACTTGGCTTTAATAGTGTTGGGGGGGAGCAATGGGGAATTCAGATTTATTACTGATTATGCCTGTGAGCTCAGTGCTCACAGAGATCAGAAGAGGGCATGAAATCTCCTTATAGTGCTTATAGGCTGTTTTGAGCCACCTGACCGGGATGCTGAAAATTATTGGCCTATAGAAGAACAGGGAATGGTCTTAACCAATTACCAAGTCATCTCTGCAGTCATCTCAGTTTGGTTTTTCCCCCGACTTTGAACCAGTACTGAATATGTCATAGCACTACTGCACGCTTATAACAGACAAATGAATATTTTCCAAGTCTTTGTGTATTTTAGATGATTCTGGATGGCTGTATAAGGTGCCTGAGCCTTAGACTCTCTGCAGTCCTGTCCCCTGGATGGGGCGTGGGGCATCTGTCCTAGGCAGGGCTGCTGCCTATCTCTAGGTGAACTATGAGAAACCTCAAACCTTCCTCAGAGGCCAAGTCACCGTTTCAGCCCCAGGACCCAGCTTAACCATGAACTTGAGTTGCACCCTCAGCTACTGCCTCAGTGCCACACCCCAGAAAAGCTGAGACGGGAGAGCCTAGGGAAAAAGGAAATGAACGTTAGGGGCAGGTCAGAAAAAAATGTCTGCACCTTCGTTTTAGTTGGGTGGCTGTGGTCTGGCTGATTCATCCAGGACTCCACAGATAGGTCAGAGCCCCAGCCCCACCTAGCAAAGCTCACCTTCACCATCACATGCTCCTGCTTCCTGGGTCCTCTGTGACACCTGACCTGCCTGCTGGCGTGAGGCCAAGTGTTCCATCTGGTTTGGCTTAGTGGATGTTGCTGGGGCTTTAGCTAGGAGACCTAAGGGATCCAGGATGCAGGATGCCCTGGTATGCTATGGGTGGGGAGACAACACACTCCCTACACCACCCACTTCCAAGACACATGTACATGTCACTGACAACCAGGTCAGAAGCCCCAGTCCCCTGTGTTACTACCCCCCAAGACTATGTATAAGGATCTCAATAGGGAGCCTGATGTCATCTCTCACTCCCCCATGGGACATACATATGCCAACCAAGCTGGCCTCGAACTCATAGAGGTCTATCTGTCTCTGCCTCCATGGCACTTGATAGCACATAAGGCATCTGCACACATGTTGTGAGCCTCAAATTTACGCCTTCACGCTTGTGAGGCAAACCCTGAACTGACCGAGCCATCTTCCAGCCTTGTGTTCTGTTTTTCTTTTTTGAGACAGGGTCCTATATATCCCAGGCTGGCCTCAAGTCCAAGGGCGACCTTGAACTTTTGAGTTCTCCCACTCTGCTTCCAGAGTGCTGACTGCAGTCACAGGCCACATCCAGTTTTCTGTGTCCCTGAAGACTGAACCCAGAGGTACCTTTATGCCATGTCTCTACCAACTGAACGACATCCTCCAGCTCCTTATAGTATTAGTGTGAAAAATAAGTAATAGTTGAGTTAATAAACATACAGATGGAAAGAGAATAACATCTTGTGAAAGTTGAACTCTGACCTCCAAGCACGGGCCCCCATACTTACACCTTGCCCACACACACACACACACCAATATTCATATATCATGTATACATATATATTGGTGTGTGCGTGTGTGTTTATACATATATATATACACATATACATACACATACACACACACACACACATACACACACACACACACACACACACACACACACACGTATTTTTTTAAAGAAAGAAAATCCACACAGTATATGCTCATAAGGAACACCCAACAGGACTCTCAGCAGCTATGTCTGAGGAAAATTTTTGAGGACCACCCAGAGGCACCAAGGTCAAGCTCAGTGGTTATAGCAAGTCTGAATCAACCCCAAATAGACTATCTCTCGAGAGATCCAGAGAGCTGAGAAGCAGATTCAGCTGGTCTTATGGGCTAAGTCAATCAAAGAGAAAAAACAGATGCTGGCCCTAGGACAAGCAGGTACCAGCTGACTGGAAAGACAGAAGGGCTTAGAGGATGTCTGACATCTCTGCTCTTGCTTGGTCATCTAGTGTATCTGAGGCCCGTGACTCCAAGACCCTTCATGTCTGCAGGGGACATGTCTTAGGAGCAGGACAGCCCTGAGAGGAAGGAAGAGGCAGCCTTCTGAGCCAGCTACTGGGTGGAAAGAGCCTTCCCTTCCCAATGCTTGGTGCTGTTGGTTTTCTAAAGATCCAACCCTCCCACGGGTCTCATTCAAAGTGGACTCCAACCACAGCAAGCTCCACAAACTAGAGCTCAGGAAAGAATCTGTGACAGCAGACAGAAACCTTCAGGGGACAGGCAGATGGGACCTACAGGTGCCCTCTTCTCCCCTAGCAGGGCCCCCCTCCTCCAGCTGGAGCTCAAGCTGATGCTCAAGGCCTGCATCTGTCTGAGGCCCCGGCCCTGACTTCCTTTCCCAGAACTCAGCGAGCCCAGGGGAGGGGCCGGGAGGAGCAGCCTGAAGAGAAGGGAACAGAGATCCAGAGGGAGGGTGGGCTGGAGCAGAAAACGCTGGGGCCAGAATTGGGAGTTGCTGGGATTGCCCCAACTTCAAGGACTCTGTCCAACCTTCTCCCCACAGGCCAGAACTTTCAGGTCTATTTTTACTCTAGAAGAAAACGGGCTGTGAGGCCGGAGCTAGGGCTGGGTGGTAGAGCATTTGCTTAGCACACACACCAAGCCCTGGGATCTATCTGCAGCACCATATAAACCAGGTGTGGTGATACTTGCCTGTAATCTCAGCACTGGGGAGGTAGAGGGAGGGGGATCAGAAATTCAAGGTCATCCTTGGCTACAGAGCAAGCTTGAGGTTAGCCTGGGCTATGTGAAGCCATGTTTTTAAAACAAACCAAACAAAACCAAACTCTGCTGAAATGGAGCACAGTAGCATATGTACCAGAAAGTCAGAGGCATGTGAGTTCACGACCAGCCTAGGCTAAAAAGAGAGTTTTAGCCAGAACTACATAGGGTCGTCTCAAAATGAAAGGTGTGTGTGTGTGTGTGTGTGTGTGTGTGTGTGTGTGTGTGAGAGAGAGAGAGAGAGAGAGAGAGAGAGAGAGAGAGAGCAATTACGCTATAGGCAGGATGACGAGGAAAGAAAGCAAGACTCATTTGGGGCTAACCCCCATGCCCACCCCAAGGAGTATACACTAGAGAATGGTTTCTGCTGTCATGAAGACAGTAACTACCACTCATCAGAATCTACAGCCTGTCTGGAAAGAGCAGGGCTTTATATTACCCAGCCATATTCTATGCCTCGTTTCCCCATCTGTAAAGGCAGAATAAAGCCCATTCAGCCTGGGATGTAGCTGAGTGACAGAGTACTTGCCAACATGTGCAAGGGCCTGGGTTTGAGTCTCAGCATGCACGGTCGCGTGTGTACATACACACCCACACACTGGCTTCATTGGGCTGTGAGGCTGCAAAGATGTTACTTAGCATACACTAAACATTTAGCTAGTGTTAGCCACCATGAGGGAGGGGTCGTAGATAAGGGAACAGAAGCCAGAAAGGAGCCTAGCAAGAACAAAGCCAGGCAGCTTATCCAGACGGACTGCTCTCAGGCCCGACCACCACAGAATGAAAATGGACGGTGAATTGCCATTTGAGGCCAAACAGCCCCGTCAGTCTGCCAGCTGAGCACTGTGAAACTCAGTGAGAAGCTTAACTTCTCTGTGCAGCAGCTTCTTGGCCTGTATGATGTGTTTCCTGTCCCTATGTCTCTTGAGCGGGTGGGAGTTAGGAGACAATGGATTATTAAGTGCTTGGAAATACTAGCCAGACTGTTCCGGGGCTGTCCTCAGCACTGTAGCCATCTTGCTCATTTTGGCCTATTATGTGTGGTGTCCTGTAGCCCACTGACTGTGTGGCTTTCTTAGTTCTCTGTCTCTGAAACAAGCTCTCTCTCACCCAGTAGCCCTGGCATGCCATGGAGAGCAGGCTGGCCTCAAATTCACAGAGATCCACCTGCCTCTGCGTCGACAGTGCTGAGACCAAAGGCCTGTGCCATCAAGCCAAGCATGTAATAGCCCTTAATGGGTCTGACAGGCAGCAATAAAATCTGGCCCGGATACTGGAAGAACCAGCACCTGCCTTCTGTCCCACCTTCAGAGAGCCATGGCTCAGCCCCTGCTTTCTAATCTCAGGAGAGGCTGCTGGAGAATTTTACCCAACATGGGAGAACTGGTCAAGCTGCAGAGGGCTAATACTTTCAGAAAGGTGTGGCATCTGAGGTCCCTTACAGGCAACAATGTGTTATACCCTTTGAAGGATAGGAAGGGTCATTTCAGAGTAGCTTCTCTGACCTGCTGGTGTTGGCAGACACTTGGGTCCCTCTGTAGCAAGGACATGGGAAGGTCGGGAATCGGAAGAGGTGTGGGAGGGCCCCTGCCTGGGAAAGGAGAACATTCTCGCACAACTGCACACTTCGGCCAGAGCATATTTTATGGAGATTCTGCTGGGTCCGGTCAGAACAGCTCTCTGTGTAAACAGCTGGGAATGGGGTGGGGACAGAGGTCCCAGGAAACCAGCTGGCGCCTGAAGGACCAGGTGGGGTTCTTCACCCAATCCGGGGCCCCTGAAGCAACACTCTGGGCTATAGCTCCATCTGGTGGGCAAAGTGTGAATACCATGGGCCAGGCCAGCGGCAGGCCGAGTGATGACGCAAGGGGGCCTCGGTGAGTAACCCAATTTCTAAGCGGAAAGGGGTGGAGTCTTCACGTTGACACTCTGGCAGAGGTCCTCAGTGCATGCGCTCTAGACTCCTGTAGCTGGGACTCACGTCATTAGGCTGGGATCACACAGTTATTTGTTAGAAAGTCCTTACATTTTTGCCAGGTGGGCGTGGTACTTTCCATGTCTGTAATCCCAGCTCCCAGAAAAACGGGGACTGCTCCAAATTCAAGGACACCCAGGTCTATTTATGATAGTACTGGGGGCTATATGGCAAGGCACAAGCAATAATAATAATAACAACAACATCAAAAACAACAACAACAAGTCAAAACTATCAAAATGCAGAACAATACAAAAAATCCAACCACTCAAGAAAAAAGTTATGGGGCCAGAGAGCTAGGGAGCCAGTTAAAAACTTGTCCTGCTCTTGTAGATGACCCAAGTTCAGGTCTCACATTGTGTGGCTCACGACCTTCAGGCCATTGCATTTATGTGCACAGACACACACACACACTGACACGTAATTAAAAAATAAAATAAACATTTTTTGTTACTTTCTAACATCTAAACACTTCTTGTGTCTCCTTCAGTTTCTATAGTCTAACTTCACTTTTTGATGCTGCCTTGTTTGCTTGCTTGCTTGCTTGCTTGCTTGGTTTTAGACAAGGTTTTACTCCACAGCCTAGGTCCCTTCCAACTTCCAATGATCCTCCTGCCTCAGTTTCTTGAGTGCTGGGACCACAAGTATTCACTGTATTTATTTTTTCCCTACTTAGCTCTCTTTTGTTTTTAAATTAAAACTATTACTGTCAGGTGTATGTGGGTACCAATGGAAGCCCAGAGAGGGCATCAAATCCCTTGTAGTTGGAGGGCCAGGCAAAGTGGATGCTGGGACCCCGCCCTGGGTCCACTGGAAGCACAGTGATAACCACTCTATTGGGTGTTCTTTTCCGAAGTATTTACTTGCAAAGACTCCTTCCCTGCTCTACCCCAGCCCTCCCCTTCTCCACACATCACCGTTATTGCATTTTTAAAATTGTATGCATATTGGTGTTTTGTCTCTATCTGGGTCTGTGCACCACGCGTGTGTCCTGTGCCCAAGAAGGTCAGAAGGACAAGGAGTTAAACAGACTTCCTCCTGGTAGTCAGGCAGATAGGGAGAGGGGATGTGGCTAGGTTATACAGGTGGTGAATTCCAAATTCCCCAGAATGAATGCTCTCTTCCTCACCCTCCCAACTTGAGACAAAAGCCTGGCAGCTTAAAACAAAGGCTTTGTTGGCTTTAGGCTCCCACTCCCAGACCCCCTGCTGATGGACTAGCTCAACGATTTAAGGCCTGGATGTTTTGCAGGCCAATCAACAATCATCCTGCTCTTCTTCAAACTGACCAGCCCTAAATTAGGGGAGAAGGACTTTTTTCAAAGACTTAAAAGGCCCCCAGCCCTCAGTTTTGTTTCCCAGGTCTGCACTCTGCCTTGCAAGGTCGTTTTTCTCTGTGTGTCTGCTGCCTGTGTTTCCTTATTCCCAGTGCACGTCCTTCTTCAACTGTTGATTCTGTCTCTGCCGTCTGCTTGCAGTGTTTGAGATTTCCCCGGTGCTACCAGCTGCTTCCTGCTTTCTAATTCTTAAAATGGCAGCACATGAATCTGATCAAAACTCAGAGGCCTTAAGAAAAGGGCATCGGAGCCAGAACTGCAGGGACAGATGGACAACTGTGAGTTGCCACGTGAGTGCTGGGAATCGAACCTGGATCGTCTGGAAGAACGGCCTGTGCTTTTCTGGTGTTTCTGAGACAGGGTCTCTCCACATAGCCTGGCTGTCCTAACTATGTAGACTCACAGAGATCACCTGCTTCTTCTGGCATTAAAGGCGTTGTCCTCCATACTCAGTTACAGCATCATCATCATCATCATTATTATTATTATTATTATATTTTGGTTTTTCGAGACAGGGTTTCTCTGTGTAGCCCTGGCTGTCCTGAAACTCACTCTGTAGACCAGGCTGGCCTCGCCACCACCGCCCGGCCGACATTATTTTTAATATATTTTATTTCATGTAGATGGTTGTTTTGCCTGCATGTACAGATTCGATGTGGATGCTGGGAATTGAACCAACTCCTCTGGAATAGCAAGATCTCCAAGAGGATTTCTGAGTTCGAGGCCAGCCTGGTCTACAGAGTGGGTTCCAGGACAGCCAGAGCTACACAGAGAAACCCTGTCTCTAATAAACAAGCAAACAAACAAACAAAATCTTTAGACCTCAGCTTCCATTACTGAAAATAGAAAGCGCACGGTGAATTGAGATAGACCTGCCTTCAACTCTGAACTCTGCCACTTACTAGCTGTGTGACTTTGGCAGGTTCCTAATCCTCTCTGGACTCTGGTTTCCACGATGATAAGCCCGGCAGAGGCGTGCACATGCGCACCTAGAATTACGGCGAGCATCCAATGAGAGAAAGGCTTTGGAGCCTCTGGGAGCACTGCGAAGCCCCTAAGTGGCTGCGGAAGCCACATTCCCCAGAGTTGAAAGGGTCTAGAGGTGCTGTGGGGAGAGACCGAGGGGCTGAGACTGCGCAGACTCCAATCTTACCGTAGGAAGGTTGTCCTAGGCCAGCAGCAGGGCCAGGACAGGACTTGACAGCTCTCTGAAACTCAGAGGATTTAAACTTTAAAAGCCTTTGTGGGCAAGATAAACATACCTACCGCTCAGCAGGGAAAGGGAAACTTGGCCGCGGTCCCAGAACTTTCCCCACCCACGAGCTGCCCTAAACTTCCTCTTGTGGTTTCTCAAGGGTACAGCCTGTTCTTCCCCAGCAAGTGAGGGCGGAGGAAAGGGGGCGTGCCCAGGGTTGCACTGTACCCGGACACACTGGGAGCAGAGAGGAAGGGGTGGGAGGGGACCGAGCCCTCTGTTTTCATTACCCATAAGCTTCACAACCTCCGTCCCTCACCCTCAACCCCAACATCAACACCCACCTCAATACCCATCCCTTCTTAGGATCAATGTTTAGCCGTTCTTTAAAAAAGAATACCTTTATTTATTTTATACATATGGATGTTTTGCCTGTATATATGTCTGTACACCCTGTTCATGTGTGATAGAGATCAAGGGGAGGGCTTCAGATCCCCTGGAACCGGAGTTACAGACATTGTGAGCAGACACATGGGTGCTGGGAATTGAACCCAGGTCCTCTAGAATCTCAGCCAATGCCCTTAACCTCTGAGCCATCTCTCCAGCCCCATGGGGTGGTGGTGGGGGGGGTGTCTTTTTAAATACAGGGTCTCACTTACATACACCAGACTGTTCTCAAACTCAGCTCACAGACACTAGCCTGTCCCTACCTCTTGAGTGCTGGGATTATAAATTGTTTTTTGATCATAGCAGGCATAGAGACCTGCCCTGGGTATCTCCAGACCTATGCAGAGAGCTCCTCGGAGAAACTGAGAGTTTCAGAGAGGAGGCAGAGAAAACAGCTAGAATTCAGGGACGCTGCCTATAGAGGTGGGAGCATCAAGCACAGGCATTGTTCCAACCTGCAGGGAGTAGAGCCAAGGGCACTGTTTTTCATGAGGTAACACTGGAGATTCAGGGGAGAGTACCTTAAGCTTCTCCCATTTCTATATTATCTCCTCAATCGGATTCCAAGTTCAAGTGTTCTTCTTGAGATCTAGGATGAGGGAGGTCTAAGTCTGAATGTGCCCAAGACAAAGCAAGTGTGGTAGGTAGCACACGCCTCTAACCCTGGCACTCTTCAGAGGTGACTCGGGCCAGAGAGACCAGAAGTTCAAAGTCAGCTCACTTACATAGTTTCAGGCCAACTTGGGTTAGATGTATCTCAAAGGACAAATGGAACTGAGGACATGGCTTGTGGGGACAGGAGTTGGTGTGCATATTCCCATCCCAAGCAGTCATGTTAAGAGGCTGCAGATGTCAGAGATCCAAGCACAGTGAGGTAGGACAGGGAGGGAGAGCTTCCTGGCCGGCCGGTGTAGGCCAGCAGCGAGGGCTGGAGAGACCGAAGCATTGGTAGCAATTTCAAAAGACCCAGATGTGGTTCCCAGTACCCACGTGACAGCTCACAGCAATCTAACTCCAGTCTAAAGGGATCCAGCACCTTCTTCTGGTTTCTGTGTACATCATGCATACATGTGGTACACAGACATAAATGCAGACAGGACACCCATACACATAACGTAAGCAGTGTGTCTGAGACATGGTCTTTGTAGCACTGGCTGGCTTGGAACTTGTTAAGTAGACCCCGGCTGGCAGTCAACTCACAAAAATCTGTCTGCCCTTCCCTCCCAAGTGCTGGGACTAAAGGCATGTGATGTCACATCCCCCGTGCACACACCCACACGAGAAGAATATTATCTCTGTGCTGTGCTGTCCCCAGACTCCTGAGCAGGCCTTTGAGGGACTCTGTAAACAGTACTGAGATCCAAGCTCTTCTACAAAAGAGACCTGCCTTAGTCCAGATACACCCGCTGTATCACAGGGCTACACAAGACCACATACTGACTTTAAACAGCACCCAGCTCAGCTGCATGTTCTACATGGCTAAATAGGCAGGGTGACCTGCCAATTAAGAGCAGGGACTCTGACCTGGATGTAATGATGGGTACCTGTCATCCTAGCATGGGCTAGGAAGCTGAGTCAGGATTGGGTTGGAGGCCAGCCTGGGCTACGAAAGACCTTGCTTCAAGGGGCAAAAAAAGGGTTAGGATGTTCTAAGTCAAGTGACTTGGATTTAAGTCCATCTGAGACATCCTTTCACTTTTTAAAAAGAGATTTTATTTATTTTGTTTATGTGTGCGAGTATTTGCCTGAATGTATGCATGTGTACTATGTTCATGCCTGGTGTTTGCAAAGACCAAAAGAGGGCATGAGAACCCCTAGAGACAGGTGGTTGTGAGCTACCATGTGTGTGTGCTGGGAACCGAACCTGGGTCCTCTGCAGTAGTAGTACATGTCCTTACCTGTTGAGCCATCTCCCAGCTCCCTGACATTCACTTCTTGTTCCTTCTTTAAGGAGATCTCCTTACATCCTGTGCCCAAGTTTCCTCATCTATAAAACTGAACTCCTAGTAGATGATTTAATACAGCTACTAAACGTAGTAAATGAAACGCCATGTCTAAACCACTTACGCAAACACTCAAAGATGCTATGTAACTCTCTGCTAGGATCCCAAGACCTTGAGCAACAGAAACACAGCCGTGGGAGCCATGACCATGGGTTCAAGGATTGAGCATGGACTGACGTCCTGACGGAATGACCAGAGACACTTCCCGTTTCCAGTCTCTGTGGCTAGAAGCTCTGATCTTATTCCACGATGTCCCCCAACATTGGCAGAACGTGGCCCCAGGAAAAAGTGTCCAATGAGTTGGTAGCCTGCTGTGCTAGGAGTGCCAGAAAGCCTCAGAAGAACTTCTACACCAGAGAAGGGTCCCAGAGGACACAGGTGACAGGCACAGGACAAAGCTTGTAGGAAAAAACAGTCCCAGGGTCCAGGATGAGGAGTGGGTGTCTGGTATGGTTTCGACTGTTCTATTATGCCCACCCAGGTTGGCCCACCCAGCCTCATCCAATTGTGAGGTCAGGGGATCCAGCTTGACAGCTTGTCTTTCCCAGAACTGCTTTTTCTATCCCTACTTCCTCATGCTGGGAAATAACTGGAACAAGCAGGAACTGTTTCCCAGTTACCAGTATATCCCAGTGCCCAGTAACATCATAGCAATTCAGTTGGCCTCTAGGAGAAATAGTACCCCAAAGACTCCCAGTCTAATACTCTGAAGTCAACAACCATCCTCTGGAAGCCACCCCAAACATCTCCTTTCCAGCCAGAGCCTAGCCTTCGTCTCTGTGGCACTTGATACCGACACCAGCTGTGGCTGAGTCAACAGCTTATTGGGCATCTGAAACAATACGGAGCACACAGTAGGTGCTCTGCCAGTGCAAACCATTGCTGTTTCCTTGCAACATCAGCTCACTTCTTCAGTGACTCCTCTGGTCCACACTTAAATGTGTACCTGGTACACATCAGATACCAGCCTCTCTAAGCCCAGCTGGTTTGCCCTCCAACCTCCAAGGCTGTTATTTGCAGCTAACCCCGCTGGGCTTGCCCGGGAACCTGGAGGGAGGGTGTGCGGAGGACGCGGTTAGGAGGCTCCAGGACCTTTGGGGGCTTTTCTGAGCCCTAGCTCTGGTCAACATATCATACTCCGTGGGAAAGTAAGCTAAGCTTTTGGGGCCAAAACTGAGGTGAGAGAGGCGCGGTGATGCACTGAACCCACTCACCTGTTATTCCCACTTCTAGATTTCCAGCCTGGACATCTTAGTAACATCCTAGGCAAAGCTGGCAATGCGGGCATCACATGTATTCTGGTTTCTGCAGCTCCCAAGCCTACCTCTTGGCAGATGAACTCTCCGAGCTTAGATGGTTGGTGGCCTCTCGTTCTCTCTCGCTGCGGGGCATCTGTTTTGGGGCAGTACGGGTGATCACAACCGCCGGCCACAGACAGGCCAGGGGCGTGCACTCCGTTTCCTGGGCACCCAAACAGAGCGAGTGTCCACCCCCACCGAAGCGCGGTGTTTACAAAGTCCGCGCTGCACTGCAGATCGCGAGCTGGAAGCTGGGCAGGAAGTGGGGACGAGGGGGCGGGTGAGACAAAGGCGCTGGGCGCTGGGCTCTGCCTGGGTTTAGTCTCTGACACCTTGAGAAGCAGCCAGAAGGGTTATCCAGCTCTGACCTACTCCACCTCGGGGTCTACAGACCTTGTGTGTGTGTGTGGAGGGTGGGGGCGGTTGCGGCTCCGTCAGGCTCAGGGGTACACATTGCAGAGGGAGGCCTTCTGGACATCTGCAATTCCTGACTGCCCAGGAAGTAAACAGTAGACCTGAGTTCTTAACTTTTACCACAGAGCCAGATACCATGACACCTGTTATCTCACCTGTTATTTCACCTTGTCTCCACTTTTCATGTAGGGAAACTGAGGCACAGTGAGGTTAGGTATCGTGATCAGAGTCTGAGGGCTAACAAACGTTAGGATTCAAACCCAGTGACTGCATCTAGCCAGGCATACCTACCCCCTACTGGTGTCCTCCAGATCAGGATGGATAAGGAGAGGCAATCTCTCTTGAAGACTTTCCAGACCAGAGAGGCTGATGGGTAACATGGACACAAAGTTCTAGGAGTGAGAAGGACAAGGGACAAGCTTCCTTGCTCACTTAGTAAACACTTGCAGGCTGAGAGCCACAGGGAACAAGTGCAGGGGAATCATCCAAGGAGCTTGGTAGTGAGACAAAAGCCTGCAGCCAGGCATAGGCTGTTTTCAAGAGTACTTGGCTAGCATGCAAGAAAAGCCTGGGTTCTCCTAGCACTACCTACATTGAGTACGATGGTGAATTATTGTAGCCCCGGCTCTCTGGAGAAGGAATGGGTAGGACAATGAGGGATAGTGAGGGTAGGATGTTTGTCTTAGTCATTGTTGCCTAAAGACTTTTTTTTTTGGTTTGTTTTTGTTTTTCGTTTTGGTTTTTTGTTTGTTTGTTTGTTTGTTTTTGTTTTTTTCGAGACAGGGTTTCTCTGTGTAGCCCTGGCTGTCCTGGAACTCACTCTGTAGACCAGGCTGGCCTCGAACTCAGAAATCTGCCTGCCTCTGCCTCCCAAGTGCTGGATTAAACCAAGGCAACTCTTATAAAAGGAAGCATTTAATTGGAGGCTCGCTTGCGGTTTCAGAGGTTTGGTCCACTGTCATCATAGTGGGGATGGTGGCAGCATAAGTGGTACTGGAGCAGTAGCTGAGAACCTTGTGCTATATCCTGATGTGCAGACCGAGAGGTAGACACACACACACAGGGCAAGGGGCTGGGGGGGGGTAGGGCAACAGAGACAGACACTTGGCCCCCCTCCAGTGACACCTCTCCTCCAACAAGGTGCCCTACCCTGGTGACTAAGCATTCAAATATATGATCCTAGGGGGCCAATTCATAGTCAAATCATCACAATGTTCAAGGACCCCCTCAGTTACATAGCAAGTTTAAGACCAGCCTGGACTACAAGAAACCCAGGCTCACATAAAACAAAACAACCATACAAAGGCCCTCTCTGAGTGAGATCACTGGAGCTGGGCTGGCACAGCTGGGTAAAGCTAAAAATCAGGTAAGTTGGGAAATCCCTGCTCTTGTAGACAGAGGACCTCTTTTTTTGTTTGTTTGTTTGAAAGATTTATTTATTTATTTATTTTTATGTATGTGAGTACACAATCACTGACTTCAGCCACATCAGAAGAGGGCATCAGATCCCATTACTGATGGTTGTGAGCCACCATGTGGTTGCTGGGAATTGAACTCAGGACCTTTAGGAAGAGCAGTCAGCGTTCTTGACCACTGAGCCATCTCTCCAGCCCCAGACAACCTCTTGAGTCTTTTCAAAAGCACCTTTAAGTGCTGGAGAGATGTTGCCACAGTGAAGAGCATTGGTTCTCTTCCAGAGATTCAATTCCCATCATCTGCCTGGCAGCTCACAACAGTCTATAACTCCAATTCTAGGGCACGCTAAGCCCTCTTCTGGCCTTCTCTGGCACCAGGCACACAAGTGATTCACAGATATACACACATGCAAAATAGCCATACTCATAAAATAAATGCGTACATTTTTTAGAGGGTAACTTAATTTATGCGTGTGTGTGTGTGTGTGTGTGTGTGTGTGTGTGTGTGTATGCCCTCAAAGTCTAGAAGAGGCCTTGGGGCTGATGTCACAGACTGTTCTGAGTCACTCAACATGAATGATCAGATTTGGGTTATCTCCAACAGCAGTATGTATTCTTAACCACTGAGCCAACCACTCTGCTCCAAAGTGTATTCTTAAGTGTATTGTTTCTGAGAACTTATTTTATATCAATGGCTTTGTTATTGTTTTTATTTTTATTCTTTTCTTTCAAGGAAGGTCTCCTTATGTAGTTCTAAGCTGGCCTTTAACTCATTACATAGACCAAGCTAGCCTGGAACTCCAGATCCTTTGGACTCAGCCTCAAAGTTCGGAGATTATAGATAGCAGGCTCTTGGCCAAAATATGTTTAACTCAGTGCAACCCACAGAGCGTATTCCAGATCAATTGCTACAACCAACGAAGAGGCCAAGAAAGCTTAGTACACAAAAAATCACGTGAACCTGGGATAGCCTGACCTCCCTCCACCGGCCAAGACTCACACGTGTTCGTAGAACTTGCCTACAAGGCGGGGCACTGTGGCCCCGCCCTTCGCCACCTCCCCGCCCCACAACTACAAGTCCCATCGTGCCCCGCGCTCACGCACACTACGCGAGAGCAAGATGGCTGACACAGCGGCTGGGCCTGGTGGCTCCGGAACGGTAAGGTTCGGGAGGCGAGGCATGAAGCCGAAAGAGTTTAGGTCTTCTTGGACCTTTCTCACGGGCCGAGAAACCCAGACCCGCTCTGAGATCCGGGGCTGGAGAGTATCTCTGGCCGTAGGCGTTCCCCGCTGCTTGGGACTTGGCAGCAGCCTCCTATATGGCTGCACTTGAGACTTGATTGGCTTGTTCCCTGTTGGGGGTGGGAACCCGGAACACCTTCTGATTGGTCTGAAGAGGCTGTTTTTCTCCTCTTACTGGCCAGCCAAAGTTGGAAGGGTGTCCCTGCGTAAACTATTTAGCTGCTTTACCTTTCTTTGCGGTGATTCCTAGCCCTCTTCTGCATCTGTTACTGTTTTAATTTCCTTGTTACTGAAATGGTGTGATGGGACAAGAAGACAGTAGGTTTATACCCTCAATACCATCATTCGTGTAGATAGTGTTTCTCTCTTTCCTTCCTCCCAGCGTCTCGCGCCTGCCTCTGCCTCCCGCGTGCTGGGAATAAAGTCGTGCCCACCATCGACCAGCTCCTATATATTTTCTGATACTTTGCTCCAGAAAGAAGTGAATGGGGCTGGAGAGCTGGCTTAGTGGTTAAGGCGGACTGTTGCTCTTTCAGAGGACCTGAGTTTGGTGGAGTGCTTCACAACCACCTGTAACTCCTTCATGGAATCCGAGCCTCCTGAGTGTGGCACCTGCACTCACAGGAACACACACAGTCACCAAACACATCTATCTACAAGTAATTTTTTAAAAGCAAGTAGCATTTATCCTATTGGAAGTCTCAGGATTTGGATGCTCAGTTATTACACTGATAAATGTTTACCAAAAGAGAATTTTTACTGTCCAGGCAAAAGTTGGTACACACCTGTAATTCCTGGGCTTGGCAGGAAGAAATAAGAGGAGTGCAGTTTCAGCCTAGGCTACATGCATATCTAGCTTTAGGCTGTCCTGAATGAACTATAGAGTGAGACTGGGGGGTGGGGGTGGGACAATACAGGACATTTTGTTGTTGTTGTTCTTGATGGTGTAAATTCTGAGGTTTCATTCTTGTCTATTGGTTCAAAGTCTCCTCTCTCTGGGCTTCTGATTTACAGAGACCAGGAAATAAGCAGTCCACTAACCCTGCTGATAACTACCATCTGGCCCGGAGGAGGACCCTGCAAGTGGTTGTGAGCTCCTTGCTGACAGAGGCGGGATTTGAGAGTGCTGAAAAAGCATCTGTGGAGACCTTGACAGAGATGCTGCAGAGCTGTGAGTACCAAGAAACACCAGGCCTGCTGTCTGCTTTACAGGTTGCAACTCCATAAACGCCATCCCCATACTGTCCCCTCTTTTCTTGGAAGACTGTTAGAGACTCAGCTTCAGGCAGAAGAAACTAAAATGTCCGTTGTAGAATGAAACTGTTTTGATGCTTGTGGTGTGGGAGACACACACGTAGCAACATTGCCATTGTAATCATCTGCAGTGGCATTAAGTGCACGTGCTTAGTGCTGTACAACCCTCAGCGTTATCCAGCCAAAGCCCTGTACCCCTGAACAGAACTGGATTCTGCCTTCTCCACAGCCCCAAGAACTCCTGTCTACTTTCTGTCTTTGAATTTGTTTTTTATTTTTTATATACCTTCTCCCTTTTAGTTTTTTAAGACAGGATTTCTCTATGTGCCCCCTGGCTTTCCTGGAACTTACTCCATAGACCAGGCTGGCTATGAACTCATAGTTCCACCTGCCTCTGCCTGTTAAGTGCTGAGATCAAAGGTGTGTGCTGCCACCACCACCCAGCCTAATCAATCAATCAGCCTCCCCTGCCCCCCTTCTCTCTCTTCTTAAAGATTTATTTATTTATTTTATGTACACTGTAGCTGTCTTCAGACACTCCAGAAGAGGCATCAGATCCCATTATAAATGTTGTGAGCCACCATGTGGTTGCTGGGAATTGAACTCAGGACCTCTGGAAGTCAGTGCTGAGCCATCTCTCCAGCCTAACATATCTCTTTAAAAATTACTCTTATTCCTTGTGTGTGTGTGTGGTAGGGACTGCATGCATGCCATAGCACATATATGGAGACCAAAGGATAGCCTGTGTGATCAGGTTACTCCTACCACGTGAGTCCTAGAGATGGCGCTCAGGTCACTGGCAGCAAGTACCTTCATTGTTGAGCCATTTGACAGGCTCTGCTTTTGCTTTCTATTTATTTTTTCTCTGTTCTTCAGATAAATGGAATTGAAAATATTTGTCCTTTTGTGCCTGGCTTATTTCATATACATAGTGTCTCAAAGTTTATCCATGTCATAGATTTCATTCCATTTGAATAATTTCATTCCCCTTTTTTCATTCTTTCTTTCTTTTTTCTTTCTTTTTTTTTTTTTTTTTTTTTTGGTTTTTTTTTTTTTTTTTTTTTTTTTTTGGTTTTTCGTGACAGGGTAGTCCTGACTGTCCTGGAACTCACTCTGTAGACCAGGCTGGCCTCGAACTCAGAAATCCTCCTGCCTCTGCCTCCCAAGTGCTGGGATTAAAGGCGTGCGCCACCACTGCCCGGCTCGAATTTCATTCCTTTTGAAGGTTGACCACATACTTCATTTGTAGTTGGGTATGGTGGGCACACTGTAATCCTAGTCCTTGGGAGGTGGAGGCAGGAATATCAGAAGTTCAAGTGCGGTCTCTGCTGCACATGGAGTTTAGACTATATGAGAACCTGTCTCAAAATTAACGAACAAACCCGCTCCATTGTGTGTTTATATCTGAATTGGTTTAGCCATTATTCATCTGTCAGTGGCTAGATCTTTCTCACCTTTTGATTGTTGTGAATATTGTAAATGTAGCTTTTATTTGCCTGATGTAATTGTTAGTTTAGGGGCTTACCGCCTCAGTCTGCTAACTTAGGCCTAGTCCTGGAAGCTTCTAGCCTCCATACAATCTTATCTGGGCCTAGAATGTTTTCAGCCTCTGAGACTTACTGCTGAATAAGCTCACCCCTTCCTAGTTCTTCTTGAACTCTGACTGGCTGTTCACCTCAGCTGTTCTGACTCAAACGCCTCTCTAAGCATACTGAATCTGGCTTCTCTCAGTTCCTTACTGAATTGCTGTGCTTGGCTTTATACTGACTTGGACAGTCTGTTCTCTTCTGGCTCCTCATTCTCTGGCTGGTTCCGTCTTTACCTGTGTCTAGCTTGTCCTCTCTATAACTGTCCCAGTAAAACAACCTCCCTTCCTCTTTCTCTCTCTGCACTGCCCCTGAAGTAGCTTCCCTTTCCTCTCTCTCCTTTTGAGAGTTGGGCATATCCTAGTTTGTCAAATCTTTCTCTGATTCGTCACTTTGTCTGTCACTCAATTAGACATCACTTTTAAACATGGGTGCTTCCTTCTACAAACTAACTTTACTTTCATTGTTTGGTGTGCACTAAGGCTGAGCCACAGCACAACTAGAAACAGGTTTTTCTAGTAAACACCACAATCTCAGAGCTCATAGTGTGATCAAATATCCTGGGACAGAATTTGTACTGCTGTTTTTGAATGCACACAAGTGCCTGTTTGAGCCCTGCCTTTGGTCATTTGGGCATATATATAAAGTATAACTTGCAGCCCACCTGGTAATCTTATTTTGAACTTTGGAGAACCTCTGGCCTTTTACCCTTGTAGACATCTCAGAAATCGGGAGAAGTGCCAAGTCATACTGCGAGCACACAGCCAGGACCCAGCCCACACTGTCGGACATCGTGGTCACACTGGTTGAAATGGGTAAGTGTGTTCCAGTGTAGGGTCACCAGGAAGTGGGGGAAGCCTTGGGCTCTCCGTGTCTGCTGAGTATTCTTGCATTCCATCCTATTTTCCCTGATCTGCTTTTAGTTAGAACGTTATGAAGAAGGAGTCCTTTGACCCTGTCTCAGAGACCTCCTAAGTCCTTGTGGGAGTTCTCGTAAGAAGAGGCAGAATAGTGGCTAAGCTGGGAGTTTGAGCCTTTCCGCACAGATAGCTCCCGTCTTCCTGTTTAGTATCATGCCAGCATCGGAACATGGCAATGACCTTTTTTTTTTGTCCCTAGGCTTCAATGTTGACACTCTACCTGCTTATGCAAAACGGTCTCAGAGGATGGTCATCACTGCACGTAAGAGGCTTTGAACCCGGATTGTAGTGTGCCTTGGTGGGAGAAGGGGGCAGGCATCAGAGTGTCAGCTGTTCCCTTGTTGCGGGCTCCCTCCCAGTCCTTGGGGTGGTGAGCTGGTCTTGTCCGTGGAGCAGGATTAGAATGCAGAGCTCAGTCTCCAGGCGCCTGAACTGTGTCTGAGCTACTGCAGTTGCAGTTTAGCCCTGGAGAGCAGATGACCGTACAAAAACTATGGCGGTTCTTGCTTCTCTAGATCAGGGTTGGCAAACTCTGTGGTCTGTGGACAAAATGTGCTTGCTTTTGTAAGTGACAGTTTATTGTCGGCTTATTTACTTTCTATCTGTGATTGCTTTCACGTTACAGAGGCAGGGTCTGTGGCTCGAATAATCTGAACTGCTGCTGTTTGGTGGATGGACCTGTAACCCTGGCACATGGGGGTGCTCTAGCGTTGTAGTGCACTGTAGGTAGTGAGGGCTGTGCTAGCCTGAGCTACATAGCTGGGCCTTGGGCTCAAAAGACAAGCAAACAAAAGAAATCTAAAATATTTATCATGTATCCTTTTATGTAAAAAGTTTTAGTCTGTTTTAGATAAAAGTGAGTCCCATAAGCTAAGTAGGGAGTAACTGCTTTGTTAGTGTTAGGACTTGAGGTGAAAACGTTGTACTTGTTTTTGTTTGTTTGGTTTGGTTTGGTTTGGGACAGGGTTTCTTTCTGTAGCCTTGGCTGTCCTGGAACTCAAAAGTCACTTTTTCCCCCATTGACATGTGTGCGAATGTGTTCATGCCATGGCATGCCGGTGGAGAGCAGAGGACAACTTTGTGGAGTTGGCTGTCTCCCTCCACTATGTGGGTTCTAGAGACTGGCTCAGTGAGCTACCTCCCTACCCACAATGGAGAGAAACAGTGGAAAGTGTGTTTCCTTCCCTCTGGCAGTTAAGCCCACACTCCTCCCAGTTTAGTACTGGTTATTTGGGGTGAACGCTCACAGTATGTGCTGGGGACTAGACCCCAGAGCCCCTGCATGCTGAACATGTGCTGCACCACTAAAAGCTATTCCTAGTGCCAGCCTGCCCTGGACAGACAGCCACAGCCCCCCACAGTCCTTAGTGAGCTTCCGTGTTCTTTTTATGTAGTGCTTTGGTGACAGCCACTCTGCTGCTGATGCAAGAGGCTTGCAGCCAGGTTGTCACAGATTGAAGTATCAGGCGAGATTACTTGGCAGGGCAGAGCATTGTTTGCTGATCTGGGAAGGTTATGGAAGGCCTTTGGTCAATAGGATTACAAAGTGCTTAATTGTGGTCCAGAGAGAAGAGAGGGATTTGACAGAGACCATCATCTGTAGAATGTAGGGGTTGGAGATGTAACTAGTTGCAATTGTGTTGCAGCTCCGGTGACCAATCAGCCAGTGACACCCAAGGCCCTCACTGCGGGGCAGAACCGACCCCACCCACCACACATCCCCAGCCATTTCCCTGAGTTTCCGGACCCTCATACCTACATCAAAACCCCGGTGAGTTCTGGAGCTGCCCAGGGCCAGTGTGTCTGTGAGTCCCAGTTGATGAGGGTTGCAGCGGAGAGTGTCCTTCAGCTCTCTGAAGACGGTCCTACAGGGATGCCAGCTTGTTATGGGTCATGGTGGCTCACCGGCCCTTAGAAGGCTGAGGCAGAATGGTCGCTATGCATTTGAGGCCAGCCTATGCTACAGAGTAAGATGTTTTCTCACAAAGAGAGACGGAAGGGGGAGAACACAAAGTAAAGCAATCTGACCAGAAGAGTTAGGAATTATTTAAAGGTTTTATGTGTGTGAGTGTTTCATCTGTGTGTATGTCTGTGCACCTGCTGCCCACAAAGGCCAGGAGAAGGCATTGGATCTCCTGGAATTGGATGTGAGTGCTGGGAATTGAGCCCAGGACCTCTGAAAGAGCAGCCACTCTTAAGCATTGAGCCATCTCTCCAGCCACTGACAGTTAGGATCTTTACGTTGCCAGCACAAGAAATTGCTTCTCCCACCAAACACAAAGCTCCTTAGCCACACAGAACAAATCTGGGAGGCTGTTCCACATGTTTGTGCTGGTTCTTGGTAAGATGACTGGTTGCCGTGGTGGTCTTGCATGTACTTTCTGGATTTCCCAATACACAAAGTCATTTTGACCCAGGAGAAAGTTGGTTGAAATAAATAGATGAATTACTTGAATATCATGGAGAACCGGCTGTACCAAGCTCATGCTGTCCTTTCATCGTGCTTGGTGAGCAGTGCCACCTTCCCTCGGGCGTGTTGTGTCTCCACAGATAGAACTTGCCACATTTCCTTTGAGCAGGAGTAAAGTGCAGAGTGTAGGTCTTCAGGGAAGCCTCTCCATGGTGCAGGCTTCAGGGAAGGATCTGTTACAGCCATTGTCCTGCACTGCAGTCTCTCAGAGTTCTGCAGACAGATGACGTAGAACAGTACAGAATTCCTTAGTTAACAGGCCTAAGGGCCAGAAGTTCAAAATCAAGGTGTTATCAGGGCCATGTTCCCTCTAACACCTGTAGGGAATCTGCTTGCCTTGCTCTAGCTGAGGGATGCCAGTGTCTCACCAGCATCTCTCCAGCGTCTCTTGGTTTTTAGGCATGTCACTCCAGTCTTCAAGTCCCCACGTGATGCTCCTGTCTACCTCTACAGTTTAAAATACTTTGTCCAAAAAAAAAAAAAAAAAAGTTATTTGTTGACAATAGAGGTGCATACTTTTAATCCCAGCTCTCTGGAGGCAGAGACAGGGGATCTGTGTGAGTTAACTAACCTGCTTTACAGAATGAGTTCCAGGATAGCCAAGGCTACCCAGTGAAACCCTGTCTCAAAAAACCAAAAATAAATAGAATACTTTGTCTTCCTATAAAGATACCATGACTTCTTCCTAATTGATGACATCATTGGTGACTCTGTTGCCAAGTAAGGTCATATGAGATGCCAGGAGTTGGAAGTTCACTGCATCTAAACACTTTTTTATGGGAATACAATTTAATACATAGTGTTAATCCCTCTTTTATATAGTGTGTTAATGGATCCTGACAATAAAAATAACAAAGAAAATCCTTTTAGTGTTGGTTGTTTGAGACTGAGTCTCGCCGGGCGGTGGTGGCGCACGCCTTTAATCCCAGCACTTGAGAGCCAGAGGCAGAGACAGGATTTCTGAGTTCGAGGCCAACTCTGGTCTACAGAGTTCCAGGGAAACCCTGTCTCGAAAAACAAAAAAAGAAAAAAAAGAAAGAGAAAAAAAAAAGAGAGAGAGAGAGACTGAATCTCAGGCAGCTCAGGTTAGCCTCTGATACAGGATGTTGTTAAAGTTGACTTTAGACTTCAGGTCCTCTTGCCTCTACCTCTGAAGTGCTGAGGTTACGAGTATACGCGTGTACGCCTGCATCAAAGTGCTTAGTTATGAGTATTGTCATGTAACCTTCGAGCCATGTGGTCCTGATGACAGCTCAGATGCTCAGGCTTAGTGCACACCCTTACCTGGTGAGCCATCTCACCCTCACCTGTATTTCATTTCTCTCTCCTTCCTCCTCCCTCTGTGTCCCTCCCTTTCTTAGACCAGGCTGGCCTTGACCTCACTGATCACCTGCCTGAGTGTGCCACCGGGCCCAGTATTCCACACATGTAGCGGGAGGGGAGTCTTTTGGACCAATGTGTCTGCTTGGAGAGGGTGGATTTAAGACAAGGGGTGGTACATTATGCAGATGCACATGGGCCACCATTCATACACTGTAGGTGCCAAGTTAGGGGTCCTTGACGGTTCTCAGTCTTCTCTCAGGATCTGTGTCCTGCACCTGAAGCTACTGTGGAGGTTCAGTGAAGACGCAGTCAGCTGTGTGGTAACTGTCTGCAGTTCTCTCAGTGAATGTGTGTATATGGAGATGTCCTCTGCTGTCTGCTGCTCTTGACATGTCTTTGCTCTAACGTTAGTGAGCAGGTCGTGGTCTCAGAAGGACATAGCTGCAGCAAGGCAGGGCCTGAGGAGAGCTGCGGGTGGCAGGAGCTCAGCCTGCTGTCTCTGTTGTTCTCCTAGACATACCGTGAGCCGGTGTCTGACTACCAGGTCCTTCGGGAAAAGGCTGCATCTCAGAGGCGAGACGTGGAGCGAGCACTCACCCGCTTCATGGCCAAGACAGGCGAGACCCAGAGTCTTTTCAAGGATGACGTCAGCACTTTCCCCCGTGAGAGTCACCCTCTGGGCACCCTGTTGCTTGAGATAATCACACCCACCATCTTTCCTTTCAGTGCAGTGGGCGAGATGAGTATGCCTTCTTGGTTTTCTCTAGTGCACTCTATCCTTCAGATCTGTGGCTCCTTCCCTCATATCCCAGGAACCTATTCCTACCCGATGATTCCCCAACAGAAAGCCTCTCATATATTGTCTGCAGTGAGTTTAGGTTTAGCTTGCAGTGGCTGAGCCCTGAACAGCAGAGAGCCTGCTGGGGGGAAGTGTTGTCTCAGGTGGCAGGAGGAACACTGGCTTCTGCAGCCAGTTGCTCATCAGTGCCCTTTCTTGTCACATCTTGGGCCACTTTTAGGCTTTGGTGACCAACTCATTTATCTCTGTAGGCGACCTCCAGAGATGTAAAGCTGAATGTGGAGGTTTGGCTCATTTATTCAGTAAGCATCCACTGAGTGCCTGCTGGGTGCTGGCTCTGCAGTCATTGGGGACAAAGATCACCAGGTGCTAACCATTCCCCACACAGCACCTCATGCAGCCCTTCCAGACCCGTGGGTTAGTAACCCTTAGGTTTGCCTTTCAGAACGCGAGGTGTCTGGCAAAGGGAAAGTAACAAAGGTCATGGTGACTGGGCAGCATTCAAACCTGCCTTCCTCTCTTGACAGACTCACATCTTTTTTCAAATTCCTAGTGATTGCTGCCAGACCTTTCACCATCCCCTACCTCACGGCCTTGCTTCCCTCTGAGCTGGAGATACAGCAGATGGAAGAGACCGACTCCTCGGAGCAGGACGAGCAGACAGATACAGAGAACATCGCTCTTCATAGCAGCACGGTGGGTTCTCCCCTCTGCCTACCTCTCACAGTACTCGGTCCCTGCCCCTGGGAACTGAACAGGGCCGACCCCAGGCCTCTGGCTGTCTATTAGAAACTTGCATGCTGGGCTGTGTGACCAGCCTCCATCATGAGAGACACATCCTGGGGACTCACACATTTAGCAAATGTTGAATGGCAGACCCTGGTGCCTGGTGCTGAGGAACTAGTGGGAGGCAGGACAGGCAAAGCCCCACCTCAGGAGCTGAAGAGATCAGACATGGGTCTGTGGTGGTGGTGAAGGGATTAGAGGTGACATTTGGGTAAAGACCCGAGGAGACTAACACCTGTATGTGTCTCTGGAGTTTCCAGGCAAGGGGTAGGGTAGAGCACTTGCAGGGCCAGCCTGAGGTAGAGTGAGCTAACTCACGGTACCCCCTGTTGTGGTAGGTTGCACAGCCATGCTCTTCCATACAAAGTGCAATAAAGAAGACTGTTGTTACTATTATGGTGGCCTGCAGAATGTAATCATGTGTTAGAAATCCTGATCTTGCCTCTGCCTGCTAAGTGCTGG
This sequence comes from Arvicanthis niloticus, assembly GCF_011762505.2. Lineage (NCBI taxonomy): Eukaryota > Metazoa > Chordata > Mammalia > Rodentia > Muridae > Arvicanthis > Arvicanthis niloticus. Next base: position 55,588,048 of record NC_047674.1, on the reverse strand, counting down.
GATTACAACACAGTCACATCTCACCCTGGGACCAATTTTAACCTGCCTCCTTGTTTCCTGATGTGAGGGTGTCTCTCAGGCACTGTTGCTGTGGGACACTTTAACCCTGACCTCTTCCTCCCTGTCCTTAAACATAAGGGAACAATGAGTTTAGAGTGGCCAGTGGTTTCTTGTTCTTTGTTCTGTCACTGGAACTAGCTCTCCTGTAGGCAGCCAAGAAGTTTCAACTTTGTGTACCAATCATGTACCCAGTAAGCACGTGTTCTGCAGTGAGCATGTGTTGGGTCCTGTCGTGGCTGCTCAGGGTACAGCAGTGACCCCAGTAGATAAAACCTCTGCTCCTGAGAGCCTGTAAAGTCACCCTCACATATTCAAGATGAAACAGCAGATGGTGAAGATGGGGCTCTGCTTCCCATAACAGCACTCAGGGTGGACCACCAAGCGGAGACTTGAAGGGGAGAGGAGAGCTGAGCCATGATACTGGCTGCAGATGAGGGAGGGCCTGAGGAACATCTTCGGCTGGGATGGAAGACCAGGGAGGGAAGAGAAAGGAAGGGCCGGTGGGATGGGCCAGTGGGATGGGCCAGTGGGATGGGCCAGTGGGATGGGCCAGTGGGATGGGCCAGCTGCTTCAGGAGCTGGGTGAGCAGAGTTGCAGGGGGTCACGGAGCCAGGGAGGGACACTTGTCAACTTCTGGGAGCATTGTTGATGGCTCTGGTGACAGTGGGTCCCAGAGGGAACGCTGCCCTGTTAGGAAGCTGTTACAGGGATGTAGGCCAGGGACAAGTGTGGGTCCCTCTCCTCAGGTGGTCACAGCAGAGGCAGTGCAAATGGTCGGATTGTATCGTAAGTAAAGCCAAGAGGCCGCCCTAACAGATGGGGTTTAGTGCAGGAAAGAGACAGGGGGCTGCAGGACTCGCCGGCTCAGGCACCTAAGGGTGGTGGCTGTCCCACAGTGGGGAGTCAGGTAGAGCATGCGAGGAAAGCTGAGGCACACTGAACGTGTGGTACCTGCGAGATACTTGTGTGAAGCTGTCAGGTAAGCACTTAGGGGTTTGAGCTGGGACTGGCGGTGACAGAGGGGACAGGTTGCATTGGACTTGGAGCCTTTGGCATGGAAGCAGAAGCCACAGCTGGGAGACAGGTAGGGGTTGTTGGTGTGCCTCTACACCAAGAGCCCATTGTATTTCCTGTTTCGAGGCTGTGTCTGAAGGGAACAGATCGTAGCAGTACCATTTCCACAAGCTGTCCTTGGTAGAGAGACACCTAACATCTAATTTGTGGGGCCCTTCATATCACTCTCACAGATTGTCTTAGAACATGTTTAAGGTACAGTTGAAGCAGCCTTTGGTAACTTTGGGGTTTGGATATGGAGGAGTGGTGGACTGAGGGAATGGTAGGCAGTCCTCTGTTAGGCCCATAAGAACTCAGATAGGCCAGGAGCTGAGGGTCAGACAGACCTTCCCCATACCTGGCCCCCATCAGTGTGGTTGGTCTTATGGCTCTGGTTTTGAAGAGAAACTCTCCAGTGGCTTTAGTGTGGGAGGACTCAGGCACATCACTGTACAGGGTTGGCTTTGCCAGGGAGATCAGAGTTAATGGATAGTGCAGAGATGTTGCAACCTAGAGCCATCCAGAGCGTTGAGGCCCAGTAAACCAGAGAGACTGGTGTGTGCACCCCAGCCCAGCTATCCCTTGACATGAAGCCTCTATTCCTTTTTTTGCCATCTGGTCACAATATGACAGCTCAGTATCACAGCTACTCCTGGTTGCAATCTGAGGCCTCCTTTAAACTCTCAGTTCCCCAGGGCACCTGTGGGGTGTGTCACCAGGGGGCGCTACAGGTCAGCTTCTGGTCAGTGGGCCTGAGCAGCCAGGTCAGGCTTTGGGTGTGGTGGTCCATGCCCTGGCCCTGCTGCCACTGCTCGATAAAGAAGTCCAGAGACAAAAATGAGAGACAGCGTGTGGGGACTGGAGGAGAGTGTACATATGAAGAAGGAAGGAAAATCAACCACTCATGCCTCCAGGACAGTTTCTAAATTTAAAGTCATGGACTCTGCTCTTCCTTGCTGAGCTTCACTTCAGGATTCCAGAAAGTTCTTGAATATGCTGGAATATGGTCATTGGTTCTTTGTTCCAAATGCCAGAAATGAGAGATTTGGGGAAATATATTAGACCTATGTTACTTTGGGTCTAGGAGACAGCCTGTGCATTGATTGTTCTGGCCCTGTGTCCCTCACTCCAAGATACCCATGGTCACTTCTTTCCTCAACCCATTGGGTTAGACTTCCTCCCTGAAGCATGTAAATTCTAACGTCCTAGGTTTTCATTCTTTCTGTCCCATTCTGAAGATGTCAAGGACCCTAGAGTCTGTCGTTGGTCAGAGCTCACAGTTTCTCCCTTTAGAGCCAGCCACTGCCCGGGTCTCCTCACGGCGGGCAGAGATGGTAGCACTGGAAAGAGGGTGCTCCTGTCTTCTCGTTTCTCAGTAGAGACACCAGAGGTGGTTCTTGTCCTGGGCACAGTCTCCTTCCTCATGCCACTGGTGTTCTGCTTTATTCCGGCTTTTGCTCAAAGGATGATTCCGGAGCTGAGAAGGAGAATGCTTCTGTCCTGCAGCAGAACTCCTCCTTGTCTGGCAGCCGGAACGGGGAAGAGAGCCTCATCGATAACCCCTATCTGCGGCCAGTGAAGAAGCCCAAGATCCGGAGGAAGAAGTGAGTGAGTGGGAGGCGGCTCTGGCCTGCTCCGGCCTGCTCCGGCCTGCTCCGGCCTGCTCTGGCCTGCTTTGGCTTCCTCTGGCCTGCTCTGGCCTGCTTTGGCTTCCTCTGGACTGCTCTGGCCTGCTCTGGCCTGCTCTGGCCTGCTCTGGCCTGCTCCGGCCTGCTTGTCTGCTCCTTGGTAGGAATAGGCTGGCCAATGTGTAGCTTGCTGGGTACTGCATGAGCAAGAGGAAGGCTTCCTCTGCTTCTCTTCCTTGGCTCCCACGTGCACCACTGCACTTCAGTGGCTGTATCTTGCCAGCCCTAGGCTGCTCTCACCTAGGAGAGCAGGAGGGGCCCGCAGCAGCCTCTGTGGTTCTTCTTCTTTCTAGGTCCCTCTCGTGACCTGAGAAGGAAGCTGCCCAGTAAAGGAGAGAACACCGCTTTCCTGGGGGAGTGAGATCACAGAGGGAAGAGGAGGGCGGTATCCTTCTGGCCGTGTCATTTTAGTAGCAACTTGTGTCTGAAGACAGCCTGTTGTGCTTGAGTGTGGGTGGAGGAAGCCATGGTGCAGTGAAGGGCTGCTCTGTCCCCTGACCAAACTGTCATAACAGGCCAGGGACTTCTAGTGACTCTGTTGATCAATCATGGGACTTGATTCCTTTGGAACCTGGAGGGCCAGGGAAGAAGCAGAAATAAGGCTCTGTGCTCTGCTGAGAAGAAGGCCAGGTGTATCTTCCAGACCTCCTGGATTCCTCTCACTGACATACTAACCCAGAATTTCTTACTTCTCACCTGGGCCCCAAGATCCCTGCTGAGTGGATGGAAAGTCTTTGCATCTCATGTGTTGGAAACAGGCCCACAGCTCACCTTTGATCTGGGCTGCCAGGAGCTAGGAGCACAGGTGTCAGTATCGATGGCAGTGACCATGGGGTAGCCTTGATCTCCGAGCAGCATTTGATTAAAGCTGACCACGATGGAATCGAAGCACCCTCTGGGAAAGCTGCTCTGACCAGAAGCTGTGATATAGTTAGTTATCAGTGACTTAAAAAGGAGCCATGGATTTTAAACACCATGAAGAGGACTTAGCAAGAAGGAGGGGACCAAGCTTAGCTGAGAAATCCAGATGCGGTAGAGAGCTACATGCCCACCTGCTGGAGGGAGGGGCTGAGAGGACCCTGCTGAGGCATCAGAATCCCCCTCCTCCACCTCCCTGGAGAGAAGACCCACTTTCCCACTAATCATAAGTTGTGCCTCCCAGGAAGAATGGCAGGGACCTGTGGAAATTGACACAAAATGGCTGAGTTGTTCCTTGGGTTGGAATGCCTCCTCCATCCTGTGACTACTGCTTCAGCTCCTTCAGTCTTGCTCACTCTTTCTCTTCTCACCCCTCATGTTTCAGAGACAGGCTCTGCCTGTAGCCCAAGCTATCCCAGAACTCAGTGTCTTCCTGCCACCTGCTGCAGGTACACATGTGAACCACCATGCTTGGCTTCCAGTTAGCTGTAGGGGCTCCACCTTCCCTGCTGATCTCGGAGGTCTTTGGTCCCCCTTGCCTGGAGGGAAAGAGCTCTGTCTGGAAGTGAAGGACAAGGAGGGGGAGAAAATGAGCTTTCTCAACTGTGGACCAAACAGGAATGTTTTCCTTGTGACTCAGAACTTCCAGGTCAGGACAGGAAGACTGACTTGTGTGGTTCCTGAGAGCTTGGGATACACTTGGCAGCTCTGGCCAGTCAGTTGAAATCCAGTCACGATAAGATGGGACACACCTTGCTGTTCCTGTATGTCCAGTGAGCACATCTGTAATTCCGGCACCATTATCACAGTTGAAGCTCAAGGCCTGTTGAGAATATTGTGCGAGGTGGGCGTGGGAGGGGCTCTGTCCATGACCTCAGAACTGCGCCACTGTCTTCCTCTGGGAAGAGAGATGCTCGGACATGGACCTGAGTGAGGATGTGTTAAAGCAATGTATGTGTATATTTATATATTTCTATTTTTTATAATTGGGGGGTCTTATTGGAAAGAAAAATAAAGTGTGATTTATGAAAGGCCTGTAATAAAATTCATAATAAAAACTTTGTAAATGAATCTGCCGGGCAGTGGTGGTGCACACCTTTAATCCCAGCACTTGGGAGGCAGAGGCAGGAGGATTTCTGAGTTCGAGGCCAGCCTGGTCTACAGAGTGAGTTCCAGGACAGCCAGGTCTACACAGAGAAACCCTGTCTCAAAAAAAACAAAAACAAAACAAACAAACAAACAAAAAAGAATCTGACATAGGGCTTTTCAATGGGTTGGCAAAGAAGTACTGTGCACAGCTTTTCCTGTAACTTTCTTCAGACATGTTCTCTGCATGCTGAGTAATGGTAACACATCTGCAGTCTCAGTATTTGGGATACTGAGTTCAAGGCCAGCCTAGATTGTATAGTAAGCCCCAGCCTCAAAACCAGAACAAGTTGTTGGTGCTTATTTGTTGTTTTATTAAGATTTTTGATATGTTACATGTATCTGCATGCATATATGTGTATGTGTGTGCGTGGTTTCCTCAGGTCAGAAGAGAATGGTAGGTATGCTGGCGTGGAGGTTATGAGCTGCCATGTGTGTGCTGAGCCATCTCTCCAGCCCCAAGGCTTTAGGTTGTTTTGTTTTGTTTCTTTAAATGGCCAGGGTAGAATTTGTTCTGTAACCCAGGCTGCTAGGAGTCCTCCTGCCTCAAGCTTCCTAGGTAGCTGTGATCCCGGTCCCCAGGCCCAGCCCGTATATTTTAAACACAGAAATTCATGTCCTTTGTCTACCTCCAACGCCTAACACCTTGTCAGTTCTAACTCATCTCTCTGCCTCCACATGCTATCTCACTGTGTACCCCTAACTGGCCTTAGTAAGCCAGGCTGGCTTCAAACTCAGATCTGTCTACCTCTGTGTCCCAAATGCTGGGATCAAAGGAAAGCCTCCTTGGAGGCCAGAAGAGGGAGGCCTTGGAGCTGGAGTTAGAACAAATTGAGATCTGTCAACTATGGATGCTGAGAATCCATCTGAGATTCTTGGCGAGAGTAGTAGTCGCTTTTAACCTCTTAACCTCTCTAGCTGCTCCTCCAGCCCCTTCCCAGGGCCCTGGGGATGCTAGACAGGCTCCCTTCCACTGAGCTACACTCCCATCTCAGGGCGATACTCTTGCTAGCCACAGTTGTGTTTTAAACATCCCAGATCATGAACACTCACATAGCCTCTAAAAGCAAATACTCTGGCTCTGGAGATAGCAAACTACTGAGCAATACTGAGCGCCTTATGTGACACGGTCACTTTTGTAGCCAGCCCTAGATGCCCACTGCCAAGTGCTCTTCAGGCCCTGGGTCAGGCCAGCCTCTGCTGGGGTGCGACCAGTAGGTTGTCACTTTCTCTTTGACCTTGTTCCTTTACCTTCTGTGCCGATGTCCTCGGCCAACACCTTGGTTTTTCTTTGATGGCTTTTCCCTTGTGCCTACCAAACCAGGGAGGGTCCCGGAAGTGCCATCTCTCATGTCAGGGGTATGGTTCCTCTGGTTCTTCACCTCTGGACGTTACCACCCAGCTGGTCTCAGCATCCAACTGTACCCAGTTGTCTGGTTTTTGTTGTTGTTTGTTTTTTGTTTGTTTATTTTTGAGATAGGGGCTCTCTGCGTAGCCCTGTCATGGGCTGTCCTAGAACTCTGTGAAGAGCAGAGTGACCCCACACTCACAGAGATCTTCCCAAGTGCTAGGATTAAACATGGTTATACTTGTAATAGCACATCAGGTTGAACTTGACTTAATGGTTCTACCCAATCACATCCTCTCTATCCCACTTCAGGCGGAGCTCAGAGACGAGCACTGAGCATGCAGTCCTGCCTTGCTGACTTTGGGGTAGGACTGCAGACTGGGCAGCGTGGACTGACTTCCAAGTCCCCTGCATAGACCACGCCAGGGTCTTGTCCATTTTATCTAGACAGCACATCTTCCTCCCTGGCCAGTCTGATGCTGCCCCACCCAGATGTGCAGGCTCCCTGCTCTTCTCCAGCTGCATCTCTGCCCATTCTTGGCCCTCCCGGAGACCGCCGCTCCTAGTCCGATCTGGCCAGTGAGGTCCCCTGACAGTTCTGTGTTCTTTCATGAGTCACTCATGTATGCATGGCACTGTGCCGTCTCTAAAGATGCTCTGCTGAACAGGACATAGCTCCTGCCTCCAGGGAATCCACTCTAGTGGGAAACTACAAAAGTAAAAGCATTATAGGCTGTAGAGGGTGCCGGACGGGGCTCCTACCCTGCAGGGAGAAAGCCTTCACTTGGCTCCTAGGTGTGATCTGCCTCTGCTTCCAGACCTTCTGTCTGTCCCCCATTCCACCTTTCCCTTGTCCAGTCACTCAAACAGCAGTTGAGCTGCCTCTAAGGGGGACTATTTGGATACCGACACTGACAAATACCAGGGCGGTCCCAGGTCCCTGCTCTTACAGTGTGTGTGTGTGTGGGGGGTGTTGGGTGGACAACCCACAACACACATGGTATGTCAGTCCCTCCCGTGGTGCCGTTAGAGCCCTGGAGGAAAGCAGTGCCAGTCACGGTGCTGGAGAATTTAAGGACAGGGGACAAGGAAAATAAAACCCATAAGGGGTGGGTAGTGTGCAAAGCCTGGGCTAGTAACACGGGGAGCAGGCAGTTGCCAGAACCCTCACAGAAACCAAGCAGGCTCTGTGGCCTGTGGGGAGGGGCCAGCGGGGGAGGGCCCAGCCAGAGAACCGAATGACCTGCGCTTTAAAAAAAAAGCTCGAGAAGAATGTTCAGGAAATGCTGCCATCTTTGTGGAAAGAGAACAGCAAACACAAGCATGCTCTTGGTCAGAGGCCCCCAGACTGCAGGCAGAAGAGCGGGGGAGGGTCAAGGAGGATGGCATCACTCCACGACAAGGTCTTGGGATGCTGCTTAAAGGGAGATGAGTAGGAGAGGACCATAGGCAGGACCAGGAGCAAGGTTACAGGGAGTATGAGTTCTCACAGTCAACTCCACAGAGGGTGGCATTTTCCAATGTGATTTATGGCAGGGTGTGTGTGTGTTTGTGTGTGTGTGTGGGGGGGGGGCAGCTAGCTATTCAAGAACTGGGGGGAGGTTGGTCCCAGCCCTAGAGAGCCGGAGTGTACCTGTACCTAAGGAGAGGTAGGAAACAGAAACCTACTGATAACCCGGATGACACCCTCCTGCCTGGCCTGTGTTGCCAGGGAGATGAGTAAACACACAGGAACCAGTTCTACCTCCTCTGACCAAAAGAAAGGAGGAGGGCTGGTCTGAGGCCTGAAGCCTCTGCTGAAATCCCAGTGGGGTGGGGTTGGCCAAGTGAGCCTTTGGAAGAGGAGGGTAAGCCGAGGGAGGAGGGGAGGGCAAGCGAGGTGCAGCTTGGAGCCATCTTGAGAGGCCTCAACTTCAGTCCTGTTTGGGCCTGAGGCTCTTGCCCCATCTCTGTGGAGGCCAGTGTAGTGTCAGTTGTAAGGAGCCTTTGCCCTTGTAAAACCAGATTATACCAGGCTGGCGGGGTGGGAGGTGGGGGCTTTCTGTCAATTCCGAATCAGAGAATCAGGACTATCCCAGGAAAGGGCAGCTAGAGCTGGTGAGCCTTCCCACTCCGGGGAGCAGCACACTCCTTCAGCCCGAGGGTCCCAGGGTTGCCAAATGCTTTACAGAATTTCCCTTTCTCTTTTTAGGAGCTGGGGATAGGGACCCAGGGCCTTGTGCACTGTTGGGCACGCTCTCTACCACTGCATGGCATCTCCAGCCCAGAGGCATGCCCAGGGCACAACAGGCTCCTCAGAGGCTCTTCCCAGTGTCTTTGTAGGAACAAGAAGAGCCTGAACCTTCCTTGTTTATTGCTGCCTCTAAATTTTCCTGGTGACAGGTTTATCATTCTTCTGTTTCACTCAGAGTCACCCAGAAGCGAGTGCTTAAGTCGCTGACCATCAGCTTGCACAGCCCCAGCTGCAAGTCTGGGGAGAGGAACCAGCCTGCAGGTACAGATCTGCCATGGACCCCTCCGGCTCTGGAAACCAGCACAAGGTATTTCCCCTCCTGGTGCTTATGGTTTAGGTCATCTCCATTTGCTTACGTCATTTGTTCCTTCTTTGTTAGAGGTTATTTTATTTCACTGTGAACAGATGATACATGTGTTCAACACAGAACTTGAAAGACAGAAAAAGATATAATAAATACTTTCCTCTCCCATCCCAGGCTCTTGGGTCTCCCCCTGATGAGTCAGTATGGTTTTATGTGCCAAACACACATGTAAATATATCTCTTTTATAACGTGATAGATACTGTATAAACAGTATTTTTCTTCTAGTGGTTAGTGTGTCCTCCGTGCCAATAATAAAGAATTTTTTTCTGATTCAAGACTCTACAATGCTGTGACATAGGCTCTCCCTCCACTCATCCAGGTGACTTGTTAGGTGACACATGAGGCCTTTACACCTTCTGTTTTTTTGGGGAAGGGTTGTTTGTTTATTTGTTTTTCAAGAAAGAGTTTCTCTGTGTAGCCCTGGATGTCATAGAACTAGCTCTGTAGACCAGGCTGGCCTCAAACTGAGAGATCCACTTACTTCTGCTTCTCAAGTGCTGGGACTTAAGGTGAGGTGTGCGCCACCATGACCTGCCTTTCCTTGTTTGTTTGTGTTTTTTTTTTTTTAGATTTAGTTTTAGCCAGGTATAGTGGCATACATATTTAATCCCAGCATTTGGAGACAGAGGCAGGCAGATCTCTCTGAGTTCAAGGCTAGCCTAGTCTACATAGGGAGTTCCAGGATAGCCAGGACTGTTTAGAGACACTCTGTCTCAAAATAAATAAAAAGATTTATTTTCTCTCTCTCTCTCTCTCTCTCTCTCTCTCTCTCTCTCTCTCTCTCTCTCTCTCTCTGTGTGTGTGTGTGTGTGTGTGAGAGAGAGAGAGAGAGAGAGAGAGAGAGAGAGAGAGAGAGAGAGAGAGAGAGAGAGAGAAGAGTAAAGAGTGGAGGGGTGTGTGCATGTGGGACAGGTACCCACTGAAGCCAAAAGGGGGCACCAGATCCCCTGGAGTTGGTGATACAGGCAGTTGAAACTGATGTGGATGCTGGGAATGAAATGTGCATCTTCTGGAAGAGCAAGCGGTGCATGGGTTTTTTCCATTTGAGGATCTATCTGGTTTACTTTATGAGTGCTTTGCTTGTATGTACATATGTGCACCACCTGTGCATAGGACCCACAGAGGGCAGGAGGGGGCATTAGACCCCCTAGAACTGGAGTTACAGATGGTCGTGAACCACCATGAGGGTGCTGGGAGCTGAACCTGTAAGCCCCTCTGTAAGAGCAACAAGTGCCCTTTAAATACAAAGCCATTTTGTCAACATTGCCCCCCGCCCCAGCTCTTTTGTGTGTCCATTCAGTGAATCTCTGTGTGTGTGACTTTGCTGCAAATGCCTGCTAAACAGGTCAACCAGTTCTGAGTCTGCCCGTTCACATTCAGTGAGTGAGTGCCTGCCTCCTCACCATGCCAGTGGCTTGAGACCTGTGAAAGCCTACTGGTCTGATGGTAGGAGCAGTGTCTTACCATGGCCTCATCCCAGTGTCAGTCAGTGCTCCCTGTGCGGGTCATCACAGACAAGCATGGGCTCATCTGTGTGGTGTGTGGTGACATCTGCAGACACATGCTGTAGTACCTGGCATCTCAGAGGAGTGTGCACAGTCTCCTTCTGGGCTGGGACTGGTGACAATTGAGTTGGACATTCAAAGTGACCAAGTCAAGAAAAGGAAGGGGGGGAGGGAGGGAGGGAGGGAGGAAGGGAAGGACTAGGTAGAGAGGAGAGGACACAGAATACCGTGTCTCAGACTGAGCGTGGCCATGGTGGTGTGGCTGCAAACAGACCCAAGAGCTTTCTGGCCTCACCATGGAGTTTGCATTTTGATCAGAAACCATGATACACTTACTTTGTGTCTTGTTTTTGATTTTGCTGCCCTTAGATTTGCTATGAATGATGGTTTTGAACTGAGAATCCTCGTGTGCGCCTCCTAAGTGCAGGGATTGCAGATATAGGCCTGCACCTGGCCCAAGATGTTCGTTGTTTTACTTTATTTCTGTTTGTTTGTTTGTTTATTTAAATAGGTTCTCTCTCTTTAGCCCTGGCTGTCCTGGAACTCACTATGTAGACCAAGCTGGGTTTGAACTCACAGAGATCCATCTGCCTTTGCCTCCCAAGTCCTGGGATTAAATGTGTGCAGCACCACACTCAGCTTCCTGTTGCTTTTTAAAAATGTATTTTCATTACATTTATATAAATATATTTGTATACATTAATAAGTGTGTATGCTGCTGTGAATAAGGGGGCCAGAGGACAGCTTTCCAGAATCATTTGTCTCCCTTCCATCGTGTGGGTCCCAGGGATCAGACTCAGGTTGTCAGTTCTGACAGCCTTTACCCTCTAAGCCATATTCCGGCCCCCAGGATGTGAGGCACTGTGGTAAGCATGTAAACAGACCAAATCACACTCCTCGATCTCAGCCCAGGAGTGAAGTACAATTCTCCTGGGTCACACATACGTTACTGTTACTTCATTTCTTTTTTTTCTTTTCTTTTTTGTTGTTTTTTGTTTTTTTTGTTTGTTTGTTTTGTTTTGTTTGTTTGTTTGTTTTTTGTTTTTTGAGACAGGGTTTCTCTGTGTAGCCCTGGCTGTCCTGGAACTCACTCTGTAGATCAGGCTGGCCTCGAACTCAGAAATCCACCTGCCTCTGCCTCCCAAGTGCTGGGATTAAAGGCGTGCGCCACCACCGCCCGGCCTCGTTACTTCATTTCTTAGTGCAAGAGGAAATGGGCTTGAAGCTAAGTGGCTTGCATGCAGTCACCATGCTGTCAGCTGCTAGGTGGGGAGGGGGCCGGCCTTTGAGGCCACACTCCTGTATTAATTAATGTCCCTCCCTTTATGGTGCAGGCTGAGCAATGTTCACTGGCATTCCTGCCCGTCACCCTAACCAATTAAACATGTCCCATACCCTTGACCTAAGCTTTCTCAAAATGTGTCTAGTATTTCCCTGTCCCCCTCCTCCTTTTTGATGTGGCTGGGTGGGTTGAGGCAAAGTCTCACTATGTCACCTGTGTTGCCCTGAACTCACTATATAGCCTAGGCTGACCTCAAAGTGAAACCATCCTGCCTCGGCCTTCTGAGAGCAGACTACAACAGATGCCCACACTCAGTTTCTCTCTCCTGACTAAACTGATCTTAAACTGAGCATAGTTGGCAAAGTATGGCTCAGTTCACTATGTGGTCCAGGCTGTCCTCCAGCTCACAGAAATCCTCCTGTCTCAGTCCCCCAAATGTTGGGATTACAGGGGTTAGACCAACACTCCTACCCTCCACCCCCTGACACACACACGTGCACACCTTACTATTTCTAGGGGGTCATTCCTGGTACGTAAGCAGCAGCCTTATTGGCTTGCGTGAGTGTAGAGCGTCCTCACACATGCCTCATTTTAACAGATTGCCTGTTGTTTACAGAAATTGCGCTGTCATCAGCAAACAATGCTATGACGGCACGATGTCATTGTACTAGCCTATCTGAAGCCAACATCATCACCGCGCGCACACACACATGCGAGCACATGCATGCACTCGAGTGTGTTGTGTGTGTGAGTATGTATGTGTGTGAGTGTGTGTGTGAGTATGTATGTAGCAGGAGTCGTAGGTATTGTGAGCTGCTTAATCTCGGGTGCTGGGGTTTGAACTCCCGTCCTGAGCAGCGACCACTCTTAATGGATGAGATGTCTCTCTAGTCTCAGTGCTAATTTTTAGGCTTCAAAACCTCAGGACCTGTGTTTGTTTGTTTGTTTGTTTGTTTTTAAAAAGCTTCTCTTGGCCGTGAGTCTCCATGGATAGAGCTTTGTTCCAGCAACCAGACGGCTTGAGACAGTGGCTACTGCCAAATGCCCTCACTAGGGCGGTGGCACATTAGCTTCTCTCCAGGATTGGAAAAAAAAAAAAAATCAAAAAACCAAAAACCTGGTTTCCCACACTGCAGCCAACACCACATGTTTTAATCTCCTGCCGATCTGATAAGTGAAAAACAGTTTTCAGAAGCGTTTCGTATTGTGCCTAATGGGATAATGAGGCAGCGTTCCCACAGAGCGATGTTTGAGATGGCATCCCTAGTGGACAGCCTCCTGAGGAGTGAGCCAAGATGACCTCTGAGCCTATTCTCACCTTCCCCGGAATGCCTGGAAGCTGCCAGTCATTCTGCCCAGGAATTACACTGGTGTGCACAGTGTGAAGCTAGCTGCTTCAGAAACTCAGCCTTCCCACAGGGTGAGCTCCCCTCTGCTCCCCCAGTCTACGCCCACCTTCTCTCCAGAGCGAGCAGCTGTCTCTTCCCTGATGGCTAAAGAATCAAGCAAAGTAGCAAAGTGGTGTTCCTTTCACTGCCGTTCCCCAGGCAGATTCTCTTATTTTATTTGTATTTGTCTGTCTGTCATTTCTTTATTCAGACAGGATTTCTCTGTGTAGCCCTGGCTGTCCTGGAACTTGCTCTCTAGATCAGGCTGGCCTTGAATTCAGAGATCCACCGGCCTCTGCCTCCTGAGTGCCAGGATTAAAGGTTTGGGCCACAACTGCCTGGCTTATTTTAATTTTAAAAATAGTTTTTTTTTTTTTAATTCTTATTTTATGATTGGGTATCTCGCCTGCCTATATATCTGTGCTTTGTATGTGTAGAGCCCATGGAATTCAGAAGAGGGTGCCAGTCCCCCTGGAACTGAACGGTTGTAACATGGGTGTGGGGTACATTGCACCAGCAGCTAATACTCTTAACCTCCGAGTGGTCTCTGCAGCCTCTTGTGGGGTTGTTATCGATCATCACTCTGATGATGTTATTCTTAGATAGACTTTGGATTCGGTAAGAACGGAACCAGGCATTCACTTCTTTCCAGCTTCACTGTCATGGGGTTAACTTAGGGGCAGCTTTTCTTCCTTCCTCTCTTTATTTTCTCTCCTTCCTTCCTTCCTTCCTTCCTTCCTTCCTTCCTTCCTTCCTTCCTTCCTTCCTTTATTTCATGCAAGACAAGATCTCATGTAGCCCAGGTTGGCCTTGAACATACTAGATAGCCTTGGGGTCAGGAATGGTGACCAATGTCTGAAAACTCAATGCCTAGGAGGCAGAGGCTGGATAGAAGGTCAGCCTCAGTGACAATTCAAGTTTGAGTCAAGCCTGGGCTAATGAGACACTCTCTCCAAACAAGTACAACCAAAACTAGCCTTGAACTTCTTGTCCTCCTGCCTCCTGCTCCCAAGTGCTGGGTCACACACAGGTGGGTGACAGCCACCGTGCCCAGTGACTAGGGAACACTTGGTGGCAAGTTTTCTAGCTAAGTTTGTGTGAATGAACCAGGAAGTAAGAGGCAGAATGTCCAGGAAAAGTAAAATCTCAGTATGTATGGTGGTGTGTGTGTGTATGTATGCACATCTGTGTGCACATGTCTGCACATGTGTGTATGTGTGTATGAACATGTGTGAGCACATGTGTATATGGTGGTGTATGTACATGTGCTTATGTATGTATGTATATATGGTGGTCTGTGTGCACATCTGTGTACTAGAGTAAACTCTAGTAAACAGGCCAGTTGTTATTCAACAATAAGTATTTTCATACTTTTTATTAGGTCATAACTTAAAAGCACTTTATTTGGTCAGGGCTGAGGCAGGGTTTCTCTGTGTAACAACCCTGGCTGTCCTGGAATTCATTCTATAGACCAGGCTGGCCTCGAACTCACAGAGATCCGCCTGCCTCTGCCTCCCAGGTGCTGGGACTAAAGGTGTGCATCTCTACCACCTGGCTTTAAAGGCATTTTATAACAAAAACAGTAAGTCACAAAATATATGAAATTAAAAAGCAGAGAGGGAGCTGGAGAGATGGCTCAGCAGTTAAGAGAATTTCCTGCTCTCACAGAGGACCAGTGTTTGCTTCCCAGCACCCAAATTACAATCAAGGCTGACAATTCCAGTTCCAGGGGATTCAGTGCCCTCTTATGGCCTCTCTGAGCATCTGCACACATGTGAGAGAGATTACATGCGCGCGCGCACACACACACACACACACGTAATTAAAAAAAAATTTTTTTTTAAAAAGTAGAGTCCAGAGCCTGTGGTGGTTATATATACCCATAACCCTAACATTCCAGAGTCAGAGGCAGGAGGATTGCCTCAGTTGCCTGGACTATAGCAAGACTCCCCCTGTGCCCCCCCCCAAAAAAAAAAACTAATGAAAGAAAGAAAAAAAATAGAGTCAAACTTGAGGGTGCACACCTTTAATTCCCACACCCAAGAAGGGGAGGCAGGAGGATTATTCAAACTGCCAAGTTTGAGACTAACCTGGGATACACAGTATCAACCAGGCAGAGTTATGTAACAAGAGTCCATGTCAAACCCCTGTTAAAGCAAAGCGACACACAACACCAAGCCAGAGGAGGGTGGCCATGAATAATTCAGTGTGGAAGTCAGGAGCAGGCTTGGAGTAAACAAGGAAATGCAGTGTGTGTCAGATCGTGGTAACCCTAAGGGAAACACCATAAACGACAGTATCGAGAGTAAGCATGTAGGAACAAGGTAAATGGTTTTTTTAATGGGGTGGAAGGGAAGGCTTTCCTGCTCCAGGAGGGTGACATTTGAATCTAGACCAAATAACTGGGAAAATAACTTTTGGGCTAAAGGCCCTGAGGCAGGAGCAGGCTTAGGTATCTGGGACTCAGCTCAGCTGGGCAGTTGTCAGACGTGAGATGACTTCAGGTGGCCATGGAGAAATAATGCTGGCTGGTGTTCAGGGCAGAGCTGTGGAGTCGTGGGGTGGGGGTGGGAGCTACTCTCTTCTCCAGGCTTAACCTTGTGAGGGTCCAGGGAGAGAAACTAGCTCGCTTACTTGAAGGGAGGGCTGACAAGCTGAGACTTGCCACTGCAGCCGTAAGCTATGCTTAGGTTCTTTCTGTTTCTCTCAGTGTGGTGACCCAGCCTTTCCTGTCCCCCACTCGCTCCCCCAGACATAGGAGCACCGTGGCAATGGGGACCACTGACATGTGTGACGTCAGCACACATGTGACATGTATGATGCTTTACCTGACTAGACGTGGGTGTGCTAGGGTCCCCCAGACACCTCCAGCCATGCTGCATTAACCTGGGAGAAGCTTTGCTGGGGAGGCCAAGTATGATGAGACACTCCTATAGTCCCAGCACTCTGGAAGCTAAGGGAGGAAAATTGCCTGAAGTGCAAGATCCACCAGGGAAGCTAATGCACACCTTTAGCCCCAGCATGAGGGAGGTGGAGGCAGGTGGATCTCTGCGAGTTTAGTAACACCCTGTCTTTAAACAGTTTGCCTGGGCTGTATGGTTCCCAGCATCCACATGCTGGCTCAAAACCACCCTGAATTCATGGTCCGGAAGACCAGATGCCCTCTTCTGGTCAGCTCAGGCACTGCATGCACACAGTACACATACATACAGGCAACACACACACACACACACACACACACACACACAATAAGTCTTTTCAAAAAGGAAGTGTGCTGAAGGTAAAATCTGGTTAGTAGACTTCTTCCTTAGCATGAATGGGGGCCAGGGTTCAGTCCCCAGCAGTGTATAAACCAGGTGTGCCAGCTTGGATGGTGGAGGCAGGAATTTAGGGTCATCCTCAGCTACTGTCATTCTAGGCTAGCCTGGGTTAGCAGGTTTAGTGGCAAGCACCTTTACCCACCGAGCCGTCTCTCCAGTCTAAAGTGTAGGGTTTCTCCTCCTCAATGCTGCTGACATTTGGGGCTCAATTTTGGGGAATGGCACTGTGCATCTTGACCTACTTAGCACCCCGGGCCTCTGCCTAGTGAAGGCTGCTCCTCCAAGTGTCAGCAAAACCGTGTCTCCAGACATTGCCACTGCCCTGCTGGGGACCACGGTCAACCCCAAGGCAAGAAGCACTGAACGTAAGTCTAACCCCAGGGCTGTGTGTCTGGGTGCCAGCGAGAAAATGCTGGAAATGAAGTCCAAGCAGTAGAGACCTCCTCCAGACTAGAACATGTCTTCCTTGCCCAGAACGGTTTCTCTGAATGTTCCAGGAGAGGATTTTGAAGCCTTCAAAGCCCAAAGCTTGACTACGTACACAGGAACCCTGGTTGTACCCGTGCTAGCTAGCTCAGACTACGTACACAGGAATCCTGGTTGTACCCGTGCTAGCTAGCTCAGACTACGTACACAGGAACCCTGGTTGTACCCGTGCTAGCTAGCTCAGACTATGTACACAGGAATCCTGGTTTTTCCCGTGCTAGCTAGCTCAGTATGGTTCTTAGTTTTTACTTATTTACTTACTTTTCAGAGAGCGTCTCACAGTACAGCCTGGAACTCTTGCTATGTATACAAGGCTGGTAAAGTTCCTGTGTGTGTGTGTGTGTGTGTGTGTGTGTGTGTGCATGTGCGTGTGCGCGTGCGCGCGCGCGTGTGCTGCAGGAAACCTTGGGACAGGTTTCTTCGCTATTTGGTGATGAAGGTGCTTATATCCTGGGTTGTAAGGAGGACCATGGGAAAGGATGTGGGGGAGGGAAAGCGGTTGTAATCGTCCCTGGTTCTGAGCCAGCTGCTATGAGAGCAATCCCTCTGGAGATGGAAGATTCAGTGTAAGGGAGCCCCGTGGAAGTGCCCTAGGGAAGGGGAGGTGAAAGGGGGCCAGAGAGGAGCTGCCTAGCTTTCAGTGAATGGGGTCCTGAGCCGCCATGATCCTTCAGGGCTGAGGAAGAGGACTGCTCAACAGTAAGGGGCGTGGCCTTGGGTGGGGCAACTCTCTTAAGGGGGAGACTCCAGTGAGGTGAGTAGGGCCACTTCTGGCCTCTGGAGGTATGAGGGCTTAGGCTAGGTGTGTAGCTCAGTGATACAGCACCTGCCTGCACCAAGCAAGAATGGCCCCAGTGTCTACCCTAGTACCACAAGGTGTGTCTTTGGTGCGTGGACGTGGTGATGGTCCGTAGAGGTAGAGTCCACCGTGTGAGCTGATACCGGGGACTTGCTCTCAGTCTGACTGGCCGTGTTCCTGACTGTTCGCAAGCCACCTTCCTCTTCCCTTGTCTGTCTTTCTTGGAACAAGAATCTGGACAGGTGCAGGCACACGTACACACATCACACTGCCCTGGAGGCAGAGGGCAGATCAGGAGGTGGTTCCCGCCTCCCTCCAGCTGTGTGGCCTGAGACATTTGCACTGTGGGAACTGTAGTTTCTTCACAGGGAGCTGAGTGAGATTATCTGCTGAGAGAGCTGAGCAGACAGTTCTCAGATGTGTACCTGCCATACCTGGGAACTGGTTAGAAATAAGCCTCAGGAGCTCATCTTCACAAGAACTCCAGTGCATCCCATGCCCACTAGAAGCCAGGTCAACCAACAACGCTTGGATCTAAATCTAAACTCAGAACCTCACCAGTGCTGGGCAAAGTACAGGCAGGGCTGGAGAGATGGCTCAGTGGTTAAGAGCATTGACTGCTCTTCCAGAGGTCCTGAGTTCAATTCTCAGCAACTACATGGTGGCTCACAGCCATCTGTAATGGGGTCTGGTGCCCTCTTCTGATGTGTCTGAAGACACATGTCCTCACATAATATAAAAATAAATAAATCTTTAAAAAAAAAAAAAAAAAAAAAGTACAGGCGGCAGTGAGCACAGCGCCACCTGCTGGCTGATTCAGGAGGGCGCAGCTAGGACAGCAGTGCACAGCAGTGCAAGTGCATGGGGCTTCGCTCTCCTTCCCCTACCCTGGACTCGGGTGAAAGTGAACGTCAGGAGCGGCAGTAAATGCCCAAGAGATGTCACCAAAGTACCACAGCCCAGCACGTATGTCAGGTCACTTATGGCAAAGGGCACATATCTTTGTCAAGTGTTTGAGTGTGACAAGCATGCAAATGGTGGCCCTCCTTCCCCAGCACACTCCAGTCCTAAATCTACCATGAGTCCCCATCCTACAGGGCCACCTCTCACCTTCCTGGTTAAAAGGTAACTAAAGATGGTGGCCCAGGGCCTTTGGAGGGAGGTACATCTCAATGCGTCCAGGTCAGCTGACTAAAGGTGGGAAGCCGGCCCCGCCCTGAGCTATAGAGATGAAAGGGGCCATAGTTTCAGAGGGTTGGCAGGTCAGGACAGGCTTGCTTGGCACTTCAGCCCTTACCCCCTTGGCTCCAAAATTAACTGTCCCACTGGGTTTAATACCCAGTACCACAAAAATAAAAACAATCAATAAATCAATAAAACAGATGTGGGCATTTGGCATCCAGAACCAGGAGGTTGAAGCAGGAGGACTGGGAGTTCAAGGCTTCCCCCTGTTCTCCCCATCCCATTGTGCTGGGTGAATGGAAGGCATGTGGGTTAGTCAGTGCCCTCTGGAAAGGCTGGGCCACAGGGAATGGTCACAGCTCGAAGACAGGCAGCTGTGAGCAAACAGGAGGGCCAGGGTGAGTCTGCCCGGCTATTTGGAGCAACTTGATTCCTGCATTGGAGGCCTGATTTCCTCATCACTGCAATGCAAACAGGAGTCTTAACACCCAGTCAATGTTAGATGACTGTCTAAGCAACCAGAGACTGAGCGACTTCCATCGGTCAGGGTTATGTAAGTGTTGGTAGTTATGGCTGCAACGTCGGGAATTTTCAACCTGAAGTCCATGAATGGGGGATGGGTGGAGGGCCAGGATAATGTGTAGAAATGGTTATCTTTGTGCTGGGAAGCTCTCAAGAACTCAGGCAAGGACCCCACAGCGGGTCAAACTCACACAGCTGAAGTCCAGACCCGTCATTTTCAGACCAGCTAGTGAAAACGTAAGCACACGGCTGTTAGGAGGGGCAGCAGGTGGCACAGCTCAATGGTAGAGCACGCACCTAGCATGTAGGAGGCCCTGAGTTCAACCCTACAAAATTAAAAGTAATAAATATAACTGTAGAGCTGGGCATGACGGCGTCCAGCACTCGAAGGTGGAGACAAAGGGGTTTGAGAGTTCAAGGCCATTCTTGCTACATAGCGATCTGTAGCCAGTCTGGGCTCCAGAGACTTTGCCCAGGAAAAAAAAAAAAAAAGCAGCAGATGTGGGTTCTTATGCTGGGTGAGTCTGCCCGGCTATTTGGAGCAACTTGATTCCTGCATTGGAGGCCTGATTTCCTCATCACTGCAATGCAAACAGGAGTCTTAACACCCAGTCAATGTTAGATGACTGTCTAAGCAACCAGAGACTGAGCGACTTCCATCGGTCAGGGTTATGTAAGTGTTGGTAGTTATGGCTGCAACGTCGGGAATTTTCAACCTGAAGTCCATGAATGGGGGATGGGTGGAGGGCCAGGATAATGTGTAGAAATGGTTATCTTTGTGCTGGGAAGCTCTCAAGAACTCAGGCAAAAAAAAAAAGCAGCAGATGTGGGTTCTTATGCTGGGTTAACCTCCACGACTCCCTGCTGCACCTCCAGGGCTAAATGAAGAGAGAAGTTCGGAGGCAAAACAGAGGGGAAAGAGGCCAGATATTGAAGGACCATGAGAGGCAGGGAACAGACCCTGAAGGATGGAGAGGCTGGCTGGAAACCTTGCCTGCTGGCTGCATCACCCCAAGACTCCCCTAAAATCTCCAAGGAGAAAATGTATCTCTTTCCCCAACACATCTTGAGATGACCTCTCTGGTTCAGTTTCCCCTTCTGAAGAAAACTAAGGCAGAGGAGGTGTGGTGGTCAGAAACAGCTCTGCAGAGCATGCCCAACAGGTCAGGGGGTGGAAAGACATGGTTTTATGGGAATTACGGTGAGCTAACCATAATGTAAGAGGATCGCAGTTTGGATGGAGCCCAGTGTTTTATACACCCTAGCAACACCACATGGGGTTCTATCCCTACTGCATTTTTATAGGATACAGGGTTTCTCTATATATCCCAAACTGGCCTTGAACTCATAGTGATCCTCCTGTTTCAGTTTCCTAGCTTGCTAGAGATGGAAACCAATGTACCTATCACTAAACCACATCCCCAGTCATTATTATTATTATTATTATTATTATTATTGAGATAGTCTCACTATGTAGACCAGGCTGGCCTTGAACTCAGAGAGTTCCTGCCTCTGCCTCCCAGTTGCTGGGATCAAAGGTGTATACCTGCACGACCACAACCAGCCTTTTGTGTTTTAATATTTTGTGCATGTGAGTAGAGAAAACCATGTAGAAGTCAGAGGACAACTTGCTGGAGTCAGTTCTCACCTCCCACCATGCAGATCCCTGGGTCTGAACTCGGGTTGCCAGACCAGCAAGCTTGCCTTTACTCCAGGGTCATCTCACCGGCATTTTAAAAAAAAAAAATAATATTCAACATTTCTATGTGCTCCGTTTTTTGTTTGTTTGTTTGTTTTTTGACAGTCCTGTCTGTCCGGGAATTTGCTATATAGACCAGGCTAGCCTTGAACTCACAGAGATCACCTGCCTCTTCTTCCTCCTAGTGCTGGGATTAAAGTCGTGTAACACCATGCGTGGCTTGTGTGTGCCCCTTTTTATCGGCATGTGTGTGTGAAATCTGGAGGGCAGCCTCAGGCATAACCCCCAGGAAGGTTGTCTACCTTGAGACTGGTTCCCTCACTGGGTCTTAAAGACTAGGGTGAGGGCATGTGGCCAGATCCCTGTCTTGGTGCCAGGATTACAAGCTAGCACCAAGCATAGTGTTTTAATGTGGGCTCTGGGGATTGTGTTTATAAGGCAAGCGCTTCATGGGGGAGCCATCGCTCTACCCTGGGGCTGCATTCAGCTTGTAGGCAAGCACCTTATCAGCTGGGCCAGCCTCCAGCTGCTGTATTCTCTTTTCCTATTCTAACATCTGACCTCTTTTAAGCTGTAATTATTTTTACTTCTGTTCCCAATTCCTGTGTTTTTGTTTGTTTGTTTGTTTCAGTTTGAGGTGGGGTCTCCTGTAGCCAAGGCTGGCCTTAGACTGTATGCTCCTGCCTGCACTTTCTCAGTGCTGGGATTCTAGCTCTGTACCATGCCAGGCTTTAGACTATGGCCTGGCCCAGGACACAAACCACGTTGTCAGGGTTGCCCAGAAGGAACACAGGGCTGTCTCCATTCATCAACATTGATGAGGCACGGTTACTATCCAGGAGAAGAATCTGAGGTTCAGGCAACCAGAGAGACTTGGTTAAGGACAGTTGCTTTACCATGTGACTTCACCTCTGGGCCTGGTCCCCGTGCTTGGCACTGTCCAGTTCAGCACTCCGAGCATCCCATAATATGCCTGGGGAGATTTAAGTCACCAATCTACAGCTGCAGAGCAGAGGCCAGTCCAAACTGGCTATTTATTTCCCGTGTCCAGTGAGACCAAGTGCTTCTCCATCCACCCCAGAGCACGCCCCTGCCGGGAGACCACACCCCACTCTTCTCCTCAAAGCAGCAGATGAATTAGCAAACTCTTCTAAAACCCTACTGAGGGAAAACACATTTATAGACCAGTGTTGTGTTGCTGGGCTTGGCTTTGTGAGCACAGTGAAGCTGTTAGCCGGCCCGAGCCACCTGAGTGGCAGCCGTCTCCACACGATCTTTACTTGAAATGGTTCACCTGCTGTCCCAGCCACCTGGTACTGCAGCTGGTACCACGGGTCACGAAGCCCCAGAGAGGGCTTCCTCTTGTCTACCCCTGCTCTGCCCTTCCTTTCCCATCTGCCCTGATCTGGTCCCAGGTCCAGCCATTCCCCACCTGAAGAACTATTGTTCCTGCTCTATTTGACATAACACACAAACACATATTAGAATATATTATACATATATTCCAGTTCACTGGTATAACCCTGGACCACGCAGGCAGAGGACAAATGGTCACCCGATTGACAAGTCTCCCTTGCTCTGAACTGGCCCTAGCAGACTACCTTGACCTTACAAGACCTCTCTCCAATGTTCTATATACTTCCTAGACCTTGTAGCTCCTTGGGCCCAATCCCTTGAACCAGGACTTCATGGGCCTGAATGGAAAAGCAAGCCTTCATCTTCCATCTCCCATTCTCATGGCCTCCTTGTGAGTAAGCGCCAAGGAGCAATGACCCTGCTTGGCCCTGGCTGGTGCATAAGGCTTCTGATGCAGAGCCCTGTGTTGTGCAAATGGTCTTGAACTTACCTCCAAGTGGCTAGGAAGGCCAGCCATTACCTGTTCAGTGTAACAGGTAGAGGTTAAAGACAACCTCCACTGTCCTTTATGAGGTTCTGACAGGCAAACTGTAACCCCCTGGGTTCCAATAAACCTTGCTAACACAGACAGTACCAGATAGTAAAAACAGGGCCCAGAAAGCTCCTCCTCAGTCTCCCTCCTCCCATCCCCAGCTGCCAACAGTCCCTAGCCAAGCTGTCCCTTGGTACTTTCAGAGACAGATATGTCTGTCTGTCTGTCTGTCTGTCTGTCTGTCTGTCTTCCAGAACAAAGGCTCTCAGTGGTGTCTGAGCTGGGACCTATAATACCTTGAGCGACTTCCCACCCCCCGCAAAACAACTGCCCAGATCCAACCCCTGGAAGTCAGCCGAGTGAACCACGTGGCTCAGGAAGTGGTTTTCCGATGGGTCCCAGGGTAGGCGTAGGAGATGGGATGGCGGGTCCCAGGCCTCACTGTGAACGTATTGATGGGGCTTCCATAGTGAGTGTTGCGGTGAGGAGACCTGGAAGGAGTGGAGAGCAGAGAGGTGAAGATTCACAGGCAGCTGGTCGGTCCTCACTCCACCGCCCTCCCCAGAGCAGAGCAATTTAAAATGCAATGTGCTGGATTTCTGATCTCCAGAGTGGAACCTCAGAACACCCTTTTGGTACCCTCTGCTCACTCAAATTCCTTTGCTCTCAGCCTGGGTCTGGATCTGTCTTTCCACCCGGGGCCACTAGGTCTCCCTTTCGTCTACACTGATTTGAAGCCCTGAAACCCCAGAGGATGAGGTGGGTGAAGAGAGGTGCTGGGAAGGAAGGGACTGGCCAACAGCACACTCTCCAGGTATCTGGGCCTTCCTCACTTCTTAGTAAGCTGCAGGCGACGGCCCATGGCCTTGACATCAACTCTGTTCACGCAGGTCCAGAGAGCCTTCCATCTTAAGAGAACCCAGCTCACCTGCTGCCTTTGGCAGGGACAAAGCCATAACCCCCAGCTTTGCTGCCACTACCACCGCCTCCGCCGGGCGTCTTGTACTTGACCTCGGCCGCACCCCGGGCGCCCTCCAGCGACAGCCTCCGTGCTTGCAGGCCACCGGGGGCCGCTCGGCCCCCAGAGTTGACCCGTCGCATCTCAGGTCCTCCCGGCTGCGGTCCGAAGCAGTTAGGGGAGCTCAGGCTGCGGCCAGTAGAGCCACGGGGCGTCCCGGGGTTGCGATGGGGCTCCCCGACGTACAGGCGTTTCTTGATGAGCGATCGTCCGCTGCCCGAGAAGCGATCCAGACCCCCGAGCTCGGAGTATTGAATCCCCGGGAAGCGCGAGAAGCCAGGAGCCGGATTGGGACTCCGGGACTGCCCCAAATCAGAGAAGTTGTTCCTGGGTGGGGACCCGCGATGGCCCTGCTGCTGCTGCCCAAGGGCCGGAGGTTCGGGGTCATTGCTGAACTCTGGCGGCGGAGGAATGATATCAAAGCTGAACTCCTCCTCCTCTTCTTCCCTCTTGTAGGAAGGAGAGGGCGGAGAAGAGAAGGACTTGGGGAGGGCGCGGCCCTGGAGTAAGCTTGAGGGAGCTGGTCTTTCCCGGGCCACAGGGGCTGGGGATTCGGCCTTGGTCCACCCATGCCTGTAGGTTGGCTCTGAGCCTTGTGTGTCTCGTCCCTGCTGGGGCTTCCACTGACTGGGCCCAGTGGGCCGTGCTGCAATCAGCTGGGAGTCCTCTGTCTCACTGGGCACCTTAGGGACCACAATGAAGGAGTTAGGCCGGCTACCTCTGTAAAAGATGCTGTCAGAGCTGGCCTCTGGTTGGTTGCTATGGTCACGGAGACTCCCTGGCAAAGAGGACCGTCCAATCGCAGTCCCTCCAGCCCTAGTCTTCTGTGCCCTCTGTCTGGCTGCGAGGAGCAGGGCCATTGGGGAACCCTGCTCTACCACTTCCCCGGTCACTGGGTGTCTGAGGAGTTGGTCAGCTGGCTGGACTGGGGTGAGAGGTTTGTCTGGATGGTGTTGGAGCTCCTTTTCGTCCACTAGATCCCCTGAGTCTGTAGTCTCCCCTCTGGCCCGAGTGGGAGTCACTACAGCAACCCCTCGGTTGTGGCTATTCTGGCTGCGATGGGGTCTGTAGAGAAATGGCGCCTCTTCTCCACCGGTAGACAACTTTGGTGGAATAGCTGGAGGAGAGAGGGCGCCATCTGTGGACAGTTGGGTAGCCACTGTGTTTTCTTGAGATTCTGGCTTTTCTCTCTGCCTTACAGAGGCAAGGTCCTTCTCTGCCATCAGCTGAGAGGGTTGGGTAGACAGCCCGGGTGCTTCCTTGAGTAACATGGCCTGCCCAGGTGCATCTTTGGGTGGTGTGGCCTGCCCAGGTGTGTCCTTGGGTGGTGTGGTCTGCCCAGGTGTGTTCTTGGGTGGTGTGGTCTGCCCAGGTGTGTTCTTGGGTGGTGTGGTCTGCCCAGGTGTGTTCTTGGGTGGTGTGGTCTGTCCAGGTGTAGGCTTGAGTGGTAAGGTTAGCCCAGGTGAGGCCTTAGGTGGTATGGCCTGCCCAGGTGTAGGCTTGAGTGGTGTGGCTGGCTTAGGTGTGACTTTGGGTGGTGTTGCTGGACCAGGTACAACCTTGGACTGGAGTGTTGGGGCAGGCAGAGGGGTGGTAGATGGCTGGGGTGGATTCTTGGTGGCAGGCTTATGGAATCTGCCCTTATCAGTCCCGTTTTCAAAGGCTCTTCCCTCTTCTAGCTGGGGTTTGGGGGGCAGAGATGCTACGTTGGGTTTGGCTTCCTTCTCAGCCGAGGAGGCAAACCGAGCCTCTAGCTTATTCCGGATCTGCCTGACACTGGGGGCTGGAGCATCCTGGGGCATGTAGTCCACAGGGGGTAGGGCTGGGCTGCTGGTGGCTTCTCTCTCTGGCAAGCTGCTCCTGGAGGGGCTCTTCTCAGGAGCACAGGGGTGTATCTTCTCAGGCAGGCTTGGAGGAGCTCCCTCCTCTGATGGGCTGCTACTCTTCTTGTTCTTGTCCTTCAAGGCCACCGTAGGGACTGGCCTGTGGCTGAGTGACCGATCCTCTTTCCTGGACCCACACAGATAGGCTGCCAGCTCACTTCGAAGCTTTTCCATCTGCCGGGGGTCTCTCCAGTCAACAGGCTCTGCAGAGGCTGTGTCCTCCACACTAGGGGGGTTGGGTTTGGGGTTGAGAGCAGGTGAGCTGGATTTGGAGGTCTTCATAAATCCAGAAGATGGAGGGGCTGCCTGCTCAGTAGAGGGCAAAGGAGGAGCAGCTGGAGGCAGGGAGGATGCTGGCAGAGGAAGTGGGGGAGCCGGTGGAGGTAAGGGAGGAGCTGGGGGTGGAGCTCCAGCTTGTCCATTTGTCTGGGGCTCAGACTGCCTGAGCCGTGGGCTGCCCGGTGTCTCGAGCCTGGGCTCTCTGGACTGCTCGGGGTAAACCTGAGATGCAGGGCGGACATTGAAACTGGGAGGCGGTGGGAGGTGGGCGGAGCTCTTCTGGGTGGCTTCCTCCTCCTCTGGAGAAGCTCCTGGTGCTTCCTGAACTGGGATAGATGAGGTCCTGACTGGGGTTGGGGGAGGCACCTTCGGTGACCTGGGGAAGGTGAGGTGGGGTTCTGGGCTAGGCCCTATGGGGCTCCTCTTTAGTTCAGCAGGGCTTTTGGGGGGGCTGGTTCTGGGGTCCTCTGGATGCCTGCCATTGAGTGCTACTTCTGATTTCCACTTGATAATAGCCCCAGTGGGGAAGAGGCGAGGAGTTCCAGTTGTATGAAGAGAGACTGGAGCTGGGGGTCCTGGGGCTGGCGAAGAAGGTGGAGGGGGGTTCAGGAAAGCAGATGGTGGGGCAGGGGGGATGAAGTCAGGAGGGGTGGGTGTGGAGGGTGGGGATAAGGTGTCTAACGCTGGGGGTGGAGGTGGGGCTGTGCTGGGTGGGGGTGGGGGTTCCACCAGCAGGGGAGGGGGAGGAGGAGGAGGAATAGGAGGTGGTGGTGGAGGGGACTCTCCTGGAGGCTGTGAAGTGTCCTGGGGTGGCCCTGGGGCTGGGCCTGGGGGAGGTGGGGGGATGGAAGAGTCCAGATCGTAGTGTACCGGCCTCAGGTCACCCACAGAGCTGTACAGGCGGAGGTTGCCGTTCACTAGTGTGCCGGTACCTGAAAGGAGGAGGCAGAGATAAGGAGCTGAGCCAGTCGCTCTGTCTCGCTCTCGCTGTCTGGCTCTGTCTCTCTCTCTCTCTCTTGAAACGTTGCTTCTGTTTCTTTCTTTAGTGTGTGTGTGTGTGTGTACGGGGGTGGGGTGGGGTGGGGGTGGGGGTGGGGCAGGTACCATGGCATACCTGTAGTGGACTAAGGACTTATGGGAAAAAGTCCTCTTCTTCCACCATGTGGGTTCTGGAGGCTGAACTCAGCTCAGATTTGATGGCTCACCTTTCCCACCCAAAGCTGGTCTCTGTGCCTGGCACAGGGAGACGGGTTGGCCAAGGGAAACACTAGTTCCAGCCCTTTCATCCTAAACCCAGTCTGCACAAACAGGTAACTCTTTCTTTTGGGAGACCCCAGTCTACCAATACCCATGGCGGCGTTTAGAACCCCTGCAGCGGAGTGTTTGGACTGAGGGATGGTGGAAAGGAAGGAAGGTAGCCAGGGCAATGTGGCTACAGAGCTGGACACCTGGACAGCAGCCACATGCTTCTCTTGTGTGCCCCAGCCCCTGAAGAGTCCACCTCCCTCTGCCATGCTTGTCTTCCCTTTTCTCTCCTCAGAGTGCTTAGGAGAGGGCAGCGAGCCCAGAGCAGGGCTGCCTAGGAAGGCTCCTCCTATCTGTGTGATGCTGGGGACCTGAATTGGAGCACCCCGTGTCCCGACAGCAATAAACAAAAGATACAGAGGGGTTCTAGAGATCAATTCCTAGGCCTTGCTCATGCTAGGTAATGTTGACCTCTGGCCTCCACACACCCCTCCACTGGCTCTATACTCTGCCCCTGAAGCTTACTGCATAAGGGGTCAACCCGATAATTCCATAAACTAGTAAATCATTACCACGGAGAAGGCAGTAATAAAAACAGCAGGGGAGGGGTGCTGAGAGGTGCCATTTAATTAGGAAGGCCCACTGGGAAGGTGACCTTGGAGCAGAGGGATAGGGGGAGTGGGCTACAGTGCAGACCCTGGGGTGAAAACCTGCCTGGGCTAGCTAAGGAAATGCCCTTTGGCAGCGGTGGGGGAGGGGCAGGAAAGTGGTGACTGAGCCGAGCAGTTCTCAGGAACCTTTGCTCAGAGTCACACCGGGCGTCACCTGCCTAGTTTCACTAAGTGGCTCACATCCGTCCCATACTTTGAGTCCTCTAGAGCTGGCACCGCTGTTCTCAAGCAGGTCAGGTGTCTCAGCGACAAGAGCTAATCAGAGGACTGTCCTCTCAGAGGTCTTCCTGAGGCCTTCTATCCTGCTGTGACCTGGGCCCGCCCCTTTCCCCATCTCTAAAAATGGCTGTTAGCCAGTGATGGCTCTACCAGGCCCACTATTTTCATCCACCTTGACCAGTAACCAAGAGGCTTTGCCTCCAGCTGGGGAGATGTTTGCTTGTTTGTTTTGTTTTAAATTCAGGGCCCAAGCAGGGAGGAAAAGAAGAAGTCACAAGATCAGAGTTCTCTTACCTCCTACTTCTTTGTCTGCAAAATCTTCTGGGACAGACGGGGTGGGCACAGCCAGCCCATGGTTCTCCTGGGCATTCTGAAAGAGACCAGGGGACATAGAGAGATGAACAGGCTTCTCAAACCCTGGCTGTGAGTCTTGTATTACTGAAGAAACTGCAGGGATGGTAGTATCGATAAAACTTCGTGTGAACTCAATTTATTTTAGATTAATTATCTGTGCAGCGCCCACCGAGGCCAGATGAAGGCAAACCAGAGTCACACACAGAGGGAATGAGCATGTGGGGGCTGGGAACTGAATCTGTCCTCTGTAAGAGCAGCAACTGCTCTTAACTGATAAACCATCTCTCCAGCCCCAAGAGTGAATTTTAAAAGTGAATCTGGGTTGGGGCTATATTTCAGTTGGTAGAATGTTTGCTTTGTAGTGTAGACAAAGCCCTGAGTTCGAGCCCAGGCAGGGTAAAAACTGTGTGTGGTGGGGTATGCCTGGAATCTCAGCACTCAGGGCAGGATCAGAAGTTCAAGGACATCCCCAGCCACATAGTGAGTTTGAGGCCATCATGTGCTAGGTGAGACTTTGTGAAACAAACAAAAAACAACACCAAGTATCCTGTTTGTTTTTTTTTTTTTTTCTTCCCTCAGCTAGAAATGTATGCTTTGGGCTCCCATTCAAATTGTCCACTGATCTGTGCACATACGAGAACAACCACAAGCACAATGTTAGTTACAGATCAAATCTACAAATACAGAATCAGCAAAGATGAGGACATATGAATAAAAATCTCAATTAAAAGCAAGCCAAGGAGCCAGGCACGCTACCACATACTCAGGGCCATCCTGGTCTACATCATGAGTTTCAGGCTACAGTGAGACCCTGTCAAAACAAAACCAAATCCAACAACAACAACAAAACCATCAAAAAACCGAATGAAGGCTGGTGGGGGTAAAAGCGCTTGCTGCCAAGGCTGATGGCCTGAGCTGAGCTGAGCTGAGCTGAGCTGAGCTGGTCTCTGGGACCCAGAATGGAAGGAGAGAACCAGCTCCTGGAACCGGTTCCCAAACCTAACACAAAGAACCCTGCAGTGCCAAAAGCACCCTCATCCTAGCCTCCAGTTGACTCCGGATTTTCGTCGGGTAACTGAGTGTCAAAGCAGGGCTCCATGAGCCTGCAGAGCCTCTGAGCTCCAACCTGAACCGAGCAGTGTTTGCACAGCTGTCCGTTGGTGAGTCTATTTTGCATTCTATCTGCGCCCCCTCCCCCAAACACATTTCCATAGATCAACAAAGTGCACACACCTGCCATTTGGGAGCTCGGCCAAGCACTGCACGTGCTTCTCAGGGGTCTCAGTGGCCTGACCTCTGGTCCCCAAGCCCACCAGCTTACGTTCTAGTCTGACCGTCTCCCTCCCACGCCACAGTCTGCATTCCTCCTGGGACTGGAGTTGGGCAAGCTGTCTCTCTCCTTCTTCATTTCCTTTCTTCAAGCCACCATCCTTGGCCTTAGAGTCACTATGTAGTTGAAGATGACCTTGAACTTCTGGTTTTCCTGCCTTCGCCTCCCCAGTGCTGGGACTGCAGCTGTCACCACCACACCTGGCCCTTGTGGTACCGCAGATTAAACCCAGGGCTCTGTGCAGTGCTCTGCCAGCCGAGCCAAGTCCCGGTGCACCTCTCATCAATTTCTATAATACTGAGAATGCTCCCTGTGTTCTGTTTAAAACCATCTCAGTCACCATGTGATGAGAAAGATGTCCCCTGTATGTACCGGATGAGGAAATGGATAACCGGAAATGTCTCAGAGGTAACTTAAAACATACAGCTACAGCTGGCACTGCCGGACCCCGGTCCTGGGCATTGCGCGTCACCACGGCCCTTCCTTTAAGGACTAGCGGAGCTGCCCCTTGTAAACGGGCTCAATGTGACCAGCCCTGCTACCTAGCCACAGGACTGAGAAAATACTTCAACCCTCCCTGTCTGTTAGCTCTACCTGTGAACTTGTGCTAAAGCCGGAAGGTACCCATGCACCCACCTGTGATGGTTTGAATAGGAACAGCCCCCACAGACGCCTGTGTTTGAATGCTTGGTCCATGGGCAGCGGCACTATTAGGAGGTGTGCGACTATGGGGTTGGGATCTGAGGTCTCATATGCTCATAAGTAGGCCTTGTGGGGAAGTCTCCTGCTGCCTGTGGATCAAGATGTAGAACTAACTCTCAGCTCCTCTTCCTTGCATGCTAGTCTGCTTGCATGCTTCATGGTGTTTCTCACCATGAAGATAAAGGACTGAACCTCTGAAACCGTAAGCCAGTCCCAATTCATTGTTTTCCATTATAAGAGCTGCCATGGTCATGGTGTCTCTTGACAGCAATGAAACCCTAACTAAGACACCATCTAACGAGGTAATGTCCAGAAAGCACTGGGCTCAT
Source organism: Arvicanthis niloticus (assembly GCF_011762505.2). Classification (NCBI taxonomy): domain Eukaryota; kingdom Metazoa; phylum Chordata; class Mammalia; order Rodentia; family Muridae; genus Arvicanthis; species Arvicanthis niloticus. The sequence goes on along the minus strand of NC_047674.1, from coordinate 55,557,135 downwards.
GGCACAGAGAAGTCAATAAATGTTCCTAATGTTACAGAGGAGCCACCTGTCCCCTATGCAAGCCAGGCCCTACTAACATGCTGCTATCCTGAACCACCCAGGCAAGGCTCAACTCTCCAGAAGTCCCCTGTACCGCCCACTTCGCCCTCTCCATTCATAAGGCAAGCACCTTTGTCTGCTTTCTCGGTAGTTCTTTTTATGTATATTATATATATATATATGTGTGCTGGCCTCTGTGTGTGTGTGTATGTATGTATGTATGTGTGTATAGAATACAAGTCAACCTGAAATATCCCTCTGGAATCATCCACCTTTGTTTTTGAGACTGGACTGGAGCTGGCCAAGTAGGTCATGCTGGATACCAGTGAGCCTCCAGAAAGCTTTTGTTCCCGCTCTACAATGCATAGGGATTGTGTGTGTGTGTGTGTGTGTGTGTGTGTGTGTGTGTGTATATATACACTGTATGTCTGCAGGAGTCCTTGAAGGTCAGACGAAGGTGTTAGATCCCCCAGGAACTGGAATTATAGTGGTTATGAATCACCATGCTCTTTATAAGAGGAACAAATTCTCTTTTTTTGGTTTTTTTCGAGACAGGGTTTCTCTGTGTAGTCCTGGCTGTCCTGGAACTCACTCTGTAGACCAGGCTGGCCTAGAACTCAGAAATCCGCCTGCCTCTGCCTCCCAAGTGCTGGGATTAAAGGCGTGCGCCACCACTGCCCGGCTGAGCAAATTCTCTTGAGCATCTCTCCTGCCCCTCTAGATGCTCTTTTTTGAGACAAGGTCTCTCTATGCTTTATGTAGCCTAGCTGTTCTGGAACTTACTGTGAGGACCAGACTGGCCTTGAACTCACAGAGTTTTGCCTGCCTCGGCCTTCTGAGTGCTGCTGGAATTAAAGGCGCGTGCTGATACACTCAGCTCTAGATAATTCTTTATTTCTTCCGATGAAACTGGGGGACTTCTTGGTGTCCACAGACCTACCAGGTCTTAAGGCATCCTCAAATTAAACACAGAAAGTCCAGTTGTTACTGGTGGCCTGATGTTGTTAACCCCCAGCCTTAGGGGCTTAGGAAGGTAGACACTCTGGATCAGACCTTGGTTCCCAGGACCCTCAGAGCCTTTCTGGTAATCTGTGGCAGCTACATCCTTTTCATACTCGTAAACAATTCTGGCGTTAGACTAACCTTAAAGTACATTCTGTCTTATCTACTTCAGTGACATACATGTTCTGTGCTGACTCTGTCTCTGCCCAGCAAAGGAGTCTCCCCAGACCTTCTGAGAAGCACCACACGAATGGAAATTGCTAATAACCATCACTGAAGACGCTCTCTCTGGTGTGATGGGGGCCAGGGTTGAGAGCTCGGCTGACTCTCTGAAGCATAACTGGAAATCAGAAAGGCTTGAGACTTAGCATCAAAAGTCTCGGGTCCTGTTTGTGCTCAGCCTTGTCGGCAGTGTGACCCTAGGCAGGCGGTGACAGGTTAGGGTGGAGACAGTGCTTGAAAACAAGGTCTCACTCACATTCACAATCCCCCTGTCTCAGCACTGCACCCTGAATGCCATGCGCATGCCTAGTGCCTCCAAAGAGCAGGAGAGGGGATTAGATCCTGAGTACAGATGAGTGTGAGCAGCCATGCAGAGGCTGGACCTGAACCCAGGTCCTCTGCAAAAACTAGTGCTCTTAACTGGCAAGCCATCCCTCCAGACCCCAACTCCTCCTTTTCTATGTATCTATGAAACCCATTTTCTTCACATAAAATGCAGACACTAGGAGGCACACATATAAATGAAAGCAAAATGCTCTTTCGACAGAAAATAGATCCACAAAGGTAATGCAACCCCAGGCCATTATCCTCTAATGCCTCCCCCCCCCCAGCAAAGGCAAGAAGCTACAAACCATCAAAGCCACCTGCAGGTCCCCCCCTTCCTCCCTCCTTCCTTCTCTCTCTCTCCTCTCTCTCTCCCTTTCCATCCTTGCTTCCTTTTGGTTTTTCGAGACAGGGTTTCTCTGTGTAGCCCTGGCTGTCCTGGAACTCCCCATGTAGACCAGGCTAGCTTCAAACTCAGAGCTCCACCTGCCTCTGCCTCCCAAGTGCTGGGATTAAAGTTGTGCACTACAACCCAGCCTGCTTGCTTGTTTTGAGGTGCTGGGGATGAACCCTGGATTTTCAGGGTTTCAATCTATAGGTGGCCTCAAACTCCTGCCAAAGCCTCGAGTGCAGGATTATAGGTGTATACTACAACACCCAGCCGTTTGATCCTAAAACACTGCAAACAAGCCAGCCACCCCAGACCGCAGCACGGAAGCCTGTCCTTAGAGCGTGACTTGGCAATAGCAGCTCAGGCTTGGGCTGGCTCCTTAGTATCTCCCCTGACACAAGGAACCCCCGGTAGTCCAGCCTCAGCCTCGTTCCTCCAGTATCTCCCAAGCAGTCCCAGTCTGCCCAAGCCCCTGCGTTTTCTTCTCATACATCACTGCTTTGGCTCTTAGCAGCCGCGTCCAGCACACTGGAGAACTTATCTGAATCTCGGCCTCAGAAAAACAGACGGGGAGTTTCCTCCTTTGGTATGGGACCCGGACTTCTGGGATCAAGAGCACGGGGCCTGGATGGTGATCAGTTCAGCGTGGACAGTGCAAGTTTGTAGGGCATCATGCTCAAGGTGGCCCAGTGTCTCGCCATCCTTCTCAGACTCTGGGAGCTGAGGCAAATCCTCATGAAGAAGAGAGGGTCCAGGGATGGTGAGAGGGCGCAGTGGGGAAAGAGCTTGCTGTGTAAGCATGAGTTCCAATCCCTAGAGCCCATGTAAAGGTGGAAGCCATAGTGCCTGTAATGGCAGCACTCCTATGGTGAGATGAGAGTCCCTGGACGGGGAAGTGTCCAGGCCAGCTGGCCTGGCACAGTGAAACAAGAGACCCTGTCTCAAACCAGCAGAAGGTGAAGAGCAACACCCAAGGTTGGCCTCTGACTTCTACACATATCCTGTGGCAAGTGCACCTGTGCGTGTAGCCTCCCCGCCACCCCAGACAGACAGACAGACATTCAGACAGACAGACACAAACACGCACACACACACAGGCACACACACTCAAAGAGGAGAGATGCATGTACAGGCTCTGTATAATCCTGGAGTCCGGAGGGTGTGCCACGGAGATCGGTCAGGGACAGTTGGCAGTCACTGGCTGTAAACAGCTTCCCAGATAACAGTATTTTATCAACACTACATTCTTGAGTGTTACTGAAGTTTCTATCCTTAGGCAGTATGTCCAGGGAGGACTTGGGGATAAAAGGACACCATGTCTCAGGTCTTGAAAAGTTCAGAAGGAAATAAAATACAGTTTAAAACATTTTTTTTTTTTTTAAATAAGAGGGATTGGGAAACAAATGTGACCAATCTCTAGAAGGTTCTAGGGAATTATTTATACAGTTCCAACAACTGGCCCATATATTAGGGTTAGTTAGAAAAGGTTATACACTCAGAGGGACTAAATAAACACTGTAAAATTCCTAAAATGGTAGTGATTAAAAAAAAAAAATAGGGCTGAGAGATGGCTCAGCGGTTAAGGGCACTGACTGCTCTTCCAGAGGTCCTGAGTTCAATTCCCAGGAACCACATGGTGGCTCATAACCATCTGTAATGGGATCTGAGGCCCTCTTCTGGTGTGTCTGAAAACAGCTACAGTGTACTCATAAAAAAATAAAATAAATGTATCTTTAAAAAAATCAACACTTGTTTTTTTGTTTGTTTGTTTTTGTTTTTTGTTGTTGTTTGGTTTTTTTTGGTTTTTCAAGACAGGGTTTCTCTGTGTAGCCCTGGCTGTCCTGGAACTCACTCTGTAGACCAGGCTGGCCTCGAACTCAGAAATCTGCCTTCCTCTGCCTCCCAAGTGCTGGGATTAAAGGCGTGCGCCACCACCGCCCTGCTCAACACTTGTTTAAAAAAAAAAAAAAGCAAAAACAAAAACTGGCTGTAGTAGAATGTAGCTGCAATCTGGTGCACTCTCTGAGAAAGGAGGTGACTCAAGCCAGGTGGTGGTGGGCAGAGGCAGGCTGATCTCTGAGTTGGAGGATAGCCTGGTCTACAGAGTGAGTTCTGGGACAGCCAGGACTACATAGAGAAATCCTGTCTCAGAAAAGAAACAAACAATAACATCAGAGAGAGGGCGGGGTGGGAAAGGAGGTGACTCAAGGGCCAAGTACCCTGCCATGCATGCTGCAGCTCCATGTCAGGGTTGGTCTGGTGCTGCAATGTATTCAAATGTTAAATACTGGCCCCCAAGATCTGGTTACCCCCACCATGAGCAGATCCTCACTTACCCTGAGTGGTGCTATGTAAACAGCGCCTCCCAATTTAAAATTAATTGGTTAATAAAGGCTAGAGCCTGTGATTGGGCAGGAGAGAGAGGCAGGACTTGAGGATCAGGACAGGTCTCAGGAGAGATGAGGAGAGGAGAAGCCAGCCTTGAGAGGAGGCGGACCACAGCACATGCCCGAGTGAAATGTCCCCGAGGGCGGACTGATGGAGCAGAGATAATTCTTCTAGATTCAAACAGCAAGTAACAGGGACATATGCCTGGAATGTAAGTTAAGACAGCTCACAACCTGCCCAATCTAGGCTTACAGCTTATACATAATATACCAGGATTTTGTGTCTTTTATATGGGCTAGCTAGAATAATTTTTTTTTATAGTTCCGGACCAATGAGAGACTCATACAGCAGGTGGCTAGCTTTCTTGTCTACTTGACAGAACGTAGAATCGCCTGGTTAGAGCCTCAATGAGACTGTCTAGAGCAGGTTGGCATGGGGGATGTTTGTAGGAACTATCTTGGAAAAAGAAGACCCAGCTTAAAGGCACGGGCAGCAGCACACCCTGGTCAGGCAGCAGCACGCCCTGGTCAGGCAGCAGCACGCCCTGGCCTGGAGCCCTGGCTTGTACAGAGATAGCTACATGAGTTCTCAGTGTGCTGCACTCTCTCCGCTCTTGGCTGCCCAACTGCTCAAGCTCCTGCCGCTGTGATTTCCCCACAGCGATGGACTGTGACCCGAAACTGTAAACCCAGCAAACCCTGCCGCATCTGCAGTGCTTCCTGTCACTTCTGTGCTTTGTCACTGCCACAGAAATGAAACTAGGCGAGCTGCCCAGGACTGACACCTGAGGTTGTCCTCTGCCCTCCACGTGTGTCACCACACTCCCACACACCCCACCCCCATCCCCACAAAAGCACAGGAGCATTTACAACCTTGCATCACACACACAAAAGAAAAGCCAGGAGGTGGTGGCGTACATCTTTAATCCCAGCATGGAACTCTGTGAGTTCCAGGACAGCCTGGTTTACACAAAGAAGCCCTGTTTAGAAAAAAGAAAACAACCAAACCAAACCAAACCAAACCAAACCAAACCAAGCCAAGCCAAGCCAAGCCAAACCAAACCAAACCAAACCAAAAGTTTAGCTGGACATTGTGGTGCACGCCAATAATTCTAGCATCTGGGAAGCAAAGGCAGGAGGACCATGTTTAGCGGTAGTAACCTGGGCTGACCTTGTCTCAGAAAACTAAAAGCAAAGTTACACCTTTGGTTATACCCTTTCTCTGGGCCAACAAGATGTGCTCCTGACAATGCAAGCCTACAAATGCCTACAAACTGAACTCACTTCCCAGAACCCAATGAGATGTGAGGAGAGAAACCCACAAAGTCGTCCTCTGATCTGCGAGTATGCAATTATGCATCATATATGCATATATGTGTGTGTATGATATATATATGTATGTATGTGTATAATGATGTATATGTGCACACACACAATAATAAAATTCTAAGAGGAAGGAAGGAAGAGCAGGGAGATGCTCTTGCAGTGCAAACCTGACATCCCAAGCAAAATCCCCCAGACATGAAAAACTGGGCACCATGGCATGCATCTGTCCTCTGAGCATGCCTACTGTGAGATGGGGGCACACATGGGCGAATTGACAGGAAGGACTCAGGTCAGCTATCCTGGAGTACATTGCATAGCACTCAAAACAAGAGAGACCTCACCTCAAACAAGGTGGAAGGCAAAGATGGCTCCCCCAAACTATTCTCTGACCTTCACACAAATGTCCTGGCATACATATCTACACTCACACATCTACACACACAAGAATGAAAGGAAAAAAGAAATCTGTCATTTACCCTAGTACTTCTGCCCCAGCTACTCCTCTGTCCCAGCTACTTCTCTGTCCCAGCTACTCCTCTAGCACTTTCCATTTTCTAGTCACTCACACTTCACAGCAGTTCAGTGAGCTTTTGAGTTTCTATGATGCTCCCTCTCTCTCTGCACATTTCCAGGTGGTTCTGGTGATGCATACCTGTAATCCCAGGGCTCCAGAGGCAGGAGCATGATTGTAAACTTGAGGCCATCATGGACTACATAAAGAGAGCCTTCTTAAACCAACGAACAACAAAAAACAGGCTGAGGAGATGTACCAGTTGGTAAAGCGCTTGTCGTGAAAGCTTAAGGATGTGAGTACACCTGGGAAAGCCAGGCATGCGTCTTCAATCCTCACACTGGAGAAGCAGAGATGGGTGAGTCCCTGAAGCTCACTGGCCACCCAGCATGATAAGGTATGGCGTGGTTGACACAGACAGTGGACATTGACATCTGCCCTCCGCACACATACGCATACTTGTGCACATGCCCACGGGTACATAATCAAGTACATACACCATGCAAAGAAAAGGAGGTCGCCTGGGAGGCAGCTCTGTTGCCACAGTGCATGATGGGATATCTAGGTTGGATCGTGAGCTCTGCAAACACTAAGTATGGCAGCAGACCCTATAGTCCCAGCACTTACAAGTGGAGGCAGGAGGATCACCCTCAGCTACAAAATGAATTCTGAGTTCAGTTTGGACTGGCAACTGTCTCAACAACAAAAACAGAACCCCTGCGTTACAATTCAGTGGTAGCTTGTTTGCCTGGTACGTGTAAAGCCCTGGGTTCATTTTCCAGCACAAACAAACAAACAAACACACAAAAAACATTTTGCAAGCAGGATGTTTTTCCAGCACCCCTACAATGGCCTAGGGGAAGAAATCCAATGACCTTCTCATGGTGTCCGAGCCAGACCTTCCATAAGGTGGATTCTGTACGGGTCTGTCACCATCTTTCCACTCCACAAACCCTAGGCTCCAACTGACATTTCCTGGAGGTGACCCAGCTTGCCCCTCAGCAAGCGGGCTCTTTGCAGCAGCCCTCCTCTTTGGGGCAGACCTCTCCTTTTCAAATCTTTGCTGATGGTTGTGTTTGAGGGGTGTGAGGATCTGTGCCACAGTGTGTAAGTAGAGTTGGTTCTCTTCCAGCTTTATGTGGGTTCCAGGGATTGAACTCAGTTTGTCGAGCTTGCACCGTGCATAGTTTACCTGCTGAGCCATCTTGCTGACCACAGAGACACCCCTGAAGGGACATGCCTGTGCAGAGGTTTCAAGGCTCTAGAGCAGGGGTTCTCAACCCAGGGGTCAAGCCCCCTTGAGGAGTTGTTGAATGGGCCTTTCACGGGTGGTTGCCTGTGATCAGAGAACACGGATACTGTAGCAAAACTACAGTTATGAAGAGCTGAATTATCGGTTGCCACATTAGGAAGGTTAGAAGCACTGCTCTGGACGGGGGTGAAGAAGCTGCCAGACTTGGCTACACCCGCCGCCTGCCGTCTAAGAATGGGTACGGATTGTGGAGTTCTTTCCTGCCTGATATGCTCTTATTTGCCTGCCCAACTCCTAGCTATCTTTTAAACCCCAGTTTAAATGTCCCTCCTCTGTGAAGTTCTTCTTGGCAATCCAGGTGGGAGTTAACTTCCCTTCCCTGTGAACTCTATGGGCCTTAGGACACTACTTTCATAGCTGACAGTTACGACGACATCACATCTCCTGAAAACAACGCTCAGCGTCTGTCAAACAGAGCAATTAGTCTACATAGGAACCAGAAAAGACTTGTTATTTCCTTTCCGGGTGAGGAATGTGATGCACAGAACGGCTGAGGCCATTGCCCCAGGTCACACAGCAAGTGGCCACAGCATTTGGTCTGCATGCTTCCTATGGGTCAACTTGGTGCACACCGTTACTGGCTGGAGCATGCCACCAGCCTGCTGGACAGTCAGGACAGAAGTGTCTGTACGTGCCATACACAAACTAGACAACTGAACGAATACCTTTTGAAGGAGTAAATTCTGGAGTAAGTGGGTGGTATGAAGAATACAGGAGAAAGAAAAATCTGTGTTTTCTCATGCCAGCTCAGCCGCCAATCAGCTTAGAGCAAAGTCGGCCCACCTTGCCTGTAAACGTATTCCAAAGACCTCACTGACCATGCTGTTTTGTGAGGCTGGCTCATACAGTGTCCCTTCTGGGGCTCCCTAACCTTGGCTGTGTGAATGCTGACCTGGATATACGTTGATGCTCAGGCCACCCTACAAGGACAGGGTGTTAGGACAGCCTACTTCCTTGGCCTCTGGGTGGCTGTCTAACTACCGGGAGGAGGGCCAGGAAAGGTGTTCTCAGAAGCCAGTTTCCAGGAGCCACCAGCCAGCAATCATGGTGTATGTTTATATGTATGTCCATGTGTGTCCAATAATCATGGTGTATGTGTGTCCGTGTGTATGTATCTACATATGTCTCTCTGTGTGTGTCTGTAGTGTATCTATGTGTGTCTGTATATCTGTGTGTGTCTCTGTGTGTATGTCTCTGTGTGTGTCTGTATGTGTATCTGTGAGTATGTTTATGAGCCTGCGTGTATCTGTGTGTGTATCTACGTGTGTGTGTGTGTCTGTGTATCTGTGTGTGTCTGTGTGTCTCTGTGTGTCTGTGTGTCTCTGTGTGTCTGTGTATCCATGTGTGTCTCTGTGTGTCTGTGTATCCATGTGTGTCTGTGTGTCTGTATGTGTATCTGTGAGTATGTTTATGAGCCTGCGTGTATCTGTGTGTGTATCTACGTGTGTGTCTGTGTATCTGTGTGTGTCTGTGTGTGTCTGTGTGTCTCTGTGTGTCTGTGTATCTGTGTGTCTCTGTGTGTCTGTGTATCCATGTGTGTCTGTGTGTCTGTATGTGTATCTGTGAGTATGTTTATGAGCCTGCGTGTATCTGTGTGTGTATCTACGTGTGTGTGTGTGTGTCTGTGTATATGTGTGTGTCTGTGTATCTGTGTGTGTCTGTGTATCTGTGTGTGTCTGTGTGTCTCTGTGTGTCTGTGTATCTGTGTGTCTGTGTGTGTCTGTGTATCTAAGTGTGTCTGTGTATCTGTGTGTGTCTGTGTATCTGTGTGTGTCTGTGTATCCATGTGTGTCTGTGTGTCTGTATGTGTATCTGTGAGTACATATATGAGCCTGTGTGTGTCTGTGTGTGTCTCTCTGTGTGTCTGTGTATCTGTGTGGGTCTGTGTGTGTCTGTGTGTGTCTGTGTGTCTCTGTGTGTCTGTGTGTCTCTGTGTATCTGTGTGTGTCTGTGTATCCATGTGTGTCTGTGTGTCTGTATGTGTATCTGTGAGTACGTATATGAGCCTGTGTGTGTCTGTGTGTGTCTGTGTGTGTGTCTGTGTGTCTCTCTGTGTGCTCTGCCCTACTTACCTAAGCATTACTTTATCCTTGGCCTCTGGCTCTGGTAAAAGAGCAAACTGTCCAAGATGCTGCGTGTGGGGACTAGCCTGTGCCTCCATGTGCTGCACTTACGGGGTGGCTGTCCACATCTCTGAGGAGTGGACCAGCCTGTGGGCAACAAGCAGAAGGCACTCAGTGAGCGCCTGAGACTTGCAAGGCCACGCCCTTTCCTGCTGTGGCAGGTGCCCTCCCTCAGTGCCTGGGCGGAGTCCAGCCTGGCTCTGCCAGTCAGAAATGTCATGAAACTGAGCCTCAGCACTTCCTTGTCTCCCCAGCCTGACAACACCCAGAAGCTAGGCCATGGGCCATTTCACAGGGGTCCATGGCAGGTGCCTCAGCTCAGTGGAAGACACGGGCAGTGAGCCAACTGCTCTGGCAAGGCTGACTCCAGGGCCTGGTGAGAGGGGTGAGAGGGGACTACTCTGAGTAGACTCAGGCTTTCTTCCTTCACTCTCTATGCCTCCCTTTAGGAAGAAACAAAGAAACCAGAGTGCCATGTTGCTCATGCTGGTCTTTAACTCTATATATAGCCAAGACTGGCTTTGAACTCGTGATCCTCCTGTCTCTGCATCCCATATGCCAGGTCACCATGCCCAGCGACTTGTCTCTATGTTTGTGTGTGTGCACATATGATGGCGAGCTTGTGGAGGTCAGAGGGCAACCCGTGGGAATCATTTTCTCTTTCCATCATATTGACCTCAAGGATCAAATTTAGGTCATCAGATTTGGTGGCAAGTGCCTTTTCCTATTGAGCCATCTTGCAGCCTCTCAGTTTCCTTTCTTAACAAGTGGTTGTATTCATTTATAATAAAAAAAAAAAAAGCCACCCAACATAGTTATGATTCTTAATCATAAGGTGTTTGGTTTATACTCATAATCCACGGAGGGAGATTGAGGCAGGAAGACCAGGCTGAGTCCCGGTCAGCCTGGACAACAGAACAAGGCTGTCTTCAAAGACTAGTCTTTATAACTAGAATAAAGCAGACATATAAGCATCATTTAGCCTAAACATGGCACATGCTTGTAATTTCCACTTGGCAGAAGTGGGGGATTACTACAAGTTTGAAGCTAGCCTGGGCTACATATGGAGATCCTGTCTCAAAATAAAACAAAACATAAAACAAAAACAAAATATGAGCTGGCTGTAGTAGCAAACTCCTATAATCCCAGCACTTGGGAAGCAGAGGCAGGAGGATCAGTGAGTCTAAGGGCCAGCCTGAGCTACATGAAATTCTGTTTCAAAACAACAAGATAAGCAAAATCTCAAACAGTTATCACAAAAGCAGAGACTGTACCTGCCAAAGCTGAGTGAGTGCCCCTCCTGCCTCCCAGGACTCAGCGATCTTGTCTGTACTCTATAAAGTGGGGTGAACCCCACCTGCCTTGGGATGGTTGGACTACAGAGGCTGAGGCATGCCCACAGACCCCACAAAGCAGGGCAGAGGAGGGAGGTGTTTGCTGTTGGGTTCTCCCTCATGTCTAATCAAAACTCAGTGGGAGGCTGGAGGGGCTCATCAGTTAAGGGTTCTTCCATTCCCAGCACACATGAGGCTGTTACTACAGTTCCAGGGATCCGATGTCGTTTTCTGGCCTCTGTGGGCAGCAGACACACACATCCCACAGAGACTTATATGCAGTCAAAACACTCACGCCACAAACTAAAATAAATAAACCTCAAAAAAAGTTAAACAACAACAAAACCCTCTGTGGGTTAGTAAGAGCCTCAAACCTCAGATGCTCTGCCCAGGGCACAGCCCTGTGACTCCTCTGTCCCGATGCTTTGCGGAAATGGGCGTTTCCCTACCATCAGGGACAAGTCACCAAGAATCCTCTCCTGTCCCCTTTGCTATCACTTTAGGATGAAAGAGAAGAGGAAGGGAAGGGGGAAGAAAGGGGAGAGGAAAGCATGAATAGAGGAAGTAGCAAGTTAGCCGCCACCCTCCCTCCCCCCTCGAGTTTTGCCTGATGGCGTCTACTGCTCACCCTGCTATGAGAGAGCTCGAAGAGGCAGAGCTCAACACTCCATCCCACCCCACTGACCGCCTCTTGCCCTGGCACACACATCCTCATGCCTGGGATTCCTAAGAGTTCAGCCAAGCCCCAAGGTAGATCCCCTGAGGCTGGGCCAGCAGGTAAATGCATGGCTGACCTCGGTGTTGAGGGCTCTGTGTGCTGCATCCTGAAAGCCTTCCTCACCAGCCTCCTCCTGAGCCTGTCTGTGCCCTGGCCCTGGAGGCGGAGTCATGGGGAGGGAGAAGACCTTGCTCTAGAGTCATAGCCAGGCCGGCTTGGGTCCTCCCTCAAGCCCACCCAGAGCAGGGTCACAAGGAGAACTTTACAGGCACCCAAGGTGCTCAACTGAGTGAAGCCCAGCTGGCTGCCACTGGTTTGTGGGGAGCCATATAGGGATGTTGGCCAGAGAGAGTGCTGGATGCTCAAGACAGAACATGACTTAAACCTGAGAACATCTGGGTCCTCCATTGCACTTAAGATCTCTGCATCAGATGGGCGGGTGACTTTAGCTATAAGCTCCATGGGGCTGGGGCTATCTTCCTCAGGAGAGGGTTACCTGTGTGGTAATACATGATGCCCCCCTGTTCAGCTGAGGGCGTACTCAGTTGTCAGAATGTTTGGGGTGTTTACTCAGCATTCAGAAAGCCCTGGGTTCAATTTCCAGCACCAAATAAAGCAGGCATGGTAGTGCATCTCTGTAATTCCAGCATCCCAGAGTGGAGACAGGAGGAGCTGGAGTTCGAGGTTGTGCTGGTGAGAAGGCTCAGTAGCTAAAGAATCTTGCCAGCAAGTCTGACGGCCTGAGTTCAGTCTCCAGGACCTACAGGATGGTAGTTGAGAACTAACACCCGTCCCGTCCTTTGACTACACACACACACACACACACACACACACACACACACACACACACACCACAGAGAGCAAGGCACAAGAGAATACACATACACTAAGTAAATAAATCTAATATTATGGCCATGCTTAGCGGCTAACACTTTTAATTTCAGCACTGAGAAGCAGAGACGGGAGGATTGAGGCCTGTCTGGTCTACAGAGTTCCAGGCCAGCCAGCCAGGGTGACAAAATAAGCATTTGTTGAAAGGAGAGAGAGAGAGAGAGAGAGAGAGAGAGAGAGAGAGAGAGAGAGAGAGAGAGAAAGAGAGAGATATTTAACTAACCATTAAAAGTTCAGGATGCTTACTGGCGACATAAGGAATTCTGGGCTAGCCTGGGATGCACTGGGAGTCCCTGTCTAAAAAACTGATCTCAGCTGCTCCCCACATCATTCTCTTGCTTGCTAGGCTTCCTGGGGTCAGAGCTGTAGGGGCCTGGCTGTTTCTGAGCCTCTGCTCTAGGACTCAGCTCTAGCCTTCCCTCCAGGGCAGGAGTAAGCAGGGCCAAAGGAGCAGGTCCCTGACGTCCATTCTGTTGTCTTCCAGAGCTGATTCCACTTTTAACTAATCTTCCTGGTCAAGCCTCCTGAGGCAGCCGGGACAGGGCATGCTCATGAACACCAGGGCTAGCCAAGAGGCAGCTATTTATAGGCGAGGATGAGGGTGTCGCTGGCTTTGAGGGTCTGTGTTGGGGACTCTTGTGAATGAAGGGGTCAGGAGGGTGGGAAGGGGTAAAACCCTCCAGCTTCACTCTCACTGTCACCAGCTCTGACACCTCAGACTCCATAACCTTTCCACTCATCATCTACACGATCAGGCAGACCCACCCTGCCTTGTCTATGCCTTGAGTTTAGGGATGTGTTCCCGAGATGTCTGGGTGGACTCAGGGCTCAGGGATTTCCTCCCCTTGGCAGGGCCAGGCCTGTGTGACTCAGAGGGTAGGGCAACCCAAGGAGCTCTCAACGCCCCTGGGCACCCCAAGACCTGTCCAGCCAGTTTGCCCATAGTTACCACACAGACATTTAATTTCAAATTTCTCATAAGCATCAGCCTGGGGATGGTAGGATCAGATGGGGTACAGAGAAGAGGTAGCCCCAACAACCTTCCAATCAGTTACCGCTCAGGGGTTTAGCTCTTGGATGCACAGGACAGGCTCAGCCTTGAGTTCTGGGCTCCTTTTTTCCTAGAAGTAGGGAAAAGGTTGTTCTTCCTGAGGCCTGTGGCAAAGACCCAGCTCCAAGCTCTGCTGTTCTTTTTGTTTTGAGACTGGATCTCTCCGTGTAGCCCTGGCTGTCCTGGAACTCACAGAAATCCTCCTGCTTCTGCCTCAAGAGCTGAGATTAAAGGTGTGCACCACCAAGCCTGCCTCTGCTTCTCTAGTCCAGGGCAAGCCCTCTCTTCTGTGGGTCTGGCATTATTTTTTTTTATTATGTTGTCACTATTCTTATTACATTTATTAATTTTTATGTACAAGTGTGTACATGTGCACAGGTCACGTATGTGCAGGTCTGAAGATGACCCTCAAAAGTCACCTCTCTCCTTCTACCATTTGGGTCCCAGAGATCAGACTTGGGTCATCAGGCTGGGTGGCAAGAGCCTTTATCCACTGGGTTCTCTCACAGGCCCAGGTTTCTATATTCTTATCCCCACCCCACACCAGGGAGTGAACCCAACATACAGTACATGCTCTGTTAGTGGGCCATGCCCCAGCCCTTATTTATCCATATTTTGAAGCAAGGCCCTGTACGTGTAGCCCCAACTTTCAGCTCTCCTCACTCTGTCTCCTGAGTAGCTGGGATCTCAGGCATGAAGCACTGCACTGGCAATATGTCCTCTTGATGATAGCTGAGGTCCTCCCACTTCCGCTGTCTGGTGTTTCTAAACCTCAAAGACCCCCAACCCCAGCCCCCTCCCCCCCCCCTTAGTGAGGTGGGCAGGCCTGGTGGCCAGAAAACAATCCTCCTCCAGGAAGAATCTGGATCTGTGTGTCAGGCGTGTGCAAGAGCTTGCCACGCCCCCTCCCATGCCATTATAGTCACTTAGCACAGAAAGTCACAGCTGGGGACACTCTAGAGAACGAGTCACAGTAGTAAGCCCTACCAAAGGGCAAAGAAATCAGAGGCCTGGAGAGAACAAGGGTCTAGTCCTCTGTCACTCCACAACCCAAGGTAGGGCTGGGACTGGGGATAGGTACCTGATGACCAGTCAATCCCAGGGCCCAACTTAGTCACTAAGGACCCCAAAGGTCTGTTTCATGATTGGCCTTTAATTATGGATACGTGAGACAGTACTTCTTAGAGTAAGGCATCTGAGGGCAACCTCTTTGTGAACCCGTCCCCTGGCTGGCTCTTGAAAGGTACTAAAGATGAGAGGGTATTCAGAAGATACACAGGCAGGGCTCAAAGACCCTGGGTGGGCCTGCCTCATCCGTTTTCTAGGGTGATGCTGCTTGGTGTCCCCCCTTCACGCACACCTGGGGCACTGGAAGACAGCGCAGAGCCTATGGGAGAGGCCCGAGATCAGATAGGAAAAAATGAGCTACTCAGCCGACCTTCCTCCAGAGCAGGTGGTGAGCGAGGCTGGAGCTACTCCAGACCCGTAACCTGAAGCAAGATGGGAGCTGCAATTAGACCAGGGGTCTGAATTTGGTGGGGCCTGAGAGTCCTCAGCTAAAACCCTCCTAAGTCATTTCATTAGGGCCTCAAAGGGTCCAAGATCCAAAAGAAACCACAGGACGAGTGTAGAGATCGCCAGGCCAGGGAGGTGGGGTTAATTCTGTCAAGGGTTCTAGAAGGGGAAGCTGCCAGGTGGGCCAAAGAGGGAAGGTTAGGGCAGCCTGAGGGGCATTTGGACCTGGGGCTTGGCCTTGGATCTTGGCTCTGCAAGACTATATGCAAATCATTTCCGGTCTCAGGGCTGCAGCCTCTGGGCTGCTGAAGAGGAGGGGGATTGTGGCAAGCACTTTCTTTGGGAGGGGGGCAGCTCTGTTCCTGTATATGATCTTTGGAACTCCGTGCTAGCTGTGTTCTCAGGGTGGGTGGGACAGGCAGACAATTCTACCTTAGCCAGCACTGAAGGAATGTGGTAAATGGCCCTTCCTGGGTTCAGTTCTGGCTCGGTACTGAACACTCCCACAGACCCAATGGGCTTCAGTTGTTGGTTGGCATGTGTCTCTTCTCTCATTCTGCATAGTGGGGCCTTCCTGGTTTATGCAGAAAGAATGTTTCCAGGGCATATGCTCAACAGGCCCAGTACCCCAGGCCCGAGGAACCCTAAAAGCCTTGACTTGTCCTGAATCTTCCACAGGCCTCTGGAGGGTCTGCCCAGATTGGGGTGGGGGCAGTGGAGACAGCAGGAAAGGCTCCAGATAGTTGGGTGGGGAGAAGATATAAGAGACTGGAGGAGGCTTCACTGACCCTGTCATCCTGGGTCTTAAAGTGGTGGAAGAGGGGCCAGGACATTAGGAGCCAGTCAGCTCCCATACCACCACCCCCAGTATGCGCTATGGGTCAGTGAGGGGAGAGACTGGAACTCACTTCTAGAAATAGGATGCTAAGCTCAGTTGATTGTCACCTTGGCTGCAGCAGCCTTTACACACAGCTGTGAGCATCTCTGGAAAAGCTTTTTTGTTTGTTTTGTTTGTTTGTTTGTTTTTGTTTTGTTTTAACCTTCTTGTTGGAAGTGACAATTCTGTGGCTATGTAGCTAAAGATGACCTTGAACTTCTGATCATCCTGCCTCTGCTTCCCAAGTGCTTTGATCACAGACGTGCTCAGCCAGGCCTGGTTTTTTTGTGACGCAGGGGACTGAATCCAGAGCTGAGTGCAAGCTGACTGAACTACAGCTTTAGCCTCAGAGGTCGCTTTTAAACAGAAAACACGTGACCTGAAAGGCGTGGTTGTCTGTTGCCTGTGTTTTGAGACAGGGTCTCCCCGTAGCCAAGAATGACCTGCTTCTGTCTCCCAAATGTTGGAGCTGAGGGGCAGTACCTCCACACTCGGCTGGCTGTGTTTTTATTACTGGGGAATGAACCCGGGGCGTTTATTTCTGTCTAGTTTTAAATTTTCCTTTGTTTTTTAAGCCTTTTGGTGACACGGTCCCACCTAGTCCAGGCTTACAGGCCAGTCTCTCCTTGAGCTCCTGATCCTCTGGCCTCTACCTCCCAGATGCCGTTACATAAGATGCTTTCTTCTTTACTTTTAATAGAGTCCCTTTAAAACCACACAGGAGACTTTGATCGAACAGCCTTAGAAGAACAGAACCATTCTCCAGTGGTTCCTTTTACATTTCCTTAATTTATTTTGTGTGGAGGAGAGGCAGCACGTGCTGCAGCCGGAGTCAGCAGGCTGCTTGCAGGAATCTGTTCTCTTTCACTGTGGGTTCTGGGGAATCGAACTTAAGTCATCAGGTTTGGTGGCAAGCCCCTTTGCCCACTGCGCCGTCTTGCCAGCCCTCCTCAGTGGTTCTGTGGGGTCTCTTATCAAAAAGCAAAACCCCAACTGTGGCTTTTAAACTATTTATTTGGGGATGGAGAGACGGCTTACTGCTTTTCCAGAGGACCCATGTCTGATTCCCAGCATCCACATGGCCGTTCACAAGTGCCTGTAATTCTACCTCTAGGGCTTCTGATAACCGCTCTGGCCTTGGTGGCCACTATACATACATGCTGTGCAGATACACACAAAGGCAAAACACTCATTCACATTACATATATATGGGTGTTTGCTTTGCTGGGTGAAATTGTAATACCAGTACTTAGTAGGCAGAGGCAGGAGAATCACTGAGAGATATAAATATGGAGTTTCAGGCTAGCCAGGGATAGCAAGACCCTGTCTTGGAACAAAAGATGAGAGCTTTTGGTTTCCTGTAGTTTCATAAACACAAACAAATCTGTCTTAGATGCTTTTCTCCCAAGCGTCACAACTATTCATCCTATGAGGAAGTTCAGACGCTGCCTCTTCCAGGAAGCCCTTCTTGACCATCCCTTGCAAATACACTGGCTGCCTCTGCCTGGCCAATGCTCTAATGAGCAGCCTTTCCTTGTGTGGGCACAGAGCACCTCGAAAACAGCAATGCCAATTACATCATCCCTCGTCCAGGGCCTGGCAGGAAACCAGTGGCCATGAGGGATGATAAATAACTTCTTCAGTGCTCAGGTTGTTCCCGACACTGGGTGCCTCTCCTGATCCCGGGCTTCCTGCCCTAAGTCTCTGCTCCGCCTCCTCCCAGCAGCCTGCCTGGGTTGGCATCAGGAAGGAAGCGAGTGGACAGTGGGCGAGGCGGATGGGGCAGACCAGCTCCGTTTTTTGGCAGGTGAGGTGTCCCACCTGGAACAGACTCGCGCCTGGGCACCGGGGCATACTCACCAGGGGAATGAAAGTCAGCAGGGGCCGGACTCGGGGCCGGGCTTTCAGCGTGGCTGTTCCTGATTCGCTCACAGTGTTGAACCGATTGTCTCCATAATAGATCCCATCTATGGAGGACAGAGAGGGACACAGTGAGCTGGGGGTCAAAGAAGGGGACCGGGCCACCTGCAGATCCCAGTGAGGAAACCAAGCCTCGGGGTTGCCGGCTCTGATTCTCTAACACAGTGAGATCCCGTGGGTGGAACTGTGCTTATAACAATACCAAGGTCGTGTTGTGGAGCAGGCTAGGGGTGGGTTCTTGAGGCTTTGGCCCACAGCCGCCATCACTCTGCTGACACCCTCCCATACACCCTTCCAGCCCTCCACATTCACACAGCTCCTGCCCTGAGAGCCAGGTCCAGGCCCCGGTGAAGCTTGTCTCTGAGATTTCTCTTAAGTGTTTACATTGCTAATCTGGTACAAGCAGAGCAGAAGAGCCACTTGCTGTCCCCCTGTGGCCAACACCCCGGCTCTTGTACCCCTCCTGGTCAAGCACTTCCTGACCCCAACCCACCACCACCAGTGTGCGTGTCTGTGTGCTTGTGTCTCTTTGTGTGTGTGTGCGAGTCTGTGGGGGGGGTGTCCATGTGTGTATGTGTCCATGTGTGTCCATGTGCTTGTGTGTGTCTGTGTGTTTGTGTGTCCATGTGTGTTTGTGTGTTCATGTGTGTATATGCGTATGTGTGTTCTTGTTTGTGTGTGTCTGTGTGTGTCCATGTGCTTGTGTGTGTTTGTGCCCCTGTCTGTATGTGTGTTTATGTGTATGTGTGTGTGTCCTTGTGTGTGTGTGTCCGTGTGTGTCTGTGTGTGTGTCTGCCCATCTTCCTTCAGTGTACCCTTGACTGCAGAATATAGAGAGAGCAAAAGAATTAGTGCAGCAAAAATACATTTTAAAAAATCCCAGCTGACACTGGCTGTACACGGTGTGAAACCTTCCCAAGCCTCAGCTGTCCCATCTGCCCCACGGAAGTGACAGTGTCAACCTTCTATAACAGCTATGGGGTAACAGCCAGCACACAGAGGGACTGAACTAATGTGATCCCTAACCCTGAGGGAAGATGACACAGAAAAGAGCCTCCAGATCCTCCAGGTTCCTCCAGACCCTGCTCTGGGCTGTTTCTAAAGCCATGGACCTGTGAGTTGCAATGTTCCTGTTCTCAACCAGTCTCTCTCATGACCTTTGACACCACTGATAAGAATTCACCATTTCCTCCCATGTTCGTGCGTACTGTCACATCCACAGGTCTCCTGCTTTGCAGAGTCACAAGTACAGAAGGCCGTTGCCCTATTTAGCAGACCTGAGGGAATGAGGGACCTTCTCCTCTCCAGCCAGAGAGCAAAGAGGTCAGAATCACAATGAAATAAAGCCCAGTGTGGTGATGCACGCCTTTAATCCCAGAACTCAGGAGGCAGAAGCAGGTGGAGTTCCAGGCTAGCCAAGTCTACATGGTGATACCCTGTCCAAAATAAATAAATCTCAATTAACCAGCATCCCATTTTAGAAGGAGACTGCAAGAAAACCCAATAATTTATTCGAAAGAGACTGAGCCATGCTGGTGGGCTGCTTGCTGGATAAAGCTGCATTGCTTCCCGAGCCCACTGGCCTGAGTTCGATCCCCAGGACCCACATGGTGAAAGGGAAAAACTGACTCTTGCAAACTCTCCTCTCATCTCCATGCATATGACCTGGCACACACACACAAACAATACCACATAAATAATATAAATTTAAGATTTAAAAAAATGTAATTTGGGGCTGGAAAGATGGCTCAGTGGTTAAGAGCACTGACTGCTCTTCCAGAGGTTCTGAGTTCAATTCCCAGCAACCACATGGTGGCTCACAACCATCTGTAATGGGATCTGATGCTCTCTTCTGGTGTGTCTGAAGAGAGTGACAGTGTGCTCGAATACAAAGAATGAATAAGTAAATATTTTTAAAAAGAGAGAAAAGCCGGGCAGTGGTGGAGCATGCCTTTAATCCCAGCACTTGGGAGGCAGAGACAGGCGGATTTCTGAGTTCGAGGCCAGCCTGGTCTACAGAGTGAGTTCCAGGACAGCCAGGACTACACAGAGGAACCCTGTCTTGAAAACAAAACAAAACAAAACAAAACAAAATGTAATTTTAAAAGGGAGACTGGGCTAGCCAGGAAGGGTCTTGGTGCGCCTACCTCTTTACCCACAGCCAAAGGTCTCCAGAAGAATCTAGGGTTTTGGATGTGCCATGGGTACCCAGTAATGGAGGTGGCAGAGCACGTTCAAGACTCTCCACCTCCCCAGGGTGCCCAAATAACAGCTCCACTGTGCCACCATTGTTCCAGAACACAGTTCCTGGAGCACTGGCAGCGAACATGATCCCCGGTCTGGTTTGCCGGGTTCCGGTCTGTGGACTGTGGTACAGACCATGGGCAGCGTGCAGCAGTGAAAAAGCTGACTGCCAAAGCCCACAGGTGGCTAGAACAGAGCCTGACCCCCTCATGTGCCTGAGAGGATGGGCATTCTGTCACCACCATCTCACAGGCTTCACGACCCAGCCTTGACTCCTGGGCACTGTTGCTGGCATTGGTTTGTGGTGGCTTCACCTCTCAAGTACTGCTGCTCAAGGGACTGATGACGCAGGAATTATAGGAGCTCAAAGCCAGATTAGGCTATGCAGTGACTTCTAGGCTAGCCTGGGCTACACTGAGACCTTGTCTCAAAAAGTTGGACTGGTGAGATGGCTTAGTGGGTAGAAATACCAACAGCCAAGGCTCACAACCTGAGCTTGATTCCCCAGGACCCACAACATACATGTATACATGTATATGTACACGTACACACACACACACACACACACACACACACACACACACACACACACACACAGAGTATGAGAAAGAGGAAGAGGAAGAGAAGAGGAAGAGAAAGAGAGAGATTCCTTAGGTTGTGCTGATGTGAAACCCAGAGACCCACCCGCTTCTGCCTCCTGAGTGCTGGGATTAAAGACATGTGTCATCAGGTAACTCTACCCGGAAGGGACTCGTGGGCAGACTGACAGGCTCCATCCAGGCCCTCCTCCACCTAAGTGTCAGTCCCTGTATGTGAGAGTGAGTGTCAGCAGAGGACTGTGTGGCCCCCACAAGCCAGCTCTTTCAGAAGCTCAAGGTCATATTGGTTTTTTCTCCCCAGAGTCAAGGTCAAGATGCAGAACTACACAGACTGTCAGAAGCCCTCCCACGTGGGGCTTCCTCTTGAAGTAGTTAAGCTGTGTGGATCACAGAGTCAAGAACACTGGAGTGGGCCTTCCCGAAAAGCAGCCCCTTCTACAGGCGGGGGTTTCGGGAAGGAGGTGAAGAAGGAGGTGAAACGGTGCCTGGGAGGAGGCTGGCCAGGGCTCAGTCAGAAAACCAGGCCCTGTCTTCTCTGCCGTCCAGCATCTTTATTCAGTCTGACCGCTGGAAGGGGCTGTGTGCCCCGAAGCTCCGGGAGTGTCACGCGTGCCCCCACTGGGGAGGCAGGAGGATTTGGAAGGCCAGAAAGGGCAAAGACCTGCATGCAGAGTGGGAAGTTTCCAGAGGAAAGGGGAGAGAGCCTTTAGGAGTGTCCTGAGGAGCTGAGAGCCTGTGACGAAGGCGCGAGTCTTAACTGAACCCCAGACAAACCAAGGGCTGAGAAGACAGACCCAGGTAAAGGCTGCCAAGCCTGACCACCTGAGATTCATCCCTGGGGCCCACATGGGAGAAGAAGAGAATTGACTGCAGCAGTTGTCTGTTGCTCCATATGATGACATTGATGACACGGAAACACACATGTGCATGCATGTGTGTGTGCGCGCACACACACACACACACCACTAAATCAAATGTAATTTTTTAAAAAAGCCCAAGAAATCACAAGCACACCCTCCTCCTCATCATCATCATCACCATCACCATCCTCATCATCACCATCCTCACCATCACTGATCTCCCTCCTCCCCTTTTTCCTGCTAAGAGTTTAAGACTTTGAGCCTGAATCATATAAGTCGCATCCCATATAAATGATAGGGACACCCGTGCCCATGGTCAGAGCCATCAGGAGGGAAATGGCCTCCTGCTTTCTTGCCAGGATTCATTGTGAGCTCTTGATGCTTGGGGCTGCCTTCCTGGCACATGGAAAGACCAAAACCCACAGTAGAAGGGACTGGATCAAAGCCACAAAGCGCCCATGGTGTTAGGGTTTCCAGGTCCCCGACAAGCCTCCAGAAACAGCAGTGTGGTGTCTCACATGGCCTGGCTCTCTGGCCTGGGGCGGGGCGGCATGTACATATCTGTGTGTGTGTGTGTGTGTGTGTGTGTGTGTGTGTGTGTGTGTGTGTTAGCTGGGGGATGCCTTAGGGAAGCCAGGGACTCACCACAAGCTGCCTGCAGACTCCTGAGTCCTTCTTTCCTACTCCCCCACCCAAGAGGAGTCCCTGAAATTTTCTGTCTGTTCCCACAGAACTCAGGTTGAAAGCCTTTTGGTAAAATGCTCTCTGTTCCCTGGGCTGAAATCCGGTGATGGATCTCCATGGTCACTGAGGTCAAGATATTCTGGGACAGTGACTTAGCTTGTATTCCCTCAATCCCAGATCTGTCCATAGTAGTAAAAATATCAATAAATTAATGACTAACATATATCAAGCTACTGATATTGAGCAAATATTAAGCATATACTATGACACACGAACTTCTTTTCTTTAAGAAAGGTCTTGCTCTAGCTCAGGCTGGCCCAGATCTCACCGGCTTGAGCTACCCAGCCTGGTGTAGGCGCTATTCTTTATCTTACAGTCCTAGCAATTGAACGCAGGCCTTGTGTCGGCTAGGAACCCACTGTGCTTCCTACAGGAGCCATAGTAGACGCCAGGCTCTCATTCTACTCTAAGCTCTCACGTGCCTCGTAGGGGAAACAGTGTGTATGTGTGTGTACGCACGTGTGCGAGTGCGTGCGCGTGTGCCATAGCGCGCATGTGGAGAACAGGGGACAGCTTTGCGGTGTTGGTTTTCTCCTCACACCATTGCATGGGTTCCAGAAGCTGCAGAAGTGAAACCTTTCCTCAGTGAGTCATCTTGCCAGCCAGGGTCTCCATTTTAATGAGGAACCTGAAGCTGGAAGAGGTCATATGATCACAGCACCACATCTGGCCAACAAGAGGGCCCAGCACTCAAGGGCCAGCAACATGACTGGAGTCTGATCCGTTTGGTCACAGCCAGCATGGCAGTGCAAGAATGCAGGGTTTAAGGGTCTCCTGTGGTTGGTGTAGCCGCGGGGAGGACCTAGGAGGTACTTCCGGGTTCACAGCTCAGTTGCTCTAGGCAATACCTATCAACTTCCGGCACTTTCTTAACGTCAGTTTCCCCACCTGTAAAATGGGGATAATGACTTCTACATTATAGGAAGCCTTCCAAGCTCATGCCAGTGAAGCCATCAGGGGTAAGAGCAGAGCTACAGAGCCCCAAACTGTCAGGAGCCCCTGCCCTGTGACCTCTGGAGTACTGGCCACAAATCTATTGGATTTCAAGGGCTAAGGAGGTATGGAGTCCTAGCTTAGGAGACATGTGGTTTTGACCCAGAGTAACCTGGAACCTCCAGCACGCCTCCCCCTGCATCCACCACACTCACACTGCAGACACAAACCGGGCGCTGGTATGGGGGCGGGGGTGGGTGGGTGGGAAGGTGGAACAGCCAGGTTTCCACTGCTGGAGGAGCGCAGGTTTTCCAGGGCAGCAGCAACGGGCGGCCATGAGAATGTGGCCCACAAATGACATTAATGAGGCCCTTCCTTGCTAATTAACAGGTTCACATGACAGGAACCTGAAAAGGCCAGTTTGTCCCAGCAAGCCCTAGCAGGCCTGGCCTAAGCACCCTGTGTCCAAGGGCAGAGGGGACGCTGAAGTGTCAGCTGGGGTGAAAAGGAGGTAGGGCAACGGGGCCCAGAGCAGAGAAGGTGACATATGGTGGCATCTCAAAGGACACCAGTCTTAGCACAGGGCCCGAAGAGGGCAAAGGTAATCCTTTCACTCTCTAGGGAAGGGCTTGTTTCTCGGGGCCCAGAACAGCTGGATGATGTCACCTGGAACTTGCTAGAAACTCCGAACCTCCCCCATTCCAAAGCTGTCCAATCAGGAACTGCTCTGAACAAGAGCCACGTGGTCGGGTGCACTTTGATGCCTCCCCTTCAGCACAAAGAGGACTCTTGGTTTGGGAAGATATATAATAGACAGGTTTCACAAGCTCAGGAGATGGGGCTGGTGGGAGAGGCAGTACTCAGGTTAGGGGTGTGTTCCACGGGAGAGCCGCCTAACTTGAGTAGGTCTTGGGGTTCTATCGCTGACACCTTGGGAGAAAGAAAAAACGGACATGTCATTATTAACTTACAGGCTGCAGCTGTCTGCAGGGTCAAGGAGACTCTGCTTTCTGGGTTAGCTACAGCAAAAAGAGGGACTTCCATAATGGAGCCACAGTGAAGGTTAGAGAGACAGAGAGGAGAGCACATGTGTATGTGCGGTATGTGTGTGTATGTATGGTGTGTGTGTATATGTATGTATGTGTGGTATGTGTGTGGTATGTGTGTGTGTGTGTGGTATGTGTGTGTATGTATGGTGTGTGTGTATATGTGTGGTATGTATGTGGTATGTGTGTGTATGTGTGGTGTGTGTGGTGTATATATATGTGTGTATGTGTGGTATGTGTGTGTATGTGTGGTGTGTATATATGTGTGTATGTGTGGTGTGTGTGTATGTATGGTGTGTGTGTATATGTGTGGTATGTATGTGGTATGTGTGTGTGTATATGTGTGTATGTGTGGTGTGTGTGTATATGTGTGTATGTGTGGTGTGTGTGTATATGTGTGTATGTGTGGTGTGTGTGTATATGTGTGTATGTGTGGTGTGTGTGGTGTATATATATGTGTGTATGTGTGGTATGTGTGTGGTATGTGTGTGTATGTGTGGTGTGTGTGTATGTGCGATATGTGTGTGGTTTGTGTGGTGTGTTTGGTGTATGTTTGGTATATGTGGGGTATGTGTGTGTGTATGTGTGGTGTGTATATATGTGTGTATGTGTGGTATGAGTATGTATGGTGTGTACGTATATGTGTGTATGTGTGGTGTGTATATATGTGTGTATCTGTGGTATGTGTGTGGTATGTATGTGTGGTGTGTGTGGTGTGTTTGGTGTATGTTTGGTATATATGGGGTATGTGTGTAGTGTATGGTGTGAGTTGGTATGTGTGGGGTATGTGTGTGTGGGTGTAGAAGTGGGGGAGTGCCACACCACCAGGAAACCACAACCTGTCTTTAACAGCACACCTCCAGGGTGTGTTTACCCTGTGACAGGAGTGTAAACAAGTCTCCTTCACAACCCATCGAAACACAAGTCAGCTTTCTACAAGCCAGTGATAGCCCAGCCTTGTCTGGACAGAGGCGCTCAGCTCCGGGAGAGTCATGGCTGGTTACCCTTTAGCCTGGCCTGGTATGCAAAGTGTGTGTGGCCTGGGGAGAGAGCCTCAAGGAGAAGGATGCTAGCCAGCAGCCATCATCCCGAATGCAGTTAAGGAGCTAGTCACAGCTCTGCACACATTCATTTCCAGCCTGCTGTGTGCCCTGCAG
Source organism: Arvicanthis niloticus (assembly GCF_011762505.2). NCBI lineage: Eukaryota > Metazoa > Chordata > Mammalia > Rodentia > Muridae > Arvicanthis > Arvicanthis niloticus. Next base: position 55,531,609 of record NC_047674.1, on the reverse strand, counting down.
GGGTCCTTGGGAGAACGCCAACAGCTCAGCTCCAGAAGGGGAAGGAAATCCCAAGAATCCCCAGAGCCTCTGGTACAAAGAACCACCTCGGAATGAGGCATGTAGGGAATGCTAGCCTGGTGGCTGGGCCTGAGAAATTTGCATCTGACCTGTCTGGCAGCTCTGTTCCTTTGGTAGAACTGGGCGGGAGAGTCCCCGCTTCCCATCGCTGGGATGAGGAGGATCAGCAGCAGGCAAAGGGTTGAAGTAAGGCCCTCTCCCCCCTCACCCCCAGAAGTAGAGGGGCTGGAAGCTTGGGCCACTTGGTTGTGGCTGCTCCAGCGGCGGCTTTTGTGGCCCTGTTTCTTATCAAAAGAGACTACAAAGACCTGTGAAGATTCGAACCTGCTTTCTCAAATGCTTAAAAGACAATAGCGAAGCCGTTTGAAGCTCTTGTTTGGGTGGCAGAGGCTTAATTAAGATTGTGATTGCATTCAGTAGGGCCGTGATCACCAGATACAAGGTCTAGAAAAATTTACCCATCACCCTCTGCGCCTGTTTGCATTTTATCTGCTCCCAGCCTGACCTTGTGCAAACAGACTGGGACCTGGGACGTGGCTGTAGCCACACGCCAGGCAAGCTCAATTCCTTCACATACCTGGACATCGATTTCTGGCTACCAGCCCCACCCTCATCCACCACTTGTCCCCCCCAGCACTGGAAACCAGGGAGGGGGCCTTTAGAGCTGGAATGCCCCGCCCCTTTGAAACCTTGGGGTGGCCTCTTCATGCCTATTTCCTTTGGAGTGTGGCGACCTGAGGACAAGGAAATGAAGTAGGCAGGGGCAGGCAAAGTTCAGAATGAGAATGAGCCAGGCACCGTGACACACACTTGTGGTCCCAGCTATTTGGAGGCTGAGGCAGGAAGATCGATGGAGTCCAGGAGTTCACGGCCAACCTGGGCAACATAGCCAAAAAAAACTGCAATGATTTGAGTGTAACAAACTGTGATTTAGAAACCCCTGGAGAACCTTCTAGAACCACTGGGCAGCAGCTACTTTAGACTTTAACAGTCTCCTGCAGCTACTTAACGCCTCGTTGAAGCAGTTTCCTTTTGTGTCTTCAAAGCTTGCTAATATACATGACTGCAGGCAGTTTAAGTCAGCAGTTCTCAGCCTGTGGGCCGAGACTCCTTTGGGGTTGCATATCAGATATCCAGTATATCAGATATTTACATTAAAAATCATAACACTAGCAAAATTACAGTCACGTAGTAGCAACAAAATACTTTGATGGCTGTGGGATCACCATGACATGAGGAACTGTACAAAGGGTCCTGGCCTTGGGAAGGTCGAGAAGCATTGCTCTAAGACTTCTCAATACTATATCCACAGAACAGCAAACAAACACCGAGTTCCAAGGAGCTAGCACTATCACTGACGGAGAGGTAAGGCTGACGGACCCACTGCCATCCCAGAATCCCCATCGCCAGTTGCTTCCTTCCTCAACCCCAAGAGAAGCAAGGAAGAGGGGTTCTCCTGCCTGAGAGCACCCCAGGGAGCACACCACAACACCGGAGAGCCAGCCTGCTGTCCACCTTCCCAAACCCCAGCCCAGCGCACACATGCACAGCCAAGCTGAGTCAGCTGAAGGCCCGGCCCTGCCCTGAGGACAGGGAGGAACTGTCCCCTAGACTCCTGCCCTGCCTAGACTGGTAAAAGCTGACAGGATACCCTGTCCCTCTTCTCTCTCCAGGCCTGATTCCTCCCAACAGTCCACTCACTGGGGCCAAATAGGGAAGAAGAATGGAGAAGCTGTTCTCAGACTCTTTGAAGAGAAGGGGAGGGGGACTGGTTTTTAAGTCAGATAGATACTTGCTAGTCCAATTTGCCCCCAAATTCCTTCCTCCAGAGTAAAGTCAGAAAGCCTGCTAAGAGTCAGGGCTCTGCCTGGGTCCAGATGTTGGCTCTCTTGCCAGCAAGACTCTGGGGTACCGGAAATTCTCCGACTTGCTTGGTAGTGACAGCTACGTGAGTTGGTTGTCTACTGAAGAGCATCTGTTTGTACCCGCCGGGGAAAATCGCAGCTCTACCATTTAAATTTTGCGGTTTTGGACCAACCAGTTCTGTAACATCCCTGTTCCTTGGCGTCCTCATCCAGAAAGCCAATAATAGTATCTTACACTAGACAGAAACTCAGTGAGTCAAAGATCAAACGTTTTAGGAGAGTTTGCACCTAGGATAGGGTGGCTGACAGTTTGGTATTGCTGTCTTCCTTCAGGCCAAGGAAGATGTTGGGGTATCCTAGAGTACTCCTGGAGTACACCTGCCTGCGCTGGCATCTTCTTTGCCTAGACACGCCCCACTTGGTCTTGCTCTCTCCCCCTTTACCGAAACCTACGCTCAGCCAGTGACAGCCTTCCCTCTCCTCTCAGAAATACCTCTTCTCTTTCTCATGCACCTAAGACTGTCTAGCAGCAGAGACCTCCAAAGGGCAGGAGGACAGACATATTCTTAGTTTTGCTTGCCTGCTGGTGAGAGATCTTTAGGTCAGGGAGAGGTGACATCTTGTTCTTGCCCTGGCCCCCAGTGTAGTCATTTGGGTATTGAACAGAACCCCAAGTTCCAGTGGGAGATTGCAGCATCTCCTGTGGCCCCAGCACGGTGGCCATAAAGGTGATGAGGAAGGCAGGTAAACCGAGGGAATAATTGGTGACACACCCCTGTCTCCCTCTCCAGACACCAGAATCATGGAAGTGAATACCTGTCCCCTATTTCCTCGGGGTTCCCCTCAGTTAAGAGTGTATAAACTGTAGATTGATGAAGAGATAAGGTGTCTCATAGTCAAAGCTGGGGCAGTGCCAATTTATTTCCAGTAGCTTGCAAAGACACACCGCCCTTGAATCAAAGGGTCAGCGCGCGCTCTCCACTGTCCCACCTCTGCCTCTTCAATCTGAGACGGTAGACAACCCAGACCCAAGAAGACCTGGCAAGAGCCTGTGACACGCAGCCCCCTTCCCTTCCCCACCCCCAACAAAACCAAACAAAGTTAATTTGGTGTCTCAAATGGCTGGCAACCTGCTAACAGTGGCGCGTCACTGACTTTGCTTTCTCAAACAGAGCAAAAGACAAGGGCACCCGAGGCAGGCTCTCTGCGGGACAGAGGAAGCGGAAAGGGCTAGGGGCAGATGTCTAGATCTCGGGAATACTTCTGACTCAGAATGCGGATATGCGGTGGGGTGGGAGCCACAGAAAAGACAGCCACACAAACAGAAACCCCACCAACGGTTGTAAAGGGGGCCGGGGCCAGCAGGGGAGGGCGGCAAGTATCTCCGGCCTCGTTTCAGGGGTCCCCTGCACCTCTCTGACTCGGGCTGCCGCGCCTCCTCCCACTTCCCAGCATCTCCTCGGCCACAGGTTCCAACGTGTCCCTGCCCCTGCCCCTGCCAGCCTTCCCAGCGCCCAAGTGACGCCAGAGCCAGGAGGGAAGAGGCGCCACGGGAAACTCTCCCTTGTTTTTTTTTTTTTTTTTCCTCCTCACCCCGGGGTGCACTCACCAAAGTCCCTGGTCCCCTCCTCTTGGGCCTCTTGGGTGAAAATCCAGGGTGGGTTGGTGGCGTAGAGGGACGTGGTGGAGGGGTGGGCATGCTTCTTCCCAAAGAGTTTGCTGAAAGTGCCCTGCATGGTCTGGTTCTTTTTCATGCTGCTGCAGGCCGATCTGTCCCCGAGGGAAGGACCTTCCGTCCCTCGCCCTGTCCTGCCCCAGACTGAACCCCGCAGCGTCTTCCCAGAGGACACTAGCAGGCCATGGCCCCCAGCCGCGCTCCCCGCCCGCGCACCCGGCGACAGGTGGTGCGGGCGCCGCCGCCGCCGCCGCCGCCGCCGCCGCCGCTCGCCTGGAAATGCGAGTTACCTGGACAGGTAAGAGGCTGCCGCCCGGAGCCGGCCCCGCCCCGCCGCCCAACTCCCCGGGCCACATTCCTGCCTCCTTCCACAACAGCCCATTGTTGGCACGGTACGCAGCGCGGAGGACCTCGCCCGGCCCACGCCCTGCCGGGGAGAAGAGCCGCCCCCTGCCGCGGGTTCCCCACGGGCACGCCCAGTCCACCCCCACTTTTTCCTGGACCAGGAAAGGCCCGAGGCGAGTTCCTTGCTTCTGTGAGCCCTTCCTGAGTAGATCAGGATGGACAGTTTAGAAATGACTCTCCTGTCCCAGAAAAAGTACCTGCCTGGCTAAGCTAGCATGGCCCAAAGCATCCCGTGGGCCCTCTGACATGAGGGAGGGAGACTTCGAAACAAGCTCTGCCTGTAAAATAGCAAAAAGATGGCAAGAGGGGTCAGTCTGGTCTACATGGGATGTTACAGGTCAGCTAGAGTTAAGAAATTTCTGAACCATTAGAGAACACAGGAAGAAACTATCCTCATGGTTAGGGCTCCATATATATTAACACACTATTAATATACGAATATAATATTAATATACTAATATATTACATATATAACATATGCAATAAAATATATTTAACATATTGCATATTATAGATTGTGTATATTAGAGAGACCCTGTCATATATGTCATATACATGTATACATGTATATATGTATGTATGTATATATGTATTTATCTGTTGTGGCAGGCTCTCTCTATTATGTATACATTACTGTCCTGAAATTTGTAGACCAGGCTAGCCTTGAACTTATGACTATTCCGCCTCTGTCTCCCAAGTTTAATCCAAGGGATTAAATGCTTGGACCACTACGCCCACCTTAATGTATTTTTAATGAACTAATCTTTTATTTAGTCTTTTGTTTTGGCAACTGCATACATAAAACAATGTATCCTGAGCACATCCATGCAAACTCTCTCTCTTCCACACTCCCTAATACCCTCTTCCCTTTCTCTTCCCCATCCCCCCCTCCGCCTCCCCTTTTCTTTTCCCCTCTCTTTACTGGGTCTAGTTAGTGCTGCCCATCAGAAAGCTGACTGATCTCACTGGCCTGATCCTGTGTGGATAACCACAATGGAGTCAGTTTCAGAACACAATGGCCACATCATGCCCTGAACACAGCATTGGAAAATCTGGAATTTCATAGACACAAGATTCTTCTTTCCTGGAATATTTTTTTTGAGATGAGATCTTACTCTGTAGCTCTAGCTGGCATGAAACTCTCTACATAGACGGAGCTGGCTTTGAAATCATAGAGATCTGCCTGCCTTTGCTCCCGAGTGCTGGGATTAAAGGTGTGCTGCATGCCCGACTAGGAATGTAATTTTCAAAAACCAGATTTGGGCGGGGGAGGGGCTGAAGAGATGGCTCAGAAATAACGGGCACTGGCTGTTCTTTCAGAGGGCCTAAGTTCAGTTCTCAGCACCCACATGGCAGTGGACAATGATCTGTAATTCCGGTTACAGGGGCTTAGATGTCACCTTCTGGCTTCTGTGTGCATTGCATACATGCAGGCGAATATTCATATACATAAAATTTAAAAATATATCTTTTTGAGACAGGGCCTTACTGTATAGCTGTGGTTGGCCTTGGGCTCACAGAGGCCGACCTGCCTCTGCCTCCAGAATTCTGGGATTAAAGGCATGTGCCACCAGGCTAGGCATAAATAAAACCTTTAAAATTGTTATTATTATATGTGTATTAAGTGTTTCGTCTGCGTGTATACATGTGACCCACACGCTTGCTTGGTGCCCTCAGAGGGTGGTGGGATTTGAACCTAAGTCTTCTGCAAGAACAAGTGTGCTTAACCTCAGAGCCAACTCTCCAACCCCATGAATAAAACCTTTAAAAACATGTTTGGAGCCAGCCTGGTGGTTCAGCCTTGTAATTACAACTATTTAGGCTGAGGCAGGAGGGTGTCAAAGTTCAGAACTGCCTGAGTTACACAGCTAGTTCAAGTTTAACCCAGGCAACTTAGCAAGACTCCATCTCAAAACATTAAAATAAATAAAAAATAAGACAGGGATGCAGCTTAGTGCAAGGCTCTGGGTTCAGGTCTGAGTTGCTCTATATAGCCCAGGCTGGCCTGGAACTCACTGTATAGCCCAGGCTGGCCTCCAACTCACAGAGATTCTTCTGCCTCTGCCTCCCCAGTGCTGGGTTTAAAGGTGTACACTACCATATTTGGCTAATAAATATAATTTTAAAAATTAAAAAGTCAGAAGCAGATGGATCTCTGTGAGTTCAAAGCCAGCCTGGTTTACAGAGTGAGTTCCAGGACAGCCATGGCCATGCAGAGAAACAAACAAAAATGACATTTGGGCTGGAGAGATGGGTCAGCAGTTAAGAGCACTGACTGCTCTTCCAGAGGTCCTGAGTTCAGTTCCCAGCAACCACATGGTGGCTCACAACCATCTGTAATGGAATCTGACGCCTTCTTCTGTCATGCAGACATACATGTAAATAAGAGTATTCACATACATAAATAAATCTTTAAAAAAAAAAACAAATAAACAAAAAACAAAAACAAATCAGTCAACAGTGATGGTGTCTGGCTTCTATATGCACCCAAACACACGTGTACACATATGTACTGCACAAACATACACACAAAGAAATGTGACAGTAACACACAATTATCACGCACTAGCCACTCCATATTAAAATAGTCCTCCCTCAGAGATCACTTACTATTTCAGGTCTTTCCCATATCGCAGCCAAGAGCCACATGTCGCCTCTTCCTCTCCTGTCACTTAAATCTCTCAGGCTAACAGTTTCTTGCCTGTTTGCTTTCCATGATAGTGACATTTCTGAGAAGCCTCATTCAGCTTCAGGAGACGAGGAGAGCCATGCCCTCAGGGCTTGCCACTGTGCAGACATCGCTTTCCAGGTAAACCAGATGGGCAGCGTGGAATCGCACTGGGAAGGAGGATGGAACAGATTAAAAAAAATTTTTTTTTTGTCTCAAAAAAAAAATATTTTTTTTGGGTAGTGATAGGAATAGAACCCAGGACCTCAAACATGCTAGACGTTTTAGCAAAAGGTTCTACACTGAGCTACAATCCCAACCCTGGGATGAGGACCATTTTAAAAGACACTCTTTGGGTACTGAGGGTGTAGCTCAGTGGGCAGAGCGCTTGCCGACCAGACACAAAGCTCTGGGTTCGAGTCCCTGTACCACAGAAATGTAGTTTGGTGGTGCTTGCCCATAAACCCAGCACTCAAGAGGTCGAGGATCAGGGGTTGGGCTCACCCAAGTTCAAGGTCAGCCTGGGCTATATGAGGCCCTGTCTCAAAATAAGCAACAACAAACGCCAGAATGACAATAAAAAAAAAAAAAAAAAAAATCCCCCAAACTCTGTATTCTTCAAATGTTTCTGGTTGGAGACTTGACTGTGGTAAACACCCCACCCACCCCCGCAGCCGCCCTGGGACACAGGGCTCATGACAGACCTTCCAGTGGTCACGTAGTGTGCTGAGAGAAGGAGGCAGGCGTTTTTCTTTGACCTTTTTATCCCATAAGGATCTGGAGATCTCAGCAGGAGGACAGGCCTATATGACCGGAGGTGGCAGACCTCGGATGACTAAGTACAGCGCTGCCGTAGCTGTCACATATAGCAGAAGTTCACAGGACCAGAGGTCAACAGGAGCTGCCTAGTCCAGGAAGGTTTCTAAAAATGGAGACTGGAGCTAGCCTGTGCGGGAAGACACGGATGTCACCAGGACAGAAAAGAGCCCAGCTAGGACAGTGCACAAAGCCATAATCCTTTTACCTTCTTCATTTAAAGCATATATATGTATATATACATATATATATATATATATACATATATATATATTCATTTATTTTCATTTTTTTATGTGTCTGTGTATAACTGATGTGGAAATGCCCACAGATGCCAGAAGAGGGTATCAGCTCTGGACAGGAAGTTCTGAAGCACCAGATGTGGGTACTTTGATCTGGTACGGTCCCTTAAAAGAGCAAAAGAGGCAAGCTACTGACCCCCTTAACATTTTTATTATCTAATCTGTTTACTTGTGCTCCTCTGCATGTATGAGCATGGCGCCTGCCTGTGGAGCTCAGAGGGCAAGTTGCAGAATTCAGGGGTGTGTGTGTGTGTGTGTGTGTGTGTGTGTGTGTGTCACAGGCTTAGCAGCAGGCACCTTTACCTACTGAGCCATCTTTACCGTTTGTCTTTACACCACGGTGTCCCCTGCTAACCAAATGGAAAGCATACAAGGCCCCCCTCTAATCCCACTAGGAACCCCATTAGATCTTGGACATCATCTTGGCCCACCCAAGTGTTCTACACACTCAGGCACAAGGCAGAGGCTTCGACAAGAGGTCTCTCTTGCTCTGGGCAGCTTCTGGGCTTTTAGACCCAGCCCATGGCCTGGCAGAGTCACCAGCCCATGGCTCCAATCATATATAACACCCGTGGAATGCCTAATGCTCTTGAAAGCCATTGTGTGCCCAGCTCTGGACCTCGGAGAAGCCAGATGAATCCAAGACCTGGTTTCTGAGCTTCAGGTACAGGAGGCTGTTTGGGAAAACAGAGCCATGGTGAGATGAACCACAGGAAGATAAATGAGAAAGAGGAGGAGGAAACAGTAAACACAGTGGTCTGGGGTACTAAAGGAGAACGTATCGGAGGTGTCTGCGGGGGGCTTAGAGAGATGGAGTTGGGACTCGGGTATGAAACGTCACAAGGCTAGCCAGAGTATGGAGGGCTCAGAAACCAGGTGAGGGCCTGGAGATGTGGCTCAGTGGATAAAGTGCTTTCTGTGCAAGTGTGTGACCCAAGTTCAGATCACCAGCACCTACACAAAAGCCAGGCACAGTGGTGTGCACTTATAATTCCAGTGCGGGAGGGACGGGAAGGGCAGGGACACGTGGATCCCACAAGCTGGCTAGTCTAGCTGAAATCGCAAGTTCCAGGCTCAGTGAGGGACCCTGTCTCAAAAAAATAAATTGGAGAGTGATTGAGGAAGACATTTAATTAGCCTCTGGCCACTATATAGCAAAGCACACAAGTGTGTGAGCATGCGCACACACACACACCATATTTAAATGAAAAAGGGAGTTGGGTATGATTAAAACACATTGTATACATGAATAAAATCCCCAAAGAATATATAGATAATATATTTAATAGTTAAAATAAGGAAGACACCTGGGATAATCAGAAACAACCAAGTGGCCACCAGGAGGCAGCTGGCTGAATAAATTATGACACATCACACAATGGTAGAATAATGTCAGTCTCCATGAAGGATTCTACATATCGGTAGAACATGTCCCAGTCGTGCAGGAGGCTCAGGGGAGAGGAACAGTTGGGCCCAGGAGTTCAAGTCCAAGTTGAACAGCATGTAAAATACCAACTCGGGAAAGCCTGCTGACTCCTCGGCATCTCTGAGATGAAATGATAACCAACCCTGTGTATCAGCATCCGGCTGTTTGGGGAAGGGGAGAGGGACAGGCAAGTATGGTGTCATTTGCTTTTGTTGGCACAGAGAAACTTTGAAAACATAAATTAAAACCTAGTAAAAGTGTTTGCTGAAGGAGGAGGCAAGTGGGAGGAAGACTTTTCAGAAAGTTAAAGTTAGAAACAGCTGGACAGGGTGGCACACGCCTTTAATCCTAGCACCCGGAGGCAGGGGCGAAATGGGAGGAGCACAGGTTCCAGCCGACATCGTGAGTTCCAGGACAGCTACATAATGTAACCCTGTCTCAAAAATAACAACTGAAATTACAGCAAAGCCGGCTAGGTATTGCACATCCATAATCTCACAATGCACTCGGGATGTGGCGGCAGGAGGATTAGATGTTCAAAGTCAGCCTCAGCTGGGTAACAAGTTTAAGTCCAGCCTGGGCTACACAAGACCCTGCTTCAGTAAACAAATGAATGAATATATAAACAAGTAAATAAATAATCAAATGAATGAATGAATGAATGAATGAATGAAAGCAAGTAGAGATCTTGGTCTAAAAGGGCCGGCAGTTTGTGAACTCCAGTGTCTGAATCCCTTGCTATCTTTTTTTTTTTATTTAAGATTTAAAAATTTTATTTACTTGTGTTTCAGTGCTTTCCCTGTGTGTATGTGCACTGTGTATGTGTCCAGTCCCCTTAGAGATCAGAAGAGAGAGGTTGAGACCCACTATGTGGGTGCTGGGGACTGAACCCAGGTTCTCTGAAAGAGCAACAAGTGTCAAGCCAACTCTCCAGTCCCGATTAGTTCTTTTAAAATTACATATTATTTATTTAGAGGAGGGGTGGTGGTGGCATTCGCAGGCCACGGGGCACAACTGGAGGTCAGAGGACAACTCGCAGGAGGTAGTTTTTTTCCTCCTACCATGTGGGTCCCTGAGATGGAACTTAGGTTGTCAGACCTGGCAGCAAGCGCCTTTATCCGCTGAGCCATCTTCCCTGTCATTACCCAGAGGAGTCTTATTAGGTACACCGCTCTTGGATTAGTTCATCATCTTTCATCTGCAAAACAGGATGTACATTAATGTTTGAGAGGCTGTAGCCGAGAGCAGTGGCTGCCAGATTGCCCCCTCAGGATCCTGAGCTAGGCGGGCAAGGGACACTGGAATCAGAGGGTTGGTTTGTTTTTTTGCACTGCAAAGGAATTTAACCCAAGCCCTCAGGCTTGTTCTCAAGAGTTCTGCCACTGGGCGGCACCTCAGGCTCTAACAGCTGCGTTTTAAGGATGTCCACCCTAACAGCTGTCAGGAAGGTGAATGGGGAGGGCTAGACTGAGGGGCAGAAGGAAGCCACTTAACTGATGAGTGAATCAAACTGGTCACCTGGAGAGGACGAGGGAGGGCTGGGACTTGTGAGCTCACACTGCAAACAGAAGGGCATAATTGCTAGTCTGTGGGAAAACAATGGGCTTGGTCATGATTGGCAGGCGGAGGCAAATGTGCTGAGTCAGCTTCCTCAGCCGGGGATCAGGAGGAAGGCCAGGGGCTACACCTCAAGTTGCTAGGGACACCATCAGGGTGAAGCAGCAAGCCCAGGGCCTGGCACATATGGGACACCCTGAAATGTTTGATCACTTTTTCCCAGAGCTGGTCCCTTTGCATATGGGTGCATCTCGGCTGGGTGTAGAGACAATGAGGCCCCCAGTGCCCTTCGAATACCAGGGGTGTTTGAGGTTGAGGTCTGAGTGTCAGCATATTCTAGGCTGGCTCTCACACCACCTGTCTCCCCTCCACTGCCTTCAGACATGGGGCGGTCTGCAGAAGATCTAGGTTCAATATGGAGAACCCACCTCCAACTTCCAATTTCATCTTGTCAACCCAACAACTATGGAAACTCAGTTTCCCTCAGCAGAGTCAGAGCCTGATTTGGGGCTGAGGATGTGGGTGGCTTGACAGGTAGTGTTTTCCCAGCATGCCTAAGGCCCTGGGTTTAATCCCCAGCATCACAGACAACAGGCATGGTGGAGTACGCTCCTAATTCTAGCACTGGAGAGATTGAGGAGGCAGGAGGACGAGAAATTCTAGGTCATCCTTGGCTACATAGGAAGGAGATGGAGCAGGGCGGGAGCCTGATTCTCTTTCCTGCCTGAACTTAGTCAACTAATAACATCACCGCATGCCTGTTCCTCCAGTAAAAGAAACAGTCAAATAGCAGGCATCCCTTTGACACGGACAAAAACCCATCCTGTAATTAATCTCTGCTCAGCCATTACTCAGCAACCTGTAACCTCCTGGGCCCACTCGGAATGTGAGGTGGGATCTGGCCCAGGAAGTTACTGTTTAACCAGAAACCCCATCCCACTGTGGTAAAGCCTGTGTGCTCTCTGACTGGGAGAGGCTGGTGGAAACATCTTCAGCTCTCTTCTATCCAACCCTGGTCTCTGCAGCTAGATCTCCAGAGCTCCCTCCCACCACCTGATACCCAGATGAGCCTGGCTGCAGGGCAGCGTCTTATTCCCAGGCAGAGGATATCTTATCTCCTGGAGCCCCATGGGGGAGGGGGCCCTGGAAGGGCGCACTTCAACCTACTTCCTCTTTCTTCTGGAGAAGTGTCAGTGCTAAACGGAAGTCTAAACTGCAGACGCCCTCCTGACAGGACCTAGGAATCCTTGCCTAACTGGTGTTGAGCGGTGTGAAGGTCTGGTGTCTGACCTGACCAGAAGGTTTGTGTTTACTGCTGGAAAGACGTTCACATTCCTATTTATTTACACACACACACACACACACACACACACACACACACACACACACACGTACACATATTTGAGATAAAGTCTCTCAGTGCAATGCTAGCCTGGAACTTGTATGTAGACCAGACTCCATACTGGCCTTGAACTCAGAAATCCACTCCCCCCCCCACCCCCCCCGCTGTAATTAAAAATAGATACTACCATATTTTATTTTGCACATGTGCTTGCAGGTGCTGATGGCAGCCAGAGGAGGGAGTCGGATCCCCCTGGAGCTGTAGTCACAGTGTTGTGATCTGCTCAGTACGGGCTCAGGGACCCTGACTCGGTCCCTCGGAAGAGCAGCAAGCACTCTTAGCTGATGGACCAAAGCCCCTTACTTTTCCTTTTTTCCTTTTTTTCCTTGAGCTGTGTTGGTGGAATTCTAAGCATGGCAGGGAGGGGGCTGCTTTTGGGTACTGACTAGATTTGAATCCTGGCTCTCCTACTTCTCAGGACTGTGACCCTGGCCATGCAGTCACCTCTCCAGGCCTTCTTTGGCTCCTGTCACAAGATGCAGGGAGAAAATGGGTTAAGACGCCAGCAGATGCTCGCTCAGCCCAAGTGCCTCTGCCCTCTCCCGAGCCCTAACTTTGGATGCAGAGGTGCTAAACAGAACCAAAGTGTCAGGGAGGAGCCTGCAAGAGAGCAGGGGAGATTCAACAGATCACCCTAAGAAGGAAAATTCCAGCCAGGCCAGTGAGCGGCGTAGAACAGGTGTCCACGAGGTCACCTTGAAGGCCAGGGAGACATACCCACAATCTGAAGGGATGTGTGTACATGTATGCACGTGTGCATGTGTATACTTCAAAAAAAAAAAAAAAAAAAAATAGAGCCGTGCCTGGTCGTGCAGGGCTGTAATTGCAACTGCTCAAGAGAACGAGGCAGGAGGAACAAAGTCAAAGCATATGCAAGCTACAGAATGAGTTCAAGGTCACCCTGGGCAAGTAGGGAGAGCCTATCTCAAAATAGAAAGTTAGGCCAGGAGTGGTGGCACAAGTCTACAATCCCAGCACTTGGGAGGCAGCAGAGGGAAGATCAGGAGTTCAAGGTCATCCTTAGTAAGAGGAGGGGTTCAAGGCCACCCTCAGCTACAATAAGGTGCTGTCTCAAAAAGCCACGGATATAGGTCAGAAGTTGATCATGTAAGGCCTAAGCTTTGATGTGCTGATAAAGTCTGTAGTCCCAATCACCTGGAACTGAGGCAGAAGGATCCCTTGAGTCCAGGCACTCCAGGACAGCCTAGGCAACAAGGAAGCTCAAGATCTTGTCTCAAAAATAAAGAGGGCACCGCAAGATGGTTCAGCTGGTAAAGGTACTTGCTGCCAAGCCAGATGATTTGCATTTGATCCCTGGTACCAACATGGTGGAAGGAGAAAGCAACTCCCACACGCTGTCCTCTGACCCCCACATGGACGCTGTGGTGCATGCACCCTTGCACACACACATCACACACACACACACACACACACACACACACAAATAAGCATGATTAAAAACCAAAACCAAACCTACAATCAAAAGCCAGGTGGTGGTCACACACACCTTTAACTCTAGCACTTCAGAGGCGGAGGCAGGAGGATCTCATGAGTTGGAGGCCAGCCTGATCTGCAGAGTGAGTTCCAGGACAGCCAGGGATATACAGAAAATCTCTCTCTCTTTCTCTCTCTCTCTCTCTCTCTCTCTCTCTCTCTCTCTCTCTCTCTCTCTCAATTGAGGGAAGGACATGAATGCAACGCCATTGCAATGTGGCTTATGTGGAGGGCAGGCATATGGGATCCATCTCTCTAAGCAGAGGGAACATGTGGACACTGTCCCTGCAGGACCTGGAAGAGATCAGAAGTGAAATGCTAGAGGCTCACCCAGAAACTCAGACAGAGCTTCAAACCAGCAGGGATGGATAAAATCTTCAGAAGAAATCAGAGCGCTAAAGCAAACAGCAGAATATGATCTAAAACACACAGCACTGCTTATGTAAATGAACTCTACCCACACAGCAAACACCACCGTGTGTTTTGCAAGAACACAGGAGTAAGAAGATAGTCATTAATGGCTGCCTCTGGCTGACTGGCTGGGTCAGGGATGCTGTTGAGGAAGGGTGCTAAAGATAAACACTGGACCTAGAGTGCCCATATGCTACAGAGCCAAGAGTCTGGGCAATTCAGCCCTCTGTACTTTTAACTGGCAATCAGAAAGAGTAAGTAATTTGCGAGTCACAGAGCAGGTAAGGAAGGGGAGAGAGGATGCTACAGAACCAGGTCTATTAGTGTAAGGCCGTCATCTGTCTCTTTTAACCATCAGCACCTGACAGCAGGCAGGCAGGAGGCCGTGGGAGGCTGCGGGTGGGGTAGATGGTGGCTCTTCCTGTGCTCCAGGTCAGCCCAGAGTCCCGATGACTTTATCTTTCCCAAACACCCACTGAGCATTGTGGAGGATGGACCACAGCCCTTACCTTCCAGGAACTTCTAGGACGAATAAAATGAGGTCCTAAGTCGGAAGCAGGGCTGAGTCAGCATTGTGTACCGTTTACAGAGTGGTAGTGTAAGCCAGCAGCCAGCTGAGCTCCCAGCCCATGGGCCTTACGAGGAGCCAGCTGGATCACGTCTGTTATGACTCAGTAGATGAGGAGTTGAGGCACCTTTTGGCCCCGGCAGTCCTCTTCCAAAATGACGGACGCAAAGGGAAAGAGGAGGGCCACTCGGTGTGTGTTCTCTACGCCTTTTAGGAAAAATGGAGTTTTTTCCTAAAACATACATGCGAATCTACATACATGCGAATCTACAAGAAGGGTGATATTGTAGACATAAAGGGAATGGGACTGTTCAAAATTACAGAATGGTCCGTAAGAGTTAGCACGACAAAACCGGAAGAGTCTACAACGTCACCCAGCATGCCGTGGGCGATTCTGGCCAAGAGCATCAGTGTGCGGGCCGAGCACATTGAACACTCGAAGAGCAGAGACAGCTTCCTGAAGCGGGGGAAGGAGAACGATCAGAAGAAGAAGGAAGCCAAAGAGAAGGGCACCTGGGTTCAGCTGGAGTGCCAGCCTGGGCCACCCAGAGAGCACACTTTGTGAGGACTAACCGGAAAGAGCCTGAGCTGTTGGAACCCATTCCGTACGAGTTCATGGCCTGATGTGAAAAAAAAAAAAAAAAAAAAAAAAAAGAAAGAAATAAAGAAAGAAAAAGAAATAAAGGGATAAAGGACCCAGACTGAAAAAAAAAAAAAGAAAAAAAGAAAAAAAGAGTTGAGGCACAGAGAGGTGAAGCCATTTGTTCGAGTCACGGAACTACGGAACTGGAATTTAGGCCCAGGAAGGGTGAGCCCAGAGGCCATTTATCTATGTATCTATGTACATATGTATGTATGTATGTATGTATGTATGTATCATCTATCTATCTATCTATCTATCTATCTATCTATCTATCTGTTTGGAGCCAGGGTCATAGTATGTAGCCCTTACTAACATGGTCCAGACTGGCCTCAAACTCAGAAATCCACCTGCCTCTACCTCCCGAGTGCTGTGATTACAAACCTGTGCCACCATGCCCAGCCTTATGGAGCTGCTGGGAGGGATGGAGCCTCAGGCCTTGCCTGTGCTAGGCAGGTGCTCTACCACTAAACCCAGCGAAAAATTTGCAAATGAAATAAACGGGGGGGGGGGGGGGCAGGGGGGGAAGGCTTACCTGTCTAGACTTTCCTAAGGGGGATTTCCCTAGCTATTACCACCCACCCAGGACATTTCCGTGTCAGAGTAGCATGGTCTGGGCTAAGGACACTACTGGCAGAGCCTGGCCTAGTTATCATGTAGAGGTCCCCACTTAAGATCTTCCATGTGTGATAGAATGAATGTCCCACCATCAAATGTGTAACATCATGGCACAAAATGGGACCTGGGCCACTCAGAGGGTAGCTGGGACCTGTCTCAGATCACCCAGAACTCTGGGTTTCCAGCCTTTGCCTACTTTGTATAACATGCATTGTTCCCTTCCTCTCTCTCTCTCAAACTTCCTGCCTCACAAGCTCCTCTGAAAGTTTCTTCAGGCCCAGGGCTAAAGCTTAGGCCTTCCCTGTTGGGTCAGAAAGGTTGGCCACTCTGCCAAAGGCTCACCTTCCCATTCTTTCTGACTGAGATTTCAGTATGCTGATTACTGGGGCCTCTTCTTCTGGTGCTCAACCCCTCCCAGTATCCTTGGAAATTAGGGGTTATGACCATCAGGGTATGAGATCTAGGCCCAGCCTACAAGCTATCAGCACCTCCACTTCCAGTTTGCCTCTGGGCCCCAAAGTCCACTACATCACCCACAGTCAGCAGAGGCACGGTGCCAGGAAGAAAACAGAGTCAGGACTAGCTTAAGCAGCCAGGCGGCCGATGGTGAGATGGTGCCAGTCAATCGTGGTGCAAGGGACGTAGGACCTTAATGGGTAGGGACTTTTTTTTTTTTTAACAAAGTTTGTATATATATATATATATATATATATATATATATATTGGTTTTTTGTTTTTGTTTTTTTATTTTATATTTTATTTACATTTCAGATGCCATCCCCTTTCCCCATTTCCCCTCCCTAGAAAACCCCTGTCCCATGCCCCCCCTTTCCTTTTTGCTTTTATACAATTTTTTAAAAATGTTAATCAAAGGATTTCTAAGTTTGGTAATGCTCAATCAGAATCGTAACCCAATACCCAACCTAGATATAAAAACTATCTTTGACTGGTGGAGACCTGTGAATATCTGCCTCCATGCCCCCTCTCTCTTTCTCTCTCTCATCACCTAGCTTCTCCTCTCCTTCATCTTCTCTCCTTACTCCATCTCTTCCTCTCAGTACTCCTTCCCACTTAGCTCCTCCTACATATCACTCTTCCTGTTAAAGTAAAACTTTTCTCTCAAAATACAGTTAGAGCATACTTATTCCTAATTGTACCAGTGAGGTACAAGGTACAAGATAGTCCTAATACCCAGTCCATCATTTTGTTGACTAACCAGAACCTCTGTCATCTCTCCTAACTAAAACACTTACTTTTGATCCTGGCTTTTTTTTTTTTTTTTTTTTTTTTTTTTTTTTTTTTGGCTTTAGAATGAATGTCAGCTGAAAACCATCTACTCAGATCTTTTCTCTCAAAGTAAATAGCCAGGGTTGGCTATGAGACTATGGGTCTTCAACCCCATCAGAAATCCAGAATGACTGAGTTAACTGAAGTTATGGGAAGCACTAAACATAGCTTCTAAAACTTAGCCAATTTATAGAGACTGCTGAACACCTGAAAAGCCCCTATACTACCGAACGTTGGAGCATCAAATCTTCAGCCTTCTGGCCCAGAGTCATCTGACAGACCTTAGTGATGCAGGATTATTAAGGGCTGATTACTCTGTCTAGGCAGATATAATCAGTTGACTATTCTGCAAGTGTGTCCTTTTCTGGACAGTAATTTGTCTGTAGGTGGAAAGAGGCAATTCTTGCCTAGTGGCTGTCACCACACATCTGGAGTAACTCCAAGGATGCTCAATTTCTTCTTAGAATCCACGACAGGAAGCTGTCAGGAGCAGACAGGTCTCTAATCAGAATAAACATTAATATATAAATATTTGTAACGTCAATTCTATGGACTTCTGATGTTTTGAAAGCCAACTATCCATGTAAGGTGACCTGGACTGTTGTCTGTTCACTCCTCTCAGCTATTTCTGAATAAAATATGGGAAACCTCCTAACAATAAACTCAAAGCCATGAATTTGCTATAGTCCCTTAACTCATAGGTTAACCATCCCAAATCAGTTAAAAAAGTTAAAGAAGGTCTGGGTCTAGGCCTTGTATTCCTAAATGTGTTATACAGGCACAATACCATGAAAGTATCAATATTCATCTCACTTTTATATTATATTTATATATTTTTATTTTGTTCTATGTGTGTGAGTGTTTGGCTTACATGTATGTCTGTGTACCGTGTGTGCCTAATGTATCAGGAGGTCTGGAGACAGTGTTATATCACCTGGGCCTGGAGCTACACCTGGTTCTTAGCTGCCATTGTGGGTGCTGGGAATTGAATCCTGGTCCCCTGGAAGAGCAGCCAGTGCTCTGAACTGCTGAACCACCCCTCCAGCCCAAACTTGTTTTTGAAGATGAGATCAAGGCGGACCATTCAACCACCCACCCGTCAGTCCATCAATTAGCTGCCCACACAGTGATTGCTGATGTCTGTGGAGTGATGATTTTGTGCTGATCATTATCCTACCAACTCTGTCCCCATCTGATAGGAAGAGGCCATCCGTCCCTGCACCTCACAGTGGAGGAAAACAAAGCAAAGGGGGGTCAGTGTGTCCAAAGTCACATACAGGAGATGGTGTGGCTCGGATTTAGGTTCAAGGAACCTGGCTCCTGGGCTACGATCTGTTTTCTGTGGAACAACCAGACATCTATTCATCAGCCTCCCGGCCAGCAGTCTACCCCCCCTCCAACCACCCCCCCTCCAACCATCCCCCATGCCCCTTTCAACCACCCCCCTCCAACCATCCCCCATGCCCCTTTCAACCATCCCCCTTTCAACCATCCCCCATCCAACCATCCCCCATGCCCCTTTCAACCACCCCCCTCCAACCATCCCCCATGCCCCTTTCAACCATCCCCCTTTCAACCATCCCCCATCCAACCATCCCCTATGCCCCTTTCAACCATCCCCCCTCCAACCATCCCCCATGCCCCTTTCAACCATCCCCCTTTCAACCATCCCCATCCAACCATCCCCCATCCCCCTTTCAACCATCCCCCTTTCAACCATCCTCCATCCAACCATCCCCCTTTCAACCATCCTCCATCCAACCATCCCCCTTTCAACCATCCTCCATCCAACCATCCCCCTTTCAACCATCCTCCATCCAACCATCCCCCATGCCCCTTTCAACCATCCCCCTTTCAAGCATCCCCCATCCAACCATCCCCCATGCCCCTTTCAACCATCCCCCTTTCAACCATCCTCCATCCAACCATCCCCCATCCCCCTTTCAACCATCCCCCATCCAACCATCTCTTATCCAACCATCCCCTGATCCATCCACCCATCCACCCATCAATCTCCCAGTCTATTCATTTCTTAGCCAGCTGGCTTTCTGTCTGTTTTTGTCGGTCTCTATACCTACCCTCCCATGTCTAGGCTAACAATCCAGCTGTTTGCTCATTTGCGTGTCTACACATTCATCTGTCCATCAACTCACCCACCCTACTCATCCATTTTCTGACCAACAAGTTAGCTAGCTGTCTATCTATTTAACCCTTCCACCCACCAACTCACTCCCTAGTTAACAAGCCAAATGCTGTTCTATCCATCCATCTGTCCCTCAGTTCGTCAATTCATCTATCCAATCAGGAGGGCTGGTCCAGTCTCATCTACCCAGCAACACGTCATCCCCAACTCCTAATCATTTTTTTTTTACCAATCCATCAGTTGTCTTACACCTCTGTAATTTAGAAAGCGGGCAGACAGGTAAGTAAGCAAGAAGGAGGCGGGGATCCAGGCTTACGGAGCGAATTCTACTATCTAGAGAGTTTGAAGCAGGTAGATGAGGGCCTGTCCCTGAGCAAGGGCATTCAGGGCTGGAGAGGTGGCTTGGTGGCTTGCTGACAGGATTCAGCTCCCAGCACCCAAGGGCTGACTTTTAACTACTGTAATTCCAGTTCCAGGGGGCCAACTGCTTTCTTCTGGCCTATTTGGGTACCTGCAGGCATGCATGCGGTATACATACATATACACAGGCAAAAATTTATACACATAAAATAAATAAATCAAAACAACAATCAATCAAACAGAGAGGGTGGGGATGTATTTCCTCTCTGCTAGTGACTTCATATGACACATTGGAGGCCTGCTAGAGACTAGGAATATCTTACCCCACTGTCTATACTGTAAAGGTTCTAGGGGGAACACTGGAGAGGGGAGAGGGCCAGACCCTGAGTCTGTCTCCTTAGGAAGACAGATGAGTTTATGCTGTAAGGAGACATCACAATACCCAAGCCCCTGCACCAGGGCCTCTTGCCTTGGCATCCTCAGTACCCTCCCAAGACACCCCGGGTGCCTCTGGATCCCTAACCACCAGAAGTCCCATTTCACCATCAAAGAAGACACTGGTCAAAGATGTTGAAAGTGAGATGACATCATGGGGTGGGGCTGGGTGGTCCCAGGCCACAGCAATTGAAATGGATTGAAGGGAGACGAGGGTCCTTTCCAGGCTTGCTTGTGTTCCTGGAGCTGGAGCTTGGATTACAAGGCCACACTGAACTTGGTCCTTTCCTTTGGGCCTCTACTGTCTGTCTTCTGTGGGGGCTGGGGATAGAGGAGAAAACTACCACCCAATCCTCTGGTTCCTTTAGACTTGGTTTTTGCAGTGTGCCTTCCAGACTTTTCTGTTACCATCTCCTAGACAAATCTGTAAAGTTACTGCTTAAATCTAGGTACAGGTTGTGTGTGTGTGTGTGTGTGTGTGTGTGTGTGTGTTTTCCTCTCTGTGTGTATATGTGTATGGTGTGTATCTCTGTGTGTGTACCTCTGTGTATATTTGTATGCGTACCTCTGTGTGCATGTGTGCGTGCCTGTGTGTGTATATATGTGTGTGTGTGTGTGTGTGCCTCTGTGAGTGTATGTGTGTGACTCTCTGTGTGTATGTGTATGCCTCTATGTGTATGTGTGTATGCCCCTGTATGTATATGTGTGTGTCTCTGTCTCTGTGTGTGTGCATCTGAGTGTTTGTTTGTGTACGTATATGCATGTATATGTGTGCTTGTGTCTGAGTGTAGTGTGTGTCTGTGTGTGTGTGTGTGTGTACATGCCACGGCATACTTACGGAAGTCGGACAATTTGCTGGAGTTGGTTGTCTCCTTTAACCATGTGAGTACTGGAGATCAAACTCAGGTTGTCAGGCTCAGCTGCAAGCAGCTGTATCTGCTGAGCCATCTCCCTGGCCCTAGCGTCTCTTCTTTACAAGTGTGGGGAATAAGCAAAGAGTATTCCAACACACTCAGAGACTATACACAGTTGGTGGAGGGGGTGTTACAATTTGAACAGGTAGCTAGCCACAGACCCAGGGTCTATCACCCGCTGTCTTTGGAGCCCCCCACCCTCCACTGAGGGCAAGGCGGCATACAGTGGTAAGGTGCTACACTATGCAAAGCCAATCTTATCACTCTGCCCACTGCATTCCAGGACAAGCTGGTGAGGTTGATGGCTATACCGTGACCATTTTGCCTGAAGGTTGCCTGACCTGTAAGGGCGGAGGCAGGCCAGATGTCAGCCTTCAGCCTGGGAAGGCTTGATGTGTTCCACAACACCAGGTGCCCTGGGGTACCCCAGGAGACTCCCAACTGCCTCACCCCAATGGCATTTGCATTTCAACAGGGCACACAGCCAGCTACCAGAAAGTGAGATAGTAAGGAGAGAATCTTGGTCCTGGGCCAGGGCTGGGGATGTAGTCTAGTGGTTAGAGCTCTTGCCTAGAAGAAGTGAGAGAGAGCCTGGGTTTAGTTCATCAGTACTTCAGACTAAGAAAAGGTTCTTGGCTAGTGTGGAATTGGCTTTCCAGGCTGGGATACTCAGGCTTGGGCCAAACCAGGTCATATACCCATGTCCTAACCAGGCCACATACCCATGGGCCTGTGTTCCGAGAAGATCTACCCCGATACCGTGAGAGCTTACCTTACGTAGAAAATCATGCCTTTTCTGTTCTTTAACTTTAATGTGTGTGAATGTGCACTTGCATGGCATACATACACTTGTGTGCACACAGAGGCTAAAGAAACATGTATGGTTTCCTTTTCTGTCACTGCCTACCTTAATCCTTTGAGACAGGGTCTCTTACTGAGCCTGAAGCTAGGCTGGTAACGGTCAGTATCCTGACTCTACCGCCCTAGTGCTGGGTTTACAGGTTTACCTGTGGGCTGCCCTGGCTCTTTTCCTCGGATCTGAACTTAGGTCCCCATATTTGTATAAGTGCACTTCTCCACTGGAGGGAACGTCTCTCAGCTCCAGAGGGCCTTCTCGGTCCAGCCTCAGCCATTCTACATCCTGACAGAGACAAGCACATGCTGACTGACACGTGGCTCTCAAAGGCCTCCTCCCAGGCAGTCCTTCATGGGACATGAAGCAAGGGAGAATTCTATCTGGATCCCACTTTGAGCTCTAACTTGGAAATGGAAGAGGGTTCCAGAAGGAAGGGAGTGGCTGTGAACCTCCTCTGCTTGTCCGTCAAGGTCATTGTACTCTGTAGAACGGGAGGTCTAAGAGACATCTTTGCAGTGTCTTCCTCAAGGCTCTGAAGCAGGTCTCCTCAGCCTTGGCCTTCTTGGTCCTGGGCCGTGGGAATTCTTTGGTGGTGTGGTGCTGTCCTGAGCATGGAGGGGTCTCTCTCTAACCAACCCCATGCCCAGGGTAAGGACATGACAGGGAAGAGCTGGTTAAATAAAAGCAGACAGGACAGTAACCTGGGAAGTATGAAGCCAGGCCCAGCCTCCCTCCAGTGCTGGGTCCTGGGCAGGTAGGTGATGGACGGCCTCAGAGTTAATGTGTATTAGTCACTCAGAGCCTTTCTGGTTTGGCCCCTGGGAGGGGCAGGGCAAGGCTAGGAGGGCATGAGCACTCTCTTCCTTCTTCCTCATCGGCTTCCTTTTCTTTGTTCTCTCTCTCTCTGTCCTTTTTAAAAAACTATTTTAATTTTACATACGTTTGTGTGTTTTTTTTTTTTTCCTGCATGTATATCTGTGTGAGGATGTCAGATCAAACAGTCGAGAGCTGCCATGTAGGTGCTAGGAATTGAACCAGAGTCCTCTGAAGAGTAGCCAGTGCTCTTAATCTCTGAGCCATCTCTCCAGCCCCTCTCTTTCCTTCTATTATTTTATTTATATGAGATGTGTTTCTGTGTGTGTGCTGCATGCACGTAGGTGCTGACAGAGTCTGGAAGAGAGTGTTGGGCAGACCCACTGAAACTGAAGTTACAGGTAACTGTGAGTCATCCAACATGGACGCTAGGAGCTGAACTGAGGGTCCATTGGAAGAAGAGCAAACATTCCTAACTGCTGAGCTGTCTCTCTAGCAGCCTCCTCCCTTTTATTTTTTCTCTTCTTTCTTCCTCTCTTCTTTTTGCTCTACCTTCCCTGAGCCATTTTTTTTGCCAAGTTTCTGTGAGGGCTCATCTCTGCATATGTCAAGGCTCTGAATGTAGCAGCAGCACTCTCTAGAGCAGAGCTGACAAGTGGAGGCCTAGAGCAGGTGTGCTCACAGCAGGTGTGCCTAGAGCAGGTGTGCCTAGAGCAGGTGTGCCTAGAGCAGCTGTACCTAGAGCAGGTGTGCCTAGAGCAGGTGTACCTAGAGCAGCTGTACCTAGAGCAGGTGTACCTAGAGCAGGTGTGCCCAGAGCAGGTGTGCCTAGAGCAGGTGTGCCCAGAGCAGGTGTGCCCACAGCAGGTGTGCCTAGAGCAGGTGTGCCTAGAGCAGCTGTACCTAGAGCAGGTGTGCCCAGAGCAGGTATGACCAGAGCAGCTGTACCTAGAGCAGCTGTACCTAGAGCAGGTGTGCCTAGAGCAGGTGTGCCCAGAGCAGCTGTACCTAGAGCAGCTGTACCTAGAGCAGATGTGCCTAGAGCAGGTGTGCCTAGAGCAGGTGTGCCCAGAGCAGGTGTGCCCAGAGCAGGTGTGCCCAGAGCAGGTGTGCCCAGAGCAGGTGTGCCTAGAGCAGGTGTGCCTAGAGCAGGTGTGCCCAGAGCAGGTGTGCCCAGAGCAGGTGTGCCTAGAGCAGGTGTGCCCAGAGCAGGTGTGCCCAGAGCAGGTGTGCCCAGAGCAGGTATGACCAGAGCAGCTGTACCTAGAGCAGGTGTGCCTAGAGCAGCTGTACCTAGAGCAGGTGTGCCTAGAGCAGGTGTGCCCACAGCAAGTGTGCCCACAGCAGGTGTGCCCAGAGCAGGTGTGCTCACAGCAGGTGTGCCTAGAGCAGGTGTACCCACAGCAAGTGTGCCCACAGCAGGTGTGCCCACAGCAGGTGTGCCCACAGCAGGTGTGCCCAGAGAGCAGGTGGATCCAGGCCCTGGACTGGGGCAGAGATGGAAGGCTGTGTTGGAATTTTAGTTGTTGTGCAAGTCAGTTGTCAGAGTTCTGAAAAATACGGTGTGCTTTGTCACAAACTGTGGAAACTTCAACTGATGGTAGCTTAGATACCCATGAGCCTCTGCTTCAGCATCAGAAAAACCGGGATAGACACTCAGTTGTCTGTTAGGAGCTTTGGCAGAGATGAGTGAAACACGCTTGTTGCTGTGAAGAAACACCATGACTAAGGAAACTTACAGAAGGAAGAGTTTACTGCGTGTATTGTTTTGGAGGATTGGAACCCATGACCATCATGGTGGTCAGTATGGCAGCAGGCAGGCAGGCAGACATGGTGCTGGAGCAGTGGCTGACAGCTTGCATGGGCAGCGGTGGCACATGACTTTAATCCCAGCACTCAGGAGGCAGAGGCAGGAGGATCTCTGTAAATTGAGACCAGCCTTATCTACACAGAGCAAGTTCCAGAAGAGCCTGGGCTACAAAGAGAAACCCTGTCTCAAAACAACAACAACAAAAAAGACAACAGCCATGCGGCAGAGAGAGAGAGAGAGAGAGAGAGAGAGAGAGAGAGAGAGAGAGAGAACTAGAATCGTGTGGGCATTTGAAACCTCAATGTCGCCGGGTGGTGGCACGCCTTTAATCCCAGCACTTGGGAGGCAGAGGCAGGCGATTTCTGAGTTCGAGGCCAGCCTGGTCTACAGAGTGAGTTCCAGGACAGCCAGGGCTACACAGAGAAACCCTGTCTCAACCCCCCCCCCCCCAAAAAAAAGAAACCTCAATGTCCACCCCCCCATAGTGAGATGCCTCCAACAAGGCCACACTTTCCCAATCCTTCTCAAATAGTTCTACCAGCTGGGGTCTATCTCCAGACTGTCTTGACCCAAGTAATGACACAGAGACCTTTTATTAATTATTAAAGCCTCAGCTTCCTTGTTGCCAACTAGCTCATATAATTTAAATTAACCCACTTGCACTAGTCTAAATCCTGCTGCATGGCTCGTTAGCTCTCCCCAGTGCCAGCATCTGTTTCCTCCTTCACATCTGGCTAGCAAATCCCGTCACACCTGATTTCTTTCCCAGAGTTCCCATTTCTGCCCAGAAGTTCCGTCTCTTTTCTCCTGCTTTGCTGTAGGCCAGTCATCTCTTTATTAAAGGATTTGGGAGGAGATAGAGAAGACGTTTACAGAACACCCAGGCAAGTGATGCTTCATACAGATAACCAAGTCTTGTTCTCAACTCTCAGTCCTACAAAAGTCAGCATTTGAATAATACAAAGGCAACTTTTACACAGATTATCCCAACTAAGGACCAAGTAGTCCGACATTTGAGCTACTGGGGGCTATTCTCATTCAAACCACTGCAGTAGAAGCTTGATTCTGTCAGCAAAACACATTATCTGCCCTCCTATGGGGCTTCTGTCAGCTCCCTAGCCATTCTGAAGCACCTGCCTCTGTCATCCCTGGTCCCAGCCTCCAGGGGCCAAGAGGTCAAGATGCCAAGTCTCAGGTTGCAAGCTGAAGGAGGAGGTCACAGCGGTTTCAGAAGTCTCAGAATGATGACTCCTCTTGCTTTTTTGTTTTCTGAGGAAGTATCTTGTGCATCCTGGGGCTTTGAACTCACTATATAGTTGAGGATGGCCTGGGCCCTCATATTCCTACCTTTGTCCTCAGAAGAGCAACAAATGTTCTTAACCATTGAGTCATCTTTCCAGGCCCAGTTTGCAACTTTCTAAAGTTGTGTGTACCTATTTTAGTCCCTCCTGGCAAAGGACACCATCTTGGAAATTAGGATCCGAGTCTGGGTGCTCACCACACAACAGAGGAGTCAAGTCATAAGACAAGGTGTTGAGGGAAGGAGGGTGATTTTATTCAAGCAACTGGCTCAAGGAGAAGATAGAGGACTCACGTCCGAGTCTCATCTTGCTGGGAGGTTGACCTGGGGGATGGTTTATGGAGTGGTTGGAGAGTGTCTGACCACAGTGAGAGATGCCTGGACACCTTCTCATGGAGGGCTGGCCAGTGGTAATTCACAGCCATGTACAGGGATACTTTTCATTTCTGCCAATATTAAGGACAGGAATGCCGGGCAGTGGTGGCGCACGCCTTTAATCCCAGTACTTGGGAGACAGAGGCAGGTGGATTTCTGAATTTGAGGCCAGCCTGGTCTACAGAGTGAGTTCCAGGACAGCCAGGGCTACACAGAGAAACCCTGTCTCAAAACAAAACAAAACAAGAACAGGGATTATTTTCTCAAGCTCTTCTTGCCTCCTATTCCTTTGCCCACATGCAGATTGGCTAGAGGGGCCATTTACCCAGAGATCCTCTGTCTGTCCAAACTTAAGAACATGAAAGAAAATATCTTTCCTCTGATGTCTATGGAAGACAATGTTAAGTGATGTGACGGGGTCGGCCAAAGAACCAGCTGAGCGTTGGAAGTGGCACAGATCACGATAGGATGGGGCTGGAGCAGGCTTGAACAACACTGCCTGAAGAGGAAGGCTGTCAGGAGCGCTCCCTGCCTGGGGAACACAGGAAGACTTTCAAAAATGAGGAACGAGGTCCCATGCTGCCATGTGTTGCCTGAGAAAATAATTTTGTAAATCAGATGCCAAGGTTCTATTTGACTTGAGCCCCCAGCTGCTGTAGGAGGGCTCCACCCTCCTTAACCCCATTATCTTTCTGGCTTCTTTTTATAGCTCTGAGGCTGGGGAGAGAGAGAAAATGGGTGGTAGTCAAAGTCCCAGAGACAGAATCCAATATCCTAACCTACATGCTGGTGGATGGTCACTCACAGGCAGCCCCAGCATTCGATTGTATTATCATGACTCTGAAAGCCCCCGAGAAAGAAGGAACTTGAGATCTAGAGACGAGGATCAGGAATCCCAGGCCATGATTGGGCTACCCCAATGAGCTTGAGGCCAGCCTGGGCTATATGAGAATTCCTCTCAGGGCAAAACCCAAACAAAACCCACAAAGAAACACATAAAAAGAAACAGACGTCTCATTCTTGGGAGATGGCATGGTATTGTCACGAACATGGTGGTCCTGTCATAGAACACTCAAGACATGGGCTAGCCGAGGGTAAATGAATGCCAGGACAGTGGGAATTACACATCAGTGGGGAGACTCTTAGCAGTGGGGAGCCCTGTCAGCCAAGAGCAGAGGTTAGGGGGGGCGGGCATAGGTAGGCAAGGCACAGCTGTAACAATGGGAGGTTCTAAGAACCAGCAGCTTGGAAGGTGGGGCGCCCTCTACTAGAATTCAGTTGAGGTGAACCCACATTTCCACATCACTCTCTAAATGCTTCGGTTTGGAGCAAAGAAACAGGATTTGAGGAGCTTCTATGTTCCAGGTAAGGGCCTTCTTAAAGACAGGAAGCAGGAGAGCTCGTTCTGGCCTGCACTGATTGGATGCTGGAATGATTTGGTGGTAGCCAAAACAAAGGCGAGCGGGACTGGAAACAGAAGCAGACCGGTGTAGACCACCCGTCTACACAGGGTGGGTGACAGAACACAGGATGGGTCCAGGGATGGGAAGGGCTGGATAGTTGGTGCCACATTAAACATCTTGCATTCTAGAATAGATACTTTGGGATTTTTTTTCCAGACACACACACACACACATGATCACATGGCTATGAATACCAAAAGTGAACTTCGGGGTGAATGGAAAAGGCAAGAGTTTGAAGGGAGAGTGACCCCAAAGGTCACTGGGGTGGCTCTTCAGGAGAAAGAGGATAAAGGCATGCTAGTGTCAGGAGCTGGGGAGCACTGCACCAGAGGCCATGGGGAGGAGGGATGAGAGGCAGAACAGCATTGAAGTCGACACCCAGGTTCCCTGCCTTCTGGGCTGGCAGGTGTTGCTGTTAATTAGGCAGAAGTCCACAAGCAAGGCCTAGGGGGAGGGGCTTGAAGGCTGTCCCCTGGATGTTCTAGCATCTTGGGCAGCTGAGCTGGGGACTCTGTATCGTGCCCCATTCTCCTTCCTGCCTTGGCTCTAGTGATTGAAACGTCAAAGCCTGGTGCCCCAGCGTTTAAAGGCCCTGCCAACTTTCTCCTTCCTTTTCTCTTCTTAGGATTCACAGAAATCCTTACTCCTCAGTCATGGGGAAAAGATGACATCAGGCAAAAAGACGCCGCTGTCCCAGAAATGGAAGCAGGACCGAGTGCAGTCTCTGGAGGCAGACTACATACCGGTGGTGGTGGATCCTCGGGGACAGAACCCGGACACTAGCATCAGGTTCCGTTTCTACAAGTCACAGTACTCCAACTCCCTAACTCCCTTCTACACCCTGCAGAAGCCCACCTGTGGCTACCTGTACCGAAGAGAAACCGACCACACCCGCAAACGCTTTGATGTCCCTCCAGCAAACCTGATCTTGTGGCGCAGCTAGGTCCATGGCATCTGGAAGTCCCCCCCCTGCACCTTTATCCTATGGTCCTGGGTCCCAGAGGGAGATATCATTCATGCCTGGAGAAGCGGTGCATACCTGGGCTAGCTGGGTATGCAGTGACAGCTGAGGGAGGCCTCTTTTCAATAGCAATAAACTTTGTCCTTTTTTTTTCTGGCACCTAAATGGATAGGGCTGCCACCTGGTGAGTTTATCCAGAAGGGCCTGAAGAACTGAAAGGGTTTCCTCTTAGTCCCTCTGCCCCAAGAATGTGCTTCTCCCAGGGCCCAATGTCAGTGCTGACCTCAGTATTCCCCTAGGCCACACTTGGCAATGCTTCCCAAAGCTAAAACCCTCTTGTCTTACCTGTCAAGGATCAGAGTAGACCACATTCATGGTCTACTGAGGGGCCATGCATGCTAGACAAGCCTGCTACTAATTCAGCTATGTTCTTAATTGTTTCTGGCTTTTTTTGTTGTTGTTTTTTTGGGGGTGGTGGTGGTGGACAGAGTCTCTCTATGTAGTCCTGGCTGTCCTGGAACTCATTATGTAGACAAGGCTGGCAAGGCTGGCCTCGGACTCAGAGATCTGCAGACCTCTGTTTCCTGAGTGCTTAGATTAAAGGTGCTCACCACCAAGTTAGGCTTATTGTTTCTGGGTTGGTTTTTGTTTTTGTATACTGTCGCAATCTTCAGACACACCAGAAGAGGGCATCAGATCCCATTACAGATGGCTATGAGCTACCGTGTAGTTGCTGGGAGTTGAACTCAGGACCTCTGGAAGAGCAGTCAGTGCTCTTTACCTCTGGGCCATCTCTCCATCTCCCCGTTTGTCTTTTGTTTGTTTTGTTTTGTTTTTCGAGACAAGGTTTCTCTGTGTAGCCCTGGCTGTCCTGGAACTCACTCTGTAGACCAGGCTGGCCTCGAACTCAGAAATCGCCTGCCTCTGCCTCCCAAGTGCTGGGACTAAAGGCGTGCTCCCCGTCTGTCTTGTTGTTTGCATTGTTTGCTGCAGGCGAGCTCCACAAGCCTCTCAGGTTTCTGACTTTTTGAGACAAGAGACAACTTTTTGAGACAAGCTGGCAACACGTGCTGCCAGCTCTTACCGTGGGCACTCCTTCAGCCTACTAACTGTGGCTCATTCTACCAGTCTGTCCTTTGTTCCCCACTTGAGAGGGTCCTCCCGTCCTCCCCAGACTGTACCCCCTCTCCAGACTGGGGCCTCTTTGCTAATTCGGCAGCATAGCTTTTAACCAGGTCACAGGGGCAGAGGCCTAGGATGCCTATTCTCCAGCCTACACAGGGTATCTGGCGCTGCACACCTTTAATCCCAGCACTCAGGCAGAGAGACAGAGGCAAGGCAGGTTGATATCTATGAGTTCTAAGGCTACCTGGTCTATGTCAAGTTCCAGATTGACCAGGGATACACAGCAAGACTCTGTCTCAAAAAGAAAAAAAACAAAAAAACAAAAAACAAAATTACCAACTACCCCCCATTTGTGTAGCTCATTTTCTTTTGCACGAGCTTTTGACCAATCCCATTTTATGACCCCCACATCTTGCATCACAGACTTGACTCCAGGGGTCCTGGCTCACTCCCTTTTTGAGCCTGAGACCTCTGTGGCTAGGATTAGATCTGTGTTTGAACCTTTCTTTTCTCCCCGGGATGCAGTGGGGTGGAGTGTGTTAATCCCAGCATTAACAGGTTGTTCAGGATTCTCCTCTCCACTCTAATAAATCACTATTTTTTGCCAGACCCCTTTCAACCTGCCCCTTTGAGGTGGGGTTTTATCTTGTAGCCCAGGCTGACCTGGATCTTGCTGTGGCCCATACTGGACTGGAAGTTGCTATCCTCCTGCCTCAGCCTCTCCTGAGTGCTGAGATTACAGGCATACACCATTATGTTCATCTTGTCTACCACCTGCCTTAATCTCTTGGGACTTGTATTTTTTAAAAAAAATCATTTGTTGCTATTTTGATGGAGTTTGGAGAAGCGTCAGAGATAAGTGCTGTGTTCAGGCTGTGTAAAATAAAGGACCTTAATCATTTATGCAATAAATTAATGTTATTACAACGAGACTGGGATCTTTTTTTGAGAGGCAGAGAGACCACCAGAATCATCGGTGCCCTTCCAGACCATTCTGCCCCTACTGAGGGTACAGAGTTGGGTTCTCAGCAGGAGTTTAACTTCATAAATCAGGGCGTCTGCACCCCCTGGAGTTTCATCTCTGAAGTACAGCCTTCAGGGCTCCCTTTAAGAAGCTGCCCGGAGGTCTCACCTGAGTGGAGTGGGGTGGAATGTACTAATCCCAGCATTAACAGTTTACTCAGGATTCTGTTATGTAGGAGTCAGAGTGAGCTCATCCGTACCCCAACTTCTGCTATCTTCTTCTGACCCACCCACGCTTCTTGGTTCATTTCATTCGGCTATAAAACTATCCACGGCAGCATGGCGCCTTCCGCCCTATCCTCCCCATGCCTTTCTGTGATTACGCATGCACCCCTGTTTTTGTCCTCATGGGTGCCTGTCACACCCCTCCCCCATTCTGCAGTCACACCTGTATTTGTTCACACATCAACCCTTTCTGCCATCACGTTTGTACATTTGTTCCTCGATCATGTATCTGAGCTCAGTCTCCTCTCAGATGTGAATCTGAAACCTGGTCTTGGTGGTACAGGCCTGTGATCCCAGCTACGCGTGAGGCGGATGCCTGGGAGTCACATGTTGAAGGCCTACCTGGGCACTTAAGTTAGATAGACCTCCTCAAAATAGAGGGAACAAATACCAGGGAGGTGGTTCAGTGGTCAAGAGCCTGCCCAGCTTCTGCTCCCAGTTAAATAAGTCAAGATGTTACTCTCAAAAAATATTAATCAAGGGCACTGGAGAATGGCTCAGTGGTCGAGAAGCCTGACTGCCTTTCCAGAGGGCTCGATTTGGTTCCCAGCACCCTAAGCTAAGAACAGTGTGTAACTTCAGTTCCAGAGGATCCCACACCCTCTTCTGGCCTCTGTGGGTGCAGCACACACAGTGCACAGGACACGCATGCAGGCAAAACATACATATACATTAAAAAAAAAATCACAGAGGGACATTGAGAGGACTGAGAACCGAGGCATGGACACAGTTGTAGGTGACTCCCCAGTGAGCAGCAGCAGAAGGACTCTCACTGCAACCACTGAGAGGAGGGAGGGAAGTGTTGCCATGAGAACTCAAGAACTGGGGAGTCCATTTCTCCACTGTGTGACCCAGCAGCAGCAAGGAGTGAAGGCGGTGGTACCCAGTCCATCTCTCCTGCATCTTCCTTCTCACTTATCGAGCAGCAGTCACAGGAGAGAAGAGAGCCAGTCTACAAAGCTCAGTCTTTGGGGATCAGTGTCCCCTTGGATGTGGTGAAGAGGAAGAACCAGCAAGTGAACACACAGAATAGGAGGTACTAGGTGTTGAAGGCTACAGAGAAAATTAGAATGTCTGTCTTCTGGAAGCTTCTAGGTTCCTAAGGGTATCCTGGTGATTTCCACCTCCCAATCTCTTGTCTGTGTACAGCCTTCTCCCCTGGGGTGTTGGTGAAGCCTATAACTTGATTCCATAGAATCCATAGAATGTGACAGAGGTGATGGTATGTCACTGTTCTGAAAGGCTAGTTTGTATAAGCCTCCAGTTAGCTCTGGAAGGAGACTCCCTTTACTGATGGAATAAGAGGCATTCTATTCTCTGGAACAGAAACTGTGGGCAGGTTATAGAAAACACTACACTACACACACACACACACACACACACACACACACACACACGCCATATACACTGGAAACACCACACACAGAAACCACACACACACATCACACACACCACACACACCTCACACACTACACACACACCACAACACCACATGCAGAAACCACATATACACACACTACACACATATCACACATACCATACACACCTCACACACTACATATACACACTACACACACACCACACACAGAAACCATACATACAACACACACAAACACAGATCACACACACACTACACACATACCACACACACACACACACCATACACATACCACACACACACACAAACACACACATAACACACACACACACACACACACACACACACACACACACACACACGACCTGTGACTGTCAGACAATTTCCAGCAAGGAGCTAGAATACCAGTCACAGAGCAACAAGGGAGGGAATTCTGCCCCAGCTCCTAAGAGTCGGAGCCCATTGTTTGGTCGAACTTCCAGACGGAAGGAAGCACAGCCCACTGACTCCTGACAGCAGCACATGAGAGCCGGTCACAGAAACCGTGGGCTGATGGGTGCGTGCGGGTTTAAGCTGCTGCATTGTGGTGATTTACCCCGCAGGGTACAGTTCTCACAGTACAACAAAACCAGTGCCGAGCAGGAGATGAATTCTGCTGAGATTTGGGGACAGTCCCTCTACTACAGAATGCAACCAAAGCTGGGGACCCTCCCCTTTGTGTACCTTAAAGCAGATGTAAAACAGACCTGTTTGGTTTCTTCTTGGGGTTATGTGAACAACACACATTCCTTATGAATCACTATAGAGAAGGGATGAGTTTTATATATTTTTATTGCATTTTTATGTGTGTGTGCCATCAATAAACAGAGTGGCTGAGGTACAGCTGGTCTTCACATTGTTATGCCTGCCACGTATTCTGTTCATATGACAGAGACAGGAAGCAGGGCCAGGCCGTTAAAACTCAACGCCCACCTTGGAGACTCTCTTCTTCCAGCAAGGTTTTGCCTCCTCAAGGACCCAGGGGCTATTTCACATGCTAACTGTCACAACAATGTAGCATGCAGGACAGTAGGAGGTGCTTCCTCTTCAGCAGCTGGTATAGTTCCTTCTGGGACTCTAAGCCAGACACACAGAAGCTGCCAGCTCAGGCCCTGCTTGGCTTCTGCATGCCCTACGATCAAAGCACATGTCTTCATCAGTAGGAATCTGCCATCACATTCTGGGGACGCAGCCCACAACAGGACAGGCTGTTATGGTATATGGGCTCCCAGAGACCTATCTTCAAAAACCTCTAGGGAGGTGTAGCCTACCCATGGCACTGAGATTTCCAACCAACCACCTGATGGCTCCTGAGTGGTGACATTTTTTTCACCCAAGCTGAGTTCAAAGTCTTAATTGTTGGTGCCACAGATGCTGTCACAAGTTTTTAAGCCGCTGAAAGGTTTGCCATTATAACCCTGTTGTCCTGCTGTCGAATCTGTGCCAGGGAAAGTGCTAACGGGGTTTGGGATCCAGCAGCTACAAGGTCGTGGGTGATACATGGGCAGCATTGTCACTGAAAACCCTACCGCTGGGTGATGGCACTCACAAAAGCTTCATCCTTCAAGCTTCCTGAGTAACTCTGAATTGAGCCCAAGGGTCTTCTCTCCCCATTGCTACTCATGTAACTATTGGGAGGGTCTGGTGAATCTTGTTTCATGGCTATTTCATGATCTTCTTTCTTTATCTCCAGAAGGGAATGCTTCAATCCAGGAGAAATAGAATACACTGTTTGGGGTTCCTTCCAGCTCTTGGGGACATACCTTGGAAACCCCTATACTCTGAACTCAAACAGTAGCTTTCATGTGATGGAATCCCTCGGTAATGTCCAACGGTAGTGGACACCTGGCCAGCTGCATCCAGATAGATGCCCAATCAAGGGTACAGCACGGCCTCCGTCTGGGAGAGAAACCAGATCTATTTATCACATTATGTCAGTTCCGTGTCTGAAGGCGAGAGGCCAAGCATTGTGGGTTCAGTACTGTGCAGAAGGGCACAGAGGTCGTGGGATCAGAGCAGCCGCTGGCCAGTCACTTACCAGATTCTCTTAAGAAGGGATTAGCAGACTGCAAACTGGGCAAGAAAAATCCCCTCGTCTGTTAATCCCAGCCCCCTAGCAGTCCTAGTTTGGATGTGAGTTACGACCTGCTCATCTCCCTCTTCAATTCCACTCACTGGACTGTCTCTGCTTAGGCCGCTGAGAGGGGAGGTCAACTTTCCAAAAGCCAAGCCAGCCTCGTGCAGGAGACATTAGAAAGCAGGACCTACCTGTCCATCTAGGGCATCTGCCTCTCGTGAGCCTGGACCATGGGCAACGTTGTGGAGGGCAAGTCGGTGGAAGAGCTGAGTAGTACCGAATGCCATCAGTGGTACAAGAAGTTCATGACGGAGTGCCCCTCTGGCCAGCTCACCCTCTACGAATTCCGCCAGTTCTTTGGCCTCAAGAACCTGAGCCCCTCATCCAGCCAGTATGTGGAACGGATGTTCGAGACCTTCGACTTCAACAAGGTGGGCAGAGGATGGGAGGGACGGGAAGGTCCTGATTCTTGGGGGATACCTCAAGAAGCCGGAGCAGCCTAGGGGTGAGGCAGAGTGAACAAGAAGAAAGAAGTGTCCTCCCCAACAGTTACATCAGGTTCCCATTGTTTTGGGGGCCGAATCTTATGGTGGAGCCAAGGCTGGTTTGCAACCCATGGTGATCCCCCTGCCTCAGCTTCCTAGTTGCTAGGACTACAAGTATAAGTTGCCATGCCCTGCTTTAGCTACCAGAGAGTTGGAGCTGGTTGGTTTTTCCAGTGTCTGGTTCATTTGGAAGGTGGGCTTTGAGATTTGATCCCACGGAAGCTTGTCAAACATCTCAGCTTTAGGCCCTGGGGGGCTCAGCAATAACTAAGACTTCAGCAATAAGCTGAAGGCAAGGTGTTTGCTTTCTGTCTACCCAAGCTCAGCCGCCTCCAAGACAGGTGTGAATGCTTCCAAGGTGGCCGATGGGTACCCCAAGGTGCTGGTACTGGGTCGGTGGGATGCTTGTGCAGAGACCCCTAGATGTTCCTTGGGTGTGAGGGATGAATTCAGAGAGAAGAAGGGAGGGAGGGAGGGAGGGAGGGAGGGAGGGAGGGAGGGAGAGAGATTTACTGGAGCTCATCTGTAAAGCTGCCATTTATCTAGAACAATCGGGTTTACAGATGGTGGAATCCAAAACCACACACCTGCTTCCACAGCTTGTGCTGGGTCAGCTGATTCTCAGCTGGGCTGGCCCCTCACTGGGACATGGGGTCTATCAGTGCTATGGAGCCACGTCGTGTCCATTGTGACAGGGAGTGCCCCTCCCCTCAAAAACAACACCGTGGTGGTTGCTTCTAGGGAATGCCAAGATCTCTGTGTGGTTATTTAAAACTCACTAATACATGAGTTAAGAGGCCCAACCGGATTACGGGAGCTAAAGGACCAGCCCAAGGGCAGTGTCCTGGCTCCAAGGGCTCTTGGAAGGAGAGCTGGGCCAGAGAGCCTGAGATAGGGTGATAAGGTGAAGGAGTCATGGGGGTGGACACCCCGAAGTGCTCCAGGGAGGGAGTGGTCCTCCTGGCCAGGTTGGGAGGGATCCCAGCACCTACCCACAACACACTGGAACATCCTGTCTCCTGCTAAGGGAAGCTGTTGGGGTCAAGACATGTCTGTGGGAAAATTCCTTTAAGTCAGACACAGTGCAACTCCTGTACCTGCACCTAATTCTCATCACTTGGGTGCCATCTCTTCAGTTTGTCACCTGTGCTGTCTGGAACTCACTCCTTTTCAAAGTTGGGAAGTAGAGGCAGGAAGATCAAGTCCACTCAACTACACAGTTACCAGCTTTGGTGATGAGACTCTGTCCCCATCCCCAGAGCCCTAAACAAACAGAATCCCCAGTCAGCTTCTTGTTTCTACCCAGCTTGACCTCCTCAGGACCCTGCATCCTTCCCTTGAGTTTTTGTGCTGCTAGAAACTTCTTCCTCCAGACACGTTGGCTTCCATCTTCCTTGTTACAAATCTCTGCTCAAACCTCACTGACACACACCTTGGTTCAAGTTTACTGAGCCAACTGGGTCTGGCCCCATCTCTGCCTTCCCTGGCCACAGCTCCCTCCCCAGTTTTTTTTTCTTTTCTTTTTGTTTTTTCAAGAGAGGGTTTCTCTGTGTAGCTCTGGCTGTCCTAGAACCCACTCTGTAGACCAGACTAGCCTCAAACCTGGAGATCCTTCTGTCTCTGTCTCCTAAGTGCTGGGATTAAAGGTGTGTGTCCCCATCACCTGGCTCAGTTTTCATTTTTTAAATTTTATTTTTGAGATGAAGACTTGGCTCAGCAGTAAAGAGCCCTTGCAGAGGACTTGGGTTCTATTCCCAGCCTTCATACGGTAGCTAACAACCTCCCACTCCCCCTTGGGCAATACAAGCATGTGGTACATAGATATACATGCAGGCAAACACCCTGTACATGTATAAAAAATTAAATTATTTGTGTAATTCATATTTTTAAATTTAAAAATTCATTCATTTGATTTCTTTCTTTCCAAGGCCAGATATTAAAATAGCCATAACCTCTGGTATGACTCTGCATACTGGGATGTGAGCTTTGTTGGGGACAAAGTCTTGTCTTGCTTATTGCTGTGGCTCCAGCTTCTAGGACAGTGCCAGAAACATAGTAGGTACTTCATAAGTATTATATGAATAAGTGAATATATGAGAAACCCTGAGATTTATGTCTAATATGGATTTTATAATATACATTCATTATGCAATTATTATAATGAAGAGTGTAGCCAGGCCTGATAGTACAAGCTTCTAATTTCAGTACTTAGGAGGCTGAGGCAGGAGGATCACCACAGATTTAAGGCCCACCTGAGCTGTATAATGTCTGTCACCATACACACACACACACACACACACACACACACACACACGCACGCTTGTGTGAACACACAGTCTGTGTCATACCCAGTGTGCCGCCTCACACCAAGCTATTCAATTACTTCATGAGCCACAGTCTCTTGACCTTGCAGCCTGGCCTTGAGATGGGACACAGCCCTGACCACCTTCACAGCAGGGAGGGATTACAGCCGAGTTCAAATGACAGCCCCAGGACAGGGCCTCATGTAGCCTTAAAGTCATTGCCATAGCAGACAATGATGTCAGACTTTGGCCTTCTCCTTCCCTGGTGCATCACCACCCCTGGTTTATGCCGGGCTGTCAATCAAACCTAAAACGTCATGCATGCTCAGCAAGCGCTCTCCCAGCCGAGCTACACCCTTAGCCCCTGCTTCTATTTTTGCAACAGAGTCTCACTATATGGTTCAAGGCTGGCCTTGAACTGTGTCTCTGCCTCTTGGATGCTGGTGTCACAGGTGTGCCACCATGCATCCCTATCCAAGAACCTAGTTTTATAAATAACGTTTTATTAGAACATACTATATTAAGAACTGTAGGGCTGGGGTACAGCCCAGCATTAGAATGCTTGCCCAGTATGCTCAAGGCTCCAAGGTCTGTGGATGTATTTGTGTAGCATGCTGGGGACTCGGTTCATTATGTAAACCGGCTGAGATGGTGCACATCTGTAATCTTTATACCCAAGAGGTGGAAGCAGGAGAATTAGAAATTCAAAATCATCCTGGCTACACAGGGAGTTCAAGACCAGCCAAGCTTAGAGTCTGTCTTTTAAAACAGACTTGGGTTCTATCCCCCAGTGCTATCAAAAAAACTGAAATGACAGTGGCTGTCTGTCTGCAGGGCTGAAACCCTAGTTCATAGGACTCCTTTTTAAAAAATGTAGCAGTTCCAGTGAGAAGATAGCTAGGTACCAAGGAGCTACACTGGATACACGAAGGGGGCAAGCCAGGTAGGCAAGGGAGCCTGTGCTAGTCTCTGCAGGGCGTGGCTGTGCAGGTCATCACAGCGCACCGAGATGTCCTTCCGCCTGTGTGTAAGCACTGGTGCCGAGTTTAGAAGACCCAGTTTCTGGGCAAATGTTTGTCATCCAGTTACTTGTACGGCCGAGTCTCAACGTCAACTTCTGGGAGTGGCTTCGGGATGCAGTGAGCAATGCAAAAGTCTCAGCACAGGAAGTCCATGGAAAGTACTAGAATAAAAGACCAAGGGCTAGGGAGACGGCTGTGCCAGTAAAATGCTTGTCATGCAAGAGTGACAATCTGGATTTGATCCCCAGCACTCATGTAAAAAGCCAGGTTTACACCTGTAACTTTGGCCCTGGGAATCAGAGATAGGTGGATCCCTGGGGCTCACGAGGTAGCCAGATTAGCTGAATCAGTGAGTTCCAGGTTCCATGAGACACCTTGTCCCAAAAATAATATGGGGGAACGATAGAAGAAGACACCCATGAACCTCTGGCCTCCAAAAGGTACAAGCATGAATGCACACACATGCACACACTGCACACACTGCACACACACACACACAACACATAGACACACCACACATACACATATCACACACATATATATATACCATACATACAACATACATACATACATACCACACACACATACACCACACACCACATACACATAATAAAAACACCATACACACATCACACATACATACATACACATACACACACCACAGACACATACACACACCCCATACACACATACATACCACATACACACATCACATACATATACATACCATACACATACCACATACACATACACACACATCACATACACATACATATACACACCACACACATGCACACACAACACACACACAGCTGTGCTGTTACTGATGGGAATCCATTTCATATCTCACTTCTTTACATTGTTTTTGAGATGTGTGTCTGTGGTCTGACTAGTACTCACTGTATAACCCAGTCTGACTTGAAACTCAGAACAATCCCCCTGCCTCAGACTCAAGAGTTCTTGGGATTACAAGTGTGTATATACACCCTGCCGAGCCACAATCTTGAAAGTTCATATTGTCCTTTGCATCTCAGCCAAGGAAATGAGGGCTCAGTGAGGCCCAGCGACATGTCCAAGGTTGGGTCCTTCCCAAGTGGGGACTTTGGTCTTCTGACTTTTCCACTGTTTCTCTGTAGTTATTAAGAAATTACAACAGTAATATAACTCCTTGTTTTAAAAACATTCAGCAATACAAGAAGAAAGAGTGAAAGTCAGGGCCGGAGGCCTGGAGGAACACTCTTATCGCATCGCTCAGGAACCAAGGCCGGAAGATCCTGAGTTGGAGGCCACCCTGGGCTACAGAACAAGGCCATGCTTATTTACTGTTTACTATGTATCACTTCCCAGGCATTGTTGCACAGGGGCCTTGCCCGGTCCTGAGGACCATCCTGACAGGGTAGAATGAGCTCAGATGTGTGTAAAAGTCCCTGAACTCAAGAAGGGACCATGCAAGTACTCACCATGACCTGAGCCTTGCTGTGTTGTTCAGTGTGGCCAGAGTCTTGCCGAACGGACCAGGGGATCCCAGAGGACATGTTGCCTCTGCTGTGCTGCATCCGTTTGCATGCATCCAACGACAGAGAGCTCATTATTGATTCCGATGGCCCACCCGCAGGCAGCCCAGCCTGTTACAGGAGTCCTTACTGCTAACAAATCTGCCTCCCGGGAACCTGCTGGTTCCCAAGTCACGGTTGTAAGCTGAGGGGCAGAGACTCACAGTTCTTGCCCTTCCTTGAAGTGGTACAAGGGGACTGAGCATCGCAGAGCAGACTGGCTTCTGCTCCCTTCTGCTTAGCACCTGAGGGCTTATGGCTTCAGTAGTAAGGGGTGAAGAATTGGGGGGTGGGGGGAAGGAGGAGAATTGGGGAGAGGCCTTGGGGTGGGGTTCTGGCTGAAGTGGGCGGGGCTCTGAGTAGGGTGGGCGGAGCCCTGGTGTGCTCACCCAGCCTCTCCCTTCTCCCCAGGATGGCTACATTGACTTCATGGAGTACGTTGCCGCCCTCAGCCTGGTCCTCAAGGGCAAGGTGGAACAGAAGTTGCGCTGGTATTTCAAGCTCTACGATGTGGACGGCAACGGGTGCATAGACAAAGACGAGCTGCTCACCATCATCCGGGTAACTCCAGGTGCAGAGGGCTAGGGCCAGCAGTGCATGGGGGATGTGGCCAAGAGTGGGTGCCTGGGCTGACAGCCCCAGGATAGAAATCGCAGCCCAGAATAAGGATGGGGTTTGGGACGGAGGCATGACAGCTCTAACTCATTAACTGCATGATCTGGGCTATGTCACTATTCCTTGGGACTCAGTTTCTTCATTGGTACTAAGGCATTGCTAAAGCTCCGCTGTGTGTGTGTGTGTGTGTGTGTGTGTGTGTGTGTGTGTGTGTGTAGCCAGGGGGGCGTGCACGTGTGTGAGGCATCAGAAGATCATGTCAAGAATTTTGCTCCCTCTTTTTGAGACAGGGTCTTTCACTGAACCTGGAGCTAGGTTGGTGGCAAGCCCCTAGCAGTCCTCCCCCCTCGCCTCCCTTCAGCACTGGGTTACAGGGGCAGGACTACACCTTGCTTTTTACCTGAGTAGCAAGCGCTTTTACTACTATCTCAACATCTGTTTTTCTGAGATGGCGGCTCACTATATAGACCAGGCAGGCCTGGAACTCACGGAGACCGGAGACCGGCTGGTCTCTGCCTCTGTCTGCCAGAGGGCGGGGATTAAAGGGATGAGCTACCGCGATGCTCCCCCCGCTCCTCCCCCGCCTCCGCCCCCTCCTCCTCCTCCTCCGCCTCCTCCTCCTCCTCTTTTTTTTTTTTTTTTTTTTTTTAACGATTTTAACTTAGACTGGTTCACAACTTCTTGGCTAATACTGACCTCGGGTTTGAGGCAATCCTACCTCGGTGTCCTAAGTGCCTGAGGCCCTAACCTTGATTTCCCCTCTGAACCGTTCTTGGGTTCTGACAAGCTCGTTTTGCTCCCACTCCCACCACTGGGAAAAAGATCTCCTCACTTCTGCCTATTTGTGTTCCCAGGCTATCCGAACCATTAATCCCTGGAGCGACTCATCCATGAGTGCTGAGGAATTCACAGATACCGTGTTTGCCAAGATCGACGTCAACGGGGATGGTGAGGGAGCCGAGGAGGGGTTCCTCAGGGGGAGGGGTCAGCAGAGATGGCAGTCACCCCTGGAAAGGAGCAAGAAAGGAGAAAGACAGAGGGCCCTCTGATGGTCGCCTCTTATACCCTCCTCTGCTCTGGATGCAGACCTGGATTTTGGGGATCCCTGCACCAGACTTTGGGTTCTAAACTCTTTACCAATGCCCCAGCGCTAGCTCTGTCTCTACCTTTCGCATCCAGCGCTGAGCCCTAAGACCTCATCCTGAGAATCTCTTTCTCCCCAATCCAGGGGAACTGTCTCTGGAGGAGTTCATGGAAGGCGTCCAGAAGGACCAGATGCTCCTGGACACGCTGACTCGAAGCCTGGACTTGACCGGCATCGTGCGTAGACTCCAAAACGGCGGCGACCAGGAGGAGGCAGACGCTGGCGACATGGCAGCGGAGGCTGCCGGTTGAACCTCATCCTGTGGCTTCTGCATGCTGAGGGCTGGCCCCGTGCGGTGCCTGGTGTGGTTGTGCTGTTCTTGTCTTAATATTACATAGAACCTCCTGAAGTTAGAGTCTCAGCGTTTTGCTTTGGGTTCATAGTGCGGGGCAGAGTGACTGTAGTAGGAATTGAGAGTCCAGCACAGAGAAGGATGGTCCCTAATCCTCTAGGGAACTCAGAGGATGCTGGTACTTCCTGCCAGTATCCCTCTCTCTCTGGTCCCTCCCATCTTCCTTCCCAGGTCACTCTGAAGATGAGGAGACTATGAGAGAGCCCCTGGGCCTCTGAAGGAATCCTGGCATCTGCTGCCACAGCCTCGGGAAGTCACACTCTGCCCTGACCCTGGAGTCTGTGTGGCTTCAGGTGAAGAACAAACATTTATTGAGCACCTACTGTGTATTAGTGTTAGATGAGGCATCCTCCAGCCTGCCTCATGTACCTCCACGATTTGGAGAACACATAGTTTTCCTGCCTGGGATATATTCATATTTTACATGGACCATTTGTTTTCATTTTGTGGGGTAATTTTCTTTCTTTTCTTTTCTTCCTTTCTTTCTTTCTTTCTTTCTTTTTTTCTTTAAAGATTTCTGTATTTTATGTATATGAGTACACTGTCACTGTCTTCAGACACACCAGAAGATGTCATCCGATCCCATTACAGATGGTTGTGAGCCACCATGTGGGTGCTGGGAATTGAACTCAGGTCCTCTGGAAGAGCAGCCAGTGCTCTTAACCTCTGAGCCACCTCTCCAGCCCCTAAGCGATTTCTTAAGAGAACTTTATAGTGCATCCTACAAACTACAGAACTCCAAAAGGCTGAGACATGGCTCAGTGGTGAGAGCACTGGCTGCTCCAGCTGAGGACCTAGGCTTGATTCCCAGCACTCACGTGGCGGCTCACAACCATCTGTGACTCCAGTGCCACAGGATCGGTCTCTGTGACAGTGCACACGCATGGTGTATAGACATATGCAGACCCATACAATAAAGATAAAACAAAAAAACACTTCAAGTTCATGCTGGGCACA
Source organism: Arvicanthis niloticus (assembly GCF_011762505.2). NCBI lineage: Eukaryota > Metazoa > Chordata > Mammalia > Rodentia > Muridae > Arvicanthis > Arvicanthis niloticus. Next base: position 55,488,627 of record NC_047674.1, on the reverse strand, counting down.
GTGGTGCACACTTGTGATAACAGCACTCAGTGAGCTGAGGCAGGAGGATTGCCATGGGTTTCAAGCTGACCTGGGCTCCCAAAACTGTCTCAATTACCCCACAAAATGAAGACAAACAGCTCTTCTCCCATGCACAATAACCTGGGCTCACACTTAGAATCTCAGGGCTCTGGAGCCTGAGGCAGGAGTTCCGGCCAGCCTGGGCTATACAATGCCAGGCTAGCCTGAGCTATAGTGTGGGGCCTTGCTCAAACAAGCAAACAAAGTTCACCTCCAGGACAACAAATTATTTTACTCTATTTTAACATGGAATGTGTATCTATTTCAGATAACACCAACAACCCACCAGGCTCCACAGAGAATCACTAAGTGACACTGGTCCTACTTCCGGCCCTCTGAGGTGCCTTCCCCAGCTGCACAGATGGAAAGAGGGAGAGAAGGGCAGAGAGCCTCTCTGGTAGTCTAGCTTCTATATCAGGTGCATGAAGGACATGACAGCCTGGACTGACTAGTCCACCTCAGAAGGTTAGGGAGTCCAACAGCTGTGGGACACAAAGTCTGGCCTGGAACTCAAATGCCAGGTTCCCTCCAGAGAGGAAGAGAAGATGTCTCCATCCTTAAGGAGGCATGTGGGCTTATGGCTGGGAATGGTAGCAGGCTCACGTTAGAGATGGGATGAGGAGAAACTGGAGAGCAGCACCAAGCACAGCCGTAACGTCCCCCGTAAGCCCACCAGGCCTCTCAGGGTAAAAGACCATGGTGGTAGCCTTCCTTTTTGTCATCCTTAATGAGGACACCCCGAAGAGGAGCTGGGGAGAGTTGTCCCCAGCCAGCGCTCAGGGTGGTTGAGCTGGGCTGCTCCTTCCCCACTCTTGCTGTCTTTCCAGACTACCAACCTTTGTTCCACCCCCAGCCCCCCAGTGGCCCCATTTCCTCTGAGAATACCTAAAGAATAGTAGGAGCCCCACATCTCCCAGTCAAAGTCCAGTTCTTCCAGGAGCAACCGGAGAGTAGAGTAACATCGGATCCCAGGATGCTAGTAAATCCTGAAGAATGGACTGAACCACTTCAGACCCAGCAGCCATTGCTTTCCCATACTGGGAGTGTTGGGAAGTCCACACCAACCAGGGGTCAGGCTTCAGGCAACAAGGCCAGGAGCCTCCTGCTACGTTGTAAACCTGGGGGACCCTGGGAGTCTTGGCGGGGAGTGTGGGCCCGCCCCTGCAGGGTCCCCGGGCTCTCAGAACATGGCGCTTCTCCGCCTCTGCTGAGTGATCCAGCTGCCCGGGTTGACATCCATCTGGAGCATCTTCATTACCCACTTATCGCGACGGGCACCATCAATGAACTCGGTCAGAGACAGCTGGCCTGGGCAAGGGTGGGAGAGAGGGGCATGAGGCAGGGGAGGGGGATATGGGGAGGGCCTCCTCTCCTATCAACCGCACTGCAGCCTGGGATTCTAAGCCTGTAGCTTGCTGGTTCTGAGTCTAAAGGAGCCTCTTGTAACTCACAAGTGTGAGTGTGTGTGTGTGTGTGTGTGTGTGTGTGTGTGTGTGTGTGTGTGAATACATGCTCACCACAGCCTGAGTGCAGAGCTTAGGGTCCATCCTGAAGTGGTTGGTTCTCTCCTTCAATCCCTTGAGTACCATGATTTAATTCAGGCCATTAGGCTTGGTGACAAGTTCCTTTATCCACAGAATCATATCTCTGGTGTCTTTTTATCTTTTTAAAAAATATAGCCAGGCAGTGGTGGCACACGCCTTTAATCCCAGCACTTGGGAGGCAGAGGCTGGCGGATTTCTGAGTTCGAGGCCAGCCTGGTCTACAGAGTGAGTTCCAGGACAGCCAGGGCTACACAGAGAAACCCTGTCTCAAAAAAAACAAATATATATATATATATATATATATATATATATATATATATATATATATATTCTGAAGAGATGGCTCAAGGGTTAAAAGCACTGACTGCTCTTGCAGAGGACCCAGGTTCAAATCCCGGCACCCACATGGTGGTTCCCAACTGTCTGTAACTCCAGTTTCAGGGGATCTGAGAGTCTTTTCTGGCCTCTGTGGGCATGGCATGCACATACATGTGGGCAAAATGCCCATTAACATAAAATAAAATTAAAGAGGATTAGTTCCACGTGCCGTGCATGCCCAGCCTTCACCAGCTGCTCTCGGAAGTGCCCCAACCCCTACAAATGTGCACTCAGGTGTCTTTGGCACTCAGGTGTCTTTGGCGCCTTTGATGTTTCATACCATCCTTCTCCAGCCAGGTCACAGACAAGTATATCAGTAGCAGGGATGTGGGGTTGTGGCAGAGAGCTTTTGGGGTGTCATATTGCACAGACCGTGCAGTTTCCCGGCAGACTGCATCTCTCTTACCATCGCCATTCTCATCCACCAGGAGGAAGATCCTGTCCACCACCTCCTCAGGCTTGAGCAGCTGGCCCTGCTGCTCGGGGTCCTGCTCCACCCGGCAGGCTTTCTTTACCTTGTAAATTGCCTGCCAGAGAGAAAGAGCTAGGTTACTCTGACAGACTCTCAGGGACCTGTGTCCCTTAGTGCCACCACCCAGCACTGGCCTCCAGGCTGAGCATCTTAGTAACACAGAACTTGAATGTCTTGGTCCGTTTGACTAGCTAGAGTCATCCAGGGAGGGGGACCTCAAGTGAGAAAATGCCTCCAGTAGGCAAGTTATTTGGTATTTTCTTGATGAGTGATGGATGTGGGAGGGCCCAGCCTACTTAATGGGATCAAAGGGTGTTAGAATGACTTTTCACTAATTAATTAATTAATTAATTACAAAGTAGAGGGGCTGGAGAGATGAGTCAATGGTTAAGAACACTGGCTGTTTTCTCAGAGGCCCTGGGCTGGATTGTTAGCACCCATATGGTGGCTAACAACCCCGTCTCCCCAGTTTTAGGAGATCTGACCCCCTCCTCTGACTCCTGAAGGCATGGCACACTCATGGCACCCTGTTCACTCAGGACAACCACTGATACACCTAAAACAGTAAAATATAAATTGCTTAAAAAATAAATCCACAAATCTATACTACACATGCCCCCGCCCCATGAAAAGAACCAATCTTGATTTTTCTTGACTTGTCTTTTGTGTCAGTTGATGGTGACTGTCAGTTGATGGACTGGGAGCTGCTTAGATATTCAGTCAGTGCCCATGGGGTGGCTTCTAGAGTCAGCTGGCTCAAAAGGGCTCCTGGGGAAGGGATGGTTTAACCCACTGACAGACATAAAACCTGAGTGGGCTGGGGAAGGTTGACCGTGGAAATTTAGAAGATAGGGTGTCTAGACGGGTGTCTGTGATGGGTGTGGTCTAGCATGGCCTGGCTACTTCCTGGTGCCTCTCCCATCACTTGCTCCAGTCACCATGGTATTCTGCCCATGGTTATGGGCAAGAGAAGGCAAGCGTGAAACCCAACCAGGCCAAACCAGTCCCTCCTGCTCTAAGTTCTTCCTTCGCTGTCGCAGCAGTGAGAACTTTGTCTCACAGTTGTTCTCTCCAGCATTTGTTTTCTTCCTGTTTGTGACAGTCTCACTCTGTAGGGAAAGGCTGGCCTGCAGTCCCTCGTATAGGATGCCCTGGACTTGACTGACAGTCTTCGAGATTGCAGCCACGAGCCACTCAGCCAGCCTTCCTTTCCACCTTATTCACTTCTTGTTCTTTATGTCTTCGGATTTAACTTACTCTTTTTAATTTCTGCAGGTGGCCTCTTAGATTATTGGTTTTCTTATTTTCCTTTCTCAAATTAACATTTATTATTATGGTTGTTTTCTGTTTTACTTTGTTTAGGTTTTGGTTTTTTGAGACGTGGTTTCTCCCTGTAACATCTCTGGATATCCTGGAACTTGTTTTGTAGATCAGGGTGGCCTCGAACTCACAGAGATCCCCCTGCCTTCACCTCTCGAGTGCTGTGATTAAAGGTGCATGCCATCTCACATGGCAAAATTTATTATTATTATTGTGTATGTGTGCAACAGTGTGCGTGTTGGGGGTGTATCTTGTATGTGTGAGCATATGTGTGCCATGGTGGGCATGTGGAGGACAACTTCCCGGAGTCTGGTCTCCTACTCTACCATACGGATCATGGGGGCTGAACCTAAGATGTCAGGTTTGATGGCAAACTCCTTTACCATCTGGGCCATCTTGATGGCTGCAGATAACACAGTGTGAGTGATTCCCATGTCAGTGTTAGGTGGTTCCCTGTTGAGCAGGCCACCTTCAGGCAGAACCCCAGGAATGAGGATCGGATGGGACCTGGGACCGGTGCCAGCCTACAGCCAGCCAGACACTGACCTCCACAATGTCCAGAAGCTCCAGGCGGTCGATGCAACCATTGCCGTCCTTGTCATAGATCTTGAAGGTCCACTTGAGCTTGTGTTCCAGGGTGCCCCTCAGCACGAGGTTCAGGGCTGCCACATACTCCAGGAAGTCAATGGTGTTGTCCTGCATTGAGTGTGGATGCCATGAGGACCCCCAAACCACATCCTCACCACCCCCGAGTGTAGGCTGAGCCCAACTGACGCTGTGTCCCCAGACCCAGTGTCCCCTTTCCCTGCAATACCTGGGGACCTTTTGTGTCACTGGACATGCTGTTCCCTCCCCTGGGAGCCAGTTCATTCTCCGCCTCACCCTTCCAAGTAGCCGAGATGGCAGACCCATGCCACTGGGTCTGAAGAACTGGCCCAGAGTTTTCTATTCTTACAATAGCCTCTCTCAACGTAATTCAGTTTCCACAATGACCCCCATGTTTTGTGAGGCTCATTCTGACATCACTCCTTGGAGCAGTGCCTCCCCTGCGAGGGCACAGAAACCCTGGGACTGTTTCTCCGACAGCTCTGACTGGGGTTAGTCACATCATGGGTTGCTCTAGTCAACAACAATTACCCACCTTAGCCTGAGGGGGTTGGAGGTGCCTACCTACTCAGAGCAGGCTGGAGATACCTGGGAGATTCCCCCCTCCCCCCCATCTCTCCTTGGCTGGGCTGCATTGTGCATGGACCCTGCAGCTGTCATAGAACTTCAAACTGGCACCTGTGCTGAAGACAAGTCCAGATGACACAGTCTTGAAAGATCAGCACGCAAACAAAAAGAAGTCTGGCTAGCAACACCAGTTATACCTTACATATTTTTGGGTAGATTTATTTACTTAATTTGTTTTTATGTGTATGAAAGCTTTGCCTGCATGTATATCTGTACACTGTGTGTGTGTGTGTGTGTGTGTGTGTGTGTGTGTGTGTGTGTGTGTGTGCATGTGCCTGGTGCCCATGGAGGTCAGAAGAGGGCACTGGATCACCTGGAACTGGAATTATGAATGGTTGTGTGTTGTTGCTGGTATTCAAACCTGGGTCCACTGAATCTTGAGACATCTCTCCAGCCCCCATATTCTTTAAAACAACAACAAACAAACAAACTTCCATTCCCAGGCTACTGTCAGGAAGGGAGAGCAGGGACGGAGATAGGCAGAGGTAGGAGGAATCTCAAGTTTTAGGCCAGACATATAAGACCGTGTTTCAAAACTAACATGGGCCGGAGAGATGACTCAGTGGTTAAAAGCCCTTGTTCTTGCAGAAGACCTAGGCTCAATTCCTAGCACCCACACGGCAGCTCACGACCAACTAAAATTCCAGTTTTAGGGAACTGGACACCATCTTCTGACACTCATGGGTACCAAGGGGTATTGTCCTACCACCGTGTGACATAAGACATATACATATTTACATGCAAATGACTCACATACATAAAATAAAATCTAAAAACAACAAAACTCCCAGGCCTCTAAGTAGGAACACTAGACCAGGAACTAAGATGCTAGGATGGTGGAGAGATGGCTCGGCAGTTAACAGTATTGGCTGCTCTTCCAGAGGACCTGGGTTCAATTCCCAGCACCCACATGGCAGCTCACAAGTGTTTGTAGTTTCTGTTCCAGGGGATCTGATACCTTCAGACATATATACATGCAGGTTATACACCGATGTACATTTTAAAAAGAAAGAAAGAAAGAAAGAAAGAAAGAAAGAAAGAAAAAAGAAAGAGAGAGAGAGAAAGAAAGAAAGGAAAGAAAAGAAAAAAAGAAAGAAGAACGCTGAAGTAAGCATTTGACCTTGGGCAAATTGGCTTCCTTTCTTGGATTGGATGTGTTTGTCTGAAGCAGGGTCTGTCTGTGCTGGGCTCACCCTAGCCACGCTTTCCAGAGGCTGCATGGCAACGTGGACTGCCACACCCAGCTGACCTGTTTTCTTGTCATTTAATTTAATTTAGAAAAACAAAAACAAACAAACAAACAAACCAAAAAAACAAAACACCACTCCCTTGTAGGCTCCTACAGCCTTGAGAGGAGGGGATGGACCTGGAAGGTTTGAAGTTGGCTCTGTGCCCTGTGTTTTGTGACTGATCTCAACGGACGAGCTTCCACTGACCGGGCTGATCCCTCCCTCTAGTCGGACTTGGGACTAAGGGCAGCCTTAGACATCAAGTGCCATTCCCACTGAGGCAGTGTGGCACAAGCTCTTCTGTACCCAGGGGCACTGTCCTCACAGTCTCTTCAAATTACCCATGTATCCCCTCAATTCAGAGAAATAGGCTTTATATTATATTATTTCGGTGGCATCAGGCGAAATACAGTTCCATGTATTTAATCCCAGCACTAAGGAGGCTGAGGCAGGTGGAACTCTGTGAGTTCAAGGCCAGCCTGGTCTACATGGAGAGTTCTAGGTTAGCCAGGACTAGATAGTGAAACCCTGTCTCAAAAAAAAAAAATAAATAAATAAAAAAATCAACATAACACAATACCATAGGAAGTACTGGAGGGTACTGACTCAGACAACCTTTAAAATGACGTCTTTTTTTCCCATATAATTCTTTCTTATTTATTTTTTTATTTTGTATGCACAGCTGTTTTGTCTGCATACATGTGTACCAGGAGTGTGACTGGCCCCCGTGGAGGTCAGAAGTGGGCTCTGGATGCCCTGGAACCGGAGTTACCATGAGTCATGGCCGTGAGCTGCCATGTGAGTGCCGGTAGCCAGTGCTCTTAACCACTGAGCCATGCCGCCAGCCCCTGAGTGAAAATACTTTTCTGAAGCAAAGCTCCAGTCTAAGAGATGTTAATACAGATTTTATGCACTAGGATTAAGAGAGAAGCAAGCTGCTTGGGAAGACAATAGGAGACACTGAGCCTGGGCTTCTCAAAGGACAGTAGCATTGAAATGAATTAGGGATGGGAGATGGCCCCTGTCCACTAAGTGTGAAGACCCGAGTTCCCTCCCTAGCTCATGCATCAAAGGCTGGGTGCGGGGGCTGGAGAGCCGGCTCAGCAGTTAAGGGCAGGTACTCAGTTCTGTTCTCAGCATCTTTGCAGAGCAGTTTATAACCGGCTTAACTCCAGTTTCATGAGAAACATTGCCCTCTTGTGGTCTCCCCGGGCACTGCATGCACGTGCACACACCCATATGATTTAAAATCTTTGAAAACACTGACTGTTGAGGCATCTACTTGCTGTCCCTATGCGGAGAGAGCTGACACAGGAGGAGTTTGGGGCTTCCTGGCCAGCCAGCTTACCGTAGTTGGTGAGCTCTAGGTAATGAGATGGTGTCACAGAAACAGGTTGGTCGTGTGCCCTGGGGCCCTGAGGTCAATCTCTGGTGTTCATATGCACACAGTGTACCCTCCATGCATGAACACACACACACACACACTTATCATGTGTGCATGATGTAATTCAGTGTCCTTTAGCTGCTGGTGTCATTGGGAGGCGTAAGGAAACTCTGGGATTTGGTTCATGTAATGCCCCATGACTTAAAGCATTGAGAAGGCTCAGTAATTAAAAGTACTTACTGGTCTATCCCACCCACACTGGGCAGCTCGCAAATATGTGTAACTAGCACTAATGTATCTGATGCCCCCTCTGGCCTCCACAAGTACCTACACACACACACACACACACACACACACACACACACACACACACACATTTAATCTTAAAAAAAAAAAAAAAGTCAAAAGTGCTTTTGCAACTATCCACTCTCCTCCCAGTCAGCGTGAAGCCCCTGCCATCCATACAGGGAAGAGAGCAGTCTCCATCTGAAGGACTAGCAAGGTGGTCTTGATCTGTGCTAAGAAAGCTTTTGGGACATCTTACTCCCTTGTGTTGAGAGCAGCAGGAGGGGTTATATGGGGTTTGTAAAGGCATGCCCTTTGCTGCAGAGCCTTGGCCTAAAAAGCAGAGAAAGCCCAGACTGTGTGCCAGTGACCTTTGGCCCTTAGGAAGATGTAGGGGACCAATGAGAAGAGAAGAAGGAACAAAGGGGGTGGGGGGAGAGGGATGGAGAGGAAAGCAGCTGGGTGGAACTGTAGTCTCACTCTGAAGGGCTCAAAGATGGAAAAGGCACTGTGTGGGTGGGCCACAGGTCCTCTCCCGCAGGGCTTCTTACCCCATTCTTGTCGAAGGCTCGGAACATGCCCTCCACATACTGGGTAGCGTCCTCATTGCCAGTGACCTTGAAGAAGCGCTTAAACTCGTGCAGGAAGAGCGTCCCGCTCGGACACTCCACGACAAACTTCTTGTACCACTCCTGCAGCTCCGCCACATCCATCTCCCCGGCAGCCTCCGCCTCCTCCCAGCTGAACTGCTGCCCCATCCCGGCTTTTAGAACTTTAGAACAGAGCCAGGCCCTGTGCCTCCTCCAAGTCCCCCACCGACTTTAGGCTGCTCTCTCCCTGCTCTGAGCAGCCCTTTCACTGTAACTTGAGACTGAACTTGATTGGTAGTAAAGGGACCTCCAGAAGTGGGGGCCAGGCCCAGGCCAGCTTAGCTCTGTAAAGACCATTAGAAGATTCCCCGGGAGGTCTGACCTCCAGATGGCTAAGCTTCCTCAGCCCCGCCCCTCCACAGGTCCAGGGAGGGGCTGCAGATTTAGGAAGGGTAAGAGCCCTGGGGGGCGGGGTTCTTGGTTCCACCAGTGTCTGCAGCTCCCTTACAGACTGCGCCTGAATCTCTGAATCTCGAGGTTTTCATGTTCTAGCTTAAAGGACAACTGCTTCTCTCCAGCCCTTCACTCCAGCCCTGAAGTGACCGCTCCCATTCACTCTCAGGCACTAACACACGGGCAGGACCCGGGAGTGTGGTCCAAAGTATCTTCCACGTGAAATTAAAGGCCACGTGGACTCACTTTAGCAGCAGTTACGTATTCATTAGGTCCACCACGCACATATTTACTACACGCTGAATCAAGCCCATAGTCATTGCACACGACCCCAGCACTGGAGAAGCAGGAGGGGCTCGAGTTCAAAACTGCCCTGTTGACACAGGAAGACACCCCCACCTCCACTGCAGCAAAACCCAAAACAATCAAACTATATGTTTATGCTATTTTTTAGATTTTATTTTTTGAGACAGGTTCTCACATTGTATCTCTGGCTGGCCTGGAACTCACTTGTAGACCAGAATGGCCTTGAATTCACAGAGATCTGCCTGTCTCTGCCTCTCAAATGCTGGGATTAAGGGTGTTTTCTACCATGGGTGGCTAGATCTTATTTTTATTTTATGTGAAGAAGTGTGTATATATATGTATGTGTATATATGTGTATATGTATATATATATGTGTGTGTATGTATGTATGTATGTATGTATGTGTATGTGCATGTGTATGTATGTATGTGCATCACATGTGTGCAATGCTCACAGAGGCCAGAAGAGGGTGTCAGGTCCCCTAGGCTGGAGTTATTCATTGTGAGTCACCACATGGGTGCTGGAAACTGAATCTGGGTCCTCTGTGAGAACAAGTGTTTTTTAATCACTGTGCCATCTTTCCAACATTGGTGCTTATTTTGTTTTTTAAAAGATCTGTTACTATTTTTACATTATGTGTATATATGTGTGTGGTGAGGGCTGTGCCCCTGAGAGTGCAGTGCCCACTGAGGCCAGGAGAGGGCGGCAGATCCCTTGGAGCTGGAGTCACAGGCAGTTGTGAGCCACTCATGGGTACTGGTTTTGGAACTCAGGTTCTCTACAAGAACAGAACAAGCTCCTAATCACTGAGCCATCTCTCCAGTCCACTAGAACCTATGTTTTTTTGTTGGTTTGTCTGTTTTGAAGCCATGTGTGGTAGTGCACACGTGAGCCTGTCCTAGGGACGCTCATTTTGGAACTGTAGAGGAACCCCTCAGGCCTGACCTCGTGTCTGTGATCTTTGTCACCTGACACCCCGATTTCCTTGAATCTCACCCTTAGTTTCCATGGCCTCTACCCCCACCATCATCCTTTCCAGAACTAGACTTGTTTTCTCCCATGTTCCACATTTCTCTAGGCCTGAGGTTTGGGCTGGTGCCTTCCTTGTGCCCCTGTCCCTCCTCAAACCACCTGCCCCAAGGCTGGAGAAGACGGTTCAGCAGTTAAGAGTCCTTTCCCCCCACACCCGAGCAGTTTACAACTGCCTGTGATTACAGCTTCAGGGCATCCAGCGCCCTCTCCTGGTTTCTATAGGCACTGCACCCACGTGATGTACACACAGGAGAACACACACACACACATAAATACAAATGAGTAAAAATGTAAATGTCCGTCCCTTTGAAGCCATGTCTTGCTGTTTTACTTTTTCTCCTCTGTCCTTCGACAGTGATGGCACTGTTCCCGGGCAGCATTTCCGTGACTGCCGAGTGAATGACTGCCCTGCTCACACCAGCTCACAGGCCCTTGCCTTCTTTGGTGCATGTAGTGAGAGGTCAGAGGGCATTTTCGGGAGCTGTCCTCTCCTTCTTGCTCATTGACTTAGGGCCTTTCTTTTGTCTGCCATTCTGTTTCCTATCCTACGAATTTCCAGAAGACTCTCCTGTCTCCATCTCCCATCTCATGGGGCCGGGAATGCAGATGCCTACCGCCACCGCAGCCAGCTTGAACTCAGAACATCAGGTTTGTGCAAACGGCACTTTTGCCTGCTGAGCCATCCTTCCGCCCTCCACCTACTTAGCTGTAAAGAGCATGGCCACCTCCCCCATCCACCTGTGGTCCCAACAGCAGCCGGCTCTGGGAACTTGTTACCCATGGAATTTCTCAGGAGTCCACGCCCAGTAAGCTGGCTCAGGAAGCTTGTTGGGTGGAGCCCAGCACTAGTCCAGAAAGCCCTACTGGGCTCCCAAACTCACTGGTGTTTGAAAGCCTGGGGCTCCCCCAGCCTGTCTCTAACTGTCTTTGAAACTCAGTTCTCTCATGCCTTCCCCCTTCCAGCTGATTCTCACCAACTCCATCACTCCAGTCATTCACCAACCAGATGATGCTTGTGACCTGTCACTCCCACATGTTTACCCTCTGTCAGCTTGCTCATCTCCTTCTCCTGATGCAGGCTCAGCATTCCTGCAGCTTCTCCCCTGGAGCATCTTCCTCTCTGTCACCTTCTCCATGTAACCCTCACCTGGCCAGGGTGGGCCCTCAATGAAGCCGTCTCTTCCCTGTGCGCCCCCACCCCCCAACCCCAGCCTGCACCTAGGAAGCTGAGAGCTGCCGGAGTGGGCCATCACAACGCTGTGCGTGCCCATCCCTCCACGTACGAAGTCACACTCTCTCACGGTGCACTTCACCTCACATCTCCTCTCATGCTCAGAGACCTCACCCCTGCCTCAGTTTGGTGTGTCTGAAGAGGAAGCTGTGGGAATACAGATGGATGGAAGTGGACGGTGGGGGTGGGGTGTTGGAGTGCACAAGGCACCACAGTGTAAACGGGGGTCTGACTCATCTTTGGAGCAAGTGGCTCTGAGAGCTGGGAGTGCTGGCTCACACTTGCAATCCCAGCCCTTAGGAGGCTTAGGCATGAGAGCTGGGATTCCAGGCTAGCCTGGGCTACATAGCAAGACTTTGCCTCTAAGGAAAAAGAAAGTAGCGGGGGCTGGAGAGATGGTTCAGTGGTTAAGACCACTTGCTGCTCTTACGGAGGATCCCCGGTTCAGTTCCTGCCACCCGGGTAGTGCTCATGTCCACCTAAGATTCCAGTTCCAGGGAGCACAACACGATCTTCTGGCCAGCACGGGTACTACATGCATGCAATGCATGTGAGGCAAACTCTCAAGTGTTAAAAAATAAACCTTTACAAAGTAATTGTAAGAAGAAGCAAATTCTATGTCGGCCTATAATCCCAGGCACCTAGGAGGCATGCTGAGAAAAATATATGCTCAAGGCCTAAGTGATATCCTTGTCTGAGGGGGAGAGAGAGAGAGAGAGAAAGGGAGAGAGAGAGAGAGAGAAAGGGAGAGAGAGAGAGAGAGACAGGGAGAGAGAGAGAGAGAGAGAGAGAGAGAGAGAGAGAGAGAGCACGCAGGTCAGGTGTAACTCAGCAGTGAGCACTTCCTAGCCTGTGTGCGGTCCTGGGTTCAATCTCCAGGATCCAGGAGGATGGGAGAAGAAAAATAAATTCTATGAATGAAACACAACTTGATGTAGTCTCTGGCTGAGAAACCTCAAATCGGTTGGGTTTTCAAGCAGGCTGGTTGCCCATGACCTGACCTATAAATACTGCTGACCTACTGAGGCATAAATATATCATTTTAAAGAGGATTAAGAATCCATAGAAGGAAAGCATAGCTCGGGATGTGTAACAATAGTAAGGGCTTACAGGACTAAGCACGGAGCAAGAGCCCTGGGGACTGCAGGCTGCGTGTGCACCAGGGAGATACTGAGCGCACTGACCCCAGCCGGGCCTCCTTATCAGTTTGCATGCTGCAGTCCTGCCTTGCTGAGGCCGGAACGCCACGTTGTCCTCTCACTCTGGGCTGGTGCCTGCAGTGGGCCCACCAGAGTCAAGTGTCCTCTCCTCCCTTTGTTGACATTGTTTATCCTTAGGATCTTTCCCGTCATGCTTCTCTTTTAATGAGGAAAGAAGGGAACAGGGAAGAAGGTTTGAATATACTAAAATGAAAGTGCACATTTGAGTTCTTCAAAGCTCTTTAAAAATAAAGCTTGGTTTTATATATGAGTATGTGTGTGCATGTTCATGCCACTGCACCTGTGTGGACCCGTGTGTGGAGGGCAGAGGACAACTTTTGAGAGTCCTTTCCTTCCACCAGGGGGTTCCAGGGATTGAACTCCAGTTACCAGGCTTGGTGGCAAGCACCTTTACCTGCTGAACCATCTTGCTGGCCCAGTAGAGTAGGGGTTTTCTTATTTTGTTTTTAGGATAAGGTCTTACTATGTAGCTGAGGCTCTGTGTGTGTGTGTGTGTGTGTGTGTGTGTGTGTGTGTGTGTGTGTGTGTGTAGGCATGTGTACAACTGAATGTGGAGGTCAGAACACAGTCAGGAAACAAACTCAAGTCAGGCTGAAGTGGCCGGTGCCTTTACTTGCTGAGACAGCTTCCTGCTCCCTGGCCCCCACTCTCCATCTTTTATTTTTTGAGGCAGGGTCTCTCTGTATAGACCTGGTTGTCTTGGAACTCATTAAGAGACCAGAAAGGCTTAGAATGAAAGAGGTCTGCCGGCCTCTGCCTCTCACGTGCTGGGATTGAAGGTGTGCATGACAATGCTTGGCTGTGCCTTCTTTTATGAGACGTATTTAACTATAGCCCAGGATGCCTCAGACTTGCTGCAGTCCTCTTGCCTCAACCTCCCCAGTGCTGGGTTTACAGGTGTGAACCCCCACACTTGGCTCATAGCCCCTTTAGGTCCTGGGTTTGTCCCTGCCACTCACCTGAACTTGAAACCACCATTTCTTGGCCCCAGGTTTATCTTTCAACTGAGTGACTAAGTGCGCGGGTACAGCAGTTCAAGCCTCGGCTCTCTGTTGTAAAGGGGTTAATGACCCATCTGTTGTATTATTGTAAGGAGTAAATTTCCATCTGAAGAAAACCTCCCAGCCATGCTCTAGGCTAGCCTCTCCCTCTCTTCTGGGTGGTTCTTAACACAGCACACAAACATGCATTGCTGTCCCGGAGGCACCGCTGCTAGCTGACACTACTCCGTGAATGTCTATGTGAGCTGCTTTATCTAGACCTTAATAGGTAGGTAGTTCCCCACATCCCACGCAAGTGTAATCCCCCACTCTGGTAGGGTTAAATATCTTGCCTAGGCTAGCCTTGAACTGTTGGCAATCCTCCTGCCTCAGCTTTTTACTATGGCTTGTTTATCTACATCACTCCTTGTGAAAGGACAGAAACTTGGCATGGGACTAGCTTAATCTTAGCAGATCTGTAGGTAAACCAGCAACTTGAAACAAACTCGACATGATTATCATTAATATGGAAAAGTATGCTTCACACCAGAGAAACCAACAGCGTACTGGAGGACCACACCCTAATAAAACCACCTTACCTCCTAGCTCCTCTCAGCCTTTCAAGATACATTACCTTGGTTACATCAACAGGCAAACCCAGGCAAGCATTATAGAGCCTGAAGGCACACACCTGGCATCCCAGCATTTTTGGAGGTGAGGCAGGACTACAAGTTCAAGGCCAGCTTGAGTTAATGGTGTGACCCTGTCTTAAAGGGATAGTTTGGCAAGTAAGGTGTCATACTGCTCTGTCAGAAGACGGTCTTCTACACCCGCACCACACTGGGCAGTTCACACCGGCTTCAAGAGATATGACACCTTGGGCCCCATGCACATACCCATGCATAGATATAGAATTAAAAACAAATACACCTTTAAAAAAAGAGTTTTTGCTGCGTGTGCAGTGGTGTCTCTATCTTGAAATGAGATTTTAAAAATTCATCTTTACTTATAGTGTTTGTGCATGCATATGCACAGGACAACTTTGGGGTGGTTCTTTCTTCCCACCGTGTGGGTTCTGGGGGTGAAATCACGTTTGGCTTCGTGACAACAGTCTTAACGAGTTCCCAACCCACCGGTGTAAGATTTTACTGCATAAATGACTAACCTAAGTGACGTGGCTTATGGGTATTCATCTGAAAACTGGAATGGACGTCCACCCACCGAGGTGGACTGTGAGCATCGGTCCTGGGTGGTGAGCATCTGTCCTCTTAACTGCAATTGTCTCTAAAAGAAAAAGCCCTCAGATCTTACTCGTGGGTCTCCATCTTTTTAGAATCACGCCTTTTAGAGTCAGATGCTGCTTTGCTAGAGCCAGCTTAGTCCTGCTCCTGTCTCACCAGCTACCTCCTAGTCTTGAGGCTTACTCTGGGGTAGGTATGCTTAGACATACCGTGTGAATGCCAGGTCACAGACGATGGCGCTGAGGTCCGTCCCATGGTAACGACAGTCTAGCACATAAGCAGTGTATGTTCAGAGCACTGACACCTGATGTCAGGCCAGGCAGTTCTATGTAGGGGACAAAGAAGTGAAGGAAACCACACAAGCCATAGGCCTCCTCAGACTGTAAGAAACAGTGAGAAACCGAAAACACTTACTTGCGCCCACAGTCCGTGCAAGCCACTGGCTCTATTTAACCCTGGTGTTCACCTCAGTTCTTAGGGCAGACTTCACTGAATAAAAGCGTGCCGGATGAATGGATCACAGGACAGATGCTGCTTAATGGCCTGAGAGCAGGGGCTCACTGCAGTGGCCATGGGCAGTGGCCCCACAGGCTCTGGGCTACAGGAGTTGTCTGTGTGTCAGTTTCTCAAACAGTGCTGACATCAGGCTGTGTGCCAACGTCACCTCCAGGCAGCACTCGCTGGCTACACAAGGGAAAGGCCATATTTAAACTGCCCAGCATTCATTTAACCACAGTTGTTTGGGGAACTTGAAAATAAAAATGTGCATGAGAAAGGTACCACTCATTTTCTGTTGAATGAACAAGTAAACATTTTAAATTAGCACAAACCACCCAGGCACGATGGACGCACTTTTTTTTTTTTTTTAATATTTATTTATTATGTATAAGGACACTGTAGCTGTCTTCAGACTAACCAGAAGAGGGCATCAGATCTCATTACAGATGGTCGTGAGCCACCATGTGTTGCTGGGATTTGAACTCAGAACCTCTGGAAGAGCAGTCAGTGCTCTTAACCACTGAGCCATCTCGCCAGCCCGATGGACACACTTTTAATCCGCATTTGGGAGGCAGAGGCAGGTAGATCTCTGTGAGTTCCAGAAATAAAAATGAATGGATAAATAAATAAAAATAAAATAAAATTAGCACAAGCTAACAAGAAGTGAGCAGTGCTACACAGGTGTTTAAATCTGGTTCTTTTGTTTCAGATTATACAGAAGTTTGCTAATGTTTGTCGAATCGAAACACAAGCATAGTCTGCTATAAAGAACAGATACAGTGGTTCTTCCCTGAAACCCAGCCTGCTCCTGCTTGGCTGCCCAGGTGTGAGGCCCCAACAGAGCAAGGGCAGGTGACTCCGATGCCCCTCGGCGGGGGCGCTCTCCAAGTAACACATCAGCTCACATGTTGGCACTGCCGCTGTCCGAGGCTTACGACTTGCTTTCTTCCTTCTCCTCGGGACCCGTTTCCCACATGGGCTCCTTGATGTGTTCTGGCAACTGCTGGATCTGTGTCTAAAGCCAGAAACAAAGCAATCTGGATGCAGTGTTGACCTTGGCATGAACTGTGCCCACGGCCTGATCTGCTGACCTGTCACACCCTCTGCTTCTCTTTCACCCTCAACTCGGAGGCCTTCTGAGGAGAGAATAATGACCAGTGTGTACGCCGTCTGATCCCAGTGCCCTCTGAGTGGGGCTGTGCTGTAGTCCCCAGGTCTTAACAACTATTAGGGAGACTTGTAAGACGGCTCAATGAGGACTTGGGTGGTGGGGTGGGCTTAACTCTGTGCCCAGTGTGCCAATGGCCCTATCCTCCACAGCCAGGACAAGGCTAGAGAGTGAAGGACCCAGTTAGCCCTCGTGAGGCAGGAATTCAAGCCATACCTTTGTTACTTCCATGGCCACCCCTTCAGGTAAGTTCCGCTGGATGTACTCCAGGTAGACGTTGGCTGTGCTTCCAGTCAAATGTTTTAACTGAAACAAAATGAACATGTCCTGCCATAGTGCCACATCACAGATCTCTGAGGTTCTTTTGTCCCTTTCAAGTGATGGGGCCTGTTCTTCTAAGAGATCTTTCACAGATTCTCATTTTACAATGCGTAGAAGGGCTGGAGAGATGGCTCAGTGGTTACAAGCCCTGGCTGATCCTGCAGAGGACTCAGACTCAGTTCCCAGTAGCCACAAAATGCCTCACAACCGCCTGCAATTGCAATTCCAGGGCATCCAGTTCCCTCTTCTGACCTCTATTGGTTGTAGGCACCCATGTGGGGGAGGGGCCAACAAGACCACCCAGAGAAGGGAAAAGGCCTGACCTCTCAACCCTGACAACCACGCGCTTGAGTAACTTACCACAAGTGGTCCTCAACCTCCCCACATGGGTTGTGGCATGTGCCCCTATTTATAATTACAAATAAATGTTTTTTTGTCCAGACAGGGTTTCTCTGTGTGGCTATCCTGGAACTCACTCTGAGACCAGGCTGGCCTCAAACTCAGAGATCAGTCTGCCTCTGCCTCCTGACTGCTGGAATTAAAGGCATCCTTCACTACTGTCCAACACAAATAAACAAATGGTTGTTTTTTTTGTTTTTTGTTTTGTCTGACACAGGGTCACTGTACGAAGAGCCCTTCTGCCCTTGTCTCCCAAGTGCTGGGATTACAGGTGTATTCTATCACCACTGCCTGGAACTGTGACATCCATATTTACTTAGCCTTTTGGTTTTTTGAGACCCATGTGGCCCAGAATACTACTGAACTCACTATGCCAAGGATAACCCCAAATTCCTGATCCTTCTGCGCCCACCTCCTAAGTGCTGGTGTGAGCCACTGTGCTTGCTTGGGTGAACTACATAAAATGTTAACTAGAACTTTTGAAATATGAGCAAACAGTCCCTCGGTGCTGCTTCCTGTGCCATGTTTTACATGCCGAGCCATTCTAAAGCCCACTGGTGTAAAGGATGGCTTTGCATCTGCTCTTGTTACTGGACAGCTTTCACAAGAACAAGAGTCACTGTCTAGACCCCTGGTAGGCATGGGTCACCTGAAAGCAAGCTGACTGGGCCCATGGTAGGGTGAGGTGGTGCTACATGCTAATGATGTGTGCTCCACAGACGCTGACGGGCAGGTGACACCCACCTCCAAGTGTCTGTAGAGCGTCCTCATCTCATACTGGACTCTGTGCTTCTTGAAGATGTGCACCGACTTGAGGAGAGAGAAGCGCTCTATTTTCCTTGGCGGTTCGTGTCTGCATCAGTGGACAGACGGCCTTAAGCTCAGTGAGGTTCCATCTGAGTCACTGTACCCAAGCATCATAACACAGTTCTGCAGGTCAGACTCGCTCAATCACAGACACTAACTGCCATTTAGTAATTTCCATGTGTCAAGCCTCATCTGTAACAGCTGCTTTCACAAAACTCAGGCCAAAATAAATACTGCGGATAGCAAGAAGCACCTTTTCCCACACCCAGGCAAGCAGAGCCATGCAAGAATGTGCACACATGCACACTGACACCCTTCAGCCCCTCCCTCATGTTCATGTATTCCAGTTATGGAGACTAGCAATGGTTATGAACTTAACTGTAATGTCTGCTGTTTTAGGGCAATTTATGGAGAGACTGGCAAAGCCTCAGACGCCCCGTTCAGCACAGAAGGACCAGGTGCCCCGAGGCAGCAATTTGGGTGCTGCATGAAGCTCCCCTTACATGAAGGTTAGCCAATGAACCACCATGTCCGAACAGTGTCTCAGAGCCTCCCTGTCTCACAGAGATCCCAGACAGGAGGCTTCCTGGGCTTACCTATGTCAGGGCAATTTCTAGAAAGGGTATCTTTATTTTTCTTGTTCTAGTACTTAACAATTCTAGCAGACAGGAAGCAACACTACTTGTTAGGGTTACACAGGACAAGCTTCAACTTCACCCACAAATTTATCCTATTTTACAAGCTCAGCTCCCAGTCAGGTTCCTGCTGATCACATCATGGCAGACAACAGGTGAGATTAGGAAAGGTCATACTCACACTTTAATAGAAATGCCAAGTTCTTTAGCAGTGAGCACGGCAAAATACTCATAACTGTCTAATACAGCCTTGTCATGGGCCTTCACTAAGATGGATAGGCGTTTGTACAATGTGTCTGGCTCGTCGGAAGTGGTTATCTAAGATAAAAAAGACAAATTTTGGTTTTGGTTCTTGTAATATTTACATCCAGAAAATTTAACATTATTGTTTGAACAACTTCAGAATTTACTAATAAATGAGGAAAATGACAGGCAATGTTTTAAAACTACTGGCTGGACTCCCAGTGCCACACAGACCTACAAAATGACCTTCCAAACCCGTGGGCATCTGCTGAGAATGACACAACCTTTAAGGTCACTACATAACCATGATGGAGGTTCCAACTCAGCATGACTGAGCCCATAACTGGTTTCCAGTGAGAAGGGTCTCAGGGTCTGCTCCCAGTGACCCAGCTGGAAGGCCAGACCTGAGGAGCTCTGCAGGGGCGGCTGCACAGTGAGGACGGTGTGACGCCTGCTCTCAGGCACTCATGTCTAAGGCACCACGTGTGTGCGAAAGCTCTTCCATGTCTACAAGGAGAGTCCATGACAACACACACTAATGTACTTATAAATCGCTAAACACTGCTATACAACAGCTAAACACTGTAATCATCACACAAAGCCCAGCTCTACTCATCCCTTTTATTACGAATTTATTCATGTATGGTTGGCCTGTCCTCACACAGAAATTACTCATGTTTAATTAAAACGTTATGACACTGGCTGGACCTTCCACACCAGTACTAAAGGCCTTAGAAATAATGGCCTTGGCATTTCTGATTCTCCCAAGAGGAAAATTATCTTCATTTCATTCACCATTAGGCTGGGAAGAGTTATGACTAACCCAGTGAGTCAGGGTTAAAGTGCTTCACCCCTGATGAGAGCCACTTAGTAACCAGGAAGACAGACATCTGTTCTCAATTATTCCAAATAAGATGGTTGGAAAGACAGGATTAGTTGAATGATCTTTATATCAGAATTTGTAGAGAGGATGGTATGTTCTATCTGATCTTGTAGGGCCGTGTACTTATGTAAACTTCTGTGGTGTTTGGAGAGTGTAGGTAAAAGTTCCACCACTGAGCCGGCCTCGAGAGCCCCTTTAGGTTTAAAGTTATTGTGAATTTGCAACAAATCTTAAAAGCTTTCTGAAGATGTCTTGTGAGATCATTATCAGTTTAGCTTGGAATAGTTAGACATCTAACATCAAGGTCTGATTTCCCGAACAAGTAATAAAGAGATTGTGTGTGTGTATGTGTGTGTGTATACATGTGTGTACATGTGTGTACACATGCATGCAACGTCTCTGCTTCTACCATGTGGGTTCTGGGACATGAACTCAGGTTGGGTTGGTGGCAAGTACCCTACCTGCGGAGCCACCTTTCTGGTTATCTATCTTCCTATGAAAAAGAAAACATTAATTGTGTTTGTCTGTGTGCATGCTATGGCATACACATGGATGTCAGAGGACACGTGTAGGAACTGGCTCTCCCTGGTTACCATGTGGGTCCTAGGGATCGAACCCGGGATGACAGGCTTGGTGGTAACTGCCGTTACCTGCCGAGTCATCTCACTGGCCAGACCATATATTTTGGAATAGGTTCTCACACTGAACCTGGGGCTTGATGACTGGGCTAGGCTAGACTCACAAACTAAGATGGGAAATGGGAAGATTTAGAATTTTTAGAACTTTATTAAGACCTGGGAGTGGTGACCTGCAAGTTTATCATTTAACATAAGGCAGGAGGATTAGGAGTTCCAGGTCATCCTCGGCTACATAGCTAGTTAGAGGCTAGCCTGGGACAGACAGCATCTTGTCTTAAACTCTGTAAGGCTACATAGCTACTTGTGGATTCACCATTTTTGTGCCAATGACCTGCTTCAGTGTAAACCGAGCAATGCACAAGCCCAAGTTCAAAATCCAAAGGCTTGAAGGCCACAGAAAGATTATATTTTTGTGAACCAAGGATTCAGCACTACTAAATATCACCCCTGAATTATGGTGAGCTAAGACACTTCACAGCACCACATCTGTCTAGGGCAATAGCGGTGTTCTTTAGGACTTCCTTGGGTAGCATGAAAAATAGCCCAGAGTCTCCCAGGAACATCACAGTGTACTGGCTGGTATTCTATGATAAAGAAGCCTCCCCTGTGCAGTGGGAGTACCTACCGTAGGTCTGGTCAGATCCTTTGGGACATCCATGTGCAGCTTTGACAATGGTACCCACTTCACACTGGCACTGCTGTGTGGGGAAGAGAAGGCTCAGTCACACAGCACAGAGCTCCGTGCTCTAGCATGATAAAGCAAATGCAGTTGCATACTCACAGAGGGAGGCCACCAGTTCTGGTTGTACTGCTCTTAGAACCATTTATAGATGAATTGCCCAATCCCTAGAAAGGATGGAGGGGACATGTGTCAGAAGCAGAGTCAGTTCCAAGCACAAGTCAGAAGGTACATGGTGCTAGGAAAGGGTCTCAGTCTTTCAGAGGAATATACTGGGCATCAAAAGGACCAAATTAGCTTTAATCAAAAACAAAGTGCTGGGCAGTGGTAGCACATGTCACCTTAATCCCAGCACTCAGGAGGCAGAGGCAGTGAATCTCTGAGTTCGAGGCCAGCCTGGTCTATACAGCAAGTTCCAGGACAGCCAGGGCTACACAAGAAAACCCTGTCTTGAAAAACCAAAAAGCAAACAAACAAACAAACAAAAACAGTGTTTATGGCTCTTAGAAGCTTGGATCAGTTCTCAGCACCCACACCTACAGTAACTCCAGTTCCAGAGTGTCTGGTACCCTCTGGCCTCCATGGGTGCCCACATGCACGTGGTACACAGAAAACTCACATAGGTACACAAAGACACATAATTAAAAACAAAACCAGAAATTACTTAGTTCGGCATTCTGGCACATGCCTCTGAGCTGAGCACTTTGGAGGCCCAGTAGGAGGGGCCATGGATTCAAGGACAGCCAGATGTACCAAGGATTCATTTGTTCCAGAAACAGAGAACAACAAAAGTCTTTTAAAATTACATGTCTGTATAATTGAATCTTTGCTTGGCCAAAGCACCTTGCTTGTAAATTACCTAAAATACAGCACACACCACATCGATACCCATCATTAACCACTACTCCACAAGCTGCCCTAACACAGCACTGCACAAACCCTTTAAGCGAGCGCCCCCTAGTGGAAAGGAGGCAAATGGTACTGCTCCGACCTCATGGTTTCTTAGCCACCCGGATAATACTTTAAACTGATTGAAAACTGTAACCTTGAAAGCAGCATAATAAAATCTTTAAAGATACAACAAAGATGGAGATAACAGGGAGGCACACGTAAAGGAATTAGAACAACTAGTGGGTGTGTTTAAAACAGCCTGTGCTCGCTGTAGTGGTGAATGCTTTTAATCCTGGCATTATGAGGTGGGGGATCTGTGAGCTGGGGCCCGGCTTGGGCTACACAGCAAATTCCAGCCAGGATTCCATAGAAAGACCTTGTCTCAAAACAAAGCAAAACCCAAACCAGCCTTTGCTCTTATGCTGCGAGACAAGTTTCTAGCCTTTCTTGGCTTACAAACTAGGACACCAGGCTCAGTGCAAGAATATGTGTGGTCACCCACACACCCACACACTCAGACAGTAAGCTCTCCTACATCAGTGACCCAAATGCTAAGAAGCATGACACTTCCCAGTCACATTCTTCCTCTGAGATAGTTCTGGTGACCCTGAGGTAAGGGCTGCATGACACAAGACCTGCCTCCAACCGGAGAGATGGGGGATGGTCTTGAACGCTCAAATGTCTGCCTTCACCTTTCAAGTGCTGACTGTGAACCACTGCATTTAGCTTTAATTTGTTTTTTAAGGGCTTGGGTGTGTACAGATCTGGCTGGATAAAGTTTTTCTTACAAGTGCAAACAATTCCGTCTCTAGCATCCTAGTTTTCTTTTAAAAAGTTTCTGCATTTGTATGGGTGTTTCTACATGCATGCACATGTATGTGCAAGCATGTGGAGGCAAGAAGCTGTTGGGTGTCATTCTCTGTCAGTCTCCACCTGCTTAAGGTAGGATCTCACTGGTCTCAAGTTTTCTCGGCTAGTCTGGAAGCCAAAAAGCTTCAGTGGACCTCTGCTGAACCCCTGGAGTGGGGGGTCACAGGGCATGAATGCCCCCTTGATAGCCTGGTGCTGGTACCTGAAACCCTGACCTCATGGGTGGGCAGCAAGTGCTCTTAACCACTGAGCCACCTCTCTAACCCTCATATACTTTTCTTAGGATCAGTGGTTTTACTGTGGGCTAGCACCGCCCATGAATCCTTAAGACACCTTCAGGAGGCCTAAAACCAACACTCACTAAGGCATTACTCAAGACTTTTCATCCTCTGGCTGGTGTACAGTGCAGTCTTTGAAAGCTGCCTATTTGTACTTCATAGTAAGAGATGGTATGCAAAAACAGACTTGAGAATGAGACTGCTTTTGCTACGAAGTTGCACACTAAAGCATTACTCTTCACCAAACTTGCTTTTGCTTTGGAAGGCAGGTTTTCTAAAGTGTTAACTATTTAACCTTGGAAGCTAGAGTGACGGCTCAGCAGTTCTTACAAGAGGACTTGAGTCCCACAGAAGGCTAAGAGTGGGGTTCAGTAGCAGAACCTTTGTCTGTTGTGCACAAGGCCCTGGGTTCAATCTCTAGTATGAAAAAAAAATTTTTTTTTTGAGACACAAGTTCACGGAGTCCACTCTGGTTTTTACACTCTGTATGTAGTTGAGAGTGATTTTGAACTTTTGATCCTCGTGCTTTGACCCCCTCAAGGGCTGGTATTACAGGTGTGGGCCACCATCTCTGGGTTATCTGCTGCTGTGGATCCAACACAGGGCCGGCTTTGGCATTAAACCCCCTAGCAACTGAACCGTCTTAGCCTGTCCTTTTTAAAAATTCGTTTATTTTTGGAGAGAGGGTCTCAATATGCAGGCCAAGTTTTACAAGTGTGAGCCACCAGGTCCAGTTCTGAGCTGTACTTTCACAACTACTAACTGACCATTGAGAAGAGTCACAAAGGTTTTTGAGAACAGCCTAGTTTTTTGTTTTAAGTTATTTTTTGTGACAGGATCTCAATGCGTAGCCTGAGCTGTCTTCGAACCCAGAAGTCCTCCTGCCTCCTTTCCCCAGTGCTGTGATTCAAGCCGTGCGAACGCCAGGCAAGTTTTCCTTCTTCCAAGAACGTCTTGAGGGGGATCCAACCCTGACCTCGGGGCCCGGCGGGTCAAGTCTCCCACCCCACGGAGGCGGGGAGGACGGGGCTTTCTGAGACCCAGCCCCGGCTCAGCTCCTAAGCACCCGAGGCTGGCTTCCTGTCTTCTCTGAGCTCAAGGCTTTCATTGCTCTTTCTAACGTGAAGGGAGGGCGTCTGAACACAGTTGTCTCATCTTTCCCGCTCTGACATTCTATAGTTCTCATCCCCGTCTTGTCAATTTATGTTGAGTCTCTCAAAAGAGAAATCTGCCCTTCTCTTGTCACTCCCTAATAACAACTCTGGAGGAAGACTCCGAGCCGGCCGGGCAGAGGGTGGCAGCGAGACTCGGCGACGGCGCCTCCGGCCGCCAGGGTTCCCTGCCCACCCCTTTACCTGCTGCAGGCACCGGCACATAGCCACACACGCTGCGCGCGCCGCCATCTTGGTGCCCTGACCTCCCAGGATCGCTTCCGGGGGTCACAGCATTGTCCTCAAACCATAGAGTTCGAAGACGAGAGAGTGTCTCCTGTGTTCCGACACTGAAACAACCATAGAGACGTGGCTCCTTGAAAAAATTTTTTTTTTTATTTTTAAATTTCTACTTTATTATTTATTTACTTATTTATTATCCACTCATTCATTTAAGTGTTTGAGTGGATGCGTCGCTTTCGCCGTCTGGATTAAATTACCAGGTTCTATCTATATGCTATATATCCTAAAATCCTGTTTGTCTTGGGTGGTTCTGTTTGCTTAGAGACAAACACAACAAAACACACACTCGGAAAGGAATTTGATGCTAGTACTGAGTCCACATTCTAACGCTTTACCTTACTGCAAAAGCCATTTTATTCTTAAACTTTGTTCACACCGTCGGAATGCCAGGCTTGTTAATAGATATTTCTAAATTGTGTTTTTCAAAATGCCTTCCCATGCAATTTAACATAATGGAAGCTCCACACTTAGGAGCTCTGGTTTCTGTTTAGGTGGGTGACTTGATCAAATTTCTTCCATACTCTGAACCCATTTTTCATTGGTCAAGTAGAGATGAGGACCAATTATACTTGTGGTAGAGAATTAAATGCTACATGATAAATGTCATCCTGAATTTGTGAGATCTCTTCTATATCTTGGGCCTTAAGAGGCTGTTGGGGCCGGGCAGTGGTGGCACAGGCCTTTAATCCCAGCACTTGGGAGGCAGAGGCAGGAGGATTTCTGAGTTCGAGGCCAGCCTAGTCTACAGAGTGAGTTCCAGGACAGCCAGGACTACACAGAGAAACCCTGTCTCCAAAAACAAACAAACAAACAAAAAACCAACCAAACAAAAATAAATAAATTAATTAAGAGGTTGTTGGGAAAATGAGTAAGAACCAACTCAATGAGAATGATACAAAGTATTAAAGTATTTGTCTTACTAAGAGTTTCTATTGCTGTGACAAAACACCATGACCAAAAAGCAGGGGTTGGGGGAGGGCTTTTTGGTTTACATTTCCAGATCATAGTCCATCGTTGGTGGAAGTCAGGACAGGAACTCAAGCAGGGCTGGAACCTGGAGGCAGGAGCTGATGCAGAGGCCATGAGGTGGGGGTGGTCCTGCCTACTGGCTTGCTTCATATGGCTTGCTCAATCTGCCTTCTTACAGAACCCAGGACTACCAGCCCAGGGATGGCAGCACCCACAGTGGGCCGTCCCCCACAGATCACCAATTAAGAAAATGCCTTACAGTTGGATTTCATGCAGACAAGTCTTCAACTGAGGTGCCTTCCTCTCTGATGACTCCAGCTTGTGTCAACTTGACGCACAAAACCAGCCAATACGGTATCTCAATAAAGCATTGTGCCAATGCAAAACTGGGTCTCCCACAGTAGGCTTTAGTTGTCTTATTTGGCAGGCCAGAGAATTAAGCAAAGGGGGTTTGGTCCAGATGGCAGGAACTGATGAGAGATCTATGAGTATGGACCACTTTCCTGCCCCTCAGGCTGGCCTCTATGTGGTCTCTGTATGGAAACAGAATCTTCATTAGTCTGTGGTTGGGCTTGGCCATGCACTACTTGTGCAACCCAGAGGCTCCCTCAGAATTAGGCTCTCTAGATCGTGACATTCAGGGTGGTCCCTCTCAGCCAGTGGTCTGTTCTGACAGTACCCCAGCCTTCATCTCTTTGCTACTTCCAAACATTGCCCTTCTGGGTGTCTCAGCTCAGTGAGTCTGCTGCACCCGTAATGATGGTGGCAGCACAGCTAGCAGATGACTCTCACTTAAGTTACCTAATCTCATGATCCTGGAAATAATTGTATCATAATTTTAAGGTGAAGTTCAGAGTCAAGTTGACTTGGCCAAGGTCATATGGTGAGTTCCAGCTGAACCCATAACCACCCTCACAATCCTAGTTCAAGGACTGTTCTATTCGTGTAATGGGCTGGTTCTGTCTATGACAATGTTCAGGGTTCGATGTCTCTTTTGATTTTATTTATTTTATATATATGATGAGTATGCTGTAGCTGTCTTCAGACACACCAGGAGAGGGCATTAGATCCCATTACAGATGGTTGTGAGCCACCATGTGGTTGCTGGGAATTGAACTCAGGACCTCTGGGAGAGCAGTCAGTGTTCTTAACTGCTGAGCCATCTCTCCAGTCCTCGATGTCTCTTTTAGATGAGAAGACTAAAGGTCCCCTCCTGCCTACCCCACTTCACAAAGAAAGTTTTATTGACTTGTTTTTATTGACTTAGTAGCATGATCTGCTGACTGGAATCTGAGAGGTGTGCTCTAAGCAGCCCCAATGACTAGACGTGCTCTCCTTGGAGGTCTTGTCCTTTGTCTTGGTAAATTCTCTCAGCTGAGACTCAGCTCTTTCAGGACTGTATGTGGCCACTGAAGCTGCATTTGCTTCATCAGGTTTCTCCATGTCTATGCTCGAATGTGGTGGTTTTCTGAGGAGCCCTCAATTTCCTCTCATATGAGTCGTAAAACTACATTTCAGTGTAATGCCTCAGGGTTGAGTGCAGACGTTAGGGTCTTAGGGTTTCTATTGCTGTGATGAACACCATGGTCAAAGCAACTTTGCCAAAAAAAAAAAAAAAAAAAAGAGTTTATTCAGCTTACACTTCTGGGTCATAGTTGACCATTAAAGGAAGTCAGGGCAGGAACTCAAGTAGGGCAGAACTTGGAGGCAGGAGCTGATGCAGAGGCCGGATGCATTAGCGGGGTGCACACACACTAGCTTCTTCTTCAGCCTGCTTTCTTCCAGAACCCAGGACCACCAGCCCAGGGGCGGCTCCACCCACGATGTTCTAGGTCCTCCCTCATTGATCACTAATTAAGAAAATGCCTTACAGGCTTGTCTCCAGCCCAATCCAAATGGAGGCATTTTCTAAATTGAGGCTCCCTCTTCTCTCTCTTTCTCCCCCGTAGTAGTCAGGGTTCTCCCAGAGTCACAGGACTTACGGAATGTCTCTATGTATTAAGGGAATGTATTGGAATGATTTACAGTCTGCAGTCCAACCATCCCAACAATGGGCAGCTGTGGGTGGGAAGTCCAAGAGTCTAGTAGCTGCTCAGTCCCACAAGGCTGGGTGTCTCAGCTGGTCTTCTGTATGAGCTGGAGTCCGGAAGTAGGTTCCAGATTCCAACAGAGGTGCTGGCAAAGAAGTGCAAGCAGGAGAAGAGTGAGTCTGTCTTCTTCCAATGTCCTTATGGAGGCCTCCAGCAGCAGGTTTGGTCCAGATTAAAGGTGTGCACCACCATGCCTGAACCTAAGCTCTTCTTTACTTGGCTCTTGCTCTGTCCTGGGCCCCGCCTTGAATGCAGAAGTCTGCTTGCCTGTGTTCCCTGGGATCGAAGGCGTGTACTACCTCGCCTGGGCCTAAGCTTTTCATAGCCGCTATGCCTCAAGATCTTCACATCGAGATCCGGGTCAGAGGCCTGTGTCTTCCAGCCTCAAGATCTGGCCCTCCATTTCTGTAGTTCTGTAGTTCATTCCCAATGTAGTCAAGTTGACAACCAGGAACAGCCATCACAGTGGTAGCTTGGGTCAAGTTGACATAAAGCTATCCAGCACACACTCTAAAGGAAAAAGGCAGGCTTTGCCAGAACAGAGCTGGGGTGACAGAGGTCAGCCACAGTCATATTCTGTGTCACACACACACACACACACACACACACACACACACACTGCATGTTGCAAAAAGGAGTCGGCACACACATGACATTCATGACTTAGCACACACACACACACTGGCCATGGCTAAGTAATTCCTCCTCCCAGACCTGATGTTCCTGGAGGAGTTTTGATACTGGCAGACACTGACTAGATTGATGTTTCCCCGTCCCCCCAGCATATTTTATTTATTAATTTTACATGTATGTGTGGAAGTCAGGGGACAGAAAATGTTTAGAAGTAGTTCTCTCCTTCTGCCATGTGGGTCCTGGGGAATTGAACTCGTGTCCTCTTAACTTTCAAGTCATCTTGGTGGACTCTACATTCAGGGTTTTGAGAAGTGTTTGGAGCCAAAAGTCCATGGAATGAAGGAGGAATGCACAGGATGATCATGAGAGAGACGTAGACACCCCAAGTCTCAGAGACCTGGCCGATCACTGCCTAGAGCCGGGTGGGTGTGACTGGGGCTGACCTCTGCATGACAGAAGGCCGATGTCCTCCCATATGGTCTGCTAAGAGATGATGCTTAGCTTAGTTTTTTAGATCCACAGGCTCTTCCACTTGATAGCTCTGTAAATGAAGCCCAACTTTAAAGATCTGATTCCTGTCTCTGCTTGTTGGTTTCTTTAGGCCACAGGCAGAAGGCAAGTCTGGGAACTCCAGGTATAGGCAAGAACCTTGGAGGATGCTGTGTGGCACCAGCAATGTTCTGACCCTGGGCCATTATCATGGTTTCCTTTACTCACAGCCTGAACTTTCAAATATCTGACTCCACTGAGAGGAGTGGTTCTAGAAAGTTCCTGCAAGGGCACCTAGCTTTAGGCCCAGAAAACAGGTGGAAGTAAATCTAGGTTGAATCCTATTTCGACTGTAGAGATTCTTAGAATTTGTTCTGTAAACCAGGCTGACCTTGAACTCACAGAGATCCTCCTGCTTCTGTCTCCCAAGTGCTGGGATCAAGGTGTGTGCCACCAGGCCTGGCTTCAATTTTTTTTAAAGAAAACCCTCTTGAGAAGATTTGTTTTCTCCATTTATGCATGCACGCATATATGTATATATATATATGTGTGTGTGTATATATATGTATTCACTGTGTGTATGTATGTATATATGTATGTATACATGCATGCATGTATTCACTGTGTGTGTGTCCTGAGTGTCATGTGGAGGTCAGAGTATAACTCTTGGAAGTTGGTTCTCTCCTCCCACTTTGTGGGATCCATGGATCCAACCCAGGCCTGGCATCTCTCTCTCTCTGCTGAGCCATTTTACCATCTGTTTTGAGATAAGAGTCTTGTGTAACTCAGCTGGCCTAGAACTTGCTGTGTAGCCAAGGTTGGTCTTGAACTCCTGACTTTAATGCTTCCATCACCCAGGAACTGGGATCATAGGCTAGTACCATCATGTCTGTGTTTGCATAAAGGAAGTAATTTACCCCTCTATAGCCTGTTTCTTATAGCTGTTGTTAAGAATTATTAATTTTATTTTCTCCAAAATATTCGTTTACAGTTTTTTATGTAGAGATATTTGTGATTCACAGATCACTTACACCTCTCTTAGAGCTGTATTGTTCAATTTCTTAAAATGCCTTCTGAGTTATGTTTTGATTAAAAACCTACCCAGTTTCCTAGAACATACCTCTCAGCTGACTGGCTGTACCTGGGGCAGACAGACGTGCAGAATTCAGGATTCCACTTTCAGTCTCAAAAGAATGAGTGCTTTCCTCCAGAGAGTGGACCTGGGAGAACAGAGAGGCCTTAACAGATGACAGCAGTCTGGCTGTGCATTAAATGTTACCCTAGGGGTATACATGGAGATGTTCTTGGCATTAATAAAGTCTAAATTTTGCTCTTTAGATGGCGAAGTGGGCTAGCCCCTGGTTTGCTTTTGTTCAGTATCCAATTCTTTAGGGAAGCAAATGGCACAGCCATCATTGAACACATACAGTATTGAAAGTGTCAAGTGTAGGGGGCTCATGAGGACTGACTGAATGAAGTACTGACTGAATGGGTGCAGTAGTGCTCCTTTTAGGGGCCTGGAACTGTGCCTCTTAAAAGCTGACTTAGTTTACAACCCTGGCTATATGTGTACGGCATCATGGGTAGATATTTTGATAGCAGATGATCTAAAAGAATGATTAAAATTAAAGTTCCCAAAAGGGCCTCAGACGATCAAGGTGTTGAAGGAGAAAGCCTTACTCAGGGCAAGCCGCATAAAACATAAAATTTCAAATTTCTTCCCAAATTTATTTCTGACTGCTAAAAAGCAAATGCATATAAATTTTAGAAATTGGTATTAAAATGCAAACAAATCAGGGTTAACACAGCTGTTGTTGAGGACTTAACAGTAAGATCTCTTGCAGGGTTGGGGATGGTGAAGGGTCCCGCTGGGTCGCCCTGGTTGGCTTGGAATTTGCTTTGTAGACCAGCGGGGGCCTTCAGCTCTGACAGCTCTGCCTACTTCTGCTCCCCAAGGGCTGGGCTCAAAGACTTCCGCGTGGCACCGTTTGGGGAATGCCATGTCTTCAAGTGGCTGGTCTATGACTTGAGGAGCCAAGATGTAAGTCCTTGTCCTGGTTTCTCCAGGCAGGAGGAATGCTTTAATGGGAATAGGATCTGACCAGCAGGTCTAAACCCACTGTCCACAGGACTGGCAGGATAGAGGAGTTAGCATTGACCATGACACCAGGAATTGTCTGTGGCCGAAAGAAGGACTGTGTGAGCCGAGAGAAACCCGTAAAGGCTTATTCAGGACAGCTAACGTAACATGGAGTTGACTGTGTATTGGATCATTACACTTCTAGTGGAGGAGTGGCCACCTGTGGGAACCGGCAGTTTCTCAGAAGGCTGATTGGCTGGACCGTCCTTAATATTCTCCCGTTCTCGTCTGCAAAAGTCTTGTGAGCATCCAGACAACAACAACAAAACCAAATCCAAAACAGCATGACACAGAACATTTTGGGATGAGAGACAACCTAGGATGCCCCAGGTCATCATCATCATCACCATCACCACCATCATCACCACCACCACCATCACCATCATCATAAGGAATGCACCTCTGAAGGACAGGTCTACAAAACATCTTTATTCATTTGTTACATGTGATGTTTAAATAGAACGTTGCTTTCCAGCTTCAAACTTTTTTTTTTAAATCCCTGGAAAATAAGAGGTTTGATTCACCTTAACAAAAACTCACCTAGGAAGAAACATTTTTTAGCAAAATGTTATTATAAAATTCATTAGAAAATACTGTCCTCTTCATTTTTCTTTTCTTTTCTTTTTTTTGCCAAAATGTTACATAAAATCCTTATTAAAAATACACGCATTAAAAATACACCAGTAGACCCCACACAGCGCTTGGCTGTGCAGAGGGAGCCGCATTCCCGAAACATACAGTTAAGCACATTAGAAATTACGATGTTAACTTGGAATAGTGCAAATCTGAGTTACATCCTGACACGAAGGCATGCAGGTCACTGGCTGAGAACACGGCAGAACAAAAGCAGAGCAGGAAGCAGTCACAGCCACTATTTAAAAACATTTTCCTTTTTATTACATTAATTTTTTTCAAAAATACTTTTCTTTACAATAGAACTCCTAGAAAATATTTACAACCTTCCTCTAATAAAATATAACAGCAGTTAAATATATCTGAAAATAAGATGGGTTTTTCCATAAAATATATCTGTTAACTTTTTATACACAAGCTTTCTCAAAGGGAGTCTAAATGCATCACTGAAAAGCCGCCGAGTGGATGGGAGCTGTGTGGAGACATTAACCATTGGGAAGAAAAGTTCTTTGGGGCCTGGGGGGGGTGGGGAGAGGGGCAGGCTAAAACACAACACGCACATGCAGGTAAAATCATTTCCAGAAAAAAGTGCAATATTTTACTCGGAAGTCAATGAAACTTTAAGCTGTTAGTCAGGAAATACAAACACAGGTATCTGAACTGTCTCATTAAGGAGGAGTTCTTTGGTTATTTCAAGTCAAAATATTCTTTATGCTGCTCTGCACGACAAATCGAAATGAACTGTGCATTGGATACCGGCGGTGGCAGACCAGCTTGTTTCTAAGGTTTGAAACTGGGCAAATCCTCAAGTGGGAGGAGGACACGAACTTCCTCAAGTTCTCTGGGCATTTGCTCTTTTCTGTAGCTAAGCAGACGACAGGACAGACAGGGCCTTGGGGACAGACAGCTGCTGAGGAGCCACAGCTGGGATGGTTTTAAAGGAAACTCATGCACGATGCCCAGGGGGTTCTTAAAGCAACACTTCTGAGCTCACACACAGGCTAGACAACCCTCGAAATGACAGCAAGGAAAATGTATCCCCACCCCCCACCTAGGAAGGACCTCAAGATAGTTGTAAAAACAGTGATGGACAGGAAAGGAATCTTTGTAAATAGTTTTCTGTTTGTGGCTTTCCTGAGACTCAGAAGCCACTGCCTGAGTGGGGGCCGCGGTGCCCTGGCCCCGAGTATGTGCCAAATGGTTTTGTAGAATCCAATGTGAACAGTGTGCAGCCCTACTCTTCCACTAGGATGCTCTCTACTGCCAAGCTGGCCACGAGCCAGCACAGTGGCCAGGCATGACAGCTACACTTACACAGAACTGGGGAGATAGTCTACTCAAGGACAGTTAAGAGCTGAGGATGCCTGGCCTGGAGGCCATGGGCCGTGATCAAGGGAGGCTGGCAGGCACCCCTCTGTGCCAGGGGGAGTGGTCCAGTCTGACTGTGCACTAGCAGTAGGAAGGGGTCAGCCCAACTCAGAATGAAAGCCTAGGCAATGACATTTTTGTCTGATTACAGGTTTATTGCCTTCAAGTACAAATGGTGCC
This sequence comes from Arvicanthis niloticus, assembly GCF_011762505.2. Taxonomy (NCBI): domain Eukaryota; kingdom Metazoa; phylum Chordata; class Mammalia; order Rodentia; family Muridae; genus Arvicanthis; species Arvicanthis niloticus. The sequence goes on along the minus strand of NC_047674.1, from coordinate 55,455,403 downwards.
CCCTGCTGTCAGGGACAGAGCAAAGTCGTGTCGCTTAGACAAGTCTGGAATCGCTTTGGTAAGTGACTTGGAACAAATACATTCACTGTTTAGATGGGAGCATTGTTGCAAACTTGAATCTGGACACATTTGTGTTGGCTTTCAAAGCAGTTGAAATTGTATCTGCTATCTCTATGTGTTAGAAAAACCCTATCTCTCCGTAGCTAACATCTAGGCAAACCTCAGTCCAGCAAGTCAGAGTGAGAGAGGTTTCACAGTACGTTCAAGTGGTGCAAAATAAGTTCAGAACTCTACTGGCCATGGACCATGTTGAAAACAGAGAGAGAGAGAGAGAGAGAGAGAGAGAGAGAGAGAGAGAGAGAGAGAGATATGTTAATTCTTCTGATTTAAGAGAGAGAACTTTCTGGCAGGTCAGAACAGAATAAAATAATTCTTCATGGGAAAACATGGCCTAAAGTCCCAGAATGAACGGGATAACCTGCTACCTACCTACCTACACACACACACACACACACACACACACACACACACACACACACTCACAGCAAGTTTGGAGATAAAAGGCAACCAGGGTGGCTGACATCTGAAAGCAAAGCAACACGAAGGTGAGGCTCCTCCGGAGGGAACGGCCTCACGAGAACATAGCCCAGATGAGACACCTCTTAAAGATAGTTGTGCCAATTTTTTATTCCCCCCAACCCCCAACAAAAACAATGTAAAAGAAGGTAAAAGAGAAAGAACTGGATTTTCCCCTCCCTTAACCTGAAGAAAAGGACCACTTTTTAAACAGGTAGTTTAAAAGGGTTTTCAAAGGAGCAGGAAGTCCAGTTTCTGCGGACGACGGAGGTGGAGGCCGTGGCGTCTGTGTCTCTAGGTGATTAACGGGGTTTAGAGTTCTGTATCACCCTGAAGCAAAACTGAATCTTGGTCATCCAGGAGAAGATCTGTGCCTACCACCTCGGCCTCGTCCATGACGCCTAGCCGCTGGACCACATCATCATCCAGAATGTCCACGTCCTTGACTGGTTTCATCAGACTCAGTTGGTCCAGGGGCAGCAGCTCAGGTGCCCCCACCGGCCCCGTAGTCCTCTCGATGGTGGCTGCCATTTCTGCTGCAAAGGCTGCCTTCTGAGCCTTCTGCCTCTGCTGCTCCTCTTGCTGCCGGTGGGTTTTCATGTGCGCATTCCGGCTTTTGATCTTAAAGAAGACCCTGAAAAGGAGGGAGAGAGCAGTCTGTGAGACCTATGGGCTGACCTTAGTGCCTAGAGATACAGATGCCCGTTTCCCCGCAGTTTCCTGTAGCACACAGGTCTGGTTTGCGGTAGCTTTTTCTTGCTGTGACCAGTCGTCTCTCCAAGCATTATGAGGAAGAGGGATGGGGACAGGAAACTTCGGATGGTGTGTCCTGTTTCCTTTCTGTGCTAATGGAGATGGTCTAGCCTCTCCTTTGGCCTCCTCCCATTCCCACCCCTAACCACACCCTCTGGACTGGAAAACCCCCGAACTCTGCTGATGACAGTCTCACTATAAAACAGCTCAACTCTGTCCCTGGCTTCAGGCCTTCTTCCAGTCAAAGGTCTAGAAGGTTCTTCCTGCACATACTTGGCATACCCCTTTCCCCACTCCACCTTTTCCTCTCTACCACTTCTTTTTGCTCTACCCCCTGGATACCATAATTACCATCTCATACTGGTTTCTTTAGAATGAGAGCTTCTGTCTGGACATGTGGAGAATGAACAGGATTTGAGCAGCTAACAGAGGCTGTCTGTGAACTCGTTCAATGTTGTTCCTACTTGGGAACCTCAGAAAACCTTTCTAGTGTTTATAAAGTCTTACTTGGACTTTGCTAGGACATGATCTGGGGAGGGGCAGGTGAGAGGCTTCAGTTTGCACCCCCAGGAGCCACATAAAGATGGAAGGAGAGAACTGAGTCTACAAAGCTGTCCCTGGCCTCCCCCACATGTGTCCTGCCATGTGTGTGGGCATACACGCACACTAATTACAAATAAAGCCAAAAAGAAAGAAAAGATCTCAAGTAACAACAAAAATCCCCCCGCTCACTGTGTGCTTTTTGAAAAGCAGTTGGAAACATGAACTATGAGGTGAGCGCTCTCTTGTCCATACCAATCAGATGCTATACATTGGCACACAGTGAGACTTCCTGCAGACGGGACTCAAGGCTAAGCATGAGGCTCATGGCTTTACACCCACTTTACACACATGGCTGAACATACTTTTATACTTTTTTCCCCATTCCTTCCATCCATCTGTCCATCCATCCGTCCATCCATCCATCCATCCATCCATTCATCTATCTGTTAGGGGTTGGTCTGGTATTCAAATGCTAAATACTGGCCCTCAAGATCTGGTTGGAGTCCAGACGAGCACATTCTCATGTTGTGTAAATAAAAGTGCTAACAGACAATTACTGGTAGGTGGTATAGAAGAGAGGTGTTTGGTTACCAGGCTAGGGTTGCAGTGGACAGAGAAGGAGAGAGGGGACAGAGAGAGAAGGTGGTTGCCAGGAGACCAGATGGCTTGGAGCACCTGGCCAGGAGAAGTGCACCCTGAGGACAGGTTGAGGGAGCAGAAGCAGCCTGGGTGAGACTCAAAACAGCAAGTAACAAGGGGCATGTGGCTTGGATATAGGCAAAAATAGCATAGAATCTGCCCAATCTAGGCTTACAGCATGTAAATAAAACATCAGGGGCTTGTATCTTTTATATGGACAAGCTAGAATAAATAATTCATTTACATCTGTCTGTCCATCCATCCATTCATCCATCCATCATCTGAGACAGGCTCTTGCAAAATAGCCCAGGCTGCCTTTGAACTTGTGATCCTACAGACCTCATGGAGTGTATACACCCATGAAAGGCCTTCTCAGGCAAACTCCACAGGCTGAGGACCCCTAATCTTAAAATCCAAAATTTGGTGAACAGGCACTTGACATGGCAGATGAAAAGTTCTACACTGTGAAACTTTGTTTCATTCAAAAAATGGCTGAAAGCCACTCAGCACTGATACAAGGGTGCACACCTGTGTCTCCAGCACATGGGGGCCGATGGGAGTTAGTTTGAGGCCAAGCAAACAAAATGTCAGAGGTCGAGAGAGAGAAGCCAGTGTGAATCAGTCAGGAGAGGAGTTTGAGCTAAGCTGACCACCCAGCTAGAGTTTGAAAGTACAATAAAGGGTGAGCTTATTCAGCAGTAAGTCCAGAGGCATAGATAAAATTGTACAGGCTAGAAGCTTCCAGGACTAGGCTTAGGTTGGCAGATGGAAGCAGTAAGCCTTGGAGACAGTTATATCAGGCAAATACAAGTTGCCTTTACACATCATTCCAGCCTGACATATTCTGTAAGGACATGGAAACCGAAGTCCCCACTGGGCTCACTTACAGAACTAAGAGAGTCACCTGGAAGGTGTCACTCCAGGTACCATTCCTTATATGCTTGAGGCACTAGAGACTATAGAGAGAAACTAATGAGGCCCTCCCAGCTATTGGGGTGCGACAATGCTGGGGTTAGGCAGACTCACTGAGAAGGAAGCTGTGAAGGATCCGAGTATTTTACCACTAGTTAGGCTCTTTGCAATGTAGCTAATCAAAGATGAAGCAGAAAGCTGGAGTAGCGCGGAGAGGCCGGGCACCGCATCTGAACATAGCAAGGTTTAAATCTCAGCTTTGTTTTCCTGGCAGTGTGACTTGGGAAAAGTCATTTTATCTGACTTTAAGATCTTTCCTTGTAAACCAAGTGTGAAGGCACCTTGCATTGGATGGAGCTTTTCCCTGTGAAGATTAAGTGAATTCACATACATGAAATATGTGGTGGGATAAAAGCCCGCTGTGCTAGCTACTGTTCCTCTTACCTACTTTTAGCTTCCTACCTTAGGTGCTGTTTTAGGTTATATCTAAAGGGACAGGGACAAAAAGCAGGTTTTATCCCATGCCTGGGCTTTAATCAACAGGATGTGCCAGCTTGCATCATTACGATACAAAGGATAGAATACCTCATTTTAATGTGATGTGGTGTTACAGAATGTGGTAATTGATTAGTGATGCCTGCTGTGGGCAGAAGCATGATTAGAGGGTGTGAGAAGATCTATCTGCACCCTCTGGGAGTCTTGAGAGTCAGCTAAAAAAACAGCCCCCACAGAACCATCATTCACTTTGACCTTGGGTTTGGTCCCTGGTTCAAGTGTACCTACTTGCCACACTCCTTGCAGGGGAAGATGGTGGTGGGGTCTGTCTCTCCACTGGTGGTACTGTGAGATGGTGAACTCTTCACTGAGCAGTACCCACTCTGGGTGCCACCTGGCTTCTGCTTCCCAGAGGGGACAGCACCTCGGGTCTTAGCCACCTGGTTGGTGCCGCCATGGATGCGGGCGTGGCCGTTCAGTGCCTGTCGGGAGCTGAACACCTGAGGAAGAAAGGGAGCGACATGACATCTACAGTCCTGAAAAGGAAATTAGGGTTGTTAGTTACTTGGTGGCAAAACATGGGATACACGAAACAGCACAGGGCTCACACAAGCAAGCACTGGGCGTGTGCCACAGAAAGCAAAGCGCAGATACCCCAACCACGAACTCTGCCATAAAACTTCCTTCACGGGTTTAACCAGAGCACAAGGCCCTGTGGCTTAGTATCAAGGACAAAGCTCTTGTCTCAAAGCCAGGAGACCCAGCATCTGCTTTAACTTGAAACTCTGTTACAAATATCAGAGGCCATTAAACCACTCTATTCTCAAATACTTCTTCCCCCAACTCCTCATCCCCCATGAGCAAAATGAGAGGAGTCAGAGTGCCCTCAGTAACTCATTGTTTTACATCTTGTTGCTTCTGTAATGCAAGGGACAGAACTTGGGTCTCAAGCTTGTTAGATGAATGTTCTCGCTCTGAACTACACCTGCAATCCAAGTGTACCACAGAAGCCAAAAAGGCTAGGCTTTCTTGTAGTTTGGGGGACAGGGTGTCACTCTGAAGGCCTGGCTGGCCTGGAACTTATTATGTAGACAGACGATGCTCCTGCCTGTCTCCCGAGTGCTAGAATTACAAGTCTGTGTCACTAGGCCTGGCTGGGAATACGCAGATCAATGACCTCGTTGAGTTAGGAGTCTAATCTGCAGTCCAGGCTGTCCCTCACCTCACAGCAGAGCCGAATTCTTTATCCTCCTGCCTTCCTCCCCCAAGTGCTGGGAGTACAGGTGTCTGCCACATGCCTGGTTTCAATGTTTTCAAACATTGCCACAGAGCTGGCCTTCTTGGCCTCAGCACTCAGATATATGGGGCTGGACAGGTGGTGACTGTCCTGTGCACGGCAGGTGTTGAGAGGCCTCTGTGGCCTCTACCCATCAGATGCCCCTCCACCTTCCCAGTCCTAGCAAAAATGTTCTTGCAGGACCAAACTATCCTCTGTCCAGAGCCACCGAAGTACTGGGCTATGGTTCACAGCCCCCAAACCAGCAGCCTTTGTTCCGTCTCAGTGGCTTTTAGGTGGCCTCTCTTGGTTCAGCTCATGGGTCTTTTTTATTATATTACAAAAAAATCTATTTCTGATTTACTGAACTCAGGCTTCATTGCTAGGCATGGAATAAACCATCAATCACACTTTCTTTGATGAGATTTTTTTTAAGTCATTAAGAATGTCTCTCTTGCTGAGCATGTCTGATTGGGCAAAGTAAGAGATGATCTCCGCACCCAGCAAAACCAAACAAAACCCAAACCAACCCCCCCTCAATTAAAAAACCAAACATTTATTGTACCCTAAAAAATAAATTGAAAAAGTACCCAGTTTCTGAACAAATTCACCAAGAAACATTGTCATATAAAGTCACATTTTAGTCTGCAGGAAGCCATTTGAGCAAAATAGCAGTGCCAAGGTGCAGAGGCCAGGCCATCAGAGACCCAGTATGCCAGCCATTTCTCGTGCTCTCACAAAGGGAACGGAACGTGTGCACACGTCTATTTTCTGTTCATTTCTGTTTTTGACACAGGGTTTCATGGTATAGCCCTGGTTGTCCTCAAATTTAAACTTGCCTCTGCCTCCCAAGTGCTGGGATTAAAGACGTGAGCTACCACTGCCTGGTTTACTTCTATTTTTTTTTAAAGTCTTTTCATTTTTCTTAAAACATTTTATAAAATATTTTACTCATTTCTTTCTTTTGAGACAGGGTCTCACTATGTAGTCCTGGCTGGTCTTGAACTAGAGAAGCCTGCTTCTGCCTCCAGAGGGCTGGGACTAAAGGGGTGTGCCACTTGCCCAGCCCAGGATATAAACACTTCCTTTAAATGGCAGATCAATGACAGCGTTACTATGCTCTGTATTAGACAGGCAAAGATGAGCTGGAAGGCGGCAGAGCTTCCTGGGAAGACGGTAACACCTCTAGAACGTGTCTATGCCTGTGTGTTAGGCTTTAAGAAACCCATTTTGGGGAAATCTCAGCCTTGCAGACCAGTGGGAACAGGCAGGACACACAGAAGCCAAGCTACACAGCCCCTAGGATGTGGAGCCTTAGAGGACACTGGCCCACACTCTGACAGGCTCTTCTGTGCTCAGGAGGAGGTGGAGGGTTCTCCAGCCTCTCACTCATCCTGGTCACATTAGTAAGTTGCTTAGTAAAGTTGTGTCCCCTCAGACTGCAGAGTCAAACGTTAGTTGCTTGGAAACAACTTGCTCAGATGTCACTACTGTGACATTTGAATTAGAAGTAGTAACACTTTATGAAAAGCTAAACCATGCAGAGAGATCAAACCAGAGGCGGTTCAGGCAAGTCACTGTGTCATAAAAGGAAAACCCTGGTGGAATCTTCTAGTGAATTTAGATGCATGTTGACAAGGTATAATCTGCCCTTTGGTGCCACACAGTCCGAGGACCTGCAGAGTACCAGGAGACAGTATAAGTAGACAAGTGGAGGCCTGCTCTCATGCAGAGCTGTCAAGAGCTGTCAATCATACACTTCCTGAAGAAAGGAGCTTTTTTTGGGGGGGGGGGGGCTGGAGGCAGAGTCTCACTATATACCTCGGGCTGGCCTCAAGGTCTCAATTCCCCTGGCACAGCCTCCAGAGTGCTGGGAATGACAAGCCTGTGCCGCCACACTTGGCTTTAGGGCCTCCTAAATTCCCGCACGCAGCACCACGCTTGGCAGAGAACATACAGTCACTCTCTCTTGGCCAACGACTGAGAAAGTGGCAGCTACGTGGCAGGCCTCTGCCAGATGTCCATTGCTCTTAGAACTAGGCACAGCTGCATGACCCTCACGTCTCCCAGAGCCGGGGATAACACAGATACTTACAGCCCCACAGTTGGGCATTTCACAAATGAAGGAGCCTGATGGTTGCTGGCCAACAGCCTGCATGGGTGGTCCCTCAGTGGGAGCCAGGGCAGGGGCGGGTGGTGGCTCTGGTGACTTGGGCACTTCACTCTCCTCTTCCTTTATGGATTTCCTATCTTCTTCTGGGTCCTCTTCTTCCTCCTCAGCCTCTTCTTCCTCTTCGCTGGTCTGTTGTTAATAAAATTGAGAGGGTGATATCAAAAGGCAACTTCGTGGTGGACAGAAACTACAAGCCAGGAGGTCATGGGACATTGGGGCTGTTACTCCTCCTATGGTAGGTGACATAGTGTGCAGGGGCTGGTCTCAGGACACTTTGGGATCTTGAAGTCAAGAACTCTTCCTATTGCACTTGGGTTCCCCCATGATCCCTTACAGAAAAACTTGCTAAGGCAGAGGGGAAAGGTGTGGCGAGCCTCTGCCTGGGAGGGTGGGGGAGAGGAGAAGAGCAGTGGGTAAAGCTCTTCCTACACAAGCATGAGGACCTGAAGTCCCAGTCCCTTGTCCCCAGATAAAAGCCAGCTGTGTGTGTGGTGCCTTTAGTGCTGGGAGGTTGGAACAATAGGGTCCCTACAGGTTGTGGGCTAACCAACCTAGTCAAGAAGTTAAGCTCCAGTCTCACTGAAGAGACCCAGCCTCAAAAAAATAAGGTAGAGGGGCTGGAGCCATGCATCATCTGTTAAGAGCCCTGGCTGCTCTTTCAGAGGACCTAAATTTGGTTCCCAGCACCCAAGTCTAGGTTACAATCACCAGTAACTCCAGCTCCAGGGGAGCTGATGCCCTCTTCTGGTTTTCTTGGATACTGCACATACATGGCACACATTTATGGAGACACACATACACATAAATAAAAAATAAAGGCTGGAGAGATGGCTCAGCAGTTAAGAGTAAATACTGTTCTTCAGATGGCTAGTGCTCAGTTCTCAGCACCCTTATTAGGCAGCTCTCAATCAAGCTCAGGCTAGTTTGAGAGTGTATGATGTCCTCTTGTGGCCTCTACAGGTACCTGCATGAATGTGGTGCACACATACAATATACATTCAGACCCACAACACATATAGACAAAACAATAAATCTTGAAAAAAAAAAAAACAAACTTCAGGTGGGGGTGGAGTCTAGAGAGATGGCTCAACAGTTAAGAGTGTTTGCTGTCCTTGCAGAGGCCCCAGGATCACTTCTCAGCATCCACATGGTGGCCCATAACCACTCCAGTTCCAAGAGATCTGAATTCTATGGCACAAGGCATGACTAAGATGCACACCTATACACGCAGGCAAGACACTCATCAGCATAAAATAAGACTTCAAATAGCAAGTTATTGAGCAGGGTGGTGTGGGGGGCTGGGAAAGAAGTCAGGGAATAATTTGACTTAAAATTAATTAATTAATTATTTATTTGTATGGTTTCTAGTCTGTATGAATTTATGTGTACTATGTGCAAGCCAGGGCTCAAGTAGGCCAGAGGGCATCGGATTCCCTGGAGTTGGAGTTAGAGATAGTTATGGGTTGCTTAATGTGGGTACTGGGTACCAAATCTGGGTCTTCAGCAAGAGCAGTAAGTGCTCTTAACTGATGAGCCGTCTCTCCATCTTTTTTTGTTCTGTGCAGCTCAGCCTGGCTGTGAACTTGCTTTGTAGGCAAAGCCACACTTGACTCTCAAGCTCCTGCTCTCATCTCTCCAGCGCTGGGCTTAGAAGCATAGCCTCCCACACCTAGCGTGCTTTCCTGCAACCTCTTTTTGCTTCCCAGACAAGGTCTCACCATGTATCCCAGACTGGCTTTCAAGTCAAAGCCCTCCTGCCTCTATCTATCTATCTATCTATCTATCTATCTATCTATCTATCTATCTATCTATCTATCTATCTATCATCTATCTATCATCTATCTTATATAAAGTACTCTGTCTTCATGCATAGTAGAAAAAAGGAATCATATCCCATCACAGAAGGTTGTGAGCCACCATGTGACTGTTGAGAGTTGAACTCAGGCCCTCTGGAAGAGCAGCCAGTGCTCTTAACTGCTGAGCCATCTCTCCAGCCCCCTGCCACAGCTTAAGTGATAGATTACAGAGCTGCATCACTAGGCTTGGCTAAACACAGGAATTTAAGAAACTCTCCTCTCTTTCCTGCTCAAGCAACTACTCAACTCCTCTCAGTGCTTCTGGGGTAGAGCGAGGGCGGCTGACTCCTTCATGCCCAGAAGTGGCTGAGGACCAGGAGTCAAGAATTCTTTGATACAGTACTTTCATTTTAGCTAGATTTTTTTTTTGTTTTTTTTGTTTTTTTTTTGCCATTCAAGGAGTCATGCATATTTATACCACTGAACACCCTGTAAACAGTCTTCCCATTTTCCAGATGAGGAAACAGAAGGTATGCCCAGTTATCTTTCCCTGACAGGCTGGTTGCCTCTGCCGGCCCTTCCCGTACACGTATTGCTCACAGCAGGCAAGCTCCAGGTTGTTGTCTTGCCACCCGCTCAGCTCCAGGTGAGCCTTTGATTCTTAGAATCCAGAAGTAGGAATTTCCAAGGAGAATAAAGATTTCTGACAATAGTGATACCCTGAATCCACAGACGGAGGTTGCCTCTCTTTTTTGTCTAAAAAAGTAAAAATAAAATACCATTGTATTTTATTTCTACTTTTTTAGACAAAGACTCATCACTATATAATCCAGGCTGGCCTAGAACTATCTGTAGACTGGGCTGGCTGTGAAATCACAGAGATTCACCTGTCTCTCCCTCCCAAGTAGTGAAATTAACGGTATGTGATACCACACCTGGCTTTTTAAAAAGATTTATTTATTTTATGTATACAAGTATACTTACTGTAGCTGTCTTGAGACACACCAGAAGAGGGCATCAGATCCCATCACCGTGTGGTTGCTGGGAATTGAACTCAGGACCTCTGGCAGAGCAGTCAGTGCTCTTAACTGCTGAGCCATCTCTGCAGCCCCACTCCTGGCTTTTATTTTCATTTTTAGATTATGTGGATGTCTTTGTCTATGGGTATGGGTAAGTAAGTACCCTCAGAAGCCAGACGCATCAGATCCCCTGGAGCTGGAGTTACAGGCTGTTGTCAGCCACCCAATACAGGTGCTGGGAATCAAACCGAGGTCCCTCTGGAACAGCAGCAAGTGCTCCAACCACTGAGCCATGTCTACAGCCTCTCCTGCCCCATCCCTTAGGACAAAGTTTCAAACCATAGTCCAGAACTCACTATGTATTCCAAGCTGGACTGTAACTCATGGCAACTCTGTATTTCCACCTCTTGAGAGCTGGGATTACAACCATGTAATACCACACCACAGTGGCCACTCTATAGCTTTGACTTAGGGGTGAGTTGTGGGAGAATTACAGAGGCAATACCAGCCAATAGAAGATACTTAACACTTTCCCCTCTTCAGTGCTGTTCACAGGCAATGTGATGTAACACACAGGCATTGTGTCTGTGTAGATGCAGAGTCAAGAGCTGGCGTTAGCAAGCTAAGAAATGGCCAGTTTCCAGCCAGCTAATTAAGATCAATTAGTAATGATTACATAGTCAGTGCGAACTGCACAGGCCCAACACCTATTGTGGAGTAGTTTCTGGAAAAAGGCCCCTTGTTAGTACAGAACACACAGGTTGGCTTTACATAGGTGACCTTCTTCCTGTTACCCATCCCCTTTCAAATCCAGAGTCTCAGGGAAAAGAGCATGCCATCTTTAAAAGACCTGGAACTTTGTAGTCTCAAGTAATAAACAGACATGGCCTCCACTTGGGCATTTATAAGACATGCTACACAACAAAGCGTTATAACAATGGCACTTGTTCCACGGTACTCATTATAATTACAGTTTTCTCACAATGCCATCTCTATTGGCTTAAGACCTCTGAAGACATACTTCATATTTGTAGCCACAAAATTATAGATTAAATTCTACTGCATGGCGCCACTATGCACATCTCACGACTTCAGATGGGTTTTTATTTCAGTTGGCAATCTGTACAAGTTCCTAACATATTTATCTTCAAGGTGAAGTGACTCAGAGATACAAAGATAGGGGATCAAACCCCAACATGCAGCACTCTGTATTTACATGTTGGCTATTTTATGATGCACTGCAGATGGAAACATTTAGAACAACTTCAGATGGGAACCGGGCAAACACAGGGCAGGCAGGAAGAGGTACATACACACATACACATGCATACACATGTGAGTGAGCATGCGTGCACACGCACAATTATATATGTATATTATTATTATGTCTATATTATATATAGATGTAATTGTGCGTATGTATGTGTGAGTGTATGCCACCTGCATGCCCTGCCTGCAGAAGCCAGAAGAGGGTGTCAGAGCTACAGGCAATTGTGAGCAACCCCGTGTGGGTGCTGGGAATCAAACCCAGCTCCTCTGGAAGAGCAGCAAGTGCTCTCAGCCACTAAGCCATCTCTCCAGCCTAAGAAACAAAACTGAACCCAGTGCCTGAACCTCAACTGTCCACACCACAAACCCCTTGCAGAGGACAGTCTTTTGTATCTATGCTGCAACAAACAGGGAAATTGGAACACAGACGTCCAACCCAAAGCTGCCAAAGATACACATCCAAGTGCCAGGGTTGCTCTTGATAGCGATGAGGAAAAGGTATTAAATGTGTGGTATTCATTGGGCACCTCTCCGCTCTTTTGTAAAGAAATCGTAAAGTCAGTCAGGTAGGGTCATTTTCCTAAGCTCACAGAGCTGACCAAGAAACTGAACTGAGGGGTTGGGGAGTTGGCCCCATTGGTAAAGTGCTTGCTTTGCAAAATGAGGATCTGAATTCAAGTCTCAGAAACCACTAAAAAGTCTGGCATGGAGGCATATGTCTGTGAAGGCTTCATCCCAGAGCCGTGAAGGTGGTGACAGGCAGTTCCCCGGGGACCTCTGGATAGCCAAGCCTAGCTAGTTAGCATTGGATCCAACGAGAGAGGGATAGAGGTAGCTCAGGCTGGACCTCACACTATCTTGCTGAGCAAGTGAGCGCACTACACCCATCCCTGACCATCTGCAGAACCTAGGTCTTCAGCTGTCCCTCAGCAAGCCCCTTGTACTTCCTCTGGGAAAAATGGTCACTTGTCTTTTTTTTTTTTTTTTTTAAATTACGTGTGTGTGTGTGTGTGTGTGTGTGTGTGTGTGTATACCCACACACATACCACATGTCGAGGTTAGAGGACACCTTTTAGGAGTGGATTCTCTTCTCCCATCTTGTGGCCCCAGTGACTGAACTCAGATCAGCAGGTTTGGCAGCAAGCACCTTTACCTGCTGAATCAACTTGCTGGCCCCTCACCTGTTCCAAGACTGAGGGTCAGGACCATGTGCTAGGGTTGGGCCTGCTGCACCTTTCCCTGTCCTTCCAGGCTTCAGTTTCTACTTGGCAGTTGGCGCTCAGACTGTTGACTATACTCAGAGAACTTAAGAGGAAGCCAGAGCTATGACTCGGGCTTAACAAAGTCTGTTTTAATGGGCCTGAGTCATCTTTGTACATAAGCCTTTTGCTTTCCCTGAACATACAAGGGACAAGGGTGTGGATGCTATAACCCACCCTAATGCTGGCTCACCATCAATGAGCCGGTGGGTGTGGCACCTTCTCCACTTTTTTCTCCTCTGAGGCAGCACCCTGGCCCGGCCATTCCTCTACTGACCACACTGGCCAAGATGGTGCTTCTACCTTGTATGGAGATGCCTGCCTAACAACACTCCTCTGCACAGCACCTCTGTGCTCCATCCCTCTCCCTCCAGCGTTCACACAGGGACGCTACTATGAACCAGTGATCCCTAGGTCAGAAAAAAGCTTATCCATTCAACAAATATTTCCTGAGTGTCATTTACGTACTCCCATTCCCCTGGGCACTGTCCCTAGGCCCTTGTTACACCAGAACCTGAGAAACATCTCTCTCTTAGCAGACCATTTCATCTGACATTCCCTTCATGTGCATGTGTGCACATCTGTACGCATGTGTGTGGAGGCCTGAGGTTGCCGTGTGGCATCTTCCTCTAGCACTCCCCACTTTATTCATGGAGGCAGGGTCTCTCAGTTGATCCCAGAGCTCAGACATGACTAGTTGAGCTAGTCAGCTTGCTCCAGGATCTCCTATCTCTGAGCCTTCTAAACACTACAATCCTGGCTATATAGCTGTGTTCACATGATATACACATGGGTTCTGGGGATCCAAGCCCTGGCCCCATGCTCTCAGAGAAAGCAATCTATCTAAACACTTAGCCACCCCCACCCCCACCCCTAAGTCCTGAGATCTCATTTTGTCTTTTCCTGAAACACAGCGCTGTCATGGTTCAGAACCTTCCAGAAAAAAAAGGACTTTTCCAATCACTGAAACCATCAGTCACACTTTACTGTTCAGCAGGGAGTGAGGTCCTAAACCCTGGGGCAGCATTTCCTGTGATTCCTTCCTTCCTGTCTATTCTATTCACATGGACAGCATGGCTCAGGGACCCCAGGCAAGCCTCCTGCCTGGGCCGCAGCTGTGAGGCTGGGTATCCTCTGACTCTCGTCTCATTCTATTTTCAAATACTTTTGGAATTCACAGTCAAGTTTCCATTGTATGTGGAATTCCATATATATTCAAATTAGAATATATTCTGTGAGTGGTGAGGTCAGAGCAGACACCATATAGCATCTTGACTATTGACATCCATATATACTGTTGTTTAAAAATTAAGAAAAGGCATGGATGTTTTGCCTGTATGTATGTATGTATGTATGTGCACCATAGTTTGTGCCTGATGCGTGAGGTGGCCAGAAGAGGGCGCTAGATCAACTGGGACTGGAGATACAGATAGCTGTGAGCCACCACGGGGGTTGTGGGAATCAAACCCACATCCTCTGCAAGAGCAGACAAGTGCTCTTAGCCACAAAACAGTCTTTCAGCTCATGTATTGATGTGCATACTGTGGGGATTAAATACTTGAAGTTGACAGAACCACAGTAGACTTGACTGTTTTCCCTTCCTTTAATATTTTATATTTTTAGTTTTAAAAGATTTACACATTTACTTACTTGCTTACTTTATTTATTTAGGTTTTGTTGAGACAGGGCTTCTGTGTGTAGCCCTGGCTAACATTGCTCTATAGACCAAGCTGGCCTCAAACTCCCCAGTGCTGGGATTCAACAGTGTGTGGTGTGTGCCACCACTGCCTGGCTGCAGATGTGTTCACACTGTGCAAGCAGCTGTGGTGGAAATGTAGGCAAGGGCATTGATTCCCTGGGGTTGGAGCTGACATTTGGATGTTGGAAACCAAACTCAGCTTTTCTGGAAAAGCAGGATATACTCTAAATACTGAGCCATCTCTGTAGCCCCAGGCCTTTACTTTTACTTTATATTTGTTTAGTTTTTTTTTTAAAAAATAAATTTTCATGTAGCCCAGGCTAGCCATGAATTATGTAACCAAAAATGACCTAGACCTTTGGACCTTCCTCGTCACCAGCTTCTGAGAGCTGGGATGACCAGCGAGTGCCACCACACCCAGTATTACACAGTGCTGGGATTCGAACCCAGGGCTCTGTGTATGCTAGGCAGGCACAGCTCCCATCTTAGGTCTCAGGTCTAGAGCATGAAGATGACTCTGGACTTTGTGCTGATAAGGAAGATCAACGCCAGGAGAGGATGGGGATGCAAGGACTGGAATCATCCCCACCCACGCAGCAGCTCCTCAGTGATAACACTTCCTGGTAACACTACCTACAGGTCAAAGTGCCTCTTGGTCACGCTTTAGAGGGAATGCCACACAATCCCAGATCTCCTCCATCTTTCTGAGATAGGTTATTGTGGGAGGCGTGGAGGTCCTTGTCCTCCCAGATAAACGGGGGTAAACACAGAGGAAGGGGTCTATAATCTGTTATCTACCATGAAGGCTGGGAGCAGACGTGGTTAATAGTTTGGTGACCTCTGTGCTATCTGTGTGGCAATGACCGCACCAGACTGCCCCCCGCCCCCCCGACCCAGCATCCTCATCACGAGCTTGCAAATCTACAGAACCCGCTTTATGGAAGACGTCACATGTGCTTTACAAAGAGCTTCTATGCAGTCATGTCTTAAGCTTTACTGTGCTCACGGGACTGAGTTAATTATCACCAGGAAAAATTTTTACCAAATTGTGCTGTGTTTAAATATCCCACCAAACCAAACCAAACCAAACCAAACCAAACCAAACCAAACCAAACCAAACCAAACCAACTTCGGCCAGACCTCTGAAATTTAAAGCATTATCTACTGGGTTGTGTAGAACCACGCTACCTTCTCGCCTCCTGCAGATTGTTACTCTGCTGACCATGGTGGTCACAGAGACCCCCACGTGTTATGTTTTCAAGCCAATGACATCTGTGTCATGGAAGTCTCAGGAAAGGATATTAGAGCAGGAAAGAACACATTCTTATGAGTCAACCAAGTCAACAATGGGGTAGACCACCCTGCTTTCACTCGGGCTCCCACCTACCTACAAGCACAAAGCCATTACAACTTTTACTAAAGGAAGGGTTTAGCCTGAACCCGGGAATGCCTTCCTTCTGCCTACAGGAGGGAGTCAAGTCCTAAGTTTCTCAAGTGCTCAGGGAAGTCTGTCACCTTTCCTAACCGCTTACTAGCCCGGGGTAGAGCGCGGCAGGGCAGAGGGGTAGGAGGTGCTGAGTGACACTGCCCACTCACCATGCAGTCGTCAATGACCTCTGCCAGGCGTGTCCGGTGCTTCCGCCCCAGCCGCATGATCTTCTTCCAGGTGTAGTAGTATTCCACGCACTGAGCCACCGTCTTGGACTTCACCTGCCAAGAAAGTGCGCCCACCATTAGCTCCAGCACCCAATGGCAGGCAGACTTTGGAATCTTTAACCATGTAGATCTTGGGGATTGAACTCAGATCACTGGGCTTGGCAGCAAGTTCCTTTACCCGCCGAGCCATCTAACAGTCCCCCTACCATTCATTTATCTTAGGTCTCATTCCAGAGATTCTTTATTTAGGCATCAACAAGAGTATTATGTTCTTCCCTTTGATTTTTTTTTTCTCATGAGAGGTAGCAAACACACCATAAACACTGTTTTATGACGTGATAACCTTTACCCAGCTTGGAGTTTTGTAAGTCAAAACAGATGCTCTACCATTTAAAGTGCCAGAGTGTCAGCTCTTTGTATGGCTGACTCTCAAAATCTACTTATAATCTCGGTGTGACGCACACCAGCGATCCCAGAACTTGTAAATGCAGGCAAGGGATCAGAAGGTGAAGTTCAGACTCAGCTGTACAGCCAGTTCCAGGGTAGCCTGGGCCATGTGAGACCCTGTCTCAAAACCAACCCAAACCAACTCATGAATGAGACCTCAGCAAAAGGTGTGTGTGTGTGTGTGTGTGTGTGTGTGTGTGTGTGTGTTGTAAGACAGAGGTATGAGCACTGTAGGTGTGAGAGCTTCCCTAATGTGGGGTACAAGCTCTGCCCTGTGATGCCCCAAAGAGGTGAAAGTATCTTTTAACCAAGATGCTTCAGCTCAGGTGTGATGGCAGTGTGTGTCTGTAGGAGGACCAGAAATCGTCCTTGATGTCCTGAGTAGGGGGCCATCCTGGGATACCTGAGCTGGCTCAGAGGATAAAGGTGTATGTGGCCAGGCCTGAGTTTGATTCTTGAGACCCACATGGTGGAATGTGAGAACCCACTCTTATAAGTTATCCTCTGATCTCAACTCCCCCATAAATACTGAAACTAAAACACCACCTCTGTGTGGGACAAGAAGGGTCAGGTTTGGATTTAGAAATGGCCCAACCTTTCCTGGCTGCAGTCTCTCACTTGAAGAATCTTAGCTGCTCAAAACCCTCGGCACATTCCGGGTCTTAGGTCTTTGGATTAGGAAAGGTCAAGCCGCACATATATTTGCGGATGAAGCATTGCTTTGCTTACTTCATAGGCCTCTATGCTCAGGTGGGGTTAAGTCACCCAGATATGGAGATGACAGGGATACAGCCACCTACACAACGAGAAGAGGAGGCTACCACCAGAAGTGTGTTGCCTCCTTTAACATCCACCAGTCATTCAGAATTCCTACACTGGAGTCATCCCTGAGATGTGAGAGACTGCCCCAGAGCCTTGGTTAATACATCGTATTGGCTGATAAATGCCGCACACAGCTGGCCATGGAACTCAGGTGCAGGGGCTGCATGGGGTAAGGTGTAATGTAGACAGAGTGCCATGGTTTTAGTGTGGCTTGTCCCCAGAGGGCTTGTGTTTTGGGAGCTTGGTCCTGAAGGTCTGTGAAACCGCTAAGAAGTCAGGCTTGTCAGGAATGACAGCACAGGACAGGATTTGAATTCCAGTACTTGGGGGAAGTAGAAGCAGATAACTCTCTGTGAGTTCTAGGCCAGCCTGGTCTACACAGGGAGAAGCTGACAAAATGGGGGTGGGGTTCAGTTAAAGGTCATTAGGTTGTGAGGAAGAGCACTACCCTGGGAAGTATTAGGTGTGAGTGTGTGTGTATGTGTGAGTGTGTGTGTGTGTAAGACAGAGGTGTGCTGCTCCATCACGCTCTGCCTTATTTCTTTAAGACATGGTTTCTCACTGGACCTGGAGCTCAAATTGGCAGTCTACATGCCTCGTGGATCCTTCTGTCTCTCCCTCAAAAGTGGAGGCACACGCATAGCCATGCCTAGATTTCTAAGGTGGGTGGGTGCTAAGGACCCGAACTCAAGCCCTCCTACTTGTGCAGTAGGTAGTCATTCCCTCAGAGCTTTCTCCCCATCTTCAAAGAGCACTTGTCCCCAGAGGGAGCCCACCTTGGTGGCTCTGATTCTTTACCTCAGGAAAACATGTCCCTCCCATTTGTGCCGTCTGCCATTAAGTCCTCAGCAGAGGCCAAGCCAAAGGGGCTATCTCCTGAACATTCAGCAGTCAAAATGGTGGCTCCTCCTTGATAAAGCCGTTGAAATACCGTTGAACATTTGAATTTTATCTCTAAACCTCTCTCAGCCAATTAAAGCCCATGGAATGTGTTATCTATTAATGTCTGATTTCCTTATGGGCACCTTATCTCCTCTTTCTGTTTTTCCTTGTAAATCCAGGGTCTCATGAATGCTAGGCAGGCATTCTGCTGCTAAGCTGTACTCCCACCTTCAAGGATCTATCTGTCAGCTGGGCGGTGGTGGCGCACGCCTTTAATCCCAGCACTTGGGAGGCAGAGGCAGGCGGATTTCTGAGTTCGAGGCCAGCCTGGTCTACTGAGTGAGTCCCAGGACAGCCAGGACTACACAGAGAAACCCTTTCTCGAAAAACCAAAAAAAAAAAAAAAAAAAAAAAAAAAAAAAAAAAAACAAAAAAACAAAAAAACAAAACAAACAAAAAAACCCAAACTATCTGTCTGTCTGTCTATCTATCTATCTATCTATCTGCCAATCATGTATGTATATGTATACATGCATGTATCAATCGATCATCTACTAATCATATATGTATCCATTATCTATCTATCTATCTATCTATCTATCTATCTATCTATCATCTATTTTCTACAGAATGTTATATAGTTATCATCCCCCCTCATTTTTGATGGGGGGTAAGGGATTGTTGTTTTTGAGACAGTTTCTCACTATATAGCCCAAGCTGGCCTGGAGCTTGCCATGTAGACCAGGCTGGTCTTGGATCCAACAGGGATCTACCTACCTCTACCTCCAGAATGATGAGATTAAAGGTATGTACCACCATACCTGGCAGATACTATTTTTATCATTGCTGTCATGATGAATGGGTCTGACTCCGGAAATCCTCACAGTAGGTAAGGGGAGACCACATGCCTCCCTCCCCTCTACATGGTCCTAGGAAAACGCTGTCAGAAGCACCACCATTGCCTAGAGAGACATGCTATAAACTATGCAGGCTGGGACTCAGTGTCAGTCCTAGCTGTTTGGAGAGGATTATGCATTTCACACAAGTCTATTAAACAGAAGCCCAGGGGCCAAGGAGGAAGCTCAGCTGGAAAACAGGAGGACCTGAGTTCTATCCCAAGAGTCCACTTAAGAAAGACAAGCAAGGTGGCGCACACTGGTAGCTTAGCAATGGTGCGTGGGAGACAGGAGGATCCCTGGGGCCCACCAGCCAGCAGGCTGAGCCTGCTCAGTGAGCGCCCAAGCAATCAAGAGTCTGTCTCAAATAAAAAGATGGATGGTGGGGGCTGGAGAGGTGGCTTAGTGGTTAAGAGCACTGGCTGCTCTTGCAGAGGACCCAGGTTCAATGCCCAGCACCACATGGTGGCTCACAACCACCTGTGACTCTGTTCCAGGAGACTGGATACCTTCTTCTTCACTCTGTGGACATAAGACATACATGCAGGCAAACATTCACACAAATAAAATACAAATAAATCACTAAGAGGAGAAAGGGGGACTGTATCTGAGGAACAATAGCCAAGGTTATCCCGACTTACACACACACACACAAACAGATGTGCACACACACACAGAAACCTCGGTACAGCTGAGTCCGAGCAATCTATGTATTCTTTCCCTTATCATCTCTAGTCACACCAACACTGGTGTCACACCGACCCTGTAACGAGCGCCATCATCCCTCACAATAGTGGAAGACAGACCTTTTGTGGGAATGTTATAAAAAGCAGTAAAGCGGGGAGGAATTCAAGGGTGGGGAGGTGGGAGTGGGGGGTAGGTGGGGGCACACCCTCGTGGAGGCAGGAGGAGGGGGGATGGGATAGGGGGTTCCTGGGTGGTGGTGGGAATGGGGTAAGGGGATAAAATCTAAAATGTAAATATAATATCCAATAAAAAAGAAAAAATAAAAAGAAAGAAAGAAACAAAGAAATCCGTAAGTTAAAAAAAATAAATAAAAAGCAGTAAAAAATATTTCACTTTCGTGATGTCTAGAATCTCAAAGATCCTTTCAAATGGGCAGTGGAAGGAGAGGCTTACCATCTTCTGTACAAAAATAAAGTCTTTGCTGTAAGTGGCCAATGCTTTATTAAACAGTTTTCTTTCTAGGGATGTCCACTTGTCAGAACCTGGAACAAAATGGAACTTCCATTAGGGACAGCTCGTGCTCTTGTGCTCCCCGCCACCCAAAACAAAACTGTGGCACAGAGGTGCTGTGGACCCATTATCTCAGCGCTCAGGAGGCAGAGTTAGGAGATTCACAAGTTCAACCCCAGCCTGGACTACATAGTGGATTTAAAGTTAACCTGTGCAACACAAAATCTTGTCTCAAAGCAAGAACAAGGGAAACCATTGTTTGAATACAAGGCTAGTCTAGAGCCAGGAACAGTGGTGTGTGCAGGAGGCCCGAGTGCACTGCCAGCCTGGGCTAAGTGGTAAAGCCTTGCTTAGAAAAACAAGACAATAGCCTTTGAAATGCAGTAGCCAGCAGCCCTGACTCTGGCTCCGATCTCAGCTCTGCTCTGGATCTGTGCAAGTCACTAAACCCAAGACTTCAGTTTTGCAATTAGTGAATGGCAGTAATTAGAACTGTCTCCACATTAGGTTTTTGTGAAGATTAAAAATCCCATACAAGCCGGGCAGTGGTGGCGCACGCCGTTAGTTCCAGCACTTGGGAGGCAGAGGCAGGCAGACTTCTGAGTTTGAGGCTATCCTGGTCTACAGAATGAGTTCCAGGATAGCCAGGGCTACACAGAGAAACCCTGTCTCGAGAAGCAACAACAAAAAATCCCGTACAAAAGCTTGATGGGGGCCGGGGCGTGAGTGCTCGCTGGTACGGCCTATCCATAGCTCTTGCTCAACTGTTAAATTCATGAAGAAGGGCTCATCTAGTCACCGCTTATCAGGGTGTGGCTAGGTTCACAGTCTCCATCACTGCAAAGGCCAAAGGCCATGCTACTCAAGCTGACAGCTACAACCACGATGGTAAACGAGAGTTTTAGTGGGACACAGAAGGATCCCTGCACTCAGGTTAGGGCCAGGGCAGCTAGAAAAGTTGTGAGGTGGAAAAAAAAATCAGGCTGGCGTTTTAAAGGTCACACCAAGTGATGTTTCCCTGTTATAATCAGCCCTCGAAGTTGGTGGCACCTGCCATGCTGCCATGAACCAAGCTTCAGGTTCATTGAGAGACTCTGTCCCAAACGATAAGGTGGAGAAGAGTAGAGGAAGATACCCTGTTCTTTCTGACCTGTGCACCCGTACACACACACACACACACACACACCACATCTAAAGGAAGCCGCCATTTAAGACTATTTGCTATATTGTCGATGCTGTGTATTTTATACTTACTAGTCACCAGGCTTTACCCACAACCCTGTAAGGCTGGGGTCACTACTGTCCCACTTTACAGATGAGGACATTGGGTCTTCTAGCATGCTTGTTCTAAGCTTCAGGGAAGGGGAAGCACATCAGGCGGAGGAATGGGGACACTTAGCAGACCTGCAGCCTGACAGGGCAGAGGCACGGTGGTCCTTCTGTTTATGTCTCACTGATCAAACCTGACTCAGTTTGTCCTGACTAGGAGAGTAGGCTGTGCTGAGGAGACTGGATTCAAGATGGACTGGCTTATTTGGAGCAAGAAACAAAGCCTACGTGGTGGGAGGGAGGGAGGGAGGCTTGCTGTGGTCTGGAGGGGTTTAAATGTGTGCTTGTAGCATCAGGTTGTCAGCACAGTCCATGGTGTGCTGGTGTTGAGGAGTGGTCCTCTGAGAGGTGGGGCCTGGCGGGAAGCCATTCCTAGCCCCTCCCCAGTGACTCT
Organism: Arvicanthis niloticus; assembly: GCF_011762505.2. Taxonomy (NCBI): domain Eukaryota; kingdom Metazoa; phylum Chordata; class Mammalia; order Rodentia; family Muridae; genus Arvicanthis; species Arvicanthis niloticus. The sequence goes on along the minus strand of NC_047674.1, from coordinate 55,433,371 downwards.
CTGGTTTGCTGTCTCTCACCAAGTGATGTTTCCCTGCTATAATCAGCCTGCCAAGATGGTGCTGCCTACCACGCTCTCATGACACCCTCCCCATAGGGCACCTAACTATGGACATTATTTTATAAGCTGTAGACAAAATACATCTATTTTTTTTCTATGCAATACCCAACCTCAAACATTTCAGGGTAGCAACAGAAAACATAGGGCTCTTAGTTCTGGGTACGCTAGGGTAGATTCAACCACCACAGTGGGTGCATAGATAGCCATACTGTTCTCCTGTTTCCCAAACTCTCCACATCTCTGATTCCTGGATGGCACGTGGCTGGACATTCACAGTCCATCTCCCTTCTCAGATCCCTTAAAACTGTGGCTTTGCTTTGTTTTTCTTAGAGAAGTCTCATGGTGTAGTCCTGGCTGGTTTTTACTCACAGACACCCATTTGCTCCTGCCTCCAAGGTAGTGGGTTCATAGGTGTGCGACACCGTGCCCAACCCCCACAGCAGCTTTACTCCTAGCTAGGGCAGGTCCAAGTTTTCCACTGTACACCAACTGACATAACATAAGCACAGGCAATCTGAAATAGCATTTTCTATTCAAGCATATGAAAAAAAAATCTGTGGGTCAAGAGAAGCCTCTGTGGGTGGGCAGGCATCCTAGGATTGCTGAGGGAGTATGTGGCTCAGTGATGGAAATTCAGGTGTCTGAAATAAACACCCTTTGTGCATAAATCCTTGGTGGGTCTTCTGGCCAAGAGCTCAGGTTCTAGCTCCAGCTAACTTTATAACCACTTATTTCCACTGATTTGCAAGGTTACAGCCCTACAGCTTTAACGAGAATGCATAGAAGCATCTTCTAATTTATAGACGAAATCTCAGCAGAGGAAGCATCTACAGATCTGGAGACCCTCACTTCATGGTCTGTGTAAACCACAGCAACTCTGTATGTGTGGAGAGTGGGTGGGTACTTCATAGCCATCCCATAATATTCCTCAGATTATGACCAATGTTCTGGGCCTTGGGGGAAGAGGATTTCCAGCTTCTCTCCACTGCTGGTGAGGTCTAAAGAGGAAGAAGGCAGAGATCAACCAGCCAGCCATTTCAGTGGGGTGATTCAAGAACAGCCGTGGTTCCCTTCAGGTGTCCATCAAAACAGCAAAGAGGTAAGGCAGTCAGAAAGACAGTGCCAGAAGGAGACGACAGCTCAGTCACAGCAGCTTGTGGGGGAGGAGGGCATTGTGCTGCCCCCTGCAATTCAAAGACGGGTGGCCTTTGGACATTCCTCACATGGGGCGCCAGGAGCTGCTGATAATGCCCACCCCCAAGCAGATCAATGAAAATTCCCTCCAACTTTAGATTGCACATTTCTCAGAGTCATTGCCACTCCCCCTGGAGACGTTGGCAGGGTCACTCAGCCTTCTCAAGCCAGCGGCATCTCTATGGAGGCCACACTTTACTACTCCTGGCTGGGCTGACTATCAGTGTTGGTTCAGAGACCAGCTAAGTTCCCAATCTGCCTACTTTTGAGATATCCACTGCTTTGTGTGTCTTTCTGCTAGGCAGTAGTCCCCACACTTGAAGGGGGGAAAAAAAGGAGGACCTCTTGGAGGGGCATGCCTTGAGGTTGTTGCTCTGAAATTAGGTTTTCTGTCCCAGATCTTCCCAGTTGTTCAGGAAAACAGTGGATGATGGCTCATTTTCTTCTCTGTGTCACTTTGATGCTACAGTGACAGAGGGAGCACAAGCCTAGAGAGGCCAGCTCTTGTACAGCTTAGGATGTGTGGAAAGGATAGTACTTGTGGGTGCATGTACCCAACAGGGCATAGCACACAACAAATGGCCTCGAGACTAGGGACTGTCCACTGGGGTTGAAGCTCCACTCTTGGGCCTTAGACTGAGTTCCTGGTATAGATAAATGACATCTGAGCACTCTCCTCAGATAGCATCAATAGGCTGTGACCAAGGGTGACTTTAGTCAGAAGAGCTTCGGCTGTGCATGTGCCCCTCAGCAGTTCTTCCTTCCGTGACAGCATGGAAGTCTGCTTTTCCCCTTGAATTGGACACTGGTGGTCAGTTCACTGTGACCGACAGTTTGGTCATGAATAGGTGCTCAATAGATGCTCCGAGTCTCTACAGGTCACATGAGACAGATTCTGTATCAGCTCGGGCTACCGGACACACGTTGTCCCTCTGATGTGTGGCTGCCTGTCCCTGCTTGGTTTCTCAAAGCTCTGCTTCTCTCTGTAAGATCTCCACCGCCCTCCAGGCTGGCAAATGAGGTTAGTGGGCTGGCATTCCCACCCCCCCCCCCGACTTACTTGTTCCACCTGGGGATTCCTGGCTATTGGGCTATTATCAGCAGGGGCCCTAACGAGCCGATTAAGGCTAATGACAAAGCGCCTAATTAACTGGATGAAACGGGCACTAATGTAGTATCTAGAGGCAAAATGTTCGGAGCTTTGGTTGCTGGGAAACAGCCTCTGGTTGGTGGCTAATTTGGGGCCAATCTATAGCAAACCCAGGCAATTAAAAACAGACATTCCTGGGGCAGAGAAAACGTGGACACAGTATCTTTTTTAGAGGGTCTCTCTGGTTTCCTTTCAGGACTTAAAAAAAAAACAACAAAAAACCCCCAACTTGATGTCATTATCGGGGTTACTGCAGGACATGCTTGCTGTAAAAAAAGGGGAGACTTTATGCCAGATTTTCAACGCCATGCAGAGTTATCTACAGCAGGCGAAGATCAGATTTTTTTTCTTGGAATGCAGGCTGCTACCCAAGTTTCTTCTAGGTGCAAAAAGGTGGGAGGCCCTCAATTTGAGCCCATATTTAAAATTTGTCACTAAACTTTTTTTTTTTCAAATGCTGTGTCAGGAGAAGCAAGAGAATGTACAGACTCAGGTCCTGCTGTAAGAAATCTACTATATAATCAAAATAAAACAAAATAAAAGCATCCACAGCTGTGTTCTTTGCAAAGTAATTTTAGCAAGTACAGAATTCCGTCTCCTTATTAACCTTGGGCAGTTTCCAAGACAAGAGCCTGGACACTCCTTATGGAAAGGGTGTCTTGCCCAGGTCTCATTTGTTTTTCAAAAGTCAAAGCAGGGTTTGAGGCCCCAATGGATGCTCATGGTTGTGGTGGGACATGACAGAAGTCTTTGCTGTACCCTGTGAAGAAGCTAGATCTAATTCTACCATCCCCAATACCTTGCGCACATCTGCATAAAAGACCCGTTCAGTGGAGAAATCACCACTGCTCCAGCTGTCTGAGCACAACTGCCATGGCTTCTCTATATACACACCTCACCCTCTGTGAGTGCTTAAGTGAAATCACTAGAAAGGCCTACGAGCCACCTATGGGTGGAGGGAACTGAGAGGGATAGTGTGTCCCAGAGTGGCCTGAGTGCTGGAAGGCACTGCACAGCTGTTCTCAGAGGATGCTGCACAGGCTCTCCAACTTTGGCAGACTGCCTTCAAGGCTGGGCTCACTGGCTCATAGCATTCCTCCTCCTGGTCCTGAGTGAGGGAGACGAGTGTTTCCACAGGCTTGTATCTGTCTGCCTAGGAATCCCGCCTTTTCCCTCTAGGCAATGACTGGATCTGACTTCCTTTTCTAGGTGTCCCAGTTAGCTTTTGGTCAAGTTGGCACAAATTCTGACATATCCGTGAAGATGAAACCTCAACTGAAAAACTGGCTCCATCAGCTTGGAGCCAGTGACCAAGTCTGTGAGACATTTTCTTAACTGTTAAATGATGGAGGAGTGCCTGGGCATTTGTGGATAGTGCCACCCCTGGGCTGCTGGGCCCGGGCTGTGTAAGAAAGGTAGCTGAAAAAGCCAGATTAAGTCAGACAACAAGCTGCATTCCTCTATGGTCTGGTTCACATTCTGCTTCCTGCTGTGGCTTCCCTCATTGGTGGATTATAAGCTATGAGTCAAATAAACTCTTTCCTTCCCTTGGTTGGGTTTGGTCAGTGTTTTATCAATGAAGATTGATAAAACTTAGCAATGAAGACCAAACCAGAGCAGTAACTAGGAGCCCAAAGTGAAATTCCAGGAGTCAGATGGGTCTAGTCGTCAGGCTGGAAGCCAAAGAGAACTTGAGGGTAAGTGTTCCAGTGAGGCAGAAATTGAGCTGACCATCCAACTGGGAGTAATAGAAACCAAGGCAGGCCAGGGCTATGATGGCACAGTATTTAGTGACCCTCAGGAACCAAATACAGGGGCTTTCAGAGTATGTCATGGTGGCTGGGACATAAGATACAACAAACTCAGTTGTCTCCCCTGTCTTGATAGGCAACTGTTAAAGGTATGGAGTTGTATCTGACTTTAGGGACCAGTGTCTTCTGCCCCATCTGCTCACAACGCTAGAATATTCTCAGAGGCTTGGTTTGTAATCACTTTGAGAAGGCAAGCAACTGGAAGACTTAGGTGATGGTAACCCCCCACTTCTGGTCTCCAAGGGCTGAAATGACTTCAGAAAGCAAGAGTTTTTCCTAAGGCATTTGAGAGGGAAGGAGTTGGGGGAATGGATTAGCTAACAATATTTAATCCAAAAAGCTTAATGTGTCTCGGCAGACCTTCAAAGTTCTTGGTAACATTTTCATGTTTTGTTTTGCTTGAGGCTGGAGCTTGCTCTTGCCCCTGGTTTCCCAGTCTTTTGTGTCATGATGCACATAAAAACAAAACAGTTCTTGTTTACCGCACCGGGAACAACTGGACAGGAATCATGTCCTGGATGAAGAGGCTCACAGCGGGCCATGCTCAATCCTAAGGTTCTGGTGAGGCAGTGCGACCTGAGGTTAACTACAGCAGCATCTCCAAGCTGGTGGCTGGAAGCTTCTTTTAGCCCACACGAAGCTGCCAGGGTTTAATGGAACAGCATATGCTTCTGGGAATGAAGAGGCAATGACTGTTTGCGTGGTAGATTGGTGAACTCCCATATCTTTGGACCCACAAAAGAGGGAGATGATGAAGCTGGCTCCTTTGGCCTTGGTTACATGATGCCTTTAACCTCAAGTATCCATTTCTTGCTTGTCTCTTCTTTGCAACTGCTGTCAGCTGAAACTGACCCTTGGGTATCCTTCATATACAACTTTGAGGCCTTTCTTCGTGGTGACAACAGGTGGCAAAGCCAACGCACAAGTGAAGAACAGGACGGAGGGAAAGACAAAAGGAGGATGACCTGTAAAGAAGCCGCCACATCTGGGCTGAGTCTGGTTGTCTGGTGAGGGACTGGAAGTAGTGTTGGCAGATCCCCACAACCATACATTCAGCATCTACTGAGGGGAGGTCTGCCCAAGGCACCCAAGAAACCCTCAAATGATACAAATCAAGGGGCAGTGGCTGGAGGGTTAGCCCAGTGGTCTACGGTGTATACTGATCTTGCAAAGGACAGGAGTTTGGTTTCCAGCACCCCTATCAGGTGACCCAAAATTGCTTCTAAGTCCAGATTTCATGGATCTGGCCCCCTCTTCTAGCCTCTGTGGGTACTGTAATAATGTGCTCTTGAGCATAAAAATTTTTAATTTTTATAATTAAAAATAAAGTCTTTAAAACAAACAAAAACCAAAGAGCAATGGAAGATCCAGTCACTCTGAAGTAGACAACCAAGGCAAGACTGTGGAGACAAAGTGGATGGGTTTCCAGTTAGTGGAACCTTCATTCATGGCCTCAATTGCTGTCTTCAGACTCGTCAATCTATTTCCTTCACACTCCGTTTAAATCTAAAGCTGTTTCCTACTTCACACACACACACACACACACACACACACACACACACACACACACACACCCTGGACACGCACATGCATGAAGTTTTTTTTTTCCTGGCACTGGAGTAGCCTTTTCCTCTCTTTTCTTTTTCTAATTCAAGCCTATAGAAAGCCTAGGGCCTCGACCAAGACCCACCATTACTGCCTCCAAAGCCACGGGCTGCTAATAGTGATCTGCTCTGTGTTGTAGTCTTGGTGGCTCTTTCCTCTGATGCACAGGTCCCACTTCTAGGTGGGCAGCCATCGTGTACCATCTCCCAGGTCTTGGGACATTCACGGGAGCAGGTGTTTACACTGACACATGCCCAGCAGTGTTGGGCTAATTGAGCAAGTGTCATCTGTTTGTTCAAATAAATAACTATAGCCAAACATAGCCAAACGTGAGCTGCCCACTCTTAGGAAGCAACTGGGTCCAGGGATCCTGGCAACCTACCGGCGTAGTGGTAATTTGCTAAAGGATGACATTTTAACCTGACTGGCTTCTGCAGCAGCAGCATTTCCAGGGTAGCCTGTGGGGTCAGAGAGAAAAGACAGAAGTCAGTCTATGAGCGAGTCCCACCAGGAAGCTGTAGAATGGGAAAGAAACCCAGGGACAGACAATGCTAATGGGCATTTCCTTTCAGTTTGGCTCCAAGAGGAGAGGTCTCAACATTTTTACTCCCACCTCCCCCGCCAGCCCCAAGCTCATGCCTGAAGCTAGCTGGTCACACCACAGAAAACAGACCAGCAACTGTGAGTTAAGTACTCCTTTGGAGAGACAGTGGGGTCTCTCTGAAGGGAGGCGGGTTCTCAATGGCAGGGTTTGAGAGGAAGAAGTGGGTGCCTTATAGACAATCATAGCTCTCTTTATCACTGACTAAAAACAGCTGTTTTCAGTAACAAAGTGTACCACATGCTGTCCTTCCAGAGTGTCACCAAGTAAACCCTTCAGATCTGCCTCCTGCAGCTGTCTTGTCTGTGTTCATGTGGGTACATGTATGCGTGTGCATGTGCGTGTGAAAGTGTGTGGGCATGTGGAGGTCAGATGATAACCTGTCATTCATTCTTCAAGTGCTGTTCACCTTGTGTTTTGAGAGAGTATCTCTCACTAGCCTAGAGGTCACCAAGCTGATGAGGCCGTCTGGCCAATGAAACCTAAGGATTTGCCATTGTTTGCCTCCCATCACTGTGAATACAAGTTCACTGCACGAAACCTAGGCCTATATGAATGTCTGAGCATCACAAGTATGCCTGGTACCTAGAAGAGAGCATTGGCTCTCCTGGAACTGGAATTATAGCCAGTTTTAAACTGCCACATGGGTGCTGGGAATCAAACATGGATCCCCTGGAAGAGAGCCCTCTAGGTTTTAAAAGAAAAGACAGCAGGAGAGTGGATGGGTTTGGGCCAAGCAAGGCAGAGAAATGTTGCTATTCTAAGTCCACAGGTCAGAAGCCTCAGAAACCTTTAGGAACTGCTTAGAAACCCAGAACCTCTGAGCTGGAGAGACAGCTCAGTGGTTAAAACATTGGGTACTCCTCTAGAGGACTCAGGTTCAGTTCCCAGCCCCATAAAGTGGCTTACAAGCCTGTACCTCTAGTTACAGGGGATCTGATGCCCTCTTCTGGTCTCTACAGATACTGCACACAATTAACATTTATACATATAAAATAAAAATAAAGAAAAAAAGAAAGAAAATCCAGAACCCCCAGGCCACCCCACCATCTGATGAATCAGCACAAACACCTTAAGAACACGCCACAGTGACTTATGCATGTTTCTGAAGGTTCCAGAAGGGCACTGGTCTCAAAGGCAAGCACTCTAGACCACACATGAAGTATTGGCACATTTGTTTATTTATTTATTTATTTATTTGCATTTCCGTAAAATCTAAAAGCAGGAAACTGATTCTAGAACTAGGAAGAACCATGTCCTTCCTATAGAAGGGAAACTGAGGCTATTGATGGACTTATCTGGACAGAAGTGAAGGATGACAAGACAAATGGTCAGCTTTGACTCTTGGAAGATGGACCCATAGTTCTAGTGTAGGGACACTTGAGTGTCTCTAATGAAGGTCCCCAGTGTTCAGAACTATGTTAAAGGTGGGAAAGTTGAGCCACTTAAGGACCTAGAGAAGAGAGGCCTGGAGGCACTGAAGGTTGGCTGATTTCCACAGCAGGAAGGACCTTGAGGCCAGTTCTTGTTTTACTCAAGCTTTTCCTCAGCCTCCATCATAGTGCATGAAGTGAAATTCTCATTTCTAGAACACATCTACCCCTCGTTATAATTTAGTTACAGAGATGTCAGCAGGAGTCTGGGTGGAGCTTTCTTTGCAGGAGGCCTACTCACTGAGCTAATGCAGCCACAAAGCCCCCATTCCTAGCTTCCTTACCATCACGTCACCTTTGGCCTCAAAGAGAGAGTGCAAAGCAAATTCTGAATTGGTCCCTCCACCTGGCAGAGCACTGGAACAACACAAATTCAGAAGATTCTCCACTGTTGAGAATGAGAAGTCACTGTATCAGACATGTTCAGTATCATAAAACCCCATGCCCATTATGGGGCCAGACGTCCCTGCTAGAGAAGCCAGCCTCACCCACCCAGCCCCTCTGAAGTGCCAGTACCTTGTTGCTGGAGGGCCTGGTTTTCCAGCTCAGGCCACGGCTTCCATACCAGTGTGGCCTTGTGTGTGTCCTGAGCCAGGGCGGAGACGTCTTGCAGTTCTGGGATCTCTGCTTGGAATCTTAATCCAATGTTGATGCGTCTTTAATGAAAAGAAAAACAGTATGGTCTTCAGTGTGACAGCCTAGACCAGGGGCAACTGTCAGGAACTGCAAGCACCAGGGAAGCAGTTTCTTCTGCTAGAAGAATGCCAGAGCAGGGCCCTCCAAGTCCAGGCCTGGCCTTGTCACTGGCAAGCACAGCTTTAATGCTGGGTGTTGGGGTACATTGTGTGAAGGTGTGTCTCTGCACAGTCAATTGCTAATTTTATACCAGCAGAGAACTAAATACTGGCAAGATCTTGGTCTTGTTATTTTTATGGCCTATCACCGTGTCATATTTTGTAAATATTCTTTCTTCCTCATTTGCCTAACACAATCTAGAATTGTATCTGATTGGCTGTAATAAAGATCTGACGGACAGTAGCTGGCAGGAATCAGACAGGGGAGACTCATCCAGGAGACACAGAGGTGAACGGTCGGATCAGAGTGAAGCAGAGAGGTAGACCTGGCCACATGGTAGGATGTAGTGCCAGGATTAGTCGGTTAGAGTAGTTGGGAGACTGCCCAGCAAAAGGCTCAAGCTTTACAATATTAATAAGGTGCAGTGTCATTTATATTGCTGGTGGGTCCAAGTCAGGTCTGCTATAGTTGGGGACCTGGGTAGGGCAAGGGGCCAGTCTGAAACTTCTCAGTTTTCAGCCTTTCAGTGGAAACCAGAATGGAAGGACAGCTAATTCCAAGAGAAGATTGTCGAGGGCATGGCTAGAGCAAACCAAGGAGGGGGGCTAAGTGTGGGCACCAATGTAAAATATCTATCCCTTCCAGACCACTTTTACGTGGGTTGTGCCATCTAAGCTCACAATGACCTGGGATACAAATAAGACTGTAATTATGATTCCCATTCAAGGCACCAACAAAGGCCTCAAAAAACCGACTCAGTAAAAATCAAAGCTAGGATGTGTCAACTCAAGCTTTCTGATTCCAGACTCTACAAAGCTCCATTCCACGGCCTATTCTCTCTCTCTCTCTCTCTCTCTCTCTCTCTCTCTCTCTCTCTCTCTCTCTCTCTTCCCCCCCCTCTCTCTCTTGTTTTGTTTTTTTGAGACAGGGTTTCTCTGTATAGCCCTGGCTGTCTTAGAACTCACTCTGTAGACCAGGCTGGCCTCGAACTCAGAAATTCGCCTGCCTCTGCCTCCCAAGTGCTGGGATTAAAGGCTTGGGCCACCACCGCCCGGCTCTATGGCCTCTTTTCATTCATGAAAAGAATCATCTTTTCCTTCCATAGTAAAGTAGTGCCTCTTTACTGCCTTCTGTGGTTTTCAGTCACCCGTGACCAACTAACATTAGCTGGAATACTTAGATGGAATTAATATTGGAGGAAAATATTAAATGGGAAAAATCCAGAAATAAATAATTCTGTAAGCACTACTTTCATACCATTTTAAGTAATAGGATGAAATCGCAAGCCAAGCCACTTCTACCTGCCCCAGATGCCTATCTGTTAGTCAGCTGGGATCTATGTGGTCTATGATAGATAAATCCATAGTCTATCTACTGGGATAGACTATGTCTCAGTTATCAGACAGACAGTTACGGCACTGTAGTGCTAAAATGCAAGGCATGGTCCTATCAGAGGTTTCCGATACCCTCTGGAGGTCAAGCCGCCAGTGGGTGTATTAATACTGTACCTCCCACCAATCATGAAATGATTCAAATACTCAACATGCCCATTTGGAAGACTGGTCAAGAGTCACAGAGGGAACATGGGAAAAAGAACATTCAGAAGAATTCTCTTCTAGTTAAGCACCTTCAAGAGAGAGGCCGCAATGCCACTGGGGATATGAACGTGTACGTCTAGAGGCTGGCCTGTGGAGGTAGGGGTGCTAGATTGTCTGAATCTAGGGTTTCACACTTAGCCCTAAGTCTCTGAAGTACTAGCAGATACAAGCAGCTATAAGGAAACAGGAAGGAAGTCATGGTCCTACTGTTTTCACAACTCTCCCCCCTCAGTGGCCACTGAATATGGAAATACTGCCTTTCTAGAAGCTTCCAGACTTTTCCTTATCTGAGGTGTATGCTCTAAAGAATAATTGGCTGTTCCTTACGGTTCAACATCCACAGTCTGCTCTCCAGGTCCTGGGGTGACTGTCACATTACTGCCGTCGATGCTGCCTGAAACACAAACACCAGAGTTTACCAGACAACAACAAGGGAAAACGCCCCAAGAAATGAATACAGATGGAAGTTAGCTGACCAGTAATTAGCCAAGCAGCAGTAACAACAAGGCTCTTCTCCTACCCAACTCATATCAATTTCCGGAAGATTGGATAAACTCATGAGGTTCTTTTTCTTTCTATCTCTCTCCCCCCAGCCTTCAGCCCCCTGACAAGGTCTTCACGTGTAGCTCAGTGTGGTCTTGAACTTCCTATTCTCCAGTTTCAAGCCTCAGCCTCCCCAGTGCTCGGGAATCCGGGCCTTAAGATAACCATTTCCCACAGTGTGAGGAACAGCTGGCTGGCTAAGCTACATGGTTTCTAGGCAACCAGAAAGAAACCTAGCTACAAAGATCTCTCTTCTCCCTTAGGCCCCCTCAATATCTACTGAGGAGATGGGGTTTTCCTGTGTTGTTCAGGCTGTTCTTCAACCTCCCCCCATCCCTTCTGCCTCAGCTTCTATAGTAGTTGGGCTACACTAGAATATTACCTACAGGGTTCATGATTGATTTTTTTAAAGCACAGTAAATATTAAGATTTACTCTTGCTTATAATAACAGCTCCCATGTGTATCACCGCTAAATATTTATCTTAAGCATCTTTTTTTGACCAAAGCAGTCTTAGTGTGCACATTTCCCTTTTCTCTTTATCCCAAAGACACTCTGACTCGCTTCTCTCCTCAGACTGATTCCATTGAGTTACTAAATGCGATGCGAAGACATTAGGAACACCTCGCATCGTACGTGGAACACATAACGGATATTTCACAGAAATCCACGGGGTAAACTAGCCAGTTGAAAAAAGTGAGACTCCCCACCCACTCAGGGTAGTATCCAAACCGACAGGGGTGACACCAGGGGTTAAGGGACGACTCACTGGAACGGCACAGCAGCACGCGTGGCGTGGGCGTGAGGGGAGTGAGGGGCAGCTGGGGGTGCACTCCAGGGCCGTGGCCAGAGATGAGGACATTGCTGAAGAGTCCTGAGCCCTGGCGCACGGGGCTCAGCATGGGTGGCGGCGTGTAGGGGGGCAGTTCGTGGGCGGGGTCCAGGAGCAGGTGGTCCCCTAGGATGCGTGGGGACCGCAGCTGGCTCTGGTACAGGGTGGCCCCCGAGTAAGAGGTGGGGTTGGGGGTATAGGAAGAAGGCGGTGGTGGGATGAAGAGGGGCTCAGGCCGGTGCCGGAACTTCTTCTTCTCTGGTAGGGTCTTGAGGGGCTCCTCAACTTTGGCGGTGATGGGTGGATGTTTCCGGGGGATTTCCTAGGGTGAGAGGAACAGTTGGGATTCAAACTAGGACATCCCAGCCATTGTCCCCTTTCTAAGTACAGAACTGCTATCCTTGCCTTGGCCCCTTTTTGGCCAGGGATCTCGAAAGTTCTAAGGGGGTGGGGGAGAGGCTGCCTCCCTTCTGTTCGTCCCCTCCCACTCCCACCACATCGGCCTTGGGCTGGTTAGCAAAGAAAATCCGGAAGGTCTGAGAAGGGTAGGGTGGGTCCGCAAGAAGTGGTAAATTAAAACTCTGGCATATCACTGCATTTCCATCTGTCTTGAGTGGAACCCAGCAGAGTGGCTCTTTACTTCCCCCACTGCGCCTGCAGGGATAGATCACACATGTTCTAAGCAGGGGACAGAATCCTCTCTTCAGGGATGCAAGGCCCAAGGCTGAGGGGCAGGAAGAGGTTCGTGCCTAGCACAGGTTCCCCGAGCTGTCACCACGGCTCTACAGGGTTACTTGAGGCCGGGGCACAGTGGCCCACAATCCTCAAGGCCGTTTTAACGGGCTCCCCTGGAGCTGGAGCTGGTGACGCTCCCCTGCCACGCCCCTCTGAGGCTCCTCTGTAGCACTCCCATCGCCTCCTGCTTCCTGTCAGAAGAGCTAGGTTAGGTTATGGCGAGGAACCCAGCCTCGTCTGGGGGACCTGCCACACGGAGACACATATACTAGTAAGTCCACACATGCACGTCAAATAGAGAAGCAGGGTATGCCAAAGCCGGACGAAACAGACTTGGGTCGGGGGGTCAGCATCAACCCAGAAAAGCCGAGAGCTGGTGTGACAGCCACCCGGGATACCTGTGGAGAGGCTCTGAGGTGCTCAGGCACAGCTGCAGTGCCCAGCAGCTCTAGTGCCACAGTGGCGAGTGAAGACAGCAGCAAGGGGTGATGGGAAAGACCTTCATGGTCACATGACCAGCTGCCTCCAGGCCATGTGACCTGCCCCAGCTCCCCTCGGCTCTGGGCCCCCTCTCACCGGCCTGCCTTCGGTAGTGTGGGTTCTGCCTCTCCCCTCCCGCCGTCTACTTCTTCCTCAGCTCCCTGGTCTTCCGAGGTGGCATCCCAGCCTCTAGGAGAGACTCTTGGGGAGGCAGAAGTGATGGAGGAGGGGGAGAGGGGCTCCCGGCTTCAGCGTGGAGGCTGCCGAGGGAGCGCTAACGTGGTCTCCGTAGACCGGTACCCTCCAGCCTCCCTCCTTTCCTCAAGTAGGGGCGCCTCACAGCCGAGGCCCAGAAGAGACCCCGAGGAGCTAAGAGCCCGCTGAGGAGAATGTTTCGAAAAGGTGGCTTTGCCATCCCCACCCCTGACGGCGGAGCAAATCTGGAAACCTTTAAGGCCCGTTCCTGGGTCACTGAAGGTCATTTAAGAAATGTGGAGTTCTCGGTGGCCTCAACTCTGATCAGGAGCCTAAACATAGAGTTCAAAAAGTCCTTTTAAGGCTCTTTCTGGTGCCTCTATCTCTAAATAATGCTTTATCATCTCCCAGGCAAGGCTCTCTGAGCTACCTGGACCAGCGGCCCAACTCAGAATGTCAAACCACCCGGACTGTCACACTTGGGTCATGGTCTGATGGACTCTAGGGGGCAGAGTCAAACACTGAATTTTATAAAGCTCCTGCCCCTAGGGGAGGGAAAAGGCCACTGGTAAGTCCAACACTTTGGGGGAATCGGAGATTCTCAAGAGGGACATTTCAAGTTGGCTTTCTCCCAGAGCTGAGATTAGAATTTAGACCTCTTTCCTGAATTTTTAACTTTTTTTTTTTTTTTTTTTTTTTACATCAAGGGCTTGATTTCTGTTCTTTACTCATTCACTGAGCATGCTTCTGCTTCAGCTGCCTGCCAGCTGATGGTGTCTCTCTCCCCTGCATTAAACCCAAGCTCACCCCTTCCTACTTAGCCTACCCAGAACTCCCATAATGATTTCCTAAGGAAAAAAAAAAACAAAAAACAAAAAAACCCACCACCACGCTGCCTTGATAGCTGGACCCACCCACCTGGTATGCGGGTACATCTTGATTTATGATGGGGCTACAATCTGAATAGCCCATAATAAAGCAAAACTATTAAGTTTAAAAATGCAGTTAATGCACGTCACCCACAGAGCATCCTACCTCTGCAACTCAGGGCAAACACTCTGTAGACTTTCCCCTCCTGATCTAGCTGGCTGGGAGCAGCAACTCAAAGCCACTTCTCCGAATCGGGAGAGAAGGTTATGTTGTATACTTGTTCGTCACTAGCCTGGGAGAAGGCCAAGATCCAATTACTTGTATGTAAAGCTCAAAACTTGTAAGAGGAACCATTTTGGCAGAAGACATCTGTCTTTCCATCTTGCCACCTCCAGGGAATAGGTTTCTCCCTAACTTCTCTACTCACTGTCTTGAATGAGATGGGTGGCTGTAATCCCTGTGTGATTTCCAGGACAGATGCAGAGCCTCTCACACCTACCACACAGCTTCCTCAGGCGAGGTGTGTGTGTGTGTAGATAAGCTATCCTGTCTACGTCTGTTACTAGTCCCCTCTGGCCAGAATATGGAGGTGGTCCCTCAGCCTCTCTTCTGAGCCTCAATGTCACAAAAGAACCCAAAACAGTTCTTTTTCTGAATGTTTCAACCCTTAATGGCTCCTAGACTCCCAGAATGCACTCATTCTTTCAGGACACTTAAGACCCAACACAATACTCTGTGGGAAGAGACAAGTCTGGTATGGTCAACCATGGAGGTCATTATTTCCCCAGGGTAGAGAGCAGAAGAGGCAGAGAGAAGAGGAGAGGGTGCAAAGGCAAGGAGAATTTAACAGGGACTGAGAAACATGAATCACTTTGCTTTCCTGAGATTTGCGGGATCTGGCTCTCATTGGGCTTATTGGGGAAACTGTAATGGAACCGAGAACCCAGGGATTAAAGCAGGCGTGACAATGGCTGAAGCTATTGACCAGGTAGATCATCTAAGCCAATGATTTATCTACTTTCCATAGGTGCAATCATTCTAAGGTTTACCTCTTTGGCAGCTGGATCTGGGGAGACCCAAAGGTCTTGGGAAAGATCCAGGACAGGAAAACAGCTGTTTATTAGCTGAGATACTTTTCCTATCTTAGTAACTGGTAAGGTTATACTGATGGCTGCCAACTGGATTGTCATTTACATCCACACATGAGAACATGCCAGTCATCAGAACTGGATCTAGAACATCAGCCTGGAGCAGTAACAAGTATGGAGCGGATGGTCAAGTGCAGGTGGCCTGGAAGGCTTGAACCTGAGAGGGAGACTATATCAAGTAGCTCAGGCCAGTGAGCTGTCCTCATCTCCAAGAAAGCAAAGCAATGTCCCCACCCCAGGCAGGTGTGGCAGTGCAGCAACTCACAGCAGGCGCACAGGGGGCAGCCCCTTGGGGAGAGTGAGGGGGGGAGAGGGTCATCCTCACGAGCACAGGCATCTCGTCGTCCGACACCGAGCTGGCTGGCTTGTCTCTGGCCGAAGGGGTGGCAGCGACGCTGTTGGCGAACCCCTGAGAGCTGGGCTTGGGTGGCAGAAGCTTGACAGGGACAGACACGGGCATGACCATAGGCGTGAGGCGCTCTGCCTCAGGAGGGAGCTGCGGTGGCGGCGGAGGCGGAGGTGGCAGTGGCGGCTGGGGTTGAGGCTGAGGCTGAGGCTGAGGTGGTGGGGCCTTCTCTCCTTCCTCCTACACAGACAATAAAGGCTTTGATCCTGGCTGAAAGCAGCTCTCCCAAGGGGGATGGACTTGCTTTTCCTCAGAGGTTCCAGGACATCAGTGGTGGGGAACAGAAAACCACAGCTGGGTGGTTTCCTTCCTGTAACTCTGGGTCCCTGAACTACTTTTAAGGTATCACTTGTATATGAAAATATTAAAAAAAAAAAGTTGGTGGCTTTCATGGCTTTTTGAAGTAAAGGACAGGGATTGCCTATTCAGTCAAAACTAAACATGTGATTTTATGTAGTTTTCCATTCCTTGGGTCTCAGTTGACTCAGTGTGTAATGGAAACGATCACTGCAGCCTAAATTTTATTCAGGTTAGGAAACCACATTGAAAATGCTATGGCTATGTTTGTTTCTTTGAGACGGGTTCTCAATAGGTAGCCCAAACTCAGAATCCTCCTGCCTCAGTCTCCTGAGTGCTGGGATTACAGGTGTGTAATGCCACACCAGGCTGAAAACATACATTTTCCTTTTCTCCTTTTCTGTTTGTTTGTTTGTTTGTTTTGAGACAAGGGTCTTGCTATGTTGCCTTGGCTAGCCTTGAACTTGCCATGTAAACCAGGCTAGCCTCAACTTGCAGTGATCCTCCTGTCTCTCTACCTTGTGAGCACTGGGATTATAGGGGCATGAACCACGGCAACATACTATTTTTAAAATGTGAAGACAGGCTGGAGAGACAGTTAGAAGCACCGGCTGCACTTCCAGAGGCTCTGAGTTTAATTCCCAGCACCCACATGGCAGTTCACAACTGTCTGTTATCCAGTTCCAAGTGACCTGACACCCTCATGTAGACATGCATACAGGCAAAACACCAATACACATAAAATTTAAAAATTATTTTAAAAAAGTGAAGATAGACTCTTTTGTCTGGCACAGCCAGGAAATAGAGATGGAACAGTGAATCTCATAAATTCAATATTCAAAGAATTTTCAGAAAATTCTATGATTTTTTAACCGAACCCAAAGATGGTTTCTTATATGGCTATCCACCTGGAAAATCCTGAGGGTATTACAGGATCACTGGATCCTACCCACAACCAATCACTGCATGGATGGACGGAAATTCTGGCCAAGAGCTTGAGAATTGCATGCTTTTTCTTAGCCACTGACCACTGATCTCAGAGTGATCTCTTGAGTGCTTCAATGAGACTTTAGATTTCAACTTTACATTTGCATATGTATATACACTGTATTTACATATTTATAGATCTCACGTTGACATAGTTCCTTCTGCACCTTTCTCTAGGAACAGAGATGGGATTCCCTAAAGAGATTTCTAGCACTCTGCTTTTGACACTTGTCTAGGAAGCCAGGGAAGTGGAGACTGTGCCTCTCCTGGCACCACAAAAGGCACACATCCATCCCCCTGTCTCACTCCAACAGCAGCAAAGCAAAGCGAGCAGCACATGACCCGTGAAGGATGGGGTGGGTTCCTGCTGACCTGCTTGAGGCTGGGGGAGGCCCTCATTCCCCCGTGGGACCGCATGTGGCCGTTCAGGGCAGGCAGGCTTTTGAACTCCTTCAGGCAGATGGAGCATGTCAGCTTGTTCTTGGCATCAAACTGTTCCCCAAACACTCCTTTGGTTTGGCTGCTGCTGAAGGTTAGGGCCAGATGGAAAGGACATACACATTAGTGATGGGGAAACAAGAATTTATCACAAGGCATCAAACCTACAATGAAATCATTTTGTTTATCTAATCTACCATGGTCTGTGGCTTCAATATACACCAGATAACCAAGCCCAATGTTCAGATGGAAAAACTGAGGCTTAGAGGGAGCAAAAGCTTGCTTTAAAAAAATAAAAATTTAAATTATGTGTGTGTGTGTGTGTGTGTGTGTTGGGTCAGAGGAAAAGTTGGAGTCAGCTTTGTCCTTTTGTCATATAGATCCCAGGGTTCAAATTCAGGTCATTAGGCTTAGCACCTCTGCCTGGAAAGCCATCTCACTGATCTGTGAGGGCTTTCTCGTCTTTGAAAAAAAATGTGTGTGTGTGTGTGTGCACGAGTTGTGTTTCAGTTGCTTGTTTGTGTGTGCACTGTGTGTGCCTGGTACCTGGGGAGATTGAGACGAGGGCACCAGATCCCCTGGAGCTGGAGTTATAGGCAGCTGTGAGCCAACATGTGTGGGTGCTGGGACTCGAACTTCAGTCTACAGCAAAACCAGCAAGAGCTCTTTATGGCTAGGTCGTCTCTCCAGCAGAAAGGGCTTTCTTAAAATCATGTTGGACAAGACACATCCTCCATCATTCTAGACCTCCAGGCACTGGGGCTTTCTCATCCACAGCTTTAAACACCCACCCACCATGACCCTGAGAGAAGGAAGTGAGTTCTGTACCGTTCACCGTGACACACCCAAAACTCATCTCTGAGCCCGGTACACAGAAGGCACCCAGTAAGTCCCCAGTGGCTGAACTGATAAAGAACAGAACACACAGCAGCCAAACGTGTGCACCTTCTTACTCTATGTGGACTCCTTGCTCTATGTGTCCCTTCAGAGAGCAAACCCAGCTTTCTCATCTCTAAAATGAGAGGAGCAGCAGCGGAGATCATGGAGGACTTGCAATTGACAGGTGCCTGACAGCAATGCCTGCCTTACTGGTATTTTCTCCGTGTAACACACAGGTTGGGTGCTCAAACACAGCTGCTACTGCTTTCCTTATGCTTTCCTTGGAACTTTAACCTTGGATTTAGAAGTGAGTTATTTACGCAACCCAAGAAACCCCCCAGCCTCCCAAGTACTCCAAATCTTTGATCATACCTTGATTCCGGGGATCCAGGCTGGCCTCTACCATCAGGTAAGTGCATCTAATTTTTAGAAACAGGGCACCGAAAGAAAACAAGAAAAGAATAAAAACAAACATGTATTTCTAAAGGGGAGGAATCTCAAGTTGTCTGAACACCAGGATCTAGCCTTCCAGAACTTTCTCTGACCATGAGTACCCCAACATGTCTACTCATGCCTGTGTTTGGCATCTGGTTTCTTCCCACTACTCCCTGAACTCACAGCTGACGCCAGCCCCAAGCCTTCTGGGACGCATCTCCTTCTACCCTTCTTATTCTGTTTGTATCTAGTCTGCATTTATAGGGTCCATCCCCACAAAGAGAGGGAATGGGTGGTACAGCATCATTTCAGGAGACCTGATAGCATCAAAACCAACCAAACAAGAACTTCATGTATATGACTGCATGTATGGCGTGTTTGTGTATGTGATTGCATGTATGGCGTGTATAGAAGTGGTGTGGGCCTCGGGTAGGGACCATCCATGTGCACAGTGTTTGTGCAGAAGTCACAGGACAATCTGTGTCTTGGGGATAATCTCAGGACCAAGTTTCAGTAGAGGTGAGATGTCCCCACTCTGTGGTTCTCTTGCCTCTGACATAGACACTGTACATGTGTGTATATTTGTATGTGTGCAGGTGCATGTGGTTATGTATGTACATGTGGGCATGCGAGTGAAGGCTAGAGGTTAGGATACCCTTGGCTATTGTTCCCCAGGCACTGTCCACATCAACATTTTTATTATCTATCTATCTATCTATCTATCTATCTATCTATCTATCTATCTTTTATGTGTGTGTGTGTGTTGCCACAACATGTGTTTGGAAGTGAACAGACAACTTGTGGGGGTCAGTACTCTCCTCAGTCCTGGGGGCGAAACTCAGGCCTCCAGCTGAGGTAACAAGTGCTTTTCCCACTGATCCATCATGGCCGCCCAACCTGATAGTTTTGAGACAGGGTTTCCTACTAGCCCAGAGCTCTATGAGTAAGCTAGCTTGGCTGGCAGGGAGCCCGAGGGATCCTCTGGTCTCTGCCTCCCCAGTGCTGGGATTACAAGCACTTGATGCCAAGCCCTGCATCCTATGATTGAACTGAGCCAACCCTCTGGCCCCTGGCCTTGATCATTACATTAACCGTTTCAGACATACTACAATATTTTGGCCATCTCTTTAGTAAGGTGACAAATCCCCAGGGTCAAAGACTGAATCCAAATTGATTCTGTATTCCAAGAGTCTGGCACAGACGTAGAGCAACCTTTGTGAGATGTATAAAGAATGAAAAGGATGAGGATTGCAGGCAGCATTGGGGCATTACAGAAACTCTAGCCCGGCTGAGTCTGTCGTACATGCAGATATGCGGACAAACTTTGAGATACCTGGGGCCACATTGCACTGGGAGATGGCTGTTGATGCTGAGATCCCATGTTGTTGAGGTGGATCCCACTGGGGGACAGGAGCGGTTGGTGAGGAAGGGTACTAGTGACCCGGGTCATTTCTGAGCTTGCTGGATCTGCCACCCCTGTATCAGGAGGTCCCATGTCCCCATGGGAACTCAGCATAGCCGGGGTCTGTCTGTCACTAGAATACGTCTTCAACTGACTGTCTTCACGCTGCTGGTGCTGGGACAGGTGGCTCTGCTGGTAGAGGGGGTGGCTATAGGGCTGCTGAGGCTCCTGATAGTAATACTGAGGCATGGAGCCCAGCTGGATCAGCTGGACAGCATGTGCCTGCTCCGGGGTATACTGATGAGGGTCCCTGTGGTACGAAGGGGGCTGCAGGTGCATGGGTGGCTGCTGCTGCTCTTGCAAGTGTTGCATCATGGGTTGGGGCTGATAATACTGAGGTATCTGCAGTGAACTCTGCCGCTGCTGCAGCTGGAGCTGCTGCTGCTGCTGCTGCTGCTGCTGAGGCGGTGAGGGGCGAATCTGCTGCTGCTGCTGCTGCTGCATCTCCTGCATGGAGATCCTCTGCAGTCCGGCTTGCTGTTGCTGAGGCGTTGGCTGTGGGTAATACTGGTGCTGCTGCAACGGCTGCATATGGCTGGACAGCACCTGAGAGGCTTGCAGTGGCTGTCCTCCTTGCATGGACATCTGGGCCAGGGGCTGCTGGTAGTCATAATAAAGATGTCCTTGGGGAGCGTGCTGCCCGACTGGAAGGGCTGGCTTGGGCAGTCCACCTGTGAAACCAGGGTGAGGCTGCTGGGGCACCTGCTGGTAGCGGGAAGCTATAGCCGATGCTGAGGGCTCCACAGGCTTCTGAGATAACAGCTGACGGAGGGCACTGTCAGAGGCTCCATCCATCACTGCTGACTGGGTGTGCAGCACCTGGGCCATATTGTTGACCTGAATCCGCAGGTTCTGGTTGGCAAACACCTGGGTGAAAGAGTCCAGCTTGTGCAAAACACCACTGGTGAGTTTCTGGGTCCGGATCTCGCTGGCCTGGGAATAAGTGTATTGGTAGCCATCAGTGGGCTCCACCTGGGCCGGTGGCCCCCACATCATGTTTGAGTTGGCCAAGTTGCTACGAAGCTGGACGTGGTTCCCAGGCCCTGCATGGCTTCCCCATCCTCCCTGCCTGGAGGTATCCATTTGGCCAAGGTTTTTGGAGCCAATCGGCAAGCCGAGACCATCCCGAGTATCTTGAGGGAAGTGAGGAGAGATGGGTGAGGCCTGCGGGGCGTCCATTCCAGCCCCGGAGATTGTATTCCCATAGCTGTGGTTCAGCCCGCTGTGGACACCAAGGGGTGGCTGTTGATAGAATAGGTTCTCACCACTGTGGGCCACGTGATTGGTCTTGTACAGTTGCTGGTCCCCCATGATGCCCTCCTTGCTTATGAATGTTCAGCCACAAAACCAAAACCAAAAAAACAAAACAAAAAACAAAAAAAACAAAAAAAACCAAAAAAACCAAAAACCAAAAACAAAACAAAAAAAACAAAAACAAAAAAAGAGGAAATAAAGAAAATCCAAAAAAATCTTGAAACCCTGAGAAGATGAGAGAAAGCGTCCACCCTACTCCACGGCTGACATGTCTGTGAGGGTGGCTGGAGGCAGTGGTCCTTGTTGGCTTGAACCAGTCATCAGCAGAGCCGAAGTGCCTACATCCTCACCCAGGCTGAGGTACGGACCAGACACCACCGTGGTGGGTGAACGTCCTTCACACCTGGAAGACAGGATGCAAAGGACAAAATTTATTTCCCTGGATGTTTCTTGGCAAGCCATTATCACGAATATTGTGGTCATTAGTAAAAGATAAACCACTTGCTGTTAAGCCTGGTGACCTCAGTTCAAATCCAGGGGCCCACATGGTGGAAGGATCGACCTGACTTCTGACAACTGTACTCTGACCTCCATGGGAGTGCCATGGTGTGTGTGGTGTGTATACTCACCCAAAGGAGTGTAAGTGTCTGAGTATGTGCAGGTAGAGGATGACTTCTAGCATCCTGCCCAATCAATTCCCACCTTACTCCAGGGTGTCTCAATGAACCTTATGATAGATTAGTTAGTACCCAGCAAGCACCCACACTCCTCTTCTGTAGGCCGCTCTCACTGCTGGAGTTATAGCCACAGACAGGCACACTCAGCTTTTTACACAGGTGCTGGGGATTTGAACTCAGGTCCCTGTGTTTGTGTAGCAAATGGTCCACCTCCCAGCCTTCTCTCTATCATTCCAGTTCTTCTGTCGTTTTCAGACTGGGCTGTGAATCTCTGGGAGTACAGGAGAGCTTTGCAGACCCAGCACACGCATTGTAGACTCTAAAAGCAAGAGTTCTCAGGTTCCTGAGCTCCCACAGAAGTACTTTTCTAGAACAGGGGGATGAGAGACGTACACGTGGTCCTTTTCCATCTGCTCCCCTCTTTTATAAAAAGGAAGGTAAACCTCTCACCTGTTCCAGTGCAGATGCCAACTGGATTCATAATTTGCTTGCAATTTATTTATTTATTTATTTATTTATTTATTTAGTGTATGTGTGTGTGTGTGTGTGTGTGTGTGTGTGTGTGTGTACATACACTTGTGAGCGTTCAAGTGTTCATATGCCACAGCACATGTGGAAGTCAGAGGACAGCTTGTGGAAGTCAGCTCCCTCCCTCCACCCTGTGGGTTCTAGGAATCAAACTTGGATCATTGAGCTTGGCAGCAAGCTCCTGTACCTGCTGAGAAATCTCATTGGCCTTCTTGTTTCTAACCCCTTTCTCAGTAAGTTCTATGGGGCTGGAGAGGCGACTCAGTGATTAAACATCACTTCCTGTTCTTGTAGAAGACCTGAGTTCACTTCCCAGCACCCAAGTCGGGACACTCACAACCTCCGGTAACCCCATCTCCAGGGGGATTTGATGCCCTTTTCTAGCTTCTTAGGGTATTTGAACACATGAACACACACACCAAAAATAAATCTTGAAAAACAAACTGAAAGTTCTACAGCTGTTCGAAGTTGTCTTCTGACCCTGACGCCCACGCCATGGTATACACACTCATTCCCAATCACACTCAAACACTAATAGAAATAAAACTTAAAAGGAAGTTCAAATATAAGGAATCATGCCAATTTGGGGTGAGGGATCATGATGTGATATTTGGTGTAGAATTCAGAAGCAGATCTTGCTTTAAGAATATGTATATTTGACAGAATGGCTCAATGGTCACATGCACAATGACAATGCGGCTGGATTCCTGGAACCATACACGTGTGTGTGTGTGTGTGTGTGTGTGTGTGTGTGTGTGTGTTGTGTGTGTGTGTGTGTGTGTGTGTGTGTTGTGTGTGTGTGTTGTATGTGTGTGTGTGTGTTGTATGTGTGTGTGTGTTGTGTGTATATACTGTGTAAGTTCCTATGTGTGCAGTGCCTGCTGAGGCCAGGGAGCACTGGGTCTTCTGGAGCAGGAGATATAAATGCCTGATGTGGGTGCTGGGAACTGAACCTGGGTCCCCTGGAAGACCAGCAAGTGCTCTTGATCATGGAACCTTTTCTCCAGTTCTGAGGTTTCCCTGGTTTTTATTTTGTCTTAAGATAAAACTCTGTGTTCTTCCTATCAAGAATGAACAATGGTTTTATGTCTGGATAGATGGAAAAGGCTGGTCCGCTTGCATACTAGCAATAAATAATCTTCTTAGATTATTTTTAAATTATTTCTTTATATCTTCATGTGTGTTTATGAATGTGTTTATGGAGGCCAGAAGGTGTCAGATGCCCTGGGGCTGGAGTAACTGGATGTTATCATTCCCTGACTATGGGTGCTGGGAACTGAGCTAATTTTCTGGGAGAACAGACATGGCTCTTAACCAGTGAGCTGTCTCCCCACGGTTTCACGTAGCCCAAGCTAGCCTTGAGCTTGTTGTGTAGCTGAGGATTACCTTTAGCTCCTGACTCTCTTGATTCTGTTTCCTAACTGTTGGGATTGCAGGACTGGGGACCCCAGCTTTATACAGTGTTGGGGATCAAACCCAGGGCCTGATGCAGGCGAAACAAACTATCAACTGAACATCACGCCAGCCCAGTGAGAAGTTTATTTTTATAAAAAGTTATTCAGTACCACTGTCTTGAGGTACATTTTCGATATAATTTTACTTTTTCTGTTTATTATTTACCTGTGGACTGACCAATTGTGCACTATTAAAATTATAGAACTCAAACCAGAAGAAAGTTTAATATAGACTCATGATTCCGAAGCTGAACAATGTCAACTTTATATAAAATTGTTACAGACAAATAGGACGGGAACTCAAACGAAAAAGCATTAAACCTAAGAATATACTATGTATAGAATTCCTGGGGGACATGAAATATAAATAAAGTTTCAAGGAATAACGGAAGACACAATACCTGTGTCTGTATGTGGTGTGTGTGTGTGTGTGTGTGTGTGTTTTAAATGAGTAATGGGTGGGTATTGAATGGTTAGGGTGTTTAGGTTCCATGGGATACATTTAGAAGTGATGTCATAGTTCCACTTAAAATATCAATATTTATAATATCCTGAACATCACACTGGCAAATACGATAAAAACCATGGATGTAAACTTGAATGTGAGCTGGGGGGTGAAGAGTTTTACCAAAACTAAGCTGGGCGTGGTGACACATGCCTGTAATTCCAGCACTCAGAGCCAGGAGGATCCCGGGGGGGGGGGGGGAGGGAAACAAAGGCCATTCTGGACTCCATAAGATCCCGCCTCAAAAGTCGAAGACAAAGGAGTTTCACAAACTTATTTCAGGGAGGATTTTTTATAAGCAAAAACATCTGGAGTTGACCCTGAATTTGAGGCGGTGTGGAAAATGAGGGGCAGTCCCTGACTACTCAGAAGTTGCACAAGGGTACTAAGAACAGGGGTGACATGTTCCAGAAGCAGCATCCATCACTGCTCAAAAGAAGGCCCACACCACAGGGAGCTGGATAGGAGTTTACAGCCAGTGCTTCTTGCCCAGTCTCACTGTAATGGTTAGTTCTAGCTGTCAACTTGACACAACCTAGAGTTACCTGGGAGGAACGAGTCAGTACAGGACCACCTACATTGGGCTGGCTGTGGACATCTCTATGGAGGTTTAGCTTAATTAATAGGTGTGGGAGACCCAGCCCACTATGGGTAGTATCATTCCTTAAGCCAGGGCTTCTGAACTGCATAAGCAAAGAGAAGTCAAGCCGAGCACAATCATGCCAGAATGAGCAAGCATACATGCATTCATTTCTTTCTGCTTAACTGTGGATGCGACGTGACGAGCTATCTCAGGCTCCTGCTGCTGAGACTTATCCACAGTGATGGACTACAGTCTGGAATTGTGAACTAAACTTAGTTCCCTTCTCTCAAAGTTGCTCATTTTTTTTCCTTATTTTTATTTTATGTGTATTTTATGCTTTCCCTACATGCACGTTTGAGCACCGTGTGTGTGGTACCTGTGGAGGCCAGAAGGTGGTACTGGATCCTTTGGGACTGGAATTACATACAGATGGTTGTGAACAGCGATATGGTTGCTGGGAATCAAGAAGGGTCCTCTAGAAGGGCAGCCGGTGTTCTTAACCACTGAACCATCTCTCCGGGACTCATGACTTACTTATTGTCAGGGGGTGGGGGGTGTATTTTATCCCAGCAGCAGAAATGAAACTGAAACACATCTCAAAACAGAAACTGCCTTTTATCAAGGAATCCAGCTCTGACCAGGGACGGACGTGCATCAACCAGAAAGCATCTGTCTAGCTGCATTCAGGTGAAGGCCTGAACCCACGTGAGAGTAAGCATGGAGAGGGAGAGACAGGAGAAACAGGCCCTGCAATGCTCTGTCCTTCAGAGCCTGGTATCCAAGTGTGAGGAGACACTCTGTCTTTCCCTCTAGCTCTCTCAGAGAAGCCCTACCTGCCCAGTTCTCAGGGGCTGAGCTCTTGGACAGCTGTCCACCACTGCCATGTTCAAGGCAACTCAACTGTCACAGATTACAGATTGGCCAGTCTTTCAAGGATCCTTGTCATCAAACCTGATGTCCTCTGTCCCACAACAGGATCTTGGCACATGCTGTCCCCCTGTGATGGTTTAAGTATGCCTAGGATAGGGAGTGGCACTACTTGGAGGTGTGGCCCTGTTGCAGTAGGTGTGTCACTGTGGGTGTGGGCTTTAAAACTCTCATCCTAGCTGCTTTGAAGTCAATCTTCTCCTAGCAGCCTTCAGATGAAGATGCAGAACTCTCAGCTCCTCCTGCACCATGCCTGCCTGGATGCTGCCAAGCTCCCACCTTGATGATAACAGACTGAACCTCTGAACCTGTCAGCCAGCCCCAATTAAACATTGTCCTTTATAAGAGTTGCCATGGTCATGGTGTCTGTTCACAGCAGTAAAACCCTAAGACAGGCCCCATATGAAGAGCTAGCTATCCCCCTCCTCAGCCCTTCTCCAACACGCCAATGTACCGGGCCACTTTCAGTTCTGAATTCAAACTACACATCCCTAGGGAGTCCAGCCTGATTCCAACCCCAAATATAACTAAGGTTCTATTATTTCTTTTAAAAAAATTAATTATTGACATGTCTGTATCTTTGTGTGTTCCTACAGAGGCCATAAGAGGGCGCTGCATTCCCTGGAGCTGGAGCATAGGCACCTGCTCAGTCAGTGTGAGTGCTGGGAACTAAACTCAGGACTTCAAGAAGAGCAGCAAGCTGTTAATGGCTGAGGCATTCTCCAGCCCTTAATTCCTTGATCACACTTTATCTTAAAACTGTTTTCCATCATACTGCCTCTTTCTCCCTTAACCAACCTCCACACTTCACAAGCTTCTCCTAACAGCTTTGCTGTTACTGTTGTTTGTTTGTTTTTGAGACAGGGTCTCATGTAACCCAGGTTGGCCTTGAACTCCTTATGTAGCCCATAATGTCCATGAGCTTCCAGCCCTGGTGCCACCATGACTGGTTTATGCTGTGCTGTGGAATCGAACCCAGGGCCGCACATATACAAGAAAAGCAGTCAGTCTACGGTCTGAGCCACATCCCCAGCCTCCTCTTTATACTCCCTTTAAGCGATGATTTGTGTCCAAAGGAAGGCTCAACGGTTAAGAATGGCTACACCTCTTACAAAAGACCCACAGCCTGCTCTCAGCGCTCACAGTAGGCGTCTCCCAAACACCTGCAACTACAGCCCCAGTGGCATCGGATATTGGATGCCTCTGGCTACCCCGGGCCCCTGCATTCATTATGTCCACAAACTCATACATAGATACACACATAATTAAAATTAAAATTTAATTTATGGTATGTGATATGTGCTCTGTGTGTGTGTGTATGTGTGTGTGGTGTGATGATGTCACAGGGTCCATGTGGAGACTGGAGGACAACTTTGTGGATGTTTCTTCTACCTTTGTGAGTACTCAGGGGGATAGAACTCAAGCCATCAGGCTTGTAGAGCAAGCCCTTCCCCCTGAACACCATGTCTGCCACACTTTCTTAATTCCATGCCCATTTCTCTGGTTTCACCCCTGTCATCCCGGGTAAGAC
Organism: Arvicanthis niloticus; assembly: GCF_011762505.2. NCBI lineage: Eukaryota > Metazoa > Chordata > Mammalia > Rodentia > Muridae > Arvicanthis > Arvicanthis niloticus. The sequence goes on along the minus strand of NC_047674.1, from coordinate 55,405,959 downwards.
ACAGTATCTGTTTTCGGGACGATTGCAGCAGTCTGCAACTTGCCTGCAGACCCCTGACCTTTAATTCCATTCTAGTCTTTCATATAGATAGCAGCCAAATAGACTTTAAAAATCCATCTCCCCATCCCACAATGTAAACAGATGTCTTTATGCTCCTAGTTAAAAATCACAACTGCTAACTAGGCCACCAGGCTCCGCACTATTTCCGAAGGGCCTTTGCACACACTACTCACAACCGGAAAACTCGTCTCTCTCCTCCTTTCTATAGTCTAGTCCTTGTTATCTCTGAAATTTTAGCTCAGCTTAACCCTTTTTAAGAAAGCTCGCCTTGCCCCACCTTCATAGCCAACATCAGACCCTTTCTTGTTTATCCACAGAAAACCATCCTCCTATTTTAAACTGTGCCAATGAACAAGAGAAACCATGTAATCCGGCCTCCCAGAGAGGTTGAGAGGTTGAGCAGATGTTACAACAGACAGATCTCACTATGGACAAACAGGACATAAACAGGAGAAGGGGACCAGAAGAATGTTCCAGAGAAGGAAACATCATAAATGAAACCATGGAACCAGCTGAGGGGTCCATACTAAGGCACCTCATCCTCATCAGGAGCTCCCCCAATAGGGCAGGTGAAATGGCTCAGAGGGTAAAGGTGCTTGCTGCCAAGCCTGTCAACCTGAGTTCAATCCTGGGACCAGCATGGTAGAATAAGAGCACTGACTCCCACAGGAACACGCATGCACAAGCACACTAATAAATAAAATGCAACTTAAAAAAAGAAAAAGTACTGAATGGCTGTTCATAGACCCGTTCATAGCACCCACGTGGCGGCACACAACTGTAACCCCAGTTCCAGGGGGATCCAATATCCTCAATCTAGCCTCTTGGGGAACCAGGCACACATGGTACACATACATGCATGCAGGCAAATGCCCGGGCCTGTGTCGCCCACCACACATCCGGCAAGGGATGAAAGCTGGATCATGTCACTCCCGTTGCTGTGTGAAGTCCTTCCTGCACACTGGAGAAAGAAGGATGGCTCTTAGGAAATCCAGAGCAGGACTGTAGCTTGTTCATGAGCACGGGCCCTAGGTAGACCTCTAGTGAGTTCTCAGCTCCAGGGATGCCAGCGGCATCAGTACCAGCTGTGCTTTGCCTACACACAGACCCAAAACTCAGAAGCTTTGGGCAGGCCATCGTTGTCTACGTCCTTTTTGTTGTCAGAGTATCAGGTAGCTCAGGCTGGTCTTAGACTTGCTGTATAGCTAAGGATCTTGAACGCTATCATGGTTTGAACATACTTGGCCCATACGGAGTGGTACTGATAGGAGGTGTGGCCTTGTTGGAGGAAGTTGGGGTGGGCTTTGGAGGGCTCCTCCTATGCTCAGGTTCCACCCACTGCAGAAGAGCACTTCCTCCTAGCTGCCTGAGGATGCCAGTCTTCCGTTTGCCTTCAGAACAACATGTAGAACTCTCAGCTCTTCCAGTGCTATGTCTGCCTGGATGCCACCTTGATGATAATGGACTGAACCTCTCCTGTAAGCCAGCCCCAATTAATTGTTCTCCTTTATAAAGTTGCCTTGGTTATGGTGTCTCTTCACAGCAATAAAACGTTAGAAAATGGAAAGTTTGTCTTAAGACATACTCCTTACCTTTTGCCCCTACCTTCCGTGGTGGCTGGCAGTCTGTGTCTTACTGAGCCTTCCTGGGGTGTCTCCTGTATGCTCAAGCTGTGTCACACACAGTCTTAGGGATCAATATAACATAGGTGGAGAAACCAAGACCCAGACGTGTGCCCTCTGAGACTGGAACAACTACCATGAACCATTTGCTCAACTAAGAGAGGACAATGTCTTCCTCATACAGCACAGGGAGAGTGTGGTGACATGCCAGTCACTTTGCATATAATCTGCATATTTGTCTGAATGTCTATTCACACATGGTTCAAAGCTAAAAGGTGAAAAGCAACAGACAGAAATGTACAAACAATCCCAAACGAATACTTGAAAGATAAAGTGACAATCCGTAGCAAATTTCAAAAAGAGACAGTTTATGAGGAGCCCGAAGAGCCCCTCCTGCCTGACCCCAGCTGCCCATACCCTTCCTGGAACAAGCAGGCTCTTACACATCCTGAGGACAGCTGTCCATAGTCCCACTAACACAAATGGTCGCATGTAAGGCCCCCAGTCAGCATCTTGCCAAACTGCCTGCCACTTGACACACATCACTGAAACACCCAGAAGCCATTGATCACACTGGCTTGTCACTGTGCGGAGCTGCTGACGTGCCGAGGATGAGGATGCCACCTTCTTCCTTTTTTTTTTTTTGTTTAATTACTCTTAGTGTTGTTCCCTGTATCGCTTTTGTTGCTTTATTACTTTCCTAATGAGGTAACAGCTTTGCCCATGGTGTGCATAGCCTCCTGGGTAATTGGCACCAGAAGCGTTTGAAACACACCAGAGACACCACTGCCTTCCCATTTATGCACTCACTTCCCTATGAGACCCAGGCACTCCAGAATGAGCCTGGTAAATAAATGGCCACTCAGAACTCAGCTCCTCCCCCACACTCCCCTACAGGCGTGAGCCTGTCGTTCATGCCACAAGACTCTGGGATAGATAATCTGTGGCCCCTGTGCCAGGCACCAGGAGGCATCTTGTGTCCCTGTCACTGGGTCCTCACACGTGCTCAGCGAACACTTGTAGAAATTAAATACTGAGCCAGGCAAATAGCCACACCTATTGTGGGTCAATTCAGGCCTCTGACATGGGCCGAGAAACACGTCTAGGGCCCCAACACACTGGGTTCATGGAGTGGTATAGATCAGAGCAAGGCTCTGCAGAGCCTCGTAGGAGCTGGCACACTTACACAGAGAGGACCAGCACTGTGGTCTGGGTACTGTGCGGTCTGTTATAACTGTGCTGACTGGCTGGGTGTCAGCATGCTCTAACACAGCCCAGTCAAGGCTCTAGGTCTCATGAGGCTTATGTTTATGGAAGCTGGAACTGAAATTCCCTCTAATTTTCTTATGGCAAGGAAAAGTTGATTCAGATAGGATCTTTTTTGAGCCTGGCTGCCCTCAAACTTGAGGCATAGACCAGGTTGGCCTCAAACTCACAGAGATCTGCTTGCATCTGCCTCATGAGGGCTGGGATTAAAGTTGTGTCCAGCAGCTTCTTTTGTATAAGACAGGGACTATAGCAGAAGTTGACCTCAACTGAATTCTGGGATTGCAGCACCATGCCCCATTTATGTGGGACAGACCACGGGAGTGTACACCAGACAAGCACCTCACCAACTGAGTTACAGCTCTAGCTATCCATCCTCCCTTCTCAAACCTTCTTATTACTCTTTTTGTCTTCCATTACAAAGCCTCCTTATGGGGCTGAAGAGATGGCTCAGTGGGTAAGAGGACTTGTCTGTACAGGGATGAGGACTTGAGTTCAGATCCCAGCACTCATGAAAAATGCCGGTGTGGCGACCACATATAGGGGTGGAGCAAGAAGACCGTGATGGCTTGCCAGCAATGCTCCAGGCTCAGGGAGCATTTTTATTCTCAAAGGAATAAAGTGGAAAGCCATAGAGCAGGATGTGTAATGGTGTTCTCTGGCTGCCATATTCATGCATGCATACATGTGCACACACACACATCTCCTTAGCTAACTGACGGCACAGGAATAGATATGGCAACCCTGCCACGGTCTGGCCCTCGACTCCAGCGTTGAAGTCCTCCCTGACCCCCCAGCTTGGGACATGAGGATATAGGGGTGCAATCTGTGAGGAGGACACCTGTCTTGGGGGCAGCATTTGAGCCAGAGAGACAGTCAGGCACAAGTAGGGAGGAAGTTGACTTTGGCTGAAGTCTCTGTAGAACTTGTTTGCTAACACCCGTTCCTGCCAAACCACCACCTACTACTGTTTAAGGAAGAAAATCCAGGAGGCCTCTTCTTGTTCCAGCCAGGCCACCGTTTAGAGACTGTACAGCTCCCCAAAGTCGTTGGCTTATGCTTTAGGCAAAGCTTCCTGCTGGCTTTCAAGGATGCTTAACTCAGATCCCTCTGGGATGCCCCCTCCCTCCCTCTCCCTTCAGGAGGCAGCAGCTACAGTGTGGGCTCCTGCTCCACTTTTGAGCAGTGGATGTCACTGTCCTAAATGCTTTCTGATTAGTCTCTTAAATAGTGCCGGAGGGCATTTTACAATCCAGTAACCCGATTATAGAGATGTTCTGCCAATAATGGTGGTTAGTCTCTAAGTCTTCCCAGCACACAAATCTGGCATGAGTGTCTTCCTTCCTGACCCTGCTCCTCTTCTCCCAGGGTTTGAGGCTCGATCCCAGGCACTGGAGAATCTCTTAGTGGCTCTGAGGGACATTGATTTCTCTACCCTCTAGTGCGGTGACATCATTGCCCCTCTGAAGCCTCAGGAATTAGCCAGGAGCCTGACCATCAGCCTGGGAACCTGAAAAGCAGACAGATTGGGTGCTGCTTCCTGGCTCTATTTGGATGTGGAGACTCCTGATCTTCACTGTCAAAGCGAATTTTCCTCTGGATAGCCCCTTACAAGGGTCGCTGACACTTGCTAACAGTAGTGGAGTATGTTTGTAATCCTAGTACTTGGGAGGCCGAGGCATGGGGACCAAGGGTTTGAGGCCATCCTTGGCTATACATTGAGTTGAAGGCTAGCCAGGAGGAAATGAACTCCTCTATCAAATCTCAAACCAATGGGTTACAGAGATGCTCAGTGGGGGAGCGCTTACTGTACAAATATGAAGGCCTGAGCTGGGATCCCTGGCACCCACATAAAAGTTCTCTATGGTGGCTCAGGATGGCAACTCCAATGCTGGGGTCGGGGTAAGAGAGCAGAATACCCCTGGGGCTTACTGACAAGCCAGTCTAGTTGAAAGAGCGAGATCCAGGCTCAGAGGGAGACCCTGTCTCAAAAATATACTTGGGAGTCACAGACACCAAAGGACCCTGACCTCCATGTGTTCACAAGTCACACACTTCCGTACTTGGCCAGAACCAGGTAGGCTGATTAGGGCCACAGGCACCGAGCGGATTTGAGGTAGCTCAAGAGGCACTGAGGTAGAGCGTGGAGCCCTGGGCTTTGTTCCATAGACTCTCTGACCCTATGTGTTCTCACTGGACGAAAACCACTATTTTTACACATAGTTTCTTCAAATACTTGATATAAAGGTTTCTTAGAAGGAGTGTGAATAAAATCCATATTGACCCGTGGAAACTAAAATTCATGTTCTACAGTGAGTTGTTGTTCTTAGTCACAGCATGGACCCGACACTTAGGGGGCGAAGGCACAGAGCCAACAGGCAAACGCTTTGTTTCAGGAGAGAACAGGTCTTGGGAGGCTCACAGTCAGATGGGGTGGAGACCCGTTGGTTCAGAGGCTAACATCTTCTCTACTCTCCACATTGTTTCACACAAACCCATCTGGGACCCAGCAGACACTCTGCTATGACAGATGTCGTCTGACCCTGCAGTCAGCAGGTTGGGATGCTCTTACAAAAGCCCTCCCAGGAAAGCACACAAGGAGGAGGGGCCCCTCCACAAGACCTTTCAGGGTAGAGGCCACAGTATAGGTCTCTAATCTCCTGGGAGAGTAAAGTTATTCTAGCTAGGGGGTGGGGTGGGGTAGGGTGGGGCACGGGGTAGGTCCTTGCCATTAGGGACCCAGGTAAGATCTCTGGAGGGAAGAGTGGGGTGGAGCCAGGGCTCTCAGGAAATATCTACTACTGTCCTTGAGGCACAAGATCTTCTGAATCAGCCTCGGGCCCACAGCCAGACCAATGATCCCCACTCCAGGGGCTGCCGTGTGCAGGGTGGGGTGGAAGAGAGGAGACATACACCTAGCTGTTCCACTAAGGCCTCAGGGACTATGAAGGATTAAGATCGAGGGGAAGGAATGGGGAATGAGGCCCACTTATAGTCTCAGAGTAAATTATTAAACTAAGAAAACACAAGTTTCCAACGGCTCCATTTCTATGATGTAATTCCCACACCAGACATCTGGGGAGTGGCTCAAGAAGTCAAGAAAGCTCCAGAAGGTCAACCCCACAGCCCAGCTTCCTCTGCAGGGACCCATAGAGAAGGATGCGGCTGGCACCGTCACTGTGCTAGCCATATACCCAAGGAGAGCATGTGTCCCATAAACCTTTGGGACCCAGGATTCTAGGTACTCTATTGGAGTTCAGGTCTCAGTGGATCTGGACAGAAGGCCTCGGAGCTCAGGACAAAGCTCAGATTTGACTCAGTTACACAATTGCCCCAGGTGATCTCTCCTTTGTCCTTCCTTGTGGCAGGGGAGGCCCTGCAAACACGGTCAACCAAAGAAGTCCTGGTGTGAGGATTCTGGAGGAGCTTCAGGCACAGGGACACTCTGTGCAGGCTCTTGGGGCCTCTGACAAGCTGTTGGAGGATGGGGGGAACTCAAGGTATGGAGAGACGAAGAAATGAACTGGGTAGGGGCAGGGCCAAGTCATGGGACCAGGGAAAGACGGAGGCAGAAAGACCTTATTCTAAATGTGTTCCAAATCATTGCTTGTCACGATTAAGAGAGACTGCAGGTGCAATTTACCAGTTATAGATTGAGTGTGATGGGTCCCCACAGGTTCATGTGTTTAGACACTTGGCACTTGGCCAGGGTGCTGTTTTGGGGAAGGATGGACCTTTTAGATAGAAGACCTAGCCCTTCCTAGACCTTCCCCACCATGATGGACTGCATCCCTCCAGACCCTGAGTCACAACACTGAGAAAAGCGCCCATGACAACAATCCCATTACAGATCTCGTGCTGCGGAACAGAAGCTGACCCAGGAGCCCAGCGTGGTGAGTTCTGTGTGGACAGCGGGAGGAATCACAAGGCTGGTCGTCCGGATCTGCAGGGGAAGGGTCTCAGGAGTGTAGAGGGCATCTTGTCCTGTCCGAGCTTACCGCCCCTCCCTCTGGTAACCCTTCCTTTCAGGCCTGAGATGCCCCCTTGAGCTTGTCTGGACTTGCTAAAGACAGCCATCGTGTCCGTCCTTGCCCCATGACCTCCCTGTCCAAGTCACTTGTCAAAAGATGATCTCTTGCTGCTGGGTTACCAGAGGCTGAAGTGAGCTGCTGGCTGAGAACAGTGATGGGTGGGGAGCCGGTGGGGAGGGTGGCAAGAAAGACCTGAACCCTCACTGCTGTGGTGCAGGCTACGCAGGCTTCTGTTTTGACATCTCTCCCTCCCTGTTCCACAGTCCTGCAAGCGGGTTTGTCTCAAAGCTGACTCACCAACGGTTATGAAACACAATGGCCAAGTTTGTCCAACATAACCCTGTGTGTGCGGTTAAAGATCGGAAAGTAAAAGAACCAAACGTATCGTCAGAGAGCAGATGCCAAAAATTTAGCTTAGGATGGCTGTGAGGGAGCCCTTGGCATCCTGGGGTATACCCAGTACCTTGTGGAGGTCAGTTGTGGGGGTGAAAGTGGGGGGCAGTCAGAAGAGGAGGGGGTAGTCAGAATAGCAAGAGAATCACCAGTGTGTCCATGAGCTGGACTCACTGGCAAATGGGGACACGAATGATATCTAACCTGTCCCGGACACTGACCCATTGCCTGGCACAATGCTAAGGCCCTCCCAGGACACCGAGGTGTTTTACTACCTCGATAACCCTGATGGCTCCCCAAGATTACCATTCTGAGACACAACCCATTAGGCACCCCTGTGAGTTCCCTCAGGTCTACAACCGTGAGAAGTGAGGAATGAAAGCTTTTGCTTGCTTTCAGTAGCGACTCCTATAGCCCAGGTTAGCCCTGAACTCAGTAAGTAGAGGAGGTCAGTTATGAATTTCCCATCCTCCTGCCTCTACTTTCCGATGGCTGGGATTATAGGAGAGAACCACCACACCTGGCTGTTTATCTACTTCTGGCACAGGGTTGGGCTGTGTAGCCCAGGCTGGCCTTTTGTGAGTGGATGTCAAGGTTGGGGGCATGGTTGCTCTATTTGTGAGGTACCAGCTATGGAGAAAGTCTGTTGCCCCGCAGCTACACAGAGGCTGGTAAAGACAATATTGACTGTGTGCCGTGGTGACTTGTCAGCTTTCATGTCCTATGGAAAAGCTAGCTGACTGAACGCTGCCACGTGGCATTGGCTCCTCATGTACGCCAAACGCCACTGAGGGGATGATAGAGGGACATGCAGAGAACCTGTCAGGACTTGGTGATAAAATGAGGTGGGGGGAGGGGCTCACATGGATGAAGTCTCAAAATCTCAGTTCAGTTTGATACTTATGATGGGCTCCGTCTCAGAGGCGGCTGGACAGGAAGTGTGAGGCCTCCACAACAGGGTCAAAGACGGGCAGGCCATGAGAAGAGACAGCAGTGAGTGAAGATGCTTGCAGCCATCAGGTAGCTGAGCTCAACCCTGGGACGCATAGTGCAAAGAGAGTCAGCCTCTAAACATCGTCCTCTGCCCTCCATTCCCCGAGACACATAAATTAATTGGAAAGAATGCCCGGACTGGGTGTAGGGGTGCACACATTTAATCTTAGCACTTGGGAGGTAGGGGCAGGCAGATCTGTGAGTTCGACATCAGCTTGGTCTGCAGAGTGCCAGGACAGCCAGGCTTACACAGAGAAACACTGAGAGAGAGAGAGAGAGAGAGAGAGAGAGAGAGAGAGAGAGAGAGAGAGAGAGCCCAGAGAACAAGCTTGGTCCCAGCACACTTTCCTATAGCTCTTAGGATACTGGTCTAAACTGTTCTCCCCTCCCCCACTGCCTCCTTCCTCAGACTGGCACCCCAGCTAATGAATGTCTAATTCACTCTGTTCTGAAGGGTCAGTGGCAAGCCACGACTCACAGAGCTACACCTGACAGAAGGCATCGCCTTGTGTACAATGGAGGTAGACTTTCACTCCTTCTCTCAGAGGCCACTCACACCCATGGCTTGTCTGCGACAGGACATGCATGCTTCCACTGAGGCCCACCAAAGACCTTCCCAACCACCCTCGATCATCCAGATGTTCACGCCTAAGCACATGACACCTCCCAACACCCTGGGGAATGATTTGTGGGAGCGTATTGACAACACACCTGTCAGCTAAACACATTACCCAGAATGCCAGTTAAATTAAAACAGTGGTGATGTGGGGCTGGAGACATGGCTCTTCGGTTAAAACCACATAATACTCTTCCAGAGGACTCGAGTTCTGTTCCCAGCGGCTGCATTAGGCAGTTTACAACTGCCTTTAACTCCAGCTCCGGGGGATTGGTCACACCCTCTGCCAGCCTCTTTGTCACAGCAGTCACACGCACAAACCCATACTCAAGATACACACACCACATACATTTGGTAATCCTACCCATAACAGTGGGGAGAGGAAGAAAAAAAATGAGTGGTTAAACAAAATTAATTTTCCTTCTCCGCCCTTTTTTTCCCATTAAAATATTGTGAACTGTAGAATGAAAAGCTTATAGCTGTTTCTTCTGTCATCCCAGGGGATGGAGCTCAAGGTGGGGACCTGGAGTGACAACTGGGGTGGTCTAAGCAGTGCCCTCAGGGTTGATCTGATACCAGTGGAACTTGGGGAAGACATGTCTTCCTGGGTCACAGCTCAAAGCCTCTGACTCTGTACGGAGTCTCTAAGAGGGACAGTGAGGACTTTGGTGAGAGGCATGCGGGCTTCACGGCCAACAGTAACATTCTAGAAAGTACTGCACAAAGCACTGACCTATGTTACGTTACTTGTTGCCACTAGAATCCCGCCAGTTAGAACTGCTCTCTTGCAGAGATGAAAGATTAACACTCGGGGAATGACCTTCCAGTTTTTCTTGTTCTTTGAGTTTGAAGACAGGGCTGCCTGTATTCTAAGCTGGCCTCTAACTGGCTATCTAGCCAAGGATGACCTTGAACTCCTGATCCTCCTGTGTGTACTCTGACAAGGGGGTCTGATCGATTCTTATAGCCTTCATCCACGCTGCTTTCCACGGTGCTATTAATTCTATCAAGTGCTGGGATGCCAAGTGTGCGCCATCACATCTGGTTTTACGCAGTTCTGGTAAACTGCTTAGTAAGGAACTGAGTTATGACCCTTGCCCAGGGCAAGATCTTCTTAAGGTCACTCCATGGATGTCAAATGACCAGCCCCCTCCAAAGCTCTGTTGCCAAAGAACGAGGCTTCCACAGTTGCTCTGCACGAAGCACTGCTCCGCACCGCAGAGCTGACGAGTTTGAGGCGACTTCCCTATTGCTGGATCCTTGGAGTTCTCAACCTTGACCTCAGAAGTGTCAAGAGGAGCTAGTCTACAACTGAACTACAGAGATGTCTCGGGATCTGGCCACCAGCCCCAAGACAGACAGCTTTCGGGCCTGTCGATGCAAATTTGGAAGTGGGAGAAAGAATATGGTGCTATTTTAAGCTTCCTGAGCTCGTAAAGGATGGGAGTTTGAGTCTGTATACATACCCAGATCTGGCACCTTGCCAAGAGATATAACTTCAGGGGATCTGACTTCCTCTTCTGCTCGTCCCCTCCCACCCCCTATAGGCACTGCATGTACATAAACTCACACGTTAAAAAATAAGAGGGAACATGATGTACTACTTTACACCAAAAATGAATGAATGAATGAGTGAATGAATGATACTCAAAGGGCTAAAAGTCCTTCATCTCGAACATCTCACTATAGGCAGAGAGCTTTCCTCACGAGGTTCACACAGTCAGCATCTGGAGTCAGGGTTTGAATCCTAACTTTGTATTAGTCACGTGAGGAGGCTCCACAGGTCCATACTGCTTGCCTTGGGGCTTTTGGTTTGGTGTGCGTGGGTAGGTCATGGGCTGTTCTTCCTTCGGCTCCATCCACTTTGTTCTCTGAGACCTGAGCTGACTGATTTGCCTGGGATATCCCCAGGGAACCTCTCATCTCTGCTCTACCAGTACTGGGATATAAGCCACCATGTCTGGCCTTTTTCTTGAGTGAGTCTTGAACTCACGACCTTACACTTACATGACAAACACTTTACTGACTGAGCATCTCCTCAGCCTCAGAACCTCCGTTTTGACGTTTTTTTCTCCCCTTATAAAAATTTATTTTTATTTTATGTTCACAAGTGTTTGCTTGCACCACACACAGGCCTGGAGCCTTTGGAGGCCAGAAGAGGATATCAGATCTTCTGAAACTGCAGTTTCAGGTTGGTTGTGAGCCACTCTGTGGGCAATAAGAACTCTAACCTGGGTCCTGTGCATGAGCAGGCAGGGCTCTTAACTGCTGAGCCACTGCTCTCAACTCTGGTATCTGCAGAGAGGAACAGATTCAATGCAACTACAGGCCATGCTCCACTATGGATGGGTACAGTAACGGGGTGAGGTTTCTGATGTTTGGTTCTAGCATGAATACAGTTCAGATCAGGTCCAGTGACTCAGCCATGACTGGTTGGGTTTGGTTATTTGTTTCCTGGGTAACCTTCAGCCTTCCCTGTTTCAGTTAGCAGAATGAAGTGGATTTAAGAGGACAGAGAGAAGCCTCAGCAGCCTGGGGTCCTCTTCCAGGAAGAACCAATGACCCTGCTTACTCTGTCCCCAGGCACCAAGGCAAAAGGATGCTTCCCCGGTAAGGATCCAAAGCATCATGGGAAGAAGACTCAGTTCCCCCTGCCAGGCAGAGCAGTCACCAAAGAGTGTAACTCTCACAACACCGCTTGGTTTTGTAGGCAGCTTCCTGGGATTTGTGCTGACACACATGTGCATGTGTGTGCAAGTGTGTAGGTAGATCTGAATGTGGCTATGGGCCAGAACAGACTCTTTAACCTGGTATTAGTGGTAACAAAGGTGTGTTAGAAGCCAGACCAGATGCTGTTTAGGCCACGCCCATCTGCAGCTGCAATGCTCTCCTGTGTCCAGGCCTCAGACCACCAGACTCCAGGCGTCCAGGGGTTACTGGCGACACATCCATATGGTATAACTAAATGGATCCCTCTTTTCCACTTCCCTATATCCCCCAGGTCACATATTCTTCCTGTGAAGCACAGGTGGCTCCTTCTTCTTCCCCTACTACCCTGACTCCAAGACTGCCTGACTATAAGCTTCAACTTCAAACCTGAGACTTTTCAAGATGGAACTCTGCTCTCTGGGGTCCAGGAAAAGAAAAATCATAGTGCCATTGCCACTTGAAACATAACAATGTCTGTAGAATGCCAAGGCAGGAGGATTTCATATTCAAAGCCTTTTTGTACTACATAGTAGGATCCTATATTTAAAACAAAAAAGCAGCGTTAAGGGGCATACTAGGGGCTCTTCCAGAGGTCCAGGGTCCAATTTCAAGCATCTATATGGCAGCTTGTAACCACCTATAGCTCCAAGGGATCTGATTCCCTCTTCTGGCCTCCATGGGGACTGTGCTCATGTTGTGCATAGACATATATGCAGATAAGACACTCATACACATAAAATTATTTTTAAAATTTAAAACAACAAAAATACAATAATACCTATTAATGAGAAGCTTAAGAGCAGGCACCCAAGCACCTGGAGTCCTCTCACCCCACCCATGGTCCCAGAGAAGGTGAGATCCCTGCCTGTCATTTCCTGTGTTGAGAAGCCCACACTCTCAGGAAGCTGGCAGCATGGTCACCATGGCATTATTTTGGGTTACAACCTTTCTTCCCACTGGATGACGGTCACTCTGAGGAACCAGGCACATGCTGTCTAGCTGGACTATCCCAGGGATGCAGGCCAGGAGTGGCCTCAGTTCCCATGTGTGTCATCTGGTCTGATGGACCTTCCCTGCTACCAGGGAACACCTTCAGACCTCATGCCAGCCTCCGAGACTATAGCTTGAAAAGCAAGAAGTCAGCTCTCCAAGAACAATGTGAGGGACATGGCATTGCACACTCTGGATGCACACTTATTCTAAACTGAGTGACGGGAACCCCAGGGAGGCAGAAGTTCAGAGGTCCACGCACCCATAGGCAGATCTGGGAGCAGAAGTCATCTGCTGTAAACTCAAGCATCTCCACGGAGCTCTGTGGAGGCGAGAGAACACAAACTCCCATTTATCTCTGTGTCATCACTGAACACGTCTTGCTGCCTCTGACTAGCTCTCACGTGGTCACCCTTTCCTCTCCACTCTCGGTCTTCTGGATTCAAACTGAGTCTCTCCCATGTCTGCTGGACTCCAGGCTCACAGATTACTGTAAATAATACTTAATATCTCCTTGTCACAGGAAATTTAAACAGTCTCAGACAGAGCTTCTTCCTTTAAGCCCACTTCCCCTGCCCTGCTCCCCACCCCCCACCCAGCTGCCGAAGATTCAGGAAATGCAAACCCCACATAAAGATAAGCTGGACCAAACGGAAAAGGACCAGCTCTGTGACCTTGTTGGGCAAGTGACTTCCTGTCCTGTACTTCAGATGTAGGAACCTGAGCTTCAAGAGGGAACTCAGTGTGAGGAGATTCCCTAGGTGCTCCCCAGGACACCCCAAAAATCCTGGATCAGGACTTGAAACAGTAGATCCTCCTCCACACTATACCTTCTGGGATCCCCAAAGGGCAGCCTACTGGGGGAAGGAAGCCTGGAGAGAAGGCTCAGCAGTTAAAAGCACTCGGCTGCTCTTCCAGACAACCTGGGTTTGGTTCCCAGCACCCACACGATGGTTCACAATGACCTGTAACTCCAGTCCAGGGTCCTAACCCCCTCTTCTGGCCTCCTTGGGCTCTGCACCCAGTCAGTACTGGGTAGTGGAGACAGGGAGGATTCCTAGAGCTCACTGGCCAGCCAGTCTAGCCTAATCTGGGAGTTCCAGGCCAATGGGAGATTGTCTTAAAAGACAATGAAGACACCTGAGGTCATCCTTTGGCTTCTACACCTGTGTGTGCGTACACACACACACACACACACACACACACACACACGCAAACATATTTTTAAAAATACATAGCTGGTCATGGCGGCTGATGGGAGAGGAGCATTTTGGGCTCGAGGCCAGTTTTGGCTACAGAGTTCGAGAGACCCTACCTCAAACATCCACACACAAACAAGTAGACACAGAAATAAGTAAGTATCGGAACGGTGCATGTGTCTGACTAGTGCAGGTCAGGGACTTAAGGTAGTTTTAGGAGAGAGACACTCACTCCACCATGTTGAGCTGATGGCCAGTCTCCAGAGGAGCACTTAAAGACTCAGTTGGGAGCATGTTTCTGTCAGCTCTTACGTAACCCTGACAGCACAGGAGTTTGAGCCCGGGGCACCTCCTGGCTTCATACCCAGTGCCTCTGGCACCCCAGGCTCCTCAGACAGCCCTGGACATGCTGCACCCTGCTTCCTGGTTCTGGAATTATCTCCATGGGTGTATCCAGGACAAGCCCTTGCTTCAGCTGGGGCTCGGCTGCCCCTGGGGATTCACCAGTGGGGAATATTTAATCTTCCCATTGAGCTCGCCATGGGCCAGGCCAGCTGAATGGAAGGATCAGTCTGGCCTCAGAGCCCTGAGTAAGTAGAGGCAAGGAGGGGCAGGAAGGTGACTCACCCCGCAGAGAGGCTGTTAATAGACTCTGAGGTTTACTGGTTGGGTTGGGCCTCTAGCCCCAGGCCTATGGGCCTGGCCACTCATTTGATTGAGAACATCAGGACACCATCTCCTAACTGTAAGGGAAGAGAAAAAACCCTTCCCTAATCCCATCCACCTCCATGCCCAGGTTGCCTGGCAACCCCATCCCTCCCCAAACAACCAAGCAACATGAGGTTGTTTGAATAGAGTTTGGTCCTTACAGTCTCAAGTTTTAGAGGAAGGTGCCAATCCCTGTGCTTGGGGGCCCAGGTGCTGGAAAAAAACTTAAGGCAGAAGCATACAGATTGATGGTGGTGGTCATGCATAGCTAGACAGACTCAGGAGCCTGGAGGGACACACAGTAGGATCTTGTAGCGCTTTGGATATGCTAACAGCTGGCTGAACCTTCAAGTGGGGCCATGGAAGCTGCTGATAAGAACACTCACTGGTCTCTAAGACCAGGCCCCACTGTTTCTATAACCAAATGTTGTAAAACCCAAACTCCCTCTGCTGTTACCTCACCTACTGGAGCCACTGACTCAGTGCAAGTCTTCCTCCTCCAGGAAGCCTTCCCTGACCACTCACAGGCACAGCACTCTCTCCCCTAGATTCCTTTCTAAGTGCCTGGGTCTTATACTTGGTCCTTTACGCAACTCTTTGCTTATGCCTTTTTGATGCCACACATCCACCACACAGAGTCTTGAATCACTAAAAGTAGCAGTCGCTGAGGCAAAAGTGGGTACCTGATCGATATCAAATCAGGAAGTGGCCTGAGATAAACTTGGTAGCGCAGAAAACCACCATGCCGAGGTGAAGACAGCTGAAGGCAGGGGCAGGAAGACGGCTTGGTGGGTAAAGGTGTCTGCCACATAAACCCAGCAACTTGAGCTTGATTCCCTGGAGACCGTGTAACGGTGAAAGGCAGTCCTGGCATGACCATTGCCCCTTATCATCCATGTGTATGTGGTGCACACGCATGTGGAAGTGAATGCATGTCAGAGATCCTTCTTCCCCGGCCCAAGGACTGTGGTTATGGGCAGCCAGACCACCCTTCACCTCAGGCTCCCTAAGGGAGCAGACTACAGCGAGAGGCTCCAGCACCCCTTGTGGTGCAGCACAGAACAGGACACAAGGAGTGTGTATGGAGAGTGGGGATATCTCAGGCTCATTTCAAGAACACAAGGCTGATACCTGCTGCAAGCAATGGCTAGCCATGTGCTGTGTCTTCCCTCTGATTATTTTATTTTTTGAGATAAGATGTCACTCTGTAGACTGCCCTGGCCTGAAATATCATCTGTAGCCCAGGCTGCCCTGGAACTCATAGTGATCCTCCTGCATCAGCTTCCCAAGTGTTAGGTGTGAACCACCATGTCCAGCTATTTGGTTTTGAAATGGGATCTCACTATGTTCCACAGACTGGCCTTGAATTTCTAATCTGAAGTGATTTTCCTGCTTCTGCCACCAAATGGCTAAGTCCACAAGAGTGTGGTCATGCCCAGCTTAGCTCGTCTGTCTGTCTGTCTATCATCTATATAGCATTGATCTATTTATGTGTGTATGTATCTTCTATACCTATTTCTCTATCTATGTATCTATTTCTCTTTCTATGTGTCTATGTATGTATGTACATATGTATGTATGTATGTATGTATCTTCTATCTATCTATCTATCTATCTATCTATCTATCTATCTATCTATCTATCATGCTCCAGTAGTGAGGCTGGGATTCATTCACACCAGATTCCCACCTCTACTTTCATCCCATAAACCAGCTCTGTCCACTTCAAAGCATCACTGAACAAAAGCTCTGTCTACAAAGTGTTCTGGTCTCATAACATCCTGATGAGAACTGCTCTCCTTAACACTCTCCCTGCCAACCTGAGACAGCCTAGAGTCACCTGAGGAGAAAGCCTTTAGCCAAGAACCACCTATGTCAGATTGGCCTGGAGGAGGCTCCAACCCACTGTGGGCGGTACCATTCCCTGGGCTGCTGGCCTAGGGTTGTATAAGAAAGCTAGCTTTGCATGGTGTATGAGTGAGCCAGGGAACCATGTTCCAGCTTCCAGCTCCTGCTTGAGTTCTTGCCTTGGTTTTCTTTAATGGTGGACTGTAACATGTAAGCCAAAATAAACCTTCATATCCCTACATTGCTTTTGGTCAGAGAGCTTTGTCAAGTGCTTACAATGACATCCAGGCCCCGGGGTTACAAGCTCTCTATACTTCATCCCAGTCCTGGAACAGCTCTGTCTGCTGTCCTTAGGAGACAAGATAGCAAAGCTGACAAGAAAAGCTGCAGCTGGATCACACTTAGCTCTTTCTCCTGCCCCACAGCCAACCCAAGTGCTCCACAGCTGTCCTCCACCCAACCCAGGTGCTCCACAGCTGTCCTCCACCCAACCCAGGTGCTCCACAGCTGTCCTCCACCCAACCCAGATGCTCCACAGATGTCCTCCACCCAACCCAGGTGCTCCACAGCTGTCCTCCACCCAACCCAGGTGCTCCACAGCTGTCCTCCACCCAACCCAGGCGCTCCACAGCTGTCCTCCACCCAACACAGGTGCTCCACAGCTGTCCTCCACCCAACCCAGGTGCTCCACAGCTGTCCTCCACCTAACCCAGGTGCTCCACAGCTGTCCTCCACCCAACCCAGGTGCTCCACAGCTGTCCTCCACCCAACCCAGGTGCTCCACAGCTGTCCTCCACCCAACCCAGGTGCTCCACAGCTGTCGTCCAACCAACCCAGGTGCTCCACAGCTGTCCTCCACCCAACCCAGGTGCTCCACAGCTGTCCTCCACCCAACCCAGGTGCTCCACAGCTGTCCTCCACCCAACCCAGGTGCTCCACAGCTGTCCTCCACCCAACCCAGGTGCTCCACAGCTGTCCTCCACCCAACCCAGGTGCTCCACAGCTGTCCTCCACCCAACCCAGGTGCTCCACAGCTGTCCTCCACCCAACCCAGGTGCTCCACAGCTGTCCTCCACCCAACCCAGGTGCTCCACAGCTGTCCTCCAACCAACCCAGGTGCTCCACAGCTGTCCTCCACAAAGGCTAACCACTGGGAAACAGAAAGAGCCATGTCAGATAGGACAGGGTAGCTGGGGAAGAAGCCACACAGGAAAGAAGGAAAAGTGTGGAGAGCAAGTGAGGGTCTAATGGAGAAGCACTGGGCACCTGACTTTGAGGTCCAGAAGGCATTGCCAGGATGGGAACAAAGCAGGAAGGTTTACTAGTGATCACTGAAGAATCTGGACACCAAATATGCAGAACCCACTTCCTGTCTCATGGGAGACAAACAATAAGACCAAACAAATCTCACAAAGCCATCCTGCTACTTAAAGCACCCAGACACAAACTGACATTTTTTGTGGATATTATTGTCCAAATTGGTCACTAGTGGTCTTGGGGACAGGGAAGGTGGAGGGAGAGAGACTGGAGTGGGACACAGTCCTCTCTAGTACTCCCAGATTAGGCTGTCAGAGTGGCCCCTCTGGGCCTTGGTTCACTCTTCTGTGAAAAGTTAGAAGTTTCTGCTCAAAAGTGCTCTTATGGTATGTGGGGGACATTCTGACGAGATAGAACAGCAGATGCTCTGCTTGCCATGTCTCCCATCCGAGGACTGACCATGCCTGCCCCTGCTTAGCTTCTGAGATAAGACGTGATCAGGCGCATCCAGTGTCATGGCTGTAGACTCTACTCAACATTTCTAATTGAGACCATTAACGGACACACACCATTAACTCCAGGAGAGGCAGGGGGTATCTCCAGGAATTCAAGGCTAGCCAACACTACACAGTGAGACCCCGTCTCAAACAACAACTTCCCTGGGAACGCTCAGTGCTGGAGGTCTGGGTGCAGTGATTTCAACATGAGAAAGCCACCTTTCAAAACAGAACAAGATAAAGCACTTCCCACACTGTGGTCCCGAACCTGGGCCATTAGACTGACAGGGTTTAGAATGGAAACAAGGCCCTGGCTCTCTGTGAGAAATTACATGGATTAGGCTAACTGAGCTGGGAATGTGTAACCGTGGGCGGCATCATTCCCTGGGCTGGAATCCTGGCCATCAGCACCCAACCTTCTGCTTTTTGACTTCTGGCCACTGTGACTGTTTGCTTCAAGCTCAAGTAAACTTTGTATGACTGTGACTTCCACCATGACGAACTTTTCAAATTCTGAGCCGAAATGAACCCTTCCATCCTGAACCTGCATTTGTGAGGTATTTTGTTATGACCACAAGAAAAGTAATTGATAATACAAACCAACCAAAAAAAATGTAAAACCTTTAAACACACATCTACAAAATCCCAAGAGCTATCACCTACAAACCTCACAAATCAAGGAGAAGAGAAATGACTCCAGATTTGAGAAAGAATAATCCCAAAGTCTAAGAAAAGAAGGTGAACAGACACGAGAGAAAAATCTGTTTTTGTTTTTTGAGACAGGGTTTCTCTGTGTAGCCCTGGCTGTCCTGGAACTCACTCTGTAGACCAGGCTGGCCTCAAACTCAGAAAACCACCTGCCTCTGCCTCCCAAGTGCTGGGATTAAAGGCATGAGCCACCACTGCCTGGCCCACAAGAGAAAATCTAAACTATAGAAAGGTATTTGATTTTAGGGGAAAAATAGGGTCAAGGAAAAACACAAGAAAATTATAGTATCTAAATTGGGAGAGGTAACAATGAATATTAAATCAGTCTGTTATTCTGTATTGTTTGGGAGGAGAGGAAACATTGGTTAATTTTAGACTTTAATATAGCTGTTAAAATATCCTGAGCAACCACTGAAAACAGGCACAGATTACATAGATTCTAATTAAGACAGAGAACGGAACAAAGGTGGAAACCATTTCTGAGTACAGAACAGAAAAGTCACAGCCATATTCACAGGGCACAAGTGACTGTAATCCATCAGTAAGCTGTGCTATAAATCTTTTTTTTTTCCTAATGGTTTTTAAGATTCAGAATCTCAACCAGTATCTCAGGCAGGCTTTGAACTTGGGCATCCTCCTGCTTCAGCTTCCTAGCGTTAGGATGATAGGATTGTGCTTATCTACCCGACAGGACAGACAGTGACCAAGGAGCAGTGCTTTAAAATACGGTAAAAATGTCGGCATTTCGAGGAGCAATTGGCAAACCCAATGAGGAATTTTAACACACTCTCCTCTCTCTTTTTGGGAGCTTATAGAAGTGCGGGTGATTGATCCTGGAGCGTCATGCTTGTGAGACAAGAACTCCACTGAGCCATGTTCCGGCTCACATCTCTCTCGATAACTAACAAATTCATCCTATAGAACCAGAAAAGGATACAGTCCAGATGATCTGAGCAGTACAGAGAACCACCATGCCTTGTGTGTGACACCTTTAGTCCCAGCACTCGGGAGGCAGAGGCCAAAGTACATTTGAGAGTTCAAGGCCAGCCTGGTCTATATGGTGAGTTCTAGGTTACATAGAGAGACCCTGTCTCAAACACAAGCAAGCCAACAAAATCCAAACCAAAAGTCAACCTGATTGTGTTATCATGTAGACAAAACTAAATAGAATAATTAAAGAATGCATACTATTTCACAGGCTTATAGAATATTTAAGAAAAATCAGAGATGAAATATAAAGAACACTCCACAAGAATAGTTTGTTATGCATGGCAAACTCTCTCAGAGAGTCTATAACCTATCTACTTGTTTAAAAATGGAGGCAGCCATGGCTAAGCTAAGTGCGATGGTTTGTATATGCTCGGCCCAGGAAGTGGCACTATTAGAAGTGTGGCCCTGTTGGAGTTGGTGTGACACTGTGGGTGTGGGCTCTCACTCTAGCTTCCCGAAAGCCAGTATTCTGCTAGCAGCCTTCAGATAAAGATGTAGAATTCTCAGCTCCTCCTGTACCATGTCTGCCTTGGTGGCTGCCATGTTCCCACCTTGATACTGGACTGAACCTCTGAACCTGTAAGGCAGCCCCAATTAAACGTTGTCCTTATAAGACTTTTCTTGGTCATGGTGTCTGTTCACAGCAGTAAAACACTACCTAAGACACTAGGTCTGTCTTTCTCCTCACCCCTCTCTTTCTTTCCCTTCTCATCCTCCTTATTCTATTTTTTTTTTTTTTTGAGACAGGTTCTCACTATATATTTGTGCCTGGCCTGGACACTGCCTGCCTCCTTTCCGAGGTGCTGAAACAAAAGACTATGCTGTATCACCATGCGGGCCACAGCCCGTCTTTCTTATCTTGAATAGAGCGCAGAGCTTGTCTCTATGAGTGAAGAATGGAAGACCCTTAACAATGGTACAAGTTGATGAAGCCAAGGGACAGAGAAGACCCTGGAATTAATGAAGTCCTTTCCAATATAGAGAGGACAAGGGACAAGCTCAGTGAATGACGCCACTGTCTAGGAATGATTTATGCACCCCCCAAAGGTAGGATCATTAGGTACTTCTCCAAATGCAAAGACTGAGGGGGAATCTGGAAGACGAGTTTGAGGTTCCAGGTGGCAGCGAGGGATCAGCAGACAGAAGTTACAAAGAAGCAGAATCAGTCCCAGTGTTAGGAAGAATTCTCCATCGAGTGTCTGTGACAGCCAATCCTCACTGTCAACTTGACAGGACTTAGAATTACTATGGAAACAGACTTGTGGGTGTCTGGGGTTATCCAGGAAGCTTTAACTGAGGAATGATGATGACCCACTCTGAACACGGGTGACATGATCCCATGGGCTGGAGTCACAGGATGTATCTGCAGAGGACGGTGTGCTGAACACCTACACTGAACCCTCTCTGCTTCCTGACTTCAGACACAGGACACCCAGCAATATCCACCTGCAGGTCTCCACCACTGTGATGGGCCAGACCCTTTGCCAGTTGTAAAACCAAAGGGACCATTCCTTCTGGAATTCTCTGTCAAGCATTTTGTCACAACTAATGTTCTCTCCAATGCCATTTCTGATTGAAGGTTCCTTTTGACCTCTGTGAGGGATATATAGGTCTGCCTAGCATTAGCTGGGAGTCCCAGACCACAGACTAACTTTAGCAATTCCATCCTTTCCCAGAGATTATCTGTAAAGGTTTATTTTTATGCGCTTGCTTGCATTGATGTATGCACATCACCATCATGCAGTGCTAAGAGAGGATTCTGGGTTTTCTGGAACTGGAGTTGCAGACTGCTGGGAGCTGCTGTGAGGTGCTCAAAACCCAACCTGAGCTCTTTGCAAGCATAGCCAACGTTCTAAATGGCTGTCATCCTCCAGCCCCACGAGAGATTCACTCATTCAAAATCCCCTAAAAGACCCCAGCACAGTCCTGGGTTCAGGATGCCTGATTCCTTTTCTGCCCCGACCTGGCCGTTCGATCACCAAAATAAGTACAACTTGACTTGTTAGGACAACACATTTTCTGTGTGGATGTGTGCATGAGACCACCTGGGTGTGCATGTGTGACCTGTAGATGGTCAGAGACAACCTTGGGTGTCATTTGTCAGATGTCTCCCACCTTTTGTCTCTCACTGGGCTGGAACTTCCCCCAGTATGCCAAACTAGGTCCTGAGTAAGCTCCAGGGATCTGCCTGTCTCTGACCTGCTGGGACTCTGGAAGCATACCATTGTACCTGGCTTTTAACTCAGACTCTAAATATCCTCACAAGTGACTTACCAACTAAGCATCTCTCCAGTCCCGACATGAGTGTTTTTTGTTGGTTAGATTGCTTTTCAGCCAGGTTCTTACTGTGCGTAGCCTTGGCCAGCCTAGAACTTACTATGTAGACTAGGCTAGCTTTGAACGCATAAAGATCTACCTGCCTTCCAGAAGTGGAGATCAAAGGTGTGGGCCTGGCCGGGCATGAGTATTTTTCCAGTATGAGGTACTTTTCCCAGTACCTCCTGTTTTTCCAGCACACCACGAGGACCCAAAATAGCACGTACAATTTGTTTAAAGAAAGCATCCTCTTCGAAGTGACTTTGAAGTGAAGTAAGCAAGCAAGCAAGCAAGCAAGCTCACCTTGACCTTGGTAGCGGGTGGCTGTGTCGGGGTCCTGGCTCTGGGGGCTTCTCCTGCAGCTGGCCAGTCATGCTGCTCACATGCTGCTGGGCAGGTGGGAAGAAGAGACCTGGGTCTGAGGGAACAAGAGAAGGGAGGGTCACTCTCTCATCACTAGGCCTATCACCATCACCCAGCGGAGCACAGAGTTCCAGAAACTTTGCTCCTCTTATGCACTGGGGGAGCCAGTGAGCAGGCACACGCTCGATAGACCTTCCCCCGCTGTGCGATATGTCCTGAAGGACCTCCAGGAACAGGCAGCTAAGATGACTTGGAGGAGGTTCCCCCAAATATCGCGAGATTTGAAAGAGAGATGTAGTGCTATGGCACAGTACTTCTCCAACCGCCTGTGCCTAGCTACAAGTACTATGACACAGTACTTCTCCAACCATTTGTAACAAAGGTCTGGCTTGTTTTGCATCTTAATTTCTAAGCAACTGACACATACTGTTTGGCTATCTAAGACAAATTAGCTACTAGAAAAATTGAAAGATACCTAAAGTTAAAGGTTTTTTTTTTTTTTTTTTTTTTTTTTTTTTTAGCTGATTATTGTCCAGTGGATGTGATGGTTCCTAAGTGTCTACTCTCTGTTTCTGTGCTTCCCTCATGGACTGAGACAGGGACACTGTACTGGTGAAGTCCATTCCTGGAGCACCACTGGGGAGCACGTCTGCACAGACACTTATACCCTAAGGCTTCACCTTCCTAGGTGTCTGGCCGGGGTCTTGGTTCAGAGGAGTTGGAGGGGCTAGAAATAAAGAGTGGCTTCAAAGTCACCCCCGGACTACGGAAAGTTAGCGCGAAGGGTCTCTCTCCAGAAAGAGGAACCAAGACATAGACTTTGGCAAGATGGCTCCTGCTCTGTGGGGATAGGTCCTGTCACTCACTTGCCACAACCTGCCCGGAACTGCCAGTGCCACCTTCCCCTTCCTAATCTGGCCTCAAGATGTCTCTCTGAATGAGAACAAAGAAACCTCCATTAACATGAACGGAAAGTACATCTAAGAGGGCCACAGTGCTTGCTCCATGTAATGCTATAAAAATGGCGCCTCCCGTGGCTGTATGCGTGCGTGTACGTGGAGGTGCAAGACTCGAGTTGGGAGTCTTTCTTGTTTGCTCCCCATTTTACCAATTGGACGGGGTTCTCCGTTGAACTCAGAGCTCGCTGTTATGGACCAGCTGTTACTCCGCACCATCTCTGTGCAGGAATTACAAGCAGGTGGCCACGCCCTCCCAGCCTTTATGTGAGTTGTGGCCACGCCCTCCCACCATTTTTACCGGAGTCCTCATGCTTGTGTGGCAAGCTCTTTAACCACTGAGCCATTGCCTCAGGAAAAAACAAAAACAAAAACAAAACAAAACAAAAACAAAACAAACAAACAAACAAAAAAAACAACTGGAGGGGAAAAGCAACAAACCAATCAGAAGCTCTGGCTGTCCTGCACAGGCTGCAGGCTCAGTT
This sequence comes from Arvicanthis niloticus, assembly GCF_011762505.2. Lineage (NCBI taxonomy): Eukaryota > Metazoa > Chordata > Mammalia > Rodentia > Muridae > Arvicanthis > Arvicanthis niloticus. The sequence goes on along the minus strand of NC_047674.1, from coordinate 55,381,953 downwards.
CCCAGCACCCACATGGCGGCTCACAACCATTTGCAACTTAAATCCCAAGAGACTGGATACTCAGTTCTGGCTCCATGAGTACAAGGCACAGAATCACACATACAGCATACACAAACTTAAAATAAACAAATCTGAAGAACATTTAAAACCAGATTTATTTATTATATTTGTGCATATGTGCACATAAGTGTGTGCACGTGGTCACTACGGGGTTAAGCATTACTGTGACTGTGTGACAATCGGAGGACAACATGCAGAACTGGCTCTCTCCTTTCACTATGTGGGGCTCAGGGAACACCTTTACTAAACACCTTAATTTAAATATATTTGTATATATAAAAATATTAATATATATGTCTGTATATATCAGAAAAATATATTAATACATGTTATATATGCATTTTATATGTATAGGGAAAGTCTTTGTTAGGGACAACCAGCTTTAAAATATAATAATAATAATAATAATAATAATAATAATAATAATAATAATGATAATAATAATAATAATAACAATAATAAAGAAAACTGTACTGCTTTCATGGTTGCCATGTGCCCTAAGGAGGCATTCCAAGCCATTCTCACCCATCTAAGCAGTCGAGAGAAAGTGCTCAGAGTTCCAGTGACTTTTGAAACAGCTAGCCCTGAAGAAGAAAACCTTCCCTTTCAAAAGCTTGTTTTGTTTCTAATGCAAACACACACCCTCCCCTATTTCCCACTTTTAACCTAAATCATCTGCAATTTTAGAATTGGCTGCTCATGAAACTCTATCAAGAGGGCTCAACGTAAACATGCCTATGGCAACGGAAGTTTGCTGAAACAACGTCTGTACCGTTCCAGACGTGGTACATCATTAGCCTTGAACATCAGCGAACAGAAGATTCTAGGGAGAGGTGTTTGTGTACAAAACGTTAATACAGCTATTGGCAACTGAACAGTAGACCTCAGGGGAGCCAAGAGATGACAGAGGTGGGAAGTGGGAAAAGACTGAGTTCTGGGGAGCTGGAAGTCACGTCATAGCCCCTGCCCCAGGCTCCCCCGTGGACCGTGAGTCCCTGGACATGCTTGTCTCCTGAGTAAGCCTTGAGCTCAGACCAGTAACTCAGCTGTCATCTCTTGTACCTCAGGCTCAGGGTGCCCCTCTAGTTCTCTAAAGATGAGCTTTTCACAGAGAGGCATAAATAGCCATAGGTCAGGGAGACTTGATAAAATGCCTGTTGCTCAAGCAAGAGGCCTTGTGTTTGATTCCTCAGAACCCACGAGAATGGCAGGCACTGTGGCCCCGGGTCTGGACTCGATCGGTGCTGGGCCAGCCTCTAGCTAAAGCTGTCTGTGATCTTCCAGCTCAGCGAGAGGTCGTGTCTCAAAAATTAAGTTAGAGGTGATGGAAGAAAGACAACGGGAGAAAGATGCACATGAATACACACACACACACACACACACACACTCGCACACACTCACACACACTCACACACACACTCACACACACACTCACACACACAACACACACTCACACACACACACACACACTCACACACTCACACACCCCTCGCACTACAAAATCTTACACACTCTTGAATCCCTATGGAGGTCACTAGGAGACCAAGGCCTGGTGATTTACTCAAGTGCACAAAACGGAATGGCTGCATCTGGGCACGAGGCGCCCAGCCCTTCCTCTGCTCCTCCTCATGGGTCAGAAATAAGACTGGACCGATTCCCATGTGACCGTCAAAGAAACTCTGGAAGGAAGCATCTCTTTCCAAGGACTCAAGGCCAACAACAGGCCACCAACAAAGCTAGATCCACTGCTCTACATTCGCTTGTCCTTGCCTGAGCCTCCGTTTCCCTCCTGCACAAGAAAGGTGACAAATGTTGGCTCACCACCACATGGCTGTTAGAATCAGGGAAGAATGAAGAGTGAAGTAAAAAAAAAATTTTTATTGCATTTATTGAGTGGTGTGTGTGTGTGTGTGTGTGTGTGTGTGTGTGTGTGTGTCTGATGACGCTTCTGGGAAGGAGAAGACATCTTTTGGGAGTTGGTTCTTTCCTTCCACTGTGTGGGTCCTGGGTTGTCAGGCATGGAGGCAAGTGGTCTCACCTCTTGCACTATCTTGCCTGCCCCAAGACCGAGTCTTGAGGGAACCACAGTGTTATACAAGTGGGCTCCTGGAAGCCCTAGTCAGACAGGCTGCTCCCTTCAGCCAGATGGCAGCTGAAATGGAAGGAAAAGGCAGGCGTGGGGAGTCTGCCTCGGAAGGGAGGGACACAGGATACAGCCCGCTGACTTCCCGGACAGGAAGCTGGACCAAATGAAGTGTGAAGAATTCCCTCCTTGCCACCCACAGTAAGTAAGCTAGAAAATTGGCACAGAAGGGGAAAGAGGGTTGGGCTGGGGGAGGAAGAAAAAAGAGAGAGAAGGGGAAAAGAGGAAGGGAAGAGAAGGAGGAGGAGGAAGAGGAGGAGGAGGAGGAAGAAGAGGAGAAAGAGGACAAGGAAGAGGAGAAGGAAGAGGAGGAAGAGAAAGAGGAGGAGGAAGAAGAGGAAGTAGCATCAGCCATGGGCAGGGATCTCAGACTATGTAAAAAGGGGGTTGGCTAAGCACACATTCAAAGCTGTCAGTCCTGAACTGCAGACGCAGTGTGGCCAGACTTTCATGCTCAAGCCACCATGACTTTCTATGCCATGATGCCCACATCCCTGAACTGGAGTCCCATGACATCTTCCTTCCTGCAGATGCCTTTGTTGTGGTTTTATATCCATAACCAAGATACCAGTCATCTATCAGATGAATTCCCCTCTGGGGAGATGGCAGAAGGAGACTGCACTTTCTTTATTCATCTATCTACTACTTATCTATCTATCTATCTATCTATCTATCTATCTATCTATCATTTGTGCCTGTATTTATGGGGGTTTCAGGGTCAGAGGGCAATTTGCAGGAAGAGGTTGGTTCTCTTTCACCAGATGGGCCCAAGGAGAGAACTCATGGGATCGGGCTTGGTGGCAAGTGCCTTCATCCACTGAGCCATCTTGCCAACCTCAAGATAGAATTTTCAAGAGGAACCAGAAGCACATTAGATGTGGAGAAACTCATAGATGTTCTTCAAATAGCTCTTCCTTTCTTTGGATGCCCCACCCCTCCCCACAGAAGCTAAGGATGCTTTTCATGCACTGGAGGTAAGAACTCCACCCAGAGGCTATCATGAGATACAGGCAGGGCCCTTCATCTGGCCAGGTGTTTGAAGTATGTGACCAACATTGAGGCCTTAAGGAAGAGGGTCTTCTTGTGTCTTCTTCACATAAGCCCGCTGACCTAATTTCAATTTCTGGAACCTACATCAAGGTAGAAGGTGAGAACTGATGCCCAAAAGTTGTTGTCCTCTGACCCCAACAGGTGCCATGGCATGACCCCCACATACACAGGTGTCAGGATGTGCTCCTGAAACACATGGAAGCACCTGGAGCAAAAGTCTCTAACTTTCCCAGGTGTGGTGGTGCACACCTTTAATCCTGGTGCTGGGGAAGCAGAGGCAGGTGGATCTCTGTGAGTTTGCACCCAGCCTGGGCTACACAGTGAGTTCTGGGCTAGAGCTATGTAGGGATACCTGTCTCAAAACAACAACAAACAAACAAAGAAACAATGCCTCAAACTCTTCATTAAAATAGCTCTAGTTATCCTGGGCAGCAGCAGAATGTCAAAATTCACTTATTTTTCCTTCCTTCCTTCCTTCCTTCCTTCCTTCCTTCCTTCCTTCCTTCCTTCTTCCCCTCTCCTCCCCCCTTCTTCTCCTCTTCCTCCTAACTTCTTCAAAACAAGAAAGTTCAAAGGTAGTCAGGACAGCCCTGGGGAAGACAAGCCTCTAGAGGCATTTTGTAGAAACTGGCCTAGCAGGGGCTTAAACTGGGGTACCCCCTTCATCAAGTGGCCCCTGATCTGGTTTTCTCAGCACAAGCCAAGAGTGAGAATTGCTTCCATAGTCCCAGGCAAAGAAAGAGATAACTGAAGGGCAAGCGTGAGAAGTCACCGTCAGGCACAACAGCCAGAGAGTGTCCAAGATGAGCCAGATGTGTCGGATGAAGAACGGACAAACAAAGGTGCGTGAGCACATGAGGGGAATATTATTCACTCATAAAAAGGAACCGGGTCTCAACAAATGCTAACACATGGTGAATCTTCAGCATAGCATATCAAGGAAATAAATCAAATGCAAGAAACATCCAGAACAAGTAAGTCCAGAGAAACAGAAGGCAGCTCAGTGTCGTCCAGGGCAGCGGGCAGGATGAGAGTGACTGCTTTATCTGGTATGGAGTTTCCTTTGGGAGGAATGACAGTGCCTGGACTGTACTGAGATAAGGGTGTACAACATGCAAACATACTGAACATGAGACAGGGTCTCATGTAGCCCAGGTTGGCCCCTAACTCACTACACAGCTAAGGATAAACTTGAACTTCTGATTATTCTCCCATTCTGGCAACAGAGTGAGACTTTCTTTGAAAAAACAAAAAGCAAGCAGGAAGTGAGTCCTATATTGTAACATTATTTCATGAACATAATTTTTAAAAACCTTGTGGAGTTATGGGCCAGTGAAGCGGCTCAGCAGGTGCTGGCCACACAAGCCTGACGGGTGAGTGCCATTGCCAGAGGCCGTCCTCTGACCTCGATGGTAGCATGTGTGCACACAGACACACGTGTGTAATACTAATCAATTAAATAAAAACGTCTTTAAACATGACCTAAAGTGACCTTTAACTCGTATGTGTAACATGCATAAGAAACAACGGAGTATTTATGTGTACACTTGGGTCCCCAAGAAATCCCATGAATACAAGCAGATATTTCAAAATCTGGAGTCAGAAACACTTTAGGCCCCAGACATTTCAGATGAGACTACGCAGCCCAGATGTGAACAAGCCCCTCACATGAAAGAGTCAGTCCATCTTACTCAAAGTGTGGTCCTCAAGACGGGAGATTCAGGATTCCAAGAGGCTCAATCCTCATCCCTGAACTGGAGTCAGACTCTGTTGTCTCCACGTGATTCTTGGGTGTGCTGGGATGTGAGGACTAATGGCGATCCCCAGGGATCACAACTGGTTATTTCAATTAAAAATCACTAAAACAGGAGCTGGAGAGATGGCTCAGTGGTTAGGAGTGTTTACTGCTCTTGCAGAGGATCCAAGTTAGGTTCCCAATATCAATGTTGGAGGCTCACAACCACCAGGAGCTCCCTGTCCCAGGGAATCTTTCCCCTGGGCACCTGCCTTCACACACACACACACACACACACACACACACACACACACACGTATAATTAAAAATAAGATGAAGCTGAAGCCATAGCCTAAGAAAGGAGGATGTTCCAGATTACAACCTGAAGAAGGGACAGAAAGCCCCCAAGGCCAAGTGTCCTCTGATCCATGTAAAGTGTGGGTATTGGAATCAGACGATGGATGGGAAGAGATCTTGGAGGAAGCGTTTGAATAGTGTGCCAGTCCCTGTTTGGTCAGCGGCTGGTACTGGGACTGTGAAATACATCTAAACAGTAGATGTAGAAACCCAAAGTGGGGAGAAGACTTTTCAGAGCACCTTCAGGGAACAGAAGTCAAGGCACTAACATAGTGACATGGTGGGCTACTCAAGCCTATAACAAGGAAAAGTCAGAATTTTTTTTTTTAAAGAGTGCTCTGAAGAATTGATTTTTTCCTTTCCTTTTGAGAAGATGCAGTGATTCATTTTTTATAACATCTTTGCTGAATAAAATTTACAGGACAGAGTATTTTAAACTGTGACTTTTGGATATGGAAAACCAGGGTGTAGCCTTGGTCTATGAATCCTAGATAAAAAATTCTTTGATTTTTTTTTTTGAGAAAAAAAAAACCCATAATATTTAAACAAAGAAACAAATACACAAACCACTGAAGAAAATCTCAGTTCTTTGTTGCAGCCGCCATTAAAGGCACCCCACAGCTAGCGGAATAGCAGAGGCAGAACCTGGAGACCTTTCTGGTATCTGCTAACATCTACGGTTAGGGGACGGGAGTGATGCATGGGAAATACCCAGACCAACCCCACAACAGCAAACTACCTTGCTTAAAATGTCAACAGAGCCCTGTGTCAGACACTCACCCTGGATGAATCAAGAAAATGTCAGCAAAAACCAGAAACAGGAGGTGGGGACTAAAATATCTCCCACCTTCCCTTCATATTCTGAAACAAGGAGAGCGACTGAAGTGTGACAGTGGGGGCTGACCTCTGGTTTCCACTCATGCACCCCCCACCACACCCTCCACACAGAGATACAACCCAATCTCCCACTCCCACAGTGGACATGATGACCAAAGCAGAGAATGATAATGACTTCCGGTCCAGCTCAGGGAAGTCTGGGAACCTGAAAATTCTGGGAACATTCTGGAATAGACATGGAGCTCACCCTAGCCCATGAGTATGTGGTTCTCTATTCTTTACACTATGGGTGGGTGTGTCCTTCCCTAACTTAGCTCTTCAATGAACCCCCAGTCTTGGTGTTGGTTGTGTATGCAATATGTGGAATGGCAGACAGTTCCCCTGCATGGGGAACACACGGTTGGTGGGGACAGGCTAGGGCACCACTAATACTCTTGACTAAATGTCTATCCAAATACATTTCTTGCCTTTCACCCTGGGCCACCAGACCTCTGGGGATGCAGGCTTCTCTTGTCTTCCCACACCTTGCAGTGAAGACCCTGGGGCAGTGTCTCCTTCTGTTCTGATTTGCAAACAGGCACAAGCCCTGCTGAAGGAGATAGATGTTGAGGAAAAGTGTTGGCAGGCATGAGATGAAGCCAGGGGAAGTGTCCACCTAATCTCCCTCCAGTGGACACAAAAAGAGACCCGGTCCGGGCTGGTCCCCCACTCCTGCCTTGCAGATTGCCCAGGGCTCAGCCCCTCTCTGGTGCTTCTCAAGGTACAACTTCCAGATCTCAACTCTGAGTCACCTGGAGCAGAGAGGAGACCTTGTAAAAATAACTGTAGAACGAGGCTCCTCTATTCACACAGTCACACGATTCATGATACAAAGAACAAAGAGGAAGGGCAGGAAGCAGAGGAGGGAAGACTGTTCCCATCAGGTGTCTTCAAGTGACAGGCAGACAGCTCACTCCTGAGCCCGCTGCTCAATCTCTGTTTCCTCTCTCTCTCCCGCCCTCCTTCCCTTTCCCCCAATTCTTTTCTCTTCCAGCTCCCATATTATGTTCTTCCCACTCCTTCCCTTGTTCCTTCTCCCCTTTACTCTCCCCACCCCATTTGGTACCCACCCTCCTCCTTGCAACCTTTCCCTCCTCCCTTTCTGCTCATCCCTTTCTCCACGCACCTCCTCCCCTGCCCTCCTCAGCCCTCCCACTGCTCTTGGTGGGATAAAGGCAGGAGGGTACACCCTGCACCTTCCCGCTCTCTCCCTGTCTCCTGTCCATGGCTACCCCTGCTGGGGGACACAGGGTTCACATTTGTCCTCTTCTGGATTATCTGTCCCAGGGCAGAACTTCTGAAGACTCACAGCCTCCACTGAGCACTGGGTGAGATCTCTGCCTCTGTAACCTCGTGGTGGACGACAGCAGAGTCGGCCAGGTCCCCAGAGGCATCTGCCTAGGCCTCAAGACCCTGAGAATGCTGGGGGATTATTGGGCTCTGTGTCTCTAAGACACAGTCCTCATGGACCACGGAGGCAGGAAGGAGGAGCCGAGATAGGAGAGGATGCAGCAAGAGGCAAAGGGAAGGGGTGAGCCTGGAATAAGGGAGAGGATTTAAAAGCTCCCGGGGGTAAGGCACATAAAGCATGAAGCTTTGATTCAGCGCTCATTAAACACAGCCCTTCCTGGGGCACTACTATTGTGGCGGGCCTGAACTCTTATGCTAATTAAATATTAACTAAAAACTACTTCTAGACAAGCACATGCACATAATAGGAAATTAAAATGTAGACCAGTACAGGGCAAATACAAATTACAATTAAAGTCTGAACGGCAGCTCCGGCCAGTCAAGGGACCCTGAGCATCCGGGATGCCTGGGAAGCATCTTTTAACATCTTCAGGCAGTATGTTTTCCTGTAGGTGTGTCCAACGGTTTTGACATCGTGACGTCACTCTGTCACCCAGAGTTCATGTGGGAGAACTGTTACCAGAAAGTTCTCAAAGTAAGTTCTCATGGTTTAGTGACTCAGTCCTGGCACTCGGGAGGTGGATGCAGGTGGATCCCTTTGAGTTCAAGGCTAGACGGCTTTACACAGTGAGTTCCAGGACAGTCAGGGCTGTGTAAACCGACTCTGTCCCAAAACAAAGCTAAGAAACAAAACCCCAACATTCCCCAATTTTAAAAATTTAAATTTTATTTATTATGTGCCTGTGTGTGCTACAGCATGTGTAGGTGTGGCTGTGTACGTGTGTGTATGTGTGTATGTGTGTGTGTGTGTGTGTGTGTGTGTGAACCATGTGCTCTCCTTAGATTTGTGTGTCCCAGTTAATGTGTGGAGGTCAGAGGACAGCCAGGGGGATCTAGCTCTTTCCCAGCTGTGGAGCCTTTACCCACTGAGCTATCTTGTCAGCTCTGGAAATTCCATTTTAACAGATAAAAATGAACGAATACAATAATATTTTTTTCCTAGGGTATGATGGAAGAGACTAGTTTCAGGACCCCACTTGGGTACCAGAATTAAGTCCCTGATGTGCTTCCTGTAACCTGCACAGAATTCTGCATCTATTTTAAATCATCCCCAGATGACTTACAATGCCCAGTCAAAGGCAAACACCCAGTAAAGGGCTGTTGACTGCATCTTTTAGGGGAGGATGCCAAAGCTAAAATCGGTATGTGTTTATGAAAGACAAACTTATCAAAGATTATTTTGATTCATGTTTGGTTTAATTTAGGGTCATAGGGCCCACAGAGAAAGGGACTATATAATATAATCAAAATACTATTATAATTAAGATACATAGTATATCGAGTAGTTATAAACATTTAGGGGAGAATAAAAAAGGCAGGGGAAGGAGGTGGGGAGGGAGCCAGGAGGAGGGTGTGGCTGGATCAGTGGCAGCAGGGGAGAGAAGCAAGAAATGACTCCAGAGACATTCGGAGGACTGTTTCAAAAGGGGATGAGATATTAGAGGGTAGTGAGGTGGCTCAGTGGGTAAAGTCACTAAGCCTGGAACAATAAGTTTGATGCCAGGCCTTTTTTTCCACACAGAGGAAAAAGAGATCCAGTTTCCAGATGGGTTCTCTGAGTTTCATTACACACATTCACAGGGCAGAGCACACCCAGGTGCATGCACACACACACACACACACACACACACACACACACAGACACACACAGACACACGCACACACACAGACACACACACAGACACACACACACACACACACACACACACACACACAGTAGGGCAGAGCCCTAGCATAGGGTAGTGGTGTAAGGTAGTGGTTCTTTATCTGGAGTAATTTTAACTTCTGCAAGACATCTGGCCATGTCTAAAGACATTTTAAAAAAAACATTTAAAAAATTTTTAATTATGTGTACCTGCATTTAAGTATATGTATATTCATATGAGTGTAGGCCCCTGAAGGGTCCAGATGAGGTGTCAGATCCCCAGCAGCTGGAGTGACAGGCAGTTCTGAGATTCAATATGATGGTGGAAACCAAGCCTGGATTGTCTGGAAGAGGATCAAGCTTACTTCTTAACCATTCAGCCAGTTCTCCAGCTGTGTGTGTGTGTGTATGTGTGTGTGTGTCCCAAATGGGGAACTCAGATTGGCAGAAGGTATTGAAGGTCATCTCCTCTTAACTGAATTACCAGGTCCATGACAATGACAGAGCCAAGGTTGATGCTGGGTCTTGAAGGCTGAGATAATTCATGGGGTGAGGGTGGGATGGGGCAGGATAAGGAAGAAAAGATCCTGGGCTCTTAGGATACAGAGCTACAGACCCTGGCCCAGATCCCAGGGAGGTCAAGCGCCAGGTGGTCATGGAGTCTGTATTTTCAAGCAGATAGGGCCTGTAAAGAGGTCTGAGAACTGGGCAACACCACGGGTCTGTCTGAGGTTGAGACTGCTGTACAGAAAGCTCAGGCCTCAAGAATGAAGCTATCAGGGTAGAGGAGATTGCTCCATCAGTAAGATGCTAGCCTGCAACAGGAAAACCTGAGCTGGAAGCCTGAAAACCATGTGAGGGAAAAAAAAAAAAGGAAGGAAACAAACAAGCCAAGCAGCCAGTGCATGCCTGTGATGGGGAGACAAAGACAGGCAGGGGCCTTACCAGTCAATCTGTAGCCTGCTTGGTAAGATTAAGGCCAATGAGAGACCTAATCTCAAAAACGCAGTGGACCACTCTCAGGAATGACAGTGTAAGGGTGTTGTCTGGTCTACACACACAACCAACATTTCACAAAAACTAACACACCCACAATCAGACCATCAGAGGAAAACAGTTGAAGCTGAAGAGGCACCACCGAATCTGCAGTATGTAAATGAGAAACCAAGAATCTGGAGTATGGAAATGAGGCATAAGAACCTGGAGTATGTGAGTGAGGAACCAAGAACCTGGAGTATGCAAATGAGGAACAAAGAATCTGGAATATGTATACAAGAAACCAAAACACCTGGAGTATGCAAATGAGGAATATAAACCTGGAGTATGCAAATGAGGAGTAAGAACTTGGAGTATGCAAATGAGGCATAAGAACCTGGAGTGTGCAAGAGAGGAACCAAGAACCTGGAGTATACAAATGAATAAAGACCTGGAATATGCAAATGAATAAAGACCTAGAGTATGCAAATGAGGAATAAAGACCTGGAGTATGCAAATGAATAAAGACCTAGAGTATGCAAATGAGGAATAAAGACCTAGAATATACAAATGAATAAAGACCTGGAGTATGCAAATGAGGAATAAAGACCTGGAGTATATAAATGAATAAAGACCTGGATTATACAAATGAATATAGGCCTGGAGTGTGCAAATGAATAAAGACCTGGATTATGCAAATGAATAAAAACCTGAAGTATACAAATGAATAAAGACCTGGAGTATACAAATGAGGAATAAAGACCTGGAGTATGCAAATGAGGAATAAGGACCTGGAGTATGCAAATGAGGAATAGGAATCTGGAGTATGTAAATGAGGAATAAGAACTTGGAGTGTGTAACTAAGGAACCAAGCCTAGACAATAAAATTGAGGTATACTGTAATCACAGATTTGGTTATCAATCACTACAGAACTGGGTATCTTCTGCTCTGTCTTAGTGGCCAAGCACTCTACAGTCAGTCAACCCAGGCAGCTGAGTTCACAGGTCAAGGGAAGGTCCCCGAAGATGGGCATGGAAATGACCTCTGGCGTGTCACTTCTCCTTAGCCTATCATTATTTTTCATTTATTTGAGGCAGCGTCTCCTGTAGCCCAGGCTGGCTTCCACTTGATAAGTAGCCAAAGATGACCTTGAACATCTAATCTTCCTGCCTCCACCTCTGGAGTGCTGAGATTAAAGATGAACATGACCACACCCAGTTTAAGCGGTACTGGGGAACTCTTGGCTTCCTGCATTCATGGCGAGCGCTTTTTCAACCAAGCTATATCCTCAGCTCCTCACTTCGATTTTAATGTGTTCTTATTCTCTTAGATTTACGTATATCGTTATATCTGTACGAATGTTTTGTCCAAGTGTGCCTGGTGCCATTGAAAGTCAGAAGAGAGCATTCGACCCTTGAAATTGGAGTTATGCACTCATGTCCTCATTCTACTGTGAGATCTTTGTTATTCGTTGGAGAGGGTTTCCTGCCTCCAGAGCCAGAGACTAGATCTATTAAGAGGAGTGGAACAAATTCCCTGATTCAGGCACAGGCTGGCTCCTCCAGTGTGGGCAGGCGCAAGCCATGGCTGCTACCCAAATAGCTTTGCTAATTTGAGGGAAGGCCCACAGTATCTTAGTCAGGGTCAGAGTGACTACTGCTGAAACACTATGACCCAAAGCAAAACATTTCTTTGGCCATCACATCCAGAACCACACAGTCTGTTGAGGGAAGTCAAGGAAGGAACTTAAACAGGGTGGGAGCTTGGAGGCAGGAGCCGATGAAGAGGCCAAGAAGGGGTGTTGCTTACTGGCTTGTTCCTTGTGGTTCTCTCAGCCTGCCTTCTCTCCTCTCCTCTCCTCTCCTCTCCTCTCCTCTCCTCTCCTCTCCTCTCCTCTCCTCTCCTCTCCTCGCCTCTCCTCTTTTCTCTCTCTCCCCCTCCCTTTTTTTTTTTTTGGTTTTTGAGGCAGGGTTTCTCTGTTTAGCCCTGGCTGTCTTGGAACTTGCGGTGTAGACCAGGTTGGCTTAGAACTCAGAGATCCACCCACCTCTATCTCTCAAATAAAAAATCCCACTGCTGAGGTTTAGGTGTGTGCTGTCACTGCCAACACTGCCCTCCTCAGTTTGCTTTCTTATAGAACCCAGGACCATCAACCCAGGGTGGTACCACTCACAATAGGCTTGGCCCTCCCCAGTCAACCACTTGTTAAGAAAATGTGCCCAGGCCTGGCTACATCGGATCGAATAGAGGCATTTTTTAATCTGAGGTTCCTTCCTATCAGATGACCTCAGTTTGTGTTAAGTTGACTATAGTTAGCCAGGTCAGTGGGAAAGGGCAGCTTCCTCCTCAACAGTTTAAAAGATGGGCTGTTCTCCCCCACCTATAAAACTCATTTGTTGCAAATGGATTCAAAATAAAAGAAGAAAACCCCTCAACATCCTGTCTATCAGTGAGGATATTTCTTTCTTTGTTCCCTTCAACTTTTAGTGTGTGACCTCAAATCAAAGATCTGTCGATCTCTGCCTTCTGAGTGCTGGGATTAAAGACAAGGTCCAGGCTGGCCTCAAACCCACTGTGTAGCTGAGGGCAGTCTTGAACCTCTGCTCTTCCTGTCTCTTTCCCTTGAGTGCCAAGATCACAGCTGTGTACTACCATACCTGACTGTAGGGTTTTGAGATAGGGTCTCATTCTGTAGTCTGGAACTTCATATGAATCCAGGTTGGTCTCAAACACATGGTGATCCTCCTGCCTGGACTGTAGGTATAAGCCACCATGCCTGGCATCTTAATATAATTTGGATGTTACACCTCCCTATTTGGTGTTAACTATCAACTTGACTCAACCTAGAAATCACCTGAGAATCTCCATGGAGAGACTGTTCCAATCAGACTGGCCCACAGGCATGTCTATGGTAGACTGTCAGCTGATGGAGTAGGGACAGCCACTTGGTGACATAGGAAGGCAGCTTTGGACTGTGTAAGAAAGCTAGGTAGGCAGGTACTGGCCAGTCATCCATAGCTCCCACAAGACGTCCTTGGCTGTGGAGTTGAGTTTTGGGGCCATAGTTAATTTCGTATAGAATAGCAAGCAGGCCTGCCTGCAAGTTCCTGCCTCAACTTTCCTCAGCGATGACCTGTGAAATAAAAGTATAAGCTAAATAAATCCCTTTTTTTCTCCTAAGTTGCTTTGGTCACAATATTGTCAACAGTGGAAGAATGAAAGTCTGACATTTTTTTCCTTCAGTGTTAGTCATACACCTTAAAAGCTCAGCAGATAAGTGTGGAGTGGTGGCAAAGCACCCTTAGTCCCGGCAGATCTCTGTGGCTTTGAGACCAGCCAGGTCTTCAGAGCAAATTCCAGGTAGCCAGAGATACATGGTAAGACCTTGTGTAAAATACATAAATACATATACACATACACACATACATCCACATATCCATCCATCCACCCACATACATACATACATATATACATGAATATATACTTATAAACATACATATATACATACACAAATATATATACATATCCACACATACACATATGTACAATACATTCATATATATATACATGTATACACACATACATATATGCATACACAAACACATACATGCATATGCACACACTTACACACATATACATATACAAACACACATATACATGCACACATATATAATACACATATACATATACACATGTATCCACACACACATACATACACACATACTTGCACCCCACATATGCACACATACATACATATATGCACAATATATACACATAAACATATAAAAACACATACATCTATATGCATACACGCATACATATATGCACATACATACATACATACATGGCAGGAGGTGGAGAGTGGAAAGCAGCTGGGTTACTAGTATAGTCATCTTACCAAACATGGACTCAAAAGATGCTGTCATGAGAGACAATAGCAAGAATCTTCCTCAGAAAGGCAATGAAACAGAGGTGCTATAAATAATGAGGTATCGGCGTGGGGCTGGGGGGTGTGAGTGAGCCACATTGTCATCTATCATAACAGGAAGCCAGCTGATCGTTTGAGCTATGAGGAAAATGAAAGCGTATTATCGAGCATGTGAGTGTGAATGACAGAAGGGGTAATCGGGAATCAGAAGCAGTTGCCTCAGCGGAGCAGGACTGGATCGCAAAGACAGGAATGGATGCTGAACTCCTGACCCCTACACTCCAAAAGACACATTTCCCCAGAAAAGGAGGCATTCAGATCCTATGAGAAACACCCAAAGGGTTTCACATGAAACCAGCTCAATGAATGGGCCAAGCAACGAGCAACACACAGTGTGGCACCCACAGACTTGGCAGCAGGAAGCCCTTAATAGCCACAGGCCTTAAAGACCAGACAGGAGAGCCAGAGGCAGGGATGGAGATGGCCACTCACTGCCAGGTTGGGTGAAGCGCAGTGACATCACAGAGTCCATGCTCCTGCTGTTCCCTCTTCTGGTTCCTCAAGCTGGTACTCATGCCCCTACTGGCCAGAGCCAGCTCTCTCCATGTTGCAGAGGCCAGTTGGTGCAAGCCACCCCTACCCCACCCTACTTAAGCCTCCACCAGGCTGTTGTTGGTAGATGAAGATGCAGGGGCACATCACACTCTCAGGACCCAGTGAGTCTGTAACCCATCTGAGAACAGACTGAACAAACACACATCCCAGGTTGGTACTACTGCATCAGTATTGAAGGGCTCTAAAAGACCTAAAAAAGAGATGTGAGCTTCCTTCAACCACCACCATTTCCTACTCCTCCCTCAGACTGGCTCTCATGTAGCACAGGTTAGCCTTCAAGGCTAGCCTTGAGCTTCCCATCCTCCTGCCTCTATCCACCAAATGACAAGGTTATGGGTGTTCCTCATCACAATCATAATGGCTGTTCCCTGACTTTTGTTAGTAAATACAGACAGTGGCTGACACAAGTCCACACTGTCTTCTGAGAAGACGGAGCAAGAATCTCATTCTTTTGACAATGGGAGAGGTGAAGCAGACCCCAGAAGAGACTCAGCCAATGTGCAATCAAACGCTCCCAAGCTCAAGCCAGGAAAAACTTCCCGAAGATGCCAGTCATGCTCAGCCCCCTAAGGCAGAATAGAATTCGACAGGTAGAAGGCAGCCTACAGGGCGTGTTAGGAGGTGGGAAGGGACTGTGTTGCTAAGATAAGGCAGCACAGTGGAGCATTCTTTGGGACAGGATGTTGTCAAGGTGTTCCGATGACGTGATATGTCTGAGGCAGGTCAGTCTGGCAACTCAGAGAGAAGGTAAAGTTAAGGTAGGAACTTCGTATGTGCAGAAAGAGATGGGAAGAAGTGAATGACGGGACTTGGGCAGCCCCTAACTCATGTTTAAGATCCAGCTGCCAGGTCATATCCAGTGTGAAGTCTTTCCTGCCACAGTCCGCCTTTCCACTGTGCTGGGACAATGAGGTTCCAATGAGACATCCCTCTGCTATTAACACACGAGTCCTCTGTATGCAAGGAGGTGACTCACGCAGCTTTGTACAGTAGCCCAAGACCGGACCCATAGTCAGTGCTTAAAAGTGTTCCTCTCAATGTTTACTGCAGAACCGTTCACACTAGCTAAATTATAGAAATATACTAGGTGCTCACCAGTGGAGGAGTGAATAAAGAAAACGCTGTGTACTGGGTTGGAGAGGAGACTCAGGGGCTAAGAACCGTGTATGGCTCTTGCTGGCAACCTCAGTTCGGTGTCTCACAACTGTCATGATTCCAGCTGCAGCCTGGTGCCCTCTTCTGGCCTCCATGAGAAACTGCACTCACATGCACATACCCTGACATGGACATACAGAAATCACCCCCACCCCTTAAAAAAAAAAAAGCAAAGGAAGGTGTGGTGTATATATAAACAATGAAAAATTTCAGCCATATAAAAGAATAAAGTTGCATTGCTTACAGGAAAAAGGACAACTGGAGACAATCTCAGAAAGCAAATTCTGCCAGTCTCGGAATGTTTTCTTTCATTGTGGCTCCTAGAAAATCGATACATAAAATCATGGACATATACATGACATTACATGAAAGCAGAAGCAACTGTCTTGAGGAACAAATGGATTCCCGGGTGTGGGGAGAACATGGAGAAAATATAATTCATACTTGGATGAAAGTGAGCTTTTGACACAGGACCATGTAGAACAAATGCATACAATGAGAATTTCAGAAGTAATATTATATTGGATGGATGGAAAGGGTCACAGAGGCCCGTGAAGCAGGGCGGGAGCAAAGCAGACGAAAACCACACAATCAGTGGGACCTGCGGGCTGGATGCTCCCCAGAGTGAGCTGTTTTGATGACTGTCCTTCTTGGAAAGTGGGGGATCGTGGGATAGCTGCCTTGTGGCTCTGCAAGCATTCCCCGATGTGGGCTAGCTGCCTTGTGGCTCTGCAAGCATTCCCCGACGTGTGAGGGCATGTTTGGTTAGTAACACATCAGGCAACAAATGAGACACAGGAAACAAACTCTGAGTGATAGAAATGGGGGCGGCGGGGGGGGGAAGAGAACAGGCCCGAACCAGAGGCTAAATCTTCCTCTTAGGTAAGACTTAAGAGGATTGGAAAGCCCGTCTCAGGAAGAGGACGTGAGGCGAGTCTGTTTCCGTGGGGGGCCACACCACACATGACATAGCATCTATGTATTTGTAATGAATATTTTTAGGGGAAGAGAAATGACAGAAAGCGAAACAGAACTTGTGCACTGGGTCCCAGAATAATAACAGCTGCTGAACTCAACAGCCAGACCAGGCTGTTAGGCAAATAACGAAGTTTCCATCAAAGGGAGTCAGTTATAGACGAGGGGGGTTCAAACTGCCGGCTCTCCAAGCCAAGTAGGATGGCGGACCGGAAGGTGGACATCAGAAGGCAGCAGTGGGGCAGGACCTAAGGTGGGGCTGGGGGAGGGCAGAGCAGATGGGAAGGTCACAGTCACACACCACTTCCCATCAAGAGCCGCTGCTGTCTTGGATACCATATTTCCACTGGCCAGGTATATTAGCACAGCATGTCTTGTGTGTGTGGGTCAAACAAAGCCGTTTTGAGATTCTAGCCAGAAGATAGGCATGGCAGCATATGCCTGTAGTTCCAGGACTTAACTATCTCAAGATTGAAGCCAGCCTCTGCTGCACAGCAAGGTCCTGGCTCCAAAACAAGAGCTCTCTCTCTCTCTCTCTCTCTCTCTCTCTCTCTCGCACACACACACACACACACACACACACACACACACGCATGCATGCACGCGCACACACTCATACACCATGAAAGTTTCTCGTCAGGATCTCCAATACATTGAAGAGTCTCTGGATGCTATGAAATGCCCAATAAATGGGGGTGTAGATGGAGTCAGACAGGCTTAGTGCCACTCGGAAAGAAAGCGGTGGATAATCTCTTTCGTCCTTCCAGGTAGGAGGAGAGAATATTCTTACTGCTGCCTGGTCCCAGACGGAGGGTGCTCAGTAACACCCCACATCTGGGCACCCTGTGCATGTCACAAAGTGATTTTACTGAAGTGGCAGATGCTTTTATCTCCCCTTCACAGATGGGCAAATTAACACTTAAGATACCCGTGTAAGCAGCTGGTCCAGGAGGAGGGAGTGACTGCCCCACCATTGTAACGACCGAGCTGCCCCACGTTGGGTGGCCAAACTGTAACGGCCCGCTCTGTTCCGCAGGTCTGGGTCTAGTGAGAGAGAGTGGGGCAGGCAACGCAAAGAATGGAGACAAGACAGAGGGTCTGATCAAGTCTCAAGTCTCATTTATTGTGTGTCTCTCTCTCCTCTCCTGTATTCCCCTCTTGAAGGGAAATCTGGGGTATTTATAGGCTTTTGCCACGTGCCTTGTAGGCGCGTGGATATCACATGCCTTACAGGTGTGGATAGCGTGGATAGCACATGCGCCTTGCAGCTGGGGGCAGTAAACAGCAAAACAAAATATGTGGGATATTAGAGTGTGCTTCAGCTGTTGTAGGCTGTTGAAAAACAAGTCTCACGTCAAGGTATATGGCTCAAGATGGCTGCAAAGCTGATAGCCGCTTTCTGCTAAAAGTCAGCTCCCAACAGACCATGGTCTTAGAGATGGTCTTCTGATGACTAAACGCAGGAAACCATCGTTTTCTCATTTCTGTAACACACATACTA
Organism: Arvicanthis niloticus; assembly: GCF_011762505.2. Taxonomy (NCBI): domain Eukaryota; kingdom Metazoa; phylum Chordata; class Mammalia; order Rodentia; family Muridae; genus Arvicanthis; species Arvicanthis niloticus. Next base: position 55,363,467 of record NC_047674.1, on the reverse strand, counting down.
CAATGAAGCCTCATCCATAAACAGCCAATCAAGCTTACTGCAGAGACAGCACCAAGCAACTGTGTTCAGCACGCTTGGGACTTGGTTTCACTCTGTGCACTGGCAATATTCTTTTCCAGGTTGTAGAGATGGCTCGGGGTTTAAGAGCGCTTGCTGCTCTTGCAAAGGACTTGGGTCAGTTCCTGACACCCACGTGTCAGCTCACAAATATTCATAACTCCAGCTCCAGGGGATCCTATGCCCTCTTCTGACCTCTGAGGGCACCAGGTACTCACAAGGTGCACAGACTTACATGCAACTGAAACACTCACACACACAACATATAATAAAAATATTATTACAAACCAAACCAAACCCAAAACAATATTCTTCCCCAGGAGGTAGTACAAGGACCAACTGGATCCACACATGCCAAGCTTTACAGAGCTGCCCGGCACGAACCTGGCATTCTGTAATATTAGCTCCAGTAGCTATTATTAGTGACGCTGTGGCTCCTGTGATACTCACAGGTAAGACAACATGAGCTGCAATGGCCAATTGAGAGGGTCTTTCTGACGGTACAACAGAGAAGACCCAAGTGAAGGATAGTGACTCAGCCCAATTAGGGCCAGGGAAAGGCAGAACAGGTGGAGCCATCACAAAGGGAATGGCTTAGGGATGAAAGGGCATGCACTCAGTGTGTCTGCAGGCCAGAAGGGAAGAACATGCACTCAGTGTGTTTTTAGGGCAAAACGGAAGGGCGTGCACTCAGTACCAGGTTAGTTCTAGGCCAGTGAGAAATGCTGCCTTACAAATGGTGGGTGATACCTGAGAAATGACACCTGACATTGTTTCCTAGCCTTTACACATAGGCATACACATGTTCACCCCCTGCACAAACACAAAACAGCCACACACAAAATCCCTGTACTACAGTTTACACAACATCGTCATATCATCATCACCACTACCACCACCACCATAATCATCCTCCTTATCATCATCCTCATCATCCTTATCATCCTCATCCTCATCATCATTTTGAGGACTTAGGGCCTCACCCATGCCAGGCAAGACCTCTGCCACCAAGTTGCATTCCCAGTGCTGCAGACACACCTTCTACGTCACAAGGAACTGGCTAAGAGAACAAGACTCCGAGTGCTCCTGATCCCAGAAGTCCCCCAGCTGCCACTCAGCAAGTGCAGCTGAGGGTGCTCTACCAGCACCCACCCCTCAGCCAGCCTCACCGCAGGCAGCTCACAGGGAAGGCAAGCTGTTAAGTGAAGACGGAAAGGCCCAGTCGATAGAGTATCACTGGCCCACTTTGTGGGGCTGTTACCACAGAGAGTCAGAGCCGAACCAGGTCACGTGGCCTTTAGAAGCCGTGATCCCTCTTGCCCCATCTTTGCTCCCTCTTGGGATTAATCAGTCAGAGTAGACAGATGTGGCCAGACTGGCTGGCCCCTCCTCTTGACAACTGCCTCGGTTTCTATGGCCCTAGAGGCCGCCATTTCCGGAAGAGCCCCCTGCTAGTGGCAGGAGGGGCACATAGAGAAGGGCAGCATCACTTGTGTCATGTGCACACCCCATGGCCTTCAGCCTCTACCTGTTCATCACCCTAAGGTGCAGCAGGTCATCAACAGTCTGTGAGGGTCCAGGTAGAAACAGATGGATGGCCAGGTAGAGACTGCTGCATCCCAGACCCAGCCTCCCACACTCTAACCTCCAGCTGTGGCTAAGCAGTCCCCCAAAGAACAGTCAACTGTCTTCCAAAGGAACTGAGGACCACAGCTGGGACTCAGCCCCAGGCACGTCTGCAGCCAGCATATCCCTCATGCCAGCATGTGAAGAAAGGGTTTGGGTGAAGTCAGAAGTTCGGGTACACCTGGGAGTACAGCAAAAAGGCCGAAAACTGCTACGTTCAACTGTTAAAAACGTATAAATCCTATGTGTAAGTAAACAGAAAGGCCTAAGTGGAATTAAGTGCCAGGGAAATGAAATTTATTTTTCAGGTGTGTGCTCAGGTCCTTAATACATACAGAAGGTAAAAAAAAAAAAAAAAAATCAATGAGAAAATGATAAGCGTGCATGGTGAAAAATTAGCTATAGGCTATTCCCAAAAAACGCGAAATACAAATGGTGCCAACACACACAGGAAGCAGTCAACTCAGGAGAGATCGATTGGGTGAAGACGAAAATAGCCTATCAAACGGAAGTGAGTTTTGTGTCCTAATGTAGTGCTGACAAGAAGGTCGTAGTAATGGGGAGTGTGCTAGAACACTGACCGACACCCATCAGGTGTCAGCGTGCACACACCCAGGAGAGGGCGTTCATAGGATGCTTGTGTTGTAACACCAAAAACACAACACTCAGGAGGGTGAGAATACGTCTCAGTGGTAGAGCCCTCACCTAACATGCATAGGGCCCTGGGCTCAGCTCCGAAAATTACAACAAACCGCCATTCCCAGGATCGATGGGGGTGAAGAGAGGCAGGCCTGTTCATTGTCGATGGGATGTGAACTAGCCTTGCATTTATGAAGAAGAACAGTTGAGCAGTATGCACTAGATCTGTGGGGCCATGAGGAAAGGTTGTTTTTTTATATTCAGCGTTGCCACTGTCTCTTAGAGCCAGCAAAATGTTGGGAAAGAGAATGCAATGGCTAGTTCAGATGCCAGCTTGATTAGACTGAGAAATGCCCAGGGCATCACTGAGGTGCACATTTGGGTGTGTCCGGGAGGACATTTCTAGAGCAGAAGTCCTGCACTGAGTGTGGACGGACCATCCCATGGGCTGGGGAAGGGTTGTCCCTTACAGACTAAAGGGAGGCAAAGTAGAAAACTAGACAAACATCGGAACTGTATCTCTACCACCATGGTGGACTATGTCCTCTCAGCCTGATTGCCGAATGGTTTTATGTCAATTTGACACAAACTAGAGCCACTTTGGAAGAGGAAATTTCAACTAAGAAAATGTCTCAGTAAGTTTGGCCTGGGAAGCATTTTCTTGGCTGGTGATTGATGTAAGAGGGCCCCGCCCACTGTGGTCCTGGGAGCTCTGAGAAACCAGGTTGATCAAGCCTTGAGGAGCAAGCCAGTAAGCAGCAGCCTCCATGGCCTCTGCATCAGCTTCTGCCATGACTTTCCTGGATGATGGACTAAAACCACAAGATAAGATAAACCCTTTTCTCTCCAAGTTGATTTTGGTCTTGGTGCTTTGTCGAGCAATAGAAACCCTGACTGAGACATCCTGTAAGATGGAGTTCAACCCTTTTCCCCTCACGGCTGTTTTTGCCAAGTGTTTGGTCACAGCAGTGAGAAAGGTAACTAATTCAGACAAGTTCATTTCAAAGAGTAAAGAATGTTCCACCCAAAGGTTCTCACCACGTGCTGGGCAGGATCCATGCATGGGTTAGCTCATTCGTGAATGAATACGGAAAAGTTATCTATGAAGTAGCTTTAGCATGGAAGTGTGCTGACTCTGTCATACCTGCTCTATTTCACCATGTGATGCCAGGTGCCACTCTGGGACTCTGCCTTCAAGAAGAACATCCCAATTCCTCAGCCCTGTACTCCATCAGCCTCCAGAACGATAAGCAGAATAAACCTTTGTTTTTTTTTTATAAAGTAGCCCTACCTCTAGTATTTAGTTAGAGTAACAGAATTTAGATTAAGACAATTCATACACAGAAGACAGACTGGACCACCCCATTGAGGGACTTCATGAAGAATGGCGTGTGGGACAGATATAGGGGAACAACAGCTGTCCCTTTAGTCTCTTCATAGAGAACGGCTCAGATCCAGTTTGCCATTGTGAGACTGAAGGCAGACGTGCTTCTTAGGGAGGAAGCGAGTGGTGTGGTTGCCTTCTCTCTTAAAATTCAGGCAACAGTGGAAGGTGAGGGCTCTCGGGACAGGCACTGGAGCAGAAGCACCTGTCACGGTCTTGTAAAAAGACAGCTGTCTCACCTCTAATGGAGGAGGAGGTCTTCTAGAGGCAAGAACATCTAACTTTTTGTCCACATTTTCTGTCCCCACCGCTCCCCTCTCACTTGTATACGTATACTCAAAGGCCTCTCCCAGGTTCCTGGGGACTGGCTAAGGACACCTCCTATTCGCTTCTTCAGTGCAGCATGGTGCTCCCATTGAGAGCACTGTGCCCTGATTGGTAAGACGCAGGTTAAGGAGCCAGAGGTGGCTCAGCAGTTAAAATCTCGCTCAGCTCTTGCAGAGGACCCAAGTTCAGCTCCCAACACCTACAAAAGGCAGCTCACAAACACAGGTGCCCTCAAGTGCACACACTTACACACTAGAACACACAAATACACATAATTAAAAATCAAGTAATTCTTTAAAAAAAAAATCAGTAAATGAAAATGTGTCTCTGTCCAAAGTGGGGTCTGGCACGTCTTGCTTTTAATGTTCTGGGATTGAACACCAACGGGGCAGTGGTGTTGCTGGGAGCTCAGGACTGCTGTCAATACATGTGACCATACATGAGGGAACCCACGTGTTTGCTTCCCTGCTGTTTCCCTCCCAGGCTTCTGACTCCCTGGGCACCTTTCCCCATTGCTGCATGTCCTGTCTAGCACAAACTCACAATAACAATGTCAATGACAGCAGTACCCTTTGAGTGTGACTTGGGAAACGTTTCTTCTTGGTCAGAGACGGACCATACTTCAGTCCTGGAACAAGGATCCAGAATACCCCCACCCCCAAAATGCAAAACACCCCTCCCCCAAGTGGCAAAAAGGATTGGAACCTTAACTACAAGATCCAAAGCCAGCACCAGTTTACACTTCAGACTCCACAGGAAAACACCTCAAACGCACAGGCACACGCACACGAGCCTCTAAGGGCCACATGGGGTCCCTCTGGTCCTTTCTTAACACAAAGAGGAAATTGCTCCACAGATACTCATCAACTGATACCAAGATGCCCAGCCAAGGGCATGACGAATCCCAACGGCCACATCGGACCATCTCCACCAGACCATCTCCTCGTCACAAAGCAATGGAAAATTTCAAAGTCAAAGCGGAGATTTTTGCCCCCTCTCTTTGACTAGTTCAGGCGAACTTCCAGCTGGGGGCTAGAGAACAGGAACACCAAACACAACTCTATACATACAAACAACATACATACACACCAAAATGTATACGTGTGTGTTTTATATACCTTGGCCAAGAAGTATGTCCTCTGCAGGCTGCCTTACTCCACTGACTGGGGGTGTACTAACGACCGAAAGCAAAAATCCCCGAGGACAATTATTTCTCTCAAGGGAGGGAACACTGTCCCTCCCTCACCATGCTCAGCTCTGGCTCTGCAGAGAACTGAGCCAGACAAGTGGGGATGTGTCCTATCCAACTGCCTGACTCCAGTACTTGGCTCAGAAATCCAAAAGGAAGACACGTGGCTTACAAGGCTCAGGGCAAGTCTACAGTGCCCTGGAATGGGGAACCAGCGGTCTGGGGAACAAATTTCAGTCCCACCATGAATACATCAATGCTCAGTGGTCACTCATCTCGTATTTATTAAGCACCAGCTGTGTCCAGGTGTGTGCAAGGCACTAGGGGTATAGTGGGTGGTAAGGTCACTGTGGTGCCTGATAATGGAATATTTATTTGAGCAAGAGTCAGAGACCCAAGGCTGGGGAGATGGGTCAGTCAATAACATGCTTGTGGCTAAGTCAAGGAGACCCTAGCACTCATGAAGAAGCTAGATATGGCAGGTGCACACCTCTAACCCAGCTGGGGAGGGCAGGGCAGGGCAGGAGGATCCTTGGGGTTGTTGGCCAGTCAATCCAGCTTAATCAGTGAGCTCCAGGTTCAGTGAGAGATTAAGTCTCAAAAAAATAAGGTGGAGGGCAACTGAGAGAGACATCAGACCCTTGGCTTCTACATGTAGTAGCACACGTGTACACCTGCACCTGCACACACACACACACACACACACACACACACACACACACACACACACGGCAGAGCAGGGTGGAGGAGGCTTGGATATGGTTTGTCCTAAGGGTTCCAGGTAGAAGATGTGGAAGTTATAGTGAAACTTTTTCTGTGGTAGAGGCTCATGGGAAATTGTTAGGTCATTAAAAATGTATACCCTGTGCAAAGAGAGATAGGTGGTTTTCTGGAGCTGGATGATCAGCCAGCGAGAGGTCCCGGCTTGAAATACAAGATGGGACCTGTGGGATGACTCATCGTAAAGACACTTGCCATATAAGGCCAAAGACCCAGGTTCAATCCCTGAAACAATGGGAAGGAAAGAATCAATTCTCAAATGTTGTAACTGCACACACAACACACACACACACACACATACACACACACTCATTTAATAGTTTCTGAGGAACAGTACTTGCCAGTGCTCTCTGGCTTCCCCATGTATTTGTACACGTGGCAGTTGGAGCCCTACATATGCGTTTGCACACACACAGAGCTGGCCTCTGCTGGACATGGTCACCATAAGGAACAGAAACAAGACGGATGAGAGAAAAGAAAGGAGACGGGTGTACAATGGTGTTCTGAATGAGTGTGGGATTCTGCAGCCACGTGTTGAACTGTGTCTGGGTCACAAGACTGGGCCAGGCTGGAGTGCACATGGCTCGAACCCACAGAGCACAGCATTCAGAACAGCACTGATGGTGTCAGGCTTTAAGAAGTGGCACCATCTGGGCGTGGTGGCACACACGAGTAATCTCAGCCTTAGGAACTGACAGCATGGGGATCACAAATTCAAGGCCTCCTCCTTAGATACATTACAGATTTCTAATCTAGTCAAGGTTATACAAGACCTTGTCTTGACACCCCCCACCCCCATAAAAAAAATAACTACCAAGAAACAAAACCCGAAAGTACTGCTGCAATCAGAGGCCGAGTTAGGATGTGTGATTACACGCATCTGTTTGTTAAAAGGGGATTTACAAAGAAGTTGGTGCACTTTGCTACAACTTCTGAAGAAGCAGCTTCCCTGCTTCTGAGAATTACAAGCCAGGAACTGGAGCAAGGGTGGGCCTGCAGGGTCTAATCCTAGGGCCTGTTGGGATTTACCATCACTTCCCCTGCTGTCTGCTACACAGACCTGAGCATGATCAACCACAATGTGGGAGTTGGATTTAAAGAGACCGAGTCACATTGTAGGATCTTGGTTCTGAAGCCCAACTCCACACACAGCCCACATTTACCAGCTCTGTGTATGCATGTGCATATATGTGCACGTGTGTATATGTGTGTGCATGCATGTGTGCATATGTTTGCATGTGTATGTGCATGTGTGTATGTATGTATATGTACACATTCATGCATGTATGTGTGTGCATGCGTGTATATGTGTACATGCATGCACATGCAAGCATATGCATGTGTGTGTATGTGTGTGAATGTGCATGTGTGTGTATGTGGGTGAATGTGCATGCGTGTATATGTGGGTGCATGTGTAGCGGCCTAAGGGTCCAATCACTCCTCACCTTACTCACTGAGGCAGAGTCTCTCGACTGACTTCTGAGCTCATTGCCTGGGCTCATCTAGCTAGCCAGCTCGCTCTGGGATTCCCTGTCTCTGTTTTCTGAGTTCTGGCATTACAGGTAGGTCACTATGCTGTCTGGACATTTGTGTGGGTTGTGGGGATGCCAACTATGGTCTTCGTGGTTGCGTGGCAAGCGTCTCACCTGCTGAGTCACCTCCCAGTCCCTGCAGACATTCTGAACCTCTCCTCACTGCCACTCACTGCCACTGCTGCTGGACAGACCTTTACGAATGCTTTCCCAGCTCTTCTTGCTTCTCAGGTTGACCGCATGTTAGTCTTGGAGCTGGGGAGTCAAGAGGCCAAAGGACAGAAAGCCAAGACAGGAAGAAGGGGAAAGCCAAGGCTGAAACACTCCTGTCTGTCCTTAATGTCATTGTGGAAGTAGAGATTGACACCAGAAAACCACTGCCTCTACCAGAAGGCTTGCTTGCTGAGAAAGGACACACACTTCTCAGAACAAAGGCTCAGTGTGTAGTCCCAGCTGGTCTGGAACTCATGAATCTCTGTGTGTTCAAACTCTGTTACTTATGGGCAAAGTAGGCCAATGTCCCCTGTCAGCAGCTCCTCTCCCGTCAGCTTTATCTCTTCAACTGGTCACTGTCTCATGGAGGTTTTTCTTTTTCAAAGCTGGGCAGGGGGTCTTTCCCTCTTAAGTCTGTCTGTCTGTCTCTTTCTCCCCAAACCACATCTTTATAGGTATTATTACTATTTGTGTGTGTGTGTGTGTGTGTGTGTGTGTACCCACCCAGAAGGGGATCGAGTATCCCCCTCTGCTGTTCCCTGCCTTATTCCTTGAGACAGGGTCCCTCACTGAATCTGAAGCTTGGAATTTTGGCTAGGCTGGCTGAAGAACAAGTTCCTGTGTCTGTCCCCCTACCAGGTATAAACAGCCATATCCAGCTTTTATATGGGTGTTGGGACAGTGTGGGCCAGTTACCTTTTGTCCACAGCCAGGCAGCAGACAGCTGTGAGCACTGGTGCCGAGCCCAGCCCATAGGATGGTGCCGCCATATTTAGGGTAGGTCCTTCCATCCCAATTTACCAACTCTAGACACTCCCTCACACTCAAAGGCTTATCTCGAAGGCGACTCTAGATCCTGTGATGGTGACAATCAGCAATCAGCATTACCCATCATAGAGCTACTAGCTTTAGGAAGCAGTTGGTTCAAACAGATGTCAACTGGGTCATACTTAAAACATACTCGAGATAAAATATGCTTTTTAAAGATTTTACTTATTTTTTTTTTTTTTTTAATTTCTTACGATGGGTAGACAGGCTCTAGAATTCAATGTGTAGACCAGGCTGACCTTGAACTCAGATCCTCCTGCATCTGCCAACCAAGGGCTATGGTTAAGGGCATGGGCCACCAAATTTGGCAAAATACACCTTTTTTACCCCTGTATCTGGAGGTTCCTGGGCCAGCAGGGTACTGTCCAGATTATGTCAAATTGTAGTGGGAAAAGCACTGGACTAATGCATAAACTGTACTCATGTTCCCCACTCCCTGTCTGTTCTTAGGTTGACTGCTCATTCCAGGTTTTGTCTTTTTTGATGTGGCAGCCTGGGGGAGTCTGGCTGAGCCCGAACACCTGCTATGAAACTCAAGATTCGTTGTATCTAGATACACTTAAAAAGTATCCTTATGTGACTTTATTATCTGATAACTGTCTTCCAGAAGTAAAGGCACAGAATGATGGAAGTCCTTTGCTGCTTTGGGTAAACTTTGTAGTGTTTTAAAGTGTGCAGGGGACTGGACCCTGTGATGTGAGCCAAAGTAAACCCTTCTATCCTCAGGCTGCTTTGGTTGGGTATTTTGTCCCAAGGGGAAAGATAACTAATACGACCTCCTTTATGTTTCAGTGTTTAAAGGAGAACATTCAGATGTGATCGCATCCCTTCATGACCCCAGCACCAAGTCTAGTACCATCCCCAAACCAAAGCAACAAATCCAAAATCCAAAGCCTCGTGCAGCCTCCAAACAGTCCTTGTTTACCAGGATGGATGGCATATCCAGGGCTTCCACCTTTCAAGAACAGCTCAGTTGTGAGTGACTTAGAAATGACTCCCCATCCCTGCTCTAGTCATACAGAGTGGTGGCTTTGTGGGACGGACAAGCACACCAAGATTGCCTCTTGAGAGTCAGGGCCATGCAGTGAGGGTTAAACAAGTCTGAGTCAGTGCTTCTGGATGGCAACACTCGGATGTCAGGAGAGGGATATGACCGCCATGTTTAACATCTACTTGTTAACACACAGATGGGCGTGTTCATCCTTTGTGTGTGCACATGTGCTTATGTGTATCCACGCGGGTGTGCATGCACATATATGCACATGCTGTGGAGGGCAAAGATCAATTCTGGGTATCTTATTTAATCACCCCACTTTATCCTTTGAGACAGGGTCTCTCCAAGAACCTGGAACTTGCTGACTTGACTAGACTGGCAGCCATCAAAAGCAAGTCTAGGCGATTCTCTTGCTCCCAGCACTCTAGCACCGGGATTACAGGATACACAGCAACATCCCAGCCTTTTTACACGGATGCTGGCATGTCAAGCTCAGAACCTCATGCTTAGAGAGCAAGCACCTTATTGACTGAACCATCTCCCACCTTGGTTAAAAATTAAAGTACACCTGTCTATTTATTTGGGGGGGGGGTTAAGTGGCACAGTGAACATGTGGGGGTCAGAGAACAGCTTTCGGGGTCACTCCTCTCCCTTGACCATGTGAGTCCCTGGGATCAAACTCATTAGCTTCAATGGTACCTTACCAGCTGAGCCACCTCTCCAGCCCACTATTTATTCATATTTCCCTTCTGTTAGTACCCTTTCTTCAGAAAGATTATCTTTGTCTACCGACAAACATGAGCCAAAAGGAGATCATGCCAACAGATCATTCCAGGTTAACAATCTAGCTTGCTCTTCTGAACCAACTTCTCTCCAGAACATTCTCTGACTCCCTCTCAATCTCTGGAATACCCTAGCAACTGGATTTTAAGGTAAGGCAGATGCAGCCAACACTTGGCCATGGTGCCAGGAAATGTTTGGAGGCAGTTTCTCCAAAGCCTTGCCTTTTTGAAGGTAACAGAATGTCAGAGGAGAGAACCCGGTTTCCTGGCTTGTACCTGTATCCTTCCAGATTTGGGTGTGAGTTTCACAATCTCGAATCCCTTGTCAGAAGAGCAAGAGATGGGGTAAAAACCAGGGATTTGTAGACTGAAACCTCTGGGTTTGAAGCCTGCTTGATGGGACCTCAAATTGATTAGTTCTCTAAGTTCTTAGTTGGTAAATGAACAGCTGTCTGTAGTTTAAGGATGAGGAATACAAGAGGAAGTTCTTCTGGTCCAGCAAGCATGCTCAGTCCCAATCTGTTACACTAATCACCATTGCCATCTGAAAAGAACATTCCAGAAACACTCTGGGAAAGTGAAGCTTTTATTCTGCGAAGGGTCTGTCTTCTTTATACAGATGTGAGAATGGGTCTCCCCAGGAGACTCTGGTCCTTGGGACAAGAGACAGCAGGCATGAGGCACAGTCTTGGACAAGGCATCTTGGGAAGGCTCATTCCTTTCAGAGATGAGGATCTGTATTTACCTGGCGATGTGGCACACGCAACCACAATCCCAGGGTCAGCAAGCTGTCAGAAGCAAAGGAAGGCCCCAGCTCTGCCTCACGTGACTTGCCCCCCAAAGCCCTGCTTCCCACACCCCTCACTGGGCAACCCTGGAGAAAATAACTGGCAGTCAGGAAAGGCGAGTTACTGCGACTTCTGGCACTGCTGGAAGAGAACGAAAACCTGCTTCGTTTTGAACGTGATGAGATGGGAGTCTCAACTGTCTGGAAGAAGGATGGAATATGAACGAACCCACAACATCAAGCCACACGCGGACCCGCCCCTCCCTCGGTCCCAGGCTTCAGTAATCATTAGTAGAACCATCTGCTCAGCATAATGAAATGTGCAGTCTCCTGTACATATAATTAGTGAAGTCATTTTAATTAATTAAACAAATTAATTAATTGCAAGGGTATTGCAATCATTTCCCAGGAACTGCAACCAACTCATTTATTTTCCTCATGTCTACTAAGCGTCTATGGAGGACACAGGCCCATGCACTGCGGAGGACGGGAAGCTCGAGGTGCAGCAGGCGTAGGCATGGAAGCCCAGTGTGCACTCCTGACAAGCAGGTCTCTTCCTGGGACTGGCTTGTTTTTAAAACAGAATGTCTTAAAGTTTTAAACGAAAAGTCTTAAAGAACTCCATTGAGCCTGGCAGTGGTGGCGTATGCCTTTAATCCCAGCACTTGGGAGGCAGAGGCAGGAGAATCTCTGTGAGTTGGAGGCTAGCCTGGTATACAGAGTGAGTTCCAGGACAGCCAGGGCTACACAGAGAAACCCTGTCTTGAAAAACAAAGCTAAACTAAACTTAAACAAACAAACAAACAAACAAAAAGGCCACCCCTAAAAAGACAACAATAAAAATCCTCCACGGATCCTAGACAAATGGGGATAAGCAGTCACCCCAATGCTGTTTGACTTGGGTCCCTCGGTCTAAGGTCACCACCAAAAAGGAGATTGGGCCCCTGTAGAATCTGAGCATCTGCAGCCCTGGCCTTGCTCAAGGCAAACACTACTGATACCCAGAGCAAGAGGCCCCAGCTGCTTGGTTCAGACTGAGCCCTTTGTCCTTCTCACCTTCCTGATAAGACACCACCACTAACCGTGCTGAAGAGAAAGACCAAGAGACTGTATTGACTTACCACCTATACTTGAGACTCATAGAAGATTTAAGCGAGAAAAGACGATCACCGTCGTGTCCAGAGTCATCCACCCAAAGCTTACGTCCCAAACAGCGTTGTCCACAGAGACTGATTTCTCCTTGTACATCAGCAAACTCACTGTCTCCCAAAGCAACTCCTACTGTCTTCATTAACTCCAGTTCTGAAGACTCTTTCCTTTGAACCCCTAAAGTCCCTCATCAATCTCTTTTGAGGAGACCACATGGAACTTTGTTTTGAGGCCTGGGCTCATATCCCAAGCTGGCCTCAAACTTGCTGCATAGCCAAGAAAGACCCTCCTCCCCCGCTCCACCGCCTAGGTGCTGGGCTGGCATTGCAGGTATATGCCGACATTACAGGTATGTATGTGCTGCCACGTTCATCGGATGTAGCTCTGTGGTTTTGTGCACGCTAGGCAAATACTCTACGGATTGGTCTACAGCTTCAGCCCACATAACGGAACATCAAGCAACGGAAGACAGCTGTTGAACTCCTCCTAAGCCCTTCCCTTTTCAAGGTCCTTTTGACTGTCAATCACAGGACTCGCTTTATTTTCTTAAAGGGAGTGTGTTGTCCTGGTTTCCCGGCATCCATTTGGGTGCCCGAATTGGCAGGAAAGCAGGGAAGACGACAGTACGCAGGCATCGACTGGTACTCATGGACCGCTCTTAGGCAGGTCGCCCTGCTCAATGTTAGAACCTCTGCTCTCCTGCAGGAACTGCCACCTCACCCCAATGACTCAAAATGACACCCCAGTGCAGTTTCTGAACGTTCCGTTGAGCCTCAATCTGCCTCAGAACTTCCCTGGAACTGCCACTACAGCTGGATCCCGAAAGACCAGAAACCCACAAGACTTCGAGAAGCACAACATCAATTATAGCCAGTCAATTTCCCAGTGACTAACAACGTGCTCCAAGGGTTTCCTCAGAAGCTGTTCCTCTAGAGTGTGGCATGGAGCCACAAATGCATTCTGAGAATGGCTTAGATGCCCAGGCCAACCCACAGAAGTCTTCTGAACATACATTGTACCTGTAGCAAGAAATGAACACTGCTTTTTCTTTTTAACCAGATGTAACCATCATGCCTACAGTAGTTTCCATGGTGATGTGTTCTGTGTTCCATGCTGAGCTGCTGTACTAGGTTGAGGACACACAGGCTGGCCTTGAACTCCTGATCCTTCTGTTTCTAAGTGCTGCTGCGATGACAGGCAAATGACCACACCTGGGCTCCTCCTGCAGGAACTTTGTAACTGGTGTCTGTAGTGACAGAAAGGCAGGCAAGAGGCGACTGCTCACCTGGAGCAAGGCAGATGCTCCCAGGAGCCCAGGTGCCGTGTCTAGGTGCTGGGGCCAGAAACAAGGCCAGCCTCCGACTGCTGCTAAAGCTCCAGCCTCCATTCCTTGGCCTCTACACTGAACAATCTCTTCCTCAGGGCGTTAATGGATGCCAGGATTCGATGCAAGGAGGGATGACGGCAGCTGGACCATCTACACAGGCCCTGTTCTATGCACACTGCATGGATGAATTGATAAGTGGACACAAATCTTACTGGCTCACAAACAAAGAAACGGAGACCCAGAGAAGATGGGCTATTTATTTAAAATCCCGCAGCTCGTCAGTTTCAGTCAGAGGAATTGGTAAGAAGCTACTTTGGCAGATACCTCAGTGAACAGCCAACATAGGCAGGTGGCTGAGCGCTCAAGTCGCTGCAATTTTTTTTTTTTTTTTTTTTTTTTAATTGAGAGTCTCCCTATGCTTCTGGCTAGTCTCAAACTCCTTTGCTCCAGGGATCCTCCTACCTCAGTCTCTAGAGAAGGACTCTTGACCTGTGCCACTGAGTCTGGCTCCCAGCCTGCACTTTGTGTGAGTGTGTGTGTGTGTGTGTGTGTGTGTGTGTGTGTGTGGTGCATTTCTGTGTGCAGGTGCCTATGTGGACGTGTGTGCACATAAGTGTTCATGCATGTAGAGACCAAAAGACAACTTCAGGGGTCACCGTTTAGGTGCCACCCATACACTGGCCTTGAGAAAGGGTCATTACTCTTTAGTTCTCCAAATAGGCCAGGCTGGCTGGTCAGTAACCCCCACTCTCAAGGATCCCCTGACCCCACCTCCTGGATCCTGAGAGTAAGGTCATGTGTTACAACCTCCAGATTTTTTATGTAGAGTCTGGGGATTTCACTCAGGTGCTTTAGAGACAAGGATTTCACCAGCCATTTCCCTTGTTCCAATTCAGTACACTAAGGACTCTGATTTTGTGCTTCTTTCAGCCTCAACTACAGCCACAGTGGGCACCTTACCAACAGGTGCTGCTCCTTAACTGCTGTGGCCTGTCACCTGGCACATTCTCACCGGAGCACCCAAGGAGCACTGCAGGACTCGACCGCTTTCATCTGACTTCTTTCCCAGCATGCTCCACTTTCTCCTAGTGCTCACTGGCATCTGTCCACCCCCCTCAGTAAGCTTCCCAGAATGTGGAGGAGCGCAGTCCTGTATCTGCACACTCAGAGGCTACACACAGGGTAGGCACTCAGTGCATATTAACACGGTGAATGAACACATTCATCTAGACCAGTGATTCTCAACCTCTGGGTTGGGACCCCTTTCCCAGGGGCCACCTAACACCATGAAAAAACACAGATGTTTACATTATGATTCACAACAGTAGCAGAATTGCAGATATGGAGGAGTGATGAGATAATCTTATGGCGGGGGGGGGGGGGTGGTCACTACACCATGAAGAACTGTATTAAATAAAGGGTCACAGGATTAGGAAGGATGAGACCACTGTTCTAGGCTGGCAGGAAGAAAATATCGGTAAGGACGATGTAAGGCTAAAGAAATCAGACCTCCAAATATGTAAAATAACCCCATAGCAGCAATATATTATTGCTTGACCATACATGTGTCTCGGAGAAAAAGATCCATAAAGACACACATGAAAATACTTCTTGTGGTTATGTCTAACAAACAGAAGCAATGACAGTTTTTAGCTCCATTTTGCACTTGGGAAGTAGAAGCCTCCTAAGTTCAAGGTCAGCCTCAGTTATGAGACCCTAGAAGGTGGGGAAAGCCATGTATTGTCCTGACCATCTTTAGATTTGCTTGAATCTCATGTAATCTGTGTGCACATACACACAGAGAGAAGTGTGTGGTGATTCCAGACGACCTGAGCAAGAGGTTAGGAGAGACACAATGTCTTCACTTTCCCCTAAGTGCTGCCAGGCAGTGCAGAGTTGGGTCCTCAAGGCCTTGAACTCCACAGCACCTCCTTCAGAACTCACCCACCTAACCCCCAAAGGCAAACTCTAGAATATTAAAAAACAAAACAAAGCAAAACAAACTCCACCCCACCCCCCAAAAAAAACCCAAAAAACCCACCTTACTGCCTCTCTTTGGAGCAGCCGTAGAATGGTTTAAACCTCTGTGGTTATTTTACGTTACACGGGAATATTCCAGAAAGCCAACACTAGCTAATAAACAGTGTGGTGTTTTGTAAGCAGAAAAATCCTCTTTGCACAGAGCCCAGGTCTTCCATCCTAGCCGTGAGGAAGTCAAGCTAAGGGGTTTGACTAGAACCCAGAGCTGGCTCAGGTCTAAACCTGCTCTTCCTCCTCTATGAGATGAGGAGACCAGCCCAGTGAGGCAGACATTCCTCACCACCCATAAAAAAAACAAGATCGCCGGGCAGTGGGTGGTGCACGCCTTTAATCCCAGCACTTAGGAGGCAGAGGCAGGTGGGTTTCTGAGTTCGAGGCCAGCCTGGTCTACGGAGTGAGTTCCAGGACAGCCAAGGCTACACAGAGAAATCCAGTCTTGAGAAAACAAAAACACAAAAACACAAAAACAAAAACAAAAACAAAAACCAAAACCAAGATCCCACCAATACACAGTGTGTACCAAGTGAGGGCTGAGTCTGGGCCCAGCGCAAGGCTCTGTGCAAGAAAAAGGAAGACCAGAGGCAAAGCCAGCCTTCAAGGAACTGACTCAGGGATGCAGGCACTAACAGTGAGGGACCCACTCAGGGCTGCGAGGGCCACAAAGCTGTCACTTAATGGTACAGGCTGGACTAGATGTGTGATAGAAGGTCTGGAAAACAAGTGTGGGCAAGCAGGTTTGGGGGAAGCGGGATACAGACACAAGTCCAGCTGGAGTGAAGGAGTCACATGTCTTGGATAGGAAAGAGAGAGCAGCTGAGGTGATCCCGGTGCCTACAAAGTGATCCGGGCAAAGATGCATCTGGTTAGTGCTCACTGCTCTGCCCTCCTTTCCCACAGTCCTTCACCCACTGGGCACACACGTGTACAGCCTCCTGCAGAGGACACGGTTCCCTGTGTGGATGAATTCTAACCCTGTGTGACAGCCTCTACACTTGAGTGGGTGTCAGGAACCGACCAGAGTGAGCCAGACAGGATGAGAAGATCCTGCAAGGATGGCTGGCTTGGAGGATGCCCGTCAGTGCAAGGAGGCCCAGATTACAAGCAGGATTCAGAGCCCCAGGTGGAGGTGGGGTGAGGGCAAGTCACAGAGGACACAGAGAAAAGGAAGTGAAGGAGGAGCTTGGCAGGGGGTGGGGAGAACAAGAGCATCTAAAGAGAAGAACCCTACAACTGGAGACTTTCAGTGCTAAACCAGGACAAGTTGGTCAACCCAGCGGCACCCTACTCAGGGACGCTAACAGAGGTTCTGACCTTGGGATGCCCCCTTCCTGTCCTGCTCAGATCTGCCATGATCATTAACAACCCCAGGCACGACTGATGAAAGAAGCAACCTGGGAAACGACTGTGCCCTTCCTTCTAGACTCATGGCGGGTGTGCTCTCCTCTCAGCCGAGCAGACTCCTAAATGAGCTGAGGCCAAAGAGAATGTCCATTGTAGCTGATGTTAAAATAAACCCCAGAATCATTGGGGTTTTTTTCCTTTACTCAACTGCTCCTCCATCATGAACTCGTGAGCTGCCCAGCTGAGAAGAACCATGATACACACCTTTACGAAAACGCCTTATCTTTCTTACCAGTTCTCCGCCATGTTCCCATGTAGGCTCTACCACCTCTTCCCTCTCGGTTGCTAACTCTAAAGGCAGGTCCTAGAGATGGTTTCTCTCCACACATGCAAGAGGGTCCAGCCAACAGAAAAGTGAGCATTTCTATGTGGCAAGCACTGTAGTAGGCACCATCCAGAACTCAAGGAAAGCACAACAGGACCTGGTCTGACAGACTTTATCCAGTCTACAGCTCTGTTACAGAGGAGGGAAGGAGCCTGTGGGGGACTGGAGGCATAAGAATACAAGAACAGGGCTGGAGAGATGGCTTAGTCAATAAAACGTTTGGCACATAAGCACAAGAAACTGGGTACAGATGTGTGGTACCCATGTAAAAAGGCAGGCACTCGTCATTCTAGCACTGGGGAGACAGGGCTAGGAGATCCCTGGGCTCAGAGCCCAGCCAGTGTAGCCAAATTGGTGAGTTCCAGCTGCTGTGAGAATCTCTGTCCAAAATGAAGTGGAAACTGATAGAGAGAAGACAGTCACAGTTCTGGCTTCCATAGGTATGTCTCTCTCTCACACATACACTGAACAATTATCCAATTCATCCTGCCATTATCATTAATGTGTGCAGATAACTATAAGGGAGGGGGAGAGGGATACAGAAAGGACCCAGAAGACTTCAGGACCAAGCACAGCGATGGTCACCTGAAACACTTGGTCCATCCCATCACAGACACAAGGACTACCTGGTCACAGGGTTAGCATGTCCGAATGAACTCAGGAGGACGCTAACAACAGCAGCAGCAAGAACAACAACAGTTTTGAGGGTTGAGGCTCTGACCTTGGAGAGTTAACTAAATGATCCCAAAGATAAAACCCTGACAAAGGAAGCCAGGGAAAGGGTACCGGGCCAACTGTGGAATGCAGACCTCCTGCCCAGGACACACAGAACCTCCCAGAGGGACCAGACACAAAACTCAAGTGTCAAAGCAGGAAAAATGTAACAGACATCCGAGTTTGCTCCAAACTGACAAGCAAATGTGCGATTACTACTGAAAACATTTCTGAGACAGGTTTCTCTGCATAGCCCTAGGTACCCGGGAACTTACTGTGTAGACCAGGCTGGCCTCGAACTCAGAGATCCTCCTGCCTCTGCTTCCCTAGTGCTGGGATTAAAGGCGTGTGCCACCACTGCTCAGCTCTGAAAACAGTTCTAAATGACACAACCTACTTGCGGATCTTTGATTTGGATCCATAAGGATCTTGACCCTTGTGATTTCCAAAATTGTAAGGTACATTTCAGTGGAAAGATGGACACTGGGTTCTGTCTGCTGTTCATACTGCGAAGGTAGGGGATTGAAACACTGGATTTTAAGGCTTTATTTTTATTTTTCAAGAGTTATTTTTATGCGTATACATTCATGTCTGTACATACATCTAGAGACACACACAGACACACACATGTACATACATACACACAGACATACACATGCACACTCACATGAACAGTCACACACGCACATGTGACCTCTGAGGCTAGAAGAGGGAGTCAGGTGGTTTGCAGCTGGAGTTTGAGGCAGAACGGAGTCACATGATGTGAGTGCTGGGAACCAAATTCTGATTCTCAAGTAGAGCAGCCGGTGCTCTTAGCCTTCAAGTTATCTTTCCAAGTGCAAAACATTAGAAACATCTGTAGACACACACAGTATGTGTGCGTGCGCACACATACACGCGCGCGCGCACACACACACACACACCTTTTTACACGTATCATCAAGCAATACAAAGCTTACTCATTCTGTGAGAAGAAATTCTATAATTCAGTGAACAAGAAAGCAAGTTATTAGAAACAATGCACAGATTAATAACCAGAAATCGACCACATCGGTTTTACTATAATGTTATTCACAGAGCCTGGGCCGAAGGCCACCTTTGGCCTGATGGAACCCTGGTCAGTCAATAACAAGTTAACAGCTATTGACTGACTGTCTATTTAATGAACAACTCTGTGCTGCTGATGACGGAATGGTGAGGAGAGAGCAGGGGGTGGGGTGGGGGTGGGCCCAGAGAGAGATGTGAGGGCACAATGAAAAGAGAGAGGAGCCTTGGAGGACAGGGATCCCAGGGTGACCTTGACTTACTCATCCATGAGTGTGGCAAATCGAGTTACAGGGCAGCTAAGGCTATACAGAAAAACCAGGTCTCAAAAAAATAAACCAAAATGGAAATGAAAAGAAAGGAGAGGAGAGGTCTTCTGGCCTTCATATGTCCAACACACATGCGTGCATGTACACACTCTCATACACACACACACACACACACAGACACACACACACATGCACACACACATGCACAAATGAACAATTATCCAATGCACTTTGATTTACCATTAAGGCACATTGATAACTACAAGGTGAGGGGAGACAGACAGGACCCAGATGACTGCAAGTCCAAGCACTGGTCACCTGAAGCATTTGGGGACATGTTCACCCCATCACAGATACAAGGACTACCTGGTCAGGGCCATTTACAGTTCACAAGAAAGAATGTATGCTTATCTGCTTGAAAGCAGAGAGCTCCTCGGAACACAGAGGAGCGGCTGGAAACATCTCTCATCCCAGCGTTACTACCTGGCCTCAACAGCCCTGAGACCCTGACCCCAGCCCCTCTGCAGGGCAACTGACTCAGGGACCCAGGATCCAGGTCAAACCAACCGGGTGCAATCGGACTCCATCCCAGCCTTCAGCCTGAAAACCATCTTCTTTTCACTGATGGAATGAGACCAAGGAAGCTCACTGCCTCTGGCATGATAGTGTACCATCCTGAAACAAAGGTCTAGGAGATCATACCTCAGGAAGGGACCAACAGTGAAGAAGAAAACCGGGCTGGGGCCTCTTGTTTAAACCCCCAAATAAAGCCTTACCCAATATGTGGATTTTCACAATTAATCTTGACTGGTAATTAGAGGAGATTTAGAATTACCAGGGATCCAAACCTCTGGGGAACGCCTCCGAGCGATTATCTAGACTTGCCTAACTGAGATGGGAAGACCCATCGTCTGTTCCGGCATAGCCCTTCCACAGGCTAGGGCCCTGGAATGAATACAGTGAACAGAGCTTCCATCTCCCGAGGGTTTCTGACTTCGGTGCCTCCTGCTCCCGCTGCTGTGCTTCCCCCATCACGGTGAACTATCCCTTGAACTGTGAGCCAAAATAAACCCTTCCTTCCTACGGTCACTTCCGTCTGATATTTTGTCACAGCATCAAGAAAAATTACTAATCTGGGGAGTTACTCCTAAATGCCCCAGTCTCAGGAGCCAATAAATTCTGGGTCAATTATCACGTAATCCAGCGCTCAGCTGACAGAAAGCAGGAGAAAATGTGGTAAAGCTTTAAGCTTGTCTGGCTCCTCACCACATCCCTGTGCCTCCACAAAGGATCTGCAGGAAGGAGATGGAGGTGGTAAGGGGCTCAGAGAGGGACAAAAAAGGAGAAAGGCAATCACAGGTACTAAAACAAGTCATTATTGGGCTTGCCTTGATTCGCTTCTTATCTTCTAAGACCAGAGAGGGTCGCAGGGCTGGGGTCGGGGAATCCTTAGTGATAAGCTGAAAAATGAGAGCTTCCCCCACCCAGTCTCGAGCCTGCATAAATTCTCTAAATGTTTACTGATTCCCTTTTATGGAGATAGCTGAAGAGACCAGAGCGACAATACTGGGAGAGGCAGATCTATTTCATATCTTAGAAAAATTACTCAGGGTCTTCGGTACCGAGAACATGCTCAAATTAAGTTTGGCAGAAATCTAATTTGAGATGAGTAATTTAATTTGGCTACTGCAATTAAAAGTGGTGCAGTATTTGTGTTTTAAAGGAAAACCATGTTAGATTTGTCTAATCTGATCAGATGAATATCAGAGCTAGATGATATTATATCTGGAGCAGAGAGATGCTGCACTGATCACGTGGGAGAGGGTCCCATCCTAGCAGGTCGGTACCAGCAGTGAGTATGAAGAGAACAGAACTGCCTGGCCTGGAATTCACATGCCCACGACGCCATCTAGAACCTATCACATTCTTCACGTGAGGGAAACTGAGACCATGAGGGGACTTTCAACCGCAGCCCAGTCCTCCACACTCCAGCGTGTGTCTCTAGCACACGTGCTCTTTGTAAGATGGTGTGTAAACAGAGGTGGGGGCTGGAGATGGAGCTCGGATGTGCTTGTCTATTGTGCAAGAAACCCTGGTTCCCAGCCCAGCAGTGCAGTGGTGTGTGGGCGCCCATCTGTAAGCTCGGCACTCAGGAAGCGGAGGATCAGGGGTACAAGGCCGTCTTCTACACAGCAAGTTCAAGGTCAGCCTGGGCTATGCGACACTCTGTCTCAACAAAACACCCACCACTGTAGGGCTGGGGTTCGTTCTTGCTGTCCACTTAAGCAAGACATAGAGTTGCCAGATGCTGCCCGTCAATCTCTCTATTCCTTTTAATATTCTGAGGAATGACAAGATGTTGGTCTCACAATCTCCATGATAAGTTAAGGGAGTGTCCCCTCCATTCTTTGTCAAGTCCACCATATAGACATAAAATGTGTGTTTATGTTTATATGTGTGTATGTGTGTGTGTATATATATATACATATATACATACATATATGTATATACACACACATATATACATATTTTGAGATCCCACGTATGGCAAGCTGGCCTTGAAATTTTGTACATGCCCGAGGCTGCCCTTAAGCTTTGATCCTCCCGTTTCCGAATTCCGAATGTCGAGACTCCAGGCTTGTCCCACCATCCCCTGACTATTCTTAATGACTGTTGTAATCACCCTTAAATCCGAGTTCATGAAACTTGACATTAAGCACATTCCAACCACATGATGGTCAGAAAATCCAGTGTGTTTTACTTTTGGAAAAGCTATTAGCCTTAAGGAGTTCTAAATGTCACTGGATGTGACATCATGCATCAGGGTCTCAATGTACTTTGATCTATGAAAATTAGATTATAAAGGAAAAAAAACTAGATATG
The DNA here is from genome assembly GCF_011762505.2 of Arvicanthis niloticus. Taxonomy (NCBI): domain Eukaryota; kingdom Metazoa; phylum Chordata; class Mammalia; order Rodentia; family Muridae; genus Arvicanthis; species Arvicanthis niloticus. The sequence goes on along the minus strand of NC_047674.1, from coordinate 55,341,177 downwards.
AATATCTGCAGTATATCAACTTAATACACATAGCTGAAAAAATGTGAAAATAGCTTTAAAATGGTGAGCGAGGGGAGGTGGTGGTTTGGATATGCTTAGCCCAGGCAGTGGCACTATTAGGGGGTGTGGTCTTGTTGGGAGTGGGTGTGGCCTTAATGGAGGAGGTTGGGGGTGGGCTTTGAAGTGCTATGCTCAAACTCTGGCTACTGTGGAAGAAAGAGTCTACTCCTGTCTGCCTTCACATCAAGATGTAAAACTCTCAGCTCCTTCTCCAGCACCATGCCCGCCTGGACGCACTTGCTTCCCTCTATGATGATAATGGACTGAACCTCTAAAACTGTAAGCCAGGCTCAATTAAATATCGTCCTTTATAAGAGTTGCCTTGGTCATGGTGTCTGTTCATAGCACTGAAACCCAAACTAAGAGAGAAGATGAAACAGTCCAAAATAAAAATGAGTCAGGACACCAAGAGGCGACTTACACACGCCCGCACGCCACCGAGAGCGCCATGAGTAAACGATCAAGCTCACCAGAGAACTGAGCAGTGCAACATCGTCTTCAACTATAAAATTAGCAAAACCTGAAAACACTGTAACGCCCAGTGTGGTGGAGAACACTCTCAAACTCCAGTCCTTGGTCACTACTGATGGATGTAAGTCAGCCTGCCTTTCTGAATGTCCATCTGGTTACCTACAGCCACACTCCCAAGAACTTACCCAGGGGGAAGAATCAGAGGCACACCCAAGGTTTATGCACAAGGACGTTTATAGAATCACTCTTTGTAATAATAAAGGCCTAAACTGCACCACAATAGAAAAATGTTTGAATGAATTCTGGCATTCCCATACCGATACACAGGCCATCAAGACTCATGTTTTAGGAAACAACCTAAACACAACGCTCACTGAAGATCCACAAACACAAGCAACTGGTCAGTCAGGGACTACAACTCCCAGCAGCACTTGTACCTAGGTGCTGTCTATTCCCACCAGAAGGCACTGGGCGAGAGTGAAGGATAGCTAAGGTGGTTAGAAAGTAGCTTGTCTCCATGCTATCATCTCCTTGATAGACTCAGGGGATTTCAAGGTCCTAAAAAAGGGAATGAGTCTGGGTCCCTGAACGATGCTCTGTGGGTTCTGGTGGCCGCCAATCAGGACCACCTAACACGGGCTGAGAGACTGGCATCAGTTATCTTAAATTTATCTTAAGTTAGAGTCTGGAATTTTGTTTCCTCAGCTAGTGTTATTCTAACATAACACACACACAACACACACTCACACGGACAGGGAGAGGGAGAGGGAGAGGGAGAGGGAGAGGGAGAGGGAGAGGGAGAGGGAGAGGGAGAGGGAGAGGGAGAGGGAGAGGGAGAGGGAGAGGGAGAGGGAGAGGGAGAGGGAGAGGGAGAGGGAGAGGGAGAGGGAGAGGGAGAAGCACAAAACTATGTCTGATGTACAATATCCCAGTCAATTATGAGACGATAAAACCACTCACGTGTATTGACTGTGTGTGCTTGAGTGAGCGCCTGATCATCCACTGCACGCATGGAGGTCAGCGGACAATTTGCAGGAGTTACCTTCTCATTCTACCCTGGGGTCACCGGATTGAATTCAGATAATCTGGCTTGGTGGCAAGTGGCCCTACCCACAGGCTGTCCCTCTGTGCCTACAGTTGTCACTTTAAAGCGGGATTCACGCAAGAGTTATATTTTCCTTTTTAATAATCTTTTAAATCGTTAAGTTAGCACATAAAGTGATGGGTTTCGTTATGACACGCTGGTACATTCACGCTGTTGCACTTCTTTCTGTTTACCCCTTCCTGCACCCCCTCTTTCTGGTTCCCCTTCCACTCCCCAAAAGGTGCCTCTTTCTGTTTTTATGTTATGGTGTATTTCATTACTCTCTTCTTTCTCCCCCTCTGCTTCCTTGTGATATTTTCTTTCCTCTTGCAGTTTCCTTCCTATGTGCAAAAAGGATTTGTGTGTGCGAGTATGTGTGTGTGTGAATGTGTATGCGCGTGCTCATGTGCAAGCGCGCACGTGCATATATGTGTGCGCACGTCTTTGGGCATACAGAGGTCACCATCAGGTGCTCTTCTCAACTGCTCCCTTCAGGGCCTCCCAACGTGAGAGACAGGACTCTCACTGAACCCTGAGCTGAGCAGCTGGCCAGGCTGGCTGACCGGCAAACCGCCCCAGAACCCTGGCCTCTCTGCCTCCTACTGCTCTACAGATGGGAACTCGGGTTCTCAGGCCTGCACAGCCAGCCTTGTACCCACCGAGCCCTCCTTCCTGCTTTTGCACATTTTCATCTCATGGATGTTTCACTCCAGTCGAAGAATTATCACAGACTGTCTCCCCTCTTTCCTGTGACATTCATTTACTCAGGAGAACCTGAGATCACTCGTCCCATGGAACTTCCTGGTGGCATTCCTGTGGGGGTCTCTTAACGTGTCCCCTCTCCTCGCTTTGCCTTTAAGCTGCGAGTCTATTCTGTCTAGTGAGCTTCAGCCGCTGTCTTTGTTTTCCTAAGGATATTTCAGGCCAGTCTTACTGTTTTTATAGCCAGACCAAAACCAATAAAATGTAACAAAGAAAAGGGGCTCCTAGGAATGCAGGCCTTCCCAACTCACCTAGCCTGTCAATTCATTACACGTCAGCTCTGTAGGCTGTTTCTGAATGCAGCCATGGTTTGCGCTTTTTCAAACCAGGAAGGTACAGTGGTACCTGCAGGCTAGTTTGTTCTTCTAAACACATTCCTTCTGCCTCCCTCCCCCTCCCCCCCATCACTTCTTTTCTTCTTTTCCCTTAGACAGGGCCTCAGGGTCTTAGACAGGAGGGCTGGAGATGCTCAGTGAGTAAGCCGATTAGCATACAAGCATAAGGACCCTGAGAAGCCTTCAACTCTCTATAGCCAGGGCTAGCCCTTTACTCCCAAGCCTTCCCCGGAGGGCTGCAGGAAGTGGAGACAACCCTCAGTTGCCAGCCCAGGTTCACTGAGAGACCCTGACTCAAAGGAGTAAGGCAAACAGAGATAGAACAGGACAGCTGACACCCTGTGTGCACACAAATGAACACACACACACACACACACACACAGAGAGAGAGAGAGAGAGAGAGAGAGAGAGAGAGAGAGAGAGAGAGAGAAGTCTGAATGAATAATATAACTTTTCATACCTACACAAAAAAAGCAGCAAAATCAGAGCTAATCATCTAAGACATATTTTGGGGGCTGGAGCGACAGCATAGTGGTTATGAGCATGTAGGTGATAGGTATTCTTGCTTGTCAACCTGACTATAGCTGGAATGAACTAAAAAATCCCCAAAATGGAGGTAGAAACCCATGAGGGGCTTTTCTTTGCTGTGAAGTGGGAAAACACACTTTAAATCCAGGTCTTTGGGGTAGGAGAGGCTCATCTAATCTAAGCCACACCTAGGATGCCTATCTAAGGGCACGGAGGAAGGAAGCGTTCGCTCTCTCCTGATAGCTCTACTCTTGATCTCATTGGTGGCTGCAGCCCCTCATTGGCGGGAGTCTACTTCTTTGGAATCCCAGCATATACTGAAGACCAGCTGAGACATCCAGCAGAGTGGGCAGAACAGCTACTGGATTCTTGGGCCTTCTGAACATAGGCAGCCATTGTTGAATTAACTACATCATATGTATGTATGTATGTATGTATGTATGTATGTATGTATGTGTATCATCGAGCATATAGTATATTTAAATAATACATATTACATAATATTTATTATATTTATTATAGTATATATTTATATATAATATATATCTAAAGAGAGATTCATTCTATAAGTTCTCTTACTGTAGAGAAGAACCCTGACTAATATAGAAAACTTGCTGCTTTTGCAGTAGGCCTGTGTTCGATTCCCAGCACCCACATTGGGTTCTCACAACCACTTGTAACTCTAGTTCTAGGAATCTGACATCCATTTATGGCCCCCATGAGTATGTACACACATGCCGTACACATATATTCAGGTAAACACAAATACATCTAAAATAAAATCTTTTTAAAAAAGATATTTTGACTAACATGAAAATATGATTTTGATGGTGTTTGAATTCTCACCTTTTCATCATATTACCTTTGAACATGTGCACTTGCTTGCAGAGCACTGGATTTGGTTGTCTAAGTATCCACATACCCGAGCAACGTTCTTGTGCTTTGGTTTTCGATGAGATGTGTCTCATTATGAAGCTAATGCTGTCTGCCATGCTGCGCTGTGTCTTTATTTCCGTGGTGTTTTTCCATGAAGGAATAAACCCCTCTTTCCCCTGTAGCCCGAATAACCACTTTTCTCCTTTCAGAACAAGTTTCCTTTGTTTCTAAGCAATACTCAATTCGATAGATTTTCTATGCTGCTACATGCTGCCTTTAATAGTCTGATCCATCACTAATTCATTTTGGTGAAGCCAAGATGATGTCTTGCAAATTGCTAACAAGGTATCCAAATTATTTATTGAATAATCTATTGATTTTCAATGACTGCTTTGTGATTTATTAAATTATTTACTCAAGGGTTTTATTTCAGAACAACCTGCCTCGTCTGTCCTCCCAGTGACAGGGGTGCTGTGGCCTTTAATTAGAAAGGGTTCATACCGGACTTCATGTTTTGATTAAAGAGTGTGTGTACATGTGTGTGTGTGTGTGTGTGTGTCTGTGTGGATCTCTCTGTGTGTATCTATGGGAGTGTGTGTCTGCATGTGTGTGTTCCTGTGTGTCTCTATGGCTCTCTGTGTTTGTGTATGTTCATGTGCATGTGTGTGTGTGTGTGTGTGCACGCGCGCATGCACACGCACGTGCCTGTGCACTCTGGAGTGTGCCTGTGGTGGATATTGAGTCTCTTCCTCTATTTCTCTCCACCTTAATTTTAAAGACAGGGTTTCTCGCTGACCCTGCAGCTTGCTGTCTCCACTAAGCTGGCCAGCCTGGGAGCCTCCAGGACCCACCTGTCTCCACCTCTCATCTCTCAGGTCACAGATGTGTGGCCACGCCCAGCTCTTCCACGGATACAGTTCCATATGCTTGTGTAGTAAAGACTTCACCCACTAATCCGTCATCTGCTCAGCCCCACACACTGCAACTTAGAATCTGGCAGCACTCAACAGTTTAATGGCCATTAAATCTAACTACCACCAAAATCATTTTCAGAGCCCCCCCACTGATATTCTCAGCTCCTTATTTTCCTAAGCAGAGTTAGCACCCTCTTGGGAAGTCTAAAGCATCCTGATATGACTTTCAGAAGGGCAACAGTATAGTGTGGAACTAATTTCTGAAACATCCAAACCCTTACTCTTCATTGTGCTACCCAGAACAGGGTTTTCAGTTGAGTTTTTAAGTCCCCTTGGGCTACACATAAACAATCTGAAATGAATGGAAACCCAAAAGGTATGACAGCTAATCTTGGTTATCAACTGGACCACCTCTGGAATCAACTAAAACCCAAGCAACTGGGCACACCTGTGAGGGATGACCTCGACGGGATCACTTGAGGGGGACAGACTCCCCTTAAATCTGGGCACATGTGGATATGGAACAAGTAAGATTTGTCTTTCGACTGCTTGCCCTCTCAAGGGGAGGTTCATCTACCCTGTTGCTGAAGCATTCACTGGATGGTATCAGGACCTCCATCTTTGGGGAATATAATGTAAACTGAAGACCAGCTGAGACATCCATCCTCGTGGACTAAGAAACAAGATTCTTGGCCTTTTTGTCAGGAGACAGCCATTGTTGGACTAACTGGACTACAGCTTCTGGGCCTCTACAGTAAGTTCCTGTACACATTCATTTTATCAGTTCTGTTCCTATAGAAAACTGAGGAATACCACAGGGGCTCACAGATACCCTGGCTGGCCCAGAACTCACTACGTACATCAGGATGACCTCCAACTAGAGATGTGCATCCTGAGTGCTAGGATTAAAGGTGTGCACCACCATGGGCTCTCATTCTCTTTGTGGTATTTATTCTCCAGGGTATTGTTTTCTGACTCTGTAGCTGCTAAAATGTAAAGAAACAAGCTTAAGACTCCCAGTCCTGTTTTGATCTCATTAGCCAATGACACCCTCAGTGTTTCCTTGGAAAGAAGAATGCCAGTACCCACACCATCCATCCTCTTAAGCAGGGAATGTTCATGTATACAGATTCCCTTCAGAGCAGTCCACAAAAACTTAGAGGCTGAGCTGGGGATGCATCTCAGGGCACAGCAGCTGCCCAGCAAACACAAGGCTCAATCCCTGACAACAGCAACAATAAATGAGAAGTTCAGGGCCGCAGAGAGCGCTCAGTGGCTGAGAGCACATACTGCTCTTGTAGAGGACCCATATGTGGTGGCTTACAACTGTCTGTCATTCAAGTCCAGAGGATCTAACGCCCTCTTCTGGCCTCCACAAGCACCTGCACTCATGTGCACAGACCCACATATAGAAAGACACAAATATACCTAATTATAAATGAAATAAGTCTTTTTTGAGAAGTTAGAAAGTTCAGTTGATTGATTGAAAGTCCCTTTAGAGGGCTGGCAAGATGACTTGACAAGTAAAGGCACCAGCTGCCAAGCCTGAAGAACTGATTCAATCACTGAGACCCACAAGGTAGTAGGAGAGAACTGACTCCTGCAGGTTGTCCTCTGACCTCAGCACATATTCCTTGGCAGGCATGTGCCCACACACATACACATATAAGTAAATAAACATAATAAATAATAAATAAAATGCTATTAATGTCTTAGTTAGGGTTTCCATTGTTGTAAACAGACACCGTGACCAAGGCAACTTTATATAAAGGACAACATTTAATTGGGGCTGGCTTATATTTATAGAAGTTCAGTCCATTATCATCAAGATGAGAGCATGGCAGCAGCATCCAGGTAAACAGGGTGCTAGAGGCAGCTAGGAAGAGGGTCTTAAAGCCCACCCCACAGTAGCACACTTCCTCCAACAAGGCCACACCTACTTCAACAAGGCCATACCTCCTAATAGTGCCTGCCACTCACTAGGCCAAGTATATTCAGACCACCACCACAATTAATGAAATTACTCTATAGTTTATGTAACCAATTTATGTGAAAAACATGAATATATATATATATATATATATATATATATATATATATATATCTCACCAGGCCTGCATTGCAGAGATACAGTCTCACTAGACTACAGCAGAATGCATACATATTTCACTGATGAAATCCGCTTGCTAAAACTTTTACCTAAGATACATTCTGAAGTGAGATGATATAGCAGTTCCTCCTGGAGACTTGCCAGATTTTTTTTAAAATCAGGGTCATATTTGCTTGGAGAAAAAAAAAATGATCTGGAAGTTTTCCATTTTTTCCCTTCTAGATCCCAGAACAGCTTGTGTAACACAGGACTTGTCTGTTTCTTGAAGGTTTGAAGGATTTTCAAAGGCCTTTTCAAGTTGTAAAGAATTCTGCCTGGCACTGGTATGTGTATGTTGTGTGTGTATGTGTGTGTGTGTGTGTGTGTGTGCACATGTGGTATTGGTCCTTATGGATATCACTATGCTTCTATACTTTTAAAATAACAGGACAGCAAAGATGATTCAATAATTAATTGTACATTATTCTTGAAGAGCACATAGTGGGGCAGCTCACAAGTTCCTGAAACTCCAGCTCCTGGGGATTCAATGCCCTCTGCTGGCCTCTTAGGACATCTCATACACACACACACACACACACACACACACACACACACACACACAATCTTAAAAAGGAAATACCAGTCACGAAAGATAACTAGTCCTTTGTAGGACACATGGACGGTGGGCATGGCATTGTTGAGGTAGAACATGCTCAAACCACAGGACTCTCCGAGATTTGAGGCGGCCGAAGTAGACTCTTTAAGGTGATCACAACAGCACCTGGAAAGCCTCTCCATGCCAACGAGGAATCTCAATAGCCTTAGCCTTCAGCTAGTGACCTTCCCTTCCTGGATATTCTCACGTCCTTCCCCAAAATTAGATAATCCCTTATCCACCCTGAATAAAGGATATGTGTCCAAATCCACCTCCAGTAAAGGAACATGAACAAGCTAAGATGGTCTCAGAGAGCTGCTTCACTAACGAGGCCCTGGGAAGACCTTTGCCAAAATGAGCGGGAATACCAGGTCTCTGGAAAAGGCCTCTCTCTTCTCCACCCCCTCTGGCACTCAGCACTCACTCCAAACCAGACCGAGATCCTGCTCATCCACCCCACCCCTGCTCCCCCACTGTCCAGCTCCCCATCTTCTGGCTTGGCAGGAGACAGACTGCAGACCCCTGTCCTGGACTTCCCTCTCCTTCCCAAGCTAGTATACCAGCAGTGCTCCCTACCCCCACTGTCAGAGGAGAGGAAGAACACTGGACCGTGGACCTTAATGAAATGGCTTTGTTTTAATGCACAGCTTTCCTTTCCCCCAATAACCAAAAGTAAATGCCTCAGAAAGAAGTGTTAAGAAGAAATCACATTCCTAGGCTTTGGGACACGAGTTTCTCTTTTAGGGGCACATAAAGAAGGCCACAGGAGGGGCTCAGAGAACACTGGGCATTCTCATGGAGGCTCAGTTTGTTAACCACACCTTCAGTAGGTGGACAAGGAGCGTGCCTGGCAGCCCTCTGAATCTATACAAAAATCTTCCAAGTGTCCATTGAACGGGGCATCTCAGCTGTACCACACACCCCCTCCTCCACAGCAATGAAAACTTGTCCCTCCTGGGGAATTTTTACTGCAGGTTCCTGGACTTCCTTGATGACACTTCAAGGAAATGAAGATTCTATACCAGAGACTGATTTTCTACATCTACTCCGGTGTCAAACCTAGAAACTTCAATAAGAAGCGATTGAACAGAACCTTTGTCAGTTAATTTGATTTAGATAAAATCATGAGAGTGGGGTCCCTATGATGGGATTAGTACCCATTAAGAAGAAGACACCTCAAAATCCTTCCTTTCTCCAACAGCACCCAAAGAAGAGATCATAGAGATGGAAGTCACCCACGAGTTTAGAGGAGAACAGAGACAGGACATTCCTTGCAGGCACCTTGATATCAGAGTTCTCAGGCTTGAAAGGGGGAAAAAAAGGCAATGAAGGAGAGAAAGGGCTAGCCCATCACTGCAGGAGAAGCCACAGTGGCTGGCATTTAAAACAGCTGCTCACCTCACCACCACATCCATAATCAAGGCAGAAAAAGTTAACATTTTGGGACCGCTCGCCTAAGGAATGGTAGGGTGAGTCTTCCCACATCCGTCAAGTTAATTAAGACAGTTTCCCATAAACACTTCCACAGGCTAACCCAATATAGACAATAAAACAGCTCATTGAAGCTTTCCTCCCTGGAGATTCTAGGTTATGTCAAGTTGACAGAGCTACCCATCCCTGTGATACACCAGGCAGTGACTGTAGATATGTGGTGCCAGATCTTGAGAAGGCACACCCAAGCTCACATCCTTGTTGAATGGGGATCCACGAAACACTGGAGATGGTGAGCCGTTAGCAGTAGCCGAGCCTCTGTCAGCCAGCGAGTTAACCACCAGGACAGTTCTGCATGAAGGGAGCATCCTTGAGACCCTCTCTGGTTTCAGGGCCCTAGGACTTCATTCTTTCTACTGTGCTCCGGTGTCAGCAGCTTTCTCTCCCCATCAACAGGACAAGGGAGTTGCTTTAGTACCAGCTATGGTCACACATGAAATAACCCCTGGGTAGAGGGTGCTTGTGGCTAAGACAAACTGAGCATGTATGCCACAGCAGAAGGAAGGCCATTGTGCCCGCTCTGGATGTCGCCGGTGGTGGGTTGGGTTGTTTTTTCTTTTCCCCTTTCATGTTTGTATATTGTGCAGTGCGCATAGGTGATCATGCACATGTGTGCATGGACCATCAAGCATGCTTGGCATTTTACATGGGTTCTGGGTTTTCAACTCAAGCCCTTAGGTTTGTATAACAAGTGCTTTTAACCCCAAGCAATGCAGCAACCACACCCATACCCAGCTACTACTTTTTGGAGTTTGGGGGTTTTATTTATTTATTATTGCTATGGTACACATAGGAGAGTCAGAGGGCAATGTGCAGGTAGTCAGTCCTCTCCTTCCATGGAGCTCCCAGAGATGAATCATCTCACTGGTCCCGGCTTGGCGATTTTTAATGGTTCTAAGAGACCTCTTTCGTTAGATGTCATACAAGGGCTAAAGACATGGCTTGGGTGGCATAAGCACGAGGACCTGAGTTCAAATCCCTGACACCCATGTGAAAGGCAGGCATGGCTGGTGTGTGCCTGCAATCCAAGACTGGGGTGGGAAAAGACAGGAGGGTCCTTAGAGCTTATGGGGCAATTAGTCTTGTTGAATCAGTGGGCTTCAGGTTCAGTGACAGATCCTGTCCTAGTGAACAAGGGAGGCAGCAATCTGGGAAGTTCACCTCTGATGCACACACATGAAAATACACACACACACACACACACACACACACAGAGAGAGAGAGAGAGAGAGAGAGAGAGAGAGAGAGAGAGAGAGACAGAGACAGAGACAGAGACAGAGACAGAGACAGAGACAGAGACAGAGACAGAGAACCAGTATATGTGAGTACTTCCCATAGAGAACATGTACAGGCCAGAGACCCTTGGGGATAGATCCTCACTTTTTGCACTGCTTGAGACAGGGTCTTAAAGGAGCCATATGCACCAGGCTACCTGGCCCATGGGCTTCTATGGATGATCCTGCCTCTACCTCCCAGAATGCCTGAGGAGCACTGGGGTCCCGGACAAGCACTACAGCATCTGACTTCTACACATGGGTGCTGGGAATTCAAATTCAGTTTCCCACGCCTGCCCACGGAGTGCTTTACCCACTGAGCCACCCCCAGGCCCTTTGGGAGTCAGCTTATCTACAGGAACCCACACTGGCCAGAGACCCGCCTGCTGGTTGCTGCTGCTTATGGTGGACGCATCCCTTCCTTTCTGGGGGGATCTTCAAATAAAACCCATCTGAGTATCCACACATGTACACATACTTTCCCATCCACGGTGCCATACCATAGAACTGAAGGCCAAAACAATTCGAGGGGGATTTTCCTTTTCTAAAATCACATTAAGGATGAAACATTGGGAAAGAAGAAGCTGTGGGGCACGCCTTTTCATTTCAGCATTTCGGGCTCCTTCCTTCTCTCCGACAGCGTCGTAAACTGAGCGTGCTAAGTTAATGTCTGGAGAGAGAATGTCTCCTCTCGAAAATGAATACGATTTATCAAAACATTTGTGGGGAGAGAATTTCCCCACAACCTTAACCTTTGCATCCAGTCAAGATGTGACTATAATGAGCTCTTGGTCTCTAAGCAAGGTTTCACAAGGCATCATATTTTCCCTTTGTGACTCCCATCTCCAGGTGGTTCCCCACCTCCGGGCAGCACCCATCTCTAGGGTGGCTTGCCAAGCTGATGCCAAAGAACAAGAAGAGTGTGATAGCTCTGAGGTGGGTTCTTGGTCACTCTCAAGGCCTCATAGAGCCCACCTCTCTGCACATCCACTGACCCCTTCTTAATTCTGAAACAGAAGTGATGAAGCACAGGAGAGGGGTTAGGTTTTTTTCCCGTCATTAATCTAGGAACCAAAAATCAAGGCGCTATATATAACTCTCTCGGTTCTGATGTCAGCTGGGAAGACCAAAGTCTCAGCTTGGAAAGTGACTGACAGCATCCGCGGCTGACACTGCTGACGCTGGCCACAGCCTTGTGTTCTGAGCCCTGGGTTACCAGGTTGTGGCGGGACTTGAAGGCTGTGGGACCTGTGAGGCCTTTGAAGGTTGACTCTGCCCCTAGCTCTGGCCTGCCTTTTCTGCTTCCTCATCGACCATAAGCTCCCACTGCCATGAGTCCTACCATCCCACCACTGGGAACCAAAATAAATCGTTTCTCCCTTACGTTGCTGCATCCAGCCTTTTATGCCAATAACCAGAAAACCAATCAGTAAGGTCCATAGGTCAGGGAAACCCAGCTGTGGTGGTCTGGAAAAGCAAAGCCAAGAAAGGTCTCTCATCCCCTGGCTCCTCAGAACTGAAGAAAGGAGGAAAGTTGGATGTGGCGGGTGACCTTGAGCCATCAAGTACAGAAGGCGTTCTCACTGGGTCTGAATACCTGGCATACAGGCTCATTGCTATCAAACCTTATTTACAAACCCTTATTTTTCTGGGGATAGCACCTACTTTTTAACTTAAAAATATACGCCCCTTAAACTTTTCTATGTTAATGTTCCTCCCCAAATACATTGTAATAAAAACACTTTAATTTTAAAAAATCCATAAACACTAAATATTTTAGTACGTTTATTTACCTTATCCCTAGGAGAGCTAACTAACCAGGAACAGACAATTTATTTGGAGTGAAGAGAGTTAATTTGCTGGATTAAAGATACACAGGAATGCAGAAAGGTGACAGAGTCTGAGATATATGACACTAATAAAAGTAACATTTATTGGGCCAGCCGCTGGGCTAAGCACTTGATTGGATTACCTCAGTAAAGCAGTTGCTATTCTTACCCCCATTTTATAGATGTGCTTATAAATGAGGGGCTTCATTACAGCCATTTAATCTTCGCCAGCCCAGAATCCCAAGTTCGCTGTTTACTCTGGCTATAAAAAGGTTGAATTAGCAAATTAGAAACTGAAGGGGATTGGAGAAGGCATAGTTAGCTTACTAGACTGCCGATCAGACACCCCCAGGCTTGCTAAAAACCGGATGTTCCCTGCTGCCAATGGGACGTCCTGAAAGAGCTCTGCCTATAAGTACACTGCTAAAATGCTTTCTGGCCAGGAGTGGAGTCTGTTCTTGCCATGCAGGCAGATGGACCCGAGGTTAACCCCAGCACTGATCCATGGTCTTTCTGTCACCCCTCATGTCTTTACTTTCATTGGCTAAGATGCTTTTAGAGAAATGCAGAACAGGCTCCCAAGAATCACTTTGGAGAAGGGATGGGTGGCCCTGTGCAAGCCACTTGAGTTCCTTGAATCAACTGTTTTGTCTCTGGTGGGTTTTCTTTCTTTCATTCTTTATCTTTTTATGTGAGACAGAGTCTCACTATGTGAGCTGTCCTGGAACTCGCTCTGTAAACCAGGCTGGCCTTGAACTCACAGAGATCCACATGCCTCTGCCTCCTTCATGTTGGGATTAAAGGAGTGTGCCACTACACCTGGCTTGCCTGAGACTTTTTTTTTTTTTAACTGAAAAAGACAAGAGTTTGATTGTTCTTTCTGGATCTTCCAGTCAATGGTCCAAACTGCTGACCTAACTGCACAGTTTCACTCCCTCAAACATGAAATTTTTTTCTCTTCTGGTGCTGGGGACAGAACCCAGGACCTCCAGCATGCACAGCAAGCCTTTCTGTGCTTCCCAACCGTACATACGGTCTTGACACTAATACAGAAACAGCCTAGGAGACCGGCATCCTCCAGCCTTGTCGGGCAGTTTCCACCTGTTACTGAGATCACACTCCATCAACCATTTGGTTCTAATCTTTGTGAGCAGCCCAACTAGGCTCTCTAGCCCTGTGGACGATAGGATGGGAGATGAGATGGGGAAGAGCTCATTCCTGATGTCATTTTCCTGGTTCTTCCTGACTGCATCCCCGCTGTGGAGCCTGTCGGTCTAGAGCTCCCATTCAGACCCTCTGTACTCTCTTCCTTTTGAACCAGGTCTGGAAACAGTTCCATGCCCCTGCTGGCGGGGTATGTATGCCTCAAGCCTCCCTTACTGGGTTTTCCTCGCCCTGCTATTACACCATTATAAAGAGTCCTTTCACACAAGCCACCACTGCCCATGCATACATGATAGAACCCCTGGGCACAAGAGCAGAAATATTCAATCAAACTCGGTCACAGTATAAGAGAAATAATGTAAGCAACTGAGTCCATCAAAAGGAACATCTAAGGAGTCTCGGTTGGTGATAAGAATGATCACCTAGTATTCCCAAATCCAGTTTGTTCCCTAGTACCATATAAACTAGGGGCGGTGGCATGTACGAGCCCGTGATCCCAGCACTTAGGAGGCAGAGGAAGGAAGTTCAAGGTCACCCTCACTACATAGGGAATTTGAGGTACAAGGATCTTGTCTCAAAGAACAAAATATAACGGCAGCAAACAAAAAGTCGACATGGAGATGTGATAAAGAATGTCTCTTGGTATAGCTAAGGTGGAGGTGGAGGTAGTGAGGTGGCCCAGAGGTTAAGAGCATTTGCTGCTTCTGCCCAGGACTTGGGTTTAGTTCCCAGCACCCACATGGTGGCTCATAACCTTCTGTAACTTCAGTTCCAGGGGATATGATGCCCTCTTCTAACCTCCTCAGGTACACACACAGACACACAGACACACAGACACACACACATACACACACACACACCAAACAAACACACTTAGACACACATACACACACAGGCAAAATCCCCATACACAGAAAATAAAGACATCTTCCAAAGTTGAAGGCTCTGTTTGTACATAAGACCCTCAGGGAGATCCTCTGAAAGGCCTAGCAAAGAATGATAGCCATATGCCTGTTTTCTAGAGAGAGAAAGAAATAAGAATTTCTTATAGCCAAAGATGACAAACACTGGAGATGTTCAGGCCCTCTGGGACTCCTGGTTCAGAAAGCGTGATGTAGCTGGTCACATGGTGGACCCAGTCAGGAAACAGAACACGATGAATTCCGATGCTCCCCCACTCTCTCTGTTCTCCCAGCTCAGAAAGGATCTCCTAAAGTCCATGCTGGCCCTGAACTCATGATGAAACCTGAGGATAACCTTGAACTCCTGATCCTCCTGCCTCCACCACCAAGAGGCTGCCATGCGCAATTCTTTTTCATTCAGCCTGTGGGACAGCTCTGGGATGGCACCACCCACAATCACGCTATCAAGCTGAATCTTCCCGTCTCAGATATACTTCTCAGGAAATGTTTTCACCGGCATTCACTTAAGTGTCTCCAAGCTGGTTCTACATAGCATCGAGCTGACAATCATGATTAACCGGCAGGGCACGGATAGGTGGCTCAGCAGTTAAGAGCATGTGTTGCTCCATCAGAGACCCAGAGTGCGGCTCTCAGAACTCACACCACAACTGCCCAGAACCTCAACTCTAGAGAATCCAACACCCTCTTCTGGCAGCTATGGGTACTACAATCATGTGCGCACACACAAGTTTACACGTAAATAAAAATAAAATCTCACAGATTACCCACCAGAACTACAATTCCCCATTAACGCATACCATAGTCAACACAGTGCCTTGCGAATACCCCACTCAGTCCAAATCTGTTTACTCTTAGCTGGTTATAACTCTGAAAACACAGACAAGACGGGATGTTTTTTGACTTACTCAAGATAACGTTAAACCCCACACGGGCGTCCACTGACCATTTCCTAGAGATTATTTTCCCAAAACGTGTGGGAGTCCAGGGTCATGGCAGCCCTTCTGCTTTTCCTGGGTGTTTCCCACAACAAGAGGAATCACGAGTAACCACAGCACCCACCTCTGCCCATCAATCTCATGCTCTGACTGTGAGAACCTGAGAGGAGAGGAGATACCTGTTTCAGGATTGAGACCACTGGTGACTCCTTCAAGGTCTCCTTGCTCCTGTGTCTTCCTCCTTCACCACCCTCTGGACCCGGAGCCTGTAGAAGCAATGCAAACAACATATTCAAGAAACCTGGCTCGGACATGGCTACCATCATGAGGCTGGGGCTGGAGAGGAAGCCAGGGTAAGCTCAGATGGGCCATTCTGAGAGGCCCCAGAGCCACTGCTGAGGAAGGGTTCGGGGCAGGCCAGGACTCAGGAAAGGCGAGCAGAAACTCCAATCCTACCTACTCAAGCTGTGACCTCGATGTAAATGTAACTTTTATGTGCCTGCCTCAGACTGTCATCTCTGTGGCTCACTGCCTCAGGCCTAGTCCTGGAAGCTTCTAGCCTCTATAAAATATTATCTAGGCCTAGAATGTTTTCAGCCTCTGAGACTTACAGCTGAATAAGCTCAGCCTTTCTAGTTCTTTCTGAACTCTGCTGGTTGAGCTGCTCTGGCTCACACTCCTCTCCACGCTGACTGACTCAGTCTGGCTTCTCTCAGCTCCTCCTGAATTGCTCTGCTTGGCCTCAAACTAACTCCGGCAATCTATTCTAATCTTCTGGCTCCTTCTCTGGCTCATTCTGTCTTCACCCATGTCTAGCTTGTTCTCTCTCTACAACCTGTCTCTGTACAACTGTTCCAGTGAAACTGCCTCTTCTGCTCTGCTCTCTTAAGCAGCTTCCCTCTCCTCTCTCTCCTTGTGAGAATTGGGCGTACCCTATTCTGTCAAATCACTCTCTGATTCATCACTTTGTCTACCTCTCAATCAGACATCACTTTTAAACATGGGTGCTTCCTTCTACTAACTTTAAGGTCCTTGTTTGGGATTCTGTGTGCTAAATGTGTGTCTGTATTCCAGCTACAGGAAGCAAAGGTATGTGCTGAGCCAACCACAACTAGAAACAGCTTTTTTTCCCTTCAGTGTTCACAATGTGATCCAACATCCTGCAACACCCAGAGTCACCCAGCCTAGGCTCTTCCCTTCAAGTTCCATGTTTAGTGCATTAGTGAATGTCATCAGTATTAACTGGAAAGTACTTCTGGAGTTGGGTCATTTCTTGCCACCTCTGTAGCCACTCTGACTTCAGTAGCTAGTGGCATATACTCAGTGCACTGACCCGCTCACTGACAAAGGCAGAGCCTTGCATTGTGGAAATACAGAGTGTGGCAGGCACATCGTGGGTGCCGGGGGAAACAGTTGGAAGACTTATCGTGGATCAAAGGAAGGAAGAAAAACAGAACTATGAAGAGGGAAGTTGTCCCCAGTGTCAAAAGTAGTGAGGTTCAGAATGATAAGAACTGATGTTCCATCAGTGTGGCAACAGAGAGGCCCCAGGGAGGGAGGCCTTGGAGGGACAGTTTCTACCAAAGGCAGGAGCCACCTGCTGTACACTCTACAGAGAGCCTATTCTGGGCCAGACCTACCTCTCACAGGCAACAGCAAAGGAACAAAGCCAGAAGATACTAGTCTACCTGTCTAGATGAGGGCCTGAGTTAACACTGCCTACTGTGAGATACACGGGGTGGGGCTCCAGATGCAGTATAGGCAAAGGGAAGGAGTTTTATGTAGGAAGAAGGCCATTTCTTGAATAGAAGGAAACCAGAGCGCAGAAGATGAGGCGGCCTAAGGGGATCCTGACTGAGGGGCCTCCTATGAAGTCCTATGTAGTCCCACATAGTCAGGCTGTACGGAGTGAGGTTAGCAAGTTCACTGGAGGTGGAGGTGGTGTGGCCCACTTCTTAGCCTGGTACTCGTCAAGCTCAGGCCTACCCTTAAAAGCAGGCCTTCTGTCGTAGCCCTGTCCCTAACTGGAGAGGGCCTCTGGGGCCTGCATCCCTGAGGCCCAGCTTCAGCTAGAGGGGACGGTTTTGGTTTCATAGGGATACAACCTACACAGCTCTGGGGTTCTGAGCAGCTTAGGTCTACAGTGCTCCTCAAACTCAATGGGAGGGCCACAAACAGCATCTTTCTCCAAGATTCTGACAGGAACATCTTGTATCCCACTCCCTGATTCCAGCTGCTTACAAAAACCATGGCTCTTATTATAAGAGGTGACGCGTTTTTTTTTTTTTATCTACAAAGAGCTGGGTCCACCAGAAGTCGAAATCTCCCTTCCCCCCAACCCCAAGACTTTCACAGAGGTTAAAAAATAAGTTTAAAGTAACTTGCTTAGAGTCTTTTAGGCAGTTGAGTAACCCTCCCTGGATTTAAACCTTCCTGGTTTAAGTCTTCAACATTTTCATTCTTATAATTCAATGTGATTAGGGTTGGGGGTAGAGCGACCCGCCTTTGGATCGTTGTGTGTGCGTTTGAGTGTGAGTACTGGTACCAGGACACGCAGGTGCCCGTCAGAAGAACCTCAGGTGTCAGCCCTCACCTTCAGCCCTGCACAGAGAACAGCAGGCTAGCTGGGCTGGGATCATCTGAGGATTTGTCTGTGTCTGCCTCTTACCTCACTAAGTGCGCCCTGGGATTGATTACAGGTGTGTACCACCTTGTCCGGCTTTAAGTAAGTAGTTTCTGGGACATCTAACATACATGCATGCCACATATACACACAAAACAGTCCGACATGATACATGTTTCCAGGCTTTCCTGCCAACAGTCCCTTTGACTGTGCACACATCCAGGTAAAACTTCATCTGGCATTATTTTAACTTTCCTATTTTTTTACTCAGTTGGTTTGGCTGGCTTACCATCACAGGAACAAAAAAAAAAAAAAATCAAAACTCTACAGCCATCCCTTCTTTACAAATGGCACATGCGTCTTGTTTAGGCCTTGTTCCTGGGAGGCACTTCTGGCCCACCTAATCCTTAACCCCACTCCCCACCCCTCCACAATGCCTCTTTCAGGACCCAGGAATGAAGTTCTGTCCTCCCTGGCCCTCTCCTGAGGCTCTGCTAAGTAAGATCTACAATTCATTGGTTTACTGAGCCCTCTCGGGTCCCCCAGGGCCCCACACAGCCTGCCTACCACCTCCTATGAGTGTACTGCATCTAGCTCTTCTGGGTAAGTGTTCTGTGTGCCCATATAGACTGCCACACTCTACATAAACATACACACCGCCACTCGGCACAATTACACTTTATTAAAAAACACTAGGTACAGCCAAAGAGATGGCTTAGCAGTTTGAGCACTGGCTGCTCTTGCAAAGGACCTGGGTTCAGCTCCCAGCACCCACATGGCGGCTCACAAGCGTCTGTAACTTCAGTTCCAGGGGATCTGATGCCCTCTTCTGGCCTCTTAGGGTCCCAGATAGGCACATGGTACACAGGCATATATGGAGACAAAACTTCTATACACATAAAATAAAAATACATAAATCTTTAAACACACACACACAAATCAAAACCCCTACAACTGTTTACTTCTGAACGTTGCAGAATGGTGAATATTGCTGACTGACAAGGCAACTGTGACGCTTGTAAGATACAATTTTCAAAGGACTTTCAGAAAGCAGGACTGAGATACAGGAAGCCAGAACAGGGGCCTTCTAGGAGTTTAGGCAGGTAACATCTATTTCCCCCTGCAGGAAGCCGTGCAGCCTGGCACGTGCTAGCAGCCATCCCAAAAAGAAAGGAAAGAAGGAGGAGGCGGATTGAGACCGGCTCCCCCTCTGCCCTATCCTGTTTCCCCCAGATTCAAAGCCCCAGCACTCTTCTTGAGCTGCCTGTCCACATGTGTCCTAAGACATGTCAATGTCCCATCTTCTGCTTTCTTCAAAGGAAGCGCTTTCCACGTGAGCAGGCTAGCTGAGAGAATTGGCTGGTAGGCGCCAGAAGAGTCGGCGCTGGGTGCCCGTGGACTAGAAGAAGATTGCCGCATATCCTGGAAATAAGATTCATGCATCTACACATTAGTCTGCATGGACCACCAAGCAGCCAAGCTGAGATCCTGAGGGTTTCAAGGGGAGAATGCCTGGGAGCTAGGAAAATCGGTCAAGTACTGAAGGACCATCAAACCTTCCCACACGAAGAACCGCAGCGCTGAACCAGAGAGAATATGACAGTGGTCAATGAAATACTGTCTGCTAAGGTGCCTGGAAAGATCTACCCAAGCCAACAAAGGGGTGGCCTGCTCCCCATGACTTGGTTGAGGGAGCAGGAACTCAGGAATCAAGCTTGGGGTGGATGCAAGGCCAGCCTGGCTACCCAGCCGCTGGCTGCGAGCCTAGCTGCTTTGATCCGGTTCCGCATGAGTTAATGCAAGGCCTAAATAAAACAAGAAGTATATAAATACATCCTTCATGGTGCATTACATAAGGGACCCACTTCGTGTTGCTCCCCTCCCTCCTCCCAGCCCTCCGTCCTCTGTTAGCAATCACTCATAGACACAAGTGCAGAAGCCATAGAGCACTTCCCAGTGAGGCTTGCAAAGGAGGAGAGAAGGCAGCGAGGGGACACACAGGCCAGCCCAGGACAGGTACTGGAGACACTCCAGACCTTAGTGAGACACAGGGATGCCTATGCCTGGTGGCCTCGCACAGACACCAACAGGAAGTTTATGAGAAACCTGGAAAGAATGGAGGCCGAGGCTGGGGATCAGCTCAGTTGCTGGAGTGCTTGACTACTGTGCACACAACCCTGGGTTCCATCTCCAGCACTAAACAAACTGGGTGTGGTGGCACGCGCTTATAATCCCAGTGTTCTGCATCCAGAAGCAGAGGCAGGGTGGCCCAGTTGTAAACGCAAGTCACCTGACTGCTGGCTCTGCCAAGGCCTCCAGTCACTACCCCCTGCAGTGGCTGCAGTGGCTCCCCAACTCCCTCCCCAAGTTAGGTTCCTTTTTTTTTTTTTTTTTTTTTTTTTTTTTTTTTTTTTTTTTTAAATAATGACTCATTTAGGAAGAGGCAAAAACCAAAAACTTCAATGGTAAAGATAAAAAAGTACCAAAGTCTTTAAACACCTCCCACTCCTGCAGACTTGATATCGGATCGGCCTCCCCACTCTGACCGTGCTAGTTTGGAACTGACAGTACACGAAGTTCTTCTAGCAAAAACACTGCCAGTAATATCTCCACTCTCAATGTCTTGGGTTTTCATTACAAATAAAGACGGCCCCAGGCCTCCAGCCCATTAACTTTTGCAAAACAACAACACAAAATTAAAGATGTGGGCTTAGTGGTTGAGAGCACCTGCCACTCTTCCAGAGGACACAGGTTCGATTCCCAGCACCCACAAGGCAGTTCACAGCTGTCTGTAACTCCAGTTCTAGGGATTCGAAACCCTCACACAAACACAACAATAAAGAAAAAAAAAAGTAAGTCAGTTAAAAAAAATTAAAGATTCAAGCCCATACTTGCAATGGGGTCAAAATCTCATCTGGTTCTTCCGAAAGGGTTCTGAGTTACAAATGAAGGCTTTTGGCATTAGACCAGGAGCCTAACAAGAATGGCAATGGGTTTCTCACTACAAAAAAAGATACCAGGGGCTGGAGAGATGGCACGGTGGTTAAAAAGCACGTGTTGCTCTCAGAGGACCAGAATTTGGTAGGTGGCCTGTAACTGCCCCTCCAAGGGAATATGACACCCTCTTCTGGCCTCCACAGTTACCTGAACGTGCACACCCACAGGCTACGCTGAGTACACGAAGTTAAAATTAAAATGCATCTTAACAAAGAAGACCTCTTGGCATTAAGATGTTTACGTTCACTCACAGTATTTAAGGGGAACAAAATTATATAACACTTCAGATTACCTACCACACGAGCTCCTGGGAAGTCTAAATAAAACACGGCTCAAATGAACCATTAAGATGGTCCACAGCTCAGGGGCTCTCGGCACTGGCTCTGTGCTGTTCTGTTTTCTGAGTTCCTAGTTTCCTCCCTATTCCCTAGCATCTATCATTTGGTTTGGGGCGGGGGACCTGGCAGCAGGGTTGGGTCTTTTTAAAAAAACATTTATTTTTCTATTTTCCATGGTTTTAATGTATAATCATGATTGAGGATTGATTAATAAAATACAGATTTTTTTTTTTGTGAACTGCGATGGGAGATAGTTCAGTCTGTAACACATTTGTCTTGCAAGTGGGAGGTCTTAAGTTCGGCAGAACCTGTGGAAAAAGCTGGGCGTGGTGGCAGACACCAGCAGTCCCAGCAATGGCAGGAGGGGAGGTTAAGAGAGAAGCCCTAGACACTCGAGGACCATCCAGTCTGGCCTATGTAGTGAAACCCCAGGCCAGTCAGAGACACTAGCTTAAAACAAACAAACAAACCAAAAACAATAGGAGCCTGGCGACCAAACCCCAAGGGAGTCCTCTGATCTCCACATACATATACACGCATGTGTACACATACAGACGTACATGCATTAAAAAAAATAAAGTAAGTTTAAAAGCTGAGCTCTGGGCTCTGCTACTTGCACTTGCTACTCTTGCAGAGGATGGAGATTTGGCTCCCAGCATGCACTTGACACAACTACAGCTCACAACCATCCATAACTCCAGTTCTAGGGAATCTGATCCCTTCTTTTGGCCTCTAGGAGCACCAGACATGCACACAGTGCACAGACATGCATTCAGGCAAAGCAGTCATACACATAAAATAAACCAGACAAACCTTCAAAATCAATAAAATATCTAAAAAAAAAAATTAAGGAGGTAGGGGTGCGGTCCAGGTGTAGAACACTTGCCTAGAATACACATGGTTCTACCACCAGAACCACAAAAATACTCACACACATACACATGTGCATGTGTACAGACATGTGTACACACATGCACATGTGTATACAGTGTACATACATGCACATGTGTGTACAGTGTACACGTGTGTGTGTACAGTGTCCAATTAGTACCAGAGACAAAATCAAAACCAAATTTGATATCAACAGTTCCCAGGCCAGCCCTGCTCCGGGCTCTGACATTCACAGACTTGACTTAACAATTATGTAAGTGGGGTTACACAGAGCTGCTGATCTTTCTTCACCGGAGCATTTTACACTTACCTAGCAATTACTACGGCCACTTCCTGAAACCCGTGACTCACTTACCTTCTGCGCCACCCGCCCCCACCCCCACCCAAGGAGAGAAGTCTGCAGATGACCCCCTGAGACCACCATCCTGCTCACCTGCATCAGCCCCATTCTTATAACAGTGCCAGGCTCAGAAAGTCTCCATGCCTCCTGTCCCTCCCTCCACACACAGCATTTCTCAAAGTTCCTTCCATCCCCACGAACTGCTTCCCGGTCCCTCCGAGCCCTTCTCACAGCCTGCGTTTGACATCTACACAGGTTACAAGAGCCAAGACTCCCAACCTCACTTCAATCCTAAGCTTTTCAATCCTCCTTACCCTAACCAAACCAAAGGCAGCCTGGCAACTGTAAATGGGGACCAGGGTTGAGGCATAGTATTATGGGGTAGAAGACAGAGCACAGGAGGCGTGTCTTCTTACTTTTTACATTTCAGCTTGAATTCAAAGCAAAGTTGTTGTGTTTGTTTTTGTTTGGTTTTAGTGGATAAAAACCAGGGGCCAAGGAGATGATTCTGCCAGCAGAGGTAACTGTGGTGAAGCCTCACAACACAGGTTTGGTCTCTGAGACCCAAGAGGTACAGCTAACTCCTGCAAGTCCTTTAGGCTCCACATGCGTACTGTGATGTGTCTGTGCCTGTACACACAAACACACCATTTTAATTAATTAATTCAAAAGCCACGGACATAGAGGCACGGCCTATAAAATAAATGCACTGCTTTGTAAATGCAGAAAGTCTGTCCAGGAAGTTTACATGTGCTAGTTCAAAATGTAAACGATACTGTGTGGGTGACAGGTGGCACGAACTGGCCTTCCACTTTTTCTTTGGAAACGTCATTACTTCTGATGGCTTGAGTACAGGGATCACAGTTCAGACCCAAAGCCAAACACCAGAGCAGGTCCAGAGTGAGTAAGTAATGAGCAGTAGACTCCAGGCCAGGTCCCAGCATGCACTGCAGAACCACACCCTGATTGACAAATGGATGACTCCTCTATCAGGCCCCCCAGGCTTCTGCGCCCTGCTTGGGCCCCAGATGCTAAGTCATCCCTGAACCTTGGTGTGTCCCCAAGAACAGATGTGGAAGAGATCTCAGCATGAGTGACATGCCCTGTACAGGGTCCATCCGGCCGTCTATAGCAGCACAAGCCATGTACTCTCCTGTGTGTCTCCTCTGGTCCTCATCTCTCTTTCCTGAGGTACTGCCTCTCACCACTACGAGTCTCGGCTGACCAACAGCCACACACACTCCACTTAACAGGCAAACTTACAACTTATACGTTGGGAGTCTAGAAACTCTTAGGGTCTCAAGAGATAGACTATAGATTCCCCTATCCACCATCTCCCCATCACTCCCTAATGTTTCTGGAGGCAAAGAAAAGAAATGAGAGAATATTCCAGGAAGCAGGAAGAGAGTTGAGAGTTCAAGGCCTGGGGATCAGAGTATAGTACGCTGCCAGGGAGGTACAAGGTTCTCAGGTCACACCTCTTAAGAGGAGGAATGTTGTCTGGCATACACAAGGCCAGGCAGAAAGAACCCCATGATACTTAGAAATGGCAAATTCTATCTGGGTATGCCAAATGGGACTCAGCCTCTTGCTGGCAGTGACCACTTCTCTGCAGCTCCGGCATCTCTTCCAGCTTCTAAAGAGGATCTAAGCCAACCGGGTGGGTGGAAAATAGGAATAGAGAAAAAAGAAATGAAATTAAGTAATATCACATGGAGATAGGCCAAACCTTTCCATGTAACACACAGTCACTGCAGGTGACCTGGGTCACTCCAGAGATGAGGGAGATGTGAGCTCTAGAATCAGACTTCTGCCAGTTATCAAGACCTGCTGGGATGCTGGACTTCCCAGTGTCAAAAGAGTCAGCACAAAGACTAACCATACTCAACCCAGATGCATGGCTTCTTACCCGGTCCTCAAGAAGCCTGCTTTCAGAATCATCAGGTGACATCCTGGGGCACAGTGGAGAGTCACCTGCCATTGACTACCCAGGAAGAGCTGTGGAGGTGGGAGTGGTTGGAGACAGTCTCATGGAGGAAGTGAGATCTGACTTGGATCTCGAAAAACTAGGTTCAACTAGGTCAGACAGAAAGGAAGTGGGAAGACTACCCCAAGCCGTGGGCTGGCAGACACAAGCCATAGCCACAGGATGGGTGGGGACCATGATGGAGGAATAGGTCCTGAAGGTGTAGAGTGGAAACATTTAGGAGTCATGCGGTTCTCACCTCTGCTTCTCAGACCCACATTCCCCAACAGTAAAGGCATGATGAAGGCAGGGGTAATGGTACCCAACCTCTAGAGATGCTGTAAAGAGAAGATGCTCCTGAAATTCTTGGGATATTTGCTACCTGATGTCAAATGCTATTATTCTTTAGGGTGTGTGTTGGGGGGACTTGACATGGTGCTTCTCTGTGTACTCCTGGCTGTCCTGGAACTTGCTCTGTAGACCAGGCTGGCCTTGAACTCACAGAGATCATCCTGACTCTGCCTCCGGAGTGCTGGGATTAAGGGTACATGCTGCCTTTTCTGGCTTTTTAGGCGAGTGCTGGAAATCTGAACTTGGATCCTCAGTCTTGTGTGGCACCACATTGACTGAGCCATCTCCATAGCCCTCCTTTTTAAATTTTGAGGCAGGGTGTCATGGGCCTGAGGATAAACTTGTACTTCTGATCCTCTGGCCTCTCTACTCTCCAACTACTGAGATTCTAAGTGTGCACCACCATGCCTGGCTTATGTGTTGCTGGGAATCGAACCCAGGGCATGCTACGCAAGCATTGTATCACCTGAGCCAGATCCCCAGATGCTGCTGCAGCCTCCGCCTCCTCCTCTTCCTCTTCCTCCTCTTCCCTCTTCTCCTTTTCCTCTTTCCTCTTTCTTCTTGAGTCAAGGTCTTACTATATAGCCCAGGGTTGCTTTAAGCTTGCTTCAAAGTCCATACTGGCCCCAAACTCACAACCTTCCTGCCTCTGACAAGTGCTGGAGTTACAAGCACATACTGCTATGCTTGGCACCACACTCCTCTTTCTAACAGCTTGATGCTAAGGAGAAGTGAGTATAGGCCACTTGGTGACACATCCTGAGGAGCCTAAAAGGGGGAGCCAACCATGTGACAGAAGTCAAGGATGGGGAACCTCAACTTGCTGCCCACATACTCTGTGCTAGAACATTCTACAACTACTGAAAATATCCCTGAGCTTCCAGCTAGACTGGGTCAAAGGGAAAGCCTTTGCTTCCCCCTCTTCCTTCCTCACCATGGTTTGACAGTGATCACACCCCTCCTCCAGCTGTTCTCTGTGCCTCTTCTCCCCAAAGTCTGACCTAACAGAGGCAAGAGCTTCCTCTTGCTGCCAACATGGGGGTACCCACCATCCCGTGATGGTTTCTTCAACCCTGCCTGCATTTCTGTAATCAGTGCCCTCCACGGAAGTCTCTGGAGCTGGGTACTCCCTACACACCCAGCACTTCCTTCAGGGACCCTGACTGACAGCTGTCTATCATACAGACATGGCTGAGGTCACATTTCCCTTTGCCCTCAATTACCCTCAGAGGCAAAACAACGACAATACAAATAACAACAACAACAACAAACGGCTATGATAGGCACTCAAGCATCCAGACAGGCAGAGTGATATACATTTGCAACCCCAACACTGAAGAGGAAGAGGCAGGAAGATCACAACATGGGGTCCAGCCTAGGCTTACAGAGGTGGGACATGGGGAGATAGGTGTCAGCAACGTGAGTGTGTTGCAAGTCTTGGAGAACTTGACTTCCATCCCTAAACTGGTGTGAAAGCGTGGATTGTTATCACTGCATGGGTATGGCAAAGGTGAGCTGGGAGACCTACCGCTCCCGGGCCAACCAGCCTAGCCTACCTGGCAAACTCCAAGACTAAGAGAGACGTCGTCTTAGATAAAAGTAAATGAATATAGACAGATGGGTACCTGAGAAGCCAAACATAAAGTTGTCCTCTGGCCTCCACATACATATGCATGCACACCTGCACACACACACACACACACACACACACACACACACACACACACACACACACACACATATCAAAGAGCAATGAAAGGGGCAGGACTCAAGTGCCTTCCCCAGGGAGCACAAAGAAAGTCGAGTGTTCCAGGGCCAGCAGGTTCAGTTGGAGCATCTAAGCACCTCCAGTCCGGCCTATAGAAGTGACTCTGAGGTATAGCAGTGCCCCAGACTAGAGACCAGACGTGCACCCACGAGGCATCCCCTCCCCCTCTGAGGTCCTTTGGGAGTGCGGGGGACAGCAGAGCTCTATCAGGACAGGACACTGCTGCAAAGAAGACTCCTCTCCCCCAGGGCGACGGGCACAGAGACGCCCCTCCCCGCAGCAGACTGATTTCAACCCTCCCGTATCACTGCAGCTCCTTCCTCCTCTCTCAGCCAGTCAAGCCCCAGCCTGGAAGTCCCTTTGCCTTTTCCCTCATTGAGCCTGGCTCACCCTCACAAGGCCAGTTTTGGTTTGATGTAACACAAGAGCATTTATTGGAACAGCAATCGAGAGGGCCTGGGCTGGAGCTCCAGCACTACAACGATCAAGTGCTTACTTGTGGTCAAGAACTCTGCCAGGGTTAAAAATGTCAACCAAGATCTCAGGACTGGGGACTACAGAGAACACAAAGGAAGAAGGCTCAGTATGACCCAAGAGTCTCGGAGAAGAATGGGGCTGGAACTAAACTAGATCTGTTACTGGTATTGGTGGTGGTTTACGTTTTCGTAAGAGTCCCATAGCTCACGCTGGCCTTGAGCTTGCTCTACAGCCAAATTCCTGATCTTGCCTCCACCTCCCCGGTACTGGGGTTCATGGACATTTTTATGTGGTGCTGGGGATCAAACCCTCTTCTGGCCTTCAAGGACACTAGGCACACGAGTGGTGTACATGTAGAACATTCATACACATAAAATAAATCATTTTAAAAAAACGTGTATGTGTCCCTGTATCTGCAGGTGGTTATGTGCATGTGAGTGCAGGCGCCCTCAGGGGCCAGCCCAATGCTAAGCAAGCATTCAGCCAACTGAGCTATAGCCTGTCTCAACAAGTTCTTGAAGGATGGGGTACCAGTTTTACTTATCAAAAGACTAAAAAATTCTTAGTTCCTTCAATTATTTATCTAGTATGTGTATGTATGTGAGCCTTTGCGAGTTTATCTCTTTTTCTTCATTTATTTCTTTTTATTTATTTGTTTATTCTTCAGGACAGGTTTTTTCTGTATAGCCCTGGCTGCCCTAGAACTAGCTCTATAGACCAGGCTGGCCTTGAACTGACAGAGATTCGCCCACCTCTGCCTCCCAAGTGCTGGGATTAAAGGCGTGCGCCACCACCGCCTGACCCCTTTATTTAGTATGTATACAGGTGAGGGCCTTTGTGAGGGTGTGCGTGCACCTTGTGTGTACAGGATCCTTTGAGGCCAGAGGAGAATGTCTGATCCCTAGAAACTGGAGGGTGGTTATGAGCCATCATGTGGGCACTGGGAAACAAGCCAGGGTCCTCTGCAAGAGCAGCCAGTGCTCTTAACTGACGAATGATTTAGAGAGATGGTAGCTCCCAGAAAAATAGAAGTTTCTTCAGCATCCTTTGGGCAGCTGAGATGGTGCAACTGTCCTTCTCTACACTGCTCCGAACACAAGGTGGCTCAGGTAGCAGCCCTGAGTCAAACAGACCATGAGAGATGTAACTCAAAGCCGTTCTGAGGGAGCTTGTAATGACTGTGAAAACCCGGTGTCTCCAGGCTCCTGCTAGCACAACAAAGTCCAAGCTGGCGTCACAAATATGTACCTGTAAGGTCTCAAGGGGCTTGATTTAATCCTGTCACTGTCTTCAAAGTCAGTCTTTGTATTTTTAAAAATGGGGACCCACACTTGCATTTGCATCAGGTCCCACAAACTATGAAGCTCGTTCTGAACAAGAGGCAAGGGTGAGGGAAGAGGGGAAAAGGAAACCTCTTTCTAAAGCTGATGGGAATGTGTTTGCCCCTCAATGGACCAGGCTAGGGGCTGCGATGGGGGTGGACACAGATAAGTGGGGACAGGGCACAGTGCTACAGCAACACTCAAAACCAAACCCAAACTGACCTAGACCACACCCCCCTACCCCAGAGGTTGACCAGTTGGCTGATAATGCTTCCCTAAAACAGGTAGACAAGCTGAGAGTTGGCTGGATACATTCGTGTGATATAGACTCAGACTGGGGATTGGGGGCGGGGAGGGCAGCATGTCAAAGTGAAACCTTTTCTTTTTTTTCTTTGTTTTTTTTTTTTTGGTTTTTTGAGACAGGGTTTCTCTGTGTAGTCCTGGCTGTCCTGGAACTCACTCTGTAGATCAGGCTGGCCTCGAACTCAGAAATCCGCCTGCCTCTGCCTCCCAAGTGCTAGGATTAAAGCCGTGCACCACCACCGCCTGGCAAAGTGAAACCTTTTGATCTTATGATTGTTTATGGGTTCAGACCAAGAAGAAAGAAAAGAAAAGAAGAGAGAGAGAGAGAGAGAGAGAGAGAGAGAGAGAGAAAGAGAGAGAGAGACCCATGTTAACTTAAGTAACTTGCCCTGAAAACACTGATCAACCTTTACTATTTGGCCAAACTGTCACCTCAAACCTATCAAGGCTAGTATTCTCTCACCCAAACCCTGGTCCTCCCTCCAAAGACAGCCATGATTCTAATATGTGGCCTTCCCCAGGGACGGCAGGACCAGAAAGAACCTTAGGGACCATCAGCTTTCAGACTCTTGTCCCTTCAAGGATGGTCCTCCTAAAACTACCAATATGGCTTCCAAGGAACTTTGATACCCCCCACCCCCACCCTACAACCTGGTCCAATTCTCACTTCATAAATGAGGAAGCTGAGGCTATAACAGGGGAAGTAACTGGTCAAGGCCACCCCAAAATGGGGGCAGGATCAGAACCCGGAAACTTTCAGCTTCCCCTCCTGACCTCTCAATTTCAGGAGAACAAACAAATTCAGATATTCACTATATAACCCCAGTCCTGACACACACAGAGACATCACAGTTTTCACTATATAACCCCAGCCCTGACACACAGAGAGAGACATTACAGTTTTCACTATATAACCCCAGCCCTGACACACACAGAGAGACAGATATTCACTATATAACTCCAGCCCTGACACACACAGAGACATCATAGTTTTCACTATATAACCCCAGCCCTGACACACACAGAGAGACATTACAGTTTTCACGATATAACCCCAGCCCTGACACACACAGAGAGACAGATATTCACTATATAACTCCAGCCCTGACACACACAGAGACATCATAGTTTTCACTATATAACCCCAGCCCTGACACACACAGAGAGACATTACAGTTTTCACGATATAACCCCAGCCCTGACACACACACAGAGACATCACAGTTTTCCCACATCTTTGACTCAGGTCCTTTTCTTTGTCTTCCAGAAAATGAAATCTGGTTTCATGGATTTTAAATCTATTGACCTGGTACAGGACACACAGCTCGTGTTTAGCACACCTACCCTCCAACCCTTCATTGGTAAGGCAGGGCAAGCCAGAGGTCAAGCTGTAGGCCTTTGTAAAGCCTTGGCACTTGCAAACACTGCTCTTTCTTTCTTTCTTTCTTTCTTTCTTTCTTTCTTTCTTTCTTAAAAATTTGTTTATTTGATTTGGTGTGTGTTTATGTGTGTGCCTTAGGAGGCCATAAAGGATTCAGATCCCCTGGAACTGGGGGATGGACAGTTATAACCTGCCATGGAAGTGCTGGGAACTGAACCCAGGTCCTCTGGAAGCAGTCAGTGAGTGCCCTTAACGGCTAAGCTATCTCTCCAGAGTGATTTAGCCCTAGGTTTTTCACTTACAGGTGGGGCCCATACAAGTGGACAGAGCTAAGGTCAGACAGGGAACGTTACCACTCCACCACACCAGAAAGATAGAGCCAGAGCTCTGGGATTACAGACTGTGAGCCGCACTTAGCTTCTGTAATGCTGGGTACCAAACCCAGGGCTTCGGAGCATGCTGGGAAAGGGTTTTACCCATGCCCAGGCTCTTTACAGTTCAGTGAGTGATTATTGTTCCATTCCTTTCTCCCGTCCTTTCTCCCGTCCTTCTGTTTCTCCCTACCTCCCTCTCTTCTCTTTTTCCTTTGAACAAATAAGGACTGAGCATCTATTGTGTGTCAGGAATGATTCGGATGCTGGACATGCAGCAGTGAGAACACACTTCTGTGTTTCTGGTTTACGAGGAGGAGACATATTGGATAAGTGAACAGAGAGCAAGTTGTGTGGTTATAAACACGCTGGAAAAGATAGCACAGGGTTGGAGGTTCAAACGAAACAGACTTAAGGGGAAGGAGTCTCAAAAGGAGGCGTGGGACATCTGGGGTAGGGTAGGGTAGGGTAGGGTGGGGGAATATTCCAGACAGGAGGAACAGCAAGTGCAAAGGTCCTGATGCAGGAATGTCAAGCTCTAGTGTAGTATAACTGAGAGCAATGGCTGGTTATGGATGTGGGGAGAAGATGGGAGCCAGAGTAGGTGGATCCTGAAGTCACAGCAGTGTTCGGCCTTTATTCCAGGCATGGAGCACGCAGGGGAGTAAGTGACTTGACATAGCCAGTCACACGACTTCCCAGACCACCATCATCACCAGGCAGCCTGTGCTGAGCAGTAAGGGGAACCAGGTTTGGGAGCCAGGCCCAGAGCTCAGTACGGCCTCTCAGCATTACTGAGAAAAACCTTCCCCTTCTCTGAATCCCCAGCATCTCCTCTGTGAAACGGGAACATCCAGCTAGGTGGTGTCTAATGTCCTTCCTACGAGACTCATGCATTCTGACCTTGACAGTGAGAGCCCCAGAGGATCTAAAACAGAGCCTCCTCCATTGACACAGGAAAAGGCAAAGGAAGAGGAAGGCCACATTTCTGAAGCCCCCGACTCTTTCTGGATGCTTACCCTACCCCAAACCATCTTCTTACAGCTCTCTAGGATGAAAAGTCCAGCCAAAGACACAGCCTCATCCCTCAGCTGTGCATGCCAATGATGATTAACGGCCGGGCTGGTAAGATGGCTCAGCTCGCTGCCATGTCTGATGGTCTAACCTCTACAACTGAGTCCCACAAGTTACCCTCTGATTACCACACACACATCATGGCATGCACATGGCTACACACACACACACACACACACACACACACACACCAAATACTGTTAAAATACTTCTTTATGATTCTGAAGTCCTACCATTAAAGACAGCACAAACTTCACACATGTCAGGATGGAGTGTAGCCTGCAGAAGCCAAATCATCGGGGTGCTTGCTCTGAGGCTTCACCCCTCTCTCCTCTCCCCCAACTCCTATACTTCCCGCAATGGCTGCTGTTTTCTTTTCTTTTGTATTTAGTCTTTTTTTAAGACAGGGCCTCACCATATAGCTATAAAGTGAACTGAAACTCACTCTGTAGACCAGGCTGGCCTTGAACTCACAGAGATCTGCCTGCCACTGCCTCCCAAGTGCTGGGATCCAAGGTGTGCTACAACAAGTCTGGCCCCTCCTGGCTTTAAGAATTGCTCCTTCTGCCTGCTTCCGCAAGGGCCCTGTTTTAGATCATTCATGATGAGATGGTGTTGGAAGAAAAGAAGGCTCAACAGTCCCCCATCCAGTTGTAGGAACAGGGTTTGTTTCCCCAGTCAGCCATGGAGCTCCGGATATATGGACCCATCAGACTGTGAGAGTGTCCTGTGTCTCTTTCTAGGCCTCAGCCATCAGACTGAGTCTCTCTCAGGAGAACTTTGTCTATCTACCACTCTAATGGGAGCTACCCAAGACAGACTGGGGGGTCCTTGCAGCAGGGGTCTGGCCCCTCTTTTGACCTAGTAGCATCCTGGAGATGGGGTTTATCTGCCCCACTCCCTGCTCCCCACAGCCTTCTCTATTTTTAGCAGTTTCTTTAAACAGGGCAGAGTGAAACACTTAGATGGAACCACCCACCCAGGCACAAGGCCCTGCCATCCCTGACCGCTGAATAAGCCACGAAAATGAAATCTGAACCTCTCTGCTGAATGAAAAGAGAGTCAGAAGTCAACTTCGTCCAGCGTCTTCATAGAGACTGGTGTGGTCCAGCTGAAAGGCTGCCCTCATGCAGGGCACCAAGGGACTGAGAGCAGGGACCACACTGGGTGCCATGGAGGCCCAGGGACCACTGTGTTTTGTCTTCTGTGCTGATGAGAGGACTCCTGTGAGGGAGCTGTTGCCCTTCAGTAGCAACAGTGGTGAGGGGTGTGTATGCAAACTTTAGGACTGGGGCTTGAGGGTGGCTCAGCACACAGGGTGAGATATGAGCCTTACCCTAGACAGGGCGCTGGGTGAGAGTGCTAGGAGAGCCCACCAGGCCCCTCTGGAACAGCATCTACCACAGAACTGCCAAGGGGCATCAAGGCGGGGACTTCCAATGTCTGCCACTAGTTAGTTGGTGGCTTCATCATCAGCTCTAAAGTGTCCCGAGATCACACACTTGATCACTCTTTATAGCAAGCCCTCCCCTTCAGACCGGACAGCACAGCCTCTCCACAGCCCACACAGGGAGCAGTGGCCATGTCAGCCAGGAGGGGGTCTCTTAAACATTCACTATAAGTCCCCACTTCTAACTGGGGGCTGGGGAAAGCCTTGGAGATTTCTGCTGCTTCCTACCGACAACCAGGTTGAATGTGGAAAGCGACCTTCCTTCGATGTCTAGAGGGAAGGGCTTGGGAGATGACTGTGTGGCTGAACCTCAGGTAGAGACCGCCAGGGTCCCATTGCACCCAGGAGCTTGGGCACACTGAATGCCACCTGCAGGCTGAGGAGAAAGCTCAGGGTTTAAGGGCATTTGCTGCTTTTGTAGAAAACTCAGGTTCGATTCCCAGCATCCTCATGGCAGCTCACGAGTTTCCTTAACTCCAGTTCCAGGGGATCCGAAACCCTCTTCTGGCTTCTAAGGACCAGGCATGCATGTGATGCATACTATATACATGAAGGCAGAATACCCATATGCATTAAATAAAAATAAAAAGGATTCAGCCATCACTGCTACGCAGAGCACAGACTACTCCTTAAACAGGGAGCTGGATATGGGCTTAGTCTTCCTACAGCTTCTTCTGCCTCCACACCTGACTAAGCTACAGGTAAGTCAACTGATCCCTGTGGGACACTAAAGAATGCATATCCAAAATGTCTGGCAATGCAAAGCAACAGCGGCTTCATGAACCGGATGTTTGTTGAGCTCAGAGCATCTCAGGTGTGGGTACCCGTGCTTCAGCCTCACTCCCGTATCTAAGAGTATTTGGCAACATCAGCCTCCACTCATTCAACACCAGTAGCATTTCTCCTCCCTCCCCGAAGAGGTGACAGTCAAGGGGTTACTTGTCAGTACCAAATGCCAACCCCGCAAGGTTCAAGAAGACTCTCGGCTGAGAACCACTGCTTAAAGTTTAGACATCTGAGGAGACATGTTGAAAATAATAACTGACATATTGTTTTAAATTATGATCATCTAATTCCTCCTGACTCTTTGGACACCACGATTTTGCAAACTCAGTGTGGAGCTGCCACGCTTCGGCTTATTCATCTGCCTAACCGCAGTGCCTGGAGTCCTTCAACTCTTCCCCACACTTTCCCAGCCTCGCTGTAGTGCACGCGCTGCCCATCTGCGCATGCGCCATACACCTCTAGACACTGGCTGCCTGAGTCAAGGGGCTTCCAGTTCTGAAGAAGCCCTGGGGTGAGGCAGCCATGGCCACACCCCGAAAGCAGATCCATTCTCATTACCAGCATGCCGGAGTTACACTCCATAACACTTCTCAGAATGAAGTGTGCTTTGAAAGTACATTGTGCCAAACACAGAAAAAGGTCAGAGATACCGAATCTAAAAGTCTTGGAAAGACCCACCACCCAGTAGAAGAGTGAGCGGAATAGGAGCTCCGAGACAAGAAACACAAATGGACCCTGGACTTGTAAAAAGACACTCCACCACCCCATCCGACCCAACCAAGAAAGAAATGCAAATGAGAACAGACACCAATGCCTATCCTGCAGGGTGGCAGAGATCAAAGGGTATGATGAGCCCGCGTTGGCGAAGCTGTCTCATTCATGGACAGAGCTCACCACTACAGGGCTATTTGAAAGGCTATCTTCAATGTCTGCCAACATCCCAAACGTGAATGTGTGTCTGCCAGCAATTCCACATCTAGAAACTTACCCTGAAGAAACAAAACGGTGCAATATAAGGTTTAATGATGACTGAAAAGGAAAACAAGCTAGATGCTCCCCACTGGGGGATGGCTTCATCTACTGACTTTATTCTACAAGAGGGAACTCGAGGCACAGGATGGCACCAAAGGGGTGTGATCAGTTGAAAAGCCCTGTGTATTTGTACATCCGTGTATACCCGGAAGTTACTATTCCAAAGACACATAAAAAAGGCTCCCAATAGTGGTTGCTTCTTGAGAAAAGGGCTGGGTAACAGGAATTATTTAGTTCACTTTAGATATACACACACTACACTACCAACAATCGCTAGTCAAGCAATCGGTCAATAACAAGCGAGCTTAGAGAAGAAGACCGTCTCCAATCTTGTGGTGTTATTGCCAGCTGTGTGTGGGTTTGCACCAGATGCTACAGGCCAGTTTCCACTAAATCCTTGAGTCTTCCCAACTGCCGGAGTTCAAATGGTTCAGGTGTTTTGTGCATGTGTCCAGATGCATGTGTGTGAACTAGGTGTGGGCACTAAGTGTGTCCACCAGTGTTTTCGTCTTTAGAACAGAGTCTCTTACTTACCTGGAGCTTGCCAAGTAGGCTAGGCTACCTGGCCATTGAGTCTCAGGGATTCTCCTGCCTCTGCTCTGCAGAACTGGGATTATAAATGTGTCCCACCAACCACTGCTTTTGCAAGTAGGGCCTGGGGATCAAACTCAGGTCCTCTTACCAATTGAGATATCTCCCCAAATTCTAATGTCCCTGACTTGTTTGGCTTTTTAATTCAAAAGCAGGGACTATCCGCCACATCCAACACACAACACACAACACACAACACTCGCCAGCTCCCTTCTTCAACACCGTTTTAGGCATTCAAACCTCAACACCATCATGCCTTCATTCTGAACGCACCCAGTCACCTACATGGCCAGCAACCATCACCCTGCAGCTACAAGGGCAGACAGGCAAAACCCTTTAGAAGTTATTCTCAGGATCAACTGCCAGGGACCCAGGGACATCTGAGCTCTTAATAATGCCTCAAAGCTCTGTTAACCAGGGTGGCGCATCACAGAATGGCCTGGACCCCAAAACTGCTCAGGAAAGGTAAGAACCTGGAGCAGTCACCCAAGGGAACTCCCTGCGGCGCTGCCTGCAGCAACATTTTAATGGCTTATTACCCAAGGGTGCCACAGACA
Source organism: Arvicanthis niloticus (assembly GCF_011762505.2). Taxonomy (NCBI): domain Eukaryota; kingdom Metazoa; phylum Chordata; class Mammalia; order Rodentia; family Muridae; genus Arvicanthis; species Arvicanthis niloticus. The sequence continues at coordinate 55,305,169 of NC_047674.1, read as the reverse complement.
TCGCTCTCAATCCCCCCCCCACCGCCCCTGCCACTTCGTCATAAAATAACCCTCATATTTTCAGCTGTAAATCAGCGTTTGGCAAGCTCTAAATTGGGCCAAGGCAATATTTATTCATCAAAAGATAAATCTTCCCCGCCCTGTCATAAATCTGCTTCGTAATTTGGAATGCCATCACTCTTACCTAAAACCTTGTCAAAAAAAAAAAAAAAAAAAAAGTGGCCTGGAAGAGTCAGGCAGTGCGCAGTTGGCTAAGGCTAAGGGTCTTACTTAGCTCATCTGTCTGTGGGGGAGTGGGGCGGTGGGGCCCTTCGAATGTGTCCTACCCAGGCTAGCAATTCGAACGCTCGGCTCGTTAGCACCAGGTTGGGGATTGAGACTAGCTGATTCGCCCAGTGGGAAAAATAGAGAGGCAAGAAAGGTGGTGATAGAAGCAGGCGTGGAGGGTGCAAAACACGGGGTTGGGGGTTGGGGGGGTGGGAGGGAGAGACAATGCATGAGGAAAGACAGGTCCATGGAGCAGCCGGACAAGATGGAGAACCCGTCCAAGAGAAGAGGTGACAAATGTAATAATAAATAAATAAATAAATAAATAAATAAATAAATAAATAAATGAAAGGGGCTGGAGACATGACTCGGCTGTGAAGGTTCTTGCTGTCAGGCCTGGCCAACCAAGGCTGCCGTGGCGTTGCCTGATCTCACCGGAAGCGGAGCTGCCAGGATTAATGCTATAATTGATAATGGATTTGGAATTCATTCTTGGTTGTTGCACACTGAGAGCCCTTTCACTGGGGTGGAAGTGTTCACGACCCCCTCCCACATTCAGCGGGCAGGCCATGGCATGGGGCCACCAGCGGGGGATTTAGAGAGCTGGGCTCTAAACTGGATGGGGTCCAGCTGAAAGGTGAATCCATCTCAACAGGCATAATCTCTTCCCTTTGTGCTCCTTTTCTCTGGACATACCAATCTGAGGAGGGGCGGAAATCAGCTCATAGTGTGGGCTGCTGACTGCTGCTTCTCGAAGGTGGGGTCACCTGCTGAGGGGTGGCTTCTGCCCCATTCCTCTTCTCTCCTTGCGGCCGCTCCCTCACACACCCTCGCCCGCCCAGCTTCACCTTTTACTACCATGTCACCCCAATCCCACTTCCTCTGCACTGCTCCACAACCTCACGGTTTGGTGCTTGGGGCACAAGAACATGCTTGGGGCTGCCGCGCACTGGTGGCTAAGGCAAGGTGGGTTTCTAAGCCACACAGAGACTATTAATTTCGTGTTCAAACGCACGCTCCTTGTTCGTGGGCGAGTAAGAGAGGAAACCCCTCCCCAGTGCCAGCCAAACACTGAAGTCTTTACAGCACTTAACTAAACAAAGATGGGATGGGACTAGTTTTTAATTTAAAAAAAAAAAAAAGAAAGAAAGGCCAACTTCCCATGTCCATGCTAGGAGCTGAATTTCTTACAAGAATAACCAAGCGACAGATCAAGCTGCTTACCGTACCTTCCTTGTAAGCTATTGGTTATCTAGGCATTAAAGCCAAGGAGTGCTGGGTTCAGTTCCTGTCGTGGCGCAAACCAGGTGTGGTTGTGCACACCTGTAATCCAAGCACTTGGGAGGTAGAGGCAGGAGGATCAGAAGTTCAAGGTCATCATTGGATTCATAGTGAGTTCAGGCCAGTCTGGGCTATGTGAGACCTTGTCAAAAAAAAAAAAAAAAAAAAAAAAAAAAAGCCAGGAAAAAAAATTGCCGAACAATGGTGGAGCACGCCTTTAATCCCAGCACTTGGGAGGCAGAGGCAGGTGGATTTCTGAGTTTGAGGCCAGCCTGGTCTACAGAGTGAGTTCCAGGACAGCCAGGGCTACACAGAGAAACCCTGTCTCAAAAAACCAAAAACAAACAAACAAACAAAAAAATGAACAAGGAAAAAAAGAGAGAAAAAGAAAAGGCCACACTACTGGGGGATAACATACCCTAGGCCAGAGGCAAAGTTAGTTAAAGGTTTGAACTTTAAGCTTTGACTCTCTTGGGGAGTTTTTGAAACATTATTATCATTACATTTGTGTGTGCATATATGTATGGACATGCATAAGTGCCTGTATGCACACTTGTGCGCGCGCGTGCGTGTGCGTGTGCGTGTGTGTGTGTGCGTGTGTAAAACAGTACATGTAGATGCCAGAGGTCAACTTTTGAGAATCAGCTCTCTCCTTCCACTCTGTGGGACCCTGAGGCTGGAACTCAGGTGATCAGGCCTGGTGACATGGGTCCAGCCCATCACTGTGGATTTACAGAATAAATAAGCAGATGACTGTACTATAAGATAGCATCAGAAGATGGGAAATAATAAACAAAGCCACACTAGACCATTTTCCATCTATACTTGTCTGTCAAGTGGTTAGGTGGTACCCAAACCCCAAAATAGAAGAGCAAGAGTAATCTGCCCCTTGGCCACCTGTGCAACCTCACTTGAGTACCGACTGGCCTTTTATTCAAGTGTGCACGCTGACCATTGACCACAGCCCAGCACAGCCTCCAGTCACGCAAGCCAACTTCTCTGTAGCCTTGGTTCACTGAAACAAAAGAAGACTTGAACAATACACTCTACCTATCCTCCCCTGAGTTTCACCTACTTCACGGATGCCAAAAACGGGCACAGAGGCTCATGTCTGTAACCCCAGCGCTCAGAAGGCAAGAGAAGTGACTTGAGGTCAAGGTCAGCGTGAACTACACAGTGAGTTCTTGGGTGGCCTGGACTGTGGTATGAGACTGTCTGCAAACAGCAAGAACACTTCTAACCAGTGGTGACCCTGAGAGCAGCTTCAGGCTTGGAACCCTCAGGAGGTGGGGACTCTGTTGGAAAAGTGCTTAGAGCTCCCCAAATTAGCTCTGGGACATTATTACATAGCAACTGAGAGCATGTTTTCAGTAGCGAGCACTGAACCCCAAGTTCCGTACACACTAGGTAAGAACTCTGTTGACTGAGCTGTGTCCTCAGCCCTCTTGGTTGTTTTTTTTTTTTTTTTTGTTTGGTTGGTTTTTGTTGTTGTTGTTGTTGTTTTTTAGACAAGGTTTCTCTGTATACCCCTGACTGTCCTGGAACTCACTCTGTAGACCAGGCTAGCCTTGAACTCAGAAATTCGCCTGCCTCTGCCTCCCAAGTGCTGGAATTAAAGACGTGTGCGCCACCACTGCCCGGCATTTTTTTTTCCTGGCTTGGTTTTAAAATTGTCTTGTAGCTTTCCCTTGGAAACAGGCTGACCAATCCAACTAAGAGTATCACCTAAGCCTTCCATGTCACCACTAAACAAAATTAGAGAAATAATAACAATCTTTGGGAAACAAAATGGTTTTGTATTTCTTTAAAATTGCCTGCCTGGGTTCATTTGCTAGAACAAAGGCAGTTAACATGAACATCTTCGAAGCTGAGGCACACTAAAGGCAAGTCGGAGAGCCAGACTACCCACCCAGGAATAAAATTAACGAGTCAAGGTCAGACTTTGCTTTGGGCTAACCAGCCAGACCTGGAGGCAGACCCCCCCACCCCAAATCAAGACACCTCAGAAACAGACACCGCTGAACACAGAAGGCCATGTGGAAAGGAGGGACTACAACCAGAAGTGAACCACCAGGAGGGCCACTCCATCGTTCTAAACCACTGAACTCCAGGCTTCACTGAGCCACACAGCCTGGGCTGTACAACCACCCCCCTGTCACACCCGTGACTTAATATTGGGACACTGGACCCATAGAACATGCCCAGTGAGAGCAGCTTGACCTCTTCCCTTCACACGACCGTATTATTTTCCAGCCACTGCTTAAACAGCATCAACACAGCTTGAAGGGAAGCTACAAGGAGACACTTCAGGTGAATCTATACTTGGTATTATTATGGTTATAGACACATAGCAAAACCGTTTATGGCCCCGAACCCAGTGTAAGCTAATTCATACTCAAATCAAATGCTTAATTTCTCCACTAATTGCTCTTTCTATCTGGCCATCCAGCTACTCCTTTCTAGTCATGCACAGTGCAGCCCTCCCTGGAATGCTGCCTTAGGGAGCGATAAATAGTTCTCACCGGGCTCGCCTGGGGTCTTCAGGTGTTCCTGGAGTCAGTAGGAAAAGAGAAACTAAGGTAGAAGCAAAGAAAGTGTGAGGCAGTTTCTTTCCTTCTTTCTCCACCTGCCTCTGCCCGTCTAACCATCTACAATTCTACACAGCAAGGCGCACAGAGGCTCAAACTGAAGTAACTGTGCCCCCTCCAATCCCCAGATAAGAAAAACGGAGGGGGGGGGGGGGAGCCTGCTCAGTGGGATTTGCATAACCTTTGCAGGGGTGGAGTGTTTAAGGCTACCCTAAAGCCAGCTCACCCTCACTTCTGATCATCCCATAGGCACCAGAAAACAAAACCATTAGACACAAGCAAAAGCGTCCACCTCAACAGTCTGAGGAAGCAGTACGATTTTAAAAAGAAAAAAAATTTTTAAAGGTCATTTTGCTCTATTCTCTGAGCAGACACAACCAGCTTTGTTCTGCTGGCTCTCCCCCCCCCCACTTCCTGTTGCTTCCTTCCCCCCCCCCCAACTTTGTATTTTTGAAGGCTGTGTGTCCGCCCAGGTTTCACTATAGGTTTCAGTGGGAGGCTGTCGGAGGGAGTGGGACGTGGCTGGATGTGTTCTGAGACACAGGACTGTACAAAAGACAGAAATCACTACGGCCCAACCGCCAGGAAAGTACACCCAAAATATCACAACCTCACGTCAACAGTGGGGGTTCCAGGAAAACACTTGTGGGCACGGCTGACTTTGTGGGGAGCACACTGTGTGGGCAATGGCCACTTAACCGCTAACTAATACCAGGCGGCTTCAGACTGGCAGCCTGGAGGAGCCTCCTGAGCCCTCCTGAACCCTTCCTTGAGCCCCGTTCTCTGGGGAGCCTCTCCATTAGAAGATGTTGTGAGCCACTGAAAAGCTCCATGAGCGGGACCCCATCTAATCTTCACCTTGAAAGAGAGGAGCAAAAACGGACATCAGAGCGGATGTCATCTGGCTGCCATCTACTCATAGGGGAGGGTGCTGAGACAGAGCCTTGTCTCAGAGCTGGTTATAGCCAGACAGCACTAGGCCCCAGCTCTCTTGTCTTGCAGGGCGGGGCTTCTTAAGATCTTATCAAATTAACAAGAAGCAGATGCTTAATAATATCAGCTCAGGGGGTTGGGGAGATGGCTCAGTGGTTGAAGTGTTTGCTGCATGTACACTGGGACCTGAGTTCAGTGTCCGGCACCCCCACAAAGCCCGACAGTACAGCACACACTTGCACTCCCTGTCCTGGGAAGACAGACAGGAGGATCCTGGGGCTTGCTGGACAGCCAGTCTAGCTGCGTTGGGAAGCTCCAGGTCCAGTGAGACCTTGTCTCTAAAATATAAAGTGGAGACACAACTGAAGAAGATACCAGATGATAACCTCTAGCCCCCACAGCCACACACACACACACACACACACACACACACACACACACACGCATGCACTGACTCAGCCACACTGGACATTGCCTCCAGGCACATACACACACACACAAATGCACACACACACACAAATGCACACACACAGACACACACACACTCACAAATGCACACACACAGACACACACACTCACACACACACACACACACACACACACACACGCACTGACTCAGCCACACTGGACATTGCCTCCAGGCACACACACACACACACACACAAATGCACACACACACAAATGCACACACACACACACAGAGACACACACACACTGAGTCAGCCACACTGGACATTGCCTCCAGGCACACACACACAAACACACACACACACACACACTGACTCAGCCACACTGGACATTGCCTCCAGGCACACACACATACACACACACACACACACACACACACACACACTGACTCAGCCACACTGGACATTGCCTCCAGGCACGCACACACACACACACACACACACACACACACACTGACTCAGCCACACTGGACATTGCCTCCAGGCACGCACACACACACACACACACACACACACACACACACACTGACTCAGCCACACTGGACATTGCCTCCAGGCACACACACACACACACACACACACTGACTCAGCCACACCCAGTTCACCGAGAACATATATGTTTGCTAGATGCCAGAACGTTCCATCTTCTAGATGTATGTTTTGGTGAGTAGAGTCACCTGCCTGGCAATCAATCAACTCTGGTTCCTGACTATAGGTAACCCAGTTGTCCTTTCCAGATGCCCAGCTTAGCATGCAACCAACATCTGCCATTATTCCCTTCCAGGAAAAGCAAACCTGGAAGATAGGGTGGTGCTGTGCAGGGTGCAGGCCTGAGAAGGGAAAACTGAACCCACCCTTTTGTAACCTGTATCAGCTGGAGGCTTCCACGAGCCCTCCTTGCCTTCCCGAACCCACGTGTGCAACTAGAACATCCATCTCCAAGATTCCTGCTGGCCCAGAAGGTCTCTGATTCTAAACATGGGCACCACCCTCTACCCTGACTACTACAGGGTTCCACTCTCTGGTCTCAGGGCCCTGCCTTCTCTGCCTGCAGCAGCTGCCCAGCACATCTGCCAGGCAACTGGCATTTGTTACTAAGTTTTATCTTGTCTCACTCCCTGAAAGGAATGCTCTGTGAGGGTGAGAACATGCTACAGACAGAGCGGCAACCAGCACAAGGTAAGGCTTTGACATCTGCAGAATCAATGAAGAAATCACTGAACTAAGACATGAATGAATCAGTGAACCTGTAAATGAATGAATGAATGAATGAACAAATGAATGAGCCATCAATGATGTTCCTTAAAACAAAGTTACTAAATTAGATCTTTAAGATTCACATACTCAGCTGGGCAGTAGTGGCGCACGCCTTTAATCCCAGCACTTGGGAGGCAGAGGCAGGAGGATTTCTGAGTTCGAGGCCAGCCTGGTCTACAGAGTGAGTTCCAGGACAGCCAGGGGTATACAGAGAAACCCTGTCTCAAAATCCCCACCCCCCAAGATTCACATGCTCTTCATTTATTAGAGAGTGGGGGAGGGGCTTGGCTAATAATGCATCTTCATACAAACGGAGTGAGGAATAAGGAAGGAAATGGTTGCAAACCATTTCGGAGGCTGGTGAGTTGGCTCCAAGGTTGAAGTGCTTGCTGCCAAACCTGAAGACATGAGTTTAATCCTTAGAATGCCCATGGTAGAAAGAGAGAGCCAACTCCCTTAGGCTGTCCTCTGACCTCAACACGCTGTGTCTCACATGTCCACATAGATATACCACATCCAAACATCCAAATGCCCTGGGGTGCTCCTCCTCTCTCTCTCTCTCTCTCTCTCTCTCTCTCTCTCTCTCTCTCTCTCTCTCTCAATGAATAATTTTTTTTTAAAGTACTCAGAATGTATCTAGGGCCAGGCATTCAATAACTGCTGGATTACAAGCATTATTACAGTCACTGACAGACTGTAAGTCCATACAGCTCCTTGACCACGCCCTGGGCAGTTTGGGACGAATCACTACACTCCAGTGTGTGTAAAGGCTTCTGTCAGGGGCATGGTAGCAGTCTGGGCTGCTTGATGCGGTTTTCATGTGAAATCGTGGGCTCACTCATCCAAGTGTTACTTTGTGGGCCTCCAAGAAAGTCAGCCTAAAAGCAATTAACCCTTCAAATTCCTAGCTCCTGCCCTGAGAGTTTACTGTCCAGTTGTGGAAAGTGAAATCCTAATAAAAGAAAGCTATACATTCCAACTCACAGCAAGCAATGTCAGGGCTGGAGCCATGAGTAGTGGGTGAAGCGTTTGGCACACAAGCACGAAGAAGACCTGAGCCCGTCCCCCCTGTACCGTCAGCGCTTGCATTTTCGCTAATAATGTTCCAGGTCAAAACCTCACTCCTTCACCTTGTGGTGGTCAGTGGGTCTGACATAGGGAAACTGGTGTCAACAGAGTGAAAAAAAATGTGGTTTTTTTCCTCATTCTTCCTCCCCAGGGCTTGAACTAGGAACTCCAGAGAGCCACTTTGACCTCCCTCTCCTGATAGCCACAGCCCCTGAGAAGGAACACACCTAAAGGACGGGGTGAAGGACGGAAAGCAGAGTGGAAAGGCAGGAAGGGAAGGAGGAAGAGGTGCAGAGCTCACCCCAACTGCCAGCTCACTGCAGAGCACCAAGGTCCAGGGACTTGAAGATCCAGGCACCTGTAGGGTACGATAAACTCTGACACCCACAAACCAGTTCAGAGGACCCTGCTAGAGAATCACCTTCAATTTATTTTATTGTATGCATATGTCTCTGCCTATGTGTATGTCTCTATACCATGTGTCTATCGGCTGCCCATGGATGTCAAAAAAGGATGGAGGGTTCCCTGGAACTGGTGAGCTGCCATGCCGGGGCTGGGACTCAAACCCAGGTCCTCTAGAAGAGGAGCCAATGCTCTTAACCACTGAGCCATCATCTCTCCGGCTTCCAGAGAATCTCAACCTAGCTATGGAAATTCCCGGCCCCACAGTAGCACTCACTGAAGGAGACTCAGAAAAGAGCTGCCGAACTAAGAGACACTACTTAGACCGGCCATCCAAACTGCTGAACACCGCCTGGACTAGAAAAGCTCACACAGCATCCCAGAAGCGCATCGTGGAACAACACATACGGTCTGGCTCTGCTTCTGTAAGAAAACAACAAGCGGGCAAGCACAGCGATGCAGGCATGCATGGGAAAATCACTGGGGCAAACATCCAGGATCCTGAGAATGTCTGAGTCTGAGAGTGGAGATGAACATCTGCGTTTTATTCCCCTTCTCTTCAAATATGCCCCAACTTTTATGTAACTTTTTATTATTATTATAAAACAGTAACTATTGGGTCTGTTTGTTTTGTTTTTGTTTTGCAGTGTTAAAGAACAAACCTTACACATGTTAGATACGTTCCCTAGGCTAGACTATGTGTGTGTGTGTAAATATGATTGTGTATGTGTGTGTGTGTATATATATATATATATATATATATATATATATATATATATATTTATTAACACAACATGCATGGGGTCAGAGGGCCCCATGCATGAATGCACAGGTTGGTTCTCCCCTGTCACTGTGTGTCCCAGGGATTGAACTCAGGTCAGCAGGTTTAGTGACAAATACCTTTACCCACAGAGCTAGCTCTTTAGCCCTAGGCAAGATTACTTTTTTTAAGGCAAGGTTTGTAGTCCTGGCTGGTTTGGAACGCACTACGTAGACCAGGCTATACTTGAACTCTCAGAAATCTACCCGTCTCCCAAGTGCTGGTATTAGTCTAGGTAGGTTGAGAAGACTACCTAGGAAGACTCAGTGAGGTAAAATCTTGGAAAGATACCTTCTGAGGAGACAGAGTAGATACTCAGATCTCTCCAACATCCCATGTTCCCAAAGAGATGAATCAGGGCTGTTAACACAATTTCTCTGTGCGCACGTGCACACGCGCACTAGAGCACACACACACACACACACACACACACACACACACACACCAACAACACGTGCCTCACGCCATTCTCTTCTCCCCCTTCAGCAAGCTAGTGACATGCATCCCCTCCACGTGTACACAGCTCATCAAGGACTTCATAAATTCGACCTCCCATCCCAGTGATTCTAAAACATAGATATTGCTAACACCATTTTATAGAGGAGACTGAGGTTCAGGGTCACCCAGTGACCCTGGGGCCTGGAGCTGGGAATGTAGCTCCAGTGTCAGCACAACTGTCTTCTGATGTTTTGTAGACCTGAAGTAGCCCCCTGGTCAGCTGCAACCACGGCCAATAATAATAATAATCTAAAATAACAAGTTCCCACCAGCTTTCACTTAGATATAGGTTGAAAGTGAAATGCACCGCCAGTCCCAATCTGAGAATAGATAAACATGAATATTTAATCACTAAAAAAAAAAAAAGGTAAGAAAAGGAAAGGGGGAGGGGAGACAAAACGCTCAGCTCTCAGCTCAACCCTCATTCAGTGAGGCAGAGATAAAAAGCGAGCCTGCCCCCAACACATTGTGCTTTAATGAAAGCACCGAGCCGATCTTCACTCCCACCCACCCCAGCCCACTTCGTTTAAATTTAGGCAGCCACCAGGCACACTGTACCCAACCGCACTCTCGAAGATGAAGTCATGAAGTCCTCAGCTGGCGCGCCCACACCTGTGTGAAGGAAACCGGGGCAGGCCGGGCACAAGGGGCCAGCCTCCCTGGGCTAAAGGGAGGCCTTTTCCAGGGGAGGGGAACCGTTAGGTCTGTGATATGGTCTAGCCTTGTGCAGCTAACCACTGTTCTACAAAGTCAGGGTGACTACAGGGATGGGCAAGCTCGTGATAGCTCAAGGGCATTTAGGACTCTGGGCCCCCTGATGGAATGACCATCACCACAGGCCACAGAATGGCAGCAGCCCACCAGCTGCTAGCTGTGGCTGCATGAGATGGCATGACCACAGGGCTGTCCTCCCTCAGCTCTGGACTTCTGTCAGTGCTGGGCTGACAGTCTGAGGGAAAGAGGCTTTGGAAAGCAGACCCTGCAACTTACAAAGGGGATTTCACGGGCAGGTCCAGCCTTGAGTCCTTGGTCCCTTCCTTCTCAGGAATGACATCCGAGGTTGTCCTCTGGCCTCCACATGAGCACACACATTCATACACGTATTTATTATTTTCTGTCCTTTTTCCCTCTTAAAGATGTAGGCACAACTACATCTAGTCCCTCACTTTTTCTTCTTTCGAACAGCGGCTTAGCCCAGGCTGGACTCAAACTCACAGTCCTCCTGTCTCTGCCTCCTCCCTGTGTTTCATTTCACTTGTTTATTTAGTTTTTTTTGGGGGGGGGTTGTTTGTTTTGTTTTGTTTGGACAGTCTGGTGTAGCCCAGGATAGCCTTGAGTTCACTGTGCAGCCACGGCTGGTCTTGAATTTCTGATCTCCCTGCCTCTCCTGCAAAGTGCTGTAATTACAGTGGTGCCCCCAACACACTCAGCTCCTGTTGTTTTAAGTATGATCTCACTAGAGAGAAGGGACAGGAAACACTCTCCCCAGTCTTCTCAGCAAAGCTGAGGCATGACAGGCAAACAAGCTAGCTGGACTTTCCCTAAACTTAGGTGAAGTAGCCCTTCGTATCCATCCCCTCAGGCAGAGGCACTGAACACCCTGGCAGAAGAGAATAAAATTACTATGGAGAACACACAGAGAAGCCCCACTTCCCAGGAGAGGGCCAGGAAGCTACTCCCTGAGAACCAAGGGTTGAGTGTGCTGTTTGTCCAGTGTGTGGTTCAGGGCTCAGTAGTTAATGGACTCCCACTTTCCAGACGGGCTGCTTCCAGAACTGTGTGCTGAGGATTCCAACAGCCAAGCCACGGAGAGCCAGAGAAAGCAGGTGTTTCAGGACAGAAGGAAACCAAGCCCCTTGTGCGCCCTGGGGTGGCAAGCCCGATGATCCGGTTACTCAGACCATCCAGACTTCCCTCACACTGACTCTAAATGGAAAACTAGAATCTGAGAACACACAAACACATCCACACACCCCACACACACCACATGCATGGCCATCAAAGCCCCAAATGCTGACCCTCTGAAGGCTGACTGTTTAAAGCGAATAAAAATGAGATACAAACACAACACTAAATTATCAGGGTTAAGAGGAGAAAATGTCAGAAAAGACTAAGTTTAGGACTTATTAATGTTTGTGTTCATGTGTTTGCATGTGTGTGTGTGTACAGTACCCCAAGGGCAGCCTCAGATACCCTTCCTCATCGTAATTTCTGAGATGGGATCTCTCACTGGCCAGGGCCTGGCTGATTAGGCTAAGCTGGTGACCACCCCAGGGGTCTTTCCGGCTCCACTCTTCTAGTGCTGAGTTACAAGCATGAGCCACCATGCCTGGCTTTTCACACAGGTACCGGGACTCAAACTCACATCCTCCTGCTTGCAAAGCAAAGCACTTAACCACCAGAGCCATCTCCCCAGTCCCAGAAAAGAATAAATACTTATGACTGAAAGCCAAAAGACAGCTGACATACATAGTAACAAAAATAATGAACACTGGGTCCCTTCCCTTAATAGCACTGTGACCTCGGCCCCACTGAGCTTCCTCACCCCCCAAATGAACGTCACCAAGAGTCTATAACTTGAAATCTGCTCATTACTTTTCATAAGGAAACCCACAAACTGATTTCCTCAGAAGCCAGGGATGACAGGAGGAGAATTTTAAGTCCCCCCAAGCACTGGAAAGATCCAGACCTGGGAAGAAGCCAGAAACAGCACAGGCACAGGGTCTCCCTGTTCTTCTCTGGGCCCTTGAAGCGGGAGTGAGGTCCTGGAGCCCCTCGAGCCACCTCAGAGACAGTAAGAGCTACTGAAAAGCTCCAGACACCTGGCTTTCTCTTTTCTTTTTTGTGCTAGAATCACAGACCCCAATATAGCCAATACAGATAGAAGAGCCTGGTGCTCCTTAAGTCTAAGATTAACCAAATTGCAGGAGAGGCTGCAAACTAAATTTACACGGAATGGGGGAGGGGAGCGGAGGGAGTGGAGGGAGCGGAGGACATCTTTGGGGGAGAATGATGACAAGAAATCAGGCCTGGGACCTTCCGGGAACAACACTTTACTGTGGTGACTGTGCTGTGATAGCCTGGGTGGCATCCCTGGACGGGTGTTCCGTAGGATGGTCCTTGTCAGAGGGTTGAAAGACAGGACAGAGGTACTACACAGCCAGATTCTAGAATTACAACAGTTGTGCCAGAAATTATCAAATGTTTAGAAAGTTTCAAACACACACCACCGCTCCTTTCTGCAGGACATTTACCTACCTGACTCAGCCTTCTGCTCCAAAGTTCTCCAGGCTCAGGCTACATCCTGGGATGAAGAAGCCTCTCATCCCACTCAGCCGCCAGCCCCTTCTCACTCCTAGACCACGTGGACTGGCTTCATTCCTTCCTTCCTTACTCTGTGCTGGGAATCCAACCGGGGGCCTGGTGTGTGCTGGGCAAGTTCTCCACCTCTGGGCGTTAGCTGCAGCCAGCCCAACAGCATTCCTTTGTCCAATGAAAATTCAGCTGTGCTCAAGAGATAGAGACCCAGACAGCCCCCTAGCTCAAGAGCTTGTCTCCATCAGAAAGGACTCAACCACCATTCAGGCAAAGCCTGTCACTATTAGTTTGTGTAGGTCATAGGTCGGGAGACACCTGTTTCTCTGGGAGCTCAGCCACGTGGCAGAATTGATACCTGGAGGGTCCTCCAGAAAGACTGACGAAAAACGGCAACAAAGTATCAGAATGTTTTGACCGCTGACAATTAACTGAGAAAGAGAAACTGGGAAACAAGCCCGTGTTAAGTGGTATTTTAAAAATCCCTAGGAGTAAATTTAACCACAAACATGAAAGATTTATATATGGGAAACTACAAAGCATGGACAAAAGAAATTGAAAATATAAATAAATAGACATAGCCCATGCTCATGGATGACAACTGCCCTTTGGGCCAGTGAGTTGTCTCAATGGGTAAAGGCGCCAAGCCAGACAACCTGAGATTGACACCTGGACCCCCGTGGCAGGAGAAAATTAACTCTAAGTCCTCCATCTCCCACAGGTGCATGCCCTCATCTCCCACAAAACAAAGAAATACCTTATGAAAATGTTATAAGAATTAATGCTGTTAAAATTTCTGTACTGAGGACTCAGCACATGGCTCAGTAGCTAAGGTCGCTCTCCCAGAGACCTGAGTTCGATTCCCAGCACCCACATGGCAGCTCACAACTGTCTAAAACTCCAATTCCAGAGGATCTGACACCCTCATACAGACATGCACACAGGCAAAACACCAATGCACATAAAAACTGATAAATCTTTTCAAAAACTGTACTGAGCCAGACATGGTAAATAAGCATACCTACCTACAATACCAGCACTGAGAAAGTTGAAAGGGAAAGTGCTTCTGAGTCTAAGAGTTCAAGAGCAGCCTGGATGATAAAGTAAGGCCATCTTGAAAAACAACAACACACACTGCTCACTGTGTCCAATGCAGTCTCAAAATTCCAATGTCATTCCTCACAGAAATGGAAAAAATAAAGCAGAAATTTACATGGAATTGCAAAAACTACCAACCAGCTGGCACACTTATTTTCAAAATATACTATAAAGCCATAGTAATCAAAACAGCACAGTACCAGCATCAAAATGGGCACACTGCCTAATGACACGAAGCCTAGAAATAAAGCCAGCATCTATGGTCAATTAATTTTCCATAAAGATGACAAAGACACACAATGGTGAAATGATACTATCTTTAGTAGCTGTTCTCAGAAAGACTGAGAACACATATAGAAAAATAAAATGAACCTTTCTCTTAAAAACAAATAAATAAATAAATAAGTGTAGAGGAGGAGAGGAGGAGGAGAAAGGAGAAAGAGCAGAGCAGGAAGAGGAAGAGGAAAAGGAAAAAGAGAAAGGGGGAGGAGGCGGAAGGAGGAGGAGGTGGTGGAAGGAGGAAGTGGAGAGCCTGGGCAAGGACCAGAAAGTGACGTATCAGGAGTGGCCCCGCCCACCCTGCACCAGTGTGGTGGCCCCGCCCACCCAGCTCCAGTGTGGACGTCAATCAACTCCACCCCGCCCCCCCAATCTCATGAGCTTCATTGTCTCCCGCCACTCAGGCTGCTCTGTTAAGACTCACAGAAACTCCACCTTCGAGGAAAGAGGGCTCCTCACAGAAAAACTACTGTGTTTCCCAAGGCCCAGTTATTTTCCAGGTGGTTCTGTTTTTTATAGTAGGTTGTCTTTTTGTTTTTTTCCCCCAATTTTTTTTCCTCAATCCAGAGGAAGAGAAATGAAACGGAATGTGTAGAATTTTTAAAAATAAAACACAAATGAAGACGAAGTGTGTCCCTCTTACGGGTTTCTCATTAAACTGACGGTTGAATTTCAGTTGTCAGGAAGCACTAAGACATCCATTCCCAGACAATCAAAGATCAAATAGAGGGCCCGTGGCAGCTGACGAGCCTGGTCTTTGCTCACTACCAAGCAGGGCAGCTTGGTTTGCTCACCAGCCTGATGCCACAGGCGGAGCGCAGATGACACCAGCATCAACCCATACCCAGGAAGGAGCCCAGACCTTCTGAATAGCCATGACGTCAAGATTCTCCACTAATACACTGCGAGCCAGACATGGTGGAAGACAAAACTGTCATGCCAGCACTCAGGAGCCAGAAGCGAGAGAATCACCACAACTTCCAGACCAGTTAGGAGTATACAGTAAGACACTGATGCAAAAATCCAAAAAAAACGGGGCCGCAGACATGGTTGAGTGGGTAGAGTGAGCTGAGCAAGTGAGGGCTGGAGTTTTGATTCCCGGAACCCACATTAAAAAGCCGAGTGGGTGTGATGGGCCAGCATGCACGAGGCAGAGACGGGGGATCCCCAGAGCTGGGAGCTCAGGGTTCAGCGAGAGACCCTCCCTCAGTGTATCCAGTGGAGAGTGACGGAGAAAGTCATCTGGCATTAATCCCGGGGCCTCCACTCACGTGTGTACATGTGCATATGCAGTACACACGTGTGTGCATACACAAACACACCTACACATGCACATATCCCACACACACACCACATAAACATGCAAAGGCAAATTATACAACTGCACACATAAACCACAGGGACACTGAGTTTGTTGCGATGGTCTCTTCTACTGGGAATTTAACCAGGACTTCAAATATAAAAGGCAAGCCTTCTGTCACTGAAATGTATCCCCAGACATGGGTGTGTGTCTGTGGGGGGGGGGGCGGGAAGGGGGGTTCTAAGTTACCCTAGCCTGGCCTTGAGCTCCCTCTGCAACCAAACAAGCTTTGAAATTGAGAGCTTCTTGTCGCCGGGCAGTGGTGGCGCACGCCTTTAATCCCAGCACTTGGGAGGCAGAGGCAGGTGGATTTCTGAGTTCAAGGCCAGCCTGGTCTACAGAGTGAGTTCCAGGACAGCCAGGGCTACACAGAGAAACCCTGTCTCGAAAAACCAAAAAAAAAAAAAAAAAAAAAGAGAGAGCTTCTTGTCTTGTCTCGGCTTCCATGGAGCTGGACCACAAGCCCAGTCAAGTTCTTCCAGCTGTGCCCCCTGGCAAAGCCTTGCCAGTCCTAATGATGATGTGAAGCTATAGGAAGTTACCAGAAGTTGCCCTAAAGGAATGAAGGAAGAACTCCAGGGTCACTGACACTAGTGTTAAGGCACTGCAGGCCCATCTGGTAATGACAGAGGGATGTGGGGACAGAGGCCATTTCCCTGTCCCGATGTCGAATTCTCACTCAGTGCTTATAGCCAGACCTGAGGGTGAACAGTAGCCACTGACCTTTCCATCCTTCAGCACAGCCCACTGGACACTGGGAGCGGCTGGAGAGATGGCGCAGCAGTTGCTTTTAACAGGACAGGAGTTCAACTGCCAGCACCCACACAGCAAGCAGCTCACAACTGTCTCTAACATCAATTACAGGGTAGCCACCACCCTTCTATGGCATCCTCAAGACATCCTCAAGACACCAGACACATGCACGGTGCATTTATGTATGTATAGGCAAAACACCCATACACATAAAGTAAAACCTTTTATAAATAATAAATTTTAAAAAGAGGCCCAAAGGCCCCACAGTGAATGGATCCCAGGATTAGGACATTCTAAAATTCCAGGAGTCTTTGGGATGCAGTGGGAAGGATGTCACCTCTGGAGTTAGTACTACCTTAGAACTGTGATGACTCGGAGAACCCAGACACTATGGGCAGACTCCTCCCCACTCTCCCCTACACTGAAAGCAGTTCCCTTTAACAGAGGTCACAGAACCCACATCTTTTGTGTGGCCCCAAAATACTCCTGGTCCCAGGGACAGACTATTCCATTCACCCAGCCAGCCACGCCCCGAACACTGCCCCATCCCTTCACTAGGAAGAACCAGGCAGGTCTGTGCACATCTCAGCTTGCACAACTCATATGGTTGATTCCCACTCAGCACAGAGGAAGAGTATAGCCACTGGATAGAAGATGGGGATGGCCTCTCTCCTGTGGGGTGCAGAGGGCTTCCACCCCACTTCATCACAGGGGCTTCATGGAGCACACGGTGCATGAATGAGCTGGTTTTTGGGGGGTGCCTGTGGGCTCAGCTGCGATGGAGGCTCACAGAAACCCACAGTGGGAACCATACCCTTAGGAAGGTAGTGCACTGTGACACCTGGGAATTCTAGGAGAGGAGGCTGTGTTCTCACAAAACCACGTGACAACTGGGAAGGAGAGACAGACTTCAGAAGACCCCCAACAATAAGGAGGTAGAGGAAAAGGGCGTCCCCCGATCTCCTGGGCCTTTAGGACACAATGTCCAGACATGGGAACTATAGTTCTGAATGTCTCCTAAGTGTGAATCTCATACTGTCTATCATACCATCCCCATAAATACTGGCTGTGTCTCAAAGAGTGCCGAGTTTCAGAAGGCCATGGCCTGTCAATCCAAAGTCTCATACACAACAATCTCAAGAGACCCAAGTCCCAGGTGGGATCTGGGGGAGCCCAGACAGATGACCAGAGTACAGGAGTGGGGACCACGCTGCAGGGGCTCTGTGGTCCATGAAAAGCAGCAGAAAAAGTATAGCAAGGACAAGGTTGTTTTCAGAGAGGTACCAGAGGAGGGCAGGCACAGGTCAGGAGGTGTGTGTGGGGGGGGGTTGTTTTATTTTTATTTTGTTTTGTATTTGAGGGAGGGTGCATCTGTGGACACAGAGGAGCACAAACCAGGCCAATGAATACAGTAACTAGCCACAGCTTTTGAATAAATTACCACCACTAGCCAGGGAGAAGACCACCATCGAGCTACCCAGCTTCTGCCATGCATGATCTCCTCTCCCCAAGTCCATAGCACTTTCTGAAAATACTTATTGAGACCTACTACACACCAAGGACCTTAAAATGTCTCGTCTTGAAAAGCCTTAAAAATGACCCTACTGAGGAAACTATCCTTGTCCCGGTTTACACATGAGGAAACTGGATTTGAGAGGCCCATTCCAAACTGTCCTATGTGAAGTTGGAGAGACGGCTGTCCTAAGTGCTTGCTTTGCAAGGGATAGAAGGAACCAAGGAAGGGGGGGAGTGAAGGAGAGAGAAGAGGAAGGGGGAAGGCAGGATGGGAAGAAGGCAGAGGAAAGGGAAGGAAGAAGAAAGAGAAGGGAAGAGGGGAGGGGTGGGGAATAGGGGAGAGAAAGGGGAAGGGGGAGGGGAGAGAAATGGGGAGGGAGAAAAGGGGAAGAAGAGAGGGAGGGAAGATGGGAGGAAGGCAGAGGAGGGGGAGGGTGAAGTGAGGGAAAGAGCGAGGGGGAGGGGAAGGAAGGAAGAGAAGAGCAGGGGAGAGGAAGTGAGGCATGGTGACATGAACTCATAATCCCAGGGTTTTTTTTAGGGCACTAAGACTAGTGGATCCTTGGGACCCCTGGGGCCCAGCCTAGCCTACTTGGCAAGTTCCAGGCCAATAAGAGACCCTAATGTTTAAAAAAAGAAAGAAAGAAAGAAAGAAACAAAGAAAGAAACACAGAAAGAAAGAAAGAACAAAAAACAAAACTGAGGTAAAGTGTGCCTGAGGAATGACTCCAAGGTTGTGCTCCAGTCTCTACTCTCAGGCCAGCGTGTGCGCACACACAATTACACAGTCACACAGACACACACACAATCACATAGTCACAAAGACACAATCATATAGTTGCAAACACACAATTGCAGTCACATACACACAAACACAAATAAATAAGTACATAGAAATGTAACAAAAACAAATTTAAAAGCCACACACCACAGCATGTGTGCTGAGGACAAAGGACAGCTTTCAGCTCTCAGTGTCTCCCTCCACCATGCAGATCATCACAGAAATACTTTTACCTGTTAAGCGCTCTCTCTCTCTCTCTCTCTCTCTCTCTCTCTCTCTCTCTCTCTCTCTCTCTCTCTCTCTCTTGCTTTGAGACCTTGTGCTTTGAGACAGGGTCTCTCTCTCACTGAGACCACAGGCTCTCTGATTAAGTTGTCTGGGGGCCAGTGAGCACAGGGATCTGCCTCCCGACAGGGATCACATGCTACCATGCCCAGCTTCTCACACGGGCTCCGGGGATTTCACTCAGGGACCCATGCTTGAACAGCAAGCATGTACCACCTGAACCATCTCCCCAGGCTAACACGGGTCTTTTCTTATTAATAGTTCATGCAAAAACAAATTTAGGCACAAGAGTAAACCCCTTGCAGAGCAAGACAAATATACACAGTGTTGTCTGATGTTAGCATGTATCTACCAAGCAATTAATTCAAATTTCCAGCAAGCAATATGGAAGCTGAAGGCTGCAGACCTTCACCTGTGACCTGCACGTTAATGGGACCACGACGCGTGCTCTGTCTCTTGCTAAATGCCTGAGGCTGGGCTGTGGGTCTTGCAGAGAGAGGGCCTTCTCCCCGCCGATGGGCGTGTCTGCCGGGCATCTGAAAGCTTTACAGTAAATGGTGACTCATCTATAGAAGCCACCGTAGATACCACTATGTAATAAGCTGAAATTTGTTCCATCCACATGAAAGAGAAGCGAGTCCTGGGCTCTGCATCTGAGTCAAAATGAGACCCCTGTGTACCACCAGCGAGTTCATCTGAATCCAGCCAAACCCCACACTGCAGTTCTCCAGGGGATGCAGGCAGAGGAGGGTGGGGCTCGAATTCATGAACGTACAGGTGTCCTCAGTTCTCCTCAGGCTGGGTCTCTCACTATACGAGAAAGCTCAGCAGGTCCTCATGGGGTCCTTAGCCCCACGTCAGACACTGCACCAAATACCAAGGCAGACAAATGGAGAGACACGAGACCCTCAACAGCTCCCACAGGTGCACTTCCTCATTTGACCCAATTAAGTTCTCACTTAACAGCCCCGTCTTACAAAAAGGGAAACTGAGGCAGAGGGAAATTAGGAAAGTCACCCAAGATCACACAGGTAGTTAAGAACTAGCATTCATATCAACTCCAATGATACTCTGAAGCTGGGTCTCCCTGTCACTCAGGACAAGGAAACAGGGCAGGTAGACTCGGGTCTGAAGGAGTCCAGGGCCTAGTAAGGACATGGGCAGTCAGGACAGTATTGGGGTCCTCTCTGAAAGGGGGTGCTCATGAGGTGCAGACAGTGAACTTTGGTTGGCGTATATTATGGACATCTTCCTAAAAGGAGACCACAGCAATCTGGTGGAGGGGAGAATACAAGAAACAGTTAGAAATGCCTGGCTACGTCCCCTAAGTTCATAGTCACGTGGAGTGGAGTCCACAGTTCGATCTTACTTAGAGACAGGGTCTCAGCACATGGGATTAGCATGTAGCTCGTCTTGAGCTCATTCTTTCTTAATGTTGTTGTTCATGCACACGTATGTGGTGTATGTATAAATGCTTCAAATATGTGTGGACCTGCATATGCACACTTTCAGCTGGCGCTCTAGCCCAGTGCTGGGCCCCGCCCCCGTAGAGGAGGTGTGGCCCTAACGGATGGGCTTGGAGCTTTCAAAAGCCCACACCATTCCCAGTTAGATTCACCCCACCCCCATCTCTGCCTCAAGGCGAAGAATCAGATGGAAGCTCTCAGCTGCTGCTTCAGCACCATGCCTGCCTGCCTGCCTGCCTGCCTGCCATGCTTCATTCAGTGACAGCTATGGACTATGACCCTCAGGAACCATGAGCCCTTAAAGAAGCACGTGTTTCTGGAGGCCAGAGGTTGACATCAGATATCTCTGAAAATCATTCTGCACTTTCCTCTCTGAGGCAGAGTACCAAGCATATGGATGATCCATGAACTTATGGGTCTTCCTTGCACAGGGGAGGTCACTCTACACTCAGCTCCACTTCCCTGGACTCCAAATACATATCAGGAAACTCCCAGGTAATCTCCGCAGTGGGTCCCACTCTTGCATTCTGCACATGGCACATACTGCTTCTCTCCTTCCCAGGTTGCTGCCGTCACCCATGTGCCCCCTACACCCTCACCCAGTTCAGCCACATTCAGAAACGCAGCTGTCAGAGACACACATCCAGAGACCCCACCCCGGGCCTGGAGAGACAGTGTCTGTTCAGGCAGGAGCCCCGCACAACCTCATCCCTCATGCTCACGACACTTCGTCCACCACACTGATCCTCCCTTCTCTCCTGTTCCTCACTGGTGCCAATCCCAGCTAAGTATCCAAAACCCAAGGCATTAACCACTTAGGACCAACACTTCTGCAGCCTGGGATATTGCCACTTAGAACTTCTGTATCAGCCAATGATGTGCTGGGCACAGCAGGTGGCTCACCACTGCCTGTATCTCAAGCTCCAAGGCATCTGACAGTCTCTTTGAGGGCACGGCACATGTGGCATTTACACACACACACACACACACACACACACACACACACACACACGTCATCCTTAGCTATAAAGTGGGTTCAAGGCCAGCCTGGGTTACATAGGACTCTGTCTCAAATTTAAAAGCTTCAGCCCTGACAACACAGACAGGAACATTAAAGGAATTTGCAACCATTCCCAACTAACAGGAACACATCCATTCCTTGCAGCAGACCATGCATCACTTGCACACTCACTGCCTCCGCTCTGACAGCTGTGCTCAGAGCTTTGAGTGTCTTCTTTCTAGAAACCCTTCCAAGCACCATCACAAGCACTATATCACAGAAGGGAGAGTGAGGCTCTGGGAGAGACAGGAATCAAGGACAACCCAAGCAGTGACCCTTTGGAGGTCTGAATGAGAATGGCCGCATGTATCTGAATGCTTGATCCAAACCTAGAGGCACTGTTTGGGAAGGATTTGGAGATGTGGTCTCATGGAACAGGTGTGTCCCTCTTTGAGCTTTCAAAAGCCCACACCATTCCCAGTTAGATTCACCCCACCCCGTCTCTGCCTTGTGCCCAAGAATCACATGTAAGCTCTCAGCTGCTGCTTCAGCACCATACCTGCCTGCCTGCCACCATGAAAGCCCTGGACTGCAACCCTCAGGAACCATGAGCCCCTAAATTACATGCTTCCTTTTATAAGATGCCTTGGTCATGAAGTTTTATCGTTGCAATAAAAAAGTAGCTAAGACGACCAGGGACAAAAACTGTGGTCCCTTCAGCTCTCAAATACAAGGCCCAGGACACAGCGGCTCATGGCTGTGTATCTTCCACGAAGTCAGGCGTTGAATCCCTTCCTGAGGGACTCTCTAAAGCCCTCACTCACTTCTTCATATGATAACACAAGAATAATCAGCCCTGCTTTGGAAGAGTTACTAGGAAGACCTACCTAACACAGTACCATGTGTTACCTGAACCTTGCCTGAGTGTAGGTTTTTTTTTCTTCTTGGCTGGGAAAAGAACTCAAGACAACACATAGGCCAGGGGAGGGTTCCAGCACTGAGCTACAGCACCCAGCTCAAAGTCCCTGTTTTTTCGTCCTGGGTCTTGTCTCCTGTCTGAAATGGATGGGCACAGACTTTGCTTAACCTTCATGGGCTGGAGCCCTCTCAAGGGCATTTGTAGTGATTCTGCGGGCTGCCTTCTTTAGAGGTATGTCCACTTCCCTGTCTCTGTTGTCACACAGAGGTAGCCCTGCTTGGAACACCAGATGCTTGCAGACATGAGGACAAAATGAGAAAGTGAGGGCTTACTGTTCCCTGCAGAACTGCCTCAATGAAAGTCTGCAGCCCCTCTGATCTCATTTGCGGTACCACCGTCACCTCTTTGGGGTGGAGACAAAGCCAAAGAGAAGAGATATGTGATTTGCCCAAAACCACAAGGCACGCAGTGACTCAAACCCAGCTCTATGTGGATGCCCGGTGCCAATATTTCCTTTCACGGTCAGGATTTTCCCCATCTTTCTGCTAAAAACTTCAATATGGGCCATTGAGATGGCTCAGTGGGTAAGGGTGCTTGCTGCCAAGCCTGACCACCTGAATTCCATCACTGGGACCCATGTGGCAGGTAGACAGAAGTTGTCCTCTGACTGTTCTATAATGCTGTGCCACACACAAAACAATAAATATAAGAATTAAGTTAAACAAACTGCAATGTGTAACGGTCACAATTTCACTGAAGAGGACATTAATTAAACAATACTCAAATTAAAACTTCATTGTAAAGTACTTGAAAAACATGAACATTTTGGAGATAGATGAGCCAGACTCAAAGTCTATATAACTCAATGAACACTGATTCACAGTTGGCAGTGCGAGCAGGCTCTGGGCGCTTCCAGATTCTCATCAGTGAGTCTGCTGGTAAAAGGAGCAGACATGACAAGCCTGTTTAAGTAAGTCCTCCCGTATCCAGAGGTTGGGTCTGCCGTTCTACCAAGGCAGTTATCCTAATGTTACCTAATTCCACAAACTTAGACAACTTATGTGTTGTTTTCTGCAACAAGTTACTCTTTTCCTCTTCAGGATTGTCTCACGGGGACTTATTCCCCCAAAAGCAAAAATACCGGTCAAGGGGTACAAACGCTGCCCTGATCCTTGTGTCCAAGGTTCTGACACTCTCCTGAAAAACCAGCTCCACACCTCAGCCACTGAGGAGGTACCCAATTTTCTTTTCCTAAAACTGACCCAGGCCAGGCCCACACCTTTATTTCCGGCATTCCAGCAGACAGGTCTCCATGAGTTCAAGACCAGCCTGGCCTAGATATCAAGTTCCAGGATAGCCAAGGCTATATATGAAGACTCTGACTCAATAAAAAAATAATTAATAATAATAATAATAAAAATAAATTTACCCAATTACAGCTAACATTACAAGCCCAATGAAACACTACTGAGTTTGTTAAACTGTTATCTTTCGTAGTTAGCGATTTTAGCTTATATTTCTTCTACACATCTGTTTATGATTGGGATTTCATATGACATTATCCTCTAGGGGGTGACTGTGTCAACAATACAGCCTCTATGGCTGCCTTCGCCGTCTGTCTCAGCCTTTGTGTGATTCCCACACTGTACCTTCCCCATGGGTTATCACAAGTGTTTCCCCACTCTTTCCTTTCGCCTAGCACACGATTCTATTGATTCTTATTTTATCACTTATTTATTTTAAAACACCGTCTAATGTAGCTCAGGCTGACCTAAACTAAATGCAGCGAATGATGGCCTGGAACTCCTGATCCTCTCCCCTCCGCCTCCTGTGTGCTGTGACGTGACGGCAGGCATGTCTGCACCTAGTTATCATTTTTAAGAAAACACCCCTTTCTACTTAGTACTGTTTATCTACTGACTTATTTTTAATATGGTCTTTATATATATATGCCTGGCCTGGAAGTCGATATGTAGACCCGGATAGCCTCAAATTCAGAGATCCACTGCCTCTGCTTCTCAAGTGCTGCTATCAAAGGCACTGCGCCACCATGTCTGGTATTAAGGATTTTTATAGCATTCAAACACAAGTGTTCTTTACACCAAGGGTACTCTGTGAGCTTTAAGAGTTTTAAAAATAAACTTCTCCATGCATCTAGCACTTAGGATCTATGACATAATGACACCATTTTGTCTGAATTGTCACCAGCTTTGCCCCAAGAACCATTTGTTTCAAGGTCACCTCTTTCCTTATTGTTGGTCTCCAATTCTGTCGTCTACAAATGTCCCCTCCTTTCGTCTTCATGTATTAGTTAGCATAGTCACTTCCCACTGGCCTGTTCTGTGCTAATACGGTATAGCTCTAACGCCTCTGCTCAGCTGTCCAGTCGGCTTCAAGGACTCCGCTGCTTTCAAAGGACCCTCTGGGCTTGCTGACACCAACTGTCCCTGGTCCTCATAGCTGCAGCTTTCCAGGCTCTCATTGGAGTTTCACTGTCAGGCCACGAGAGCGAAGCATCAACTGGAGATCCTTTAACTTCTGCACACACAACCACAGGGCAGCTTGTCACATTCTTGGAATAGAAATCGTGTTGTTTGTAAACAGCCGTACTTTTGTCTCTTCCTTCCCTATGCCAATCCCTGGGTTTTTTTTCCCCCTTTCTGTTTTGTTCCTATATTGTCATGGCAAGTCTCTGTCAGACTCTGTTAAACAAGAGTTAAGACAACAGGCTTTGGACTCAGTTCCCGTTTCCTAGAAGCAGCCTCTGTGGAAGGCTTGCGGCCTGCTCGCTTGCACAGACCCTTCCCCCGTGTATAGGAGGAGATTCTCTGGCATACCTATTTTAATTTTATGACACTTAATACTGCATATATCATGATGTTTTCAGTACTTTTTGTATCTACTGAGACAAAAGTCATCCATTCGTCAAACTTCGGGTGAGTGTGAGTCACATATCAGATACTTTCTACTGACACTAGTCTGTGGTGATTTGAACTTATCTCCCTGGGATGAGCTTTCTTTAGTAATTTCTCAAGACTTTAATTTTTTTTTTAATTTAATTTTACTTTGTTGTTTGGTTCTGGGACAGAGTCTAAACTCCACACAAAACTGAGGATAACCTTGAACTTATGATTCTTCTGCCTACACCCACCAGGTACTGAGACTGCAGGCATGGTCTACCATGCTGGGTTATGCAATACTGGGATAAAACCCAAAGCTCCATGCATGCTAGACTAACACACTACCAACTGAGCTGCATCCCCAGCCTTATTTTTCACTCAGGAGAGGGAGCATGACACATGTAGCCCAGGCTAGCCTAGAACTGATCTCTCAGTCCTGCCATCCACATGCTTGGGAGGCAGGTGCTCAACGCCACGATCTTCACCAAAAGGCTGAGAAGCCATTAAGACCTGTCTCAGTCGGTCGGTTGATCTTTTGTCTCTTTTTCAAAGAACTTGTTAGGTGACTTAAAATTTGCATAAAATAACTATTGAGAAATGAACTTCAACCTCCTCTGGAAAGGTCTCCCAACTCCCACCTTTATGAAGTATAGACATCACGGCTTTTTCTCATTTTAAAATAACCACACGACCACGTACCTGAATCCCCGAATCCCACAAGATTCGATGGGGCCCTGAAGAATGGCAGGGATATATCACCACGGCCAGTGGCTAGCAGTCAGTCACTCAATAAACATTTCCTGAATCTGTCAGGTCATCCTCTCATCCATTTCTTTAGCTCATGGATAATTTTTGAGGCTGTTTGTACATGAAATTAGTGTGGAATTTTCTTCTGACCTAGGTCTAAGCTTAAACAGAGGACCTAAGCAGTGGCGTGAGCAGAGGCTCTGCTGAAGGAAGGTACCCAATCTCGAGATAGGGTTTTAGAAAAGAGGCAATACAGGATGAAGTTGTGAATGGTCTCAGTAATTGTCCCAAACCAGCACAGGGTAAAGAAATCATCTGTCAAAACAGGATCACAGCCTAGTGGAGCAAGGCTCCTAACCCACTGGTTATCCAGTCTCCAAAGGCAGCCTATTGTTCCATCTACACACATAATGAGCCTGAGGTGCAGCTGCGGTAAATAATTTACTCAAGAGTCAGGACCAGCAAGTGGATGGGCTAGCATTCAAACAAAGGCCCTCCTACCACACCCCTATATCCCCACAGAGGGCCGGCAGGAGGCCTAGGTCCCAGGTCAGGACCTGGGTACCCAGCATCTTAGCAGAACAGGAAGCCACGCAGTGCCTCTTAGTAGAACCAAAACTCAGAGAAGGAAATGGGACACAGAACAAAGCAGGAGGCTCTGCTTTGTCCGAGCCAGGGCAGCAGCATCTCGGGCCAGGATCCCAGCCGGAAAGAATCACAGTCTCCACTTCCTCAGACTAGACTGCTGGGGCTGAGCTACAGGAAGTAATTGCAAGGCTGTCCACACCCTAGAAGTCACAGGCGGGGTCTGGGCAGCGAGACCTCTCAGACCTACATACAGACCCTCAGGCAGATCAGCATCTAAGAAGCAGGCCCCTCACCACTATGGGCATCCTCACTCACTCTTAGAACTGGAACGTGGACTCGATACAGGGAAAAATCTCAGCCTTGGATTTCCTTACCAGCTAATGGGCAGGGGTGGACCAGACAGCTGCTGCAGACACTGTAAGGTACAACTGTCAACAGACAGGCTACATACATACATATACACATACATACACACATACACACATACATACATACATACTGATTCATTCCAAAACCCGCTTCCTTCCTCATGATCAGCTTTCTGAGAGCTAGTCTTGGGCAGGTGTTAATCTAATATATTCTTTCTTAATTCAATGTCCTGACAAATTCAACGGATTGATTTTAGTCATCTGAATCAGGATGCCACAAAGCCCAGACTGGTCTCAAACTGGCTGTATAACCAACAGTGAGTTTTAACTCTTGATCCTTTTTGCCTCCGTCTTCCAAGTGCTGGGCTTACAGACACGAATCACCACAGGATCGTCTCAGGAAATATGATTTAGTTCTGGGGATTGGTTCTTTGCTATGCAAGCATGAGGATCAGAGTTCAAGATGCCCAGCGCCACATAAATGCCGAAATGCCTTGTGGGCACGGCAGCCTTCTTGTAAGCCCAGAGCGAAGGAAGGCAGAACAATCAAAATCAGAATCAAGGGATTCCCTTGAGCAAGCCAAGTAGCTACACTAGGCAGCTCGATGAGTTCCGGGTTCAAGTGAGAGAGCCTGCCTGGCTATAGAAAGAGGAAGAGTCATCCGGGAAGCCAAACAGCGTTGAGCTTGGGCCTCCACGTTCAGGCACAGACCTTCACACTTATGCCAACACACACACACACACACACACACCCCTTAATTAACAAAATGCATACTGAGATCCAGTTCACACAACTATCCAAAACAAAACAAACAAAAAGCACCAAATATTTGCATGTGTGCAATGTAGATCAGTGTTTTTACTTCACGACGTGTACAACCTAATAGGTTGATTTATTGGCCCTTTGATGGTTCAGGGGTCCAGCTTTTATTAGCCCTTCTCTTGGGGGTGGATAGTTATGTTGCCATCTTTCACTTTACACGATTACAGCAACATCCCCCCAAACACTGCACGTGCAGAATTTTCCTCCAGGGCAAGGCACCTCAGACTGGAGTGGTTAGGTACTGGGATGTGAGCGTTTAGAATCTGGATAAATAGCATGGTCCCCTTGCCACACGATGATACACATTGGCTCTCACCGGCAATGTCTCAAATGACTTTTTATCAAATCAGTGTGCTATCAAGTGTTTCATCTTTTCAGATCTGATAGGTTACGACCGAGTGCCCTCCTGTTGGGTAGCTCAGACCAAGTTTCGAGTGCTGAATCCTGAGGAATCCTGAGGAAACTTTTACACTGTTTTCCCTGCAGATGTGTGTGTTCATGTCCTTCATTTAATTTTCAGAAAGATTAGTGACACTTTTATTTATTTCCCGGAGTTGGGGGGGGGGGGAACCTCCTCCTAGACAAATAGTAATCTTTTTTTCTCAGACTATCATCTTTTGATTTCATTTGGGGTAGGTTCCCCCCGCCCCCCATGCACGGCTCATTTTCAGGATTAAAAAAATCTACTGGTCTTTTATTCTATGACTTATATCCAGTTTCAAATTTAGGAAGGTATTTCTAAAATGATAGAACATTTTTCTGATTTTTTTTTTCTGAGACAGGATTTCTCTGTGTAGCCCTATCTGTCCTGGAATTCTGTAGAACAGACTGGCCTTGAGCTCAGAAATGCCCCTGCCCCTGCCCCTGCCCCTGCCCCTGCCCCTGCCCCTGCCCCTGCCCCTGCCCCTGCCCCTGCCCCTGCCCCTGCCCCTGCCCCTGCCCCTGCCCCTGCCCCTGCCCCTGCCCCTGCCCCTGCCCCTGCCCCTGCCCCTGCCCCTGCCCCTGCCCCTGCCCCTGCCCCTGCCCCTGCCCCTGCCCCTGCCCCTGCCCCTGCCCCTTGCATGCTGAGGTTAAAGGCTTGCATTACCACTCTCTCACTGGTTTTTGTTTGTTTGTTTTGTTTGTGGGTTTGATGTTGTTATTCTGTTCTAATTTTTAAGACAAGGTCTTGTGTAGCTCAGGCTAGCCTGAATGTTGCTACATAGCCAAGGATGATCAAAGAAGTTTGTCTCCATTTCCTGAGCGCTGTGATCTCCCAGGCTTGAGCCACCACATGGGGTTTATGTAGTGCTGGGGTTTCATTCACGGGAGGCAGCACTCCCCCAGCTGAGCTACATCTCTAGTCTCTTCATGGGACTTTAATGGGGCACCTCCTGTTTGCTGCCTCAGTACTAAGCAAAACTTCGGCTACTGGTCTGACAAAAATCTACCTTCCCTGTTCAGGAAGCGCCTAATTATTCCCATAAGAGTTTTTATTGGAAACAGATGTTTAATTTTTTTTATCAACTATTTCTGTATCTTATTTTTTTTTCCTCAGATCCTATAATATAACAAATGCTCATTCCTAGAAACCCTAACGCTATCCTATGCTGACTTTCCCATCCAGAGGCCTACGTGACCGTGTGTCTCCCTCTCTGGGCATCTGGCTTCAGTCTGTTCGTTATATTGTTAGGATTTTGCATCCCAGCCTACAAAACAGAAATCACCCTACAGTGAAGCACACACACACACACTCTTCTGTCATATATCGCTACGCTGCCTGCAACAAAGAACGTAAGTGTCCCCTCTCTGTTTTGGGACAATTTGATTGGAAGCAACATCTCCTGCACCTTTAATGTCCTCTGCTCCTGGGACTATTTAAGGGGATAGCTCCTTGAGTTTCTCCACATCTTCTGCAGTAATTGGTCTGTTTACATTGTGTTCTATTTCGGTATCATTTTTAAAATTAAAGAACACATACTTTCATAATTCATAAATGATTTCTAAACACAGCAAAGGATTCCTCCAGGCTCACTCGAAGAAACAAATGATAGCCTCCACCTCAGCCAGACCTTACTAGGACAACACCAATCAGCCTGGCTCCCGAATTCTGCGTCCCGTTCCCCACCCCGCTTAGGGCCCCTCCCCGCCCTCTCTTTTACCATGAAATTCACATGAAAAGAGGAGGGAGGGTTTACAACAAACCAGAAACACACTCCAGAGAAACATGGGGCCCAGCATTGCCATGCTGAATACGCTGGCTGGCTTTGTGTCATCTTGCACAAGCTAGAGTCGTTTGGGAAAGAGAACCACCATTGAGAAAACGGCCCACCAGACCAGCCTGTGGGCAAGCCTGTGGTGCACTTTCTTGATTGATGACTGGTGTGGGAGGGGCCAGCTCACTGTGGGCGGAGCCACCCCTGGGCTGGCCTCCTGTGCTATAAAAGGCAGGCTGAGCAAGCCATGAGAGCAAGCCAATAGGAATCACTCCTCCATGGGTCTATATCAGTTCCTGGCTCCAGGTTCCTGCCTTGACTTCCCTTCAAGGGAGACTGTCATCAATAAACAAACAAACCTGCCTCGGGCACCAAGAAAGGACTGCACGTGGGCCCTCATTTTCTCTCCCGTTCTTAGCTGCCTAAACCCTTCCAGCTCCAGGGAGGCCTTTCCAGTTGCTTCTAGGCCCCCTTCATCTAATGTGTGTGTGCATGTGTGTGTCTGTGTATATCTGTGAATATGTGTCTGCATCCATGTGTCTGTGCTTATCTATGTGTGTGCATGTGTGTGCGCATGTGTGTGTGTGTGTGCATGTGTATGTATGTGTGTGCATGTGTCTCTATGTGTGTATCTATGCATGTGTGTATGTCTCTGTGTGTGTCTGTGCATGTGTGTGTCTCTGTGTATGTATCTGTGCATGTGTGTATGCCTGTGTCTATACATGTGTGTATGAGAGAGACTATAAGCATACTTGTGCTACAATGTATACATGGAGGTCAGAGAACAGCTTTGAGGAGTCCTACTTAAATAGATACACGTGTGCAAATATACAGGACAGAGGGACATACAAACGTTCGCTCACCATGCGCCTTCCAGAGGTAAGATACTTGGTACTCAAGAAGATGAAGGACCCATCCACCAGGAAACAAGTCCAGAATGCTCCAGGCTACACAGAGCATGGAGAAACATTTCAAACACAAAGTGCCCACAGTCAGGGAATGCCATGCCGAGGTCCTTCTAGTCAGGGGGAACAGCCAGTATTGAAGGCTGCATCTGCCTGGTTAGAGAAAGTAAGGTCCCAGACAAGCCTGTTACATGTGTGCTCTGGAGTCAGAGCAAGGAGTATGGAGGCCACACAGACAGCAGGCAGTGGGAACCACTGCGGGCTCCTGTACAGGAAGGAACAGGAAGAAAGTGGTAATTTGGTCACACTCCCTACACCCTATGATGCCAGGCTTGTATTCAAAGAAATGACTAGTTATGCCAAGAACTTGGGTGAGCTAGGGGTGTGTAAAACCACAGCCCTGGGCTGTTGCCACAAGTGAACTGCAAACAACACACACACACACACACACAAAGCTTTAATGACAGGCTACAGACAGGAATCATACAGTTGTCTTTGTGTTACACAACCAAAACCACACATCTTTTAAACCATGCACAACTTCAGGGGC
This sequence comes from Arvicanthis niloticus, assembly GCF_011762505.2. NCBI lineage: Eukaryota > Metazoa > Chordata > Mammalia > Rodentia > Muridae > Arvicanthis > Arvicanthis niloticus. Next base: position 55,273,741 of record NC_047674.1, on the reverse strand, counting down.
TGTCTGTACTGGCCCTGTGTTTCTCCACGTTAAAGTGCTCTAGACGAGCCTGTCAGAGGCGGATTCTGGCTCTGGGAGATGGCTCGGTCCATAAAGCACTTGCGCAAACCTGAAGACCTGACTTCAATTCTCCAAAAGCCCATACAAAGAAGTCTGGGGCCACAGCACTCACGGGCAATCTCACCCATGGGGAAGCAGGACTGGAGGATTCCTGAGGCCAGATGAGTTGTTGAGTTCAGATTCAGTGAGACACCATGTCTTAAAAACTAAGAGAGTGGCTGAAGAAGACGCCCAGAGTTGACTGGCCTCTGGCTTCTACACATGTGCGCACAGGCACACAGAGAGGAAAACTCAGAGTAGGCTATTGTGGGTGGGACTCAGGCTCTGTGTTCCTGTCTAAACACCTCCTTGTCATACCGCTGCGGGGTGGCAAAGGGCTACATGAATCTGAGACTGTGATGGACCCATAGGGCATGAGCTGAGAGAAGCCTAGAGGCTGTCAGATGTACCATGTTGGGGCAAGCATATGGAGAGATGCTACAGAGGGAGAACACAAATGAATCCACACACTCTGTGTTTACAGGGAGAACAGTCACTGTCAGACAGGACAACCGGGAGCTGGGAGTGAGGAGGAGCCACCCCCCGGATGTCACACCTGCTTTTGATTACTTCCACAGAATCGTTCAAGCAGCCCTAAGCCGGCTCTTTAGAGAGATGACGCCTAGATTAAGTCATGAAGCCTTAAGGTGTCATGTCATTAGTCTTGATAAGGAAGAAAAACAAACTTTGAACAGTCTTCCATCTGCCTCCCCTACTGGCAGCTACGGCCATCAAGATTCACATTTAAGTTCAGGTTCAAAGGAGAACACACTTAACTCTTGAGACCGCTACACGGGAGACGGGTGAGGCAGTCCATAGAAATCTCTAACAGTTCAAGAAGATGCAGGAAAACTGATGGGAGCTGCCAGTCTCCAGTAGCTTTAAAAAAAAATGGGGGAGAAGTAGGTATGTATGAAGGGGTGCATGCTATGTCCATGGAGACCAGAAGGGGGTGTCAAATCCCCTGGAGATGGAGTGACAGGCAGTTGCAAGCAGCCTAGGGTGATGCTGGAAACTTAGCTTGGGTCGTAGGCCAGGGTAGCATGTGCTCCCAACCTCCAGCCATGTCTCCAGCACCACTCTTCCAGGAGGTTCTAGCCTGTCTCATCTCCACAAGTTTTTGGAAGATAGAGAAGGCTCCTCCTACAGAGGCCCCATCCCTCAAATGACTTGCTTACACACTGTGGCTGAACTCTGAATCAGACAGCCCGTGTGTTTCGCACCTACGGCAATGGTGATTAATTATGCAAGTTCGAGGTCTACAGAGATAACCATGTTCCAAGACCGAACAGACTCCACATTCATATGACCCACTAAATGAAGCCATGCACGCCAGCAAACTGTCACGGACTCCAGGGGCTAGAAGGGAAAGAGGTGTCCTTCCCATGCTCACAGAGCAGCCAGATGTTCACTTCCCTGGAGCCTGGAACCAGCAGGATGGAGAATCTCCCACATCCGTGGCCAGAAGTTCTACAGAGCATAGGAGGACCACTGCTCAACGGACACGAGGCTGAGGGCGTGCTCTGCTGGACACTTCCGCAGCGGGCTTAGGGACAATTAATCTATCTTTCACAAGCCAGGCTAAGTCACCAACCCCAAATCACCCAATTCACTTTAAAGCAGAGGCCAGAATCCAGGCCCCTGAACTTTCCAACCAGGGGTAATTTATCTAAATCCCCGTATAAATCTTAACCTCCCTTAGAAATTAGAATTCTAATAACCTGCCTTATGAAATTAGAATTAAACATAACACTTCAGCACTGGGGATGTGGCTCAGTTGGTAGGGAGTTTGCCTGGCATGCATTAAGCCCTAGGTTCAGTCACCAGCACCTCATAAAGTTGGGCGTGGTAGCACCTTCGTGTGGAGGCTTAAGGATCTGAGTTCAAAGTCATCCTTGATCAGATAGAGAGCTTGAGGCTGGCGTGGGCTAAATGTTGTCTCAATAACAAGAAAAAAGGGACACTTCCTTGTTCCCTAACAACAACCGCTTCCCACATCTCTTGACAAAGAAGCACCCTTTAACCCACATGAAAGCAGGTCCCAAGTTTAGGCTGCAGAAAAATGGAGCCAAGTCACGTGACCTCTTCAGGACTCAGCTTATAGTCAAGTGAGTGCGATGGTCCCTAAGATCCTTCCCACCTTGAAATACAGTCATTAGGCAATTCCCTCTGCAGTGGAGAGAGAGGTCCCCAGCCACCGCCCCAGCGCTGCACAGGGAGGATGGGCCAGGAAGCAGATAAGAAGCTGCAGCCCACTGACGCCCACCAATCGCCTGCGTGGACAGCCCGAGCTTCTCCCGCCCACACAGGCGGAGGAACACCAGCTCCCAGCTGTCCCTCGAATGCCTGCCAGGAAGAAATCTACATCAAAGTTTTTTTTTGTTGTTGTTGCTTTGCAGTATTATTTTCTTTTAAATGACTTTTTAAAAAACGCTATAAATCACAAGATGAATTCATTATAGATAATCAAAAAACATTTTATTTTTAATAACTTCTTTAAATCATAACATAAGTGTATATTTGTTACAGAGAAGTCAAGGACTTCTTAAAAGAAAACCTCACTTGCAAACAAATCTAAACCTATTCTATTAATTAAGTCACATTCCAATTGAGACTCTAAGTCACATGAGGGTTGGAATTGACCTTCTAAACTGCACTAGGTAAGTTCTAGGCTATGTCATGAGAGGCTACAGTGACCTGGTCAAGTCTCTCACAGGGATAGAAGAGGGCAGATCTCAATGTCCCTGGCAGGTGGCCACCCACCTCCACCCCAATACGTCCCACTTTCCAGCTCTTTTCCTGGTATCCTGGGCCATTGTGCAGTAAGCTTTACCAACTGGTCTCCCTGGTAGGTTTTGTATGAGATGCTTTTAAAATCATTATTTCTATTATTACCTTAGGAGAGACTACAAACACCACAGCACACATGTGGAAGGCAGGGAACAGCTTCCTGTATCTGTTCTCTCCTTCCACCTTGTTGAGTCAGGGTCCCCCTTGTCTCTCCTGCTGGTTTTCGTTTTGTATTCCAGGCTAGCTGGCCTTGAGAGTTTCCAGCAATTCTCTTGCCTCCACTTCCCATCTCTCAGTAGGAACTCTGGAACTACACAAGTTGGCCACCACATCTAGCTATTTTATGTAGGTTGTGGGGACCAAACTTCTGTTGTCAGGCTTGTAGGCAAAGCACTTTTACCCTCCCCCCTCCCCCAAGCAATTTCTCCAACACCATGAACAAACTTTTGGTCTCTCATGGGCTCTCTGACTCCAGGAAAATTGTTAGAATTTTTTTTTTAAACTTAGACTTAAACCTTTCTCATCCCCAAGACAAGAACAATATTTGTTCCAAAGAATTTTTTTTTTTAATAGAGTCTCCCTGTGTAGGTAGGCTTAGTCTCGGTCTATCCTCCTGCCTCAGAGCTATCCAAATTCTGGGACTATAAGTGTATACCATTATGCCTGGCTTGCTATAAAATTTAAATAATAAAATGCATGGTCCGAGCCGAGCCATGTGCTTAATAAACAGCAAATATGATCACTAAGTGGGGGCATGCAGTAATCGCTTTCAAACGTTCTCCATCCATGCTCCCACTCAGAAATGTTCCCTGGGCTGGGCGGTGGTGGCACACGCCTTTAATCCCAGCACTTGGGAGGCAGAGGCAGGCGGATTTCTGAGTTCAAGGCCAGCCTCATCTACAGAGTGAGTTCCAGGACAGCGAGGGCTACACAGAGAAACCCTGTCTCAAAAAAAAAAAAGAAAGAAAGAAAGAAAGAAAGAAAGAAAGAAAAGAAGAGAAAAGAAAAGAAAAGAAAAAAGAAATGTTCCCTGGGAGAGATGGCTCAACAGTTAAGAACACTGACTGTTCTTGCACAGGACCCAGGTTCAGTTCCCAGCACCCACATGGTGGCTCACGACTCCAGTTCCAAGAGATGTGACACCTTCTAGCCTCTGAGAGCACTGCATGCATATCATGCATGCATGTCATACATGTACAATACACACATGTAAACAAACCCTCATATACATAAATAATAAGAATTTAGAAAGATGTTCCTTTGTGTCATTACCCAGCATTCAGCTACCTAAACACACATAGATAAAAGCAAAGAAATACTGTCTAGGGGCAATGCCAAGTCCTGGAAATCTGGTCTACTCAATGGTTTTCCTCTCCTATTTTTTTTTTCTGTTCCAGTTCATTTCTTTTAATTACTGATTTTGATCACCAGCCTGATTATACCACCTACCGGGTGATTACAAACCGTGGTTTGAAAAGCCCTGATTTATAGTAAATCAACTGTCTTCTACAGCTTCCTATTTTCAAACTTAGCTTTCCCTTCTAGACCAAGAAAAGGGGAGGAAGGGCAAGACTGCTCAGTGAGTAAAGGCGCTTGTAGCCAAGCCTGAGGATCCAAGTTCAATCCCCTGATAATAATGGAAGGAGAGAACTGACTCCTGAAAGTTTTCTCTGGTCTCCACACACATACATCACAGCACTTGTTTTCATGCATGGTCACACATACAAAACAAACACACATAATAACATGAACAAGAAGAACAACAACACACACACCCCAGCCACACACCTGACCTGCATTTGAAGCATGCCATTCTCTCGGGCACATAGGTGACCCCGGCTTGCCAAGCCCCTCCCCACTCCCCTCCCCCAGTCAATAGTCTATGTGTGTAGATGGACAGATGTGACTTGTGAATGCAGCACAGACATGCACCCGTGCACAGGTGAAGTTCAGAGAACAACTTTCTGGGGCCCATTCTCGCCGCCATCCATTCCGACTTCAGTCGGGATCTCTGGTTTTTCTGGCCTTGCCACTTAGTCCAGGCTTAGCTGCTTGGAGGCAATCCTCCTGCCTCTGCTTCCCACCTCACAGCAGATATGCTGGGGTCGCAGGTGCACAATATTTCAACCACCTTTCTATGCTGGTTTGGGATTTAAACACAGGCCACCGGGCTTGTGGTGCAAGCCCGTTTACTCAGTGAGCCGTCTCCCGCAGCTCTGCCCCCTTCCCTTCTGACCTATCCCTCTCTTCTGAACTCCTTACTTCCTCCAAATGCCTTCCCTTTCAACACTGGCACCAGGAGGACCCTACTCACTGGCTGCCATGCCCTCTGGTGAGTCCTATGCCAGCAGCCTGACCAGAGCACCACTTTGAGTTCTCAGACCGGAAAAGCTCATCTGGGTTCATCCCAGACTCCCGTCTCAAAGTTAAATATGAAAAAGAAAAAAAAAGAAAAAAGAAAAAGAAAGAAAAAGAAAAAACCTACCTACCTCATCTGTCCTTGTACAATTAAATTAGAATACCTCAGGGCTCATCAAACGAGAAAAGTAAAAGTGGAGGTCGGTTTCGCTATGCAAATATGAGCCAGAATCTACAAGCACAAGTGCCCCTTCTTACTCATTTCCGAAACAGCTCTGCCTGCTGACTCTGAGTCCACATCAAGAGGGCCTCCTGGCTCAGCCGCATCTGCCTGCCTTCAGAGTGAGAGCTGGCAGCCCTGCAACAAGGAATCTCACACCTGGCTGCAAGCGTAGCCCTTGTGAGCTGAGATGTCCCAGCACCACCCTGCATGGGCAGGAAGAGATAGACATCAGACATGGCCACAGTTCCCCATATCCGATCTGCCTTTGTGGTTATCAAGAATGCATTCATGGTAATAAAAAAAAAATAAAATAAAATGCATACACACATACCTAGTGTCATTACTTGGATAGGTAACATTTTGTAATTTGGGTTTTAAAAAAAAATTAAGTTTCCAAAGCAATGAGAAAAAAAAATTTCTACTCTGTCATCAAAACCTGAGCAGGCCCATCTGGGCTCACCTCAGTACTGCAGAACTCTCCGGACTCATGCAGTAGGGATGAGCCCAGGGGTGCAACCTTGCCTACCACCCCTCAATCTGTGTCCCTCAGCAGGGTGTTTGAGGTGGGATTTACATTTTAATAAAAAGGGCCCACGCAGTAGTGACTAGCCATAGTCCTGGCCTTCTTAGAGTCGACAATGACTAAGATCCTTCAAGCCCTTCAGGTGCCTGCTGTCTATGCATCCTGCGACTATTAGCCACGTGCATGATGGGACCACTATCTGCCCGAGATTCTCCAGCTCATGGACAGTTCCGTTCCCAGTGTTTTGCTCTTATGAACCATACTTTCCCAGAAGCATTCTCGGTATACAGCTTCTCCTATGCATGTGGACAGGTTTCTCCAGGCTGTTATATCCAGAAGAAAAAAAAAAAAAAAAAAAGCCAAGACACATAATATGTGCACATACCGCTTCATAAAGTAACAGTACCTTCCCCAGCAGCCCAGGATACTGTGGCTCCCCATATCCTCCTATGTCTGAGAAGCCATAAAACGGCTTCTCAAAGGCTTCCCATCAAATGAGTGCGTACAGAATCTTTGTGAATTATACCCCTCCTGAAGCGTGGTGTTCTCCCCTCGGTCTTTATATTTCCCTTCTATGGCTTGTATCACAGCCCTGGCTTAATGGAACACCTATGGGGTGACTAGAGTCAACACACTGGCCCAAAGCATCTCTGAGGAATGAACACACAAGTGAGCACTGAGCTGATCCAATTCAGGCTCTGATGTGGTGTTAGTTAGTACCTGGGCTTATGAGTCTGGCCTCTCTGACGAAAGTGATGGGGTCTCTCTCCATACCTGGGCTGAAGAGAAGGAGTGAGCACCAAGGCCCAGCCTTGAGCAGGGCAGGTGGTTATGTACTGTAAACGCCAATAATGATAAGAAAAAGGCAGCTTTTGTGAATCACACTCCAACTGCAAACCATACACGTTACTAACCAACAGCCAGGGCCGGTTACAAAGCAGTCTCTCGTTTGTCGCTCGCTCATCTGATCCTTGCCGGCTCCCTCATTTTGTGGCAAGGAAAACAAGAGGCTCAGGCCGGGAGATGGCTCAGTTGGCAAAGGCCCCACACATAAGCATCAGCCCCTGAGTTCAACTCCCAGAACCCACGTGAAATGGCAGGGCGCGGTGGCACAGGTTTGTAATCACAGCATTGTGGGAAGTAGAGGTTGGGAGACCCTGCAGCTCTCTGGTCAGCCAGCCACAGGAGAGTAAGAGGCTCAGACAAGAGGGTGGGTACTCCCTAGGCTGATCTCCGGTCTGCACTCACTCACTCACACAAAACAGATTCTCAGATCTAATCCACAGTAAGAGTCGGATCCAGCTCAGTCCAGTTCCAATCCCAGGCCCTTTCTACAGTCTCTCCTGCAGCATGGCCCCCGAAGCCTCTCATCTTTCCTGCTTTTGTTCCTAGCCTATCCCACACTGCTCCTCGGGTTCCACACTTTACTCCACAAATTCTCTCCTTCAACTTGGGAAGAACTTTAGAGTACAGAGTCACCCTGCTGTCTATCCCCTGTTTGCGATGACAACAGACTCACCTCAAGAGTGGATGGCCGGTGACACCCGATAGGTTGACAGAGAGCATCACTATATTCTGCCTACCTAGGTTCACCCAGCCAGTGTGCACACACATCAGTGTACGTGTGTGACACAGACCACACAGCCTCCTGACATCCTTCTGGAACTGCTCCCCACGGTGTGGATGGCTTGCACCTGGTCACACATACTCCAGAGCTCTGTGGCATCTTGCACGCACTGGCTTGCAGTGGGAGATAGCTGGTAAGGGCTTGACATGTCACTCGGGACCAGAAACACAAATGGAATCTGGGTAACCTGTGAAGATGCTGTTGATGATAACAAACCCTTGGGTCTCAAAGTAGGACTTGGGGCTTCTATTCGGATCAACTAAGTAAGCTACAAGCCCCAAACCACAGGTAATGTCAAGTTACTCCCAATGCCAACCACTCCTGGACCCAGAATGCATCGCTCGCCCCTGTGCTTATCAGTAAGACAGCCTCATCCTGCAACCGTGTTTTTTTCCTTCTGCACAGTGGACTGCACTCATTCAGCTGGTCTTTTTCTGAAATCATTATGGTCCCAGTAGCAGAAGACAGGAGAGAGGGGATGAGAAAGTTGGCGCTGCTACTCCACCATCGTCTGCGATGCTGAGCAGGGTGGCTAGAGGGTAAGACTCCAGGCTTCCAGTGGACGCTCTCCTCGAGCATCTGCTGTTGGAGCCCCGCATCTTACACTGCATACATAGGGGTGCAGCAGTAATTGTGTTCCAAAGCCTTTCCTGCAATGATCTGAGGATATCACCGGCCGCTTCCACAATTCAGAGGGAAATAAGAGCTGCAGTCCTAAAGCCTAAAAAACAAAACCCTGGACCTGCTGAGGTCAAGAATGCATCTGCCTCAATACATTTAAAAAAAGGGGGGGGGGGGAGCTGGGTGTGGTACAATCCCAGAGCATCCAGAGTCTAGAGTCATCCTTTGCTACGTGGTGAGTTGGAGGCTAGCCTGATCTACATTTTTAAGACCATGTCTTCTCAAAATAACACAAGGCAAAGCACTAAGGATGAATTCACTTAGGGAATGTTTAGAAAAGAAATCCAGGAGGCCCCTCCACTTCCTCCTCAGCCTGCCTCCTCTCCACACACATTAATTATTCCCAGCATGCTGCCCACTTCCCAGGAACCCACAGACTGAGATAAGTCCAACACTGGCTCTGAGCCACAGGGTCACACCCAGTTCCTCTGAAAGAGGCCCTTCTGCTGCCAGCTACATAGTGGCTGGAGAGCCGACTCCATCCAGGCCTGGGCCCCCAGTCTCTACACACTCATCCACATACAGCAGGAGCAGGACAAATGCGTGGAACCAACAGATGAAAGCACTCGTTATTCCGAGTGAAAACCAAGTCATTCCTAAGAAAGACGATTCGCCACCTTTCTCCGGTGACTTCATTTCTCCACGGACGGTGCGTACCAGCATCTCTCCCCACACCCCACTTCTCTCTCCCCAGCTTTCTTCCTTTTTGTTCCCCACCCTGAAAACTGTGAGGGCGGAACCCCTCATGGTTGCTCCTCCCTCTTTCAGGCTGATGGGCCCCGTGAGGTCTGGGAGCCCCTGCTCACCTCAACAGTGCGGGACGCGGGCCATCCTAAAGGAGTCAAGGCACAGGACAAACCCAAGCCAGGGGGTGGCGGTGGAAGCTCATGGAGCCACCTCCTCCTCCTCTCTCTCTCTCTCTCTCCCTGGGGCCTTAGCTCTGTCAGATTCTGAAGCATAATGAGTTTTGTTTCATAACAGTCTTAAATGAACTGGAAGGGGGAAGGGAGTGGCAACGATAAAAATCTTAATTAAAAAAAAATTCCTACAGGCAGATACTTTTTCCAAATCCTAAGATGTAATGAAAGTGCTAGGAGCCGGGGGGCCCCAGCGAAACCGCAAGGACGTGGCACCCAGCATGCATGTGTGGAGCGCCTATGACATACTTGCCGGTCTTCTGGATGCTGAGGAAGATGCTGTGGATACCCTCTTGTTCTGAGAGAAAGCAGATAGGCTGTTAAAAAATGATGAGCATGAAAAGAAGGCAGCAAAGGCTGAGGGATACCTTTTAGTAACATAGGACTTAGGTTGTTTCACAAAACCTGCATAAAAAAAAATGCACAGAGGGGTGAGAGAAGAGAATAGCACAGGCTTGTACTCCCAAGGCCAGAAAGCTGGAGATGGGCAGAGAGAAGCCTGGAGCTCACTGGTCTGCAGCCTGCTAGGGGCGTTCCAGGACAGTGACAGAATAAAGACAGGTAGACAGTGTCTACGTAACCCCGGCTGATCTGAGTGTGTCTTCGCACACAGGGTCTGCGGGGAGATGGGGACCTAGGCAAAGGGCAGATGCAGTGAGAAGCATCTGCAGAAAAGACACACCTGAGCAAAGGCCTGTGAGAAGAGAAGGCCAGGTAAATCAGAATGGCGCAGGTGCAGAGGCAGCAGAGGAGCAAGGCAGAGAAAGAAGGCTTCAGGGATCAGACCCTTAGGATGGCAGCAGGTCCCACTCAGACTGTGCAAAGGCCCTGAGGAGAACACGCAGGAAAAGCCAGGAGACCGGAGTGAGGAGGGAACGGGGCGGGGACAGCAGAAGATGGTTACACAAAGGCAAAGGGAGAGGGGGAGGAGGGAGAAGGAGGGGTAGACTCAGGCCACTGTGCAGGCTTGGATTTCCTCTGCCTCAGGTGAGGGAGGGCGGGCTCCCTTCAATTTCCTGCCACCTCGCCTCATCCCTCCCAGCTATCTCCCTTGCTACCATTTAATAAGCACAGCTTAAAGCTATCTCGTCATCTGTAAAGCCCTCCATCACAACCCAGGGGATCAGACAGCCATGAGGACAGCAGCAGATCCCACTCAGACTGTGCCCACAGATCCACATGAGCCACCTTTGCTCGCCCCAAGCTCACAAGAAGCAAGGAACAGAGGAGGCTTTGGGTCGGTGCTGCCAACCCAAAGAAAACATTAACAACTGATAGCAATTTTTCTGATACATTAGAAATTTTAAATACCATTTTTAGACTAAAAGCAAAAGACAATTTTTTATCCAATCAACAGAATTTTTTGCTTTTGTCTTTGTCTGTGAGACTAAGTGTCACTATGTAGCCAGATTAGTCCAACTTGTCATCCTCCTGCCTCCAACCTCCCAAGCAATTTCAGGCATGGGCCACCCTGTCTTATCAGAGCATGTGTTTTCAAGTAAGCAAGGTACGGTCACGAAGGTCTGCAATCCCAGCACTTGGAAAGAAGCAGAAAGATCAGGAGTTCAAGGTCAATCTCAGCTATGCAGTGAGTTCCAGGATAGCCTAGGATGAGACCCTATCTCATAACACACACACACACACACACACACACACACACACACACGACAAACAAAACGGGATAATTAAGATATGTAAAATTCACAGTCAATACAAAGGAAGAGAGAGAAGAAGGAAGGGGAAGTTGGAAGAGGTAAGGACGCGTGGTACCCAGGAACTAGAGTAAGCAGACAGAGAAACAGGGAGACAGACAGACACAAGATCAAAGCTTAACGGTTTCAACCTGCTGTGCAAAGGCTGCCTGGTAATCCAACTGGGGTGAGCCCGATATGTCACCCTCATTATTCTGACCTGAAGCAGACAGGAGGAAGAGAATGATAGAGTTCGCCTTTCTCACTGAACTGCAAAGGCAAGGGCCCAGCAAGCACATGCCAGTCAAACCCAGTGGAGGAAGCAGAAATCCCCCCCACCATTTAATACATGCCAGAACCCCCACAACAGACACACGACAAGCTACCAGGCAGCCAAATGTGGTCAGAGGTAATGCCAACAACAACTCCTATACTGGAACCTTCTAGAAACTCCTTTCCCACGTTGCCTCCACCAAGTTCGTATGCATCTAGCAACTACTCTGTAGCGTGCGTGCGTGCGTGCGTGCGTGCGTGCGTGCGTGCGTGCGTGCGTGTGTGTGTGTGTGTGTGTGTAGGGGGCGTGGTGCCCAAATAAGGGAATTAGTGGGGGGCAAATGGGATGTAGCTTAGTAGGTGGTGCTTGTCTGGCACGACCAGTGAACCCCTGGGCTTTGCCCCAGACCCACATAACCAGATGTGACTGCTCACACCTGTGGAGGCAGGGAAAAATCAAAGCCATGCCAGCTTGAAATTCATGAGATCCTGATTGCAGAGAGGCATTGAGGATGACTAAGAGCCGAAGACATAATGGGGAAGCCCTCCAGTGAGCTAGAACCTGAAGCCAGAGAGCAATGTGAAATGAGAGCACAGAGCTGCGAATGACAGAGGATGAGAGTTCAAAGCCTAGCTCCAGACCCAGTACAGCTCAGCTCCAATACTCATCTGTGTGACTTAACACAGCGGGGGTTAAGCAGGTAACTCAACCCCTCCTGCTTCCAGATGCTCCAAAACGACCCTGATGCCCTAGAACTCTTAGGAGAATTTAAAGCCTAGATTATACAACGTGTAAAGGGGGTCTGACGAGCAGGGAGTATTATGACTATTTTCAAATACATTAAACGGGGAAGGTGTATGTGAGCTGCATCAATGTGTGTGTGCCGGTCTGCATACCAACAAGTGCAATATGTAGATGCCAGAGAAAGACTTCAGGCGCCCACCATGGCCAATCTCCACCTTACTTCTTTAGGACAGGGTCTATCACAGAACCCTGGGCTTGTGGTTTGTTAGGCTGGCTACCCTGCCAGGGTACTCCCGGGACCCACCTGTCTCCCCTTCCTAACACTGGGATTACAGTCATGTCCAGTCATGTTCAACTTTGTTCATGGATGCTGGGGATTTGAACTTAGATCCACAAGCTTGCCTTGCATAAGTAGTGAGTGTTCCTACCCACTGAGCCAGCTCTCCAGTCCATGATGAAGGACTAATTTTAACGTTCATTTTTATTTCGTTTGTGTGTGAGAGCATAATTGTGCAGATGCCACAATGTATGTGTGGGATCAGTCCCCGCTTCCACTGTGTGGGTCCCAGGGATCAAACTCCAGCTGTCAGGCTTGGTGACAAGGGGCAGGCACCTTCACCTGCTGAGCCATCTTGCTGGTCCCCTAATGAAAAACTTCTGAAGACATGGCAAATGCTCCTAATATCAAAATTAAAGGGCATAAAACCACTTCCAGCTCTCATGATACATCTTGTATTACACTAATCATTTTATAGCATCCCTTATAAGAGGGATGAAGCGTGCATCATCGGAGTCGCTTTGGGAGGTATGGGAGGACCCGAGGGGGCTGCAAAGTGGAACGGTGCAGCATGTGGGGTACATCTCACTACTACTGTTTTCTCCCTCGGGATTGGGGGGGCGGGGCAGGAAGCACACAGGTAACAGGAAACCATCAACCTAAACCATGAGAAGTACCGAGGTAGACACCTGACTAGAGTTCAGGGGATGGAGAGGGGGTTTAATGGTCAGGAGTTCTGGCTGCTGTTGTACAGATCCAGATTCCATTCCCAGTAGCCACAGGGCAGCTCCCAACCATCTGTAACTCCAGTTCTGAAGGATACTGCACCCTCTTCTGACCTACACACATGCATATGGTGCACATACATACATGCAGACAAACACACACACACACACACACACACACACACACACACACACACACAAAAGAAATAAATCTAAAAAAAAAAAAAAAAAATTCATTGTAGTTCAGTGCTATGAGGGCCTCCGGGATCTGAAAGAGAAGGAAAGCACACACACACAGCCTGCTCTTCTGTGAGCAGCTCCTCTCTTTCCCTGGCACTTGGCGTGCAGAGGTGGCACAGAGGGGTCTAAGCAGAAAGAAGCTATCCAAACAATAGAAAGACTGGACGAGGTGGCTCAGGGCTGGAACCCCAGCACGTGGGAGTGAAAGTGGTTCTAGGGTGCTCTTTTCTACAGAGAAAATTTGAGGGCAGCCTTAGCTACATAAGACCTTACTTCAAACAAAGAACTAAATCTAAAATGTTAAGCCAAGATTTTAGCGTCTTCGTGGTGGAGTGTGAGCAAAACAGGAATACGAGCCTATCAAGAAAGAAGGACCCTAGAAAGTATTCCCAAAATAAAAGCAAATCAGAAATAGACCAGGCTATCCTGAACCCAACTGAGCCAACATCCAGAACCTCTTCGTTGTCTATGTAAAATGTCCAGCATCCAAACAGAAATTGCCAGGCAATGTCATGGAATAGGATCAAACCTTTGGAGAAATACAACCCACAAAGATAAATGTGATGGAAGGTCTAAATATTGGACTTGCCAAACAGAACCCTAAAAAAGAAAATGGGTAAAGTTCAGAAAAACAAGGCTTAAATTTCAACCAAAACACAACACAAAAAAAGCCATAATGGTTTTAGGAATGCAAACAGCATCCCTATTACTGAAGTAACTAAAATGAAGAACTGACTAGAAGGGCTTGAGAGTAAAAAGGAGAAAGAGAAGAAATGACTACCAACCAGGAAGACAGGCCAGTAGAGAACTATTCATACTGAAACACAGAAAGAACACTCTAGAGAGAGAGAGTCAGAGTCTCAGCAGGTGCCATCAAAGCCACTCCCCTACACGCTGGCACCTGAGAAGGGAAGGAGAAAAGTAACAGGGCAAGAGCAAGGTCTGAAGAAAACAACCCAAGAATTTTCTAAAGCTGACCCCAAACCACATGCCGTGATTCCTAGACCCGTCTCCAAACTCCACGGAGCACACAGAAGAGAGTCAGCGCTGTGCATCACAGCAAAGCCAGCTGCAGCAACGCCAGCAGAGCTTTTCTTAAAACAGAAATGAGAAAGCTAGAAGAAATGGAATCTCATCCATGAAGGGCTGAAAGCAAATATGCCTAGAATTTTATGGCCAGTAAAAATAGCCTCCCAATGTTAAAAGTGAGTAAGTGACATTTTTCAGGCAAATATTGAGAGAACTGTGACACCAACAGAAGACAACACAGACACACACACACAGATTCACAGATAGACACACACAACAGACACACAGACACAGATACTGACTCACAGATAGACACACACACAGACACACACACAGACTCACAGATAGACACACAAACTCACAGATACACACACACAGACACACACACAGACTCACAGATAGACACACAGACTCACAGATAGACACACACAGACACACACACACGGACTCACAGATAGACACACAGACTCACAGATATACACACAGAGAGACTCAGATAGACACACACACCAGACACAGATACACAGACTCACAGATTGACATACACAACAGACACACACAAACACCAGACACACAGATTCACAGATAGACACAGACAGACAGACACACACACACACAACACACACACCAAGCACAGGCACACAGACAGACCCACAGGCCCCCACACACAGACACACAGAGACACACACAGACATAGATTCACAGACATACACACACACACACACACACACACACACACACACACATACCATACTCCAGACAGAAGAAAGTTAATCTGAGAAAGAAATTAAGAACTCCAAAAACTTCATATATAGGGCCAGAGAGACACCTCCGCAGTTAACAGCACCAGAGGAACCAAGTTCCAGTTCCAGGACCCACATCAGGCAGCTCACAACTGCCTGTAACTCTAGTTCCAAGGACTCTGATGCTCTCTGGCCTCCTAGAGCAACAAGCATGCACATATTGTACACGTAAACTCACACAGGTGCACACACACATATGAATAAATTACAACAAATAACTCTTTTTAACTTAAATATAGAGATTTGTCTAAATGATTATTAACTATGTAACGCAGTGTTTTTTAAAATAATTTATTTATTTTTATTTCATGTGTATTGCGTTTTGCCTGCATGTGTGTCTGTGTGAAGGTGTCAGATCATGGACTTAGAGACAGTTGGAAGCTGTTGTGTGGGTGTGCTGGGAATTGAACCCTGGTCCTCTGGAAGAGTAATCAGTGCTCTTAACCGATGAGCCATCTCTCTGGTCCCCATAAAGCAATGTCGTAACATCTAGGGAGAGATTCAAATGCTAAGTCGTCAGAGAGTTCACAGAATGTTTAAAGCATGTATTGTTTTGTATGTGTGCATGGAATGAGGAGGAGTGTGCCAAAGGGTGGAGGTTGGAGGACAACTTCATGACATCAGTTCTTTCTCTTTCCAGTTTATCTGGGTTCTGGGGGAACAGAACTCAGGTCACCGCGTTCCTGCAGCAAGACTCTGACTACTGCCACCTCTCCCAGAGTGCTTACAACAGGAACACAAGGAGAACTCTAAAGCAAAAGATGCAAAACCAAATACACACAAAGCTTCCACTATGCAAAGTCAGGACAACAAAGTATTGTTAAAATACACTAAGAGGAGCCACTTCATGTTGTCCCCTTCCAACACAGTGGTGGCCAGTTTTCATTATCTCTCTGCTCTCTACCATGTTGGTAGAAATATTTTTCAATATTTCATTTCACATAAAACAAATCTAGTATTTTTTACGCCACAAGGAATGAGTGCAATTTTTGCCTTCTTACAAAAGTTAAAAAAACAACAAACAAACGAACAAAACCCACATTCTATGAAAATGGGGCCTGCTCCAAGAGGACTGGATATTCAGTGCCCTCCTCTGCCCTCCAAGGGTACTACATACACGTGGTACTCATACATGCAGGCAAAGTACTTATACACGTAAAATGAAAATAAAATAAACCAGTGCTCTCTCACATGTTCGTTTATATACGTGCATGCATGTGCACACACATACAAGCGATTTTAGAAATTTGTTATTATTATCATTATTTAAGAATAATGTTGGTCTGTTGACCTGGACCAGGTACCTGGCACAGCTACACTCTGGCTCAAAAGGGTGCTCTCCCGTCCACACTAGCAGGGAAGCAGCATTCCTCAAATCTTCTTTCCAAAGAAGAGAATTCTATGAATTCACAAGGAAAGTTTAACTCTAGAAAAACTATTTTATTTTATTTTTTAAATAATGACCCAAGTCGTCTATACAGCCTACAAGTGAATTCTGTTACTGGAAGAGAGTTCCTGCTACCCAGGCCCTAGAACCTTCCACTTCTTAATAAAAACAATCACACGGGGGCTGGTGGAGTTCGGTGGGTATTGTCATATGCTCAGTGAGGGTTGAAAATGAAAACTTCCCAAAGATCAATTAAAAACATGAACAGATGGGAGCAGGGCACTGTGATTGCTGCACTTGGAAGGTGGAGGCAGGAGGATCTGGAGTTCAAAGCCGCTCTCACTCAACTATGTAGTGAGTTTGAAGCCAGCCTGGGTTACATGAGACCCTGTTTCAAAAAAAAAACAAAAACAAAAAACAAAAAACAAAAACAATGAACCTTGGAAATGTCCACTCTCTTTAGTTTTCTCTAGCAATTTATCTTAAAAAATAATAATAATCTAAAATGTGTTCAAAGATTTATGTATGTGTATTTACATTCACTAAAATTTATAATACTTGGAAACAATAAGTAAGCTATATTTTAATAACCAGAGATAAACTAGTAAAGGTAATTGATTAAATTGTATCCAGTACATAGCAAGTATGTCTGAAAAAATATTAAGTAGTTAAGAAAAAATTTTCTTTTTTTTTAAGATTTATTTATTTAATTTTTAAAAAAGATTTATTATGAGTACACTGTAGCTGTTTTTAAACACAGAAGAGGGCATCAGACCCAATTACAGATGGTTGTGAGCCACCATGTGGTTGCTGGGAACTGAACTGAGGACCTTTGGAAGAGCGGTCAGTGCTCTTAACCTCTGAGCCATCTCCCCGACCAAGAAAAAAATGTCAAAGAAGACTTTCTGAGGAGTGTGGTAAATCACAATGACAGTAGCCCAGTTCTAGTGCGGATCAACTTATCTGCTGAGCTCAGGGGCCAGGCAGCCATGCACACATAACTCTGGGTAATGAACAAGTATCACTTCTGTTCACAGGCCCTAAGGTCAGTGATATTTCCAGTGGCTAAAGGAGTTTGGATTCAAGTGGTGGTGTTTGCTCTCCATGCCTGAGGATGGCACTGCCAAAACATGCATCATACAAAACAACCATAGGGTTGGCCTCCAGATTTTAAATGGGTTATATATGTGTGTGTGTCTGTGTGTATACATATATGTTTACACATGTATATATGTATACCATATTAATACGTATTACTATATATGTGTATGTATATATGTGTGTGTATATATACATATATGTATGCATATATGTGTATGTATACACCATATTACATACAGATATGTATATATGTGTGTCTGTGTCTGTATACATTTATATGTGTGTATATACACATATATGCATATATACTGTATTACATATATATCATCATATATGTGTATATATGTATGTACATATTTATGTGTGTATATATACATATATTTATATAAACACATATATGTATATATAAATACACACACAGGGGTTTTGCGTGTACAGAGTTTTGTGTGTCTCAGCCTGGCCTGAAGCTCAGGATGACCTTAAACTTCCAAGTGCTGAGAATATAGGCCTCAAGACCATGTGGTGCTGGGCTGGAACTCAGGGTGTCCTGCTGCTGTAAGCCCTCTACTGACAGAGCTGCAGCCCCAGATCCAGATTTAAAATGTCAGTCATCAGACCGTCAGACTGCGTGATCTGCCTGGAAATGCTGAAAGAAGTAAACCCACAGAAATGAGAGTCTCTCTAACAGACTCTGTAAAATCACGATATGGGGTTTATAGATTCCTACTATCAAAGACGGTATTTTTACTTATTACATAAGTTCAGCCACACACAAACAAAACAAAACAAAAACACTTTACTGAAGTTTTGAATTGTCACCTCTGGCCTTTAAAAAGACAAAAAAAAAAAAAAATAAATAAAAAAAAAAATAAAAAACAAAAAAACAAAAAACAAAACAAGAAAAATGTGAAGACGGGGGAGGAGTCTTGCTGGCAAGAAAAGGGCTGAGAAAGAGAAAGAATCCAGGAGGACAAAGCAGGTAATGGGGTAAAATGGCAGAAATATATCATATACATGTATGAAATGGTCAAAAACATTTTTTAAAATTTTAAGAGAGTTAGCAAAATTGTCTCAGCAGGCAAGCACACTTACAGCCCAGACTGAACACCACCAGGGTTTGATCCCCAGGACCCACTTGGTGGAAGAAGAAAATGAAGTCGTGTCCTCTGCCCTCCGTGTGGAGCACATTCGTTGAAGCACACACACATTAAAAAATAAATAAATAAATAAATATTAAAAACTTGGCTAATAGCTCATGCCAGGCATGACAGTGATTTAAGAGCGCGGGAGGTTTAGGCAGGTGGACCTTGAGAAATTCAAGGCAGCCTGGACTACGAGGCAAGGTCCCCTCTCACAACACCAAAAGAAGAGAGCTGGAGAAACAGCGGGTGGCACATCAGATCAGAGCGAGGACAGGGGTTGCGGTACCCACATTGGAGGGCTCACGACTAGTTGTAACTCTAGTTCCAGGGGATCCAGACACCCCTTTCTGACCTCTGTGGGCTCGGAAGATAAATATGCATAAAACAAAAAATGAAAGAAACAAATCTTTTTTAAAAAAAAATGAGAAGCAGTAAGAAGTCATTATATAATAAACCTTAACTACAACATTCTGGGCAAAAAAGCAAGGTGAGCCTAGCGCTTAACCTAGAATTACCCAAGACCCCAGTGCTCGCCCGTTCCCACCGACTGTGCTCGCCCGTTCCCACCGACTGTGCTCGCCCAGGCCTGAGTTCATGCTGAGCCATTAGTTAATCTCCTAGCCTCACCAAAGAGAATGTGATCATTTCAGGGAAACTAGAAGTTTACAAAGACAAAGTGAACTTCCCAAGTCACATACTGTCCTTTAGTTCCTGGTGAAGGTCTCCCCGCCTCCAACCTAGACATCCAATATCCCCCCCCAAATCATACAACTAATCAGGACAGACCCATGCGAGTGGTAAGACCCAAGCATTTTCTAGTAGTTAGCAGAGTCTTAAGTTCCCCAAGCTGTGCCCACAGCCCAGGACCAGCCCTGAGCGTCAGCACAGAGCCTTGAGAAGGTAGAGGATTTTTATGCAGAGGGAAAAGTCCTTTAGAATTCTCGAAGCATTTTTGCCTCTTTTCTCTCATCTTATTCTCAAAATAAACCTTTTAGAGGCTGGGGATGTAGCTCAGTTAGGAGAGTGCTTGCCTGACATGCACAAGACCCTGGGTTTGATCCCTGAGCTCCACATAGTCAGGGTGTGGTGGTGCAAAGGAGGGGAACCAGAAGCTCAAGGTCACCTTTGTCCACATAGCATCTTCTAGGTTAGCCTGGGCTACAGGAGATCCTGTCTCCCAACAACAACAAAAAAAAATAACAAATGTTTAATTCGGGAAATCTGAGGCTCAGAGGTGCCAAACTGGCCAGGGACAGTATTGAGGGCCAGTGTGGTACTCTATCCATCCATGTCCATCATGCCAGTATTTATATTAACAAAACTGCGGCCTCGATGACTTACAGGCTAAGAGAAGAAGCGAGGAAAGCACCTGCTCTTACAGTCAAGTCTGGGTTTCTGGATTTGAATCTCTGCCCTACTATTTACCAGCCACGAGGCTTGAAGCAATCTTCTTAACTCCTTCGCGGCCCCATTTCCCCATCTGTGCAATGGGTAGAGGAACACCGCCACCCTTGTAGAAATGCTCAGGGGTCAAATGAGGATGATGGCTTTGAGTGGCTCTTGCATTTTCAAGTGTCTCCTGTCCCCAGACGCTCAGGAGTGAGGCCAATGTGGCTGAGCATGCTGCCTTGTCTTCTAAAGAAGGAAAGGGTCCCCTCGTGCCAGCTCAGCCTCGACATCTGGCACCAGTTCCTCTTAACAGCGTCCAAGAGCCTCCTGCATGGGATCTCTTACTCCTCAGGCTGCCTTTTAACACTGGGTACAAGCTTTTGAATTCAAGTCCCCTAAAGTGTCCTCTGGAAGGACCCTGTAAGGGCTAAAGAGGAGATGGCTGGACGCCCAACACTCCCTCCTCAGCCGCGGCTCACACTCCACCATCAGTCTACGATGTCAGAGTTCGAGGCACGCCCAGAGGAGAAGCAGGAATGAACTGAGTACAGAAGGAACCACAGGGGACAGAGGCCTCCCGCCCACAGAGCAAGGGAAAGAGACCGGGGCCTCAGAGAAAGAAGGGGAATAGAAGTAAGGGGAAGAAGAGGAAAGGGGAACCCCCTTGGCAGCACCTCTCTTAAGCCTTCACTGTGGAGAGGAGAGGCAGTGGCTTCTCACCTACTGTGGCCAACGCCCTGAGCTCTCATCCCTCCTCCGCCTCTGTGGCATTCCAGTTGGGACTGTCATTTCCCCCACCCGCAAAGCATCATGAGATAAAGGTTTGTTCCCCAGAGCGACACTTCTCAATAAGTGTCTTAAGAGGTAGGGCCTGGTGGGAGATCTTCAGTCTTTGGGAGTGTGCAGGAGTTGGGGGAAGTGGGGCTCTCTTTTGCCTCCAACGTTGAAGTGAGTGGCTATTGCAGGATAGTTGATCACAGTGTGAACCCAGAGACTGTGTTACTTACTCAAAGGCCCTGTTTCTAGTTGTGGTGTGGCTCAGCCCTTACCACACACCTTTAACCCCCTCTGGTTGAAATACAGATTCTCTTAGTGCACACCTTTAATCCCAAACAAGGAAGGTAAAGTCAGTTTGTAGAAGGAAACACCTATGTTTGAAAGTGATATCTAATTGAATGACAGACAAAGTGACGAATCAGAGAAAGATCTGACAGAATAGGATCTGCCCAACTCTCATGAGAACAGAGAGGAAAGGGAAGCTACTTACAAGAGCAGTGCAGAGAGAAGGGGAGAAAGAGGAGGCAGTTTTACCAGAACAGTTATAGAGAGACAGGCTGCAAAGAGTAAACAAGCTAGATACAGATGAAGACAGAACGAGTCAGAGAATGAGAAGGAGCCAGAAAATTAGAATATAACTGTCAGAGTTAGTTTGAGGCCAAGCAGAGCAATTCAGGAGGAGCTGAGAGAAGCCAGACTGAGTCAGTCAGCGTGGAGAGGAGTGTGAGCCAGAGCAGCTCAACCAGCAGAGTTCAGAAAGAACTAGAAAGGCTGAGCTTATTCAGCTGTAAGTCTCAGAGGCTGAAAACATTCTAGGCCTAGATAAGATTGTGCTTAAGCCAGAAGCTTCCAGGACTAGGCCTGGGTTAGCAGACTGAGGTAGTAAGCCTCTGAGATGACAATTACTCAGGAGAATAAAAAAAAAAAAATACTTTGACAAAGTGCCTTTATTCCACCCCTATCGGGCTACATGCTGTCTCACCTGAAACCCAATCAAATGTCCCAATCACCAGCAGGGCCACTCACGAACCTGAACCGACAAAATGTCAGCTAGGCTGAGAATCCAGCTGAGGGGCAGGACACTCAATCCGATGTAGGAGGCCCTGGGTTCAATCCTCAGCATCCAAAACTACACAAAATGTGAATGAAAAGAAACCTGTGCTCTTTCTACGCCGATCAAAGGGACAGAAAGCAGAGTCGATTGATCCTTCTGGCCTATTCCCCTCACCGCCTCAGAGGGGATTTCCTAAACACAGGCACATGACACATTTCCCCACAGACCCTCCTGACTTCAAACCTCTGAACTCCCATGTTGTCTACAGGGCTAAGACCAACATCCTGACATAACTCCAGGTCCTCCCAGCCCAATCCCCACCTTTAAAACAAAGGATCTTATTTTAACTGTATTTGTATGCACCTGCCCGAAGGTGCCCAGGAGTTACAGGTGATGGATGAGCCATCCAATGTGAGTGCTGGGAACCGAACCCAGGCCCCCTGCAGGAGCAGAACACGCTCTTAACCTCTGGGCTATTTCTCCAGCCCCCTTGCTATTGAGAGCTCCTATGCACCAGGACTCAAGCTGAATGCTGGGACACAGTGCTAAGACATCACCTGTGTCCTTCCAAAGCTGACAGTCCCATAGCGGAGACAGATCCACCAAGGGATCGCTGATCCAGCCAGACAGAGGAAGCCCACCGGGCCTCTGAGGAAGGTGTCTGGAATACGAGAAGGTGAAACAGGCCTCCAGGGAAGGGAGAAGCTCCCCCAGGCAGACAAGACTAAGTTCCACCACCACCACCACCAGTACAACCCCCGCCAGACATTCTTGCAAATATGAACATGTTCTGTCCCTGGCTATCTGGATAGCCACCAGCTGCAAGGCACCTGACCTGTGGCTAATAGACCTGGAAGACTGGATTCTTAACTTTATTCAACTTTTAATGACTTTAAATGTAAACGGCCATGCAAAGCTAGGGGGTGTTGAATTAGATAGCATAGGGCGCTAAAACGCAGGCGGTTGAAAATGAAGGCAAAACGAATGTTGTCCCCAAATTCAGAGCTTGACATTTTAACCCTCAATGTGATGGCGTCAGGAGGTGGGGCCTGTAGGGGGGAGGGGCCGGAGGTCATTAGAATAAGATCTCATATACTCAATGCTTGATTTTACACACACACACACACACACACACACACACACACTTTTAAAAGGCTCCCTAGCCTCCATTCCACCATGCATAGGCCCTGAGAGAAGACAGCCATCCATTTTCATGAAACAGACTGTTACTGGATGCTGGATCTGGCGCCACCTACACATGACTTTGGCCTCTCTACCCTTGAACTTAGGGAAATAAGGATTTGTCATCTGAGCCATTTGCAAGAGTGATCTAAATGGACGAGATGAACAGGTAACTAACTCTTGAAGTTGCACAGGGGATCCCTCGAGGCCTGTTCTATATGGATGCCCAGGGTGATGATGTGACCTGCCCTGGCCTTCTCCATATCTACAAGACCTGTCACGTACGGCCCCACGACTGTGCTAGACAGGTTTTCTAGGCCTCATTTTCCAGGCAGGAGCAACTAGTACCATGTTTCTATGCCCACCACTGGACCCTGAGACCCTCACTTGGATCTCTGGAATGAAAGACTTTGGTCAGCAAGCACAAGCATCCCCAGGTCTCTACCTAAAGTTCTCAGGCAGCATCCAGGGTATCTATCTGCAGGTGTTCCACACGGTTCTCAGAATCTATGGGTCAGCTCAGGACAAGTGACTCCTAGAATCCAGTCTCTGGGACAGTCCCGGGCTTGGGCACCAACTCCATCGCTAACCATGTACATGGTCCCAAGCAAGCTACTGCAGTGGGCTTACCTCAGCTTCCCCAAGGGGAAGAAATGAAGAATTGCATCAGCCCTTATAGTGAATGGTAAGGTACGAAATGACTGGGGTGCACAAGGCCCGGCTCACAGTGTGTACTCAACAAGAGTGCCAGGATTAAAGTGGCCTGTACCCTGATTCTGACATCACAGGGAATATGCAAATTCTTGAACCCCTACATAGGCCATCCTCCTGTTCTCTGGAATGCAAAAGATAAAATCCGGCCTCTTACTCACAAAGTGTTACCAAAACGCTCCCGTTGTTCCCAAGAGAAAATTTATTTTAATTCCTTCTAACTTCAAAATGATACAGTCCCCACTGCATTCTGGGTGGCAGGGGCGAGGAAGGAAGCAATGGAACCCGGACCAGCAGCTTCCCAAAGGTTATAAAGCGATGGGGGGGGGGGGGAGAGGAGCGGGATGAAAAGAGCGAAGGCAGCTGGGGTTGGGTGCACAGGGGAGGTGGAGAGAATTCCCTTGAGTTTCTGCTATTATTGAATACCCCAACTCTCAAGGCAGCTCGCCCACCCCCTCCTCCACGTGGGCTGAGCCCCGCTAATGAGAAGGCGAAGCCCTGCCTGCATTGCCGACATAATGATTTCCCTGTAGCATTTTTACATGCCTGCTGCTTTATCATAGCCGAAGTAGACATATATTTTCAATAAACGCTTTCCCTCCCTCGCCCCTCCCGAACTCTGAGCTCTCCCCGGAAATGCTGTTCCCCGGGAACCCCTCCTCCCTTCGCACAATCCCTACCCCACCGCACAATGAGTTCCACTAATCAAAACAGAAAGAAAAGGGGGAAAAAAAGAAAAATGGAAAAATCACAGCTGCTAAAAAGCAGCGCTCGCTGTAAGCCCAAGCCCTCCACATGCATTTGCCGCTTCAAGGACGTGGCGCCCCTCCCCTGTCAGAAAGCTTCGGCGGAGTTGCTCAAAGGGGAAGGAGGAGGGGGCGGGTGAAGAAATCTAATATTCCCTCTTTCCTATTTTGACTAAGCCAGCACAGACAGAAATATAGATAAGGCCTTGAATAACTGATTTAACAAAATGTCACTTATCAAAAGGGGTGGGGGAAGGGATGGTATTTGCATTCAAGGGCTCTAGTTAAGCCATGCTGCAAGGCCACAGACGAACAGCAAGGAAAGGAACTATCACCTTGCTCTGGTCTCCCTCACAGGCTGAAAACACTGGGCCTGGGTTTCTCCCCACATCAAGAACCAATGGGAATAAAAATCAGAGGTTTAAAAAAAATTCTTTAAAGAAAACGGAAAAAAAAAATCTGATTCTTACATAAGCACGTATACAGTACCAACCAGTGGCAGGCTGTGTGCAGGAAGCTGGGGTGCAGAGCGCAGAGGTGACCCAGTTCTGCCCTCCCCAAACTCCTAGTTTAGAAGGGGTAATCTCAAACAGAGATTCTGCAAACCAAGTGCAGCAGGGGTCCCAAGATCATGGCCTGTACCGCGCGCCCAACAGTCCTGCCCCAAGACCAAGGCAAGGCACACACAGACACCCAGATAGCTAGGGGATGGGTATTTATGAGAGATATCATCAGGTCCCAGAGTGGCTCGTAATGAGCTAAAACTATTCAAAAAGAAGGACGTCCTGGAGTCCTCAGGGTTCAACCTCTGACAACCACATACTCACCCAGCTAGAGAGGCACAGGAAAACCATCTGGGAGTTCTATGAACTTCGTTTTTTTAAGGGTGGGCTGCAATTCCTATGGTTATGGACCTTGGGGGTCACTCAATTAACACTCAAATCTTCTTGGATATCAACTCTTACCTTCTTTTTCTTTAAAAATAAATAAATAAATAAATAAATAGATAGATAGATAAATAAATAAATAAATAAATAAATAAATGGCCTTGACCAACCTGTGTTATGGTGACACACCCAGCATCCATCCATCCAGGGCTCCTTACACTGAATGGTCAGGGTATGACACGACTAAGCTTTGTGTACAAGGGAAATTAGCGTTTCTCAGGTAGCAAACTGTCCAGGGCCCTGCTATGTCTCAAGGTCAGAGCCCAAAGACTTGAACCTATCCAGGTAGCCCCCCACACACACACACCCGGGGAACTCGCTGCCACATTGTCAATATCAAGTTTTAGCCTTAACCTCAAAAGCTGTGTGCTCCAGAATAACAGAACCAGCCAATCTGAGTTTCAAAAATGCAACATTCCGTTGGGGGTGTTGTGGGGGGTGAGGCTGGAAAGGTGGCTCAGTGGTTAAGCTCAATGGCTGCTCTTGCAGAGGACCTGAGTTCAATTCCCAGCACCCACATGGCGGCTCACAACCATCTGTAACGCCCGTTCTAGGGGATCCAATACCCTCTTCTGCCCTCCAAGGGGGCACTGATTACATGTGGTCCACAGACATACACACGGGCAAACACCCATACACATAAAAAACAAATAGATGAATACATGCTGTTCACACGTGCTTAAATCTTTGGAGGACTAGGGTCACTGGGGGGGTGGGGGGTTAAGCCTTAACATCCACACCACCTGCTCAGCTTCCCTGACCCTGTGTTTGCACTGCATTCTTACTGAATGACACACGGCTTTGACGGTGAGACACGAAGAGCACAGGCCATTCACGGTCTGGCATCAAAGTGAGCACTGGTTTCCAGCTACACATGTGGCTCTCAATCCCTCTTCTCCCCTTCTTCTTTATTCTGGTGTTACAGGTTCGGATTAACATGTGTGGCTGTCTTTCGGCTATTGAAAATCTAAGCACTCTCCACTGTTGTTGGGAGATACCAATAAGACAAGCCAAAGAACATTCAGAACTTCAAAATCCTAGTAACTTTATGTCAGTGTGGCGTGCAGGTCCTCATGAGCTATCAGGCCTCAGCACGAATCTCCCTCTCTAGGCACGTCAAACCACGTCCTGCTGTTCCAAACATGCATTTCCCACATAAATACAGGAAGACGATTCATCCATGGTGTGACAAAATCTCTCTCTCGGCAATTGGAAGCAGTGAGGTCAGTGTAGTCCTATCTCCTATTGCGGGTGTGGTTAACGTTTTTTCATCATGAAAATAATTTTAAAATAAATAACTCAACCCTCACCCTCTAAGGCGGACAACAGAATTCCACGTGCACAGGATTGATTTTTAAAACTGGAAATGACTTTCCAGTATACACAGCAAGGCTGAAGGCCTGCTTTACGCTAGATTCAGCCTTGTGGCACTAACATTACTGAATACAATACCGAGGGCCAGAGAGATGGCTCAGCAGGTGAAGGAGCCTTCTGCCAAGTTCAGAGAGTTTGGTCCTCTCTGGGACCCACATGGTGGAAGAAGAGAACCAAGCAAGTGCTACAATTTGTCTTCTGACCTGCACAGGTATGCGTGACTTGTACACACACACACACACACACACACACACACACACACACACATTAAATGTAAATACAGATATATGCTTAGCTGGAGCCACAACCAGCCTTTCTGAGCAAGTTCAAGGTTCCCCTGCACCTGATTCACAAGGTTCTTTGAGGAACAAACCAACCTTGCTTGTTTCTTTGGGTAAACAGTCTCACGTTCTGTCTACAGAGTTAGAATTTAATTAAAATCTGTCTTGACTGGCATTTGTCAGCCAGCATTTCTGATACCCAACTTGGGGCCATGAGAGCAGTCTTAAAAAGGATGGGACAAAACCCCAAACCAAAAGCGACTTCAGAGAGGGAACAAGAGTGGGAGGAGACTAGGAGAACAGTTTTAGGAGAGGCTCTGGGAACTAAGGGAAGAATTTCAGGTTTCACATCGGACACTGAAGACTGCAGAATAGGCCACCTCCATGCCTTCTGCACAGAAGCCTCTTCCCTCTCAGAGTCTGTACTTTCCAGAGCTTGTCTGATCCCACCATACACAACTGTAGGAGGAGAGGAGACAGATGTTGTCATCCTCCTGTTAGCGATGAGAAACAGCTGGGAGCACAACTGGACCTCAGACCTTTGAACTCCCCCTCCTCACTCATGCACCTGCCACATAAACCCCACAGTCAAGGCCTTGTGGAGGTCACAGCATCCGATAATGTGATACTTTTTGAACGGCAGGACAAATGAGAGGCACCTATCTCGGACTGGCCTCGAACTACCTATGCAGAAGAAAAGAACCTTGGACTTTGGGTCCTCCTGCCTCCACTTCCCTGGCTAGGATTTGAGGTGTGTGTACCACCTCACCCGGCTGGTACAGTGGTAGGGACTGAACCCAGGGCTTCATGCTTGCCTCGCAAGCACTTTATCAAATATTCGGTATGGTTTGCGTTTGCTTGTTTGTCTTTGTTTTTAAGCTTCCTGTTCAAAACGTATAGCACCATGGCCTCACCTCTTGAACAGGGCTAAGGTCTTTTTCTAGTCGTAGCTGGCTAATAAATCAAATGGAAAGCCCAGAAGAACTGAAGGCTGTTTTCCTTAAGCAAAAGTAATCTGTTCTTTCTCTATGCTGTTCAGTAATGCGGTCAAATGATCAGAAAAAAAAATGCAGTGTAATTTCTGATGCAGTTTTAACCCTTGGAGGATCTGGCCAAAGCTCTGAGCCTGGACCCTTCCCAGGGACAATGCAGCCTCAGCCTGGGGTACAGGCAAGGGGAGCAGTGTACTGTAGCACCATAGAGTTCCTGTTTGGCCACCCATACCTTCACCCTAGCTGTACCCTCAGTAGAGGATGGAGGAGACACCACTCCCTGCTGCAAAAGCCAGATCCTCCCCCTCAGACGGGCTGGGGAGCTTCTCTCCGTTGATCCAGTCCATTTCTTGAAATCAATCAGCCCTCTCCACTGATCGCTCCCACGAGATGGGGTGTGTGTGTGTGAGTGTGTGTGTGTGTGTGTGTGTGTGTGTGTAGTGGAGGTGGATGGGAAAGAGGAGAGATAAGCTCCTGCCATCATGCATAGATGTCAAAGAACAATTTGAGGAAGTCCGTTCTCATCTGATTTGTCATTCCATGATGTGGTCCCTCTCAACCATCACACTGACCTTTCATGAGCAACACACACACACACACACACACACACACACACACACACACGCTCCATACAACCCATTCATCCTCGCCGGGCATTTTGACAGGTCTCCTGCATTTAGCCACCACATAGGGCTTGTGTGCTCTTTTATTTCCTGCCTGACTGCCCGCCTCCTTTGACACTGGCTCACTGGCTACACCATCAGACTACAGACTTAACATATCCATTTTCAGTGGACCAGCCACCTCCAACCTACTGGAGCTTGACTGGAAATGTCTTAACTGTGAGCCTCGATTCCCAGCCTTCCCCGACTTCAGCTAACAGGACACCATCTCTCCACGTGCACCCACCAGAAACTTTAGAGTCACCCCATACCCTGTCTACCCTACCAAAGCCAAACTGTTACTCAGGCAACCTCCACCCCACACCCACCTGCCCCTCCCCAGACACCCTGGTCATCTCCTTATTTCACTGACTCCAACTGCTTCTTTACTGTGCCCACCCCCACCCCACCTCCACAACAACCAATCTCCATTTTCCTTCAAATGTCAAGTTCCTCGGACTGTGAGTTAGGGCACACCACTTCCCACTCAGTACACCGCAAAAGAAACACAAATCCTTGGGTGGCCAAGATGGCTTAGTGCAAAAAGGCAGTTGAAGCCAAGCCCAAAAACCTGAGTTCAAATCCCAGGACCCACATTGTGGAAAAAGAGAAACACAAGTGTATGCGTGCGCACGCGCACACGCGCGCGCACACACACACACAATTTAAATGTAATTTCAAAAAATCCAAATATTTAAGCAGGGTCCAGGGCTATAGACCTTGTAATCCCAGCTACACAGAGGCTAAAGCAAGAAGATCAAAACTAGTTCAAGACCAGCCTGGGGTAGGCAATGAGTGTAAGACCAGTCACAGTCTACACAGACTGTCTAGTCAGACACACACACACACACACTTAAGAGTTTCTTTTAACAACTGGCAGAAAGAAAGAAGGAGGGAAGGAAGGAAGGAAAGAAGGAGGGAAGGAAGGAAGGAAGGAAGGAGGGAGGGAGGGAGGGAGGGAGGGAGGGAGGGAGGGAGGAAAGAAAGAAAGGTAGAAGAAAGGGAAGGGAAGGGGCTGGAGGTGTAGCTCAGTGGTACAGCACTTGTCAGGCATGTGTAAAGTTATTTCAGTTTAGCACTAAAAATAAGAGCTGGAAATCCAACCCTTTCCGAGGCCCACAGGGTTCCAAGTGACCATCCCATCCAAGGTTGCCCTTTCTCCCTCCCCCTTATCTATGGCCTCCCCTAG
Organism: Arvicanthis niloticus; assembly: GCF_011762505.2. Lineage (NCBI taxonomy): Eukaryota > Metazoa > Chordata > Mammalia > Rodentia > Muridae > Arvicanthis > Arvicanthis niloticus. Next base: position 55,243,806 of record NC_047674.1, on the reverse strand, counting down.
CTTCCTACAGATCTAAAGCTGGCCACACAGACTCTCCTTTGCATGGCCACTCTGTTTTCTCCCAGCCTGCTCCTCAAGGAGGCTGCATGAGGTCTTCTGCCTGGTCACTACTTCACAAGAGGATATATCACAGTTTGCAGCATCCACCTCTGCCCATGTCCATCTGTGGTGGCCAGAGAGAGAATCATGTCTTCGAATCGCCAAGATTCCCAGTCCCTTAACGTGACTGTCAAACAGCATATACTCAACCAAGAGTAAGCTAACTGGGGCTGGAACAATTGCTCAGCTGTTAAGAGCCCTGGTCGCTCTTGCAAAGGACCCAGGTTCAATTCCAGCACCCACACAGCGACTCTCAACCCCCCCATAAATCTGGTTCTAGGGGATCCAATGCCCTCTTGTGGCCACTGAGGGCACCGAGCATGCACAAGCTACACAGACATACAAGACAAAAGGCTATGCACATAAAAATAAATAAATAAATAAATAAATAAATAAATAAATAAATTCTAAAAAACAAGTGGCTGCTAAGTGTGAAAATGAAAAACAGGGCTTCTCAAGTCAGACATTAAAATAATACCACCACATTATGTGAGCCCAAAATTTTCACAGCCATTTAGACCCAAACTTTTATTTTTCCTTCTCTTTTTCCTCCAAAAGTATTTTCAGTGTCAGTAGCCCAGCATGTCCTACACGACTCCTAGCTTACTGTCCTCTAGAAGGAAACAAACAAACAACCCAAATATTCATTTCCTCAGCCCGAATTCCTGTAAGTGGCTACTCTGAGAATTTTTAATTCTTAGAAAACATCACAGAGGGGGTTTTTGGTAGTTGTGTCTGTCTTTTAACTCATAAGGGATTTTCTAAAAGAATCATGGAACAATTCACATAGAAAGACTTTAATAGTCACTAAAACTTACAGCCCCGGGGGATGGCTCAGTGGGTAGACTGTGTAGACAGAAGGACCCGAGTTCAGGTCTCCAACACCCAAGCAAACGAAACAATAAACATGAAGGCGGGCAGCTATAATCCCAGCACAGGGAGGCGGAGACAGGAGGATGGGTTCCCAGGGTTCACTGGCCAGCCACTGAATTAATGAGCTCCAGACTCAGTGAGAAATTCTGTTTCAAAACGTAAGGTCAGAGCAAGGCACCTTGACAGGATACCTGAGGAAGAGACATAAGTAACACTGACTGAATTCTGACTTATTTATCTCGAGCTCGCAGGTGCGCACACACGCAGGTGGGCAGGCACACACGCACGTATACATGCACGTACACACACATACATGCACATACGCACGCACGCATCCACGCCCATAGCACCCTGATAAACATGCCAGTAACTGCAGTCAGGCTGGTTTTAGTCCCTTTCCGGGAGGGGCAGAGAGAAAAATCTCAACTATATCTTAACCTCACCAGTTACCCTCCAATATGAAAATCTAGAAATACGGTTAACCCACAAGATCCTTGAAGATTGCAGCCTTCCCGCAAGATCTCTGAGGACTTCAGCCCTCTTCCCTGTTCAGCCACACAGTTTGTGAGTTCAGAAATGGGTAGGGGTTGTGTTGCTCCAGGGCAGCCTCTTAAATCAGCCTGAGTTCTGGAGCACCTGTCTGGATCCTTATTTTTCTGGGTCAATATCTAAAGTCAATAAAATCACCTAGCGCTTTCTCCCAAAAAAGCCCAGGGTGGCAGTGCAGCTCCTGGAAGTGACCATACACCATCAGTAAGGACCCTATCAATACATCAATAAATCGCAATAGCCCACACGTGACTTCACAGTTAATCAGGCAAGGCCACACTGAGCTTTTGGGGTCCCCTTCTCCTCCCCAAAGCTACCTGTTGCCTGGGAACAGCGGCTTAATTAACCTCAAGCTTGACTAAGCATTAGATCATCCAGCCAGCTGGCTGGAGAGGAAACTTCGAAGATGAACTGAAATTATTTTGGGTGCCTGAAAGTACAAGCTCCTTCTCCAGTAGCACGTATAATTTGGATTTTTTTTTTTTAAATATATCTACAACAGGGTTGGAGAGGTGGCTCAGCAGTGAAGGGTACTTACTGCTCCTTCCAGACTAGAGTTCCGTTCCCAGCCCCCACGAGGAGGGTCACCACTGCCTGTAACTGCAGCTCCAGGGGACCCCACGCCTCTGGCCTTGGCAGGCATCTGCACTCACACGTGCACACACACACACATGGAATCTCATGCACATAGACACAATTAAAAATATTTTTTCAAAAAAATCGGTAAGACATGAATGAATGAACGGGCCCACACCAGCGGCAGGCTCTCCTAAGTAATGGCTTTTTACATGTTGGCACGGTTGCCAGGCCGCGCAAGAGCCTTTGTGGAATGCCAGCGTACAAATCCATTTCTCCATGAGAAGACAAAAAACAGAAGTTAATCAACTCGCCCCGAGTCCATGAAGCAATTTGGCCGTTGGCCCAGGAAGACTGTGTCAAGAGCTCTGGGCTCTCACTCCACATGACTCTAGAATAAGGCTGGAACCCAAAGATCTATCCTTTTAAAAATAACAGTAATAATAACCCCCATTTGCAGAAACGGCTAGAAATTGGTACCCTGTCGATTTTCAGAGACACCTTGGCCTGCCTTGAGCATCCAGTCACCTTAGAAGTCCTGTCATGTTACTAATGCCCACAAACTCCAACCAACTACTAAATATAAACAATGTTAGCACTTTTCGCCCCATCAGCCTCCCTGCGAAGTCTTCTATGCACCGCCCCACCACACCGAGGGGGAAAAAAAACCAATACTTTGTGTTCTTACAGTCAACCTATACATCAAAGAAGAAAGAGAGAATTCTAAATAAGCTTTGTTTTCCTGTCTGCACATATATATATATATATATATATATGAGGCACAGAACAGGGCCCTGTCCCCTCTCACCTTTATAATTGAAACTCTGAACTCAACAAAAACCACAGGCCCGGGCCGGTTAACAGAGTACCTTCTGCACAGCCCATAGACTGACTCTTTTCACAGCAAGCTTGTGTAAATTCTCTGATATTAGCACATGCCTGCTACGTGAACGTCTGCTTACCAAGCTGTGAAAAGACCCACATTCACTCTGGAACCTACAAAATTAATCTTCTCTGTGCCTATAATACATAAGGCAAAGGCCCCTTCCCTCCCTCCCTCTCCCCCCCACCCCCACCATGTCAGGCTGGCTTCTAAACAATCAGTTGGCGAAAATGGACATGCCTGAAAGGGCGGGGCCCAAAGGGGTGTGTCACTCCGGGTATCAATTCCTGTAAATCAAATCCTGACAATTGTCACAATATTTTAAAAAGAATGAATTATGATTCTTGGGCCTTCAAACCTTTATTACCGCGAGAACGTTGAATGGCGGCAGGGGTTGGGGGCGGTTACTGTGGCTTGACTAATGGCCAAAGCCAGACAATAAAATAAATCTCATAAATGTTAAGAGGGAAAAGAAAAAAACTGAACCACTATTCTTGGCTCCCAGGTTAGACATGTAAATAATTCCACCCTGGAATAAACACACATGAGGGATTCTTATTTACTCTCCCAGCGCATACACCCAATCAGGCTCAGCTACTCGCCCAGTTAAAGATAACAGCTAATTTGTTTAGCTAATGCCTAGTTGGGAACATGTGATAGGTGGCACTAATAATTCTAACTAACTCAACTCTCAAACTGCCAAATATCAAACCCTCGATCCTAAGACCTGACGGGAGGAAGGATAGGAGATAAAGTCAGTAGCATAGAGGATTTTTTTTTTCGTTATTGTCTTTTTTAACCAGTTTTCCCTTTCTAGACTCAAAACCTGTTTACAGAACTAGGAAAAGCTTAACCGACTTTACTTAACCCTAGTGTTAGTTGGTTATGCCTTAACCCTACTAACCAGTTCCTGGCCAGACACCCTGGTTGCTCAAATTATCCTGGCCAAGTTCAACTCCCCACCCCAGCACCCATCAAAGTAAAAGTATCTGCAGAACCCAGTAGGCTGAGTGCCAAGAAAGCAAGCAAGGGGAGGCAACCGACTGCTGGTTTAACTAGCTAAGTGCTGGGTCCTCCAGCATCTTGTCCAAGTGAACCACAAAGCACACTTCCACACAGAACTCCTTTCCTGAAAAGTACCAATGGTGCTTAAGATTGTCACCACCTGGGACAACTTAAAACTCCTTTCTGAAAAAAAAAAAAAAAACAAAACAAAAAACAAAAAACAAAAAACAAAAACAAAACACCTCTGCGGCCTGAGGAAAAGGCCAATGCAAATTGCTTCTCCCAGGCACGCTCTGCTGTGCTGTCTTGGGCCATGGCAGAACTGGTCATCTCTAAGCATGACTTTCACACACTTCACAAGACAGTCCAGAACCACGGAAGACCCAGCACTAACTAGAACACAAACACTTCACTTGCCCTAGCAACATTTGTCCGAGGAGTTTGACAGCAAGCTGACTCTAACCTGCCCGGAACCCAAAAGCATTTTCTTCCTTTAACCCAAGGATGGCAGGCACACAAGCTCCAGCCAGGTGCTGGCCAGAGGCTGCCTGCCAGGTGCCGTCAGCCTGCCTCCGTTGGTAAAACGGTGGTGGTTTGCTTTGTAATTTCTGCTTCTTCAGCCCACCAGCAGTAACTTCCCAGACTCTCAGACTGAAGTTAGGGAGTGAAGAAGCAAGTTCGCCTGCTTACACACTTCTCCCACCTGGGTGGCCACACTTACTTCTGGGGACTACCCAGCCCCCACAGAGCCCGCAGACTCACATATATACACATATGCACCATGTCAAAAACCCCAAAAGACACATCCCTAGGGTCCTGCGGTTTCTTGGCTGGAAGAATGGAGGCTTTATAATATACCAACCTTCAATTTCAAACCCACCACCGACACCCTTGAAGCTGGGGTTTGCCAGTTACACCGCCCACCTCACCCCTCCCCCTTTGCTGGGATGCTGTGAGCCCAGAGAGGGAACAGAGAAGAAGGCAAGCAGGGAAAAGGCCCTGCTAACGTACTGAAAGTAAAGAGGCCGCGGGAGACTTGTCTTTCTGTGTCCCCCGCAGGCTTCCCTCCACACTCCACCCCCATCTTCTTACGGTGCATCCCTCCTCCCAACTATTTTTTTTAATGAAACTTAATAAGCTTTTCGCCTACCTTGGCTGTTTCGGCAACAAGTGCCTGGGCAATCCGACAAGACGACCAATCTCCACTTGGGGGGGTGAGACGGGGGGCGAGCCGAGCTGATGGAATAATTTCAATATTAATTTATGTCAGCCGCCTTCTCGCAGCTACTCATTTACAGTACGGCCCTCAGCCTGTAAACAAATATCGCTCCGCCAGGAAACATACTCCCCAGATGCAAGCCCCTCTCCCCAAGCAGGGAACCTGGCCCCTCGCCCCTCCCTCCCACAGCACGGCCCCCTCACCCCCGAGTCCCGGGTGGGAAGCTCAGGGTTTTCCAAAGCACCAACTCACCACCTTCAGCCACCACCCCAGCAAGAAACTTACTCGGTCCAGTCTACGCCTCAACCCTCCCTCCAGGAAATCTCCTCTCCATATGTATTCAACCTCCCCGCAGGAAATCTGCTCCCCCCTCCCCCCTTCTATATACATGCACACCCCCTCTCTCCTCCTCACGCGCCCTCCCCGGGCAGAAACTTACTAGCTAGCAAGCAAGCGTGCAGGCTCTCTCGTTCTTGGAAACTTACTCCCAGATACAGCACCACCAGCACCCTGCTTTCCCCCCTCCCCCAGGCCCTGCTCCCTTCCTCGCCCTCCAACTCCAAACTCTCCGCATCCAGCCACTCTCTCCCTCCCCGGTGGAAATTTGCAGCGCCGGGCTGCGCGCGTGCATCCACCCTCCTCCCCTCCAGGAAACTTACTCCCCATCTGCATGCACCGCCTCTCAGCCATCGCTTAGAGGGAAGGGGGTGTGCTGGGGAGACAGAAATACATATGTATCTCTCGCCCCTCCCCCGGCCGCAGCCCACTCAGGGCCGAGCAGCGCTAACCTGGCCTTACCTTTTTGCATGGCCCCCTCCCCGAGCCCTCCGGATCCGCTCCCCAGCACCCCAACCCACCCCTTTTCACCCATCACCCACCCCTAGCAACCGTTCCTAAGCTCCTCTCGGCCTTTTTTTTTTTTTTTTTAATCCAGGATGCAAATTCCTCCCCTGTCAGCAAATCGACTGTCAAATTATTTTCTTGCAAAAGGAGAAAGGCGGGGTGGAGGGGGGGTCAGAAAAGGGGGGCAGACAGGCGGGTAAAGGGAGGGAGAGGGACAGAGGAGGGGAGAGATATCCCTCCGCAGAGCTGGGGCTGGCGGCGGGCGGGGAAGCAGGAAGTAAGGTGTCCAGCGCGGCGGGTTCTCCGTCGCGGCCCCCGCCCGCCGCCCCTGTCCCCCGGGGCGCCTCGCTCCGGCAGGCGCGGGCCGCCCGGTGCATTGTTCACAGCCTTTCCCTAGCCGGTGCACGGACGACTATTTTTCCGCGCTCCGCGTTGTGTATGCGTGAGCTTGCACCTTTTGTAAGCTGGCGAGTCTCTGAACGCAAGAGGATGGGACCACGAGCCGAGGACCTGTCAGTCCCCGGAGTGCAGCAGAGACTCAGATCGGAGGAGGGGGTGGGGGACTTGAGGCCCCCTTGGAGTGGGAGGGGTGGGAGAACAGCTTGGTGGCCGGGAAGCTGCCGCCTTCCCACTCCGGACCCGTTGCAGGATTGCTTCCTGCGTCGCAGTCGCGGTTATTGTAAAAGGCGCGTTGCGAATCTAACGACTCGGGCTGGGAGATTTTTTGTTGTTGTTGTTGTTGTTTATTTAAGGATTTGCAAAGATGCCAAGATCCAGGCGGGCTGCAGGAAAGGGTTGTGCCTCGAACCCTCACCACCACCACCACCGCATCCCCTGGTCTTTCTAGGGCCTGGGGGTGCTCCCAGGAAGGGATCTGCGGGGTCTGGAGAAGCTCGCGCCTCCATCCTCTGCCCCTTGGGGGCGGGGAGAGGTCTCCATCTCCGCTGGGTCTGGGAGGGATGTTGCCTAGGAGAGAGGCGGGCAGGAGGGAGGGAGGGAGGAGAGGAGGGGGCGCGGGTGCGGCCCTGCGTCCGCCCCTCGCCGTGCGCCATGACTGTGGAACGTGGTGCCGGGGAGGAGGGCCCGCCGCCGGGGGGCCGCCCGGGGCTGCTCGACATTGGTTGCAGAAACCCGAGCCCTGGAGTCGCTCCCCCTCCTTGGGCTTGTCTCCTCCTCCTGCTCTGCGGGGGAAAACCGCTGCACCCAAACGGAGAGCAGCTGCGAGCAAGGGGGCAGGGCGCCGGCTGGCAGGCTAGCCAAGGGTTCGAAGCCCCCCTCGGGGGGCGCTGGCCTCGGAAATGGGAAAGGACCCGAACAAGACCTCGTCCCAGGACTGCAGATCAGTCCAGGTGCCACGACCTTAGGGCAACATCCCGGCATCTCCAGCCATCTCCGTACTTCTTTTTTGGTCTGAGGAAACGTGCACCAAAGATAGTTTAACTAAACCAGCCACCCCACGCAGAGATCTAGACTTCAGTGCTGGAGGATCTGTGGGACAACGAGTATTCTTTTTTTTTTTTTCATTTTTCTACGAGGAAAAGTTACACCATCCTTCCCCCCCCCCCCCCGGTGTGGAGGAATCGTTGTGCCTTTTTCTCCCCAAATCTGGCGAGAGATAAGCCACTGTCCCCGAGCCACCCCACCCCCACTTGAGCTCCGGGTGTGGACAGGGCGGGAGAAAGACTATATGGAAGCTTAAAGCATGAGGTCATGGTTTGAAGAGGCTGCTGCCAAAAGCCGCGGAGGTGGTGTGTATACGCGCGTGTGTGTGCGCGCGCGTGCGTGGGTGGGTGGGTGGGTGGGTGTGTTTGGAGGGGTAACGGTTTTCCATCTTCAGCACTGGAAAGCCCTCTCATCTAATCCTATAAATTCTAAAACACCTGAACCAGGGAGACCCTTTGTAAAAAACAGAAAGGGGCTCCAGTCTGTTTTCTCTCCGTGAACCTCTGGCCAGTGCACGGGTCCTTACGACTAAAGAGGCGAGGACAGTGAACAGGAGCATAGCTTGCCCACCCTTACCTTCCCAAGCCTCTGCTTCCATCAGGACTGCAGCCCTTCCCAAGACACTAGTGTCCCACACCCCAGTTTACCGCCTGCAAGTCCCTCCTGACTGCTCTCAAGAATAAAGCAAGTTCTGAAGCAACCCCACCCCCAAAGGGGGGGGGGTATTTCACCTCTGCAGCCCTGTCTTCCTTCAGTCATAGCCTTGCTGCTGCTTTGCTCTGGGGGTGGGGTGGTCCCCTTACCTTCACTACCTAATTTTACTAGACTTTTTGGACAGTCAATGTTCCGGTCCACTGCCCATATCTCCAAGAACCCTTCTAGAAGTTACACCTTCGTCTCTAACTCCCTGGAGGGGGGGGGGGGGCTTTCTCCAGACCTTCTGACAGCCAGGTTGTCACGGAACTGGCCCTAAGAAAGGCGCTTTGCCAAGCTTGAGAGTCACCATTGCCTCAAGGCCTGACAGTTCCCTGAGGGAGTTAGCTTGGATTCCTCAAGAGACCCCAGAGAAAGCATCGCCCTGACCTACCTACAAACCTGAGCCCCTCCGCCTCCAAACATCTGCATCCACACCCACACAGCACCTAGAGAGGAAAGGTCTCCAAACAAAAGCTCCTCCCTGGGACAGATAAGAAACCCGAATAGATAAGGAGTTTCAGGCTGCTGAGTTAAGTAACTGGCCCCAGGTCATAGACAGACCTTTATTCCGACCCAGGTTTGCAGGGGCTCCTAGACCACAGGCTGCAGAAGGAGGAGGGTTTGCTTCATGCTACTGCACAGCCACCTATTACACCATGCTTTCTGACTTGGTCCACAAGTTCACCAGGAGCAGAGCGACAGGGTTGCTGAAGAGTTAGCCCAGAGGACCTTGAGCAATCTCTCTCTGGACCGATGGCACATACAATAACTTGACATGGTGAGGCTTAAACAAGTTAATAGTTACAAGCCTTAGAACGCCACAAGAAGCCCTTGTTTGTTTTTAATGGGGTCCTGTAGTTCTCTCTCCTCCCTCCCTCTCTCTCTCTCTCTTACACACACACACACACACACACACACACACACACGGGAGAAAATTATGTCCCCAGAGTCTGAAATTATTTAAGCAAAATTATCTTTGGCCTAAATGATTGGAAAACACCAATCAAGACATAGATAAATAGAAAGACCATATTTAGTCAATGAAATCACCTTAAAAAAAAAAAAAAAGACAACTTTTTCTTGTTTTGTGTGTGTGTGGTTGGAACATGGAGGTCAAAGGACAACTTGTTAGCAACTGGTGCTCATCTTCCACCAAGTAGGATCCAGGGCTTGAACTCGCGTCATCAGTCTTGGTGGAAGGTACCTTTACTCACTGAACCAGCTCACTGGACTTGATCAAGGAAATCAAGGTTTAAAGGCAATCTGCAGTGTGACATACCCAATCCCCTACAAGGACTATGGGTTTTAGTCTGCTTTGGTACAGGTCTGCAATTAAACTCAGTCTGTATTGTCTATGTACTCAATTTGTGGTCAATTGGTTGGTTGGTGACAGGATAATACTATGTAACCCTGGCACTTTCAATGCAGCCCAGGCTGTCCTGGAACTCACAGAGACCTGCCTGCCCATCTCACTCAAGTGTTGGGATTAAAGGCGTGCACCACCACACCCTGATATGAATTTTTTTAATGAGTCAAAGGTCTGGAGAGATAGCTCATGGGTTAAGAGCATGGATGCCCTTCCAGAGGACCTGGGCTCAATTCCCAGCAACCAGGTGGTGTTCTACAACCATCTGTAACTCCAGTCCCAGGGGACTGGCGCCCTCTTCTGGTCTCCAAGGCACTGCACATGTGTGGTACACTGACAAGCACAGAGGCAAAAGATGCATACATATAAAATAAAAACAAAATGAAAAGAGAGAGAACGTCAGAGAGAAGATGGCTACTATCAAAATATCAGATCTTCTAACTGAATCAAGCTAAAAGGCCCTTAGCCCCTGGGCACAGCCTGCCTTCTGGAGACTGAAGCCAGGTGACCACTGTACAATAATGGAAGTTGCTGTCAAAGCTGTTAGGTCTTGATTGTCAATTCTCAGCACTTGTCCTCGTGGTACAACTTGCTTAAATGTAATTATTCCTCCTCCTCTTCCTCCTCCTCCTCCCCCTCCTCCTCCTCCTCTTCCTCCTCTTCTTCTTCCTCCTCCTCCTCCTCCTCTTCCTTTTCCTCCTCCTCCTCCTCCTCTTCCTCCTCCTCCTCCTCCTCTTCCTCTTCTTCCTCCTCCCCCTCCTCCTCCCCTCCTCCCCCTCCTCCTCCCCTCCTCCCCCTCCTCCTCCCCTCCTCCTCCTCTTCCTCCTCCTCCTCCTCCTCTTCCTCCTCCTCCTCCTCCTTCATAGGTTTAATGGTACCAAGTTCAAATGACCAACAAAAAGGTCTCTTCACACTGTCCCCATCCACTCCACTTTCCCTGAGTAGAAGCAAATTCACAGGTGGAAGATGTGCCCAGCGGTTTCCCAGCGGAGGCCATGCAAGAGACTCTTTGGACTCCTATTTCAGTTTTTATATCCAATGCTCCTTTTCCAGCCCAGGCAGAGCCACTGCCCTGCCCCCCACCTACACACACACACACACACACACACACACACACACTCACACTCCTATTCTTTCCAACTGCTTAGCCTCATACAGGTTAAATGGTCATCTGAGCTACTCACATTTGAAAATGATTAACCAGTTGTGGGCTTTTTTCCCCCCTTCTGCACTAATAACCACTAACATTTATTGAACTCGTGTGTGTGTGTGTGTGTGTGTGTGTGTGTGTGTGTCCTTCTGGATGCGTGTTGGTTATACATATGCATATATTCATGAGAAGGTTGGGGATTTGCAACAATCTCTCTTCACTTTATTTTATTTATTTATTTTTTTTTGAGACAGAGTCTCCCAGTGAACCTAGAGCTCACAGCTGAGTTAAATTACCTGACCAGCAAACCTCAGACTCCTCCTGTTTCACTTCCCCAGGGCTGGCATCACAGGTACACACCACCAGACTCGGAACTTTAGGTGGGTGCTGGGATCTGAACTCAGGTCCTCATGCTTGCACAACCAACTCACCCACCTCCCCAGATCCCTTGCCAAGCTCTTCCCATGTGCTAAATACTAAACACAGGTTACTTAGTCTGCCCTCAGACTCACTGCGACCCTCAGGTTACAGATGCAAACAGAAGTGGAAGCTGAGGGAACTTTATGAAAGGCTCACCGATTTCCCTCCAGATCAACCCGAACACCAGTCCTTTACCCTGAATTCCAACCCCATCACTTCTTTACAAAGTGGGGAAAATTCTAGAAGCCTGCCTGGGAAGGAACACCACTTCCACGTCCATGGATACAGCCAATGTTCTTGAAGAAGGTCTCTTCCATGCAGCTTCTTACCTCTCCCCTGCCTGGTGCTCACTTCATGTGGATGGAGGGAGATGCAGAGTGTACCGAGTGCTGGCTTTCCGAAGGGAAAGTTCACTTCTGAGGCCACACGGGCTCTTTGCCTATCTCAGAGACAGATCGGAACTGAATGAAAAATAGAAACGCAGCCAATTCATAACCAAAGGAAATGTTTTAGACCCGGTCAGCTTTGGTGGATTGTTCTGGGAGTCATTTCTCTGTGCTCTGAAGTTAAACAGCTGGAATTATTTTTAATTAAGTTTAATTTTTTTAAATTTTATGTGCATGGGTGGTTTGCCTCTGTGTGTGTGTGTGTGTGTGTGTGTGTGTGTGTGTGTGTGTACATTATATACATTCCTGGTGCCCACGGAAGACAGAAGAGGGTGTCAGATCCCCATGGAACTGGAGTGACAGATGATTGAGTGGGTGCTGGGCCTGAACTGGGGTCTCTGGAAGAACGGCCAATGCTCCTAACCATTAAGCCAACTCTCCAGCTTCTTAAGTTTTCATTACATATGGCTTTGCTCTGAAATGAAATCTTGTCCTCTTTGAGACAGAAAACATGTGTATTTCAAGGAAAAGAAAAGACCATCTATCTCATACGTAACTCTTCAAGAATGTGAACCCTTCCACATAATGCTTTTCTTTGGTTGTCTCCATGCATGTTCGTGTTTGTGTGTGCAGGTATGTGTATATGTAGTGGTGCGTACATAGACAGATCCATGTGGAGGGCAGAAAATAGCCTCAAAGTGGCTGGCTTCAGGTACCATCCATCTTGGTTTTTGAGACAGTCTTTCACTGGCCTAGAGATCAGCCACTAGGCTACAGTGACTGCTCAGTGAGCCGCAGGAGGCGCTCACCTACCTTAGCCTCCTCAGTTCTGGGATTGCAAGCATGCTTCCACATCTGGGGCATTATCTCAGAACCCCCACTTTAGAGTCACTATAGGCAGTGAGTATAATTTACCCATAATCACTTCAACCCAAGATTGTTAAGGATGGTGTTGAGAGATCTAGCTTACCCAAGCTCAGAGGCCCAACTGGTATTTGTTTAGTAATACTCAGAGATGACTATCTCTGTGTCAGGCAAGTGTCTGGCCAGAGAGAAAATGTGTTCCAGGCTATGAACTGCCTCTCAGTTTAAGTCATATTGTAAAAAAAAAACAAAAAAACAAAAAAAAACCAATCAAGCAAACAAGCAAAAACACAAACAGAAAACTAAATTAAATTCAAGATATTGAATAGATCTCTCTCTCTCTCTCTTGTCCCAATTTCTAAGCACCCCTAGTTTCTTTGTCTTTCTGCGTGAGCTTTAAAGTTCACCCAGGTCTGCGTGGATCCTGGTAAGGAGCTGGCAGCATAACAGCTCAGCCGTAAGAGTGGGTGGCATGAAACCCATATGGTGCCAAGTCCAGAGCTGGGTCCTTGGAATCCATGTAAAGAATGTCATGGAATGGCATGGAGTGGATATGGATCTCAGCTCTCCTACAGCAGTATAAAAGGCAGAGGAGAGCTGCCCCAGAGCTTATGGGCCAGCTTGCCTGGAGTACACAACACAGTGGCAAAACAAGAAAAGAGTTGATGCCTCAGACAAAGCAGAAGGAGAGGACTCCCAAAAGTGGTCTGCTGACCTCTATATGGCACACATGCACACTACAGATACCACACACATGCACACACACACGCACACACAGGCATACCACACACATGCACACTACACATACCACACACATGCACACTACACATACCACACACTACACATGCCACATACATGCACACATACATGCACACACATGTACAAACATACACATACATGCACACTACACATACATATATGCATGCATGTGTGCACACACACATAATGATAATTTTTTTAATTGGAAAAGCCCTATCAGAGTTGTCACTGAAGTTTCATTAACTCTATAGATTAATTTGGGAGAAGTGTGTGTGTGTGTGTGTGTGTGTGTGTGTGTGTGTTTGAGCTATCCCCATCTCTTGGTTCTCTATGCAACCTAGGCTGGCCTCCAATTAACTTTCTAACCAAATCTTGCCTGGAACTTTCAATCCTCCTGCCTCAGCCTTCTAAGCAGTCAGAATATAAATGTGCTACCATTCTTGGTCTAGTCCTTTAATATAAAGAACACTTATTTTCAAAGGTTTTTTAATTGATTTGTTGACTATTTCATAGCTATATAAAATATAGCTTTTGCCTGTTGAGTTAATTCTCCAGCCCCCATAGTTTACTGTATTTTTCCTCTAAAATTTTCAGTTAATTTTTTTTACATTTTCCTATTTGTTTGTTGAAACTTATCTTTTTTTATTCCAAGAGCATCCATCTGCCTGTCTGTGGCATTAGTACCTGTTTGAGAGTGTCTCACACTCACATCCGGGTTCTCTTGAGGTTGGTGTCTTTTGACTTATCAGAAGAGACTTTCCAGGTTCTTTACCAGTTGAATGATCTGGGGTTCCATCCTGAACATTTCTAAGGCTAAAGACTCTCCAGTGTGCTGAGAAGCAGAGACAGAGAAACCCAGCAGATATTTCAGCACAGCCGAGTACACAGCATAAGAGAACCCGGACAGGAAATCCCAGCAGAAGACACAACACAGCAGCATAAACAAGAGTGGCAATGTGGAGGGAGAGGATCCACAGACACACTGTGACACTAGCTAACCACCACTCCCCCCACACACACACACAATAAAATAAATAAATAAATAAATGTTTAAAGATCCTTGAAGGGACTAGAGAGACGGTTCAGTGGTTAAGTGGCTGCTCCTGTAGAGGACCTAGGCTCAGTTCCCAGCACCCACATGGCAGCTCACAACCATCTGTAACTCTAGTTACAGATCCAGGGGATTCAATGGCCTCTTCTGGCCTTCATAGACTCCTGCACATGCAGGATGCATATAAACTCACATATGCACAGAAATATGCCTATAAAACAATAAATAAAGGGGCTGGAGAGATGGTTCAGCAGTTAAAAGCACTGACTGCTCTTCCAGAGGTCCTGAGTTCAATTTTCAGCAACCACATGGTGGCTCATGACCGTCTGTAATAGGATCCCATGCCCTCTTCCGGTGTGTCTGAATATAGCTACAGTGTACTCATATACACAGAATAAATAAATCTTTAAAAAAAAACAATAAATAAAATCTAAAAATATTAGTAAATAAAAATAAAGATTAGAATTCCTTCACAGAATTTTCAGGTTTATTTTAATGTTACAAACTAGTAGAACATAAAAGATTTTTGTATGTGTTGGGAACAGTGTTTGCAAAACCACACACAGCATATGTGCCCACAAGGTTTTATGCACACTACACATACATATTCTGTTACTTTGTGGCTAATTAATTAAGAGACATTGGTGAAGTGGAAACTTCTGGTTTCTTTGGAAAGTCAGTTATGGCAAATAACGTTTTGCTGAGGCACACAGAGAAAAGGATGTTTTGTTAAAGCAGGCAACGTGAAAGAAAGTTTTCTTGATGCAGACACAGGTGAAAGGATGTTTTGTTATTGCAAACACGTGAAAGGACACATGATGTTCAGAAGGAATATAAATATGACCCACAGACCGTGGAAGTTCGAGCATTGGTTTGGTTTGCTCTGCCTCGCCATTCTTTATAATGATGCACATGAATTGGTTCGCCTTACGTTGCATTGCTGAGCTCCGCTTGTGGTGACACCATAGAGAGAAACCAGCCAAAGAACTTCTTGCGAGATTCCTGCGACTTTTTGCTGCTTCTGTGGCTTTAGGCCGGTGGGTGAGTCTTGGAGTTTCTTATGGATTGAACTGCCCTTGCTGGTTCGTGTATGGTGACTGCCAATTGGACTGGACTGCAGCTGCTGATTTGTATTTGGTGTTTGCTAGTGAACTGGACTGCAGATATCCTAACAATGAGATTGGGCTTGCTCTCAAAGATCTATTTCTAAACAGGTCTACTTCCCCTGTGTTCTAATAATTTTCTTTTCCTCTACCTCTGGTGGGTGGTGGGCTAGAGGAGAAGTTGAGAAAAAGTTATGCCTACATCTTGGTCTGCCCTTTTTTAAAACAGAAAGATGTTGTCTTAGTGTGGTAGTTTGAATATGCTTGGCCCAGGGAGTGGCACTATTAGGAGGTGTGGCCTTGTTGGAAGAAGTGTGTCACTGCAGGGGTGGGCTTCAGGACACTCCTCCTAGCCATATGGGGGTCAGTCTTCTCCTGTTTGCCATCAGAACAAGATGTAGAACTCGCAGCACTTCCAGTGCCATATCTGCCTAGACACTGCCATACTCCTGCCTTGATGATAATGGACTGAACCCCTAAACCTGTAAGCCAGCCACAATTAAATGTTGTCCTTATGAGAGTTGCCTTGGTCATGGTGTCTCTTCACAGCAATGGAAACCCTAACTAAGATGCTTGGTACGCAAAGTAGAGGCATAATACTTACCAACTTAGTAAAATGTTTTAGATAGCTGTAGCCTAAAGGCTCTGTACACTAGTCTTGTATTATCTTTCCTTCTTTGGGGAACCCCAAACCTTTCTCCTCCAGTGCAGTTAATGAACAGCCCAGAAAAGAGCCTACAGGATTCCAATTTTTCTTTGGTGGTCCAAGTCAGTGCTCACCAGTCACTACGTAATCAAAAGTCTCACCTCTGCCGTTAGTTTATATTTGTGCAGCTTCTCATAGTTCACAAAAGACGCTCCCACATATTGTCATATTTACATTTTTATTTTACCGTTTGTATGTGTGCCTGAATGCATATATGTGTAGTCTGTGTGTGCAGGGACTCTCCGATGTCAGAAGAGGACATTGGATGCAATTTCAGCAGCTGTGGTGACTGACATCAGAAAACATTACCCAGGTAACACACGGTCACTGGAGCCAATGAATCGCTGTTGGGGAATTTCAGCCTCAGAAAGGCTGCTACCTGCTCTCTGTCACATGTCTCCAGGTTTTGAAGTCTGACCTCTTACTAGTTTCAAAGGCATGTTGTAGTTTAAAGGCTATGAGCGGTAGGGAGTTTGTTAGTCGGGGTTCCCTAGAGGGTCAGAACTTATAGAATAAATATAGATATTTATTAAAGTAATTAACATGGCTTACAAGCTGGTCGAGCTTGTCCAACAATGGTTGCCTATGAATGGAAGGTCCGAGAATTCAGTAGTTGTGCAGTCCATGAGGCTGAACATCGCTTCAGTACACAGCAGACTTCCAAAGAGGTAGACTCTAATGCCAAGGAATGGACTTGCCAACAAGATTGAGGGCAGATCGAGCAGATGAAGAGCAAAAGGTTCCTTCTTGCATGTCCATAATGTAGGCTTCCAGCAGAAGGTGTGCCCTGAATTAAAGGTGGCTCTTCCCTCCTCAAAAGATCTGGATTAAAAGTGGGTCTTCCCACATCAAATAATTAAATTAAGAAAAAAAAAAGTCCTGAGTCGGAGAAAGCCTCCATCTCAATTGTTAATGGACCCACACGAAGACCAAACTGCATGTTTGCTACATTTGTGAAGGGGCCTAGGTCAGTCCGTGCATCTTTGGTTGGTGGCTCAGTTGCTATGAGCCCCTGTGGGCTCAGGTTAACTGGCTCTGTAGGTCTTGTGGTGTCCTTGACCCTTCCGACTCCCTCAACCCTTCCCCTGACTCTTCCCACGATTCCTCGAACTCCAGCCAATGTTTGGCTGTGTATCATGCATCTGTTTCCATCAGCTGCTGGATGGAGCCTCTCAGATGACTGCTATGCTAGCCTCCTGTCTGCAAGCATAGCAGATTATCATTAATGGTGTCCAGGGTTGGCTGTCTCCCATGGGGTGGGACTCTGTTGCATGACTTTGGATCCCTTTTCCCTAGCTGGGCTGCCTTTTCTGGCTTCAGTGGGAGAGGATGTACCTAGTCCTGATGCAACTTGATGTGCCGGGGTGCGTTGGTACAGGTGGGATCCCCTTCTCTGAGGAGATGGGGGAAGGAGAATTGGGGAAAGTGGGTGGGAGGGTGGGGCTAGGAGAAGAGGGGGAAGGAAGGCTATAATTGGGATATAAAGTGAATAAATGAAGAAAGAAAGGAAGGAAGGGAGGGAGGGAGGGAGAGAGAAGAGAAGAGAAGAGAAGAGAAGAGAAGAGAAGAGAAGAGAAGAGAAGAGAAGAGAAGAGAAGAGAAGAGAAGAATCCTTCACAGGTGTGCCCAGACATTTGAGTTTTGGTTAATTCCAAATGTAGTCAAGTTGACAACCAAGAATAGCCATCCCAGGAAGAAACAGTTTACCCTGGGCTGGGTAGCTCTGAGGAGGCAAAGACCTGGGCAAGCAGAAGAGAACAAAGGTATTTTACTCAAAATGTTTGAAATTTTGCCAAATGTCATACAACCTCATTTCATTGTTATCTCAAATTTTCTTTTTTTATTCCCCAAGTCACGAGACATATGAGGCAAAACTCTCTACCACATTGCTCTTCGACTCCTAATCACAGCAGAAGGAGAAAGGCAGCATAAAGAACCCACGTTGGCACTCTTTTCGGCCGCCTACATTAGTTAATTTTCTGTCACTGTGAAATAAACAACCATGAGCAAGACAAATTTTATATATATTACACACACACACACACACACACACACACACACACACACACACACAAGAACACTTTATTTTGGCTCATGGTTCCAAAAGCACGAAGCCCTTATGGTGAGAAAGTATGAGTGCAAACATTAGACATAAACAGCAAGAGGACTAAGCTGAGAGCTCACTTTGGCCATAGCACAAAGCAAAGAAAGCAAGTTGAAAGTGCGGGCACAGTGATGTAATTTCTCCAGCAAAGTCGTACGGCCCAAACCTCCCAAACAGCCCCACCAGCTGGGCACATGCTATCGAAATGGCTATTTGGGAGACATTTCTCATTTAAACTACCCTTCAGCTTAGGAGCAGATTTTTGGGAAGTCCAACTTTATCCAACTGGGGATCTTTTAAAAAAACTTTTTTAAAGTTTTATTTTGGTTCTAGTGCCTGTGTGTGTGTGTGTGTGTGTGTGTGTGTGTGTGTGTGTGTGTGTGTGTGACAAACTATCCCCATCTCTTGGTTCTCTGTGCAACCTAGGCTGGCTTCTGACTCACTTTCTAACCAAAGCTGGCCTGGAACTTTCAATCCTCCTGCCTCAGCCTCCTAAGCACTCAGAATATAAACATGTGTCGCCACGCCTGATCTCATCTTTTATGTGAGTACAGGTGTTCAGTGAGGCCAGAAAAGGGTGTTGGATCCGCCAGAAGTGACTCCGGTGTGAGGTGCCCCATGGTGCTGCAGACCGATCTCTAGTCCTCTGAAGAGCAAAGCACCTTTACTTGCTAAGCCATCTCTCCAGCCACTGGGCATCTTCTATTCAAGTTGTGGGAGAAGGCAGAGGAAGAGAGAGAATAAGGAGGAGGGAGGCTGGGGATGAGCTAAGTTCTCCTTAGCATGCACTGGGCCCTAGGTTCAATCCCAGCACCACCTGAATCAGGCATGCTGGCTTGTGTCTGTAATCCAAACTCTCAGAAGATGGAGGCAGACTGATCAGAAGTTCAGAAGATTGAGATCATCCTTGGCTTCATAGGGAGTTTAAGACCAGCCTGAGATAAAAGAAAAAAAAAAGAAAGAAAACCAAAGGAGGAGGAAGGGGAAAACCATAATTAGAAGTAGCCAATGAGGTCCAAGTGTTTGGAAAGGTCCCCTTTCAAAGGCGTATTTATGTTTACTTCACGTGTCTGTGTAAGTGCCTGATTGTTTGTGTGTGTACACTATGCATGTGCTGGTGCCCTCAGGAACCAGAAGAGGGCACTGGGTTTCCTGAAAACAGACTTACAGCAGGTGGTTAAACCCAGTGAGGGTACTGAGAACTCAACCAGGTTTCTGCAAGAGCAGAAAGTACTCTTAACCACTGAGCCATTTCCCTAGCCCCCGGAAAGGACCCTTTAATGACAGTCTGAAAGTTTAGAATTAATGATACAGTAGACCATCCTGTGTCTAATGGCAGTGACAGGTCTGATCAATGGAGGGAGTTTTTAAATTTTTGTACTGTATGCTCACCTCCCCTTAGCAGGAATTTTCAATCTACAAGAAGATACATGTCCCGATTAATATCACAGGAAAGCCACCCTAACTTCCTTTCCTCCATATATTTTTAAGATTTATTTTTATTATTTCTGCATGTCAGTGTGTATGCACGTGTGTACGTGTGCATGTATGTGTGTGCATGTATGTGTGTGCGTGTATGTGTGTGCATGTGGTGCATGCGTATGTATGTGTGTGCACATGTGTATATGTATAGAAGCCAGAGATGATGTGATTCTATATATTGTTCTCCACTTTGTTTTATGTTACTTCTTATTACAGGTATCCTCAGAATCCCAAAGGGGGCGCCAGACCCCATGGAGCTAGAGTTGCAGGAGGAGGTAAGCCACCTGACTTCAGTGCAGAGAACCAAATTTGAGTTCTTGGCAAGAACGACATGTGCTCTTAACCACTGAACCATTTCTCTAGCCATCCCTCCTACCTACCAAAACAACCAAACAACAACAAAAACCAACCAAACAACCAACCAAACAACAACAAAAACCAACCAACTAACCAACCAACCAAAAACAAAAAAATCCTTACTTTTTGAGACAAGGTTTCTCACTGGACCTGGAGCTCCTGAGTGCAGGTCCACTGGCTGGCCAGTGAGCCCCAGTGGTCTTCCTGTCTTTGAATCTTGATCGCTGGGGTCAGAGATGCATATCACCTTGCTCGGCTTTTTACTTGGGCACGGGTGATCAATTCTCGCCTATGTGATGTATTGGTTATTTTTCTAGTGCTGTGATAAACCAGTATGACCAAAAGCAAATTATGGAAGAGTTTATTTGGGGCTGATGGTTCCCGAGTAGTAAGAACCCATCATGGCGGCAGGTGGCAGGTGGCAGGTGGCGGCAGGAAGTGAGAGTTCACATCTTTAGCCTCAAGCATGAAGCAGAGGGGGAGCTGGAAGTGAGACAAAGCTTTAAACTTTCAAAGTGATGATACACTTCCTCTAGGGATTCCACTTCCCCATAACTTCCCAAACAACACTGCTGTCTGGGGACTAGCTGTTCAAATGTCTGAACCTATGGGGGACATGTCTCATTCAGACTGTCCCAAGTAGCAAACAATTCACTGAACCAGGTCCCCATCCCATGTCTGGCTAGGCTTTGAAGGAGGTGGTTTGGAAACTGTTGAGTAGGACTGTCCCATTTGCTGAAGGAAGTGGAGCACTTCTGTGCAGCCCACTAGTGCAGAGAAAGCCAAGCATCATGACGATTCAGACTCTCCCTCAAGGGGCTGGAGAGATGGCTAGGGTGCTCTTGCAAAGAGTACTGGTTCCCAGCACCACATTTGACAGCTTACAACCTTCCCTAACTCCACCTCCAGGTAATCCAATGCCCTCTCTGGTCTCCAAGGGCACCACAGTCATGTCCACAACTGTCTCCCCAAACACACACACACACACACATTATATATATATATATATATATATATATATATATATATATATATATATATATATATATAATATATTATAATATATAATATATATATACACACATATATATTATATTTATAATATATTTAAACATATATTTAAAGGTTAATAAAATAGTAATAATAATAATTCCTTCAAAATGTCTAAAAGACATCCTGACAGAGAGGTATTATTTTCATTAGCAAAACAGTCTTTTATTTTCCCCAAGACAGGGTCTCTCTGTGTAGCTCTAGCTATCCTAAAACTCACTCTATAGACCAAGCTGGCTTTGAACTCCCAGAGATGCTGCTGCCTCTGCCTCCCTACTGCTGGGATTAAAGGCTCACACTACCTTGCCTTGGCTCAGGGTTGCTTTTTGTAGTAAAAACCAAAATCAACTGGAAACACGTTGGATGCCATTAACAGAAGACCAGGTTAATCTAATATACAAGAGTATTATACAACCATCACAATGACAAATTTGACTTTGTGATTGCACATAGATAAATCTTAAAACCAATATAGAAATCTAACTGCAGGGTATGTGGGATGTGTTACCATTTGAATAGTTTAAAAACCTCAAAATAATGTCATCTGTTGTTTGTGAATAAATGAATATAGAATAAAAATCACAAAATGTACAAAGAAAGGATTTGCAGCAGACCTGATCTGCTCTCTGTAACGTTTTTATTCTCCAAGGAAAGCGGCTGGGCGCGGGACTGGGCGCGGGACTGGGCACAGGACTGGGCGCCGCACTGAAGCTCAGCTGGTAGGAACTCTTGCCTCATGGTCACCCGGCCCTGGCTCCATCTTCAGCACTTGATAACCTGGGCACGGTGGCACACAATCCGTAATCTCAACAGTCAGAAGAACTAGAAGTTCAAGGCAATTCTCTGCTGCACAGTAAGTTCAAGGCTAGTCTGGGCTACATGAGACCCTGTCTCAAATAAACAAAAATATTAACTTGCTAAACACCAAGTGCTGAGGCCAAACTGAATAATCACGAGACACTAGTGATTGGTCAATCTCCTGAAATGCTGGAGAAGATGGACATCACAGGACAGCCTGGTAAGCCAGGCTGGGTTCCACTTCCACCATTTCTCATTTGGTAGTGGTAGGGGACAGTCTGAGAATCCGCATTTTCTAAGGACCGTGCAGGTGATGCTGCTGGTGGTGTCCATTTCAGGCGCTAAAGGCCATTGTGGAAGGATCACTTTTAAAAAATCTTAAGATTTGTTTATTTCCATTTTGTGTGTCTGGGTATTTTGTCTGCACGTGTGTCTAGGCATCACGTGTGAACCTGGTGTCCACGCAGACCAGAAGAGGGTCCCCTAGAACTAGAGTTGGATGCTGGGAGTCAAACCTGAATCTTCTGTAAGAGCAGTCAGGGCTCCTGCTTTGTGAATGTTCATAGTTCTTAAGAAGTTTTTATTACACATCATTTATTTTGGACTGTGAGTGAGTGTGTTTGTGTGTGTGTGTGTGTGTGTGTGTGTGTGTGTGCCCCATAGTGCCTGTAGAGAGGTCAGAGGGAAACTTTCAGGACTTGATGCTTTCCTTCCTCCACATGGGTGTCAGGGACTGAACTGAGGTCTTTAGACTTGACAGCACCCAGCCGCCTCGCTGGCCTTGACAGCAAATCAGTCCACTAAAAATCAAGCTTGCTTAAGGCAAATATACTTCCTGTCTGGCGTATGACATATACAAAATGTTAACAGTAGTTATTCTTGGATTGTGGACCTCTGGGTAATTAAAAAAATTCTTCGTTTTGCTTGTATGCATCAGGGAATTTTTCTATAATAAACATTTCCAGTGTGAACTAGTGAAATGTGAAGAGTGTGTTATCTTTGATTATATACCAACGGTATGGGGGTTGTTTTGCCTTGTTTTGGTTGTTGGGATAAACATCACAACCAAAAGCACCTCGGGAGGAAAGGGCTTATTTGGCTTACACAGCCCATCATGGTTCATCACTGAGGCGGGTCAGGGCAGGAACTGAAGCAGAGACCATGGAGGAATCTACCTCCTGGCCTGATGTCCGCCTGTCCTTCTACAACTCAGGACCCCCAGGCCGAGAGTGGTATCATCCAGAGGCCCCCTACAGCAGTCATTAATCATGAAAACACCCCTCAGGTCTGCTCCTAGGCCCATCTAAAGGAGGTCATTTCTCAACTCAAGTTCCCTCTTGCCAGTCTGTCAAGTTGCCAACTGAAGGCAACTATGACAAGGGATGGAGCCCAGTTAGTGGAGTGCTTGCTAAGTTAGTGTGAAGCCCGGGTTCCACCCCAGCACTGCGTTCACTGAGTGTAACAGCACAGCCTGCCATCCTAGCACCCATGAAGCAGAAGCAGGAAGACCGGAAGTTCAAGGTCATACAGCAAGTCTGAGGCTAGCCAGACCTATGTGCGTCTCTCTCCTGAGGAGGGACTAAGGTTAGGAGAGTGATGTCCATACATTTTGCCTCTGGAATGTTCATGATCACATCTGGAAGGGAGCACATACATTTGAAAACGGTTTAGTAAGAAGAGGAACTTGTTGAGAGCAAAAGTACAGTTGGCAAGCACTGCAGAGGGAAAAGGTGACTGGGCCGCGTGGCCCGGGGGGGCCCTCATGGGCTCACCTTCAGAAGGATGACAAACCGTCTTGGGATCTTCCCGAGCCTGGGCGGAGGTGTGGGGGGGGGGGAGGGGGGGTTGCAGAATCTATAAACTCCTACCATGCATAGACTGTACACAGCAGATGTTCAGTGAGCTCTGTGCATGAAGCCATGTGAAAAAGACAAACGGAACTCTTTACATATTCATACAGAAACTTCACTTGGGCCCACAGTGCGCACGCTCAGCTCAATCAGAGTTCACACCTCTCACGGACTGTGGCTGGAAGACTGAAATAGAAACGAAAGGCTTTGGGCAAGTCAAGGACGGTGGGGTCACAGGTCATTTTATGTGTGACCTGACTTTGGCGCCACGTCAGCAACTGGAGAATGTATTGAAGACAGGGAAAGAAAGAACCTTCTGCACTGGACACGCCTCTCCTCTGTGCTGTGTTCTCTACTCTTACTCTTCAGATTTCAGAGTTCTTGGCGGAAAATCAGTCTTCTCGATTCTCAGTCCAAAACTACTCTTTCCTTGAAGAATAATTCTTTTATATTTAAACTTTGTTTTTTGTTTGCTTGCTTGTTTGTTTGTTTTTTTAGGCTTTGAAACTTCTATTTTGTGGGCAAGATAAAACAGCAGGATTTGACTTTCTTCGTTAAATAACTAAACCAATACAAATATGTGATGGGCCAGCAAGATGGCATTCAGGAGCTTGCTGCTAAAGCTGACAAACTGAGTTCAATCCCCAGGACCCATGTGGTGGAAGCAAAGGACTGACACTCACTGCTGCCCTCTGACCTCTGTATCTGTGTGATGACATTCACTGATCCACACATATACACCAAGTAAACAAGGGAATAAATAAATACATGTAGTAAGGGCTGGAGAGATGGCTCAGAGGTGGCTCACTGTCTGCTCTGCCAGAAGTCCTGAGGTCAATTCCCAGCAACCACATGGTGGCTCACAACCATCTGTGATGGGGTCTGATGCCCTCTTCTGGTATGACGGTAGGCTGATAGAGTGCTCACATACAATACACAAACAAACAAATAAATACATCTTTTTTAAAAATACATGAAATAAAATTAAATAAAAATACAAGAGAAAATGGAGCAGCCGCAGGGGAGAAGTCCAGAGGACTGAACAAGAGGCAGCCAAGGGCGGGTGGGAAACTCAGGAAACCCATCATCCTTTGGGGCTGAGGATGTATTTATTTATTATCTCGTTCACACCGATGCTCTCACAAGCATACCCATCATACTGCACCGGTCAAACACTAACAGTCCTGTGACAGTTAACCTTAATAAAACTGGTTACAAAGTAATGAGGAGGCAGGGTGTGACCTGTCTGCAACCCCAGATATAGAATGTGGAGACAAGAGGATCAGAAGTTCAAGGTCAGTCTTAACTACATAGCAAGTTCTAGACTGGGCTGGGCTAAGAGACTCTGTGTCAAAAACAGAAACAACAGCGAAGGCCTACAGAGATGGTCCAGTGGTTAAGAGTGCTGGCTGTGCCTGTAGAGAAGCCAAAAGTCCAGGTCACAAATGCTTGTTACTCCAGCTCCATGGGATCTGATGCCTTTGTCCTCCAAGAGCATCTGCACTCAGGTGCACCTACACACACGTGCATACACACATGCCACGTGCACTCATACACCCACTTACACACACAACACGTGCATGCACATGCACACACACCCCGTCTCAAAAAGCAAAACCAAACATAACTAATAATAAAAACCCATACAAGCCAAATGATGGCACATGCCTTTAATCCCAGCACTTGGGAGGCAGAGCAGGCAGATCTCAGAGTTCAAGGCCAGCCTGGTCTACAGAGTGAGTTCCGGGACAGCCAGGGCTACGCTATAATGATTGGTATGTGATCTTTCTCTCAGATATGGAGGAGCAGGCAGCGTATGCAGCATTAATGCTCTGGGAAGGCATGACTGACTCATGCCCTCAGTAGCACAGAGAAGGATGGAGAGAGATTTCACTATGCCGCTTTAACTTAGTGAGCTGGGTTTTTTCCGCATTTTTTCTAATAATGTTTTAAAGACTGCAAGTATTTGTCTGAGATGTCAAATTGGACCCATGATAAGTGAAAATTCAGATGAAGGAACACTATGGTAAGCACTGTGATGCCAATCCTTGGGAGACAGAGATAGGCAGATCTCTGTGAGTTTGAGGTTAGCCTGGGCTCCATAGTGAGTTCTAGTCCAACCTGGGCTACATAATGAATTCTAGGGCAGCCTGGGCTACATAATGAATTCTAGGCCAGCCTGGGCTACATAATGAATTCTAGGGCAGCCTGGGCTACATAATGAGTTCTAGGGTAGGCAGAGTTGTTTAGTGAGACATCTTAGGTACAAAAAGAAAAGAAAGAAAAGCAAGAAAAGAAGAGGGCTACAGAGGGTGGAGGGCTGTCACAGTTCAATAACAAACTGCTTTCCCTTTTCTTTTTTCTTTTGTTTGTTTGTTTGGTTGGTTGGTTGGTTTGGTTTTTCGGTTTTTCTAGACAGGGTTTCTCTGTGTAGCTCTGGCTGTCCTGGAACTCACTCTGTAGACCAGGCTGGCCTCAAACTCAGAAATCCACCTGCCTCTGCCTCCCAAGTGCTGGGATTAAAGGCGTGCGCCACCACCACCCGGTCCCTTTTCTTTTTCTTTAGATGATGTTTTGCAGTGTGGCCCGGGTAAGATTCAAACTCAAGCGATCCTCCCGAACACAAGCGTATCTCCACCACACGCCAGCATTCTCCTTTATCTTTGTTCTCTGTAGCTAAAACTGTCTAGGTTGGGGGATGGGACGTAGCTCAGCTCTCAAGGTACTTGCCTAGCATGCTTGAGGCCCTGGATTCAAAGCCCCAAACCACAGGAAGCAGCACCAGGAGTTTAAGGCCCAGAGTGCCAGCGCCATCTCTGACTCGGGCCATGTGAGTACTTCTGGTCTTCGGAGCAATCCCAACCACTGAGGCAGAGCTGGAAAGAGCATCCAACGCCCTAGCCCTCAGCTGCACAAGCTCTACTTGTGTTCTGTGCAGTCTCTCCGGGTGAGCGGGGCTCAAGGGACTGGACCCATGGTGCACACAGCAAACCCCCCCCACCCCCCCCCCCGCCCCTCGGCCTTGTCCAGGGAACTTTGGTCATTGGTTCTAATGTGCTCACTTTTGCAAACTCTCCCTATGCTTCCAGGATGCCCTTTGAAGTAAGCTACTTCGATCCTTTCCAGAAATTCTGTTGTTTAAGAGAACCCAGCTAAGACAGACACCTAGGAAATCCTATGTCAGAGAACTCTGTCCAGGCAGACAAGACCCCCCCTCCCCCCGCCCCCAGATCCTGTACACCTTCCTACAGGCGCTGTATGCATGGGAGCTGTGATAGGTTAAGGATCTTAAGGCCCTTGTGGGATGAATCTAGTGCTGTCTGAACCAGGGAAGAGGAAAAAACTCGCCCGAGTCCTAAGTGAAAGTTTCTCTCTGTAATTTCAAAGGCCATTTGGTTCATCTTCCTGTCAATTTGATTGGATCTAGGATCTCAACACCTCTGGGCAGATCTGTGAGGGCATTTCCTAGAAGGAATAATTACAGGAAGACCATGCTCCCTGTGGGAGCCACCACCTTCCAGTGCCAGGCCAGATACAAAGAAGAAAAAGTAGTTTTGATGCTGCCCCCCATCTCTGCCGCCATGCTGCCATGAGATCCCAGCTACTCCAGCCTTCCAACAACTGAAGGACAGACTCCCAGGACTCCTCCAAGCTTTTGGGACTCTGGAGGTACCCATCCTCATGGACTGAACAGCTAAGGGTTCCTGGACTCTCCAGTGAACAGAAGCCACTGCTGGCTTCTCTAGACGGTATCACATAAGCCAATCTATCAAGTCCCCTTTGCAATATATATTTGCAATGTATTTCTTCTGTGGGTTCTGAGAACTCTGACCAGTCAGCTGTGTACAGTAAGTCTCATGTCATGATAGACTCAAGGAAGAAGAATGCCAGAAAGCCACTTTATAAATAGGCCTTCAAAGAACAATCTTGCAAAACCAAGGCCACTGTGAAAGGTCGTGCAGCTGTGGCTTCCTGACAGGGGAGAGTGGGTTTGGATTCCAGACCGTCTCTTGCAACCAAGCTGAGCACCCATGCAAAAGGTCACGTCTTTAACGCGTAAAACCGGTCATTTCCACGTAGCCCTGTGGGCGATGACCCCCGTCATTGGTGACTCTCTCTTTAAAAAAGAAAAAAAGAGCTAGATTTCATTCGAAGATCCAAAAACATGATTGCTAGCAATATATTCTTTATAACCATTCGACAAAAGCCATTTGAAAGCCCCAGGCTGTTTGTCATAATGGAATTTTCCTCGTGTGAAAAAGTAAAGCTGGCTGTTGGGTTATTAATGGACTTTGAGCCCTTCCCCCTCCCCCACAGCACCAAGTTGACAGCTTTAGTATCGTGTTGGCGCACATTTCTTCTACGAAGGCATCCCTGCTCCAGTTCTATCTTCCATCTCAAAATTGGAAGTCTTATTTTCATCCTGTTTGTCCGACATTTAATAAGATTTGAACTTGGTTGGTTGGCTTTTGTTGAGTAAGATTAAAGACATACACACATCCTTTCCTCTAGGTCCACTCTTCAGCACCTCCCCCCTCGTGTGTGATTATGTGTTTCTATGTGTGTAACTGTGTGCATATGCTTGTGTGTGTGTGTTTGTGCATTGGGGAGGAGGGTACTTAACTGGATAGACGCAAACACTGTAAACTATACAAAAAAAAAAAAAAAAAAAAAAAAAAAAAGGCAAAAAAGCGACCTCTGTTTGATCTTGAGGTCTTAAGATAGAAGAACAGAGCTTCCTAAGAGACAAAACAAGACTCCAGACAGACAGAATTCACAGAAGACTGCTTACTTTCCCATTGTTTTGTTTAAACCAACCTGCTCTCTGGTTTATAATCCTTTATGGAAGCAAACTAGGAAGGGAGGTTGAAGGTGTTCGGAGCATGCCTGCGTGTAAGCCTCCTCTCCCGCAAACAGTGGGAGAGCTTTGCACAGAGGGTTTGAGCTTCTCATGGATTTAATGGCTGGTGTTATATATTCTCCAGAGACATTCCTCTCCCCACTCCAGCCACACACACCCCACAGACAGGGTTTCTCTGTGTAGTCTTGGCTGTCCTGTGTTGGGGGCCGACTTTTAGCAGAAAGCAGCTATCAGCTTTGCAGCCATCTTGAGCCATATACCCTGACATGAGACTTGAACTACAATAGCCTACAACAGCTGAGCACACTCTGATAATCTTGGTTTAGATACCTTGGGTGTGTGAGATTAAAGGTGCGTGAGATTAAAGGTGTGTGACTTAGAAGTGTAGAGATCAGAGTTAGAGACAAGACCTAAGGGCATGATTAAAGGTGTAACTTAGAGGCATGGCTTAGAATCAGAATATAGAAGACAGAACCAGACATCAGACCAGAGAGAGAGATTCATACACATCAGACATTAGGTTGAATCTGCCCTCACCCTCGCTCTTGCTGAAACCCGACCTGCAGACCGGAGCAGCAGCTTGGGCCGGGATACAGTGGCCGCCCAAACGTGGGTCGGCCCGGGCCTCAACATTTTGCCTGGGCTGCAACATTTATTTTGGCCGCCCCAACTTGGGGCTAGTGTGGTCCCCAACATTAGTCCTGGAACTCACTCTGTAGGCCACGCTGGCCTCGAACCAGAGACATTCTCTTAAAATTTTTAATATTTTACTTGCTGTTTCTTTTTATTTTATTTGTACGGGTGTTTTGCCTGCATGTTTGTGTGTACCGTTTGTATACCTGGTGCCCACAAACGCCAGAAGAGGGGCTCAGATTCCCTGGATCTGACTCACATAGAAATGGTTGTGAGCCACCATGTGGGTGCTGGAAACCAAGCCCCAGCCCTCTGCAGGAGAGACAAGCTTTCTTCACCTCCAAGGCATCTCTTCAATCCAGTGTCCTCATGTGTTATCTACCATAGCAAAGAGGGCTCGAAACTATTTTATTTTTTTAATTTTTTAATGATTTACTTATGTTTATTTTATGTGCATTGGGTTTTTTTTGCCTGCATCTATATCTGTGTGAGGGGATCAGATCACTGGGAGCTGAATCACAGACAGTTGTAAGCTGCCATGGGTTCTGTGAATTGAACTAGGGTTTTCTGGAAAGAGCAGCCAGTGCTTTTAACTGCTGAGCCATCTTTCCAGCCTCATCATCATCATTATTAATTATTGTTGTTTGTTATTAATGTGCGGGGGGGGGGTGGCATGTAGGCCATAGAACATACATGGACATCAGAGGAAAACTCTGTGGAATTGCTTCTCTTTCTACGTCTCATGTGTTTCGAGAGATGAAATTTAGATCATCAGGTTTTGCCCACTGAGCCATCGTCAGCCCTTGGGGGTTTTGTTGTTTGTTTTTGTTTGTTGTTTGTTGTTTGTTGTTGTTGTTCTTCTTCTTCTTCTTTTTCTCTTCTTCTTCTTCTTCTTCTTCTTCTTCTTCTTCTTCTTCTTCTTCTTCTTCTTCTTCTTTTCCTCCTCCTCCTCCTCCTTCTTCTTCCTTTCCTCCTCCTCCTCCTCCTCCTCCTCCTCCTCTTCCTCCTCCTCCTCCTTCTTCTTCTTCTTCCTCCTCCTCCTCCCTTTTTCCTCCTCCTCCTCCTTCCTCCTTCTCCTTGTCTTCCTCATTCTTCCTTCTTCTGACAGACTCTCACTGTGTAGGCCTGGTTGGCCTAAAGCTCACTATACAGATCCCTGGCCTCAGACTTATAAAGATCCCACCGTCTCTGCCTCCTGTGTGCTGAGATTAAAGGTGTATACCATCTTGTCCCCAAATCAGCAATATCTTTACTCGATTTGCACTGTAAAGACCTGAGTTTGAGTCTCAGCACCCATGTTTCAAAAAAACAAAACAAAATAGAACAGGCTTGGTGACAAGATTATAATCTCAGTGATGGCAAAGGAGAGAGAGCTGGATCCCTGAGGTTCAGTGGCCAGTCTGTGAATTCCAGGCTGGTTCACCAAAAAGATGGAGTGATTCTTGAGGACCAACACTCAAGGTTGACCTCTGTCCTCCTCATGCTTGTAGTTAAGCATACACACACACACACACACACACACACGAACAAGCACATGAGTGTGAATGTGCATACATGTACACGAAAGCTTTAAAAATAAGGAGAAAAAAACCATGAAGCCTTCTCTGACCATGAGGTAACTTTGAGGAAGGAAGCCACCAGCAGGAATAAGGACATGGTAAATTAACGGAGGGCTGAGCATGGTGGTGCACACCTTTAATCCCAGCACTCTGAAGGCAGAGGCAGGCAGACCTCAGTGAGTTCAAGGCCAGCGCGGTCTACAGAGTTTCAGGACAGCCAGGTCTACACAGAGAAACCCTGTCTCAAAACAAACAGTAGAGGAAAAAAGAAAGAAAAGGAAAAATGAGAAACAGAAAGACGGAAGGAAGGCTTCATCGGGAGAGCCTGTGGTTCCCCGGGACCTTCTCCTGTAGACGTTTCTGCACAAGACAGACCTTTTATGGTTACATCATAGTTGTTCTTAGTCTCACTGACTTCTCCTGGCCCGGCCTCCGCTGGGCAGATCGGCTTTTCAGTCACTGAAACTCCAGCTGTGGCTTGGAATGTTTTCCTTCTGACTCACAACAGTTATCCTGATTAATAATAGGGCTGCCATGTGAAAAGTCATGTCCGTTCAGCTCACACACCAGTGTTTCTTCTCTTTTTTTCAATTTGCGTAACTTCATGTACATGGGAGTGTTGTCTGCATGCATGTCCATGCATCATGGGCATGCAGTCAACACAGTGGCCAGAAGGGGGCATCGGACCCCCTGGGACTGGCATTACAGTCGGTCCAAAGCCATCTTGTGGGTGCTGGGAATCGGATACCGGTCCTCTGGAAGAGCAGACAGTGCTTTTAATCACCAAGCTCTCTCCAGAGCCCAAATACATTTTTTTTCTTTTTAAAGTTTTTTTTTGAATCTTTCCACATATATTTTTTTTTTATTGATTCTTTGAGAATTTTACATCTGGTATCCCAGTCACACTGAAGACCCCCATACTCGGGGAGACCCTTCCTCAAGTCTCAGGAAATCACAACCACCCAAAGATCACAAGAAACCATACCTGGATGCAATCAGCAGAGGCTTTATTAGGGAAATTGGCCGGAGGTCAAACCACAAGCTCTCTCTCAAGAGCAAGATTTGGCCTCGAGTGGCAGGCTAAGGGGTCTTTTAAAGAGGAAAACCAAAAACCAGGGGAGTGAGGAGGGGGTGAGGGGTTGCCAAGGATACATAACATAAGAATAGCGAAACATTCCAGAGAAACCCACCCTGAATGGTTTACCATGTCACTGTGTCCCACCTTGTCATTTACCAACTATTTCAGATTAACTATCTTCACTTCTTCTGGCTATAGCCCCACCTAGGTGGCTTGCATGGTCAGGAATGTGTCTTCCTGCCTTGGGCCTCTCTCACCCATAGGTGGGCCTACTGCCTGAGGCTTGAGGAATGTAATTCATCCAGCAAGTGTCCTGGGGTAGTGAAGGCCTGAAATCTTATTTTCAGTTCCGCATTCTGGGACCTGCATTTTTCTGCCCAGGTCTAAGGGCAAAGAAATCTACACATATTTCATAAAATGGCCTTTATAATTTTTCACTCTACAACACTCATTCTCCAGTCTTTCCATGTCTGCTTTCTACTCTTGTAACCTTCCCCCGAAAAGGAAATTTTTTTTTTTAATTAAAAAAAGAAAAAGTCTCCCTGACCCCTCTGGACAATGATCTGCTTCTCTGGTAACCACAGCATCCGCTCACACCTGTCAGAGCTGTCCAGTCTCCTGTTCCACTTTGTGTAAGCCTCTTCACACCTTCTTTCCTGCTCCTCCTTTACATATTTGTCCCAGTGGCATTGGGAGCTGTAGAGTGTCACCAAGTATACCCTTTTGCCCAAACAGCTTTGCCTGCAAATGTTCATTGCAATGAGTTGGTGGTCTGGTTCAAGGCCTCTGGCTTCTGCTACACCATCAGTGCTAGACGCCCACTGAGAGACCTCTCAGTCATCCTGCAGTTACCTCAGTCATGGAGCTCCTGCGGTTATGGCTCTGCCAGCTCTCCCGCACTCAGGCCACCTGGATCAGCTTTCCTGAGTCCATGTCATTGGGACCAGCTCTCCAGCACCACCAGGGCCAGCTCTCCTGAGTGTGGTGGCTGTCTCATGCCCATGCCATAGCAGTACCATTATGTGGCAGTCAGTGAGGATGCGGGGCTGGGTCAGCATGGTCCTCAGATGTTAACAAGTTTTCAGGTGGCAGCCCAGACCACAGGCATCGATGTGTTTCCGTGGTAACACAGACATCAGCACAGACACAGGCTGCATTAGAACCACAGCCATGGTCCTCAGCTGCATCACAAACAGCACCATGGTCTCAGGTGGCAGCTCAGGCCACTCAGATCAGTATGGCCCCTATAGCAGCATTGCCCTCAGTCATCAACATTGCTTCTGATGGTGGCCCAGACCACAGACATCTGAATGGCCCTTGATAGTAACTTGGGCCGTGGGCATCAACACCAACCCAGCTATGGTGGGGTCATGGACCTCAGCAGCAGTGTAGGCCCAAATATCACATGGCCTCGGGTGGCAGCTCAGGCCACTTGCTTCAGCCTGCTCCCCACCACAATCTCATCTACATTTCAGCCACTCTCCCCAGCACACGAACCACTGTGCTCTGCTTCTCCTCCTCTCCCATCTCTCCACCACATACTTGCTCATCATAGTGGCTCCTGCCACGTGGTGAGGTAGCTTGCTGGTGTGTGTGTGTGTGTGTGTGTGTGTGTGTGTGTGTGTGTGTGTGTGTGAGTGTGTTTGGGTCTGTGCACATGAGTAAAGGTGTCTACAGGCCCACTCTGGACTGGAATGGGAATTACAACTCAGCCTGACTTGGATAGTGAGAATTGAACTTGGGTCTTTTGCAAGAACAGGACTCCCTCAACCACTGAGCCATCTCATTGGCCCATTTTTCTTTTCCTTTCGTTTTTATGTGTTTCTCTTGTGTGCTCACCTGTGTGTGCCTGTGCATGCACATACCCCTGTACGCATGTGGAGTCAGCTCTGCCCTTCCACTCTACAGATCCCAAGTGTCAAGTCAGGCTTGGCAGCGAGCAACTTCACCTGCTAAGCCATCTTGTCAGCCCATTTTGAGCTGACCCAGCGTGCAGAGGCTCACACCATGGAGCCTCTCTGAGATTCACTTTCAGGAGTTGTCATTGTCTCAACTCTCAGAAGTCTAGAAGAGGTACCACAGATTCAGGATCCCGTCCAGGTCTGTTTTGAAATAATTCTACTGTTTCTCTAGCTGCCTAAATCAGGAACTGAAGACAAACACCACTGGCGGTCACAGCTACCTGAAGCACCTGGAAGGCTGCTTTCCAAGGCCACTGCCACATCTCTCTTCCGAGAAGTGGAGCCGGGCCATGCTTCCGCTCCCCAGAGCTGGCGAAAGCAGTGGTGGGCTCTGGCCCCCCTCCCCCTCCCATATCTTCCATCTGTGCCCGTCCTCTGCAGCATCCTTCTTGGAAAGATATGACCGGCAAAGGCTCTGAAGAAAGCAGCTCACCACTAGAACGGACAGTCTTCTCATTGGATGGGATTCACTTTCTACTTTTTCCCATTTGTGTGTGTAAATGTTTGCATGTGCGTGGGCATGCATGCATTGAGAGAGGCCTGGGTTTGGTGTCACCCTCAGCCAGTCCTCTCACTCATTCATTGAGACAGAGTCTCTTGCTCAAACCCAGAGGTCCCTGGCATGGCTAATCTCATTAGCCATCCTGCTCTGGGGATCCCCTCCCTACCTTCCAAGGCTGGAATTACAGGCCAAGTCCCGAACAGTCTCATAAACAGTGTTTATGTAGGTTCTGAGATCCGAACTCTGGTCCTTAGACTGGCACAGTAACTATGTCTGCCAGCCCATTGATGAGATTCAGAATCACCTAGAAACCACACTTCTGGGCACATCTACAAGAACATTTCCAGAGAGACTGAACTGAGGAAGAAAGACCCACCTTGTCTGTGCGTGGTAGCATCCTTTGAGATTAAACAAAGAAGAGAAAGTGAACCTAGCTTGCCTGGGGCTCATGGCTATAATCTCAGCACGTGGGTGGCAGGATCTGGAGGAGCAAGAGTTCAAGGTCTTTAGCTACACAGGGTTTGAAGGCAGCCTGGACTACATGAGACCTTGTCAGAAAGAGGGATAGGGAGGTGGGGATGGGGAGGCATCTCTTCCTGCTTCCTTGCTGAGAATGTCATGTGACCAGCCGCCTCAGCCCTGCCGCCTTGACTTTCCTGCTGTGACAGACTGAACCAACTGTGAGCCCAAGCACAGCCTTCCTTCCTTCAGTTGCCTTTTGTCAGATGTTTACTGCAGCAACAAGAAAAATGAATACACTCATGAAATGTAAAGGTCTACTATGTCTCCAAACTGTTCATTTACAAGAAAACGAGTAAGTCCAAAAATCCAGAAAGTTCTGAAAAGTGAAGTTATTTGCTTTCTTTTTAATTATTTATTTTATTCTTGAGATTATAATATAATTACATTATTTCACTTTTCTCTTTCCTCCCTCCAGAACTTCCCACTGAAGACCCCCATACTCGGGAGACCCTTCCTCACGTCTCAGGAGATCACGACCACCCAAAGATCACAAGAAACCATACCTGGATGCAATCAGCAGAAGTTTATTAGGGAAAAGAGCTGGCAGCCAGCGGTCTGACCACATACTCGCGCAGGAGTAGGGTCCGACCCCAACATCCAGTCCATGGAGGGTTTTAAAGGAAAAAAACCACAAACCAGGGGAGTGGGGAGGGGGTGAGGGGCTGCCAAGGATACATAACATAAGAATAGTGAAACATTCCAGAGAAACCCACCCTGAAAGGTTAATGGCCATGGAAATTACTCAGTACAATCATTTTTCTCAAAAATGTAGTCTTACCAAGTCACTGTCCCCTATACCGGCATTACAAAATATCTCTCACTTCCTCCGGTCACAGCCCCACCTGGACGGCTTGTATTTTTTATGGTCAGGAATGTGTCTTCCTGCTTTGGGTCCCCCCCACACCCCCCACACACACATGTGGGCCTGCTCCCTGAGGCTTGAGGAATGTAATCCAGCAAGTGTCCTCTGATTCAGGGGCAATGTCCTTCACCAGAATGAGAAGGCCTGAAATCTTATTTTCAGTTACGAGTTCTAGAATCTGCACTTTTCCTGCTCAGGTCTAAGGGCAAAGAAATCTATACATATTTCATAAAATGGCCTTTATAATTTTTCACTCTACACCCACAAAGCCCTTTTTTTTTTTTTTTTTTTTTTTTTTTTTTAATTTTACTTTGGTTTGACAGGGTTTCTCTGTGTGGCCTGGCTGTCCTGGAACTCACTCTGTAGACCAGGCTGGCCTCGAACTCAGAAATCCGCCTGCCTCAGCCTCCTGATTTTTGTTGTTGATTCTTCGCCGTAAGTTTGGTTCAGACACTACTGATATTGTAACCAATCTACACTGACTGATTTAAGAGTATTGGTACTATGTATGTATTCCACGTAGAGTGAATAGCCACACATTTCTCAACAGGATGATTGTGTTTGGCTATGAGGTAATGTTCCTCCTCCTCAAGAAGACATTTAGTAACAGTTAATATGAGGTGTGATGGTCTCAGGAAATCGGAATGTAGATGAAAACTTCAAACCTTGTAACTTTGTAGCCATTCTCAAGACTCAGTGCTGTGTGCTGCCCATGTGTTCTGGTGTTGCCAGTGTATACTGCCAGTGCAATGTGTGTGTGTGTGTCTGTGTGTCTGTGTGTGCATATATATAATATATATATATTACAATACATAT
Organism: Arvicanthis niloticus; assembly: GCF_011762505.2. NCBI lineage: Eukaryota > Metazoa > Chordata > Mammalia > Rodentia > Muridae > Arvicanthis > Arvicanthis niloticus. Next base: position 55,207,380 of record NC_047674.1, on the reverse strand, counting down.
GTAATATATTATATACATATATATTATAATACATATGCAATATATATATATATATATATATATATATATATATTACAAAATGACACTTGATAATGAATGTTCCTGACTCACTCATGAGGTATATATGTGTGTGTGTATACACATTATGTATATATGTATGTGCATGTATATATACATAGATACATTAGATACATATTATACATATATCAAGTATACAAAATGACACTTGATATGAATGTTCCTGACTCATGATGTATATATTTGTATCATTTTTAAATATACTCCAACATGTGAAAAATTATGCACACCAGGCCGGTGTGACAGATTAGTCTGTGAAGTGCTTGTTACAAGCCCAAGGACCTTAGTTTGATCCCCAGAACCCACATTTAAAAGCTAAGTGTTGGTCTACAGAGATGGCTCAGCGGTTAAGAACACTGGCTGCTCTTCCAGAGGTTCTGGATTCAATTCCCAGCAACCACATAGTGGCTCACAACTCTCTCTAACTCCAGTTCCAGGAGATCTGATGCCTTCTCTGGCCTCCTGGGGCTCCTCCACACAAGCAGACATACTCATAAATATACATATATTTTAAGCTGGGTTTGGTGTGTGATTATAATCACAGTGCTGGGAAGGTGGGCATATCCCTGCTGTCCATTCTAACCCAGTCAGGGAACCCCAGGCCAATGAGAAACCTGTCTCTAAGAAACAAGATGGAAGGCATCCAGGGGACAACACCTTAATTGGTTCATTCAGACAAGAATTCTTTTCTTTTGTCCATGTCTGTGCAAAGTTGCATCTCTTTTCAGGAATTCACGGGCCTCTTGAAACATGTATGTGGGTCAAGAAAAAAAAATTTCCCTAACTTTATTGTTTGAGAGAGTAGGGGGCGGGTAACAGGGACTTTCCTCATCCCATTCTTCACTTTCCTAAATCTTCCACAATTTTTATGATATGAAAATAAAATCAACTATATATACAACCCCCCCCCCAAAAAAAAAAAAAAACTGTTGTGACAGTAAGATGGATCAGCAGCTAAAAGGACTTGCCGCCAGCTCTGAGGACCTGAGTTCGATCCCTGGTGCCTACTTTGCTGAAGGAGAGAACCAACCTCTGACCTCCATACATACACACTCTGACAAGTGTGTACATATTTGTACATGCACATTAAAGCAATGAAGTAACCCTTTAAAATGGTGTTGTTGCATACTCTTGGAAAAGAGATACAGGGGGTCATTATCCACAATTAAGCTGTAAGAAAATGTTAGTTAAACGTTTTCCTGAGATCCCCAGTTTGGCCTGTCCAGAGCACCCCTCAGGCTGGCTCTCCCACTGCCATACCTGTGATTCTTCGCCCACGCGAATGTGCTTGGCATTAATGAGGTCACTGTTTCTCCATGTCTAAATGTTCTTCAAGGTCTTTCCATAGAAAATCCCTTGGCCCAGGGAACAAAAGAATCCTGCTATTCCATTATTTCTTACACCGTCAACAGCTGCCAGCCTTACATAAGTCCTACTTAAAAGGGAATATTTTGCCCATCCCTTTCTCTAATAGAATAGAATGGAAACGCAATTCTATTTCTAAACTGGATAGAATATGCAGCAAATCATAAAGTTTGTCATTTTAAGAAGAAGAAATTTAAATTCAAATGTATATTTTTCTTCCCATTTACCATCTCCTGTTTCAGTAAATCTCCAACTCAAATAAGAGCGGTCAAAGAAAACACAACTCAATAATTATGAATATAATCTGCACGCCTAGATTGGGCAGTTTCACCACTACTCGATTCCCCAGCTATGAGACACTTATAACTTGTGGGCTTTCCAAGTCACACACTTGTCCTTCCACCTCCTGCTCCTCTGTCATCTTCCTTCTTCATTGTCCTCCTCCATTGTCTTCTTCCTCTGTTGTCCTCTCTCTCTCTCTCTCTCTCTCTCTCTCTCTCTCTCTCTCTCTCTCCCTCCCTCTCTTCCCATCAACCTTTATTTCTCCACCTCCCCTTCTCTGCCCAATCACTGGCTCTAGCTTTTGCTTTTATTTTACAAATTAAGATGGGCAGAAGGTTCACTAGAATTCACCTGTGCTGTGGGGACTCTGCCCTTCTCAATGATTATAAACATTTATATTTTCATTGAGTAATTTTGTGACTTTGGAGGTTTTTGAAAGTTTACCCATTTCATCTATTTTTAATCAATTTTGAGAACAGTATGAGATGTGCTTTATTGTCCCCAATAATCTACTACTAATTTATAATACTAAGCAACAGATTACCACTAACTGTATTGATAAATAACTTTTATTTCAATACCATTGAGGGTGAGATTCTTTGCTAACATTCATTTTTGAAAATGACATATTTCTTGTTTCATATTTCTCTGCCTCCCAAGTGCTGGGATTAAAAGCATGCATCACCACTGCCCGGCGATATATTTCTTTTTATTTTATGTGTACAAGTATTGTGAATATTTGTCTGTGCATGACCTGTGTGCAGTGCCCTCAGAACCAGAAGAGAGCATTAAATTCCCTGTAATTGGGGTTACAGGTGATCATGAGTCACTACATGTGTAATGGGATCGAATGTGGGTCTTGTGCAAGGTCAGCAAGTGCTCCTAACCACTGGACCACCTCGCCACGCCCAACATTCATTTTTATACATATACATGTCCAGGTCTCTGGCTTTCACTACACCCCATTGAGCTATTTATCTACATCTACACCCAAACCATGCGGCTTTCGATCCCATTACCATTGCCAAATATTCCAGATTTTCATGTGACAGTCATCATAGCTGTTTCTAGCTCTGGAGGAAACCCTGTACGCTAGCTAATAGTCTTCTGAATTCAAGGCAAGGAAAAATAGATTTGCTTTCAATGTAAAAATATACATTTTTAAGCAATGAGTCACAAGGAAATCACAAACATCTCAGAACTATGCGTGAAAAACAACCTGTCTGACAAAAAGCCGAGGTGGCAGCTTTACAGGCTCCATGTTTTCATTTGCGAAGGTGTTGCCTCCCAAGGTGGGAGAAATGCCTGGAAAACACACGCACAGCTAAAATACCAAAACATGACATAGCGAAGTCCAGCAGGAGGCTGAGGTGTAGCTTCGTGTTAGAGACTTGCCTAAGATGCACAAGGTCCTGTGTTTGATCCCAGCCAAGAGCTTGGGGGATGGGGGGAGGGAAGTCACTAGTAAAACATGATATTTTAATCTTTGTGGTAGTTAGGTGCAATGAAAATATCTCCTGAAAACGTATAACGGCAAACTAGCCTTTGAGTTGGTTTGTGACCTACTTCACACAGCCTGTGTTTTCTGAGAAACTCCAGATGATTTATTTTTAAATGACTCAGAGTAGATGTAGCATTGACACCCAAACCTTCAAAGACTGCACAAAGCAAAGAACCAAAAGACCAGCCTTGCTTATAAATATCGATATAAAGACATTAACTAGAATACAAACAAATGAAATGGAAGGTGCGTTCCCAAGAACTGTGAGATTTGTTACATAGTGAAAAAATGGTCCAATACCAGAAGTCTAGGTATGTCTGCCACCAGGCGTGATGACTCGTGCCATACATCCATGCAGGGCTTGGAAGAAGAAGGCAGGAGAATTATAATGAGTTGAAGGTCAGCCTGGGCTACATAGAAAGATTCTGTCTCAAAACAAGCAAAGAGATGGAAATCTTGGTGTATTCATATCTTAACAGAAACATTGTCTGGTTTTACTTAATATTAACTATTTATTCAGGGGTGTGCTTTCATGACTTGGGAAAATCCCCGTGAAATATGTACAGTTTCCCTGCAGCTATTCATTAGGCCACAGGCCCAGCACCACAAAATTAAATATTTATTTCTTTAGTGTTTTCATTATTATTTTACATTTATGAGTGTTTTGCCTGCATTGATGTCTGTACCACATGCATCCCTGGCACCTGCTGATGTCAGAAGAGGATGTTGGATCCTTGGAACTGGAGTTACATACAGGTATGAGCTGCCTTGTAGGTGCTGGGAATTGAAGCCAGGTCCTCTGGAAGAGCAGCCAGTGTTCCTATAATCTATTTTTTAATATTGACTTTATTGTTTGTGTATTTGTATGCATGTGCAAATAAGAACTAGCACACACATGTGTGTACATCTGAGAGCAGTGCTTTTGGGAAGCCAAAAGTCAAAGTCAGATCTCCTGGAACTGGGTTACCATCATCAGCTGTGGGTTCTGGGAACTGAACTCAGCTCCTCTGAAGAGCAGCAGGTATTCATAAGTGCTGAGCCACTTCTCCAGTCCCCAGAATCAATCCTGATGGGAAATAATGGTGCCACCATGTTAAAGGAAAGGCAAGGGCCTGGGGATGCAGCTCAATGATAAATCATACCTCACAGCTGTCTGTAACTCCTGTTCCAGGGCATCTGACATCCCTCACAGACATATGCAATCAAAACACCTATGCACACGAGAGAGAGAGAGAGAGAGAGAGAGAGAGAGAGAGAGAGAGAGAGAGAACACAAAAGCAAGATCAGAATGCTTTCATCACTATTAACAAAACAGCATCCTGAGCTGAGATGCAAATTCAATTAGATGAGAGAAAATACCACAGGGAAGGGTGGGGGAGACAGTTTTATGGAGAGAGTTTTGCAGAGACAGGTTAAAGAGAGAACAAGCTAGACATAGGTGAAGACAGAATGAGCCAAAGAATCAGAAGAAGCCAGAAGATTAGAACAGATTGTCAGAGTTAGTATGAGGCCAAGCAGAGCAATTCAGAAGCTGAGAGAAGCCAGATTGAATCAGTCAGCAAGGAGAGGAATTTGATCCAGAACACCTCAGTTGAACCAGCCAGTCAGTGCTCAGAAAGACCACGAAAGGGTGAGTTTATTCATCAGTAAGTCTTAGAGGCTGAGAAACCTTCTAGGCCTAGATTAGATTGTACCAAGGCTAAAAGCTACCATGTGGTACTTTCTTAAGTAGCTTCCCTTTCCTCTATCTTCTCATGAGAGTTGGGCAGATCCTATTCTGTCAAATCTTTCTCTGATTCATCACTTTGTCTGCCACTCAGTAAGTCTTAGAGGCTGAGAAACCTTCTAGGCCTAGATTAGATTGTACCAAGGTTGAAAGCTACCAAGACTAGGCCTAGGTTAGCAAACTGAGGCATTAAGCCTCAGAGACAATTACCTCAGGAGAATAAAAATTACTTTTACAATTACCTGTGACTCCAGATCCAGGGGTTCTGATATGTCTTCTTCTGCTTTTCATGGTCACCCACACTTATTGTGCATAAACACCTATAAATGATTTTGAAAGTAAAAACAAATCTTTAAAAATGATACAAATAGCATAAGATTTCCACAAGTGACACTTCATCCACAATGTCACTGCATCCACCTGTTACCATTATCTAGTTCCAGGAGATTTCAGCATCCAACCAAGGAACTGACAGATGTTATGAGTCTGAACCCCCTACACTCAGCCTCATGCTCTGGGTGTTTGTTATCCATCTTTTGAGGCTGTGGACACTTTAGCAGTTGAGTCCTGGGTAGCAGAAGCAGGTCACTAGACACCAGAATTGAAAGTCCTAACCCAGCTCCTGATTCCAGTTCCTCTCCTCTTCCTGGTCTACTAGGATACATCTGTACCACACACTCCCACTGCAACAAACACTTCTGCACCTTTCCCACCATGATGGACTGAAGCTCTCTCAATCTATGACCCCAAACCATCTTCTTTCCCTTGAGCTGCTTCTATCAGGGTCTACATTATAACGTTACAACAGTGGCAAATACACCTTTATATCTCCATTCTCCATCTCTCTGCCCCTTGCCCCTGGCAACTAACAATATACACACCTCCACAGACACAACACATGTACACTTGTAAAAAAGAAAAAGAGAGAAGGAAGGAAGGATTTGAAAACAAGAAAAGCAGATGCCAGGCATGGCTACCTACATGTTTAACTTCAACACTCAGGAGGCAGAGGCAGATCCCTGTGAGTTCACAGCCAGCCCAGTCTATAGAGTGAGATCCAATCTAGGCAGGGCTACACATTGTCTAAAAAACAAACAAACAAACAAAAACAAAAAACCAATAGAGCAAATAAACAAAGCAAGGCGAGAGAGAGCCCTGGAGGGGAAACCTCAGATCCAAATTCTACTCCACATTTTGTTAAAAGCCAGCAGTGATTCTGAGTTAACCCTTTCCCTTCTCTGGAGCTTAGCATCTTCCCCTGAGGAATGGGTACAGGCCCTGTGGTCCCTCTAGTTACAAACTCCACTCCTATGTAAGAACACAGCCATGGACAAGAAGGCCCACAGGGCTTCACATGGCTCCTACAGGCCTGCTCTGCTGTTCTAGGGACTCAGAAAACATGACAACTGCGATTCTTTTAAATTCATTATCATGCCATTCATGAAGTAAATCAGAAAAGAAAGCCCACTTTCTTGGGACTGATAATGTAACAGGCAGTAAACTTCATGAGATCACCTTGGAAAGAATTTGTCGGTTAAACCTTCTGAACATTTTTCAGGGAACGGGCTTTAAATGGGAAAAGAAAAAATGTAAATGTGTTCAAGATGGGGAACCATCTTAAGTAAAAATAGCTACATCTTACTTTTAAATTTTTCAAAATAATCATCTTCAAAAATATATAGTGTTAGATATTTTCCCCTTTTAGATCTTACAGTCATTTTGCATTTGTTTAAATAAAGCTTTGGGGACTAGAGCTTCAGAGCTGTAGTCCCAGGCCAGGAGAACGGCCCAGATGAATGACTTTTCCTGATACTTGCTTAGTTACTTGGTTATTGATGGTCACACTGTGTCCTGAAACCAAACACCACTGTCCAGGTGAGCTTTAACTGTCAACTTGACACAGCCTGGAGTCATCTGAGAAGAGGAGTCTCAATTGAGGGGTTGCCCATATCAGATTAGCCTATGGGCATGTCTTGGGGGGAGGAGGAAGAGGGGATTGTCTTGATTGTTAATTACTGTAGGAGGGCCCAGCCCACTGTGGGTAGAACTATTCCCTAGGCAGGTAGCCCCTCGTATGAGAAAGCTAGCTACAGTGAACTTGAGCAAGCCAGCAAGCACTGTTATGGAAACTTTAAGAGGTAGATCTGTAGAGTGAAAAATTATAAAGGCCATTTTATGAAGTATGTGTAGATTTCTTTGCCCTTAGACCTGGGCAGAAAAATGCAAGTTCCAGAAAGCGGAATTGAATGTAAGATTTTCACTACCCCGGGACACATTCCGGGTGAAAGACATTGCCCCTGAATCAGAGGACACTTGCTGGATTACATTCCTCAAGCCTCAGGCAGCAGGCCCACCTGTGGGTATGGGAGGGTGGTGGCCCAAAGCAGGAAGACACATTCCTGACCATAAAAAAAATACAAGCCATCTAGTTGGGGCTGTGACTGGAGGAAGTGAGAAATATTTTGTAATGATGGTATAGGGGACAGTGACTTGGTAAGACTACATTTTTGAGAAAAAATGATTGTACTGAGTAATTTCCATGGCTATTAACCTTTCAGGGTGGGTTTCTCTGGAATGTTTCACTATTCTTATGTTATGTATCCTTGGCAACCCTTCACCCTCTCCCCACTCCCCTGGTTTGTGGTTTTTCTCTTTAAAAGACCCCTTAACCCATCACTGGAGGCCAAACCTTGCTCTTCAGAGAGAGAGCTTGTGGTTTGACCGCTGGCCAATTTCCCTTTAAAACCCTCCTTGGACTGGCTGTAGTCGTCGAACTCTACTTCTGCGTGAGTGGTAGTGAGACCACTGGCTGCCAGGTTATTTCCCTAATAAAGCCTCTGCTGATCGCATCCAGGTATGGTTTCTTGTGATCTTTGGGTGGTCGTGATCTCCTGAGACTTGAGGAAGGGTCTCCCGAGTATGGGGGTCTTCAGATCCTTACCAGAAGACAATGAACCACTAAAGGTGGGCCTTGACATTCTACAGCCTTCCCCTGTCCTCTCTCTGGTTCTTGTCTGCTGGAGCAATGTGACCAGCTGCCCCACACTCCTGCCCCTGTGCCTTCCCCACCATGACTGACTATATCCTCATACTGGGAGCCACACTGGGAGCTTCCCTCCCTTAAATTGTCCCTTGTCAGGCATTTGGCTACAGTAATAGAGGAAGGAACTAATCCATCTTCACACACCCAAGGGAATCTACCTGTGTTAGCTACTTCTCTGTTGTTATGGTAAAAAGGTACCTTACAGAAGAGTGGGTTCATTTGGTTTCTGATTCCAGAGCAATGATGACTGCATTGAGCAAGAAGACACAGCAGCAAGAGGCAGGTATGTTGGCAGGAGCAGCAATCTGAGAGCTCACATCTTTAATAACAAGAACCAAGATTAGAGAGAGTGTACTGGAAGTAGAAGGAGGCTTTGAACTTGCAAAGCCTCCCCCAGCAACATCCTTCCTCCAGCAAGGCTGAACCTCTTATAACCTCCCCCAACACTGCCACCAACTGGGGCCTAAGTATTCAAATAAACAAGACTGTAGGGGACATTCTAATTTAAATCACCACTCCAGTCAAGAGCACCATTGTGTTTGTAGAAGAATCTTGGGACTGAGGGTATGACTTGGTGGTAGAGTACTTGCCTAGCAGTGTAAGGCCTGTGCTCCATCTCAGCACCCGGAGAAGAGGAAGGATATGGAAGAGGAAGAGAAGAAACAGGAAGGGGGGAGGGGGAAGAAGATGCACGAGCTAAGCATAAGGCCCTTAAGTTGAGAGAGAGCACATAGCATATAGAATAGAAATAACTCTGGCTTCCCAGAATCCATGTTCATTTCAGAGCCAGAAACAGACTGGCTGGCTAATATTGTGTGTGCGTGTAGATATAAATACATACTGTTCACTCTCTAATGGAGTCACTAAGGAATTCTAATTTTTATTTTTGAGATGTCTTCCTTAGATGGCATCAGTATGAAAAGTTAGAGACAGGCCCAGTTCGCAGCCCCGACTGAGGGTTGACTAAGTGCCAAGGGAGGGCTAAATCCTTCTGTGCATATTTTCTTAGCCATTAGAGCATAGACATTTGGGATTCCAGGAGTCTGAGACAGATACAATAGCTTAGTGTATGTTCAACAGTTCCAGGCTTTCTGGAGTGTAGTGGGCTGGCCTAGTGCTGCTTGTATTCTAATGTTAAATACTGGTTCCTCAGGAGGTGGTTGCCCCTGACTAGTAGACCATCATGTACTCAAGTGATGCCATGTGAACCTTCTCCCCAAATTAACTGGTCAATGAAAGGCTAGAGCTATGATTGAGCAGTGGAGGGAAAACAGTGGGACTAGAGGCTCAAACAAGGGTCATAGGTAGAGAGAGGAGGAAGACCAAGGAGGAGGAAGCGGCCATGAACCATAATCAAGTGGCCAGGAGAAACAGCAAGTAACAAGGGGTCTGATAGCTGGGGGATATGTTGTTATAGCCCTAGATCTGCCTACTCTAGACATATGGCTTATAAGTAAAGTACCTGTGGGTTGGAGAGATGGCTTAGCGGTTAAGAGCACTGACTGCTCCTGGTCTTGAGTTCAATTCCCAGCAACCATATGGTGACTCACAACCATCTATAATAGGATCTGATGCCCTCTTCTGTTATGTCTGAAAACAGCTACAATGTACTCATATAAATAAACTAAACAAATCTTTTTTTAAAATAAAAGAAAATAGAACATCTGGATTGTGTGTCTTTTATATGGGCTTATTAGAATTGTAAATTCCAACAACACTGTGGGGCTTGAGATCTAGGGTACAGTGTACGTAGAGGCACTCCAGCTGTCGAGGATGGAGAAAGTTGAAGAAAGACACAATTACTTAGAGATGATGTCACAGTTCCAAAATCAGAAAAAGGGCTGGGAGAATTCCACGTATGTCTATTGCTCACAGTGTTAGACTGGGGGAGTGAACTATTAATTTAATGGCATTGCAGACCTTGGTAAGGTACACAGTCTATGTGAGTGTCTATGCTCATGTTTATTACGTGTGCATGCTTGTATGTGTTGGGTGTGTGTGCGCACAAGTGTGAGTGTGTGCATGTTTGTGTGTGAGTGTATGTGTGTGTGTGTGTGTGTGTGTAAGTGTGTGTGTGTGTGTGTGTGTGTGTGTGTGTGTGTGTTATGGAGTAGATTCTACCTAAGAAGAATCCAAAAGAAAGTTCTCCCACTGTTGTCAAATTTGTTTCTGTGGGGAAATGTGAACATCTACCTTGTCCTCCTAAAGTCCCAGAGATAAACCAAAGTTCCAGTCCACCAATGTTCACCCTGGGTAATCAATGAATTTATTAGTCTTAGTTACAGAACATGGGTGAGGTGCTATGGGCAGATTCCCAGTCATCCTAAAGCAGGCACTTGATGGGAGATCTGAGCCCAGCCTGCATGATGGCTTCTCCATGGCTGCATAGATGGAACCTTCTTTTCTAAGACAAAGATCCTGAGGCCATGTGCAATAAGGGCAGGATTTATGCAGGTGACCAAGAGATGTGGCTAGAACCTCAGGTAAGGATCAGAGTCTCTGGAACTAGAGTGTCTCAAATCTTTGTGAGCCAACATGTGGATACTGGGAACTAAACCCAGGTCTTCTGCAAAAGCAGTAAGTGCTCTTAACTGCTGAGACATCTCTCCAGACTCATAAATGTGATTTTGTTTGTTTGCTTTTGGATTTTGAGACAAGGTCTCAGTGTGTAGCCCTGACTCTCCTGGAACTCACTCCATAGACCAGGCTGGCCTCCATCTCCGAGATCCTCCTGCCTCTGCTTCCTTTGTGCTTAAATTAAAGGTGTGTGCCGCCATGCCTGGCATAAATGTAATTTTTTTTAAAGTCTTCAAGTTACACTAAGGCTTGAACTTTGCTCCACTAGAATGACAAGGAAGCAGATGCTGGGTCTCACTGGAGGGAGGCAGTGAGCTAGCCAAGTAGCAGGATAGCTCCAGCAGCCTGCAGAGAACAGGACACAGGCTGACCAGTCCTGCATTCAGTTATGACAGAGACCTGGGGCAGAAGGACAGCAGAGAGGGTTGCAAGAAAAAGCCAAATTCTGAGTCCATTTTTAGTTAAAACTCTTAATTTTTTTAGGATTTACAATGAAACCCAGGAGTTGAGGGAGTATGTAAGTTTTTAGACTAAACATCTCTGAGAATAGTTAGCATGAAATAAGGTAGGGAAAGTGGGTGACCTCAGTCTGTGTGTGTGCTGGTGCGCATGTACGTACATATGGAAGCCTCACATGCCATTCCTCAGGAGGTGCCCCTTGTTTTCTGACACAGGGTCGCTCACTGGTCTGGAACACACAGATTATGCCAGGTTGCCTGGGCAGTCATTCCTGGGAAGCTGCCTGTTACTGCCGTCCCAGGGCTGGGATTACAAGTGTACATGCCCACATTTGGCTTTACTGCCTGAGCCGTCAAGGTCATATTAATTGTTCACCTTGTAAAATTTGTTTTTGTGTTATTCAAATGCTGATTTCTGTGAGGCAGAGAGTTGAGTACAGAATGGACTTCGGTATTGTTACATATGCTACATCATATTTTGTAAACACCCCCTTTCTCACCTTCTGATTGGCTTATTTAAAATCTGATAGCCTATAGCAAAAACAGGAAGTAGAAGGTTGGACTTCCGGGCAGAGATGGGAACTCTGGGAAAGAGTGAGGCGAAGAGAAGGCACAGGAAGACGCTGGCGGGAGTAAAGGAGAGGTCACTAAGGAGCCGCGTGGCAGAACATGTATTAGAATAAACAGGTTAATTACAAGCTAGATGGGAACAAGCCTAGCTATAAGTCCCAGGTCTTCATAAATAAATAAAACTCTCTGTGTCATTATTCAGAGCTGGGGCTGGCTGGCATACACAAACCATAGAGTTATACTGAGCCGTCTCCTCAGTTTTAAATCCGGACTGGAGACACTCCTAGCTGGTTGGTCTGAAGACTTTAGAGAGAGCTCAGAATTGCAGGTAGAAATTTTGTCAAAGAGATGGCGTAGCAGTTAAGAGTGCATACAGGTCTTGCAGCAGACCCAAGTTTGGTTTCCAGTATCCAAACCAGGAAGCGCACGACTGCCAACTGCAGGAGAGCTGACACCTCTAGCCTCCTTGGGCAGGCGTATACACACACAGACACAGACACACACACACACACACACACACACACACACACACACACCAATTAAAATAGAATAATAGATCTTTTTTTAAAAAGCTATAAGTTATCAGTGAATCCATGGTACTTGAAGTCACCAACCCAGTGACATCATCTGGAAAGTGGTTTTGATTGGGGAAATGTGAAGCGATCCAAGGACCAGCCCGGCTTCATCGCTGAGGTCCGGCAGTTGAACAGTTGAAGAGGAAGCAGTAAATGTGACTGAAACCAAGCAACGAGAAAACACAGGAAGAGACCAGATGGGCATGCTCTTCAAAGCCAAGTGGAGGAAGTTATTAAGTCAGTGGGGGGGGGGGGGAATTTGAACCGGACAATTAGATTAAGACGAGACAAAGTTAGTCAATTCACAGACAGAGATAAAGACATAAAGAATAAAAGAATAGCTGAGAGAAACGAGGACTGATGATGTAATCTGGCACCCATTCAGTGAGTGTCTCCCAACAGCAAGCTATATTTTTAAGGAAAATATAGCTGTTTCTTTTACTCGTTGTATAAAACTTTTTTCCAAGACTGGATTTCTCTGTGTAGGCCTGGCTGTCCTGGAATTCACTCTGTAGACCAGACTGGCTTTAAATTCACAGAGATTCACCTGCCTCTGCTTCTGAAGTGCTGGGATCAAAGGTGTGAGTGACCATGCCCAGCTCATTTAAAACATTATTAACTGGTTCATTGATTTTTACTTTGTGTATTCATGAGCGTTTGCCTGCATGTATGTACCTGTCGGTGCCCAGTGCCAGTGGAGGCCAGAAACATCTGTCCAATTCCCTCAGAACTGGAGTTACAAATGGTTGTGGGTGGCCCTATGGGTTCTGGGAATCCAACCTGAGAGCTCACAAAAGAAGCCACTGCTCTTGACCACTGAGCCAGTGCTCCAGCCCCTTTCCTTATTTTACATTTGTATTAATTCATTGAGAATTTCAGAATGCATAAAATGCATTCTGATCAGATTTACTTTCCAACTTCTATCAATCTGCCCTCCAATTTTCTGGCATCATTATCATTTATTTAATTTTTTTTTTACAGCCCACTATCTTAGTTGATGTTCTGTTGCTATGAAGAGATACCATGACCAAGACAACTCTTCTAAAAAGAAAGCCTTTAATTGGGGCTTGCTTACAGTTTTAGATAGTTCATCCATGCTCATCTAGGTGGGAGGCAGACAGGCATGGTGCTGGAGTAGTAGGTGAACTTTACAACTGATCCACAAGCAGCAGGCTGACAGACAGACAGACAGACAGACAGACAGACAGACACACTTAGCCAGTGATACACCTCCTCAGTAAGGCCACATCTACTCCAACAAGATTATACCCCTTAATTTTTCCAAATAATTCCACCAACTGGGGATCAAGTGTTTTAACTATGAGCCTATGGGGGCCATTCTTATTCAAAATAGCACACCTCCTATTCTAAATGAATGTGGAGAGAGAAGACAATATTTAGAAGAAATGTGCTGGGAGATGGAAGTGCCTAGCCTCACAGAGACTTGAAGTGCAGGGGTGTGGGGGTCGGGTGGAGGTGGGGGATGCCCAGGGAGGCCTCATCTGCTCAGAGGAAAAGGGGAGGAGAGGATTGTGAGAGCAGTGGCCAGGAGGGGGCAATGAACAAAATGCAAAGTGAATAAGTAAAAAATAAAATTAAATTTAAAAAAATATGCAAGAAGCCGGGCGGTGGTGGCGCACGCCTTTAATCCCAGCACTTGGGAGGCAGAGGCAGGCGGATTTCTGAGTTCGAGGCCAGCCTGGTCTACTGAGTGAGTTCCAGGACAGCCAAGGCTATACAGAGAAACCCTGTCTCGAAAAACCAAAAAAAAAAAAAAAAAAAAAAAAAAAAAAAAAGCAAGAAGCTATTATGTTTGTATTTTAAAAGACACAAGAAGGTTGGGTGCCATTATGGAAGGAAATTGAATGTGGAGGAGGCTTACTAAAGAGTGTTCTTGGGATCAGCCCCGGGGTGAAGTGGGCAGAGGGAAGGACAGCCCATTTGGAGCAACTTGACTTGGAAAATTGTATTTGCCCTTTCCTGTTGAGGCAGCCCTTACCTCCCTCCTGTGGATAATTTGGGCTCATGAACTTCCTGGAAAGATTGATTAGAAATAGGGTCAGCTCTAACCCAGTGTTGGGCACCAGTACAGTGGGGGCAAATTTGTTCTTGAAGCTACCAATCAGGGGAAAACCCCGCTTATCATCTCATGTGTACACATGATAGCACAGGAGTGCAAGCAACATCCACCTTTTCATCAAGATAAAAACCCACCTCATTCCTCCCACTGGGACCTGACTCCTCCCATCTCTCCAAACTCTTAAAAAAAGAACCCAGGAAAGGATCTTGCTCCCATTCTCTAGAATGTATTATATACTTAAAAAATTTATTTATTTATTTATTTATTTATTTATTTATTTATTATGTATATAGCATTCTGCCTGCATGTATGCCTGCAGGCCAGAAGAAGGTATCAGATATCATTACAGATGGTTGTGAACCACCATATGGTTGCTGGGAATGGACCTCAGGACCTCAGGAAGAGCAGCCAGTGCTCTTAACCTCTGAGCCTTCTCTCCAGCCCTATTCCATACTTTTACTGTCATTTTTAATCCACACTTTCTCTTTTAGAGATCATTTTTATTTTATATTGTATTTATGTGCATGTGTGTATGTCTGTGTGTATATAGGTACATGTGTGTGCTGTGCCTACAGAAGCCAGAAAAGGGCCTCAGATCTCCCTTGAGCTGGAGTTACTGTGAGTTGAGCCACCCAATGTGGTGCTAGGTGTTACTGCAATTTTTTAAATGATAGGTTTTTTTTTTTTTTCTTTATCCCACCTAGCTCCCAAATAAATGGGACAGAGACTTTAAGGTTTATATAATAAGCTTTAGGGTACAATTCACCTATTCTAATCCTCTAAGCTAATTTGGCTTAAACTCAGAGCTACTCCAAAATCTCCAGCCAAAATCTATGAGATACTTATATTTTAGTATTGATTTGGCTCTCTTTGCTCCAAGTTTTGTTCCACGGTGTCTCTGGGACCCTCTCCAAGTGGTGAATCCTCCTCTCATCTCTGTCTGTCTGTCTGTCTGTCTGTCTATCTATCATCTATCTATCTATCTATCTATCTATCTATCTATCTCTATCTCTATCTCTTTCCCCTCTCTCTGCCTCTCCCCTGGCTGGCAGAAGTCCCACCCTATTCTCTCTCCTACTCAGTTATTGGCTGATCAGCCTTTATTGACAAATAAGAGAATAAGCAATGTTTACATAAACTTGAGACAGGAGATTCTTAGACTAAGCATTACAATGCCATGTCTGGATTGCGGCCAATGGGGGGAGGGGGAGCAGGGAAATTAGCATTCGGATAACAGGGGGGTAATCTTCACACAGTGACTGAAACGTTTGGTCTACGGCTAGCAATGGAACTCAGGTCCTTTGGAAGACCAGCAAGCATTCTTAACCACTGAGCCCTCTCTCCAACCAAACGTGCTACACTACCAGGGTTAGTACTCCATTGTTGAAGGCACAAAGAACATTTCCCAGCCCCCTCCAGTAATGAGATCGGAAGCTTGACTCAACAGTGGGAGTCGAGATGACACCACCTCCACAAAGACTCCAGCCAATCCCACAGGAAGGGATTGATCACTGCCCTGGATTGTTATCCCCAGATGTGGAACTGTCAATACCCAAACAGGATGATCCTCTAAATGCTGTTGCGTTCCTTCTATCATGGGGAGCTTCGAGGCTAAAATGGAACTTTAAATAGTCTAACTCCAATAGAGGGTATAGCACTTAGTTGTCCGGCTCCCGTGCCTCTTTGGAGGCAGGCTGCCCTCAGGAAGAAGTAAGGCCTGAGGACAGATGGTGATGTGTACTGTGAGTCCTGGAGCAGCCAGTGCTGAGCTTGATCTCCTGGAAACAATCCCAACTGAACTCTCTGGGGACCAGGGCTTTTCATTTGTAGAGGGAATGGGGGATTTCAAGATGGCCTGCTCTACAATGAGTCTAACTGAAATAGCAGATGGAGGCTGTTGAGAGCCCAGTATGTTATCTGTCGTGAGCAGGTTGTGACAAGGTTTAGGGTCCCTGTGGGAAGAGGAGCGACAGGTCCTCTCCACTCAGGGATCATATACAGGGTTGACTGTGAGATGGTTAGTTCCACGAGCGGGGAGAGAGTACGACAGAGACAGAGGTTTGATATTTAATTGCTCTTTAATAATGCACAGCAAGCAATATATTATCACCAATGCCAAAGCTATTGTAACAACGAGGTATTGCCACATTTCCTATGCATTGCCTCTATCAGTATCAATACAATAAACACAAATAGTAAGTTGCTAATTACCAAAGAAATAAGTATAGCAATAAGTACATTATTAATTGTGGGTTATATGACCTGAGTCCTTATGACTGTAGTTTCCAGCAGCTCAGGTCCAGAGAGTGTTTGACCAGAAAGATAGGGGTGTTCTGCGGCTTCCAGCAGCTCAGGCCCAGAGAGTGTTTGACCACGAAGTTGGAGGCTTCAGTATCTTGGCTGTCTCTTTGATGATCCATGCTACGGAGTGCTTGGTCTCTTGGCTGCAGGGGAGGCCTGAACGGAGGATCATGCTAGACAGTCATGGCTACCAGTGTGATAAAGTGCTCCGGCCAAGGGGTCCTCTTTTATGCTTGAATTGGGGTTATTTCTGACGTACACGGCAGATAACCAGATGTGTCTGGCTATCTGATGGGCTATGATTTCATTACAGCTGGTTATCACACTTATTCAAAACAACTTATTTTAATGTATAAATATTTTGATTCATAAGGTTTTTGAAACAACTTTTGATTACCAAAACAACTTCTGGTTAAAAAAGCACTTCAAAACAACTTTACTTCAATCTTGTTTTCTTTCCTATTACAAATATGGAGTCAGGCCGGGCAGTGGTGGTGCACGCCTTTAATCCCAGCACTTGGGAGGCAGAGGCAGGCAGATTTTTGAGTTCAAGGCCAGCCTGGTCTATAGAATGAGTTCCAGGACAGCCAGGACTACACAGAGAAACCCTGTCTCGAAAAACCAACCAACCAACCAAACAAACAAACAAAACAAATATGGAGTCAGTCCCGTTAAGGGCCTGCTCCATACAAGTCCCAAGCAGACTAACCTGAGCCACACCTTTCCATCTGCACAGCCATCCAGAGAAAGGTGAAATCCAACCTAAGGGGAAAGATTGGCTCCTCACAGGGGAATGGCAGTTACTGAGAACAGACTTCTCATTGGCTAGAAGAAATAAAAGGAGACATTGAAACAGGTCCCCTCAGTTTACAGAGGGACTTTGCCAACCTGGCAGTCTGTCTTCGACAGTATTGTGCTTCTAGAATGATCACCAAATAAAGTGAAGAGCTCTTGAGACAGATGTAAGCCAGAAGGCTGGAGAGATGGCTCAGCAGTTAAGAGCAATGGCTGCTCTTCCAGAGGACCCAGGTTCAATTCCCAGCACCCAGGCCAGCTCACAACTTCCTGTAACTCCAGTTGCAGGGGATTTGATGCCATCTTCTAGCCTCCATAGGCAGCAGACACAGATACGTATGCAGGCCAAACATCCATATACATTTAAAAAAAAAAAAAAAAAAACTGTTAGAGAGACCAGAGGATGCTCTGCAGTGAAATAGGAAGTATAATAGTGAGAGGCTGAAGAGCTGAACCAGGCATGGATGATTCACACCTGCAGTCCAGGCACTTGGAAGGTAGTGGCCAAGAACCACAAGTTCAAGGTCGTCTTCAGCTACACAATGAGTTCCAGGCCAGCCTGGGCTACATGACACCATGTTTTAGAAAACAAAAACAACAACAAAAAGAAGCAAGATCAAACAGATAGGTTGGTAACATTATTTTTGTTTGGTTGAACTTGTTTGTTTGGTTTTAGTTTTTTATTTGTTTGGTTTTGATTTTTCAAGACAAAGTTTCTCTGTGCTGTCCCCAGCCATCCTGTAACTCATTCTGCAGACCAGGCTGGCCTCAAACTCAAGAGATCCACTTGCTTCTTCCTTCTGAGTGCTGGGATTAAAGGTACGTGCCACCACTGCCCCACATTAATCTAAATTCTGACAGATGTTAGCTGTTAAAATTTAGAGGCTGACAAGATGGCTCAGATAAAAATGTTTGCTGCCAACTATGACAACTTGAGTTCCATCTCCAGGATCTATGTGGTACCATGAAATATCCAACTTAAGAAAGTTGTCCTCTGACCGATACACATATGCTATGGCGCGCGCGCACGCACGCGCACACACGCGTGCATGCGCACACACACACACACACACACACACACACTGATGCAATAATTATAATGAGCTTTTCACAAATCATTACTAATTATCTAAATGTAAATGTTTACAAGCAGGATGGAAATATATTTTAAGCAAGAATAATGTAGACTACAGGGAAGGGGACAGAAATCTTCATAAGACCTTTTGGGGATTTATTTTGTTTTGTTTTTACAGAAGAAAATAATACAAAATAATTTTACACTTTATTGTGTCAAGAATGCATAAGGAGCTGAAGAGATGGCTTAGCAGTTAAGATCACTGGCTGTTCTTGCAAAGGACCTGGGTTGGGTTTCCAGCTCCCACATGGCAGCCCACAACTGCCCTTAACTCCAATGCCAAGGATCTGCTGCCCTCTCCTGGCCTCCATTGGCACTGCATGAATATGGTTCATAGACTCAGGTACACACAAGTACATGTAAATAAATAAAATACATCTTTTCTTATAAAAAGAACGCAAGCTTTTCTTATTAAAAAAAAAAGCATCAAGGCTGTGGAGGTGCCTCAGTGGGTAAAGTGTGGAGCTGTGGGTATCTCTAATTCTAGCACTTGGCTGGTGCTGGGTCATGGTGGTGGCAGAGACCGATGAATCTCCAGAGTTCAATAGCCATTCAGCATAGCCTACTGGTGACTGTTGGGTTGAGTGGGAGACCTTGTCTTAAAAAACAAGGTGGCTGGATGTGATTGCCTGCCTGTCCCTCTAATCTCAGCACTCGGAAGGCAGAGGCAGAAAGATCTATGTGATGTTGAGGCCAGCCTGGACTACATAGTAAATTCTAGGCTGGTCAGGGCTACATATTGAGACCCTATCTCAATCAATCAATCAATCAATCAATCAATCTTCTAACCAGTCAGCATAAGGTGGGGTAGCCTTTCACAAAGCTTCCCCTGTGATGCTGGGACCGCCAGCTGTCCTGAGTTCTAGCTCATAAATAAGTAACATTTCTCTTTCTGTCTTCCTATTTCTTTTATTTTAAAAAATTAATTTATGTGTATGGGTGATTGGCTGCATGTATTCTCTGTACCACACCCATGCCTGGTGCCCTTAGAAGTCAGAAGTAGGTAACGGATGCCCTCGGAGTGGAGTTACAGATGGTTTTAAGCTGCCATTTGGGTGCTGGGAATTAAACTGGGTCTTCTAAGAGAGCAGCCAGTGCTCTTAGCCACCGACCTATTTCTCCAGCTCCCTACTTCTTATCCAGAAACACGAGCGTGTGTGTCTTCTACGGACACGCTGAGCTTTCTCAGTCTTTCTCTGGAGCTCTGATCTACCCACCCTTTCTGCCATGCTGCTAACCTCCATTGCTGAGCTTGCCAGCCTTTGGGGTCTGCACTCAAGAGGACACCACTTTGTGTCTTCCTCTTTCCACTGGATGGCTGCAGAGACTTAGAGCTCTCCTGCCGGCTGTTTCCTTTGAACTCTAGTAAAATGGCCCTTGAGATTCAAAAGGTGGAGAGAGAAAGAGGAAGGCACCCAAGGTCAACACCTGGCTGTCACCTCCACACACAGATGCACATATGTTCACATGTGCACAAACACACTCATAAGAAATACAGCAATCCAACATCTACAGAGCAAACAAGGGAATCAGCAAACACCTGGCATTCACTCAAAGTATTATGATCCATCGCTTTATTATAAGCAGTTCAGAGAAACATCCAGAAAGCCATGGCTGACAGAATAGGTAAAGAGATAAGAGCATTAAAAAGCAGGAAGCAGAGGCAGGAGGATCTTTGTGAGCTTGAGGCCAGCCTGGTCTACAAAGAGAGTTACAGGACAGCCAGGGCTACACAGAGAAACCCTGTCTTTAAGGGGAAAGAAGAGGAAGAGAAGGAAAAGAAGGTGGAGCTGTGTGATGGTTTGTATATGCTTGGCACAGGGAGTGGCACTATTAGGTGTGGCCCTGTTGGAGTAGTGTGTCATTGTGGGTATGGGCTTAAGACCCTCATCCCAGCTGCCTGGAAGTCAATATTTTGCTAGCAGACTTCAGATAAAGACGTAGAACTCTCAGCTCTTATTGCACTGTGCCTGCCTGGATGCGGCCATGCTCCCACGTTGATGATAATGGACTGAACCTGTAAGCCAACCCCAATGAAATGCCCTTATAACAGTTGTCTCGGTCATGGTGTCTGTTCACAGCAGTAAAACCCAAACTAAGACAAGCTTTATCTAGAATTGGTGGTGGCTCACACCTCTAATCCCAGCACTCAGGAGGCAGAGGCAGGTGGCTGTCTACAGCTCAAGCCCAGCCTGGTCTAAAAATGAGTTCTGGGTCAGCCAGGCCTACATAGAGAGACCTGATCTTACAAGGGGGAGAAGGAGGAAACCAGGGGTGGCCAGAGGGCTCAGTGAGTAAAGGCACAAATTAGTCATCTTTGTTTTGCTTTTTGTTACTTGTTGTTTGTTTTGTTTATGTTTCTTATTTTGTTTTGTTTATTTGGGGTGTGTTTGTTTGGTTTTGTTTTTTTATATAGCCCTGGCTGTCCTGGAACTGGCTCTCAGTAGACCAGACTGGCCTTCTACTCAGAGATCCACCTGCCTCTGCCTTCCAAGTGCTGGGATTGTAGGCACGACACCCAGAACACATGAATTAATTCTTTAAGTGTAGTTTTTTTTCAAACATTTTTTTAAATTAATTAATTTATTTAATGTATATGAGTACATCATTGCTTTCTTCAGACACACCAGAAAAGGGTATTGGATCCCGTTACAGATGGTTGTGAGCCACCATGTGGTTGCTGGGAATTGAACTCAGGACCTCTGGAAGAATAGTCAGTGCTCTTAACCGCTGAGCCATCTCTCCAGTCCTGTAGTTTTTTAATATGTTCCAGAAGGTGGAGGAGAAAATTTGAATGTGTTGAATAGATACAGACAATATTCAAAAGGTTCAAATTACCAATGATGTGCTTCTGAACATTCTATTTCTTCATTTTATGATTTATTCACATGCATGTATCCTAATGCCTGTGGAGGCCATAAGAGGGTTGAGACCCTGGAGCTGGAGTTATAGATGGTTGCCCTGCCTGATGTGGGAACCAAAATCAGGCCATTTGCAAGAGCAGCAGGTGCTCCTGACTGCTGAGCCATCTCTCCGGCCCAACTTCAGAACATTCTTTTCCACATTTTTGTGTGAACACAGCTTTTTGCTTCTCGTGGCATTTATGGATCAGTACAGGCATAGCTGGTACATCTGTGCTGACCCTTTTGAGGAGCCACCAGACTGTTTCCCACAGCACCATGCTATATTGGTGGTGTGAGCATTCCTCCATCTCTCCACATCCCTGGCTACACCTTTTATGTGTCTTTGAATCGTAGCCATCCTAAGTGGTAAAAGTGCTGTGCTATCACAGTCTGGATACTTCTGTCTTAGTCAGGGTTCCATTGCTGTGAGGAGACACCATGACCAAGGCAACTCTTACAAAGGACAATGGCATACAGTTTCAGAGGTTCCGTCCATTGTCATCACGGTGGGAAGCATGGCAGCATGCAGGCAGACATGGTGCTGGAGGAGCCAAAAGTCCCTCATCTTGATCCAAAGGCAACAAGGAAGAGACTCTCTTTCGTGAGAAGCCAGGAGGAAGGTCTCTTCTACACTGGGTGGAGCCTGACAAAAGCATCTCAAAACCCACTTCCACAGTGCAACACTTCCTCCAACAAGGCCACACCCCCTATAGTGGCACTTCCCATGGGTCAAGCTTCATGAGGCCTATTGTTGGTCAGATGTTCAATGAGACAAAAATATACATCTTAATCACTTGATTTGAATATTTCATTTTAAACCATAGAAATAATTGGGCTTTAGTGGCAGCCCAGCTGATACCCACCCAAAAACCCTGAGCTCTACCGTCCTTCCAGCCCACTTCCCCACACAGGCCAGACCAGTGGCCCAATACCCACCCAAACACTCCAGCATGTGAGCCTCCCATGAGGTCTGCAGTAACCAGGGACACAGGAGGCCTGCTCTAACCAGAGACACAAGAGGCCCACCCTAACCAGAGACACAGGAGACCCACCCTAACCAGAGACACAGGAGACCCACACTAACCAGAGACACAGGAGACCCACACTAACCAGAAACAACACAGCTGGCCTCCAAGGATACCAGTTCCAACTCAGATCACAGCTCTACCTGCCTCCAAGGAGGCCAGTTCCAGTCAGAGACACCCAGGCCAGTTAACACCAGAGGGAACCAGATGGTCAGAGATAAGCACAAGGTCATAAGAGAAAGAACCCAATGCAATTTGGCACCATCAGAACCCAGTTCTCCCACCACAGCAAGCCCTGGATACCCTAACATGCCTGAAAAGCAGGATAATGACCTAAAATCCCATCTCATGAAGATGATAGAGGCCCTTAAGGAGAACATAAAGAACTCCCTTAAAGACATACAGAAAAACGCAGGCAAACAGGTAGAAGCCTATAAAGAGGAAACAAATAAATCCCTTAAAGAAATATAGTAAAATACAATCATGTAGGTGAAAGAAATGAACAAAATGGTCCAAGAACTAAAAATGGAAATAGAAACAATAAAAAAAATGCAAAGGGAGGCAACTCTGGAGATGGACGTCGTAACCCTGGAGATGGACGTCGTAACCCTGGAGATGGACAACTTAGAAAAGAGATCAGGAGATAAAAATGCAAGCATCGCTGGGCAGTGGTGGCACACGCCTTTAATCCCAGCACTTGGGAGGCAGAGGCAGGAGGATCTCTGAGTTCAAGGACAGCCTGGTCTACAGAGTGAGTTCCAGGACAGCCAGGGCTACACAGAGAAAGAAACCCTGTCTTGAAAAACCAATAAAAATTTAAAAAAAAATAATAAAAATGCAAGCATCACCAACAGAATACAAAAGGTAGAAGAGAGAATCTCAGAAGTAGAAGACACCATAGAAAATATTAACACATCAGTCAAAGAGAGAGAGAGAGAAAGACAGACAGACAGTCAGACTTGGGAGGACAAAAACTTAATAAGCAACATGTACTCACCTTATCTTAAACAGTATATTTATTTTGTATAATGGACATTTTAATTATTAAAATCATCTTTTATTTTTATTTGTATTGTTTGTGCATGGGTACACCATGTGCATACAGTGCCTAAGGAGGCTAGAAGAGTTCACTGGGTCCCCTTGACTGGAGTTACAGACGACAGTTGTGTGTGCCGTATGTAAGCTGGGAATCGAACCTGGGTCCTCTATAAGAGCTGTGAGTGTTCTTAACCACAGAACCATCTCCCCAGCCCAGATATTCTTCAACAATAACCTTCTTAATTTTATTTTTACCAGAAATTTTCAGAGATCTTCAGTCACTATTCTCCTGCATAAAGACTAGAAGGCCAAATTGTGTGGAGTTGGACAAAAGGCTGGCTTGGGAGATGATGGGTCAGTGGCTAAGAGCACTTGCTGTCCTTCAAGAGGACCTGAGTTTGTTCCCAGCATCTATGTTGGGTGGCTCACAGATGCTTGCCACTCCAGTTCCAGGAGATTCATACCCTCTTCTGACCTCCATGGACATATCATGTCTGGATAGAATCTACTGTGCCTGGGCAAGATACACTCACACAGACACACACACATAAATAAAAATGATAAATCTTTTTTAAAAAGAAGAAAAAGACGATGACTGGAGAGTAGAAAGAGATCGAGAAGGTAGCCTTGTGAGGTAAGCAAGTTTCTCATGGACAGCAAGAAAGGGCAGCAGAGATGAGGCTCCAGGGGTAGGGTGCTTACCTGGTATACAGAATGCCCTAGGTTAGGGGTTCTCAACCTTGGGGTCACACCCCCCCTTAGGGTCAAATGGCCCTTTCACAGGGGTTGCATATTAGATATTTATATTATGATTCATAACAGTATCAAAATTAAAGTTATGAAATAATAAAAATAATTTTATAGTTGGGGCCCACTGCAACATGAGGAACTGTAGTAAAAGGGCCCAGCATTTGGAAGGTTGAGAACCACTGCTCTAAGTTCAATTTCCAGGACAATGTAGCCTAGACATGCGGGCACGCCTGTGATCCCAGCACTTGGGAAGTTGAGGCAAGAGGATCAGAAGTTCAAGGCCATCCTCTATACACAGTGAATTTGAAAGCAGTCTGGGCTACCAGAGATCCTGCCACATTATCTAGAAAACTAACAAACAGGGCTGGGGAGATGGGCCAGCACGGTGCTTGCCATGCCACATGAGAACCTGAATTCAGCCCATTTGAGCCCACATTTAAAAAAAAAAAGAAAAGAAAGAAAGAAAAAGAAAAGCCAGGTACCTTGGTATGCACTCCTAATCCCAGCACTGGGGAGACAGACAGGATGACCTCAGGGACTCACTGACCAGTCAGCCCATCTGGCTGAATCAGCAAGCGAAGTTCAGTAAGAGACCGTCTCTCAAAAGCTAAAGTGAACAGACAGACATCCTTGATAGGATGTTGACTTCTGGCCTCCAGAGACACATACACACATACACACATATACACACATACACACACACACACACACACACACACACATACACACATATACACAGAGACTCATACACACATACACACATACATACACACATACACACAGAGACTCATACACACATACACACATACACACATACACACATATACACACACACACACATACACACATACACACACACACATACACACATACACACACACACACACACATACACACATACACACATACACACAGAGACTCATAGCCACAGAGATACTCACACGCACAGAGAGATTCACACAGACACACATAGAGAGGGACTCACACCCACAAAGAGTCACACAGACAGAGACAGAGACACACACAGACTCACACACTCACAGACATATACACAGAATGAAACACACACACACAGACTCATACACTCACACAGACATGCGCGCGCGCACGCGCACGCTCACACGCGCACACACACACACACACACACACCTTGAAAAAGGAAAAGAGAAGTCCTTGGCTTGGCTTTGGCTTTCAATGTCTTTCTTAACTCCACCCAAGAGTATGACCCGGAGCTTACCAACCCTGAGTTTGGCCTGGTAGTGATTGGAAAAGCTGAGTCACCACTGGGAAAACGGCCAGTTCTGTAGTAAATGAGGAGTAACCCCAGGCTACCCCATGCCAGGACAGGAGCACCTCTGCTAGGCCTATCTCCTCCAAGGGTGGGTCAGTAAGTTCCCTTCACGGCTGAAGAGACATTAATGACACTGTAATCTTGGTGCTGTTGGGTGTTGATTTTATCAAGAAGCCAGTAGATAGCATCAACTGTGCCTGGACCACATGCCCTTGCCCCTCCTCACCTGCCCACTCCTAGCTCCTTGCAGGTTATTTTAAGGCAGAGCTTCATTTTTAAGAAATCAGAAATGACTCTTGTTTAATCTCTTAATCCTCTTGCCTAATTCCCTTTTACATTAAGGGATTAAATCCTGAAGAGGAGACTCGGCCAAATAGTGACTCACTCTTCCTTCAGCTCTCTGTCCCCAAAGGCTGAGAGAGGAGAAGGCTCCGGTGGTACGCATGGCTAAGCGCGGCAATCACCAGGACAGGCATCTGTTCAAACTTCCCCTTCACGGCACAAAAGAATTAGTCTTTAAGGGATGCTCTTGGTCCTTGTACCATGGAATGTTCTATCATGAGGCTGACCTTGGTAGCCCATGGTCATACATGGTCTGCCCTGAACTGCTTGGCTCACTATGGGATGGGCCATCTGAGTCATCTGAAATCTGGCCCAGCCCCCTGCAAGCCTACTCATTTGCTTGGTGACAAGCCAGAGTTAGTGAAGAAGAGACTAGGGCCCCATGGAGAGGGGCTGGGAAAGGTGCACTGGGGTATTGTTGAGACTGAGGCAGATAAAGAGAGAGGCCTAGTGTCCAGCCAGCAGAATGGAGCCTGGGTGAGTCCATTCACTCTACAGAACCTGGAAACTTCTGTCCTGTTCACAGAGTTCCACAGATCTCACTATTGGCCCTCATTCCCTACTTCCTGTTTGGGTTTGAGCCAATGAAGCATGGAGTGACCGGGCAGTGGGGCTTGAAGGGCACCTGCTCAGGGTTACCTGCAGTCTTGCTACTTCTGAATAGGACCTGGGACATGTGCCTTCTGTCACACTTCATACAAGCAGCAGTCTTGTGGGCAGGACAGCAAGAGAGAGCTTGATATGCCAAGATGCAGCCTCCTCCCCGTGGAGCCTGGAATTTGGCTTTACACCCATGCCCCCGGGGACACCCTCCTTTGAGGCAGGGCATCAAAAACGGGTGCCAACCAGCAATGGCTGGATGTTCCACCATGTAAACATACTCTTAGCCTTACATTTCACTGGACTGGACTGTCACAGAGTGGCATGGTTGACCCCTGACAGGTGCCCTATCCAGTCTGACTGAAGGATCTAGACTTCAAACTCAGAATTTGCCTGTTTCTGCTGAGAGTTCTAGCCGCTGCCTTGGAATCGTTATTGAAAGTACCCAAGTCAAGCCGGGCGGTGGTGGCGCACGCCTTTAATCCCAGCACTTGGGAGGCAGAGACAGGCAAATTTCTGAGTTCGAGGCCAGCCTGGTCTACAGAGTGAGTTCCAGGACAGCCAGGGCTACACAGAGAAACCCTGTCTCGAAAAAAAAAAAAAAAAAAAAAGAAAGAAAGAAAGTACCCAAGTCGATCATAACGATGTGTCATGTGCCTCACCTGGTTCAGATCTCGGGTTTTAACCGTGGACAGACATGTAAACGTATAACATGTAAACGCTGTGGCCTCTCAAGGATCCAAAGCAGGGAAAGAAAACTAGAAGAGTAAAGGATTCTGAGGAACAGATGATCAGGTATGGAAGGTCAAGTCTCTATACCTGTGTCTCTCCCCACCTCCAGATCCTACCATGTTCCTCTGGCTTCTCCACACCTTTCAACTGAGCCTAATAATGCAGCCAACAGTTTAACCTACAAAAAATGTGTGTGTGTGTGTGTGTGTGTGTGTGTGTGTGTGTGTGTGTGTGAGAGAGAGAGAGAGAGAGAGAGAGAGAGAGAGAAGAGGATGAGGAGGAGGAGGAAGAAGAAGGAAGAATAGGAGGAGGAGGAAGAAGAGGAGGAGGAGGAGAGAGAGGAGGAGGGGGGAGGAGAGGAGAGGAGAAAATCCTGGAGTTAGAGAGATAGCTCAGTGGTTAAGAGCAGTTGCAGAGGACCCAAGTTCAGTTCCCAGCACCCATGTTGGGAGGCCTCCTGTAACCCTAACTCTAGAGAATCTGATACCTCTGTGGACACCAACATGCACATCTATGTGATCACACACACACACACAATTAAAGAAATCTTTCTTTAAAAAGAAAATAAAACCCAGATATGCAGGTATGGGGGCTCCTTCACTTAGAAGGTAGAGGCAGGAGGATCAGGAGTTCAAGGTTTTGCTTAGCCACATGGCAAGTTTAAGGCTAACCTGGAATACCTGAGAACGACAATCCAAAATGACAAAGGGAGTAGGGAGGGATAGAGAGAGTTGTGGGAAAGAAAAGCAAGGCAAAAAAGTCTAAAACATCTTAAGGACAAAAACTGGGGAAGTTCAATTGAGAAGAGTCAATTTTCAGGCGGTGGTGGCACACGCCTTTAATCCCAGCACTTGGGAGGCAGAGGCAGGCGGATTTCTGAGTTCGAGGCCAGCCTGGTCTACAGAGTGAGTTCCAGGACAGCCAGGGCTACACAGAGAAACCCTGTCTCGAAAAAAAAAAACCAAAAACAAGAAGAGTCCATTTTTACCAGGACTCACAGAACTCAGTGGGCAGAGGCATGCAGATCTCTGTGAGTTCAAGGTCACCCTGGTCTACAGTGTGAGTACCAGGACAGCCAGTGCTATACATAAAAAACCAAAAGGACAAAAAGGAGTCAATGTTCACTTACAAAGACAGGCTAGAGTTACTCTGGATCTGCAGAGCAGGGTTTAGACAGCGTTCCCTAAGGACACCTCTCTCCTCTCCACCTTAACCTTTTCTGACAGGCTGGGGACTGCCAGAGTCTATACACATTGAGCCAACAGGGTCCACCCTTTCACCTTCCTCGTCTCCTCCCAGACCAATATCAAGAAAATTCCGACACCAAAAAAAAAAAAAAAAAAAAAAAAGACTACTGCTTTGATGTCAGACACTAAGAGTGCAGCCGGTGTTACCAAAACGAAAGAAAATCCACGACTTCGTTGGACAGTCTCATAAACAGGTCACGTAAATGACCATTAGACTTCATGCAAGAGTCTAAACTAGAGGGGCATGTGGTGGGTCGTGGGCACCCAGAGGGAGGTTCACTGAAGGGAGTGGAGAGGTTTCAAGGAACAGAGACTTGATACTTAGCCTACAAAGGACCAAACGTCTAACTACAGGATAGTGACTGTTTCACAGACAAGAAGTGTCTGTGAGCTGAGGCTCAAGACTAACTGAACTGGACACCATTTATGTATGCATGTGTGCACTCACATAAATGTGTACACGCAAAGCGTCATTCCTTAAGCACTACCCATGTTTTGTGCGTGTGTATGCGTGTATGTGTGTGAATGTGTGTTTGTGTGCTTAAACATTCATTTTTATTTATGTGACTCTGTGTGTATGCGTCTCGAAAATAACAGAAGGAAAGAAAGATGGGGGCTGGAAGGGCCCTGGGGGAGGGCTGCGAGACCTGAGCCTATCTACCTTGCCTCTTGTCAACTAGACTAGACTGGTTTGACCAGCAAGCCCCAGGGCTACCTGCCTCCACCTGCCAGTGCCTGAGCCCTCCTGCCTGGCTTCATTTCCAGTGAGATCTGGGCTTGAACTCAAGTCCCCATGCTTGCATGACACACACTTTACCAACCAAGCCACTGCCTTTGTCTTACTTCCAATCCTCCCTGAGGTAAGTTTAATGCAAACATTGTATTCTTCCATTTGACATTCTTGATCCAACAGTTCTGTAATTTTCTGGTACATAAAATATCCCTCAAGGTTCCTAAAATCTTTAATAAGACACTCAAGCCATATCTGTCTATTCATGAGGTTCCTTATAAACCAACACATTTCGGTTCTGCAAGGTGTCCGCCCTGTGACCTTTACAGCTGCCTCCGAGTCCAGGGGTGATGCTTCCGAGTTATTACTAACAAAAATGCCAAGCTTGGTCGGCTTCACTTGTCGATGACTGCTAAAGCAGTTTGCAGTTCTTAAAAATGCTTATAGACAGTTGGATGTGGTGCTGAATCCCTTTAATCCCAGCACTCAGGAGGCAGAGGCAGGTGGATCTCTGTGAGTTCAAGGCCAGCCTCATCTACAAAGCAAGTTCCAAGACAGCCAGGGAAGTTACATAGAGAAACCCTGTCTTGAAAACAAACAAACAAACAGAGTTTATACCTCTTTGATCACATGAATGCAAGACATTCCTGTTGAAGAATCTGTGGGCAATGAAGGAGACAGTGGAACTCACACAGGCAAAGTCAGGAAAACAGGGCCTGTTGGTGCTGTTTAATATTCAACCTGAGAGGCCAGATGGGATGATCTTTGCATGGGAATGCAAGCCATGGGAAGGAGACTACCCCATGACCTTGGAGCCAAGGCAAAAACTTTTGTGGGGGGCGGGGTATTTATTTTACTTGGCTTTTTGAAACAAGATCTTTGTATGCAGCCCTGGCTGTCCCGGGCACTCTGTAGACCAAGCTGGCCTCACACGAACAGATTGATATCTGCCTGCCTCTGCCTCTCAAGAGTTAGGATTAAAGATATGCCCAGTTTAAGGAGCATTATGCTTAATTTCTTTACAGCCTTTCTTCATGGTATTATAGGAATTTGGTTAAATTTAAAAATTAATTGTCCCAGGACACATCCTGGGAGAGCAAATTCCTTAGTCCAAGGACACCTGCTGGATTACCCTGCCGGATTAACATTCAGAGTAAGAAGGGATTAACATTCCTCAGACCACAGGAAAGGGAACCCACCTGCAGGTAAGAAAGGCCCAGAGCAATCCTTGCCACTTACAGACAAGGGAGGTCCTTGCCACCTCATTCCCCAAAGACCAATCAGTTTTAAAGTCACACTGTTCCGCCAATCATATTGTGCCTAGTCACTGTTTCTCTAGTCCACCCCTTAAACTGTATAAAACTGTTCTTAACTTCAACTCGGTGTTCTTCTTGCCTGCATGTGAGAGAACCCCAGTGCACTGGATTATTATTATTATCATTAACCCTCATGTTATTGCAGTGAATCCCATCCGTGTGAGTTTCTGGAGGAGCGTGTCCCCTGGTTTTGGATCTTTAGGTCCAACAGTGTATTGTATTTTTAAATGATATTATGATGTTTACCTGTTCAATATCTGCTTTCATTGAACAATTCATTATGAATACTTTAATTTTTTTATGTGTTTGTGTTGTTTTTTGAGATAAAGTCTCAAATAGCCAGAGCTTGCTTCAAACTCATTTTGTAGCTAAGGTTGACCCTGACTCCTATGCTTCCTGCTGCTACCTTCCAAGGGCTGAAATTTCAGGTGTAACAAACATGATACCCGGCATGGGGGTGCACACTTTTAAACTCAGCCCTTGGAAGGCAGAGGCAGGCAAATCTGTATGAGTTCAAGGCCAGCCTGGTCTACAAAGTGAATTCCAGGGCAGTCAGTTGTGTTGAGACCCTGTTTCAAGGCACAACAACAAACAAATGCATAGGCTGTGTTTTTTATGTACTAGTCATTGTCCAAACTCAAAAACATTAACTCCTTATCCTGCCCTAATTTCTTTGTCTCTTGAGCGCCTTCTTCCTTCTGTCCTCTGCTGTGAGCTCTTTAGGCTGGGCTCTCCAAACTGCTTGGAGAAGCCCCCTTTGACTGCCTCAAGTTTGTCTGTTGACTAGATGTTCTTTCTAGAAAGAATCGTTTTTTCTCTCTCTCTCTCTCTCTCTCTCTCTCTCTCTCTCTCTCTCTCTCTCTCTCTCTCTCTCTGCATAAGGATTTGCCATGAGACCTTGAGGAATGTAAATATCTTCTGTATTTATTTATTTTAGGTTCAGCCACGTGATCAGCTTCAGCCAGTTCAACATTTATGATCTTGGTAAGAACACAGGCCTAGACTGGACCAGACTGGCCAGTTTGGTTTAGCCTCTGGCCCATATTTCCACATCAACAGTCCCAGGAAACTGAGCTGAACCAGCCCCAAAGCTTCAGGCAGAGCAGCTGTCAACCTGGGAGGAAGAAAACAAAAGCAAGCAGCTGTAGCCGCTGAGACAGGGGACTCCTGTGTGCCTCCTTTGGCCTCGGCCTTCTAAGAACAGAAGTCTAAGAAAAGGCTAGAGGGTAAAGGCAGAGCCCTCAGGAGAGGTGGGTGGGTACCGTACTCCCTTCCCCTCTTCTCTCCCTTCTCCTCCCCTCCCCCCTCCCCTTCTCTCTCTTTTCCTTCCCCTCCCCTCTCTTCCCCTCCCCTCTTCTTCCCCCTCCCCCTCCTCCCCTCCCTTCTCTCCTTCCTTTTTCTCCCCTCTCCCCCCTTCTCTCTTTTTCTCTCTCTCTTCTCCCTCCCTCCCTCCCTCCCTTCCATCCCTCCCTCCCTCCCCGCTCCTGGTTTCCTGTATCTACTCACTTCTATATGTTCCTGGCACACTGTTCTCAGTGCCTTCCCCCACCCCCATCAGACAGACCAATTTGGCCTCGCCCCAGCCTCCCCCTCAGCTCTGTAGAATTGTGAATGATCTCCACCCTTCCCCTACCACACACATAAAGTTGGAGGGATTCATCTACGTCCTATCGGACTCTGATAAAAATCCTCATAACTGGAGCTGAAGAGACAGCTCTGTGTGTGCTTACTGTGTGTGTCTGCTGTTACAGAGGACCTGAGCTCAGTTTCCAGCATCTGTGCTGGGCAGCCGCTAACTTTAATTCCAGACCCAGGGACTACGGTGTCCTCTTCAGGCCGCCTTGATTACACACACTCACAACTCAAAAAATGAACCCACATCCGGAAAGTTCTCCTTTAAAATAATAATTATTATTTAATAGAAATCCAGTAAATGCGTGTTCTAGTCACACATAAAGGTTAAAAAGGCAAAAAAAAAAAAAAAAAAAAAAAAAAAAAAAAATTCATCTTAATTGAATACCAAGCTGTAGGAGAATAAACACAGGGCCAAGCTGTATATACTTTGGTATGTCTTGTCTTGTCACCTAATGTCATTAGACATTGTCAAGGTGTCTTCTCATGTTGTTGGCCATCCTTCTACAACACTTAGGGTGTACAATTCATAACCACTACTAATACAGGTTGCTATAATTTATTTAGCTGGATCTCTAGAGGTAAGTGTTTAATTCTTTCTTTCTTTTAATTATACTAACTAAAATGCCTCTGGACATAATTAGAGAGAGAAAGACACTTGCACAGATCTCAGATCCTTCCCCTAAAGCACATTTCTGTATAATTTCAGCATAATTTACTTGATCAGAATTTTGATCAATAAACATTGATAATGTCCTGTTTCCAATGACAGCCAGCCTTACAGAAAGACTCCTGTTGCTCCTGCAAGCACAGGACATTATTGCTTACATTAAACTTAAGGGGGAGGGGAGCCTGTAGAGATGTCTCAGTGGTTAAGACTGGCTCCTCTTCAAGCAGAATCTGGGTTCATCCCCAGCACCCATATGGTGGCTCACAATCCTCCTTAACTCTAGCCCTGGAAAATTTGATGCCATCTGCTGGCCTTCTTGGGGACTGCACACATTTAGTGCATATACACCTACACAGGCAAAACACCCATACACAGAAATTAAAACTTAAAACTATTTTTAAAGGAGCAGAGCTTTTCTTTTGATTTGTTTTCTTTACCTACTCAAAACAAAATTTTTCATGGTATTGCTGTCATTTGTCTTTCTACAGCAAACTGCTTGTTCCAACGTCTGCTTTTGTCGAGACCTATACGGCTTCCTTTAAACAGGCATCAAAGGTTTCCCTCCATGCCTCATCTTAATTATAGTTTTTACAAATGGACTTTTAAAAAAGAATCAATTATCTATTTTATGTATATGAGTCCACTGTTGCTGTCTTCAGACACACCAGAAGAAGGTATCAGTTCCCATTAC
Source organism: Arvicanthis niloticus (assembly GCF_011762505.2). Taxonomy (NCBI): domain Eukaryota; kingdom Metazoa; phylum Chordata; class Mammalia; order Rodentia; family Muridae; genus Arvicanthis; species Arvicanthis niloticus. The sequence goes on along the minus strand of NC_047674.1, from coordinate 55,173,927 downwards.
AGATGGTTGTGAGTCACCATGTGGTTGCTGGGAATTGAACTCAAGACCTCTGAAAGAGCAGCCAGTGCTCTTAAACTCGGAACTGTCTCTGCAGACCCCACAAGTAGACTTTTTTGGTAGTCAAAGTTAACCTATTTTTACCCCTATGCTATCTGCCTTTTGTAATATATTTAGAAAGATCTTTTCAAAAGAACATCACATAAATATTTACAGGTCTGCTTGCCCACACATGGGTCCTGAAAGAGGATATTTCTGTTTTAGTTTCAATTTCATCATAGAGCTCTCTCTCTCTCTCTCTCTCTCTCTCTCTCTCTCTCTCTCTGTGTGTGTGTGTGTGTGTGTCGATATGTGAATTCAGCTTTCTGAGTATTAAAGCAGCAAGAACGACATTTGTACCCCAAAATTGTAAGGGTTGTGGCTTCTTTGTGACTCTGCTGGCCATACATGCATTAGAAATTTCACATAGACACATCTAGACACAGCGATTTAAAAAAAAAAAAATGTTTTATGTCTGGGGAAAGGTTCTGTAAACTGAAAGTCTTCTCGCTTTTTGTCAACATCCCCCCCTCCCCCCCATGTTTCGTTGTTTGTTTCTGAGACAGCATCTTACAATGCTGCCTGGCTGGCTGAAGACGCCTGACCCTCCTTCCTCCTCAGCCTCCTGAGTGTGAGCCACCTTGGCCTTTAGTTTGTCTGTTTTGTTTTTGCAATAGGGTTGTTCAGTATCAGTTACTTTTCTGTTGCTGGGATAAGATACTATGACCAAAGGCAACGTATGGAAGAGTTTCTCCTGGCTCAAGCTCCCAGCGGTTCCGGAGAGCTCCACATCCGTAACAGTGAGGAAGGCATAGAAGGAGGAGCCTGAGATCACATCCCATTCACACACCGGAAGCCGAGAAAGCAAGCTGGAAGTGGAGTGAGACTATAAATTCTTCATGCTCTCCCCCCCTCCGGCCCCCGTGACATACTGCAAGGCTCCACCTCCCAACGTTCCCTCCACTGACAGAGGACCAAATGTTCAGATACATGGGCCTATGGGAAGGGGTTGTCTCACTAAAACCACCAGAAAGCCTTGCTGTGCAGTCCAGGCTGTTCTCAGATTCCTGAGATCACATGATCCTCTTGTCTCAGCCTCCCAAGCATCTAGGATAACAGAAACATACCACCAAGTCTAGCTGCCTTACATCTTGCCAAAACTGAGTCGTTTTTCTGGATGTGGGACTTTCAGACTAAACTGGGAGACATCCGGGGCAAATGAGACAAAGGAATCACTGTGGCTTTCAGGCTCCTCCGACTGTATGGGAGACATGCGCAGTTCACACAGGGATGCCAGGCTGGTATGGAGTCACAGCTGATGCTCCGATGAGTGGATGTGTGTGCTGAATTGTCCTCTAGGGACCTCGGTGTGCTAGAATTAGGAAGAGAAGTTGGTTTGAACACTGAGGAGTTGGTTCCATCAGGAAAGCGTATGCCATGCAGGCATGAGGACCAGAGTTTGGATTCTCAGTATGCACATGAAAAGCAAGGCACTGCTTATAGCCCCAGGCTCTCAGGGCTAGGGGAGACAGGAGGATCCCTGGGGCTCTATGGTCAGCTATTCTAGCCAGAGAGCTCCAGGTTCAGTGGCAGATCCTGTTTGGATAAGGTAGGAGGCTGGTGGGATGGGTCAGTGTATAAAGATGTTTGTCACCAACTCTGATCACCTGAGTTGACTCTCTGAAGCCCAATGGGGGAAAGAGACACTGACTACCACTGATCTCCTCTGGCCTCCTAAGGGTGCTGTTGCATGTAAAGTCTACAAACATGTATGCATTTATGCACCTGCCCTTTCTCTCCTCTCCCCCTCCCCCTCCTTCCCTCTCTCACACACACCCGCCCCTACAAATAAATGAAAGAATACGCAATTAAACTTTTTAAGGTGGAGAAGCAATTGAAGAGGGTACCTAACATCTGCCTCTGGCCTACACATGCACACACAGTGCACACATGAATGTCTATCCGCACACATACATGCACATGTGCAAAGAAAGGGGCCCCGCTTGAGCAGAGGAGTGGAGGAGGCACTTGACTAGACTGGGGATCTGGAAGGACCAGTATGGAGTGGGATTCCAGATTTTAGGAGTCAGAGAGGTACTGTGGGGAAGAGATAGCTTAGCACCCGGCCCCCAATCTGGATAGAGTCTGGGTACCACCGAGGGGAAGGTGCTTGGAAGCAGAATCAGGATTCGAACAGAGCATCTCCTTAGGACCTAGGACTCGGGGTATCCGCTCTGAAGCTTCTGAGAGTGGACAACTGGGAAACGGGAAAGCCACTAAGAGGCTTAAAGAGGGCCACCAAGATGGTTCTGTGGATAAAGGCGCTTGCCACCAAGCCTGACGACGTGAGTTCGATTCCCAGGACCTACATGGTGGAAAAGAGAGAACCTGCTCCCATAAGTTGTGCTATGACCTCCACATTCACAAATGCAAAAATAAATAAGTAAACAAACAAACAAACAAATAATAAGGCATTCATAAGACTGTGAAAATCACACAGCTAGCACGTTTCTCCTTTCCTTAAGCTGCCTGCACACCAGCACTAAATTTAGTGTCAGGGCAGTCTAGAGAAGCGGCTCCCACCGGTTCCTGTCACTTCAGACTGCGCATTGTTCTTTCGTTTCCTGAAATATCTAACTTTGCATTTCTTTTTTTAAAAAAAAAAAATACTACCCTGAATATGCATTGGGATAAAATTAGATCATGAAGAAAAAATGTAACGATGAAAGCAAAAGTTCCTGCAGTTGCTCTCAATTTAACTGGCTGTTGACATCTCCGTGTTCTCCCTCACTCACAGGGACCACTGACTTTGTTTCTGGAAGTTAAACTGTGTGTGACTTCTTTTGGGGAGGGTGAGTTGTAAGGTTTCTCTATGCAGGCCAACCAGCCTGGCATGGAACCCGCGATCTGCCCAGCTTAGCTTTCTGAGTTCTAGGATTCCGGCGTGCCCCACCACACCCAATTCCAAATGTAATTTCTGGATGGTGTGTGGGGGGGGAAGTATTTGTTTGTTTGATTGCTTGTTTGTTTTATTGTTTTGTTTTGTCTTGAAACAGGGTCTCAAAGTGATACAGTCTAGCCTCAAACTCACCATGCAACTTGTTGGCCTTAACTATCTTCCTGTCTGTCTCTCAAGCGAGGGTTACAAACATGGGGCATTATGCCTGGCTTGCTAAATGCCTTTTCTAACTGAGTTAGTTGGTTGGTTGGTTAGTTAGTTAGCTGGTTAGTACATACTTACTTAGTTAAAACATAGGCCCACCTGCCCTCAAACTTGCTCAGTAGCTGAGGCTAACCTTGAACTCCTGATCCTCCTGCCTCCACCTCCCAAATACTGGAAACCTGCATCATCATGCCCTGCCTTATTTTTTTTTTTTAACTTAACACTTGCTGAAAACATTTTTCACCTCAACAAATAGTATCTATATCAGCGTCAGATGCCAACTTGCCCAACCTAGTCCTGTCTGAGAGATGGAGCTCTGGCCATGCCTGTCGAGGACTGATTGATTTGTTAACGTGAGGAGACTCTTCATCATGGGTGGGACTACACAAGTGAAAAACGGTTAGCTAAGTAGTAGCCAGCATACACGCTGTCTGCTTCTTGCCTGTGCACGGGATGCAACCAGCTCCTTCAAGCTCCTGTTCCCTTGGCTTCTCCTCCATGATGGTCTGTAACTTGAGGTGTGAGCCAGAGTAAGCCTTTCCCTCCTAATCTGCTTTTCTCAGAGTATTTAACAACAGCAACAGGAAAAGAAGCTAAGATGCACATTGTTTCGTTTATCTGACAGTCTATCAAAATAAGGGTATTGCAATCGCTCTAGGGTTCATTAGGTTCTGAATTATGTGCTTGACTTATCTCTTCGGTAAATATAACTGAAAGAACTGTCTACCGTTTATTTTTTTAAGATTTATTATTTTTTATGTATATGTGAGTATACATGTTCCTCTGTGTGTGTGCAGGTGCCCCAGAGGCCAAACGAGGGCATCAGATCCCCTGGAGCTGGAATTACAGGCAGTTAGTTTGTAAGTTGCCATATGTGGGTGCTGCGAACCAAACTCTGGTCCTCTGCACGAAGAGCAAGTGATCTTAACTTATGAGCCATGTCTACTAAATTTATTTTTAGGTGACACATTTAAAGATTAAGAGGCAGATCCTGAAGCCTGTCAAGGCGGCACATAGCTTTAATACCAGCACTTGGGAGGCAGAGGCAGGCAGATTTTTGTGAGTTTGAGGCCATCCTGGTCTACATAGTGAGTTAGTGAGTTCCAGGGTAGCCAGAGCTAATAGTGAGACTCTGACTCTAAGATAGATAGATAGATAGATAGATAGATAGATAGATAGATAGATAGACAGACAGATAGACAAACAGACTGCAGGTTCTGGAGTCTGGTTGCCTGGGTTCAAATCCTTTCTTTTTCAGCTCTTTTCTTTCCTCTCTCCAGCTGTTCATTTCCACTTGAAAATAGAAACCATAGCCGGGCAGTGGTGGTGCACGCCTTTACTCCCAGCACTTGGGAGGCAGAGGTAGGGGGATTTCTGAGTTCGAGGCCAGCCTGGTCTACAGAGTGAGTTCCAGGACAGCCAGGGCTACACAGAGAAACCCTGTCTCAAAAAAACAAAACAAAACAAAAAGAAAGAAAATAGAAACCACAATGACATCTGCAGGGTAAGATGGCCACAGGGACTCCTATGTGCATGCCCAGTGGGTTTAGCAGAGCATCTGACTTAGAGTGGTCATTCCTGGAATACCTTCTGTAATTACATTGCCTTCTCCAAAACGATTTGGCCAATGTTCATTCACTGGGGGTAAAAATTAATTCCCCTGGGCATCTCATAGGATTTAGCTAACTCTCACGTAAAAGTTTTAGAACGGTAGCGCATGCTGCTCTTCCCAATTTACCTGCACTGTGGGCGATTTCTCCTGGGGACTAAGGGTTATTATTCCCTCAGACAGGCTCTGTCTGCTTAGTGCTCAAGAGGCTGAATTGACAGCCTTTAACCCTTTGGGAGAACTAATCTCATTGACCTGGGCTAGCAAGTCTAACAAAATTTGTCCTGTCACAAAAGGGAAATTGAGTGCTCGAATGTCCATGTGTGTGTATGTCCGTGTGCATGTACCAGAGAGAGAGAGAGAGAGAGAGAGAGAGAGAGAGAGAGAGAGAGAGAGAGAGAGTTTTGTTGGTGCTTTTTGAGACAGGGACTCATAACCAAAGTGGATTATATAACCAAAGGTGACCTTGAACCCCTGACCAACACACCCCAGATTCTGAGATTACAGTCATGCACATCTGTTCAACCTCACTTTTTAAATGAAAATGTATAATAACTTAAAGAGTAGCAAAACCCTCAAGTAGTCTCCCTCCTCTTCTCCCTCCCCCTCTTCTTTTGATGATGATGATAATGACGGTACTGTTTCAAGACAGGGTTTGTCTGTTGTGTAGTCCTGGGTGTCCTAGAACTCACATTGTAGAGCAGGCTGGCCTTGAACTCAGAGATCCGCCTGCCTCTGCCTCCTGAGTGCGGGGATGAAGCCGCCACCTCCCATGGACCTCTGCTTTCTAAAAGACCCTAACTTGATTTTCCAAACAACTAGTTTGTTCCCAGGGAAAAGAGATGGCTGGAGCAGTGGCCCTCCATCACAACAGAACATTAGTGTATGGCACAGTCAGAGCTGGAAAAATCTAGGTTGAGCTTCACAGATACACAACTAACCATCAAGATTTTTCAAAGTCCTCAGGAGGCTGTGGTGGTCGGCAGAACCCTCAAGGCCCACCAGGCTATAGAAGCAAGCTCTCAAACGCAGCTTTGTGTTTTGTTTTGTTTTGTTTTGAGGCAGGGCCTGGTACGTACCCCTGCATTAGCATATATCGCAGGCCTTGCTGTGTAGCCCTGGTCAGCCTGGTACTTAACGTATATCCCAGAATGGCCTCACGCTCAAAGCAATCCTCTTCCGTTGGCATTTCTAGTGCTGTAATTAAAGGTATGAGCCACCACACCTTGCTCTTCAACTCATCTTAAGTGCCTTTCTGAGTGACCCTCAACTGATAGATCAGTAAAAGCTTTTCCTCCCCTGCTCTCAGAAGACCTGAGTCTGGTTCCCAGAACCCATGGTGGGTGTTAGATTTATTTTGTTTTGATTTATATACTGCATGCACATATGCATGTGCATCGTGAACATGCCCATCATCTACAGAGGTCAAAAGAGTGTATTAGATGTCCTAGGACTGGAATTATGAATGGTTGTGAGCCACCATGTGGACACCAGAAATCATCAAACCCAGGTCCTCTTAAGAGCAACAAGCGCTCTTAACGCCTAAACCGGGGTTTCAGCCTCTCAAACCCACATTTTAAAAAAGCTAGTCACAGGGGCTTTTAAAAAACATCTCTCTGAAACAGTCAGAGGCCATTACAGAAAACCACAAAAAAAGTATTTGTAAGGGCGGGGGTTGGGAGGGGTTGTGGGGGTGCCGATCCGCCAACTGATCTGTTGACAACGCAGCTCCTACACCTAAGACTCAGGGATCATTGTGAAAGAGGAGCAGAAAAGTTGTTAGAGGAACAGGAAGTTTGCTGTGAGAGTGTGTATCCTAGAAATGTCAGAGGGGCGACAGCCATGAAGGCTCGCCAACATGGCTGCTACATGAGGCCTGAACAGGGACCACATCAATAGCCAAGCTAACTGGAAACTGCAGTGTATTGCATAGTACATATATAATTTTTTTGCCCAAATAGCTTTGCATGTAGATAGTCATTGCAACAAGCTATTGGTCTGGTCCAGGGTTTCTTGTTTCTGAAGCACCACAACTACTGGACCATTATGGAGACTGGTCTCAGATACCCTGTTGATGCCCAGGGTCAGGGTGATATTGCCCTAGGCAGGGCATGAGGGGGCAGATTCTTTGTGAGCATCTCCCCATGCCCAGACTCACTGGGCTCACTCTTTGTGCTTGTAGGCTGCGGGTAAGACTGCTGCCAGCACTCTCCATTTCCCAGGGGCCAAGCATCATGGGCTGTAGCCATGGTCACCGGTGCAGCTGGGAACTGGCTGGAGAGCCTAGAGCCAGCCCCCCTCAGTTTCTATGGAAGCTCCAGACCACCGCACATCTCCCTACTTCAGTGCCCGTAGCCCCATGGCTTATTGGGCATGACAAATGTAGTCGCCAGAGCTGGAGTCCCTGTTCAGACGTCAAAAATGTTGAGACCTGAGCTGCCCCACTTTGGGCGGCCAAAAATGTTGCGGCCCTCTCCACTCCACGCTTGGCGGCCACTGTTTCCAGGCCCAAGCTGCTCCGGTCCACGGGTCAGGGTTCAGCAAGAGAGAGAGTGAGGACTGACTCGAAGAATGCAGACCAGAAAGAGTGTGATTCAATCCTGTTTATTCTGCAGTCTCTCTTCCTAGTCCAAGTCCCAAGTCTTGAGTTCCTAGTTCCTAGTTGTACTCCTGTTGTTCTCTTCCGAGTGTCTAATGTCTACTCCTACTCCTAGTGTCTGAATCTCTGTTACTCCAAATTGTTCTTCAAGTTGTTCTCTCTAAAGTGTCTGATTCTCTCTCTCTCTTCTGTCTGCCTCTCACTTTTATATGTCTCACTTCTAAGCCACGCCTCTAAGTCACACCTTTAATCATGCCCGTAGGTCTTGTCTCTAAATCTGATCTCTAAGTCACACTCTTAAGTCACACACCTTTAATCTCACACACCTTTAATCTCACACACCCAAGGAAAGTCCTGGGTATCTAAAACAAGATGTTATCAGAGTGTGCTCAGCTGTTGTAGGCTATTGTAATCCAAGTCTCATGTCAGGGTATATGGCTCAAGATGGCTGCAAGGATGATAGCCGCTTTCTGTTAAAAGTCGGCTCCCAACACATGACCTTTGTAACAAGGCAGTTTCCTTTTGCAAAAAGGATGCATCAGAACCCAGGCTGGGCTAGTCAGCCTCACCCTTAGCCAAAAGGGCTCGGAAGTGATAACTCTGTCTCATCCCATTGTTGGGAGCTCAGTTTCATAATCTAATATGATTGGGTTATTGGTGTTCAGAAAACATGGGCTCCTGTGGACCTAACTACCTTTGACAGGAAATAAAAGTTTTCTCACAAAGGCCAGTCTGCGCTGTATGGAAACCCTGTCTCAAGAAAAGAAAAAAGAAAACAACAACAAAAAAAGAAAGAAAGAAAGAAAGAAAGAAAGAAAGAGAAAGAGGAAAAAACTAAGGGCACAGTAGATCTCATTGCACTAATCACCCCAGAGGAAGGTATTGGACTGTTATTGTTTTATAGGTGAGCGAATTCCAGAAATTTGTGACTACAAAATAGTGGTTCTCAACCTGTGGGTCTCGCCCCCTGTGGGGTTTACCTATCAGATATTTATAATCTTTAGGATTATGACTCATGACAGTAGCAAATTTACAGTGATGAAGTAGCAATGAAATAATCTTCGTGGTGGGAGCCAGCCCAGAGAACCACTGCTGGGAAAGTTTCCCCTTGACAGTCTGCTACTCCCCTTGTGTGGGATCACTGAGAACCTAATTCAGCCTTTTGTTTTATCTGTGTGCATCTGTGTTATGGTGCACATGTATGCAACAGCGAATGTGTGGAGGTCAGAAGACAATTCAGGGTGTCCGTGTTCACCTTCCGTCTTGTCGGAGACAGAGTCTCTTTCCCCAGTGCATACATCAGGCTAGTCAACCTGCAAGGTTCTGGGGATTCTTCTGTCTCTGCTTTGCACTTCACCGTAGGCATGCTGGCCACGTCTGGCTTTACATGGTTTGGGGGAGAGGGATTCAAACTCAGGTCCTCATAAATAAATAAATAAATAAATAGCATCATGCATCAGTCTAAGAAGGTTTGTAAGCAATGATAACAATAAGCTATAATTAAATCTGTAAATTGTTACAGGTTAGAACTTGCCAGAAACATTTTGCTCAATTTGTTCTTAATTCTTCACATTGGTAGAAGGTAGATATTGTTAGTTCTGGCCATTTCATTTGTAAAGCTTCTCCACTGGCTTGTTTCTAGAATCTTTCTCTCTCTGTCCCCATGTGTGTGTCCATATATGTGTGTGTGTGTGTGTGTGTGTGTGTGTGTGTGTGTGTATATATATATGTGTGTGTGTGTGTGTGTGTGTGTGTGTGTGTGTGTGTGTATGTACATTCTTGGGGGCTAGAGAGATGTCCCAGTGGTTAAGAACACTGGCTGCTCTTCCAGAGGATCTGAGTTCAATTCCTAGTAACTACATATAACTAGATATAAGTAGAACCATATGCAAATAGGAACAGCCATCTGTAATGGAGTCCTCTTCTGGTGTGCATGAAAGCATACCTATTCTATATACAAAATAAATAAATCTCTAGAATTTACCCGTTACTCTAAAATGTATAAGAAGCGACCTTCACTCTGCTAAGTGGGTTTAATCTCTCATTCTACTGTCTGCCTGCCCACCAATGGTGTTAATAACTTAATAACTCTATTTTAAAATAACAATCTACCTTGATGTTCTCTTGAACCTCCAAACCAAACCCTCTCAGGCATCATGGATGTCGCCACTCTACCGATACGCTGAGGCCCAATGGCTTTCACTCACTTGACTGAGACATACAGTTTACCAGGTAGAAATGAGGTTTATGCTACACCTGTGAAGTCCAGAGCCCATGGTCTTGGTCAACTATATAGATTCTCACAACATTCATGACAATTTAAATGGGAGTGTAGAGTGACTAACTGAAAACAAGAGGTGACTAAGCCCATTTAAAATATGAACATGTGTTCAGACCCTCCCTATTACACAGATCTATAACCTGGAGAACAATGTCGAGGCTAGCCTCAGGGGGCATCACCTTCCACAGGCACATGTAGCCAGAAAGATCTCAGTTACACCAAACTCTTTCTAGAATCTTCAGAGGTTCCTCAGGCAGTAGGTAAACTATGAGACACCCCTAAGTGCTGGATTAGGCTGCTGGGGGCTATGATTCATTAAACATCATCTCCATAGAAAATGGGTGAGTTACTAAACCAGCAGAGTCCTTCGCTCTTTCTCAGTGAGTGGCAACCCCAGACATCAGTCAGCGACACACAGCAGACCTCCCATCATTCCTTGGGGAAAACATCAACAAAATTAGAGACCCCGGCAACACAGTTCGAGGACTTTGGATAAAGGAGTGGCAGAAATCCCATCGACTCTGTCCTGTTTTCTCAGCCTTGTCTGGTGGCTGCCTGAAGGAAAACATGGTCTGTTGAGCTAAATTCTTGTCCAAACAACACAATTCACTTCCTCCTCCTCCTTTTCCCTTTCCTTCTCCTCCTTTTCCGGCCCCCCCAAGGCTTCTAGAAAGTAAATTTTACAGTTTTCTTTCAGTAATTCTTCCTTGGGTACCCACTGGGCCTGTTTGCTCCTCGCAGGGGGACATGCCCTCCCTGCTGGGACTTGATGTGGCGGAGGGTGCAGGGCCAATCGATCGTCTACATCCTGGGCACTACAACCCTTTAGATCCTTTGCCAAATAATGGTAATGACGTCACACTTTTCAAAAACATGAGAGATTCCTGATTTTTTTTGTTTGTTTTACAAAGCCACTATTACACTGATGCCCAAATCTAAAAACTACAGCATCAAAAAGAAAACCACAGAGATAGAAATAGTGGCACACACCTTTAATTCCGGCACCTGGGAGGCTGAGGCAGGCGATCCCTGAGAATTCATGACCAGCCTGGTTTACACAGTGAGTTCCGGGGCAGCTAGAGCTACATAGTGAAATACTGTCTTGAGAAAAAAAGCAACATTAAAAAAGCAAACTACATAGGAATTGCACTCCTGAATATGGATTTTTTTAAGCCTTAGGGAAGGGGCCGTGGATGTAGGTCAGTTGCAGAATACCTGCCTGGCACGCACAAAGCCCTGGGTTCTGTTGCTGAACAGACAAGGTAGATGGCTCAAGTGGCTGCAGCTGCACCCAGCCTGACGCCTCAAGTTTGATCTCACATAGCAAAAGAGAACTGACTCCTCCTGCACGTTGTCCTTAGACATCTCTGCTAGTGCGTCTCTCTCTCTCTCTCTCTCTCTCTCTCTCTCTCTCTCCCTCCCTCCCTCCCTCTTCCTCCCTTCCTTCCTCTCCCTCTCTCTCTCTCTCTCTCTCTCTCTCTCTCTCTCTCTCACACACACACACACACACACAAATGTAATAATAATAACTGAAATACTAGAAGCTATGTTTTAAAAAATTCCTCATGGGGGGATTTTTAAAAATGTATTTGGATAAATTCAACATTCATCCGTAAAAAGAGTCTCTAAACTGAAAGAGAAGGATTCTTCCTTCCCATAATGGTGCGGGCAAACCAAAGTAGCATCAGATTCCTCAGTGAACAGCTAAAAGTCATCAAGGAAAGCCAGAGACCCATGTCACCAGGTCGTCTCCACACTGTACGAAGGTACCAGCCAGAGAAATTAGGAAAAGGACAGAATCATGACATAGAAAAGCTCAGCCGGGCAGTGGTGGCGCACGCCTTTAATCCCAGCACTTGGGAGGCAGAGGCAGGCAGATTTCTGAGTTCGAGGCTAGCCTGGTCTACAGAGTGAGTTCCAGGACAGCCAGGGCTACACAGAGAAACCCTGTCTCGAAAAACCAAAAAAAAAAAAAAAAAAAAAAAAATAAATAGAAGAGCTCAGTCCAAGCCGTGTATTTGCTGTATTTGCACAGCTTGGGTTCAGCTCTCATCTCATCCCTGCTTCTGATGAAATAAAAGCATCATTTGCGTATTAGGTTCTCAGAGAATGGACAAAACATGTTTAAAAAGAATGTAGACATCAACGAAACTATTCAGTCAGAATGCCCTACTAATCCTCCCCAAGACGCCAAGCTTCTGTCAATGCCTGCTGGGCATCAGAAGAAACCTTTTAATGTGAGATATGAAAATCAGAATCGCCAACAGAGAGGTAATAAAAGCATGAAGGAAGTGAATAACACAGGGTGGAGAGGGGAAACTAGAAGAAATGAAGCAAAAACACTCATGGAGATTCCCCAGAGGAAAGTGTAAAGGAATCTCAGTCTCCTGTAGTAATTGTCGCCTCGGAGACTTACTGCCTCTGTCTGCTCACCTAGGCCTAGGCCTGGAAGCTTCAGGCTTCCATACAATCTAATCTAGGCCTACACTGTTTTCAGACTCTGAGACTTACTGTTGAATAAGCTCACCCTTTTTTGTTCTTTCTGATCTCGAGTTGTTAGGTTCAACGCAGCTGTTCCAGCCCCAACTCCTCTCCCAGCTGACTGATGCAATCTGGTTTTTCTCTCCGCCTTTACTGAATCGCTCTGATTGGCCTCAAACTAACTCTAGCAATCTTTTCTAACCTTCTGGCTCCTTCTCATTCTCTTGCTTGCTCTGTCTCTACCCGTATCTAGCTTGTTCTCTCTTCAATATGTCTCTGTAAAACTTTTCTGGTAAAACTGCCCCCTTCTCCCTCTCTCTGCGACTCTATTCTCCCTCCCAACTTTATTGTACTGCTCTCCACTAACTCTACTGAATTCCTGTACGGTACTTTCTTCTTTCTGTACTGTCTGTCTCTCCCTTAAGTAGCTTCCCTTTCCTCTCTCATGAGAGTTGGGCAGACCCTATTCTGTCATCTCTTTCTCTGATTCGTCACTTTGTCTGCCTCTCAATCCTCAATCAGACACCACCTTCAAACACGGGTGTTTCCTTCTACAAACTAACTTTGCCTTCATTATTTGGGATTAAAAGTGTATGCTAGGGGCGTGTCTGTATTCCAGCCAGAGGGATTAAAGGTGTTGCTAAGGCTAAGCCACACCACAGCTAGAAACAGGTTCAAACATCCTGTAACAGAAAACAGAGTATGACCTATCCTCCCCACTGTGTGTGTGTGTGTGTGTGTGTGTGTGTGTGTGTGTGTGTTCCCAGGAATTGAACCTGGGTCATCAGGCTTGACAACAAACACCTTTACCAGCTGAGCCATCTTGCTAGCCCTGGGTGAGTGGGTAGGGTAGAGGGTAGAATTATCACAAGGCCTTGACTTGTGCAGTTTTGGAAGCTGAAAGATCTTCAGATATGCATGCTAAAGGCCTGAGAACCCAGACAAGCTGCCGGCTGCCAGCCCCTTTCCAAATCCAGAAGCAGGTGAAGGCCGGTGTCACAGCTCAAAGCTGCTCAGAAATTTCGTCTGTCAGGCAAGAGATGGGTTCGAAGTGCCGGGCCCACAGCAGTGAAAGCAAATTGTATTAAATTACCCCGACCTTGTCTGCAGAGGGCCCTGACGCCCGATGCCCTAGATAGTACCACGTGTTATATATCACACTTTTTCTGCCTACTCACACTGATAATAATGTGTAATTTATAAATTGGGCATATCATAAGTTTGACGATTAACATTAAAAATGGAGACTGGGGAGATGGATCAGCAGCAGTTATGAGCTCTCACAGAAGACACAGGTTAGGTTCCCAGCTCCTACATGTCAGCTCACAACCACCTCTAACTCCAGTTCCAGGGAACCTGCTGCCTTGTTCTGGACTCCAATGACTTGTTAGAGCACTAGGCACACACAGAACACACATGCACACGTATGGCAAACACTCAGACATACAAAATAAACATAAATAAATCTTTAAAAACAATGAAAGAAAGAAAACTAAGACCCAGAGAGGTTAGGTAACTCTCCCAAAGTCACTGAGCAAGCAAATGGGGAAACCAGGGTTAGAAGACACATATACTTATGTTCATGGGTGGTGGATGGAAAAACATAGTCCAAACCCCTCACAGTGGCTATGTCTACCAGAGGATACTGAAGCTGTAAGCCAGGGGTCCTCATCCTTCGGAATGTTGTGACCCTTTAATAAGTTCCTCACGTTGTGGTGATGCCCAGCTGTAATATTATTCCTGTTGCTATTTCATGGCTGTAATTTTGCTACCGCTATGAGTTGTGATGTAAATAAATGGTATGCAGGACACCTGAAATGTGACCCTGTGAAAGGGCTATTTGTTCCCCCAAATGGGTCATGATCCACAGGTTAAGGACCACTGGTCTAAAAAAAAATTTTTTTTTTTAATTTTCTCTTCCAGTTAGTAATACCAGATGAAATATAGTACTCTCATTTGTATTTTAACTTCTTTCTCTCCCCAAGCCCCATCCCTGGCCAAGACAGAGTCTAGTGGGCATTCCGGCTCTCTGGAACTCACTGTGCAAACGAGGCTGGCTTTAAACTCAGAGCTCTGCCTGCCTCCTGAGTACTGGGATTCCAGGCATCACACTCTGCAAATTTGAATTTCAACAGAAGACCAAATTTGTTTTTAGTGTTTACTGAGAATTTAAAAATTAAGTAAGATTAGGTATCATCGTGGTGCACCCTTTTAATCCCAGGGCTTGGAAGGCAGGGACAGGTGGATCTCTGTAAATTCCAGGCTAGCCTGGTCTACATAGGGAGTTTCAGTCCAGTCAAAGGTACACAGTGAGACCTTGCCTGTCTCGAGCAAGAAAAATGAAATGAAATGTTTGAGTTTGGTGTCTGAAATTCACATTTAACTGAGTGTGCATGTTTGTCTTTGCTAAGTCAGACAGCCTGGTTTTAGTCCGTCTTCCGTTGGCAATGCCAGCAGTTTCTTGGTTCCTCCACAATGAACTACCATTTCTCCAGGAATTTTGCCACCATCTGATAAGACTGATTCAGACACTCAAGTTACTCCATGCAGTGGTGACATATTAACTAGGGGTAATTCAACAGCTATGCCTGAACCTTTGTCTTTGCTTTACTTCTGTATTTCATTTTATTGACGGAAAAAGGAGCTCTGTCAATGGGAAGAAAATTCAGTGGAGATCAAATTGCAGTTTGTCTCAGACATGTCCTCAGAAGAATTCGCCCTGTACCACGCAGGGCTTCTCGTTCTCAAGCCCCTACTACTAAGAAGCAGGCATGGATCTTAACCGGCATCCTGGCTGCTGCCCTGGCACCATGGCTGGTCACTAGAAGGGCAGCATCCCAATCTACATAGTTCGGGACGGGAAGGGCTTGATTTCTGGCGTTCTGCTTGAAGATGTCATTTTGAATGTCAGTCACTTCCTAGCTGCATATGAAACACAAATTAACAAAGCAACGCAGAGTACTTCTGGGCCCCCAACTGTGCCACCGGTCACAATTTTAAACAAACGCAAGCTCCATTGTTAAGAGACTGCAGGCATAAGAAAGCCCAACCCCACCGAAGAGCGGGCCTGCGAGGCCAGCCCTGGACGGGAGCGCCCCCTGCAGGCCATCAGCAGTATCACTGAGGAAACGTAACTGAAGAAAGCTCCAAGGTCATTTCAAACAGTCCTAGAGAGCTTGAAAGACCACTTGAAAGGAGGATGAAAGGTGTCCTTCCAATGAGCAGAATCAAAGGCAGAGGACCCAGGGACTTGAACTCTGGCTCTACAGAGAATACCTGGCCTTCTGCTTGTGTTCAAGTTCCCAGGCAAGGTTGATGCTGAGTCACAGAATGAATATGAATGGTATAGAACCCTAAAGTCTGGAGTAGGAATTTCATGGTACAAAAGTGTACTTGTTCTGCAGGATAATACAGGCAGGTGGACATGAACAGAGTAAGGGGAGGGAGAACCCGGCTTTGGTGAATTCAAAGTGCTTCTTCAACATCATCCCACACTTATGGTGCCAGGGACAGATCCAGGACCCTTTGTTTGCTAGGTAGGCTTGCTATCAACTGACTTGCATCCCTGCTGGGTCCCACACACTGCTTTCTTTTTAAATATTTATTTATTGCATGTTCAAGAATGTGTGAGTGCAGGTACACACAGGCCACAGGGAGTGGGGGGGGGTTCAAAGGGCAACCCTCAGATCTCTCCAGCTACCTTGAGGAATACAGGAATGAACTCAAGCCATCAGGCATATACAATCATGTTGGCATATATATTTTTAAACCTACTTTAAAAGAGTCCAACCTCCCCTCTAGCCCACAACCCACCAGAGTTAGTGGAAAAGAAAGGTTATTAGGATTTGGGGAAAGAGGACCTGTTTAGAAATAGTTCTTTGGGGACGATTCTAATCTTCATTGTTCTCAGTCCAGTCCACAAGCAAACACCAAACATGAATCAGCAGCTGCAGTCCACTCCACTCGGCAGACACCACACAGGAATCAGCAAGGGCAGTTCAATCCAGAAGAAACCACATGGTTCACCAACCAACAGGAGTCCGCAGAAGTGGCAAGAAGCCACAGGAACCTCATGAGAAGTTCTTTGTCAGGGCTCTCTCTATGACGTCACCACAAGTGAAGCTCAGCAATGCAATGTAAGGCAAACCAATACATGCATATGGTCAGCGAAGAACAGCGAGGTAGAGCTAAACAAACCAATGTTCCAGTTCCCACTGTCTGTGGGCTCATGTTTATATTCCTTCTGAACACCGTGCATCTTTTCATGTGTCTGCTTTAGCAAAACATCCCTTCACCTGTGTGCCCCAGAAAAACATCATTTGACATGACTGACTTTCCAGAGAAACCAGAAGTTTCCACTTAACAAATACGCCTCTCTCCACCTGCTCAGCCAACCCTGCTAGGTCTCCACATCCCCCTCAATGGCACTGCTATGACAGAACCCCTTATTCCTGTCTCTGCAAATCATGGCTTCACTAGTTGCTAATAGGTAGATTGTATTTTACCACTGTCTAATTTGTTGCTACAATAACTTAAGAATAGATTTATGGGGGCTGGAGATATGTATCAATGGCTAAGAGCACACGCACACGCTGCTCTTCCTGAGGACCTGGGTTCAATTCCCAGCACTCACATGGCAGCTCACAGTTGTCTGTAATTCAAAATCCAGGGCTTCTGACACCCTCATGTAGACATACATGTTGCAAAACATCAATGAACAAAAATAAAAATTATACATACACACACACAAACACACATATATATGACCTAACATTTTAGGGCCCTTTCAGGCCAATCAGGTGTAAGGATCTGAGTTTGAATCCCAAGAACTCACAGAAAAGCTGGGGTCAGAGGCACACTGCGTAGTCACATCTCCCCTACAGAAGGATGAGACTGGGAGACAAGAGAACTCGTAGGGACTTGTGGGTCAGGTAGCTCAGCGCACCCATTGTCTAACTCATCTGATCCAGTCTCAAGCAAGGTGGGCAGGGGAGGGAAGATGAACGTCCAGGCTTTTCCTCTGACCTCCACATTCAGGCCATAGCCCAACCTCATCCACACACATAGAATTAAAATAAACGCTGCCTTTCAAATTTGCCTACTTTCCCACCAAGTAAAAGATGGAAGGATTTATCCTTCAGCTTGCAGCTGAGAAATTTTCCCTAACTCAGGAATAAGAAAACCTAAAGTTCTCTAGCAAACCATTCATTTGCTTCATAAGACATGGTCTCACATAGCACAAGCTAGCCTCTCTCTCCCCAAGTACCTGAGGCTGGCCTCAAACACCTAGTCTTCCTACTTCCACCTCCAAATGCTAAAATTACAGGTATGCACCACCATGCCCAGCAGAAGTCATAGAGATATGATATTGATAGTTCCCATGTTTGGTGAGCTGGCTCAGTGGGTAAGGGTGCTTGACACTGAATCCAACAATTGAGATTGACCCCTGTGATTGACCCTGTGGTAGAAGGAGAGAACTGACTCCCACAGGTTATCCTCTGACCTCCCTGTGCATGTACTGACACAATACTCTCTGTCACATAATTGTCCCCTGTCCACAGCAGCAGGAGCAAAAGGTGAGCACAGATAATGGGGACCAGGTAAACGTGTCACAAATAAGTGGGTCAAACCCCAGTTATGTCTGGGCCACCTCCTATAAAAGGGCCACCTCCTTGCACACACGCACGCATACTCGCGCGCGCGCTCGCACACGCGCGCACACACACACACACACACACACACACACACACACACATGCACGCACCACGTGTGTACAGATACCTGTGGAAGCCAGAAGAGGGCGCCAGATCCCCTGGATCTGGAGTTCCAGGCAGCTGTGGATGCTTAGAACCCAACTCCAGTCCTGGGCCAGAGCAGCAAGCAGTGACTCCTAACCCCCTCGTGAGTCTTATGAAATGTTGCAATCAATCTAAGTACAACTCACTGAGTAATCTGGAATGAAATGCATGGTTTCACAATGCACAGGAGATCAAAGTAAAAATGGAAACGCCTGTAAATTTGGCAGATAGACTCAATCTACTTATCAAATCACGAAAGGGAGGGAAGACAAAAAGGTATTGGTTAAGTTTTCTCTTACCTGAATGGCCACTCTAATTCTGTTCTTCCCTTTCTCCTTCTCTCCCCTTACCCTACCCCTTCCCCCTCCTCTCCCCTCCCCTTCTACTTTCCTCCATTCCCTTCCTCCCCCTCCTTTCTCTTTCTGCTCCTTTCACCTCTTTCTTCTTTTTCTCCCCTCTCTTCTCCTTCCCTCTCCCTCTCTCTTTGGCAAGGTCTCACATAGCTCAGGCTGACTTCAAACTCGCTGTGTAGCCAAGGATGCCCCCGATCAAGTATGATCCTCCTGCCTCCGCTACCTGATTGCTAGAACTTACAGGCACACCTGGCAATTTACGTGTCACACCTGGCTTCATCATAAAGCTTTTCATGATGGCTCCGGCAAACCAAAGCCCAGCCCTCAACAGTGAGGGATTATTCCCTCCAGTGGAAAGCAGCACAAAGCACTGTGTCCACTGTGAGCAGACTAAACATAGAAGATTCACATAGACTATATATACATGTACATATGCCGATACTTATACATACATATAGAGAGAGGAGGGGAGGGAGGGAGAGAGGCACATTCAGTTCAGGCCTATACTATAGAAGGGTTTGACTACTGTTGCCACTGATAAAAGTAATTAATGGATTTAATTAACTGTCAGTCATAACTGATAAAGAAGAATGTTGGGTTTTTTTTAAATTTCCCAAACCTTGACACTGATACATTGAAGTGAAACTTAAGGGTTCTTTGGGGAGTCAGTCGTGTTGAGTGGTGTTTTGCTGGGGCAAACGTGTGAAGGAGTGTTTTCCCGAAGTGGACACAGATGAAAAACTAAAGCAGGCTTGTGAAGAAACGTTTCACTGAACCAGACACAGGAGAGGATGTTCTGCTAAAGCAAACACGTGAAAGGACACGTGATGAAGGATTCTTTGCTAACAACATACATGTATTGGTCCGCCTTACACTGCACACTTAAGCTCTATTTATCTGGACTCCACAGACTCAGACTGATTGGATCTGCATGCTGAGGCAAGACCCGTGCTGAGTCAAGGCACATGGAGGGCACGTGATGTTTGGAGAGTATAAATAGGACTCCATGGAGTGACGGAGACAGAGCTTGGCTTGCTGGTACAGCTAGCTCTGCAATGCTTGTGGGTCTCTTGCCTTCACTGATCTTCATTTCTCTGAGGGAGGCACAGCTGAGAATTTCTCCTGGTGTTCCTGTTGGTCCCTCCTGCTGACTCCAGCTGATGCTGAGGCCTGGCTGTCTCTGCTAGGTCGTATCACTGCTGTTGCTAACCCAACTCTACGGAACTGGGGCTGGTGTATCTGTGAAGTGTTTATGAATGGATTGTGCTGCCGCTGCCTGCTAACCTGTGAATTGAACTATTGATTTCCAGACAACACAGACAGGGGTTGTTCCAAAGAACCTTTCTAAAGAGGTCCACTCCCCCACCCCCACCCCCATCCCTGTATCCTTTCTTTTCCGTTATCTCTGGTGGGTGATGGACTAAATGGGAGGTTAAAGCATTTAAGAACCATCATTTAAAATAGGATTTGAAAAAAAATTAAAGTTACAATACATTGTCATGCAGAAATGGTCCACTCAGTAGGAGCTGGGGAGATAACACTGTGGATAAAATACTTGCTTTGCAAATGTGTAAATACTTTCTTTACAAACATGAGGCCCAGACTTCACATCTCCAGCACCACACTGGGACCTGCCCATAATCTCAGCATCACAGTAGAATCCATGGGGCAAGATGGCTAGCTAAATTACTGGAATCTGAGAGTTCTGAGTTCTGCTAGTGACTCTGCTCAGGAAATAGAACAGAGGAGGATCAAGGATGACACTTGACATCAACCTCTGGCCTCCACACACATGCACACTCCTCCCCAACACACACACACATATACACACACACTTGCACATACACACACGCACCTCCTCCTCAACACACACATGCACATACACACATAGACCATGCACATATACATGCAAACAGAAAGAGTTGGAGGAAGGGAAGGAGAGAAGGAGGTTCTACTTGGTCCCAGCACCAATGTATAGAAATTAACCCTCACTAAATCACGACATTGTGAAAATCCAGAATTTTATGGATAAAAATTCATCTATCTCAGGAATCCAGAGATAGAAAACCAGGTCAGTACAAAACATCACACTTCAATGTCTGTGGATTTCTTGACAAGAGTATGGAGAATTCTGGATTGTTTCTGCAGACAGCATTCCTTGGGAAACGATTGGAATACGCGCTTTACCAAAATTAGCATAGATCCAAGAATGAACACAATATTGGATAGTAAATAGCTCCAACAAAACAAAGAATTTTGTTTTGTTTTTGTTTTGTTTTCAAGACAGGGTTTCTCTGTGTAGACCTGGCTGTCCTGGAACTCACTGTATAGATCAATTTGGCCTCAAACTCAGAGATGCACCTGCCTCTGCCTCCAAAATGTTAAGATTAAAGGTGTGTGCCACCCCAACATAGCTGGGAATTTTTTAATTTTATTGTAAATTAAATAGAAATTATGATTGTTTTGCCTGTACACATTTTGTGCATCATACGCTTGTAGACCAGAAGGGGGCGCCAATCTCCTGGGACTGAAGTTACAGGTGACTATAAGCCACCACGTGGGTGCAGGAAATCAAACCCAGAACTTCTGGAAGAACTCTTGATGGCTGAACCGTGTCCCCAGCCCCTACAGAGGAAAGGGATTTAAGGATGTGAAGGTAGAGCATTCCAGAACAATCTCTTGCCTTTAGCTTTTGGCTAACCTTAAAAAGAGTTTGGTAATTATCTGAAAAAGGAATTGAATTCAGTATGATGTTCATCACATAAAACACCAGAAAGAGCTGATGCACTCCACAGTCAAGAGATGGGCATAGTGGTACACACTTTTGATCTCAGCAAGGGAGGAAGAGACAAGTGGATCTCTGTGAATTCAAGGCTAGCCTGGTCTACAGGCCAAGTTTCAGGATAGCCAGGGCTGCACAGAGAAACACTGTCTTTAAAAAAAAAAAAAAAAACCTACATAATGTTGTGATCTATCATGGGATACTATAAAGAGCATTGTGAGTTTTACAAAAATTGACATGGGCTTCTTGTTTATTGACTTATGTGTATTTACTTATGTGACACAGGGTCTCATGTATTCCAGGCTGGCTTCGAACCCACCATGTTCCTGAGAGTGACTTTGAACTTCTGATCTGTGTCCCCACGTCTGAGTGCACCGTCTGCCCCATTTGTGAGGTGCGGCACTGGGGATCTGTAGCTGGGTGAGCCACACCCCTAGATGAGGTGAGCTTCTCTATCCTGGCTGTGATTTTTTTTGTTTTGTTTTTTGTTTTTTGTTTTTTTGTTTTTCGAGACAGGGTTTCTCTGTGTAGCCCTGGCTGTCCTGGAACTCACTCTGTAGACCAGGCTGGCCTCGAACTCAGAAATCCGCCTGCCTCTGCCTCCCAAGCGCTGGGATTAAAGGCATGCACCACCACCGCCCAGCTCTGGCTGTGATCTTAGGATTCTGATTGCGACTTTCATTCATTTTCTTCCCACATCATAAAATTTTGATGTGGTCTCTAGCCCCTCCCCATCATGAGGCATTCAATTCACCATATTTAACTGGAAGTTAAATGCTTTCACAGAAAGAGAGGACAAGACCTGGGACAAGGAAACACTGGGGTTAAAGCTGACCGCTCCCACATAAAGCTCAGAAAGATCTGATGAATCCTGAAATAAAGATTCATAGTAGTGCATACCTTTGATCCCAGCACTTGGGAGGCAGGTGGATATCTGTGAGTTCAAGGTTAGTTTGGTCTACAAAACAAGTTCCAGGATAACCAGGCCTACACAGAGAAACTTTGTCTTTAAAAAGAAAAAGAAAGAAAAAAGGACAGAGGGAAGTAACATCACTAAAAGGTAATATTGGAAAAAACTGTTCACTGACAGCAGAAAAGACAGGAAAGACTTTCCTTGACTCTGGACATAAAGAAAGATTCTTTCACAAATTCTTTCTGGAACCTGGAGAGATGGTTCTCTGGTTGGGAGTACTTTCTGCTCTTGTAGAGGACCTGGGTTCATTTTCCAGAACATACATTGGGTGGCTCATAACTCTCCTATAACACCATTCCAGGGGATCCAGCACCCCCTTCTGGTACCCACACACAAGTCATACTTACACAGAGACCTGTACATATTCTCATAAACAAAATAACTTAGAAAACATTAAAATAATTTGAAGGAAACAATGTCACCCAATGGAATTAATAATGTGAGGAAAACACAAGCCAATAAATGATATCAAAACTGGCCTAGAGTATATGATAGTTGGAGGATGACAAAATAGGTCCTCAATCTGAAATTTGTCCAGAATGTCTGTCTTTGGAGAACAAAGAGGAAACTGATTTGAAGGTATGTTAGGGAAGCAGGTCTCTAAACCTCGCCAACTTCCTAGAAAGAAAGCACGGAGTCATGGAAAAGAAAAAAAACTCAGAATACAGTTCAGTTTCAGAGCAGGCAAACATGCAGAGAGATTGCTGTCTAGAAGACCCATTCAGGGCCAGCAGTGGGGCTTAGTGGGTAATGCGCTTGCAGAGCAGATCTAGTAACCTGACTTTGATGCCCCAAACCCACAAAAAGATGACAGGAGAGGGACTGGATAGATGGCTCAGCAGTCAAGACTGCTCTTGCAAGCCATCTGAGTTTACCCCCCAGCACCTATGCTGAGTAGCTCACAACCAGTGGTACCCAACTCTGGGTGATGTGTTGGTTTGGTTTTTTTTTTTTGTTTTTTTTTTTTTTTTGTTTTGTTTTGTTTTTTTTTTTTCTCTCCAAGGACATTTACACACATGTGGCACACACACACACACACACACACACACACACACACGGTGGAAGAAGAGAACCAACTTCACAGACTTATTTTCTGAGCTCCCCACCCATGTGCTTGGCATACACACACACCACCACATCATACATGTGTACACACATCAAAATAATGATGGATGTTCCAGCTCACAATAATGACATGGAGACTTTTTATTATATATGAAATGTTAGCCACTATAGCTGAGGCTATTTCCCAACTAGCTCATATAACTTAATTAAGTGAACCTTCATAATTCCTGCTTTACAAAAGGTCTGTCAGATATACTGGGCCAGAAGGCTGAAGATGGGTGCTCTAATGTTATAGACTTTTAAAGGAATCTGTTCAGGAAGCCAACTATGTCATTTCTATAATTTTTGGAAGCTGCTTGCCTGCACTTCCAGCCTATTCAGGGAATATTTATTCCTTCTCAGGTCTCTGATGAGATTGAAGACTAGACAGTTCTAGTCTCACAATTAAGCTTAAGTTGTTTGGGATTTAAGAAATTTTTAGGTCTAAAAGTTGTTTTTAGGTCTAAGAAAATGTTTTTAGATTAGTAGTAGAACTTACAATAAAAAAGATTTAGATACAGAACTCTCAACATATCAAGACAGGATAGACAATAAAATACTGTCTCCCAAGTTGCCAATACATTTAGACTCAATATTATGAATGTAAACCTTACCTAACACTTTCCATAATTGTTTCATATTGTTGTTATTATTATATATAGTTTATTACTATAAGAAAAACAGTCTTTTATTGGACAAAAGGGGGGAAATATTGAAGGCTAGTCTGGTATTGCTATGCACTCAAATGCTGAATTCTGTACCCCAAGATCTGACTACCCTGGAAGAGAAAATCCTCATGTACACTGGCCTTTGCTGTGTAAACCCTGCTCCCCAGTTTAAAGTTAATTGGTTTATAAAAGTCTAGAGTCTGTGATTGGTCAGAAGGAAGAGAAAGGCAGGGCTTGAGGATAAAGTGAGGGTCTCCGGAGAGACCAGATTAAGAAAAAAGGAGACACAGGAAAGACGAGGAACCATGAGAGGAGATGGACCATGAGCAAATAAGAAGGGGCGCATGGCTGGGAGTTAGGATAGCTCAATCCTCCCAGTCTGGATTTACAGCTTGGAAATAAAATACAAGGACTGTGTGTCTTTTATACGGACTAGCTAGAATACGATAATTCATTTTACACAGTCTGGTACTTCTGCCTTCCTCCATGTCTGGCTGGCAAAATCCCCCATGCCTGACTCTTTCCCAGAGTTCCTGTCTCTGTCCAGATGTTCCACCTTTCCTCTTCTGCCCTGCTATAGGCTGTCAGGTCTTTTTTGGTTTTTTAAAAGATATTTATTTATTTATTTATTTATTTATTTATTTATTTATTTTATGTATGTGAGTACACTGTAGCTGTCTTCAGACACACCAGAAGAGGGCATCAGATCCCATTACAGATGGTTGTGAGCCACCATGTGGGTGCTGGGAATTGAACTCAGGACCTCTGGAAGAGCAGTCAGTGCTCTTAACCACTGAGCCACCTCTCCAGCCCTGAGGCTGTCAGATCTTTATTAAAGCAATCAGAAGGTGATGAAGAAGAATGTTTACAAAATCTGATGGGGTAAGTTCTGAGCAGCAGGAATTTAAATGGACTAGACATTGCGAATGTAATTCATACCTGATACCTACAACCAATGAGCTGAGTGAGGCAGGTTGAGAAGGTGCAAGAGAGCTAGGCAGGCTGTGGGAGAACCATAATCTGTAAGCTTAGATTCTTTAAAACCAACATTAATAAGGGTTCTTAAACACTTTAACCTCTCTTCTGGCCCACCACCCACCAGAGGTAATGGAAAGGAAAGGTTAAAACAGCAAAGGGGGGTGTTTAGAAATAGTTCTTTGGAGTGATTTGGCTCTGCATTGTAGGACATCAGCAGGTCAGTTCACATGAATCAGCAGTGGCAGCTCGATCTAGAAGACACCTCAGGGTTCTACCAATCGACGCGAGTATTCAGAAGTGTTAAGAAGATTCCAGAATATCATGAGAAGGTCTTCAGTATGTTTCTCTCTACAAAGTCATGACAAATGATGATCAGCAAAGAAGTCATGGAGAACCAATGCCAGAGCATTATCTGAAGACCAGTGTCAGGAAAGTCCAATGAACCCCAACAAATAGTGGCAAGGAAAACCAATGCCAGAATGTTGTCCACTGTCTGCTGGGTTATACTCACACCCTTTCCAAACATCACGTGTTCTCTCAAGCATCAGCTCCAGCCAAACATCATACGCCATTTTTCCAGGCAGCTTCCAGAAAAATACCACGTGTCTCTTCTCAGCAAAACATCATTTCATGTGTCTGCTTCAGCAAAACATCCTCGCATAAGACAGTTTCCAGAAAAACATCACATGACACAACTGAGTCTATGAAGAAGCCAGAAATATCCGCTTCAGTAACTCAATTTGAGTGCACAAGGGAGAAACCCATGCAACAGCCTGTAGCCAAAGTCAACGGGCAAACGGCAGTTTCAGCTCAAACTGGCAAGGACAGCCTGTGGGACCAGGCTGACAGGTCTCTTGCTGGCCAGACACATGTTAGCAGACACACAGATCCTGCCACCTTGCACAGGGGCCCAACAACTTGTCAGTGGGAGAGGGATTGGAATTTGGTAAGATGCAGCCCCCAGTTATATGGAGAAGGAAGAAGTGCCTCTCACTCTGGACAAAAAGACAGGGGCTAAGCTAGTCACAACACAGGAAGCAGAAGGCAGATACAGAAAGACATAGAAAGAAATCCAAACACAGCCAAACTCTGGATCAGGTAAAAAAAAAAAGTTTGAAATTAAATTTAGGTGCTAAAGAGGACAGAGCCTGAGTGGGAAAAATAATAAACAGGTAAAAAATTAAATTAATAAAATTAAAGAGAATATGATGAATAAGATGAAAAACTCAACAACATAAAGCCTTTGGGCTCTGTATAATGACATTTTTAATGGCTTAATGATAACTCAATTTAAAAATGGGGTACATAGAGTTCTCAACAAAGGATTTTGAATGGCCAAGAAGCACCTAAAGAAATGTTCAGCATCATTAGTCATCATGACAATGCAAATCAAAACACTCAGAGATTCCACCTCACACCCATCAGAATGGCTAAGATCACAAACTCAAAGAATGGCACATGCTGACAAGGTTGTGAAGCAAGGGGAACACTCCTTCATTGCTGGTGGGAGTGCAAAGTTGTACAACCACTCTGGAAATCAACTTGGTGGTTTCTCAGAAGACTGGGAATAGTTCTACCTCAAGACCCAGCTATACCACTCCTAGGCATGTACCCAAAAGATGCTCCACCATCTCACAAGGACATCTGCTCAACTATGTCATGGCAGCTTTATTTGTAATAGCCATAAACTAGAAACAACTTAGATGTCTCTCAACTGAAGAATAAATATAGAAAATGTGGCATTTATACACAATGGAATACTACTCAGCCATTAAAAACAAGGAAATCATGAATTTCACAGGCATATAGATTATCATGATTTAAATATGTTTGGCTCAGGGAGTGGCACTATTTGGAGGTGTGGCCTTGTCGGAGTAGGCGTGTCACTGTGGGTGTGGGCTTTAAGACTCTAGTCCTAGCTGCCTTCAAGTCAATATTCTGCTAGCAGCCTTCAGATGAAGATGTAGAACTCTCAGCTCCTCCTGCACCATGCCTACCCAGATGATGCCATGTTCTCACCTTGATGATAATGGACTGAACCTCTGAACCTGTAAGCCAGCCCCAATTAAATGTTGTCTTTATAAGATGTGCGTTGGTCATGGTGCCTGTTCACAGCAGTAAAAGCCTAACTAAGACATAGATAGAACTAAAAAATACCCTGAGTGAGGTAACCCAGACCCAAAGGGCATGCGTGGTATGTACTTACTTATGAATGGCTATTAGCCGTAAAGTGCAGGATAACCATGCTATAATCAACAGACCCAAAGAAGCCAAATAACAAGAAAAGCACGGGTGTGTGTGTGTGTGTGTGTGTGTGTGTGTGTGTGTGTGTGTCTGTGTGTGTGTGCTTCAATCTTTCTCAGAAGGGGAAACAAAATAGATATTGGAGATCAGTGGAAGGAGGGAACTGGGTAGAAGAGAGGATGGGAAGGGGAGGAGAGGGAGAGATCATAAAGAGAGAGAGCAGAGGAGAGATAAGGCAGACTGGCTGGAGGGAGGGCACTGTCTAGGACATGCCAGAGACCTGCAAAGGGCAAAGGGCAAAGGGCAAAGGCCACAGAGGGTGTAAGGGGGCATCTCTAGCTGAGAATCCTATCAGTGGGGGATATGGATCCTGAGGTAGCCAGGCAGGACTCCCAGTAGAAGGATAAAGACAGCATCCCACCCACAAAGCCTTCAACCCAAAATGTATACTGCCCACAAGATGGGCAGGAACAGGGATAGAGCAGAGACTGAGGGAATGGCCACCCAATGACTGCCCCAAATTGAGACACATGCATGGGTAAGAACCAATCCCTGACACTACTGATGATACTCTATTATGCTTGCAGACAGGAACCTAGCATAACTGTCCTCTAAGAGGCTCCATCCAGCAGCCAGTGGAAAGAGATGCAGAAACTCACACGCAAACATTTGATGGAACTCAGGGCATCTTATAGAAGAGCTAGGGGAAAAATTGAGGGACTCAAAAGGGACAGGAACTCCACAGGAAAACCAACAGAGTCAGCTAACCTGGACCCTTGGAGACTCCCAGAGGCTGAATCACCAACCAAAAAGAGTGAGCATGGACTGGACCTAGCCCCCCTACATATATACAGTAGATGAGCAGCTTGGTCTTCATGGGGGTCTCCCAAACAACTAGAGCAGGTGCTGTCCCTGAGCTTGTTGCCTGCCTGTCTGTGGCTCCCATGCCCCTAAATGGACAGTCTTGTCTGGCCTCAGTAGGAGAGAATGTGCCTAGTCATGCAAGGACTTAATGTGTGTGTTGGGGGGGGGGGGGGGCAGGGTGACACCTAGATGGGAGCCTCCCATTCTCTTTTGAGAATGGGAAAGAGGAATAAGGGGAGGATTTACATGAAGTGGGAACTGGGAGGAGAAGGGCTGATATTGGGTTATAAAGGAATAAATAAATTTAATTTTAAAAAAGAAACAAAAGAGAAAGAAATAATTGACCTAACTGAAACTGACACATTCCCAATTATAATTACTAATATGCTAGTATTTATTATCCTAATCTTAATAATCATAATGTTTTAATACATCCTCAAAAAGAGGGCATTAGAGATACAAGAAAAAGAAAAAAAATTAAAAATGGAGACATGCCTTTGAATAAAAATCAGAAAATTTTATGAATAAAAATGAAGCAAATCCTAAGATAGTAGAGAAACAAGACAAAAAAAAAAACCACATAAAAAATGAAGTTAGGCCTTAGAAGAAAAATCAGAAGAAAGTATAATTAAAATGAGGAAGATATTAAGATAAATGGGATACAAGAAAAGGAGAGATATGGAAATGAAAACGGGTCTTAAAGGGAAAATTAGAAAATTTATAAATAAAATTGAAGATAATACTGAGATAGAGACAGAGGAAAGAAGGGAGGAACTTACAACACCACCTTGCTTTTTGGAAATCCTCCAAAAAGCAGTCTATATCATCTGTTTAAAAAAAAAAAAAACCTAACCTTGGTAAATAAATTATAAGGAAATGAAGGAAATCCACAGAGTTATCAAGAGTTCTGGTGCCAACCTATAGAGACACAGATTTTAAAAGACTTAAGGACACAATAATGATCATTACATTCACCATATGCTGAACAGACACTTAATAACTGGGCCATGCAAAATCATATAATTCCAAAAGATTGGAGAGATTTGATGACAGCCATCTTAGAGCCTGGCCCTCCATTACAATGGCTAACATGGTAGAAAGATGATGACAGCCATCTTAGAGCCTGGCCCTCCATTACAATGGCTAACATGGTGGAAAGATGATGACAGCCATCTTAGAGCCTGGCCCTCCATTACAATGGCTAACATGGTAGAAAGATGATGACAGCCATCTTAGAGCCTGGCCCTCCATTACAATGGCTAACATGGTAGAAAGATGATGACAGCCATCTTAGAGCCTGGCCCTCCATTATAATGGCTAACATGGTGGAAAGATGAGGCTTCAATCATGGAACAGTGAAATAGACTAGCGGCATTGATATTGTCAAGGATCAATACCAGGTGAAGGCCCATATCTTGAATTGAGGGTACAGATTAACCTTGATGATGCTGTCCTAGAACAATGTCATACAATCTCAAGACAAGGTTGAACAACAGGGACAAGCTGAATCATTTACAAAGATAACCCAGGGTTCAGATGACTCTTTCACTGGCTTTTTACAAAGATTAGCTACAGCTCTATGATGGCTTGGCCCGGGGAGTGGCACTATTTGGAGGTGTGGCCTTGTTAGAGTAGGTGTGTCACTACTGCTTATCCTAGCTGCCTAGAAGCTAGTCTTCTAGCAGCCTTCAGATGAAGATGTCGAACTCTCAGCCTGCAGCATTCCTGCCTGGATGCTGCCATGCTTCTGCCTTGATGATAATAGACTGAAACTCTGAATCTGTAAGCCAGCCCCAATTAACTGTTATCCCTATAAGAGTTTCCTTGCTCATGGTGTCTGTTCACAGCAGTAAAATCTCAACTAAGACAAGTTCTGAATAGGGCTGTATCAGATCCAACCGATAGAAAAATTTTAATTGAATCTTTAGCCTTTGAAAACACTAATGCTGAATGCAAAAAGGCTATTAGACCTTTAAGGTCCAGATCCGCACCTCTTTATGAATGGATTAAAACTACTGTGGATATACAATCTAATGCTCTCAATTCAGTTGTGACTGAGTAAACAGTTACAGGACATATGAAGACTAACAATGCCATTGTTGTAAGTGTGAAAGTTCAAGTCATTCCTTAAGGACTGCATACAAATATTTCCTAAGGTAAATTCTTCTACAATAATAATAACTCGGGGAGAAAGTTTCCCGTGAAATGTAGAAGATATGGAAAGAATGGACACAAGGCTCATGAATGTAGGTCATCCAAAGATATTCAAGGCAATTCTTTAATGTCAGAAAATTGAATAAGGGATTTCACTTAAGGCCAGACCAAAAAAAAAAAAAAAAAAAAAAAAAAAAAACAAACATGAGCCATTCATTTCCTCTCTACCAAGGAAAGACTATATTTTTGAAAAAAAAATGTATATATGTATAAAATTTTAACCCTGATAGAACAAACAGAACTGCTCAAAACTTAAACAAACTTTTAACAGGAATAGAGCCGCTCCAATGGATAAAGCAAGAGATTCTAAAGATTCCCCCCTCAAACACAAATATTTTGGCAAACTACTATAAAAGATAGGAGACCAAAGTTAAAAATACAGTTAGATGGAATTGAGATTTAAGGATTAGTGGATTCAGGGGCAGATGTGACTTTAATGTCGTGAAATTCCTGGAATCCAGCTGAGCCAATTAAAAGGGTATCTACAGAGCTCCTAGGGATTGGGATATTGTCTCAGGCAAAACAAAGTCTAAAATCAATTAAATGCATAGGGCCAGAAGGTCAAATAGGAAAATTAAGGCCATATGTGGCTAATATAGCCAGAAACCTTTAAGAAAGGTGTCTTTTGCAACAGTGGGATTAGCATTCCTCCTACTTTAGAGATGGGCTGTAAAAGAGGAGATGTTCCTAATAAAGAATAATTCAAAATGTTATCAAAGACAATTACAGACTATCTAAGCTGTTCATAACCTGGATACGACAGAAGCGGACTCTTCAACTTTATGTGAGGGAACTGCTGCTGGTAGATTACCAGCTGCCTTACCACTAAAGTGGCAAACTGATAAACATGTTTGGATAGAGCAATGGCCTATGACAAAAGAAAAGTTATAGGCACTTGAAAAGCTAGTCCAAGAACAGCTGAAGGTTCGACATACAAAAGGGCACCAGCCCTTGGAATTCTGTATTTGTCATTAAAAAGAAATCTGGCAAATGGAGGATGTTAACAGATCTAAGGCAGCTGATAAGATCATTTAGCCAATGAGATTTTACAACCTAGAATCTATTACCTTTCTTGTTACCTAAGGCATGGCCTATTAATAGTGATCGATTTCAAAGATGGCTTTTTGACAATCACTTTACATGAGCATGATAGGGAAAGGCTTGTTTTCTCAGTTCTTACTTTTAATAGAAGTTGTCCAATAAAACGGCACTATTGAAAAGTTTTACCACAAGGAATGTTGAATAGTTCTACCTTATGACAATATTTTGTACAACAGTCATTAGAAATAATTTGTAAGCATTTTCCTTAATCCATAATTTGCCATTACATGGGTGATATCTTACTGGCTTGTTTAGATACAAATACCCTAGGAAAAAATGTCTGATGAAGTAAAAAGAATTTTGCCTTTCTGGAGATTACAAACTGCCCCTGAAGTGGTGCAATGAGGACATTCTATTAATTATCTTGTATATAAGATAGGTGTACAAAAGATTCAACCACAGAAAGTACAAATCAAGAGAGACTAATTGAGAACTCTTAATGTTTTTCAAAAATTGTTGGGAGACATTAATTGACTAAGGATCATAATTGGATTAAGTACTCAAGAGCTAGGTACTATATTTTAAACATTACAAGGTGATAAAGATTTAAATAGCCCAAGGAAATTATCAGCAGAAGCTAAAAATGTATTGGCTTTGGTAGAAAAGAAATTACGGGTGCACATATAGATTATTTGGATCCAAAGATGAATTATATTTTAGTTATTTTGCCTTCTGCTCATTCTACCACAGTAATTCTTAAACAGAGAAAACATAATATATTAGAATGGATATTGTTAGCCCACAGAATAAAAAGCCAAAGACCTATATAGAAAAGGTTTCTGAATTGATTGTGAAAGGAAAATTTGAGACTTCATCAGTTAGCAAAAACAGATCCATGAGAAATTGTGGTACTTTTTACTAATGCTGAAATTGTCTTGTTATGGGCAGAAAATGAACTTTGGCAAAGGGCTTGCAGTAATTGTTTGAGAGAAATAAACAAGAAATACCCCAAAAGCAAGTGACTCCAGTTTATAAAAAGAACTATTAAATTCTCTGTAATATAGTAAAAGGTACACCAATTACCAGAGCCCCTACATTGCAAATAAATCAGGAAAGGCAGGTTATAAACCAGAAAAAAAACTGCTCATATCCCTTGTGATCTAGTTAAAACTTCAGAGCTGTATAATGTTCTTATTAGTACTATTGGATTTTCCTGAATTTCTTAACATAGTTCTTAACTCTCAACATGCATAAAGACTTGTTTTGCATATAAAAACTGATGAACTTATACAGGATGTTTTAAAATTAAACTCACTGTTTATTCAACTAAAACAAGTGATCGGAAATAAAAATAATTCACTGCACATAACATATCTCAGATTCCATATGGCTCTACAAAGCCTCTAGCACAAGGTAATGATGAACTTGATCAGCTATCGGTAGGAAATGTTCTAGAACCTTCAGAATTTCATTAAAAAAAAATCCATGTTAAAAACACAGGTTTAAAGACAGGGTTTGTCTTTTTTTTCCATCACTTGGCAACAAGCCAAGGGGATCATAAGGAAATGTCCTACCTGTTTTTTACATAACAAAACTCCATCATCTACACAGGGCAACCCAAAAGGTCCCCAAAGAAATAGAATTTGGCAAATGGATGTGAAGTAGAAATTTCTGGTTTGTTTAGAGACTCAGTTGCGTCAAGTGTTGTTTTTCTGGAACCTGTCTTATAAGAGGATGTTTTGCTGAGGCCAACACATGGGAGGATGTTTTGCCAGAGAGGATACTTGAAAGAACACCTGATATTTGAAAGGTCATAAATATAACCCAACAGACAGTGGGCGATGCTGTGTGGCCTTGGTTCACCTTGCCTTCTTTGCTGATCATCGTTTGTCATGACTTCGAAGAGAAAAATGCACCAAAAACTGAAGTGGAAACTTCTGATTTACTTGGAAAGCTGGCTATGTCAAATGATGTTTTGCTGAGGCACACAGGTAGAAGGATGTCCTGCTAAAGCAGACACATGAAAGGGCAGGTGATGAAGGCTTATAAATATGATCCTACAGAGAATGGGAGATTGAGCATTGGTTTGACTGACTCCATCTTGTTATTCTTTGCTAACGACACACATGTATTGGTCTGCCTTACATAGCATTGTTGGGCTCCACTTGTGGTAACAGCTCCATTGAGAGAAACTTGCCACAGAACTGCTCATAAGGTTCCTGCTGCAGCTTACCACATCAGCAGCCTCGGCCAGTTGGTGAGCCTTGCAGTTTCTTCAGGATTGAACTACAGCTGCTGGTTCATGTGTGGTGTCTGCTTGCTGAGAAGATTAGTCTGAAGCTGCTGAATTGTATTCGATGTTTGCTACAGGACTGAACTGCTACCAAAGAAGACAGAGCTTGCCCCCAATGAACTAAACAGGTCCACTTCCCCCATGTCCTAATAACTTTTGTCTTCCACTACTTTTGGTGGGTGGTAGGCAAGAGGAGAGGTTGAACCCTTATTAAAATAGGATGCAAGAAAAATTATGCCTATAAAGAGCTTCTTGTAATATTCTGGTGACTTCATGCCACTTTTACAGACACGAGCTGATTGGCAGAGTCTTGCGGTTTCTTCTAGATTGAACTGCCTTGCTGAACAGTATTTGCAAGTGGATCAAGCCACCACTGCTGATTCATGTGAACTGAGCTGCTGATAATCTGACAGCAAAGATTGGAATCACCCAAAAGAACTATTTTAAAACAGATCCACAGCAGTGGTGGGACATGCTTTTAATCCCAGCACTTGGGAGGCAGAGGCAGGCAGATTTCTGAGTTCGAGGCCAGCCTGGTCTACAGAGTGAGTTCCAGGACAGCCAGGACTACACAGAGAAACCCCCGTCTAGAAAAAAAACAAAAACAAAAACAAAAAACAAACAAACAAACAAAACAGGTCCACATTCCCCTTTGCCCTATTATCCTTTCCTTTCCTCTACCTCTGGTGGGCAGTGGGCTAGAAGGGAGATTAACGTGTTTAAGAACCCTTCTTAAAGTAAGTTTTGAAAAATATAAACCTACATGGATGTGTTTTAATTTTCAGAGTTTGGAAAATTAAAATATGTACACCATACCTACTATAAACTATTAAGGATTTCAATGGGCAAACATTTAATTCTGAAAAGCCTAGTTCTGTAATTACATATTTATTAAAGGTTATGGCAATTATGGGAGTACCTGTACAAATTAAGACTGAAAATGCTTCAGCATATGTCTCTAGTCAAATGAAACAATTTTTGCATATTATAGTACATAGCATATTATGGTTATAACACACAATCCTACAGAACAAGCAGTTGTAAAGAGATCCAATCATACTCTAAAGTAGATGCTTAACAAACAAAAATGGGTAACAAAGACCCCCCCCCCCAGATAGATTACAAAGTGGTTTATTAACTTTACATTTTTTTAACGCTGATGTGTAAAAGCATTTTTAGAAGTGGCTATTTTTCTTCATCCCCAGCTAGCTCACAAATCAATGAGACTGAAACTATAAGATTGACTTAGTTAACATTACAACACTAAAGCTGGGAAGTCATTGATCTATTCTAATTCTCTAAGCTAATCTGTCTCCCTTCCTGAGATACTTACATTTTAATTTTGGTCTGGGCTTCAGGTGTGTTTTCCCATGATGTTTTCAGGACTCTTTCCTCGTGGTGAATTCCTTCTTCTTCTTCCTTCTCTTCCTCTTCTTCCTTCTTTTCTCTCTTTCTCTTTCTCTTTCTCCCCTCCCCTGGATGTCAGAAGTCCCGCCCTATTCTCTCTTCTGCCCAGTCATTGGCTGATCAGCTTTTATTGACAAGTCAGAGAACAATTGTGGAGCATTGTTTACACAAACTTGAAACAGGAGATACTTGGAATAAGCATTACAATGCCATGTCCAGATTGCAACCAGATATGAGGATAGAACACTTGAATAATACAAAGGCAATCTTTACACAGTGCACAAAACATTATGCCTACACAAATGCAAACACACACAAAAACAACAGCTTCTAAGAGACATTGGGATATGAGGGGGAAAACTGCTGAACAAAACCAGCCTGTTTACATTAACAATGTTTTAACTTCAAAATGGAGGGAAGGAAATGTGTTGTGCTGGGGAGAGGCTTTGTATGTGTTTCCACAGGAGGGGAAAAGCTGTAGAATTTACGAATTAATAAACGTCAGAATTGACAAAGGAGACCCACTGAAGATCTTGGCTGCAGACAAGAAGAAAATCATGAAGACCATCAAAACAGGTAACTTACATCACTGATCCTGTTACATGGGAACAGTTCTGAGATTGGCTGAGACTTGAAAATGTCCAGCCAGAACTTCAGTTAAGCATAGCCAATAAAGCCTGAATGCTATAGAATTCTCAAGACTTGTCATGCTATCCTTTCAAATGGCATAGATAGAAAATTAAATTACAGTTGGTTATACAATCCAAATTAACTTCTAAATAAAGACAGATGCCTTACCTGCTCAAACAGAGAGAAGAAAATCATCTTTAACTGAATTGTGCACATTACACATTCCATGCATTATGTTAATGCAGAAATGTGTATTGCCTGTAAAAGTTTATATGTTAAAAAAAAAAAAAAAAAAAAAAACCGCCCTCGACAAGATTTACTCTCTGGGATGCTGAGACCCTGAGACATATTTATTCCAGTATCTTGTTTGATTCTACCTCAGTCTACCTCAGTATCTGTTTCCTCAAAAATGTATATCCAGGAAAAAAAAAAAAAACTGTTTCAAAGCAGTTAGCTGGATTTTCCAGCATCATAGACTGAACCAATCAGGGCTTCAATTAAGCCCTGAACTTTCTCAGCACAAAGAAACTGAACAACAAATGTTACAGCTAGCTTTCTTAAGACTGGCCAATATCTTAATTTTTCTTTGGTTTCCCCCAAAAGAAAACAGTACCCCTAAACAACAGGAATCAATTTCAAGAGAACAATACCCTATTCCCAAAAAGCAGGGAGCGAGAGTTTTGGTCATTCGATGTGTGATGAACGTTTATTGACAATTTAGGGTGGTTGGTTTCCCTAAATTACTTGTTAATAGGTTTGGTCAAGGAGGAAACATAATAAGGGAAGTTAGGCTTAAGGATTTCTCTCTTTTCTTTCATCTGTCATATCTTCTCTTTTATATAATACTTAAAAAATGAAAGAAAATGGGAGATACAGGAAGAATACAGAAATAATAGTAATAAAAAGCATGGATTATTGAATCTACTCTTAAACTACAGAGCTACAACTAGCCAAAAATCTTACATTACTATAGAACTTTGTATACTGATTAAGGTTATATTTGGTTACAATATACTGTGCACCAACTCTTTTTAAGGTATTGTACTTATGTATATTTTTTAAATGCAATGTTTAGCTCTAGTTCTTTTGGAAGCTGGCATTACAAACTTTTAAGTATAATTAAGAAATGCAAGTTAATAGTTAACCAAACTTGTCATGTTAGGTACTAGTTTAGTTATTACAGAAATTTGCTTCCTAGGTTGAATAGATAGTTAATAGCTACAAACAAGTAATGTTTGCCTATTCAGATATATCATAGATGGATAGGTGGTCTTCAAAAATCTCAGAGATCTACAGAATATGGAATTTAAAGATATTTTATTATAAAAGGCCTTATTTGACAATGAGATAGGTCTGCTCCTGGCAGCATCCCAGTCTACTTCAAAGAAGATGGCAAGCATCAAAAAACCTCCACATGGAGTTTGCTTCATATATGACAAGCTAGCCACTGAGCAAGAAACTGACCTTGCACCGGGCTATACAGAGAAACCCTGTCTCGAAAAACCCAAAAACAAAACAAACAAACAAACAAAAAAAAAGAAAGAAAGAAAGAAAGAAAAAAGAAAAAGAAACTGACCTTGCTTTTACTGCTGACAGCATGCTGTCCAAACTGGACAAAAAAGACACAGAGAAGTCTGCTGCTAAGATTTGCCGAGACAGAGTAATCAGTCCTTCACAATTCCTGCTTTATAAAACATCTGTCATATACTGGGCCAGAAGGCTGAAGATGGAGGATTCAATGTTATAGAATTTTGGGGGACCATCCAGGCAGCCATCTTTCTCTGTCATTTTAATAGCTTTGAAAGCTGTTTGCCTGCACTTCCTATATACTCAGGTAATATTTATTTCTTCTCAAGTTTCTGATGGGTTTGAACACTAGAAAATTATAGTCTCACAATTAAGCTTAAATTGTTTAGGATTTAAGAAAATGTTCTTGAGTCTAAGAAGATGTTTTAATTTGGTAATGCAAATCATGATAGAGATTGATTTAGGTACAGAACTCTGAACTCACCAAGATAGGACAGACAATGGAGTACCTTCTCCAAGGTTGCCAAATACACATGGACTGGACATTATTCTTGCCTGATGGTTTTCATAATTGTTCTTACGTTATATAATTTTAAAGAGAGCCTTTTATTGGACTAAAAGAAGGAAATGTAGAGGGAATCCTTTGTGCAATGCGTGAAAACATTCACCTGTCAATAAAAAAGCCTGCGGCCAATGAGCTGAAGCAGAATGAGAAGGTGGAACATCCGAATGAAGCAGGATGAGAAGGTAGGACATCCAGAAAATAGAGAGAAAATTCTTAGAGTCAGTGTTGAGAGATTCACCTGGGATATTTGAGGCACTGATTGCATGAAACCGACATGGTAACTAGCCATGTAACACACAAAGAAGAGAATAAATAGGATAATTAAGCTATGAGCTAGTTGGTAACAGAGCCAAGGCTACTGGCCCAAGTATTTATTCATATATAAGAAGTCTCAGAGTTGTTATTTAGTGGACCTGGGCATTCGATGAAAAACCCAAGGTTACATTGGGGTACATTATGTGAAAGTGTGTCTCTATATATTCAATTATTAATTCTGTATTGGCAGAGAGCTAAATGCTGGCAGGATCTTGGTATTGTTATTTCTATGGTCCATCACTGGTCTCATGTTTTGTAAATATTTGTTCTTCCTCACATGCCTAATGTAATGTAGAATTGTATCTGATTGGATATGATAAAGATCTGACAGCTAATAACTGGGCAGGAAGTGGAGGGTGCATCTACCAGGCAGAGAAAGGGATGCAGGGAGAAAAAGTCAGAGGCAGGAAATTCAGCCAGAGGACATGGAGGTGAACAGATGGACCAGAGTGGAGCAGAAAGGTAGACCTGGCCATGAGTCAGGAGGCCGTGCTTATTTATATTGCTGGCGGGCCTGAGATGTCACACTATAGATGAAGATGATGGTCCTGGAGGAGAGAAACAGAAGTCAAACATAGAAGTTGCAATAGAGAACATAGAATCAAAGATGACATTTAACAAATAATGGCTTTGAAGAATTCCTTGGCCATACATCTAGTCCAGACAACAAATATCATCAAACACTAAGGAAATATCATATGGTTCAGCTGCTCTGCCCACAGTACAATACAATGAGATAGCCACAGAACAACACACATTTGGGGACTTAAGCATGTATCAAAGGACAAAGAATAAGGTTTGGAAATGCTTATAAATAGATGACAAGAAACATCTGATCATCCAAATATGTGAAACGCTGTACATTATATGAGAGATTATGGGCAGGTCATGGTGGTGCCCACCTGGAATCACAGTCCTCAGGAAGCATAGGAAGAGGAAGGCTGCAAGGTCAAAGCCAGCCTGGTCTTCATAGTGAATGCTAAGTTTACATAAAGATCCTGTTTCAAACAAACTAAATTATATATGAAATTATATAATAATATGTATTGCTTCCATAAACCTGTAGGTCTCTGTTTTGGTCTCCAGGTCAGGAAATACCTTGAGACATAGAAATTTAAACCAGAGATTTAATTCAAGACCCACCAGAACAGGTCTGATATCTCATTTCCAGGCTTTAGAGATCCATATTGTATAAGGCATGGCTCATGGGCAAACTTCAAAGCCACTCTATTAATATATTCATAATGAAAAGGAAAGACTGATAACCCATCCAATTCAAAAACTTTTTTTTTTGGTTTTTGAGACAGGGTTTCTCTGTGTAGTCCAAGGCTGTCCTGAAACTCACTCTGTAGATTAGGCTGGCCTCGAACTCAGAAATCCGCCTGCCTCTGCCTCCCAAGTGCTGGGATTAAAGGTGTGCGCCACCACCACCCGGCTCAAAAACTTTTTAAAAGAATATTATAAATCTCAAAGTAATTAGAAATAACAACACGGTAGTGTCAGGGATAAATTTTGAAGGGTTGTGGAGAATGATCAGTCATTGATCAGTCATTAAAGCACTTTTCATGCAGGCGTGAGAGTCAGAGTTAAATCTCCAGAACCCACATAAATGCCAAGTGGGTATGATCCCCCATAAAGAGACAAGGGATCTCTAGACAAGCTAGTAGCAAGACTAGCCATATCTGTAGCCGTGAATTTGATTGACACACTCTACCTCATAGAATGAGGGCGACTCCCAGCATCAACCTTGGGCCAATCTTTGCATGAGCACACACATGCAAACATGTATACACACATATATAAAAATGGGGAATATACGCTGAGTGTAGTGGTGCACATCTTTCCAGTATGCTGGGAGGCAGAGACAGATGGATCTCTGTGAGTTTGAGACCAGCCTGGTCTACAGAGTAAGTTCCAGGATGACCAGTCTACATAGTGAGATCCTGTTTCAAGAAAAAAAGAAAATGGAAAAACAAAACAAAACAAAACAAAAGTGTTCCTGGGTATGGTGATAAATTCCTGTTCTTCCATCATTTAGGAAACCAAAACAAGAAGATGCCAAGTCCAAGCCAGCTTGGGCTGGTACCTAAGGAGATCCTGCTTAAAACAAAATCATCAGCCTAAGAGTCCACAGGAATTAAAAATGAAGCCAATAGGTCATTTTTAGAAAGGCTAAAAATTAGAAAGTTAAGGGTGTGGGGAGGTGGGGGTGGGTCTTGGAGGAGTTAGGGTGAATATGATCAAAATATATATTCTGAAATTATTAAGGAATTAGCAAAAACATTTTTCAAAAAAAAAAAAAACAAATACAAACAAACAGAAAACAAACAAGCAACAACAAACCAAACAAAAACAAAACAAAAAAAATTCTTCAGAAATGATTTCAGTGTCCAGAATCTGATTTTGGGTCCCTAAAGGAGCGCTCACTCTTGATGCTTCCAGACAGTATGGTTGTAATTATTTTCCATCAGGTTCATGCACTTGGGCATGAAGACACAGTATTAGAACAGTTCAGACCAGAGAGAGAGGGGGGGGGGGGAGAGGAAGACTGGGGAGTATTCAGTCTTCCTTTAAAAAGTATTCTTACTGAATTAGAATTTGAATTTGGTATATAGATCACATGTACACAGGTGCAGCACAGGAAGGCAGAAGGGGTGAAAGGAAGGCAGAAGGGGTGAAGGGAGAGTGGTTGCAGTTAGGAAGGAGAATCTTGAAAAGAGTAGGGGTGTGGTCCTGTGTTCTGCCTCTCTTCTGATGATGTCTGGTTGCCACCAATACACTGGCTCAGGGAAGACAAGGCAAAGTGGGGGAAGTATGCCCAGTCTGCATTTCCCTTCAGGGCATCAGAGCACCGTTGTATGCCAGGCTGGAAGGGGAAAGAAAGCAAGGTCTGGGATGAATGTTGTGCTTACAGGTCTCCTGTAGGGCACCACCCTACATTGGCCCTCAGAGGAAATCAGGAGCGGATCCTTGGTCCATGTGTATCTTCTGGACATTAGAGTGCTACTGTACACCAGGCTGAAAGGGGAAGAGGGGCAGGGAAAAGCGCGTTGGGAGCCTTAGCATGTAGTTTCTACTACCCCACCTTAAGCTCTGGATGGACTGCGCTACCAGCCACAGACCTGGTTCCCTTGGATCCATGGATAAAACACACACACACACACATTTTTAATTTGCTTTTTAGCTCAATGGCCAGACAATTCTAAGCCTCCTGTGGCTAACATACCCTTACCTTCACTCCCAGCTCAACGTCTCTGAATCTGCCCTCAACTTAATTACCCAGTTACCTTCTCCTTGCTCAGCATCCTAAATCTGCCCTCAGCTTAGTTGCCTTTCTAATCTCCTGCCTGCTAGTCCAGGCCCAGTCAAAGAAGTGGCCAATGGCCACTTCACCCGAGATCTCACATGGCTGGTAGCTCTCTCTCCCTTCAAAGCATGGCAAATATTCTTTCTTCCTCCTGCATCGCCTAGCCTATCTTCAAGAACCTAGAAGTCCCACCTCTTCCACCCAGCCATTAGCCCATAGCATCTTTATTGATCAAGCAAGAACCAACTTGGGAACAGGACCTTCAGCGTTCACACAAAGATTCCCGGTTAAATCATCAGAACCACCACCTACAGGGAGCATTTGCTGAGTGACAGAGGGGCAGGAGAAGAGAGAAGGCCTTCTTCAGGAGTCTTAGTGTACAGTAGGGGAGCCCAGTTCAGTGGTATGTATGTAGGAAAATGACATAATGAGTCTGTGGGGCTCATATGTAAAGATACTTGCCGCCAAGCCTGATGACCTGAGTTCAATTCTCTGGTCTCACATTATGGAAGGAGAGAACAAACTCACACAAGCTGCCCTGTGAAATTTACATATGTGTTGTGACAGGCGCACACACACACACACACACACGCACACGCACACACACACACACACACACACACGCACACACACACACATGCACACACACTCACACGCATGCACACACACACACACACGCACACACACACACACATGCATGCACACACATACACATGCATGCACACACACACACACGCACGCACACACACACACATGCACACACACTCACACGCATGCACACACACACACACACGCACACACACACACGCATGCACACACATACACATGCATGCACACACACACACACACACACACACACACACACACAAATAGTTTAAATAACAAATGTCAAACGGTCTGT
Organism: Arvicanthis niloticus; assembly: GCF_011762505.2. Taxonomy (NCBI): domain Eukaryota; kingdom Metazoa; phylum Chordata; class Mammalia; order Rodentia; family Muridae; genus Arvicanthis; species Arvicanthis niloticus. Next base: position 55,131,794 of record NC_047674.1, on the reverse strand, counting down.
CCCGGAACTACATTTATAGATTGTCCTCAAACACACAGGCATCCCCCTGCCTCTGCCCACAGAGTGCTGAGATTAAAGGTGAGTGCCACCAAGCCTAGCAGTATGTTCTCACCTTTTAAAAAGTTTGAATAATATTATAATAGGTGGGAAAACAGAAACGAAACAAAAAACCTAAGCATGCCACAAACCTGACCTGGGTTGGAACTTTTGTTTTCTAAGTAAATCCCAGCTTTCTTCTGTGGATACATTAGCATGCCTTGTAAATGTGCAAACAGTTCGTAGCATGTGTGCTAACCTGGCTTCATTCTTTTCTCAAGATTTATTTATTTATTTATTTATTTTTAAAAATAGCCCTGGCTGGCTTTGAATTTGCTGTGTAACTGAGGATGGGGATTTTCCTGCTTCAGCATCCCAAATGCTGGGATTACAGGTGTGCGCACATGTGCCACCTTGGTAGCCCCAAAGAGCTTTGTGGTTTGTTTGTTTGGTTTTTTGACAGATTTTCTGTGTGTAGCCCTAGCTTTCTGGAGCTCATTCTGTAGACCAGGTTGGCTTCAAACTCTCAGAGGCCTGCATCACACTCCAGTGTGAGGCACCATATGAGTCCAGTAGTATTTTTGGTTTAAGGATAGGAAATCAAAACCAGGACATAGTACATGGTAAGCAAGGTCCATCTCCAAAAGCAGATCTTTTTATATGTGTAAAAAAGAATTTATTTTCTATTTAAAAAAGTAATATTGGGGCTGGAGAGATGGTCCAGTGGTTAAGAGCACTGACTGTTCTTCCTGAGTTCAATTCCCAGCAACCTCATGGCGGCTCACAACCATCTGTAATGGGATGCGATACCCTCTTCTGGTGTGTCTCAAGACAATGACAGTGTACTTATATACAGAAAATAAATAATCTTTTAAATTTTTTTAAAAAAGGAATGGAAACAGTCATCTTTTTAAAAAAAGTAATATTTTGGGTTGGGAACATGTGTGCTTGTCCTAAAACATCTGACTGACTTAGGGCTAGCCTTCTTCCTCTTTATTGAGGGTTGTGGATCCAAGGCAGACTTCCAAAGAGTGGATGCTGACTTACTTTTTTGTTGTTGTGATAAGATATCAAGACTAGAGCAACTTACAGAAGAAAGGGTTTACTGCAGCTTCTGGTTTCAGAGCGTAAGTCCACATCACAGTGGGGAGACTGGAAGCAGGTAGGCAGGCATAGAGCTGAAGCAGTAGCTGAGAGTTCACATCTGATCCCCAAGTATTAGGCAGAGGTAGGAGCTAACTGGGAGTGGCAAGGGCTTTTGGAACCTGAAAGCCCTCCACTAGTGACACACCTCCTCCACACAGTTCCACCAAAGGGGAACTAAGCATTTAAATATATTCGCCCCTAGAAGGGCCATTCTCATTCAGACCACCACACATACTCTTCCAGGGTCCCACTCCTGACTTTAGCCTTTGTGTTCCCCAACAACAAAGGTATCCACCATTTTGTGCTCCTGCCTTTGGCTACCAGGCTATTAAGACAATGGATCCCAAGTGATAGGAGCTGGAAAAGATGGGGCGTCTGGAGTCAACCAGAGCTTGATCTTGCCTCCCAGAAAGAGATTTCTTACAGTTTCCACAACTTGTCAGAGCATCTTGCAAGAGAGACATGGATTAGCAACGGACTAGGACCACACTTTGACCAGGGCTGCCTTTGTAGCAGGAATGGCAGAGCTGCCTCTCTATGTAAACGATAGTGAGGACCTAATTGCAGACTCCCTGAGAGAGTAAGGATTGCTGACACAGACAATGCCAGCTAATCAGGAACTGCTGTTTAGAAGAGATGCTTTCTGGGGACCAATGGGGGAGTGGATGGAGGGTATTATAGGAGCTTGTAGCAGTGCTCACATGAGCTCCCTGCAGCATTTCTCACCTGCTCCCAGAGTCTGAGTCGTTGACTCTGTGTCAACTCACTCCCAACCCCCAAAGGCAGGTAGGGTTGGGTGGAGAGCTGTCTAGGGCACAGGCAACACCTCACATCAGGACTCTGAAGGTGGTGAACTGGGGTTGTGCAGGGGTCACTGGACCTTTTTGTCCCTCTTCCCAGTGTGGCTATATCGAATAAGTCTCCTTTCTCTGCCTCTCCATTATTGCTTATCTCTTTAATTGTCATATTGAGGATACATGCTTGAGCTTAGCTTGTTAGGGCTGCCGGCCCCAAGATCTCACCCTAACAGCTCCAGTGCAAAATATCAGCCTCTTCCTACAGGGCAACTAGGGTTTGTCTGGTCGTCTGTGAAAGCCTAAGCTTCTCCACGAAGATAATTTAAAAGGTATTTAAATGCATGTCACAAATTACAGTATATATAAGCCTCCAATTGATCTGCTTTTAGATCTGCTTCTGTCAGTATAGTCTTAAAGCAATGCAGCTGAAAAATATCCAGTATTTCTTCTGCTGCTTTGTGGCCTGCTATTGAACCCTAAAGTTTTTTTTGTTTTGTTTTGTTTTTCCTTGACCTTTTGAGAAACTGCAACAACAATGGCAGTCGCAGCTCTCGCCCTGGCTCTCCCTCCGCGCAGACGCAGGACGCAGGCAGGATGGACGCGGAAGTAAGTGCGTGCTTGCAGGGTTGTTTTACTCCGTTGGTCTTTAAGTTGACTCGTTAGACTCCTTGTCTATTGCAACAAGACTTAAAAAAGAAAAAATATATAAATCAATCAATGGTCATGAACTAAATTTCTTGCAAATGTGCCTTAAAACTTTTCAAAATCTCGGTACTAAATACACCTCGGGGACTAGTGCCAGGATGACAAGGCATTAGAACCTCCCGAATAGAACGCGCGATTCATTCTTTTGACAATTGAGGGCTTATCAGATACCAGACTTTTGACAGACAGCTCGGTGTCTATTGCGCCAGCGACGTTTGTTCTTAGTACTGGTGACATCAAAAAATGACTAGAATAAATAGGACTAAGAGACTAAAACGAGAGCTCAAACGTTATTTCGCTCTTCTGGCGTCAAGCCCCTCTACGGATTCTAAATTGTCTTTTTCCAGGCTTCCGCCAGGGATGGACTACAACTCCCATGATACTCGTGCGCCGCTCCTTATTAGAGGCTTCGCTTCTCTCCCTGGCCGCGCAGGGGGACGACTACAGTACCCAGAATGCTCTGCTCTCCCGCTTGGGTGTTTTTGCCCCTCTCTTGGCGTTGAACGCGGTAGTGGCTATCCGGAGTGCCAGGCCTGGGGTTCTCGGTGTCCTTCCCCGGGTCACGGGCGAGGAGGCGACTTGACTTCTGGGCGCCGAGCCCGGGCGCGCGTGCAAGCGGCTGCCGTCCCCGCTGCAGGTTCGCGTCCCGCTTTGCTCCTTGCGCAGCTCGGCTCGCGGCCGCCGGGACGGCCCGAGATTGACGGCCCCGGGACAGGGTTGACCGTCGCGGCTGCGGGAGCAGAGGTGAAGCTGAGGCCCGGGGAGAGGCGACAGCGGCGAGAGCACCCGGGGAGAGGAGGAGGAGAGAAGATGGCGTCGGAGATGGAGCCCGAGGTGCAGGCCATCGACCGCAGTTTGCTGGAATGTTCTGCTGAGGAGATCGCAGGGGTGAGTGCGGGAGCCCGGGAGGGGGTACGTCCGGCCCTCGCAGGCCGCGCCCCGGGGGAGGAACAGAGTCCTGGAAATCCGGGAGCCCGCCACTGACTTCGGGTAACAGCCGCGCTGGCCATGTCCTGTGGGGAAAGGACCCAGGAGGCCATCGAGCCTGCTCCGCGCCTTCGGTGCTCAGATCCTCCTTATACCCGGCGACTCTGCTACAGCGCTTTCATTATCCCTAATTATCTCCACCCTCCATTAAGTCTACAGCACTTGGGCCTTTGCCCTATATGCTGCTTGGTGGAAGATGGGAGAGAGCGAGCCGCTTCCTAACGCAGTCGTATAAGCGCCCTACTTTATCTTCTGATTCCTTTTCTTAGCATAAGCGGAGCAGTGTCTGCGCCGAAGCCTTCTCCCAGCTCCAACTTTGTTGCTGGGACTGCCAGGGGTGTTGCGGGGGGGGGGGGGTAATCCAGGCTGCAAACAGCACAGTCCGACGTTCCCCCCTCGGTGCTTTTTTAAAAAGTTGTTTTGCACTTGTTTATTTCGTTAGATGGCAACGTTGGTGCCCGTGTGTAAGGTAGTGGTGCCCCGACACGTTTGCTGAGCATGGAGGCTGGCAGACTTTTTTTTTTTTTTTTTAAATACATAATTTTTCTAGGAGTTGGGAAAAGTTGGACGGAGAACAAACGTTATATAACTTGGAGAAAGCAGCTTTGGGTAACAGACGCAAGCCTCCTTAAAGATAGCGTCGATCACAACCTATCGGGATCCCTCAGGCCCTAAACTTAAGCCGTTCAGACATAGTAAGGACTTAATATGAACAGCGCCGAAACAGGTAGTAACGTTACAAAGACAACTACTTCAACAAACCAAGTGGCATCTTTTGCCAGCTAGGGCAGGGGGCGCCTATCAGAACAGATTGTCCACAGTGACTGTAAATAGCTCGGATAATTGGAACCTAGTCGCAGAGGCCTCCAGTTGAAAAACCTCCCAGGAAATGAGTGACTCCACAACACATCATCACACAGGATGTTAGGGTCAGTAATTGGGATGTGCGGCCGGTGATGAATGTTTGGAGTGAATTGACAAGACAAAGACAGTTTAGGTGGAAATGAGAGCGGAGTGGGGGTACTTTTTTTTTTAATGCATTGTTGCCTGATGAGTTTAAGTTTTTAAATTTGGGGGGTGGGGAAGTAAGGCTAAGCAAGGTGTGTGCGGTCTGTTTTCCTGTACCCTGTGTGAGACTGCATAACCCAAGGATTTTTTAGCAGCCCTTCCTCATCTGCCTTTGATTTATCAAAGACATCTGGAAAAAAAAAAAAGAAATGAAGGCCCTGTTATAAGAAAACAGGAAGATAAATAATACGTCACTTGGAATCGTATTTTCGCTATCAAATCTGCTCGTGACGGAGGCAGAGGGGACTTTTTTTTCCTGCCACTGAGCTTGTTGCATCTGTTGCTGGGGGTGACACCGGCTGTGTTACTCCCCATTCTGACCGTGGTGAGGATCCCGAGGAAGCCATCTATAAAACCAGTGCTAGAAGCTGTTGCTCCCAGCTCCCTCTTAAGTGGTGAAAGTTTCAAGCAGATGGAATGGAGGAAAATAAAGGGAAATGCGAGAAAACCTTTATTTATTTATTTTTTTTTTGTTTTTTATGATTATATGTATTTGTGTATGTCTGTATTGGGGTGTGTATATATGTACACATTCCAAGTCCCCTAGCGCTGGAATGACAGATGCTAGTGTGGATGCTGCTTCAAGAGTGGTCTCTCCAGCCCCCAGCAGACTTGTGCTGTCTCCGAGTTTGAGGAGGTCCCCATCAGAGCTCACTGTACTTTTAAGTGCCGTTCCTATATAGATTTATGAAATTAAGCCTAAGGAAATGTAGTCTGAAGGCCAGGAGAAGTCCTTCAGATGGAGCAGGTGCACATTAGGATGGATGCTGTTATGTATGGAGGAGTCTGCTGGGTGTGTTTAGTTAGGATGTCAAATACTTACCGTTGTTCTTTTAGCCCTAGGCCCCAGCATGGCCCTTGACCACAACTGAAAATTTTAGTCAGGTGTGGTGGTTCATACTTTTAATTCCAGTGCTGCTGAGGCAGAGCAGTCAGTTTGAGGCTAGCCTGTTCTACATGGAGTTCCAGGCCAGCCAGGGCTATTGAAAAAAATCTTATTTTTAAAAAGTAAATTTTAGAAAAGATTTAATGGAGAATGCAATTATTGCAGAATTTAGACCTCTATAAATTGGTAATTTTCTAATTCCATTTTAATTTAATAAGTACCGATGCCTTTTGTGGTGTTAGGCTTTCTGTGTGTCCCAGGCTAGCCTTGAACTCACAATTTTCCTACCTTAGCCTCCCTTGTACTGGACTTCCAGGCATGTGACAGCCATACCTGGCCTTATGTGTAAGTATCAAGACTTCAACACTTTATTGACACTCTGCATTAGACAAAAGAAAGACTTTGGGATCACATCCTTTTTGACCAAGCTGACTCTACTGTCGTTATTTTAGAGGGGACCAATGAAGCCAGCTGCTGTCAGTCTTCTCCTTGATAGAATTGATTCCAGTATGATTGATTATTCCCCTATGTTCTCCTGGGTGATTATCATTTAAGAAGTACATATATTGTTTTCTCCCAGGCATAAAAAGAAATCCAAGCTGTGTTGGACGGTGCAGATGTATAATCCCAGCACTCCAGAGGCTGAGGCAGCAGGGTAGCTTGGAAGTTCCAGTCAAGCCTGTACTATATAGGGGATCCTTGTTGCAGAGAAGGGGGGTGGGGTGGGATTTGGAGCTGGATAGATGGCTCTTTCACGCATAGCAGTATATGTCTGTGATCCCAGGAAAGCAGGAGACTGGAGAATTCCTGGGACTTGTTAGCAAGCTAGTCTGGTCGGATCAATGAACTCTAGATCTGTGAGCAACTTGTTTAAAATAAGGCATCAAGGAATTGAGGAAGACATCTGATCCCCCTCCTCCTAGGGCATGCACACACACACAGCAAATGAGAGATGTCCATGTTCTGTCATGAGCTTGCATTTCTGTCTGTATGTGGCTGTGTAAGGGATGAATGATGTCGAGCCACCTGCATGCCAGGCCCTCTTGCCGAGGTCATAGAGCATCTTAGGAGTTCATTCTCCCATCTCTTTTGTGGACTCTGGGGATTAAACACAGGTTACCAGGCTTGTCAGGCAAGCTCCTTTAACCAGCGGGCTCTTGCCAGCACTCACTATAGACGTTTTGTGTAGCATTGCGTGTGTGTTGCTTCTTTCTAGCTTCACACTGTGAACAGGCTTAGTGAGGAACAGTGTGTGGTTCAGGGGCTGGGGAGCATCCCTACAGTTGGATGCTCGTGAAGTTCCCTGTTATGTTTTCATCTCTCCCCAGATCTCCAGGCTGTGAACAACGGTTAATCTGTTTTCTGTCTCCGTAGATTTATTTATTCTGGACGTCACATAAGTGGACTCATACAGTGTATTTTGTGATTACCTCCTTTCTTTTCACAGAGTTCATCGGTGTTGTAGGATGCAGTGATTGATACTTTACTCCTTTTTATTGCCAAACAATAGCCCCTTGTACAGACAGACAGAGCACGTCTTATCTCTTCACGAATGGAGAGAGATTTGGGCTTGGTGCTTTTTGGATATCTGGAACATGCTACTATGAATATTTGTGTGGAGATTGTGTGTGTGTGTGTGTGTGTGTGCGCGCGCGTGCATGCTTTGATTTCTCTCGGCTGTATCCCTAGGAGGGGAGCTGCTGGGTCATATGTTAATAACTCTTTTGAGGAACTGCCAGCCTGCCTTCCAAAGTGGCTGCTGCATTTTATATTCCGTCAGCAGGGCAGGAGGGTGTGTGGTTTCCTGCAGCCTCGCCAGCTCCTGTCTGCTTCTGATGGTTACCATTGTGCTAGGTGAGAAATACTGTCTCATGATTGGCTTTCCATATCTTACTTGATCATGACGTTGAACACTTGTCACGAGCTTAGTGCCTGTTTCTGAATCTTTCTACCTATTAAGAAGCTTTCCTGCAGCTTTATACTCCATTTACCAGTAGGGTTTGCTGTTTTATCGCCAGTTAACTAGCATGTTGCATCTAGCTTTGTTTGAAAGCAAACCAGATGTGCCTGAAGGATGCGAATTAATTGGCTGTAGAACACTTAGAAACAGTAATGAAGGAGGCCAGCCTCTGGGGACTCTTTTGTTTTTGTGTTTATATTTTTATAACTGATCTCAGTCCCAAGACTTTTAACCTTCCATAAAAGGAAGGCTGGGAATGTCGTCTTAGCACTTTTACTCTGGTGGAATGAAGTAGCAATTTCTTTCCTTGATGGAGACTTACAGGGTAGTAAACTTCTATTACCCTAGTCCATGTTTCCGAAGTAAAGACAAATGAGAATGCAGCCAAGTTAGAAATCCCAGTAATGTTTCATGTGGACACTCCTGCAGGGAGCAGGGGAGAACTGATAGAGAAAGCTGTTGTCTTATTATTTTGAGAAATGTGTGAGCAATCACTCTGAGAGACATCCTAAACTTTTCTTCCTTTGTATAGTGATGCTAAGTTTAATCAGATTACAGTGTCTGTAATAGAGTTCAAATACCTGGCTTTTAATTTTTTACACAGCAGCAGTAAACTTTTGCAGTTGTTTACTTACTTGGGCAGAACTGGGTGCTGTGCCCAGGGCCCTATGTTTTGTACTACTGAGTTAATCACCAGCCCCAGTAGTTTCCTTTGTAGAAATGGGGAACATATGCCAGCCTTTTAAGCTAGGTTTTGAAATAATAGCACATAATAAAAATGAAATTTAAAATTAGATAACTTGTTTTACTAATGACATGTTTTGTGTAAGGATAATAGCCTTAACTTTTTCTTTCCTCTAAGATTTATTTTTAATTTTTAATTATGTATATGTATGTGTGTTTATGTGTCTGTGTGTATGTCCATGTGTGCTGGTGCCCTTAAGATGTCAAAAAAAGTCATTAGGTCCCCCGGGTCCAGAGTTACAGGTCGCTGTGAGCTGCCCTTGAGACTGTGGGGACTGACTTCAGGGTCTCTGTGCCACACTCCCTTCTCTAGGCCAAGCTTCTTCTTCTGTGACCCTTAGGAGCAGACTTGATACATCTGCTGTTGGAGCCACAGTTATTAATACAACATAATTTCTTCTAAGGACCATTTTGTTCTCGTTACAGTGCTGTAGAAGTAAGGTTTTAGGAGAGATCCAGCATAAAGTAAGGAAAACTAATTTTTTCCTTCATTCTTTTAAATAGGTTCTTAATGTGGCACAGACTGACCTCCACTTCCTAAATAGCTGAGGATGACCTTGAACTTCTGATATTCCTGCCTCCACATCCCACGTGCAGGGATTACAGGCTGTGCCCCATCCCCCTACACATTTCACCATTTTAAATGTGATCTTTTTTAAAAAGTTCATGTTCTCATTCTCTTGTGCTCTCTGTCTTACCATAGTGGGGCTTGGGTGCAGAGCCTTGCTCACTCTAGGCAAGTGACCTACCCCTGAGCTGTCTCCCCAGTCCTTTTGAAAAATCTATTTATTCAAGACTTATTTCTGACAAAGCTTGGTACCACATGCCCTTAATCACAGCACTGAGGTGGTGAAGCAGGAGGATCTCTGAGTTCCTAATCTACATGAGGAGTTCCAGGCTAGACAGGGCTATATAGTGAGACGCGTGTTATCAATGAGTAAGACTGCACTGTCCTCGTAACTACGGAACTTAAAGTGAGTGTGTATGTGCGCATGCTTGTTCACGTGTGAACTTAAAGTGAGTGTGTATGTGCGCATGCTTGTTCACGTGTGAACTTAAAGTGAGTGTGTATGTGCGCATGCTTGTTCACGTGTGCATGTTCCTGCAAATAAAACATTTGGATTTAGAGTTACTCTTTAAAGGGGAGAATCCTTAAGTTCTTGGGGTTGTCTCCTAAGAAATACTATCATTTTAAAAATAATTTAGTCTCTTCCTCCTTACATGAAGTAAACATGAAGTAAACCTGAAACAGTGTTTGGAAAATTCACTTTTACGTAAGCAGTAAAAACTCAAATTTGCTATTACAGCCTTCCTCTTAATACCGTTCCTTATGAACCAAGTGTTTAGATTCTTAGCAAAAGTTCTCAGGAACATGAGATCGACTATGCCACTCATAAAATTTTTGTTTGCTTTTTGTTTTTCGAGATAGGGTTTCTTCTGTATAATATAATAGCCCTGGTTTTCCTGGAACTCCCTTTGTAGACCAGACTGACCTCAAACTCTCAGAGATCCACCTGCCTCTGCCTCCTGGGTGCTGAGGTTAAAGTCATTCACCACAATCCCAGGCCTACCTCGTGAATATTTAAAATGTTATTTTTAGAAGGAAATATGGGGATTGAAGTTTCTGTAGATAATAGTTACATGAAGGCCTGAGATTTACTTTTTAACTTGTTTTTCTTTTTATGTGTATGGGCATTTTATCTAGATGTGTGTCTGTACCATGTGCATGTCTGGTGTCCTTGGAGTTTAGAAGAGGGCATCACATCTCTTGGAACTGAAGTTACCGGTGGCTTGTGAGCCACCACGTGGGTACTGGGAACTGAGCCTGGGTCCTCTCAAGAGCAACAAGTGCTTTAACCTCTGAGCCAGTTCTCCAGCTCTGTACACAGACGTCCTCGGGTGCTAGGCTTGATCATACTTCCTTGAATTCTTGGTCTTCCTGCTTCTACCTCGGGTGTTCTGGGATTACAGGTACACGTCACCATGCCTTGCTTGACTAGGAGTCTTATTTTCTTTTTGGCTTTTCGAGACAGGGTTTCTCTATGTAGCCCTGGCTGTCCTGCCACTCACTCTGTAGACCAGGCTGGTCTCATCTGCCACTGCTTCCCAGATTCTGTGACTAAAGGTGTGCACCACCACTGCCCTGTCTTTTAGCAAGACTGATTGCAGCCTAAGTAAATTCTGGGTCTGAGGGTTGTGTTAGCAGTTCAGGTAACTTTTTAGTAGAAGTGTGTCATTTTATTTCATTGTTTGAGGTTTATAATCTTTATCTTGGCTGAGAGGCAACATGACACAAAGATGTTTAAGAAAGCCATGAGCACCTGAGTGGAGGGCAGGCATGCGGGGCAGGAGGCAGGAGGGTAAGGGCTCAGTGGGTTTAAGTTAGAGACCTACCTGACCCGCTGCAGGCCTGAGCTCCCCCTCCCCCCGCCCCTTTCTGTGTATGACTGCAATGGGAGTGTAGATCTGTTTGCAGTCATTCACTGGTGCTCATGGTTTTAAACCTGACAGGAGGGGAAGGGAGTCGGGAAATGGACTGAGAAGTCACCTTGCAGGAGACAAAGCAAGTGCACTTGGACATGATGGGTAAGGGGTTCTGTAGAGAAAGAGATGAGTGGATGCCTGCCTGATGGCGGAAGCAAAACGATCAGATGCTAAGTGAAGCAGAAGAGGGATCTTCACAGATTTGGATGGCGGTGGGAAGATTGTGAGCTCAATTTTGGACACTTTGGCTTGGTACTTGTGAGATACCAAGGTATATAAGAATTGGAAGCAAAAGTTGAGGCACAGAAAGGGGAGGTATTTGTTTTATTGTTTTCAATTTGTATTTAGTGGTGCGGGCCAAGGGGAAAAGATTTATAGGGAGAAGTTGGTCAGAGAAAGAAGCCATAGGCCATGCTCTTGTGAGACTACACATGTACGCTTGTGCATGCATATGCACTATTCATCTAGCCCTGTCACAATTAGAGTAACACAGGCTCTTGTGAGACTACACATGTATGCCCGCACGTGCATATGCACTATTCATCTAGCCCTGTCACAATTAGAGTAACATTTGAGCAGAGCATTAGACGTCAAATGAACCTAACATAACAGCTGGGGTTGGAATCAGGACAGTGGGTGTGTGGGGTGGCGTGGTGGTAGGGGACACATGTGTCAAGGCAAAGGGACCAAAGTGGAATCTGTTTTCTCCTTTTCCTTTTATGAGGGTCCTGGGGTTGAAATAAGTCATCCGGCAAGCACTTTTACCCACTGAGCTATCTTGCTGGCCCAGATTCAATTTTAATGTATAACAGTGTAAACAAAATATAATTTTTTAAAAAAAATTTTTTTTTTCTTTTGGTTTTTTGAGACAGGGTTTCTCTGTGTAGCCCTGGCTGTCCTGCCACTCACTGTGTAGACCAGGCTGGCCTTGAACTCAGAAATCCACCTGCCTCTGCCTCCCAAGTGCTGGGATTAAAGGTGTGAGCCACCATTGCCTGGCTCCAAAATATAATTTTTATTATTAGTAGTATTAGTTTCTTACCAGAATGAAGTTGGGTATAATTACTCACGCTAACAGTCAGTTTGCTTTATTTAAAACCTTGTTTTCTTTTTCTAAAGAAATGGCTGCAAGCAACCGACCTCACCAGAGAAGTATACCAGCATTTAGCCCACTGTGTGCCCAAAATCTACTGCCGGGGTCCCAACCCTTTTCCTCAGAAAGAAGACACACTGGCACAGCACATCTTGTTGGGACCAATGGAGTGGTACATCTGCGGTGAAGACCCTGCACTGGGCTTTCCAAAGCTGGAGCAGGCAAACAAGCCTTCTCACCTCTGTGGCCGAGTGTTTAAAGTAGGGGAACCTACGTACTCCTGCAGGTAAAATACTACAGTTCTCCTGTACAACCTCAAATTTTTATTTCTAGATTATAAAATCTATACATTTAAAAGTCCACAGTTTAATAAACTAATTTGGAAACAAATATTTACGAAATGATTTCCCAGCTCAAGAAACAGCCTGTCACCAGCTCAGGAGAAACCCAGCTAGCTGCTCCTGTGCTGGCTGCAGTTCCTGATGCATCTTCCTGATGCACGGTGCTCACACTGATTCTTTCTGATGTGGCCGTTGTTCCAGAGTTGGCTGTGGGACCTTGTCACACCAGCTCCTTTGCTCTCCTGCCCCTTCGTTAGCTTTGGGGCACTTCTGTCCTCTCTGGCTTGGTGAGGTGCCCACAGCTTTCTGTATTTGCTGTGACCTATATGGAGAACCAGCCATTCTCCAAGGAGTTTCTTCTTAATTGGGAATGGTAGAAAGTAGGATATGTTGGCTGCATGGGCTTACTGATACAAGATGACCTTAAAATGTTGGTGAAATTGAATGTGAGAGAGTAGACAGAGAATAACGTGCCCTGACCTGTCTGACCTTCCACTCTGATGATCACAGTTAACACCTTGGTCTGTCCAGAAATTCCCTATGTGTGATAGGTATAATGTGTGCATAGTACGTATAGACTATCTTAACCATAAGTATGCACATATACATACATACAAAAAGGCATATATGGGCTGGAGAGCTGGCTCAGTTGGTAAAGGCCCCTGCTACTAAGCCTCGGGACCAGAATTTGAAGCCAAAGCACATTGGTAGGAGAGCTCTCCACACATACTCCATGGCACTCAAAGCCCATGCACACAAAGCGAATTACTGAAATGAGATAGACATATGAGCCAGATGTGGTGGCACATGCCTCTGATGTCAGCACTCTGAGTCAAAGGCAGGTGGATCTCTGAAACTGAAGCCAGCCTGGTCTACACAGTGAGTTCCAGGACAGCCAGGGCTACATAGACCTTGTCTCAAAAGAAAGAAAAGATACATGTATGCAGATGTAAAGTTTCTGTTTGACAAAAACTTAGCCTCTTTCCATTTAGTTTATATGGCTAGACAATACTTCACTGTGCAGACATAACGTTGATAGACGCCCTGTTTAACTTTTAAAAAGCATTTTCTTGTAAAATTAAAATTAAGCTGATTAAGGTGTCTGGGTTTCCATGTTAGTTTTCCCTTATTAGCGTGGTCAGAATTTCAGTTCTGATTGTGCTATACAGTGAAGACTGTTAGACTGAATTCTTTAGTATTTTAAAGATCTCTGTGTGTACTGATGCTCAGAGGATAGATCTCATTCAGCCCTGTGATTGATGAACGTGGAAGCTGCGTTTCAGTGGGTCTCGCAGTGTCCTTAATACCCAAGAGATACAAGTCCAATCACACATTTGTATGTTTCTTAAATCTAAAGTCTAACGCTTTTGAAGATGACAAACTAGTTGTTTTGAGAATGTCCCTCTAGTTGGGTTCATCTGGTACATGATCCTTGCACCTTTGGCCAGATTGCCACAGAGATGAGGAATCTAACCCTGCCATGGCCTGTGGTCCCATTGATCACTTGATATGGTGCTGTCTCTCCTGTGAGGTCACTTTGCACCGTGTGATCAAGAATCCTGTGGGAAAGTGCGTTGGCTCTGTAGCTGTCGTCTTCTCTATAAACTGTAAATCTCCTTGTTTTTTAATATTTTTGCAGTTCTAGACGTTTTGAAGTTCTAGAAGTGAAATGTCCCGACACGTGGCCATTGATGTAGTACTGATTGTTGTTTTTATTTGGACTCCCTATCCTCGTGTCCACAGTAGGAACCTTCCCCACCGTCAGCTTTTTTATACTGCTGGTGTTGTCACAGTGCCTCCTTAGTTTCTGGTGTCAGATGCCACGGTGGAATCTTGGATTTCTACCCGTCTCCTTGAAATCAGCCATTTTCCCAGCAAGCTGGTTTCCGTAGTAAAGATGGTGTCTGGAAATAGCACAGTGGCCAGGTGGCAAGTGTGCCCATTGCTTTGAGGTGTCCAGTACTTCTATACCCTCTCTGAGGGCTACATTTCATCTCTGTCCAAGCACTGAAATAGATATCAGGGGTCAGGCTCTTGTGATTTCCCTAGTTCTAACCAAGCCATCTGGGTTCTGAGTTTGTGTAATTCTCTGCGCTGACAGGAGGAACTTGAGTCCATCATTTTTCTGTGTGCAGACTGCTTGGCTCTCGCCACCCAGCTGTGTGTAATCACCCTTCTTACCATGTCCAGGGACACAGCCTAGCCTTCCATGTGTCTCTGCTGGACATCTGCCTTGACCAGAACTCTGAAGCCCCCTGGTTCTTTGCCTGCTAGATCAAGTGTCTTTGTGTGGTGCACAGCAGTGTGTAGGAACCTGCAAAGCCCCACCTGACCCTTAATTAGGGGTTGATGCCACATCATCTTCTGTCCTTAGAGGAGTTCTTAGGGGAACAACATCAGTAGAAAGTGCACACATTACAAAAGAGCGTTTGCTAGGATGGCCAGCATGATGGTGTCTGGGGAATCCCAAAGTGGCTGGCTCGGTCCATGAACCTTCATAAGTCTTTGCTACTAGTCTGGTGCCCAGGACCTGGGTACTTCTCAGAGAATCCACTCATCTTCAGCCTACACCAAAGACCCAAGAAGCTGGAGTCCAGTTGGTTGGAGGATGGCGGCTGCAACAAGGAAGAAGTACAATCATAAAGCTTAAAGCTGGGCTGGAAAGATTGCCTAGCAGTTAAGACAAGTGACTGCTCTTCCTGAGTCCAATTCCCAGCAACCACCTCACAACCATCTGTAATGGGATCCAGTCCCCTCTTCTGTTATTTCTGAAGAGAGCAACAGTGTACTCACATACATAAAATAAATGAATAAAGTTTTAAAAATAAATAAATAAAGCTTAAAACTACATCCAATGTAGAGGAAAACTCAGATTCAGTTTCTGTTTCTCCTGTTATGTTCTCATAACACAGATGCCAAAATGTGTGGAGATCATCCATCCCCAGCACACACACACACACACACACACACACACACACCGGGTGCAGGCAGTCAGTTTTAAAGATAGGCTTAGGCTTCAGTTCTACAGGACTGCCCCCTCCCACCCTATCCCAAACAATTGTCACAGTTCTAAATCCCTTGTGTCAGGAGGGATGGATTAAGAGTATTATTACACAGTGATGGCGCACGCCTTTGATCCCAGCACTTGGGAGGCAGAGGCAGGTGGATTTCTGAGTTGGAGGACAGCCAGGGCTACACGGAGAAACGGTGTCTCGAAAAACCGAGAGAGAGAGAGAGAGAGAGAGAGAGAGAGAGAGAGAGAGAGAGAGAGAGAGAGAGAATGAATTATGACTCTCTTGGGTTTGGTTATTTGCCACATGAGATTGTATTTCTTAAGCTACTATAAATCATGTTGCAAAGGATACAGATAGAGCAATGTGCAGGGCAGGATAGGAGAGAGACAGGGTGTGCCTCCCTGGAAGCTCTCCATGCTGCAGCCTTTCTGGTTTTTATGGAATATGCGTGAAGCTCGAATAGTCATGCAGGAACGTGATTGGACAAAAGGGTAAGACCTAATGCTAACGATAGACTGAGTGGTGAGGCCGGCAAAGCCTGGCTGTGGACTCTTCTCGGCCTCTGCAGCCGTTCTTCTAGGCAGTGTGGGGCAGGAACTCTTCTGGAATCTCCATTAGGGTCCACTTAGCTGCTCTCAAGTTTCTTTATGGGATGAGTGTACTTCCAGTTCTGGTGGCCTGGCTTAGAAGGGAAAACAGGTTTGGCAGGAGAAGCCAGGAGTTTGCTGAGGCCTGAGGCACCTCCATGTTATTCCAGCCACTAGGAAGGCACAGGCGGGGAACATGTGTCATATCACACCAGGCCTCTGACTGCAAAGCCCTTTTTCATTCTTCTTGCCTGCCTTTTATTCTCACATACCAGTGTGTTAGGAGTTTTTTCACTCATATGTAATAAAATGGGGGAAAATGGGCTGGGGTTTTGTCTTTGTTTTTTTTTTTTTTCTTCAGCTAAATGCACCTAAATTCAAATTCGTAGACATGTACTTTGTTGTTAAAAATGTATCACAGAGGCTGGAGAGCGGCTCAGCAGTTAAAGCACTGTCTGCTCTTGCAGAGAACTCAAGTTCCCTTCCCAGCATTCATGTTGACACTTGAAACCACTCGTAACCCCAGTCGCAGGGACACTAACTCACCTCTGTCCTGTGCAGGCTCGTGCACTCAAGGTGCACACACCCACATTTAGATACACAGAAATACATATAATTTAAGATACTAAAAATAAATATTGGAAGACATGTGATATGCTGACACGATGGCTCAGCAGGAGGTGGTCTTTGTCATAAAGTCTTAAACTTCAAATCCTCAAGACCCATATGCTGGAAGGAGGGGGCTGCTGGCCGGACGTTATCTCTCCTCCACATGTGCACTGTGGTACGTAGGCATGCTCACACTCACACTCACACAAGACACCAATAAATAAATAATGAAACATATGACTTGATTGTAATAAAAGTGTTGTTTTTGAGTATTCTTGTTTTGATTTAATGGATTATTTCTCGTGACCTCTGAAACTCAGAAGTGTCGCCTGCTGTTGGGAACTGTTGCCCCTTGTAAAGGCCAGGGAGTTTCTGAGATGGAGAAAGCAAGACCTCTGTCTGGTTTCTAAGGTTCTTTGATACCCTAGAGAAAGAATTGTGGGGTAAGAATCCCAAAGTTAGGGATCTTGATGAATTTTATTGCAGAGACAAGTGGGGCATGCCAGCCTCTGGAGAGAGCTACGCTGCTAGGATTGGAGACCCCTTGTCTTCTGGGCACACTAAATGGAGGAGAGGAAGGAGTGAGGTGAATTATTCTAAGACAGGGCTGCAATTTGCCCCTGTAGGGTCCACCCTTTGTCCTTTCATGGCTTTGTGTGTCAGGTCCATGATGGGAACAGCTCATTTGCAGGGCTGAAGACTCGGAGATGGAGACACCATTACAATGAAGCAAGGGTAGCCATTACCACAGCTGCCACAGGATGGTCTGCTGTAACACGGCTCTGAGGTTGCATCAGCAGGCAGCCTTCATGCAGTTTGACCCTTAGTGGAAAAGCAAGTTGTCTTGTGGTATTGCTCTCTCTTACCACAAAGTACACACAACGGTTACTACATAGACAGCACACTTGGGCTGTGGAGAGATGTTGGTAACTCAGCACTGTGGACTTGTGCTGAGCTCAGATCTCCTGTCATCCCAAACTGGGCTGCTCTGAGTCCTGTTTCCCAGTGGCCGATGTGAAATCCGTATCTAGTGCCTCAGGCAGAACAACAGACATTGTCAGATCCCAGGGCTGCTGCTGAGGGTGCAGGGAACAGTACAAAGGTGACATTTTGCTGCTCACTCTGTTTCTTTAGTAGTGCTGTTAGTTGTATGTTTCCAGTTCTTGTTCAGTGACATTTATATGTCAACCAGCTACTCTTGAAAGTGTTTTTCAGATTAAGCATAGAAAATCCTGCCATCCTGGGTTTTGCGAAGCCTCAAACATTCACTCTGCCTTAGTATATGAGACACCTGTGTCTCATAGGAACATTTGCCGCCCCATTCTTTAGGATTTTTTTATTTTTTATTTTACTATAGACAAGCAAATCAACAAACTATCTTGATTATTATGGGTACTAAGCACAATGGCCTTTACCCACTAGAGGTGAGACTGAGAGAAACTTATCCAGATGGGAAAATCCAGAGGACATAAATGTGAATCTAAGAACACCAAGGAGTCAAATAATAAAAACCTTTAATCCCAACACTTGGGAGGCCAAAGTGGCAGATCTCTGTGAGTTCAAGGCCAACCTGGTCTACATAGTGAGTTTCAGGGCAGCCAGAGCTGCACAGAGACCCTATCTCAAAACAAAACAGTATCATCAGCACTCAGTGTGGCCTTCACTTTAGATGCTACTTCCAACAAAAAGGTGTAAACTCTGACTTTAGGGTTTGCTTAGCTTCTTGGGTTAGGTGTCCCTGGCCTGTGGAGAAATGGACCATTCTAGTCAAGTGCGTACTCAAAGGCTTCCTTGTGCACTCCAATATGAAGCAAAAACTTTGTGCTGATTTTATTGAGTGAAAATCTAACAGATTTTGGGGAGTGACATCTGCTATTTTGGCACTGGCAGAAGGATTCTTGTTGTTAATAACTCTTATTAGTTCTTACGATGACCTTTCCAGTCCCCCAGTAATCCAGTCAGAGTCTTACTGATTTAATTAGCTTTAGCACAATCACTAAACAGTTATTCCTAAACTGTTTCTCTATGCTGGACTGGCTGTTTCTCAGCTGCACCCCCAAGTTACTTACTGTTTGAGTCTTGCCGGGGTTATTTCTGCTCATCAGTCTATCTTCAGGATGTACTTCTCTCCCTCAGCCATCCTGTCTGAGACCTGCTTTCTCCGTCTTCTCCTTTCCCCACTCTCTTCCTGGTCTCTACCTGTGACCCCCAGCCCCATAACCAAAGCCCCACCTACCTCTATTCTTCCCAGTAACTGGCTGTCACCTACTTTTATTTAACCAGTCAGAGAAGATTGGCAAGCAAACTTTACACAACATCATTTGGTGTACGTTTGGAGAATGTGCTCGTCTGGACTGCAACCAGATCTTGGGGCCAGTGTTTAGCATTCAAATACATAGCAGCACCAAACCAACCCCCGACAGATTCTGATGTTGAAGGAGAATGTATTAATTTTTGACTCTCTGATTTATTCATTCTCTTTTTCTTTCACTTCACAGAGACTGTGCAGTGGACCCCACCTGTGTTTTATGCATGGAGTGCTTCCTGGGAAGTGTCCACAGAGACCATCGATACAGGGTCAGTTACGTTCACGTGGTTGCCACACACAGTATCGACTTTTATACTAATTCTGTCTCATTTTACACTTGAGTGGGTGTGAGGGCAAGCTGGCTGCAACACCGATCACCCCGTTGCTGCCCCGCTTGGTTTAGCTGACCGTGGCTAGGTGGCTGTGCCCTCCTCCCTCACTGCTCTGCTTGGGTTCTCTCAAGCTGCGTGTTCAGTTGAGAACAAAGACCTCCCCAAATGCAAGACCAGTCTTGAGGGGATGCCAGGAGTCCCTCCAAACGGTTCTCAGTTTAAAGCCTAACTATTTAATAGGAAGGGGAGACAATTGTTTTCACCTTGTGGGATTTTAGCTTGTTTTTTAGGAAATGTGAAGAGGTGTGTGTCGATGGGTCATTCAGGGCCACCTCCAGCACCCAAGGCTCTGGGTAGTTTTATTATGGGCACATTATCCCCAGACCCCTTCTTCCTCCTGGTAATGGGAGATGGTGCTCAGGATTCTGAGGGTAAGGACAGTTGTTAAGAGGAACTTTCTGTTCTCAGGGGAAGATAAAACGGTGGGAGGAGCTGAGACCTCCTCTTAATTAGGGAGCCACTGGTCAGGGCCTTTCCACCAGCTTGGTTTGTCTCTCTAGCCCGATGTTGATGATAGGGAAAGGGGGCCATATATAAAATCAGTTGTCTTTGTTCTTATAGACCAGGGAGAGGCTCCCAGGTTCCTTCAGCTGTTCTAGCTGTGTTTGCAGAGCCAGAGCAGGGCTGCTGGTTCTCACAGCAGGGCTGCTGGTTCTCACAGGAGGGCTGCTGGTTCTCAGCAGGGCTGCCTACCCGTGTTCCTTGGCCCACATCTGCCTCTCCTGGGACAGAGTGCAGTGTGCAGACGTCAGGCATTGACCGTGCTCTGATGCAGAGCACACAGTGCTTACTGTGGGCAGAATAGAAGAGTTTATTCTAAAATTTGGTGCACTTGAATTTACCCCTCTGTAACACTTTTTTGATTTTGTTGTTGTTGTTTGGTGGCATCTTTTTAAATAGGTATGCCACCTATTAGCCTGAAGGGTCAGTCTTGCCAGACTGAGTAACTAGTTACTTAGCTTAAGACAGTGTGACTAATTAATGATGTCTCCCGGTGATAACAAAGTTTCACCAGTGACTGCTTTTTACCAACCCTTTTAAAAGACAGATTTTTAGGAGCTATTAAAGGGGAAAAAAAACAAAACTGTTTCCCTAAACCTGCTGTGTTGTGGCACCATTAGCATAGACAGCAGAGCTGCCAAGAAGAGCCCAGGGAACCTCTGCAGGTTAATTAAGAAAGCAGAGTGTGCAGACAGCTCTGGAGTACCCGGACTTCCCCGCTGCAGCTGAGTAGCTCTCTTTCATTTGAAATCGTTACTTACTAGAAAACATTGATAAGCCCCCTTTTATTTGGTGTTTTTTTTTCCCTCCAAAGCAAAGAAACACTTAAGCAGTTTTCTGTCCTCAGCACGTGACATTCTTACTTCTCATCTGATAACCCAATGAGCTCTTACCAGACACTGTCTTCTTTTCTTCAAGATGACCACATCAGGAGGTGGAGGCTTCTGTGACTGTGGTGACACTGAAGCATGGAAAGAGGGTCCTTACTGCCAAAAGCACAAGCTCAACAGTCCTGACGCTGTGGAGGAAGAGGTAAAGACACCCCAGAGCTGTCTTTAAGTGTGTACTGCATTGATTAGAAGTGTGTGTGTGTGTGTGTGTGTGTGTGTGTGTGTTTGCCCAAAGGCCAAAAGCCAATGTTGCCCGTCTTCTTCTATTGGTTCCCACTTTATGTTTTGAGACAGGGTCTCATGAGCAGCTGATCACTGTTCCTGTCTCCTCCAGGAAGAGGGATCCTGTTCCATAGAGAACCCTGCCTCATAGTATTTACGCAGGTGTACTGTTCCGGGCCCAGCTTTGAACTCGGGTGCTAGGGCTAACTTAGATCCTCATGTGTAGCATGTAATTATTAACAATAAAACAATCCACACTATTGCCGGCTAAGCACCGGTGGTCTCAGTCTGTTCCCAACCTGGTACATATCCCGAGACCAAGACCTCGTGTGTTTCTCCTAGCCACCGCCTCTCCCACAAACACTGGCTCTGCCTCTCCGGAGCTCCGCACTCGCAGGTTTCTGTGGCTAGCTGGGGCGTACGCTCACCAGCCCGCACTCCACTACAGTTACTTCTCCCCTAGAACTCGGTCTTTGCCCAGTCTTCCAGTCCCAAAGCCCCGGCTATGTTTCTTTCCCTCTGGCCTACCAGAGTTGCTGAGAATGGAAAATACCAGACAATCTTAGTTTAAAATCAACAGATGAGACAACCGTTAGGCACGGAGTCTATCGTCCTAAACCACCCACTCTTCTACATTAGAAGATCTAAAAGTTCCTGGTCTGCATGTTGCCTCCTTTCACTCCTGCCTTGCTGTGCAAAAAGACCGTTCCTTCCTCCTGTGTCCCTCTTCCTCTCTCGGACCCGGAAGGCCAGCATCCTCCTCCCCCAGCGATTGGCTTCTTGTCATCTTTATTATCCAATCAGTTAATTAGGGGGGGATTCTGCTACACTCATGTCCTTGGCAAACGGGCTAGCTAGACTAGCCTTCAGCTTCAGCAAGAGACTCTGCCTCAAAAAAAGTACAAAGAAAAAGACACCTCACATCAGCTCTGGCCTCGCTACACATGTGCACATGTGCACGTGTACATACCTACATACATAAACATACCACACACATACACATACAAAAGAAGAAAAGTTAAATAATTTGGGTAAAAAGAGCAGAATAGCATTTTGTCATACAAAACTGACATGAAATCTAAATTTTATTATTCATAAATATTTTTGAATACAGTCATACTTCATTGTTTCAAATATATATATATATATATAAAATCTTTATAGATTCTCTCTGACCCACCAGCTTCCAAATAATGATACAGAGACATACTTGTTTATTTATGACAGTTCGAACCTTGTATCGTAGACTTTTCCCCAGCTAACTTATATAACTGAACCTGTTTATTCTAATTTATGTTCAACCACAGGAGTGTTGCCTCTCCTTCAATTCCAGCACCCTAGCACCTATTTCTTCCTTTGTGTCTGACTGGCCAGTCACCCCACCACCACCCACCCCTGCACCTGGTTCTTTCCCAGAGTTCCTGTCTCTGCCCAGATGTCCCACCTTTCCTCTCCTGCCCTAAGATAGGCTGTCAGCTCTTTACTAAACCAATCAGAAGGTGATGAAGAAGGTTGATGAGATACTGAAGCAGGTGATGCTTCATAAAGATAACAGTACCAAAGTCCGGCCAGTACTCAGCACTCTGCTGGTACAGAAGTCAGCCTTTGCCTAATAGAAAGACACCCTTTACACAGTGCACAAGAGGATTATCCCAACCACACACACGTTTCATTTAGTGTATGGATGTTTGCCTGCTTGTATGTCTTTGTACTATGTAGGTACGGTGTCCTCAGAGGCCAGAAGACAGTGTCAAATCCCTGTGGAACCAGAGTCACAGATGTTGTGAGCTACCATGGAGATTCTGGGAATCAAACCCAGGTCCTCTGGAAGAGCAGCCAGTGCGTTGATTCTGAGCCCCACTCCAGCCCCACACGTCTGTTTGAATATATTTGTCTGTGACCTCTTTCCCATTATAGCAGTGGAGTTGTAGAGCAGAGCCCCACATCCTGAGTGACTTAAAGTCTGACTAGGCAGGGTTTTGTATAGTAACAGAACCAACAAGTACAGATAGATTCCAAAGGGGGAATTATGAGAATCTGGGCTTATGCAGGAGGAGCTGGCCTGTCCAGCAGTGGCCATCTGCACGCTGGGGAAACTGAGAGCCTCAGCAATCCCAGTTGGCACTGCAGTACTGGGAGTTGCTGGAGAGTCACTACCGCTCAGTCACTTTGGGAAGCCAAAAGTTTCAGAGGCTGGAGTTTGATGGCAGCAGCTCTAGCTGCACTTGCTTAGATGTGAATTCAGAGAGGCATTTGCCTAGGACCTCTTTCCTGCTGGCTCCTTATCAGAAGGTGCGGCTGACTTTGAGGGTGGATTGTCCTCCTCAGTAAACCTTTGTGTAAATGACCCCAGAACAGACCCAGACCTGTGTCTCCTAGATAATGCCAGATTTCCTCAGCATGCCAGTCAACACTGACCATTGCAGGGTTAGAGAGATGGCTCAGCAGCTTGACAGAGCAGCACTGGCTGCTCTTCTAGAGGACCCAGAGTCAGTTCCCAATACTCACATAATGCCTTACAACAATTTGTAACTTTGTTTTGAGGAACATGACCAACTATTCTGATCTCATCAGAGTTCAGGCAAGCCTAGGCTGCACAGAAACACTTGTAGGCAAAACATCCATACCAGTAAACTAAAAATAATTTTAAAAAGATTAACTATTGCAAGTGCTGTCTGATTATGGAGAAAGTTTGTTGAGCAGGCATTGAGGTCATTAGATATGTTGTGTCGAGCATACCTGCTTCCCTTCATCACACTAAGTATCTGCCATCACCATGGCACTTAACAAACACCCATCAAAAATTCCACATGGCCCCTTGGCATAAGGAGTGAACAGGAGGAGAGCTAGTGGGTGTCAGAGACCACAGTACACTGTGTGACACCTCCTTTGTTAGTTTAGGAAGCATCTCCCAGGTCCATGACAGAAGGCATGGTTTCTTCCATGTAAAGTTGATAGCTGATTGTCTTTCCTTCTTTTGTAGGGTTTTGTTGTTTGTGTGTGCGTGTGTGTGTGTGTGTGTGTGTACATGATTTCCACACGCTCGTGTGAAAGTCAGAGCACCTTGCAGGAATTGGTTCTCTTCGTCCACCGTGTAGGCCTCGGGGATTGAACTCAGATGGTTGGGCGTGACTGCAGACCTTCCCTCAGGTCTGCCACTGGGAGTGTCCCACACTAGGCTGGAGAGATGGTTTGATGTTAGGCTATAGAGATTCCTGTGTGCCATTCCAGAATGCTTAGTTATAGTTACTGGGCGTTTGAGTGTCTTGGTATTTTGACTCAGCTGATTTAAAATTGAGATCACTGAAAGAAAACATTTTAGGAAGTTTAATTTTGTAACACATACAGGATTAAATTCCTTAAGAAATGAACCTGTCAGCCTTCTTGTGTTTGGGATTTGAAGCTGGAAGGCAGAAGAAGGCAGTGTGCACTAGTGGGTTGTGTCTTCTGTTCTCCCTCCCTCAGGATCCTCTCGTGCATCTATCAGAAGACGTGATAGCGAGAACTTACAACATTTTTGCCATTATGTTTCGATACGCAGTAGATATACTGACCTGGGAAAAAGAAAGTGAATTGCCTGATGACCTAGAGGTGGCGTAAGTATTGCCCAGTCCTCATGTGTTTGGAACTGCTACATTTTAACATCTTTCATACAGCAAGGAGAAGATGTAATCTTTCTTTTAAAATTATTACATTTATTCATCCACTTATTTGTATATGGGGAGGAGGGAATATTTACATTGGCATATGATGGAGGTCAGAGGAGAGCCTGCAGGAGGCAGTTCTAGCTAGCAAATAGGTTCTGGGGACCAACCTCAGACTGTCAGACAGACAGCAACTGTGCTTACCTGCTTAGCCACTTACTGTCCTAGTATTTAAAAAAAAAAAAGGTTAGATTTTAGCAGAATCTTAAGTTTACTGTTACAGTTTTACAGTTTGTATGATTAATCAATGAACGTTTTCCTAAGCTGATTGGTTTATAGCAGTGTTAAACTATGTAGTACTAGCAAGATGGCTCAGCAGGTTAAGTCCTTGCCAGCAAACCTGACAGCTTGAATTTGATCCCTAGAAAGAACCCACATGAACCCTCACCTCTCCGTGCTTTGTAAACCAGGCTGACCTCAGACTCAAGAGATGCACCTGCCTCTGCCTCCCAAGTGCTGGGATTAAAGGCGCTCCACTGTGCCCACTAACAAAGCTGGAAAGGGGTTAGGGGATGAGCTCTTTTATATGTAAGTGAATTTAGGGGATTTATGAAAGGCTTAAATTCAATTTTAGGCATTTTGCTTCTAATTTTAAATTTTACTCAACACTGTGCTATTTTCCTGTACATCCGCCATTTTTATTTAGACTATTGAGGTCATAATCTTGTGATGAGACAGTTGAATTGAGACACAGCTGTGGTAAAAGGACTGGCTGCTTGTCCCTGGCTGTGTGCTCGCCTTACACGGCCTTTGCTTTTCTGAAAAGTCTCCCTGCTTGTTGGACCTTGGTTCGTAGCTGAGGGTGATTGGACATTAGAAGGTCACTAGAATAATTGGACGTCAGTCACCAGAGGTTGACTTCTCTGTATTTTCAGTGTGTTCTAGATAATTACGGTTGTGGATAACGTGTTGGGTGGTTTTGTTTATTTGTTTGTTTTTGTAACAGTCTTTCTCTGTGTAGTCCTGACTGTCCTAGAACTCATTCTGTAGACCAGGCTAGCCTCAAACTCAGAGATCCACCTTCCTCTGCCTCCTGAATCCTGGTATCTGAAAGTGAGTGCCACCACCACCCAGCAGGGAAAAGTGTTTTTAATAAGACAAGGTGGTATTGTACTATTTTAAATGTTGACAGTTATTTAGATGGCCTAATTCTGTATTCATGAAATTCATTTGGTCAATTCAGCTCTAAGTTGAATGCCTGAGAAACAGATGGCGCTCTCTTTTCTTCTCTCTCTCTGTCTCTCTCTCTCTCTCTCTCTCTCTCTCTCTCTCTCTCTCTGCCTCTCTGCCTCTCTGCCTCTCTGCCTCTCTGCCTCTCTTTCTCTCTTCCTCTCACGTGTGTATGGGAAGGGGTTCTAGGAGTCCTGGAACTCCCTCTGTAGACTGGACTGTCCTCGAGCTCATAGATCTGCCTGCCTCTGCTTCTCAAATGCTGGGATTAAAAGCATGTGCCAGCCAGGCAGTGGTGGCGCATGCCTTTAATCCCAGCACTTGGGAGGCAGAGGCAGGTGGATTTCTGAGTTCGAGGCCAGCCTGGTCTACAGAATGAGTTCCAGGACAGCCAGGGTTACACAGAGAAACCCTGTCTCCAAACAAACAAACAAACAAAAGCATGTGCCACCACAGCCTGGCATTTGGTTTGGTTTGACTTTGTTCTCATTTAATTGCCCAGGGCCACCAACACAGAGGACTCTGATGGGCTTCTGTGATACTTGCCATATCTGTTACCATCTGGCTAGAAGTTTGCATCAGCCAGAGCCCTTTGGCCAGCACTGAAGCTGGTCTCCCTCCCTCCGGTTCCTCTGCTACTGCTCATGCCCACAGCTGCCGGCCTTGATGGACACGCCCACTCTTTACACTGCATTAGTGTCATGGATGTTTTCTCCCCAGAGAGAAGAGTGACACCTACTACTGCATGCTGTTCAATGATGAGGTTCACACGTATGAGCAAGTCATTTACACGCTTCAGAAAGCTGTGAACTGTACACAGAAGGAAGCCATTGGCTTCGCAACTACAGTCGATCGAGATGTAAGTCATTTATCTTAAGAAATTCAACATTTTTTGATATGAGATCTCGCTGCATAGTCCTGGCTGGCTAGAACTTTCTGTGTTGTCTATGCTGGCTTCGAACTTACAGAGATTTTCATGCCTCTACCTCCCAATGTCTGAGAATGAAGAAAATGAATTTCTTTTATGAATAAGCTAGACTAGAGAAAGCAGTTAAAAGCATATATCTCTAGGCTATTTTTTTTTATTTCCTTTGAATATTGGCCCAAATATATATTGCTGTAAGTAAGCAGTTACCAGGTAGAATATTAAAAAGAATATACAGTTGCCCTAATTCTTTTCAGTGATTAAAATACTGGGCCATGAGAATGGTCATTATAGAAGTCTGGTAGACTAAATGATCTGTTGTCAGGGTAACACACAAACATACACACACTGGTAGTTTAAGCATTGAAGACAGCATTAGAGAACAATTTTAGTTGTTCATTGGTGACGAGGACAGATGTTAAAAATTAAGGACTGACTCAGGCTGTTCCGTGTTCAAGCATATTTCCTGGTTTGCCCGCTAGTCATGCTAGGTATAATGCTTTTACAGTTAGTTGTAAATGTCTTTTCCAGGGGCGTAGGTCTGTCCGATATGGAGATTTCCAGTACTGTGATCAAGCAAAGACAGTCATCGTGGTAAGTGATTTAAAAACATGTCTTTTTTTTTCTTTATTATCTTAAGATTAACTCTACAGTTCAGCATTTATTAAGACATTTGCCTTCATAAGTCCAGTATCACCTGAGTTTTGTTTAAAGCTCATGTTTCTTGACATTGATTACTCCAGTTCTCTCAAAGCTCTGAAGAAAGATTGCCAACGGAATAATGGATACTTAGTGAAGTCACGTCTTCTGTTTTCCCATCTCATCAGAGAGATCTTACAAGGCTCTTGGCACTCGACCCCTCCGTGGTCCTGACGTTTTGCTCTGTTGTTAATTATTTGTAGATTTACTTTATGTGTGTGAGTGTTTTGCCTCCATGTTGGTATCTGTGTCATATGCTGGTCCCTGAGGAGATCAAAAGAAGTCATTAGATGCTCTGGAGCTGGAATTACAGGCCACTGTGAACTGTCACGTAGGTGCTAGACACCGAGCTGGGGCTTCTGCAAGAGCAGCAAGTGCTCTTAACCACTGTTTTAGTTGTGAGGGTTCCACACTGACTTTTAGGAACTAAACTGGCCTTTATGAACAATATTGAAATTCAAGAAAAGTACTTTTTGGCATACTGTGACCAGGTATATTCAGTATTTAGTAGCATTTAGTATTTTGCTTTTTTAAAAGAAAAATCTTCCCCACATTTAGGTTTGTTTATGAATTTGGGGTTGGGGGTCGAGACGGGGTCCCTCTGTGTAGCCCTGGCTGTCCTAAAACTCACTCTGTAGACCAGGCTGGCCTTGAACTCAGAAATCCGCCTGCCTCCCGTGTGCTGGGGTTGCCTTAGGTTTATTTTTAATTATTCCTATAACTGTGCTTTATGCAACTGTACTTTTCTAGGAAGATTCTATGTGTTGTACAGTGTCTTCATATGTAGCTAGAAGTAAGGTGGAGAACACCTATAGAGAGACTGCTGTCTTACCCTCTTCCTGCTTGCTTTAGGATTTTTATTTTTGTTTGTTTTCTTGAGATAATATTCTCTGTTAGCCCATTCTGATCACAAGTTCACCAGGATGTAACTGAGGCTGGCCTAACAGTGTCTTCCTGGTTCCTCTGCCTCTACTGTCCATGGCAGACCCTGCTTCTGTGAACAGGCAGCCTGGAGGCCTGTGCTTTGTTTCTTCTCAAACCTATTCTCCTTCCCTAGAGACAGCTACTTTCCTCAGATCACTTGTTTTCATTTGTGAGGTTTTGTTTTTATGTTTTTTTAAGGCAAACACTTATGAAGTTCTGACTGACCTGGAACTCAGTAGGTAGATCAGTCTAGCCTGGAACTCAGTATGTAGATCAGTCTAGCCTTGAACTTAGTAGGTAGATCAGTCTAGCCTGGAACTCAGTATATAGATCAGCCTAGCCTTGAACTCAGCAGAGATCCATCCACCTGACTCTGCCTCTTAAGAGCTTATATAGATTTAAAAAAAAAAAAAAAAAAAAAAAAGAAGGAAGGAAGGAAGGAAGGAAAAAAATTGCCATTCTGATGTTCTTGAATTGGTACCCATCTGGTAAATCTGCCTTTCTTACTGAACATAGTCTGTAAATGATTAGAAGCTGTGCTGTGGCCATACAAAAGCATGGATTCTTACTTTTAGGAAGTGCTATCATAATATTTAAGTCTAATAGGCTATGGTGTGCGTACAAAGCCAGTGTGCTGATAATAGATTATTTGGGATAAACCGCTCCTAGTCGGTGGGCCTGGGCAAATGATAATGTTTACCCAATTTTTACCATTCTTGTTCTTATGGCAAATTTTGAATAAAAACATATTTATGAGGTCTAAATTTGAGTTCTCTGGTGTTTAAAGATGCCCATGAATGGGGCTGGCAGTCACTCTAAGGTGCTGTGTTCAGAAGCATGAGAACTTGAACTGGAAAGGCAGTCAGAGCTCGCTGCAGTAGCAGCACATGGTTGCATGTAGGACCAGTGCAGAGATTAGCGTGCCACCAGTACAGATTCATGTAGCATCTCATATTTCACACAGAAGCTCCAGAGACATTGCTGTGACCTTGATTTCTGACCTGTATGTATATACATGTCAAGGGTTGTTCGTCATGTCTGCTTACATGCCAGTGGACTCTTGACACTAGTGTTTGTGACCCCCAGTGGTATTTGCATAAGAGTGGCCAGGTGTATTGGTTGATATAGAAGAATCCAAATATACTTAGTCTTGTGAAGAAACTGAGTGACTATAAAAGAGACGTATCTTTGCTAAGACTAGACCTCAGGAGTCAGAAAAGAAATGAAATGTATTTTTAGCCATATCAAATTTCTATCTAACAAAATGTATATACCTAAAGTCAAAAGACAGATGGCAGATTTGGAAAATCCATTTCTAACACAGATGTATATGATATGTGCACACACAGAAAGCCATACATGTTAAAAGTAGGTTATGGGGATGGGGTAAAGAGAGAACCCAGACAAGACATAAAAGGAAGTAAAGTTGTATGTTCAGGAAGTGTTGCTGGACCCAGTCGACATTTCTCTGACAGAAATAAACAGCCAGTCAGAATGTGGAGACGTGGAACACACTCTAACCAAGGAAGTCAGCTACCTCACTCTTTCTGGAATGACTTCTCTCCAGAAAAATAGAGTCACCAGGGGCTAGGGAGATTGACACACTTTTGGAGTGCTGATGGGCACATACGTAGGCAGGAACCACTGCAGAAAGCTATGTGTCAACTTCTCTAGAAATTAAAAATAGAATTACTATATAAGCTAGTAGCTTTGCTTCTAGGTATACAGGTGAAAGAGAAATTTACAGAACCCAGTGCCATGGGTTCATGACAGGTGAGCAGGCCACATGTGGCCTACATTTACAATGCACTGTCACTCCGCACTTAAAAATGGAGGCCAGTTTGCAGATGCTACACTGTGTACAGCTGGACAGTTAAATGAGCAAGCAATGGATGATCACCTGTATGAGGGGCGAGCAGAGTTGTGGTGGCTAAGGGGGGAAGGGGCAGGCCCGTGTTCAGTGGATGTAAGGTCTTAGTTTTCAAAATAAAGTATTTTTGGAGCTACATCAATAAGGTCCAGGCTTAAGAGCACTGGCTTCTCTTATAGAAGATCTAGATTCAAATCCCAGAACCCACAAGACAGCTACCAGTCATCTATAACACCAGTGCAGTGGGCTCTGATCCTCTCTTCCGGCCTCCACAGGCACTGTGTCCGTGTGGTATACAGACATCCATGGGGACAAAACACCCATACATATAAAATTCAAAAATAAAACCTTAAAAGTAAAAGACCAAATTCTCTAGCTGGGTATAGTGCCACCTGCCTTTAATCCCAGCAAGAGACAGAAGTAGGAAGAGCTCTGAATTCAGGGGTGGGTGCATTCTGAAATATTGGTTATATACTGGGTGGCAATTGACCAGTAGTACAAACTGTGTTCTTTGAAAGACTTAAGATGATACGTGTTTTATGTATATTAGCGTGGCTTTTAAAGTTGATTACACGTTTCTGTGCAGTGATCTGAACTTTTAAGTAAATAATATCTTTTAAGAAATCAAAGGCAGAAAGCAAGCTTATTTGAGTATTTAAGCTGTTTGTGATTGAATCGTTAGGTTTTCAAATACATGACCAAAGGCACTGGTGACTCACAAGGTGGGTCTTTTAATTGTCTCTGAACCTTCAGATTCATCTAGAAAGTAACCCGAATTCTTAAATTAAAAAAAAAAGTGCTTTATTACACAGATACATGAGTATTACGTGTGGTGGTGTGGTTGTACTAAGAATGCTGACATCTTTCTGCCTCTTAAAACAACTGTTTTAAGTCAGTCTCCTCTCCCCCGTTTCCTTTAAGAGGAACACCAGCAGACAGACCAAGCCGCTCAAAGTTCAGGTTATGCACTCCTCTGTGGCCGCTCATCAGAATTTTGGTTTGAAAGTTCTGTCTTGGCTGGGAAGTATTATTGGATACTCAGGTAGGTTTACTATGTTGAGTCCATTTCTACATAACTTGACAAAAAGAACTATTTTCAGTGACACATCCTGTCAAAAACTTCACGAGTGAAGCTGCAAAATGCTGCTATGGTTAAAACCCAGTGATGACACAATTTAAATAGAATTAGTTTAAATAATTTAAATGTTTGGCTTCCTACAGCTTTTGTACAAGACCAACACTCTGCATCTCTGAAAATGTGTACTTGGAACATACAGTTTATGTTGGCTTGGTTTTAGATTTATCTTTTCTCTGCTTACAAAGAGACAGTTGTAATATACCACAATTGTGAATCTCACACCCAAAGCCAGAAATGCACATTGGGTGATTTAGGGATAGATCTATGCTACCTGTCATAGGTAGGCAAGATGTCATAATGTTACTGTGAGGAAGGCCCTTAACATTTGTATTGAAAGCTGTTACCAAAGCACCACACTGAACTGATGGTTCAAAATGCAGACGAGACACCCCATGCACATTTGCTGGGTGAGCTGGTCTAGAGTGTGGTATATACAAGGTGTGGGGGTCTGTCTCCCCGGTCTCATGGCTGAGCTGTAGTGGGTTTCAGTTTGGTGAGAAATGTTTTACATAGCACTAATAAGCCATATTGATGCTTATTATAGCATAGGGGTCCTGGATGCTTGTTACCAGTCTTGTAGAATAGCTTCCTTAAACACAATGGTGTTTATGGCTGATTTTACTACATCTGCTTCCATTAGCATAAATGCCTAGAGAATAGCATTTTATTGGCGGTTGGGGATTCTTTTTCTTAAATTAAGTTCATTAAAGCAGAGAAGGCCATTGCCATCCTGACAGACACTAACTCTGACGTCCTAAAATAAGAGATGTTTGTAATTTGAGATTTCTATTTTTTTCTCCTTTTCATAAAATTAAAATAGCTAATACCCCCCCACCCCCCACCCCCCAGTTTAACCACCACTAAGTCATGTGGCGCTCTGGAGCCCCTGGAAGTCATCTTCCATTAATATTTGAAGCCTTTGGTTTCTGTCCCATGACTGACTATCTTCCTTCTGTTCAAAGACGGCCTCCGCCGGATTTTGTGTCAAGTTGGATTACAAGAAGGTCCAGAGGGCGAGAGCTCTTCCCTGGTTGACAGGCTGATGCTCAACGACTCCAGACTGTGGAAAGGTGACTTGTCTACTGCTTCTCAGGGCTGAGGGATCAAAGTTTCTTTTCATTTGAAAATGTTGTTAATAAATATATTTATGCTTTTTAAAACTACAGTTGCAAAGCTAGATTCAGTCACTAGAAAATACACTCAGCCTTTAGCAAGCACACAGACGTCAACACGCTAACCTTACTGTTGGAAAACATTTGTAGGGAGGTGAATAATCTGGAGTGAACAGCCTTTACGGGCCTAGAGCCTAGGTGCTGTGGAACTCTCAGTCCCCTGTCTTGGTCTCTGGGGTGCTGGGAATACAGGCCTGTGCTACCTTCCCTAACTCTAAATAGATTTTGTAATAAAACATAAAGGCTGTTCACTCTCGGTCATAGACCTCACTTATAAAATTTTCTCCTTCAGAACAAAGGGGAGGAGAATTAACTTTGCATGCGTTTTATTTTTAAAAATATTGTACGGTGGGTAACAGCTCCGTGGTTAAGAGGGCTCATGGTTCTAGCAGAGGACCCAAGTTCCGTTCCCAGCATGCATATCATGTGGCTCACACGTGCATATATGGACACACATGTAGATAATTAAAGTGAAGTCCTTTTAAAAAGCAAAGGGAGTAATTACAAACGCTAGGTTGTGAACAAAGTGGAGAGTTTGTTCTTGTGGTTTGGGACACACAAAACTGTGGAAGTGGGACTCCGGCCTGTTTCACTCCGGCCTGTCTCACTCCAGCCTGTCGTCTCCCGCTCTGTTCTCTTCTGAAGGTGCCAGGAGCGTATACCATCAGTTGTTCATGAGCAGCCTGCTCATGGATCTCAAGTATAAGAAGCTGTTTGCTGTTCGATTTGCAAAAGTAAGTAGGGGTTTTTCCCTCAGTTTTGATGATAAACAAATAGGTTATATAAGGAATGACTATAGTATATGAACTCCAAAAATATTAATGTTTAACAGTGAGTTGTCAGGCTGTCCAGTTGAAATTCTAGAAACTTCACAGTCTTTTTTTCCTTTTATTAATAAATGTGTAGACTCTCTGCCCGGTCCCCCGCAAAATAAAAATGCAGCAATTGGGCCGAAAAATGATGGAGACGCAGCTCCCTCCATGCCGTTATGAATCGGTCTCACCCTACTGTTACAGTTCTCAGAGGCCCTGTGCCTCTGAGGGGTCAGGATGGGAATGGCGAATCCAGACAGTTGAGAATTGGCTCACGGTTTGGCTTCGGCAGCACAGGATCCCGCTAAGCACTTACTTTATGTCCCCAAGTAGAAACTCTTAGCCGAGGAAGCACATGATTGTCATTTGGAGAGTTCTTTTTTCCCGAACATCTGTGTTTGTGTCCCATTTCCAAATCTGTTGATGATGACCTTGAAGGAGTCACATGCTTGTGTGTGTTCCGAAGCATCGCAAGCCTGGTTTGGGGACAGACAGCATGATGTTGCCGTGTTCCTCTCCCACCCCAGTGTACAGTGGCCTCAGGCCGTTAGAAGTTCTGACTCCTTCTTTGGGCTCCAGAAGAGCTATTGTCACAGCTCTGGATCCTCGAGTGTTCGTTGTGCCCTCCATTGCCGTCTCCAGCACTGACTGTTCAGTATGATCCCTAACCGTTTGGTAGCTGTGGATTAGAGGTGAATCTCCCCCCTTGTTGTTTAGAATTACCGGCAGTTGCAGAGAGATTTTATGGAGGATGATCACGAGCGAGCAGTGTCGGTGACTGCTCTGTCTGTCCAGTTCTTCACCGCACCTACTCTGGTGAGTAGTGTTTGCCTCTTCTCTGTAACTCATAGCTGGCACTCCTTGCCTCTTTTTGCCTTCTTACTAGAACTATGAGCGTTTGCAGAGAGATTATGTGACAGATGACCACGACAGAGAGTTTTCAGTCGCAGACCTCTCGGTTCAGATATTCACAGTTCCTTCACTTGTAAGTACTGAAAGACTAGAGAACGCTCTTGTTTCCCATTAAGCTTCAGAATAAGAGAGGTAAGACATGCGTGTCCCTGGATAGGGGATACTTCTATAGAAGGCAGTCAGACGTCAGACAGGGCCAACCTACGGAACATACCTTTGAATATCAAGGTAGTCATGGAGGATGGTCCGTTTGAATTCAGTGCTTATTTTCCCGTAGAGTTTCCTAGTGGTTCTGACTGATAACATTCAGATGGTTGGTTTATCAAATATGTTCTTGACATTCAATCAGATAATGCACCAAATACCACCTTAGATCTTGAAGAATCTTTTCCTCAACCCCTCCCCCCTCATATGGAAAGAGCAGCTAAGGCAACTGAGTCATGCTGCTGTCTGTCTGCTCAGGCTCACCAGGTGCTCCCTCACCTCGTTGGGGTAACTGCTGTGCTGAAACACCATGACTAAAAGCACCGTGGGGAGGAAAGAGTTTATCTGGCTCACGCTTCCAGACTGTACTCCATCAGCAAAGGAAGTCAGGACAGGAACTCACACAGGACAGGACCCTGGAGACAGGAGCTGATGCAGAGGCACTGGTGGGGTGCTGCTTACTGATTTGCTCAGCCTGCTTTCTTATAGAACCCAGGACCACCTGCCCAGGGATGGTACTGCCCACAATGGGCTGGGCCCTCCACCATCAATCACAAATTAAGAAAATGCCTTATAGGCCTGCTGACAACACTGTCTTATGGAGGCATATTCTCATTCAGGCTTCCTCCTCTC
Organism: Arvicanthis niloticus; assembly: GCF_011762505.2. NCBI lineage: Eukaryota > Metazoa > Chordata > Mammalia > Rodentia > Muridae > Arvicanthis > Arvicanthis niloticus. Next base: position 55,096,861 of record NC_047674.1, on the reverse strand, counting down.
AGATGACTCTAGCTTGTGTTAAGTTGACATAAAACCAGCCAGCACACTCTTGGAGCTTCCATTAATCAAGGCTTTCATGTGTGGTAACTGAATTCACTTTGTTGAACAAAATTATTAGCATTTATTAGGCATGATTTCTTATTGTGAAGCGGTGAGCAGAACAAATGTGTCTCAGGTAAATTATTAACGCTCCCAGCCAGAGGACCTGGGTCCAGTTCCCCGCACCACATGGCAGCTGAACACTGCCTGTAACTCTAGTCCCAGCCCTCTGATGCTGCCCCCTGGTCTCAACAGGCACTAGGTTTGAATGTACTGCACACCCATGCAGGCAAACACCAGTGCATAGTAAATTTGGTTTCTGAGAGAGAGGGTCCAAGAGTTTGGAAGCTTTGCTTAGGAAGTTACCTTATGTGGTGACTGAAGGAAGGCAGATGTGTGCAGAGGCTGCAGTGGCCCTCCGGGAACAGAGTGCTGGAGACCCCAGCACAGGCTCTGGAGCATAAACAGTTTATGTGTACTTCCCTAACAATACATGTGCTAGTTAGAAAAGAAAAAAGAGGGACAGATTTTTTTTTCATTTATTTTTGTTAAGGACTGTTCGACTAATGAGTATCTTTCAGTCATTTGCTCATTAATGAATGTTGTTATAGGGTAAGTCATAGAATTGTGTGTTTAAGAACATGAGAGGACACTTGAATCACTGTATTTTGACTTATCATGTATGTATGCATATGTGCACATGAGTGTGTGCATGTGTTTCTGCAATACCAGGATCTAACTCAGGGCCCCACACATGCTCAGTAAGTTCACTGTACCATTGAGCTGTAGCTCCAGCCCTGCAGTTGTGAGCCTAAAGACTGGGCTATCTGTAAGTTGGGGAGTAAATTGGAGAAAGACAAGAAAGTGAATCTGGGGATCTCAATGAGAAGTTACTGCAGCAAGGCCAAGGGAGTTAGCCAGCAGAGGTGCTTAGCAAGGCCGAGGGAGTTAGCCAGCAGAGGTGCTTAGCAAGGCCGAGGGAGTTAGCCAGCAGAGGTGCTTAGCAAGGCTGAGGGAGTTAGCCAGCAGAGGTGCTTAGCAAGGCTGAGGGAGTTAGCCAGCAGAGGTGCTTAGCAAGGCTGAGGGAGTTAGCCAGCAGAGGTGCTTAGCAAGGCTGAGGGAGTTAGCCAGCAGAGGTGCTTAGCAAGGCTGAGGGAGTTAGCCAGCAGAGGTGCTTGCTGCTGAGCCTTGCACCTGAGGGCCGTGGTGCAGCACAGGAGGAAGGAGAAGGAAGGAACTGTATAGACTGTCCTCTAACCTCTACCCTACACTGTGCACACACATGGTAATTAGTTATTTAACTGATTGATTGATTTTTAAAATGTAAGAAGTTGAGAGGCAGTCAGAGAAGACTGGACACTCAACACAGCCCAGGTGTTGGCAGGGATGTAGAGATTTTGAGGGATGCTTGGGTCAGATTTACAGAGCTGCCTGAGGGGCTTGAAGGACTATAGCTTCTATAACTGCCGAGATCTTGGAATTGTGGGTGATGGTTAAGATGGCTCTGAGGCTTCTGACTTGCAAATTACTGGAATTTCTAAACAAGTCTTTAATGAAGATATTTGTTTTCAGTTTTCTTCTTAACATATTTATTCCTTTACACTACTCAATATTAAACCCATGGGAGCTACTGTGAAATCTGGATATGAAGATTCGTCACACTCTCTGCTTCCATCTATTGACTGGGTCAGATCTATTTCTGGGCCTTCTTCTGTTGGTTAGTCCCACCTACTATCTCCCCTGGCGTGGCAGACATGTCTGGACCTGGGGTTGTCACGATCCAGATACTCAAGTTTAAAATCTTGGTACTTAAAGCAAATGCCTCATTAGAGTTAGCCTGGCAAGTGTAGTGATGCCCCACCCCCAACCCAAAAATAACACTGACACTGGGGTGATGGCCTTTGGAACAAGGGTGCTTGCTGTTCAGGCATGAGGACTGGATGGGGCTGGAGCAGAGGAAGTTGATGAAAATCAGTGAGACCCAGTCTCAAAAAAATGTGGTGGACAATTTATGAAATCTGTGCTTTCACAGACCCAAAAGCAATGCAAACAACAGCGGTGCAAACCTGTTAAATATGATAGGAAAGTGCGCCTGTCACACTCTCCATGGTAACCATAGAGACGGTTACAAAGAATGAGCCAGACTGTATGCATCTGTGCAAAGTGTAACCTCGAACCAAGTGTTCGTATCAAGTGAAAACTGTTGGCAGTGATGGGTAATAGTATGTTCTCTGTGGGGGAAAGGGGTCGACGTGGGTCTGTGCAGCCAGCCGTACTTATGTATTCACTGCATTCTGAGTCTTCTGTTACATATGCACACTGCAGGTAGGTAGGTATTAAACACCAGCTCTGGAACAATGCAAAAGCCACTCAACAGTTTCCCCTGGGATGGCAGACCTCAGGAGCCAGGAGACCTTTCACTTCCCAGAGTTCTGTGCACATAGACAGAAAAGCAAAATGTCAACTGGTGAACTAGAGCAAATGCAGTTTTGTGCTGAACTTGAGAATCAGAGACATAAACCTGTGCGCCCTGCAATAGAAGTCCCCACACTTTCTGTATAATGTGTATAAACGTCTCTGTTAAGGAAAAGTTACATCATCGTGCCCTGTCTGGCCTCAGTGGACACTGCACACCCATGCTGCACATGCATCCATGCTGCACATGCGTGCACGTAGGCACGTGCTCACTCACATAAAGCATAGATCAGTCTGCAGACAGTCTGCTAGAGCGCTTACTGTCTGAGACATTTGTGTTGAAAGTCTCAAGTCCAGGTGCTCCGCTAGTGGTGCCACTGGGAGGTGGTGACCAGACTCTGATAAACTCTGTTCTAGGCTCGAATGCTCATCACAGAAGAGAACCTGATGACTGTTATCATTAAGGCCTTCATGGACCATTTGAAACACAGAGATGCCCAGGGCAGATTCCAGTTTGAACGCTACACTGCCCTCCAAGCCTTCAAGTTCAGGAGAGTCCAGAGCCTTATCTTAGATCTCAAGTGAGTATTCCTTAATTTCCAAACCAATTACAGCTTGTAAAATAGCAGTGCTTCTGTGTTCACAGCTTCTGCTGTCTGTCTGTGTAGGTATGTGTTGATTAGCAAACCAACGGAGTGGTCAGATGAGCTGAGGCAGAAGTTCTTACAAGGCTTCGATGCCTTCTTGGAATTACTGAAGTGCATGCAGGTATGTAGAGACTCGGCACATTTCTGTTTGTTTCCCCACACCCCATTTTGGGCACATTTCCAAAAGATCAGTTAGGTCAAGACATTGCTCTATAATCAAGGCTCCTGAGAAGCAGCGGAAGGTGTTTTAGTGGAACAGTAAGATAAACTGAGGACGAGTCTGGTGAGCCTGTGGTCCTCTTCTAAGACGTGAGCAACACTGGCTGTTTCCTTTTACAGACTTGGAAGTGTTCTGGGTTCTGTTAATACATGATTCTTAAACGCCAAGCTAGTTTATCTAGTTCTTTTTCAGTCACACTCGTTTGTATCCAAGGGCGCTTGTCTGTTTATCTTGGTTCCATTCTGCCGCTCTCAGCACTCGGCTACATGTCAGTGAGTGTAAAACCTGCCTTCTAATAGAGCTGTATATTTCATGTTGAGTGACATTTCACAAGCACGTCAAGGGACTGAGGACAGGACTCTGCTGAAGCATGTGCTTGGTTATCTGTGGGCCCTGGGTTCAGCCACCACTGGCACACAAAGCCTGTGGAGGAATGGGGACTCACATCTGTAATGCTAGCATGGAGGAAGCTGAGGCAGTGGAGCCATGTGCTCCAGGCCAGCCATGTTTACGTAAGGAGACCATGTCTCAAACATACAGTCAGACAGACAGACAGACAGACATTCCCCTGACACTTCCTGTTTAAAATCTTACCTCTTTTGAATCGTCTCTATAGTCAATTCATATTTCTTATGCATCACTCCTGAGGTTTCTTGTTTCTTTTATTTTGTCCTTTTTCTTGAACTGCTTAGGTTTCTGTGTGAGAAAAAAAGTAGTTCTTCTTCTTACAAACTCTCTCTGCTTTCTAAGGGGATGGACCCGATCACACGTCAGGTAGGACAGCACATTGAAATGGAGCCAGAATGGGAAGCAGCCTTCACGCTGCAGATGAAGCTGACCCACGTGATTTCAATGGTGCAGGATTGGTGTGCTTTGGACGTGAGTTCCTTCTTGTGGGGGCTGTGAAGAAATGGCGTGGCAGGCAGAAGCTTCAGGGGAAGCGAGAGGTTTGAGGAGGTGCTTGTAAGCTTAGCTCATAGCTCGTTCAACAGGGATTCAAAAGTTCAAATTCTGAAGTGTAATAAATAAGGAGGAAATGATGTAATCCTTATCTCACTGTGTTCATTTTCTCCATAATCCTCCTCAGACATTAAGCCTATAAAAATAATGATATGTTTATCCAAAACTAACTTTTTGGTTTTGCTGCATTTATCCTATGACTTAAATATTTTTGGCCTTCTTTCATCAAAAAGAGGTCAGAGGTCAGAGAAGCATCCACAAGACTTGAACAATGTATGAAAACCTCCTAGACAGGGAAAAAAGAGTTTCTGATTCAGAGGCCAACTCACCGTTGGGTGTGATAAGAGGCCTGTGGTTGTCTGGGAGCTTTGAGAAGGTTCTTCAGGAGCCTGGAGATGGAGGACAGGGAGGGCAAGGCTGCCTGACGTCAGGACACTGGAGGTCATCTGAGTCACAGTAGAGTTGAGGTGGGCGGCTGGTTGTATCTACCTAACAGTGTCATGATCCGATTTGTTTTAAAAACTACTCTCTGGAGAGATTGGATGGGTGGGACAAGAGTTGGGGGAAGGTGTTTAACAGAGACGTAGCGGCAGTGACTTTGAGTTACTGGACAATGAGACAGTAGCTAGTTTTGAGGGAAATTGAAAATAAAAAGTTGTCACTTTGATCATAGACTAGACAGCATGGCCTGAGGTAAAGGATATTACTGGTAACTTCTAGATTTCCACAGCTTGGTTGATTAGTGATATCATTCACTGGAGAGGACAGTGGCATTCTGGGAGGGAGGACTGAGTTTGGGTTGAGCCATATTACTACTTGAGGTACTAAATGAATGTTGTAGCAACCCAGTCTTCTGTAACTTATGCTGCAAACCTCTTTTTTAGGAAAAAGTATTAATTGAAGCTTACAAGAAGTGCCTGGCTGTGCTGATGCAGTGTCATGGCGGATTTACTGACGGTGAACAACCAATCACACTCAGTATTTGTGGACACTCGGTGGAGACCATCAGATACTGTGTTTCCCAAGAAAAAGTTAGCATTCACCTCCCAATTTCTCGCTTGCTTGCAGGTAAAGCATCTCCCCTAAAAAAGAACCCTGAAGTTCCCCCAAGTGACTGGTATTTACGCATACCTACTGTGTGCTGGGCATTATCCTGGGGTTTCTGCACGTGCTCACCTATCCGATCATTCTGCTCTGGAGTAAAGATTACTACACTTGATCCGTGCGTGGGAGGACCGAGGCATAGAGACCCTTAGAGTCAGAACGGGAAAGCTGCCAGGCTGGCATTTTGAGACGTTTGGGCACAAGAGCCATAACATGGTACTGCAGGACTTACTCTGACCTCACTGTGTGTCAGAGTAACTGTTACGAGTCACCCTGACCACTCACCTTTAGCCACTGCTAATAAATCCAAGCCAAGATAGCTTTTCTCTGTACACTCTTTATTGTTCACTGATCAATAACCTTTTAAGCAGAAAGTTATAAGTGAATGTCTCACTGATCTTGGGTTGATTTACAAGTCACTTAAAGTCACTGCACTGTCTAAAACTGTCTCTGCAGGAGCCAGAGGCTGTGAGTGTGCACCTAACGTGGCTGGTGGGCCCCTCGAAGCATCGCTTCAAGATCTCTTAATTCTAGATAATCCCTATCCTGCTCGCACTGTGTTTCCTTAGTTCACTCTTAACTTAGAGAATATCAATGTCCTGTTGACCAGCACAGAGCCTGTAATTAATGATTGTGGCTCAGTAACTTTTTAAATGTGATATGAACGTGCACTTTTGTGTTTTGGTTTGTTTGGTTGGTTTTTTGTTTTGTTTTGTTTGTTTTGTTTTGTTTATTTCTAAAGGGGAAACTGGAGACTCCATATCATAGCTTCCTTAACTGGTATATTGAAGAGGTTATTAATTCCTGATTCAACTCCTTTGATAGACCATGTCCTTGTTGAGGTTGTCCATTCCTCAGTGAGTATTGACAGTTCATGACTTCCAAAGGATTGACCCATTTTATCTAAATTATTAAACTATGAATGGAGTTTTTTATTGCTTCCATGTCATGGAGTCAGGTAGTAATGACTCCTTCCATTCTGAAAGGTCTGTTTTGAGATTCCTCATATTCTCTGGGTGATGGACCTCCGCATCCCCGCAGTGTGTTCATCAGGGTGTGGTCTGAGATCCCTCCCACTGAGGTTTGTGAGCGTTTATTTGTAACATCTGAATAGTGAAATAATACAACAAGCTGTGGGTGCTGGCTAACACCTGTGACCCCCGGGCTCGAGAGGAAAAGGGTTACCCTGAGTTCTAGGCTAACCTGGCCTATAATGAATTCAAGGCCAGCACTACAGAGGGAGACCCAATCCCTAAGTAACGAGAGAGAGGAAGGGAGGAAATGGATAAGGACAGAAGAAAAGAAGAGATAGCATTCTGATCGTAGGAAAAAGCTCTCTTCTGCCCCTCCTGCTTTCAGCAGCTAAAAACCATGGGTCATTGGTGACCTGACCAAAGCACTAGACTAGAGGGCAAAAAATGTGGGTTCCTGCATCTCAGTGACATGCCAAGTCATCCTTCCAAAACCTGATGGTCTGGGTAGAAGGGGAAGCTGATAATTACCCACAGTGGAAGAGTAGATGCTCCAGAAGTACACTGATTCCTGCCGGCGTCCTCACCTCCTGAGTGGTCTGTGCTGGGGTATCTGAGTGTCCTCATCGCCCAGTAATAGATGAGCCTGCCTTGCATGTTTGAAATCAGAATAGAGAACAAAACAAAAACACAAAACAATCTATGCAGCTGGCTGTGGTGGCACATGCTTGTGACCCCAGCACTTGGGAGGCAGAGACAGAAGGACTGACCACAAGTTCAAGACCAGCCACGGCTATATAGTAAGAACTTGTCTCAAAACAAAACAAACAAAAGACAGTTCTCAGACAAGGTGGCGAGGGTGCAGTGGCCCTTCAGCTCTAAGTCTTTAACAGGCTGTAGAAATGGCCAGCAGAGAAGGAAGCCTCTCAGGCTGGAGCAGGCGCTGAGAGACCCTCATCAGCACTCTGTCAGAGGACTGACCTAAACAGTAGCCTCTGGAGCACCCTAAGGTTGAGCTGAAAATGCTCCTCTCATGGATAGGAAGGAATTGGCTTTGACTCTAAACTGGAAATTCTAGGGAATTTAATTCTGAGGTTGGGGTCAGCATAGACTGTGAGTCCAGGGCCAGTGTCTCTGTTCACTTGCCAGAAGGATCTCAGCTTCCAGCAGTAGTGAAGCCTGTGGCCTGGAGTAACTCCACATTGGTTAATGGGTATAAGGCTGGGGGGTGACTCCACACCGTCTAATGGGTATAAGGCTGGGGGTGACTCCACACCGTCTAATGGGTATAAGGCTGGGGGTGACTCCACACCGTCTAATGGGTATAAGGCTGGGGGTGACTCCACACCGTCTAATGGGTATAAGGCTGGGGGTGACTCCACACCGTCTAATGGGTATAAGGCTGGGGGTGACTCCACACCGTCTAATGGGTATAAATTGGTTGGTTGGTTGGCTGTATCTGTACATCCAGCATTTACTTCTAAAATGTCAACAGTATTGATGAGGGAGAGTTCTAATTCTCTCTGATACAGATTTGTTGAAAAGCTATGTTTACAGTAAGGTCATTTGACAACTTAATTTGTAATCCAATATATGTTAAATAGTAAGGCTGAGAGATTGTTGAGTCAACTGCACACGAGTTTGACCTATAGAAAACCATCTTTCTTTGTTTTCCCCTGCAGGTTTGCATGTGTTATTAAGCAAAAGTGAAGTGGCATATAAATTTCCAGAGCTCCTACCTCTAGTAAGTGGCTTTGACATTGAACAGAATGTCTAGTTGTTATGTGTGTGGTACTTGAAACCAAACTGAAGCAAACTTCTATTAGCTTAGGTTCTCCAAAGAAACAGAGCCTATGGGGGCGTGTCCAGTTTGCATGTGTGCACGTGGATGGGGGTAGAGCTGAGGGGTTAGTTGAAGGTCTTGCCCCATGCATTTATGGGGTTGGAAATGAGTCAGTAGGTCAGTTAGGCTCACTGGAGAGCCCAGAGGACAGTTGACATTAGAGTCACAAGTACAAAGTCCATCTTAGAGGCAGAAGTCCTTTTTCAGAGACCATCCTTTTGGGGCTGGAGAGGTGGCTCAGTGGATAAATGCTTGTTGTACAAGTGTGAGGACCAGAGCTGTGTACAGGAGAATCCAGGGACAGTCACAGACCACAGCAGCTGTGAGAGCCTGCCGGAAACAAGGCGTAAGGCAAGAGCCGATAGGCCAGGTTTTCCTCTGACCTCCACACATGCACCACGTCACGTGTGTGCCCCACACATGAGAAACTTTACTTTTCTACAGCTAACTCCATCTGAGTTAATAAAGCCTACCTACCGTCTTTATAGAAGATAAATTGATCAGTTGCCGTTTTCAAACTTTACTAAACTATTTCTCATAAAGAATGCCTCTGGGCCTCAAATAAATGGGGATGATCATACCTAACTAAATTAACACAAAGTAACTATCACACAAATACATCTTAAAGCAGATTTGCTGTATTAGTCTTTAAGCTTTCCTGTTACTGTTCCTTATGCAAATTTTAACAAGTGGGTTATTTTTAACACACAGAGTGAACTGAGCCCACCCATGTTGATAGAGCATCCTCTTAGATGTCTTGTCTTATGTGCCCAAGTACATGCTGGGATGTGGAGACGAAATGGCTTCTCTCTAGTAAACCAGGTAAGTGGGTTTTGTTTGGTTTTTAATTCTGTGGTGTTTTGATTCCATTCATTAGCTTTTATGAGAAACCTTTTACAGTTTTAAATGAATATAGCCATTGAGAATTTTGAACCTGGGATCTAGAGAGCTGACTCAGCAGTTAAGAGTGCTTGCTGCTCTTGCAGAGGACCCTGGTTCAGTTCCCAGCAACCATGTCAGGTGACTTACTACCTCCTATAACTCCAGCTCCAGGGGATCTGACACCCTCTATTTTGGCCTATGAGGTTACCCACCACACATATTTGGCACAGACAGACAGACACAAACACATACACCAATAAGTCTTTTTTTAAAAAAGATTTGGTATCTGTGATAAATTGTTTAGAAAAATTCACTGCAAGGTAAGCCAGGGTTCCTTAGATCCCTTGTTTTGAGTTTCATCAAAGAGCATGGAGACGCACCAGTGCTCTGAGCATTTACTTGAAACAGTTTTTAGAACAAAGTTGGAGAATACAAACTGAAATTTGGTTTGCCTAAATCAGGTTAAATGCTGGATATGTGAACCAGTGAGGTGGCTCAGTGGGTAAGGGCCCTTGCAGCCAGACCTGACAACTTTAGTTCAGTCCACAGCATCCACAGTGGCCTGGTTTGCTTTTTCCCGCTTTGATAAATACCATGGCCGACAGCAGCTCTGGAGTGGGTGTGTTCTTTCACTGTGGAGGTCAGTCAGGGCAGGAGCTGAGTCAAAGACCATGGAGGAACCCTGCTTAGCTTTTTTTTTTTTTTTTGTACAACCCAAGGCCACTTGCCCTACAGGGGCACTGCTCAGTGTCTGGGCCCTCCCACATCTATCATAAATCAAGAGAATGCCACACAGACTTGCCTAAAGGCCAAGGGGTGTGTAGGGGTGTGTTAAAGTTAAAAATCCTTTTTATTGACTATAAGATTCAGTGTGGGGGGGGAGGGGCTAGGTGGGAGGCAGAGCATGTATGGAGGTCACTGCGTAACTCTGAAGTTGTTCCCACTTCTGACTTATACATGACTTCCAGGGGTCAACCCCAGGTCGTCAGACGTCGCAGTGAAGACTTTACCTTCTCAACCATCTCTACTCCCCTCATGTACAATTTTGGGAGGCAAATTTTTCTGAAACAGTCTTGTGTTGTTGGGAGACCCAGAACACTGGGTGCACTCTGTAGTAGACATCAATGGGTGTCTCTAGTTCATTGCTTTACTTATGCTAAGGTAGTGTTAACTAAAGCCCACAGCACCCCAAACACACAGGGAGGCACATACTTGTGCTTACAAAAACCCATGTTTTTTCTTGAAGTGGGGAAATGAACAGGAAGCCATACCCATCGGAGCTTACCCATCTAATGTAACTACTTACCATTTTAGATCTACTACTACCATAATGTGAAATGCCGTCGAGAGATGTTCGACAAGGACATAGTGATGCTTCAGGTAATGAGGTCAAAGCCCTAACTTCAGGCCATGGGGGAGTCTTGGTCTTGTTCCACTGAGTTATTCACTTAACACTCACTTGCAGATCTGTGAATCCTGCCTGCCCTGTCCACTAACACTCCCCACTCAAGGCCAACAGCCTGCAGAATGCTTCCACCCAGTCCAGAGCAGTGGCAGACTCAGCATGCCAGAGACAGCTGCCTAGACAGACAGCTCAGTGCCTAGGAGCTATGCTGCTTGTCAAAGGAGCAGAGCTCTTCTACAAGCACCTCTGTGGGGCAGCCCATAAGTACCTGGACTCCAGCTCCTTTCTGTTCTCTGCAGGCACAGCACCCACATGGTAGACACAGACCCGCATAACCATAAAATTCCAAAAAATAAATACACTGGCTTGATGGCGCACTCCTTTAATCCCATTACCTGGGAGGCAGAGACAGGCAGATCTCTGAGTTCAAAGCCAGCTTGATTACATAGTGAGACCCTGTCTCAAGAAGTCTTACTAGCAGCAGCAGCAGCAGCCAAATGATAGGTGCTATGAATATGGTCCAGCACTGGCTGCTCTTCCACAGGACTCGACTTCAGTTCCCAGCTGTTGAGATCCAGTTTGGTTTAGAACTTTTTAAAATGGCATTAAAAAGAAAATTAAGGGCTGGAGAGATGGCTCAGCGGTTAAGAGCACTGTCTGCTCTTCCAGAGGTCCTGAGTTCAATTCCCAGCAACCACATGGTGGCTCACAACCATCTGTAATGGGATCCGATACCCTCTTCTGGTGTGTCTGAAGACAGCTAGCTAGTGTACTCATATAAAAGAAAGAAAGAAAGAAAGAAAGAAAGAAAGAAAGAAAGAAAGAAAGAAAGAAAGAAAGAAAGAAAGAAGAAAATTAAAACTAATGTAGAAGCTGTGATTTTGTGTACTGAAGTGCTTACCACAAAAGGATCTCAGTAATAGTATACGTATTTACATACCAGGAGCTTAATTGGTACTCCTCAGTTTCTAGTAGGCAGTGAACTCTGGTAGGGAACTCCACCAGAACTCATAGGTGTGTCCTTCTGTGGACTGGCACACAGGAAAGGAGCTGCGGTGACCCTTGGGGTTCTCCTGGGGTTCAGGTTTAAGGGAAGACTGTTTGTGTGGATTGTTTGACCAGCTTAGATTTCTGTCCCCTTGTGGCAGCTACACGATATGGAGTGTGGCTAAGTAGGTATCCATTTTTTTTTCTTCAAATCGGTAGCCAAATAAGCTGTTTTCTTGTGCAGCTTTAAACATCTCTCACTAACAATGAATATCTCTTCTGACCTTCCTCTTCTCCTTTGCCTTAAACAAACAAAAAAGACAGGTGTCTCCATGATGGACCCAAACCACTTCCTGATGATCATGCTCAGCCGCTTTGAACTCTATCAGATCTTCAGCACACCTGACTACGGGAAGAGATTCAGTTCTGAGGTTACCCATAAGGTAAGAGCCTGTGCCACAGGCTCCATGTGTCCTGTATGCATGAGGGACATCAGTCCGCATTTTCTCACCTCTGAACTTGACCCTCCTCCCACAGGATGTCATTCAGCAGAACAACACTCTGATAGAAGAGATGCTCTACCTCATCATCATGCTTGTGGGTGAGTTCACACCTCATTATCATGCTTGTGGGTGAGTTCACACCTCATCATCATGCTTGTGGGTGAGTTCACACCGCCTTGTCTGTCGTGGGGGGGGGGGATAGACAGCAGTGGGAGTCTGAGCTTGCTCAGTTAGTCTATGGGGGGCACACATCCCTTCCTCACTCCTAGAAAGAGGAAGGGGTGCAATGGCTGAAGCAGAATGAACTGAAAGACTGTATTTGGGGGAAATGCAGTGGGAGACTGGTGCAGTCTGGGAACAGATTGTGAACAGAGAGTTGCTAGGACTTGAATCCTCACTTGTTTCTTCTGTCTTGGTTCTTGTTGTAAATGTCTTCTTGACTCCAAAGATGGCAACTACAGGTTAATGAAGACCAGTGGTTCATAGATGTCTGTTTCTTACCTACGTCTCTCATCCTCTGGCCCTGCTTTCCGTCTGCTCTGTCATTCCCTCTCTGTTCAAACCTTCTGTGGCTGTAAAGTAGCCAATCCAGTGGGCAGAGGGTCTTAAGGTGAGGCCCAGTCTGCCCTAGACAGAAGCACAGAGGAGGGTAGGGTGTGACTGCCTCTGCTCCCATTACCCTTCTCATCCTTCTCCAAAGCAGCCACAAAACCTCAAGTCGGCACAACTCACGTATGCCAGGAACTGCTCTTGCCTTTGGTGCCTACCAAACCAGCCTTTATTTTCCCACAGCTGAGTGACCCAAACAGAGGATGGAGTCCGTTGCGGAAACTGGAAGTCTGTGCACATAAGTACCATGAGTCTGTAAAATGTGTGCATCTGTCTGCCTTTCGTTTTGGACAGGAGAAAGATTCAGCCCTGGGGTTGGACAGGTGGGCCCCACAGATGAGATCAGGCGGGAGGTCATCCACCAGCTGAGCATCAAGCCCATGGCCCACAGCGAGCTGCTCAAGGCTCTACCTGAAGACGTAAGTGTCAACTAGTGAGCTTCCCTTCCCAACAGCGTGTGCAGGATAACCCCTGTGCACTTCCCCACATGGGCACAAGCTCCAGTTCTCAGATGTGGGTATTCCAGACAGTGCGGAATCTGGAAAGGAGAGTGTTGGGAGCATTGACTAGAGAGCAGAGCAGAGCTGAAGAGAACTCTGAAGAACATGGTGCTTAGAGCTAAGTGGTTTTGTCCACAGAGAGGGGGCATGTTAGGGTCTCTCCAAACTCCCCAAGGGTTCAGACGCTTCAGTTGAGGGAGGAAGTGTCCACTCACTTGAGCTGTAGACACAAGCTCTCAGGGCATTTTCCTCCTCAGGTGCACAAGAGTCTTTAGTTTGGTTGTTGATTTGGTTTTCATTTTTCAAGAGGGTTTCTCTGTGTAGCCTTGACTGTCCTGTAGACCAGGCTGGCCTCAAACTCAAGAGATCCACCTGCCTCTGCCTCCCTGTGGCCAGGATTAAAGGTGTGTGCCACTATCAGCCGGTGGAAGTCTTTTTGTAGCTCTGAGGTGACTGAAGTCACTAATACACAGACATTCATAGGTTGAATTACAGCTGTGTCTCCCCCCACAGCCATTAGGCTCTCAGCAACCTAACTTTCAGCTCCAGGGCTTTTCAGACTCTCAGCTCCATGGCTGAGAAGGGCCTCTGTTTTCATTAAGGCTCTTCAGTGCAATTGCTTTACTTTCAAATCATTTGTTGCTTTACTTTTTGTTTTAAATTTTGTGTGTGTGTGTCTGTGTGTCTGTGTGTGTCTGTGTGTGTGTGTGTCTCCACCTGTGAGTACAGGTACCCAAAGAGCCCAGAAAAGTGTACTGGATCCCTGAAGCAGGAGTTACAGATTCTTGTGAACCACCTAATGTGGGTGCTGGGAATTGAACTCAGGTCCTCTGGAAGAGCAACAAATGCTCTTAACTGCTGAGCCGTCTCTTCTGCCTCTCTTCTACGTGTTTTGCCAGAGTTGAACTAGATCAGGCCTTTAGACTTTCTTTACACAGCCAGGGCTGTGCAGTTCCGGGCCTTTCTCAGTCACATCATCCTGACTGGGTTTTTTTTGTTTGTTTGTTTGTTTTGTTTTTGACACTAGTGCTTCAGCTGGGAAAGCGAGCGCCTCAGCTTTTTCTGGTGGTGGCAGGGATGCTTCCTGGACCAAGGAGAGACCCTTGCTCTCTCTGTCCAGTCCTGGCCTTCCGCTTGCTGTGGAATCTCCAGTCTTTAAAAACAGCGGAGAGCAGCATTCTGTTCCAGGGTCGCTGTGAGGGTCACAGGCCGAGCACACTGCTCAGATACTGCAGTTGCTGTCTGTACCCTGAGCACCCTGCTTTTTCTTCTTCAGGAGAACAAGGAGACCGGCATGGAGAGCGTCATCGAGACCGTAGCACATTTCAAGTGAGTTCATGACATGCTTTATGAAGCTTGGTTTTAAGCATGTATTTGTTTTCTGTGCACCTATGCTCAGTGTGGCATGTGTATAAAATTCAAAGGACAACTTGAAGAGTCAGTTCTTTTCTACAATGTGTTCCAGGGATCGAACTCTGGTCACCGAGCTGGGCAGCCAGTGTCTTTTCCCACTGGACCGTCTTTCCAGCTTCTGTAATCACTTCTTAATGTGTTTCTTTTGACACAACTAAAGGTGAAGCCATTGCTTTTGAGGGTAGCAGGGCTTTTCAATTTTTTTTTTTTTTTGGAAGATAATTTTGTAATTATATTTATGTACAGAAAACTTAGTGTACATTTAACCCAGTTTAGTGGCGAGTTCTTTAGTCTTTGCCTTTTCCAGCTTGGCAATGCGAGCCACAGACCTAGGACCCAGGACGTTGCCTCCCCAGTGGCGGCGGATCTCGTCATATCTGTCATTATAATTGGTCCTAATCGCTTCCACCAGCTTAGCCAGAGCACCCTTGTCTTCCGAGTTAACCTGTGTGAAGGCAACAGTGGTGCATGTCTTCCTGTGGACCAGGCGCCTCAGCCTGGCCTTTCCCTTGATGATGCAGTAGGGCACCCCCATCTTTCGACACAGGGCAGGCAGGAAAACCACCAGCTCAATGGGGTCTACATCATGGTCTCTTAGTCGGGACGTCCCCTTTGCCAGCAGCTTTCTTCTCAGCTCGGGCCAGTAGCCTTTGCTTCTTCTCTCGCTTTGTCTCTGGCCTGTACTTGTGGGCAAGCTTAAGCAGCTGGGTAGCTGTTTGCCTGTCCAGGGCCTGGGTGACCTGGTTAATGGCAGGAGGTACTTTGAGCCGCTTATAGAGGATGGCTCTTTGCCGCTACAGCCTGATGTACCGGGGCCACTTAACGAAGCGTGTTAGATCTCTTTTGGGCTGGATGTCCCACCCAATGCCGAAGTTCTTGGGCTTTTTCTCGAACAGTGGATTGGCCACCTTTTTGGCCTCCTGTTTCTTGGCGACGGCGGGGCCGAGGCCACCTTCTTCCCCTTGGCCTTCTTTCCTTTGGACATCTTGCTCAGCTGGAGGAGAGAGCGACTTTTCAATTTTTAATTCTGCACTAGACTTCTCATTGGTGTTTAAGATCAGGGTGTGTGTGTGTGTGTGTGTGTGTGTGTGTGTGTACACAAATCCCGGGAGCTGGAGTTAGCAGTCATGAACCACCTGGTGTGGGCTTTGGAAGCTGTCCTCTGGAAGAGCAGCAAGTGTTATTAATTGCTAAGCCATCTCCAGCCCCAGGGTAAGCAGATAAGCCCCTGTTTATTCTTGCTCCACACTGTAGCTACAGTGTCACGGATTCTAAAGATAGGATCATGTATTCTACATGTTAAAGCAGAACCATTAACACCATGTGAACTCCATGTTAACGCAGAAACATTAACACCATGTAATTGTGAAGCCTGTTCTTGGGCTTTAGGGCTGTGTCTGCATCACATTCACTTGTGTAGCTGGGACTAGTTCACAGGACAGGAGCTGGATAAGACGGCTGCTGCAAGGGCCTTGGATATGTAGTGTCACGTCATCCTACCTACCCTAAAATTGTAGTGTGCGAGCGCCTGTCTTTCTCCAACATCTAAGGCTCTCGGTACGTGTGACTTTGCTAATTATATAATTCCTCATAGGAAACCTGGGCTGACAGGGCGAGGCATGTACGAGCTGAAGCCAGAGTGTGCCAAAGAGTTCAGCCTGTACTTTTATCATTTCTCCAGGGCAGAGCAGTCCAAGGTAAGCATTGCTCGGGGCAGTGGGACGTGCTGAGTGTGTCTGCCTTGGGAGGGGCAAGCCTTCACACAGTGAAGGGTCCCAGAGGACACAATGGCACAGCAGACCTGTCTCACCGGTGTGTGGATGAGCACGGCCAGATGCACATAAAGCACTCCTGATCTTCTCTGCGTGTTTATTTCTCTGTGCTGGGATCACCCCCGGGACCTTGCGCAGGCCAGACAAGCACTCCGCCGCTATCGTTCATCCCAGGCTCATGTGCCATGCCCGACTAGCATTTGACACACACTCAGCTTTGTGCTGGATGGTGTGCGTTTGGGCCTTTATGCAGTTTTTCTAGTAATTTCAAAGACTCAGATTTTGCAATCTTATTTTAACATATGTTTTCAATAAATGTACAATTGTGAAGTTTTTATTTATTTATTTATTTTTTAGATACATTTTATAGCATTCAAGCCTAAGGTAGATTTCCGTTTTGTACCTGCTTTCCCTGGATCTTGAAGTACTAAAGAACACACTTGAGGATTCTGTTAACTAACAAAAAGAATTAGTCTTGCTATGTGGGGTGGGGGTGAGGGGCTAAACATTCAGGAAGTAGAAACCTTCTACCGAAGCCATTCCTGGGCTCTAGGCAGAAAGATCAGTTCAAGGCCAGCCTAGGCTGTGTGGCTCCCTGTCTGTGAACAGAGCAGGCTGTGGGGGTGGTAAGAACAGACGCTGATGAATGGATGAGGGCAGGCTCGCGCCACTCGATTGCTCTGCGCTGTAGCTCTTACCCACATTACTTTGTCTTTCATCAGGCAGAGGAAGCTCAGCGGAAATTGAGAAGAGAAAATAAAGAAGATACAGGTATTTTCATCTTCTTTCTTAAAAGCCCACATCAGTCTCTTACTGGAAAAATGTTTTCTCTTGGCCATGATGACGCTCCATGGTGAGGTGGAAGGTTTTAAGTGTAAGCTCTTTGTGTGAGCACTCTCTTGTTCTGAGGAATAACCAGTGCAGCAGTTTTAAGATGTTCTGCACACTGGAAACCGTTGTTCCCTCCGCAGACATCTGGAAATGGTTCTGCATTGGCCTGATTTGTCCAGTGTCTGCCTGCAGGTGCCTCAGTGCTTCCCCTCCTCTCCCTCATTCCAAGTGGTTCTGCGTGTGCTCTGGGAACGGTTTCAGGAAATGGAAGTTGGGCCCAAGAACAGTTTTTTTTTGGCCTCTTCCATCCCCTTACCAGCTCATCTGCCTCCTGACTGTCTCACTGACAGGAGTGAAAGGTGATCCAGGAAAGCACAGCACATGGGACAGTGGGCTAGGGAAAAGTTTGGATCCCCAGAAGACAAAAAACTGGGTGGGTGTGATGTGACAGGTGTGTCAGCAGGCAGGAGGCCAGCAAAGACAGGGACACCCAGTGCAAAACAACTAGCTGACTGACCAAGCATCAGTAGCTATGGCCTTGGTCTATGTATATTACTTTTCACAAAGTAGTCAAAGAAGATACCCAACGTCAACCTCTGGCCTCCACAGACTTGTGCACCCACACATGTCATCCCCCCACATACACACTACATACACACACCACACACATACATCTCACAAGCACACAAACACACACACACACACTGGGAGAGAAGGAAGTCTATACCAAGTCACTGTGTGGTCAGTGGTTTTCTGGAGATCTTGAGACATTGCAGGAGATAAGAGAGGCTCTTATGTATAGCTGTGGTTGTGGGTTTTTTTTTTTTTTTTTTTTTTTTTAATATTCAGCTATTCTTGTGCATTTGAATGGAAAATGGAGCTAAAAGATAGTGCTAATAAATGTCCTTTAGTGTCCATCAGAAGTTTAACAAGGTGCTAGAGAAATGGCTCAGTAGTTAAGAGTACTGGCTGTGCTCTGGCTCTTTCAGAGGACCCAGCTCACAACTGTCTGTAATTCCAATTCCAGGGGATCCAACACCCTCAAACAGACCAAAAAAAAAAAAAGATGCACATTAAATAAATACAAGCCAGGTGTGAGGCTGACACCTTTAATCCCACAGAGGAGGCAGCGGCAGGGGCCACTGAGTTCAAGGCCAGCCTGGTGTGTGTAGTGGAGAGGGACGGTTCCTTTAAACATGTCCTTTGTTGCCAGCACTTCCTCCTCCGGCCTTGCCACCGTTCTGCCCTTTATTTGCGAGTCTGGTTAACATCTTGCAGTCTGATGTCATGCTGTACATCATGGGAACGATACTGCAGTGGGCTGTAGAACATCATGGATCTGCCTGGTCAGAGTCTATGCTGCAAAGGGTAGGTTTATGTATATTTCCAACTTCTTTATAGTTGGGAAAAAAATTCAGTGTCAATAAACAGAAAAACTGACACCCTGGGATACTTTACTGCCTCTCCTTTTGTCTCTGATGGTGACTATGTTCCTGCTTGATGTTGTATACCAGGTGGTTATGGTTACCCACCAGCCAGCGTGGGCCAGCCTCTTGATCCCAGCCATTGCACAGTCTGGGATTCTGAAAGAATGTAAAAGCTTTCACGTATGTTCTTTAGAGAAGCGTTAGCTCATCCGTGTCCATTGGATGCTTAGGTTCCTGTAACCAAGCGTGGCCAGTGCAGGGCCAGTCTCACTTTATAGCTTCAGCATCAGATCCATACATCAGGAGCAGCTACTGCTCTGGCCGTCCCATCATTGGAGAGGCTGCGTCTCGGTAAGGCCCATCTAACTACCTTCCTGCAGCTTTCCTCTGCCGGCGGGTGGCATTGGTACTCAGTTACTAGACCGCCGCTCTCCCATGCTCTACACCAGGCACTGTCCCTCCAGCACCTAGAACCACAGAGCTCCAGAGGGAAGCTGTCTGTCTCTAGGTAAAGCTGATGACGTAGTCCTTGAGGGGTTCCCTGCAAGACTACAGTGTGAAAGCAGTCAACCCAAGAGTCCAAGGGAAGGCAGGCCTTCTTCCTCTGCAGTTGCCATACTTGGACTGTCTCAGCAGGCTTACGTATCTCATTGTTAAGGCATGTGTAACTTCTGTCTTTCCCCGTATAAGCATGCGTTTAAGCTGTAAACACAGGCAGTTGTGATATCCTGGACACTGCCACTGCTATGTGGAAAATGTCCATGGGAGTGATGTGGTAAGAATGCAGTGTCGTCCTGTGTACAGACTGCCTGTCACACAGGAAGTCCTTGGCAGCCAGCTGCCCTCCGTGGCAGGAAAGCTAGAGTAGCCCCACCCATGCCTTCAAACCTTGGAAGCAGTAGGCTCTGTGTCCTCTGGTTCCCTCAGACACGTGTAAGGGATAGTGTGTAAGAAACTGTAGCATTCAAGAAAAAAGCATCTGTACTTCAGACGGCTAATATTTCCTTCTTAGAGGGGCTGCAGAGATGGCTCAGCGGTTTAGATTCCTTACTGCTCTTAGAAGACCAAGGTTTGCTTTCCAGCACCCACATTGTGGCTTACAGACACCTGGAACTCCAGTTTTAGGGGATCTGACCCTTTTCTGACCTCCTCAAGCACCAGGCTTGTGGTACACACACATGCAAGAAGTCATACACATAAAATAAATAAAATTACATTAAAATATTTTGGAAAGAAAATTGAGTCCCTGAAAATGGGAACTAGATATTATCAGGATGGGTAAGTGTCTTAGATCTTAGATGCCACCTGTCTTAAATGATCAGCTAGGTAGGATTTTTTTCCAAAGCTATAGTATAGGTAGGAGACAGAGCTAGAAATTGTGTGTGTGTGTGTGTGTGTGTGCGTGCGTGCGTGCGTGCGTGCGTGTGTGTATACATATATATATGTGTGTGTGTATATACACATATATATACACACACATACATACATACATACATACATACATTACATTGTTTGTCACAGCAGTAGCCATAGAGAACCTGAGGACTCTCTGCCCAGCTGATTGGGAAATGTTGGTTTTCTTTGCCAGGAGTTTTCTGTGAACCTGACCTCTAACTGAATAAACAATCAGGATTTGTTTTTTATCATGTTTACTCTCTGGTTTGTCATTTTTCAATAATAAATATTTTTATTCTTTTAAATATGTACTTGTATTTTCTAAACATGAGGATTTTTGCTTGAGGTGCTGCATTTGATCGGGATGGCTCTCCAGGAAGAGAAGCACCATTTGGAGAATGCTGTGGAAGGGCACGTGCAGACGTTCACCTTCACTCAGAAGATTTCGAGTGCGTGGACCTTTCCTCCCCCACCCCCCCCACCCCCGCACTCACTAACTGGGAGTAAATAACAGCTCAGAACTGCTTCTACAGGACAAGTGCTGACGGCGCATACTCAGTGCAAGAGCCGAAGGCTACCTTGTCCATCTGTGTATTAGTTGATCTCGGTAGAAAAGCACTTCGGGGGTGTATTAGAGAGACTGCATGTGGATGGATGACAGTATATCACTGGGTCCTAGCATAAGAGCATTAGAGGTCTGTGCATGCTCAACCACACAAATGTTAACTCACAAACAGCAGAAAATAATGTGGAGTCATTAACTTGAAAGTGGGTGTGACAGGTCACGGCTCGGCCTTTGAGATTCAAGTGGACTTAGTCCAGAGCCACCTGTGGAAGAATTGCTTAATGTGTGGTCCCTATGTGAAATTACCTCTAGGACATGCCTTCTACTTGGATAAAAACCAACTGTGGTGTCAGCATGTCACCTTTAAGTTATTATGTTAGCTAACAAAAACATGGTGTTCTACAGTGTTTAGAAACCGAAGATTAGCTGTAGGACATTGTGTTCCAGCTTTATATAAAAGAATTTGACTTTTTTGTCATTGTTTATTTTTGAGTAATGTGACTTTTAAGAAGATGTTTTCTGACTTACTTTAAAATTTTTTCAGCAATCCTGAATTCAATCCTCAGTAATTACACATACAGTAACAATCTTTTAAAGATGTATATGCATTCACATTTTAGCTATTGTGTGAGATATATATATGTGTGTGTGTGTATATATATACATATGTGTGTATATATATATATATCATATATATATCATATATATATGAGAAGCTGAAAGAGTTGTGTAGTAACACCTTCGTACATACTGCTGAAGCTCACCAGTTAGTACTTGGAGTATTTGCTTTTATATTTCTGTTTATTTATGAGATAGGGTCTCCTTTATAAGCCTGGCTAGCCTTGAACTCACTGTGTAAACCAGGCTGACCTCCAGCTCACAGGGACCTGCCTGCTCTTACATCCTTAGTGCTGGCATTAAGGCGTATACCATCATGCCTGATTTAATATTTAACGTTTTGTTTTTGAGACAAGCTAAGTAGTCCTGGCAGTCCTTGGCAGGGCTACCTCTGCCACTGCATACGTGCTTTGTCTTCACAGGCACCAGCCTGTCTCTACTGGCATTTTTCCATGAGTTCACATTGTGCCTTCTGCCTTATTTGTCTATGGTGTTTTTATTTTCCAATAGCCATACAAATCTCTGGATCCATTCATGGTCTCATCACTGTGAGGTGTCAGTTTCCGGGGGGTGGGTCCCAAGGGCTGGCTGGCCAGCTAGTGTAGCAATCTTGAAACACATGGCCCAATGAAAGAGAGAGAGATCCTGTTTCAAAAAATACAGTGGAGAACAAGAGAGGGAGACTGCTGGCCTCAGTCTCCCACAGACACATCATACACAAGACATGCACGCACAGACACATACACAAGACAGTCTAAGTGGAGTCAAGTAATAGGCAGCAGGTGTTGTACACAGTACATGTCTCCCTGGTAGGAATAAATGCCGTGACACCTTAGCTGTTACTGTGCCTTCTGTTTCTCTCTCAGAACCTGGCGATGCACCAAATAACTCCCCAAGCATCCTAGCTATGCTAGAGACCCTGCAGAATGCTCCCTCCCTGGAAGTCCACAAAGACATGATTAGGTGGTTGCTAAAGGTAACATTTACACATTGCTATGTGTCTTGTGAGAAACATTAAATATTTATTATTTGTAATAACATTTCTTAACATTAGCATAACAGGGTTTGGGGTTTTTGTTTTTTCAAGATGTTTAACACAATTAAGAAGATAAGAGAGAGTTCATCCAGCAGCCCCGTGGCCGAGGCAGAAGGAACCATACTGGAAGAGGTAAGAGAGAGCAGGGTAAAGTCAGGCGTGCCCACATGCCATTTCCCCATTCCTAAGAGGCAGACGGGTGGGTCTTTGTAAATTCAAGGCTAGCCTGGTCTACATAACTTTTTCCAGGCCAACCAGGGCTGTTACATATTGAAGCTATGTCTCAAAAAAAAAGAAAAAAAGAAAAGAAAAGAAAAAGTTTGGTACTAAAATAGTAATGCAAAAAACCTTAGCAGAAAAAAACAAATTTTTTCTGCAGTAAATCAGTAGTTAATAATATTATCAAACATTAACTTCCAAAAGATATATATAGTATACATATATAAAATATATGTATTAATTTGTAATAGTTTTCTAGTTTGTTTTTTCCCTTAGCATTTGAGATTGACTCTTGCATTAACATATAACAATGACAGAGTGGATCTTAGTTAATGCCTACAGTACAGATACTTTGCTTAGGGGAAAAGACTGTTGCAGCCTCTAAGAATCTAGCTAAATGGAGCATCATTCCAGAGCTCAAGAGACAAAGACAAAGCGGAGAGGAAGAGGAAAGCGGAGATCGCCAGACTGCGCCGAGAGAAGATCATGGCCCAGATGTCTGAGATGCAGCGGCACTTTATTGATGAGAACAGAGAGCTCTTCCAGCAGACTGTAGAGCTGGACGCCTCTGCCTCTGCCGCTCTTGACAGCAGGTAACCCAAAAGCAATGGCATGTAAGACTCCCGACCATTGGTTCTCTGGTACACTTTTAATTGAGTAAAGGTGGCCTCCAGGTAATGGAGTTTACTTCTAGGCCAGGGAAATAGCTCCAGAATGGCCAGTAAACTGTCTGCCAAACAAACAAGGATCTGTATTTGCTCCCAGAACTCACATGCTGCACACGCTTGTAATTTCAGTTCTGGGGGGAAGGTGCCTGGGGCAGTGGCCAGACAGCCTGACCTCATCAGCAAGCTGCAGGCCAGTGGGAGGTCCTGTGACCAGGGGCTGACCTATGGATCGCCACACACATGTGCACACGTACACAAAAAGAGATCTCCGCCTCTGAGTAATTCATATGTCTGCCTAAAGTGTTTTTTTCTACAAAAGAATGAACACTCCAGCCTGGTATGTGTTGCAGGTAGATTGCTGTGAAGAGTAGAGATGGCTTTAAGCAGGTGAAGGAATCCTACCACTTCCTGTCATCAAGACCATGTGTTCACTGTGCACCTATCTAGAGTCTATCACTTAGTGATTATAGAGAAACTTCTTAGGCTCATTCAGTACAGTCAGAACCTTTGTATTGCAGCCCTCCGCTTTCAGACGCAGCCCTTACAGCATTGGGCCCGGCACAGACGCAGGTCCCTGAACCAAGACAGTTTGTCACCTGTATATTATGTCAAGAGGAGCAGGAGGTCACTGGGGAAAGCAGGGCAATGGTCTTGGCAGCATTTGTTCAGAGATCAACTGTGCTGTCAAAGGACAGAACAAAGGTCATCGAAGATCCAGGTAAGTCTTAGCCGCTTTCTTTATTAGATCATAACCAGCTTTGCTGACAGACTACAAGCAGCCTCCGTGCCAGGCTCCGTGCCTCACACCTGTAATTGCTGCCCAGAGGCCAGAGGATTGCTGTGAGTTCAAGGACAGCCAGGGCCATAGCGTGAGACTGGATCATCTTGACATACTCCTTAGCATTTCTGCTCTGGGCTCAGGGCATGAGGCATGATGGGGAATTAGACTCTGTCAGTAACCAAAGCTTCCATTAGATGGATCGTGACACTTCATAGTCCAGAGTAGACGCTCAAGTCCCTGTACACGTTGGTATAGTGCTGGGGAGGGAGCGCTGGGGCAGACACTCGTTCAGTGTGAGTGAGTACTCACTGCAGTGCTGAGTTGGGGAGAACCCTGCTCCACGCCTAGGGTTTACATAGGACCTTGGTTCCTCTTCCTAGGTGCTTGATTTCTAGGTTGCAGTCTCAGTGATGTTTAATGAGAGAAAGACAAGGACATAAACGAGGCAGGCGTGTCAGCACCTGTGGAAGGTTTCCCTGGACGTAGAGGTCCACCTTCTGTGACCCACAGATGCAGAACTCATGGATATGGAGGGCCAGTTACTTAGTGCACCTTCAGCCTCACATTACAGTTTAGGGGTATTCGATTTCCACAGGTAATGAGAATTGCAAGTCCCACTTTTTAAGTTCTGAGAGTCTTGCATGAATTATCTAAAGTCAGGCTAAATTACCATCTCTTCACTAGGTCTTCACTAATCCAGGGATGCACTTTGATCATAGGAAAATTAAATGCTTGGAATTTTGTTTTTTATTTGTTTGTTTTATAATGCAGAAAAATATGATCCATTATTCATGCACCCTGATCTGTCTTGTGGAACTCACACTGGCAGCTGTGGCCACGCTATGCATGCCCACTGTTGGCAAAGGTAACGTATATTCTTTTATTACTCAAGGGAAGCCCTATGAAGGCTGAGAATTGACTTTTAAAGCAAAAGAAAATTCATTCTGGGGGCAGGGATAAAGAACTAAAGATCCTGGCAAGCCTCCTAGACATTCGCTTAATGAAGAAGTACTTGTAATGAGTGGAAAGAAATGACAAGAAACGAGTGCCAGGTACATTTTTAACATAGCTTTGTATCAGAATCTCCTTCGTCTTTCCTGAGAAAGGAATGAGTCTGTTGGGTTACTAGCTGAACAGACAGAAGGATGTGGTACAGTAGAGTGTACCTATATCGTATGATTTGTGTGGGTGTCTTCTTTCTTCAGGTCCAAGGTGAGCAGCTCTGGATTTCAGACGTGTTAGTACATGCTCTGTGACTCCTGAGACTGTAGTGACTCCCAGTGCCAAAAGGGGGCGCCTCCCTTACTCTGCCTGGTGCTCTGTGTGCTCCTCAGCACTGGTCTCAGAACTATGCTTACTCACTCGTAGTGTGGCCACTGCAGACAGTGGACCACCAGCCCTGAGAGAATGGCCAGCCAGTGAGAGCACCAACAGTGTCTCTTCCCACTCCTGAAGTGCTTTGTAGATCAGCCAGGTTTTGTTGTTTTATTGTTTATAGTGTTCTGTGTTAGAACTCCAGATCCACTCTGAAGATTAAGTAGCTCAGAAGCCATGCTGCCTGTGTCTAAGCCAGTTCAGTTCAGAAGTTCGTGTTTTTATTGTTGTGAGAAAAATGCCTTAGAACGTTGGTGCTTGACCTCCTGCTGACGTGAGCGCCTCAGATTTTGACGCCCCTGTTCTCTAATTGTGAAGGTATTTTGATTCCGTTCAAGCTAAGGAGCAGCGCAGGCAGCAGCGACTGCGTTTGCACACTAGCTATGACGTGGAGAATGGAGAGTTCCTCTGCCCACTCTGTGAGTGTCTGAGCAACACCGTGATCCCCCTGCTGCTTCCTCCAAGGACCGTTCTCAGCAGGTAAGATCCAGCATCCTGCCAGAGACAGACTCTGTAGATGAGGAAAGGATAAGGCTGAGGGAGACGGGCGCAAGGTCAGCTCTGCAGCTGCAGGCTGACCCAGATGACCTCGCAGAGGAGTTATTCAGACATTTCTTCTGTCTGTGGGGTGTGGTTATGATCTTGAGAAAGGAACAAGCCAAAATGTAACATTTTACTCACCTGTCAGAATTGCAGAAGATATGAGTTCTGTTTATTCATAAAAAATCCCAGCATCCTCTTTTCCTAGAGTTTCTACTTTAAAGATGCTTCCTCATATTTCTCAAAGACGTTAGTCTGCTGTTGGGTGGCACACACCTTTAGTCCCAGCATGTGAAAGGCAGATGGATCTGTGAGTTCCAGTCCCAGCTGCACAGTGAGACTTTAAAAAAAAAAAATCTTTTGATCTCTGTTTCCCGTGGCGTACATGGGCACAAAAACATAGCATATACATACATAGTAAATCATATTTAGAATGTATAAGGGCTGGAGAGATGACCTAGTCATTAAGAACACTACTGCTCTTCCAGAGGACCCATGTTCAGTTTCCAGAACCTACATGGTGGCTCACAGCTGTCTGTAATTCTAGTCCCAAGGGATCTGATGCCTCTCCTGCCTCCATAGGCACTGCCCACTTATGGTTCATGTACATACACGCAGAGCAAACTGAAGGAAGTCCTTAAAAAATAAATAAGTTTTAAAATAAATTTTGTGAATGTGAATTACCTGTTTCTGCGCAGTTCTTTGGATTCAGTTCAAGGCAGACTGGCTTTTCTATTTTGTTTTAGGAACTCTTGAGTTTGGCTCTGTCTCTGGTGCCATAAAACACTGATAAACTGTCATCAGCTTTCCACTTACTCTGTGCCTTTTAATCACAAGAGAGTATCATGGTGCTAACTTACCCTGTATTTGAACTAGGAAGTATTAACTGCCCATGAGGAGAAATTGCATTTGTTGAATTTTACCTGTGACTTCGGTGGCTCGGTTTTTGGCTTCTTTCCTTGGTTGTTACTGATGGCATAGCCATCACTGAAGAACACTATAGAAGAGCAGTCTGTGGAATCTGAAGTAACTGCAATAATGTCAGCTCTACCCCTCATTGCCTAAGTCAGGCTGCATCGCTCAGTTTCCGTGTGTAAAATGGGCACAGTTGTTCATTGTAGTATTGGACAATTAGATGGGCTGCTTTTAGCATCTTACAGTAAGGACTTTGCTCTGTTAGTCACATAAGTCTGTGGTGACTGTGGGCTTTAAGAAATTCTGCCATATTCCACTACTAAAAATAAGTGACGCTTTCAGTGGTACTGCCATCATTGATCAAAATAAAACTTCATCTCTGTTGGCCAGTATCCAGTGCAGGCATTGAACTGATGCTCTCACTCACACAAGCATCTGAAGTCCATCACAGGAGAGTCAGGTGACAGCTTTGAGCCTGCTGCTCTCTTCCTGCCACCTCATGGGCTCTAGGGACTGAGCTGGGCTTGTTGGCCTTGGCTGTCTCACTAGACCCAGATTAGGTTTTTGTTTTTGATACAACAAATTTTCCCTACCCTAACTTTTGTTTTATATTTTGTTTTCTGTGCATGGGTGTCTTGATTACATGTGTGTCTGTGTGTCACACATGTCCTTGGTACCACCCATGGAGCACAAAAGAATAATGGGTGCCCTGGGATTGGAGTGACAGATGGCTGTGAGCCACCATGTGGGTGCTGAGACCTAAACCTGGGTTCTCTGTAATAGCAGCCGGGGCCCTTATCCTCTGAGCCATCTCTCTACCCCCAGTCTTGATTCTCAAATATTTGAGATGTCTAAAATAAATCTATTACTTAAGAAAGGTTTTGTGAGCCGGGCAGTGGTGGCACACACCTTTAATCCCAGCATTTGGGAGGCAGAGGCAGGCAGATTTCTGAGTTCAAGGCCACCTGGTCTACAGAGTGAGTTCCAGGACAGCCAGGGCTACACATAGAAACCCTGTCTCAAAAAAAAAAAAAAAAAGAAGAAGAAGGAAAGCTTTTGTGTCTTAATCTAATCAATAAAGAATTGAGTGTTCTCTGTCATCCCTTTTAGGAGGTTAAACTTTTCAGAGCAACCAGATCTGACTCAGTGGACAAGAACAATAACCCAGCAGATCAACGTGACACAGATGCTAAGGAAAGAAGACAGTGCTGCT
This sequence comes from Arvicanthis niloticus, assembly GCF_011762505.2. Taxonomy (NCBI): domain Eukaryota; kingdom Metazoa; phylum Chordata; class Mammalia; order Rodentia; family Muridae; genus Arvicanthis; species Arvicanthis niloticus. Next base: position 55,069,009 of record NC_047674.1, on the reverse strand, counting down.
GGTAAGTGCTGGCAACCTGCTTCTGCTGTTCCTGTGTCCACATACGTGTGTGTGTGTGTGTGTGTGTGTGTGTGTGTGTGTGTGTTCATACGTGCCCATGCACATCCCGTGGTGCACATCTAGAGGTCAGAAGAACTTTGAGGAGTTGGTTCTCTCCTACAGTGTGGGTTACAGGGATCCAGCTCAGGTTATGAGCCTTGGCAGCAAGTGCTTCACCACCTGAGCCATCTCCCCAGCCCTGGGAACTTGTCTTTTTCCTCTTAAGTGTAAGTTGATTGAAAAAATGTGTCTCCAAATAAAATTGTTTTAAAGTATTTGAAAATGAGAGTCTAGGGGCTAGAGAGATGGCTCAGCGGTTAAGAGCACTGGCTGCTCTTCCAGAGGTCCTGAGTTCAGTTCCCAGCAACCACATGGTGACTCACAACCATCTGTAATGGGATCTGATGCCTTCTTCTGGTGTGGCTGAACACCAGAAGTGACAGTGCATTCATGTAGAAAATGAGAGTCTAGAGAAACAGCTCAGTGATTGAGAGCACTCAGTGCTCTTGCAGAAGACCCAAGTTCAGTTCCCAGCACCCACGTCACAGGTTCACAACTACCTGTAACACCCTCTTCTGGCCTCTGGCCCCTACATGCATGCATGTATATATATATATATATACACACACAGAGAGAAATAAAAGCAAAATCTTAAAAAAAAAAAAAAAAAAGAAGGAGAAGAAAAGAAAAAAATCTGTAATATTAATATGGGCTGGAGAAGTGCCTCAACAGTTAAGAGCACTGATTGCTTTCTTCAAATATCTATGTTCGCTTACCAGCACTTACTTACATGGTAGCTGTTTGTAATTCCAGTTTCATGGGATCTGACGCTCTGAGCAGACACCACACACAGTGCTCAGACTTACATGTTGGGAAAACACACACACACACATAAAAATCAATAAATCTTTAAGAAATATAAATAGTCTGAACATCTTGGCAGAAGCCTCCAAGCCTAGCACTGGGGAGACAGAGGCAGGCAGGTCCCTGTCAGTGTAAGGCCAGGCAGAGTGGTGTGGTGAAACCCTGCCTCAAAAATAAATGAATAAATAAATAAATGTTAAAAATATGTAGAAATAAATAATAAAATCTATATAATAAATATAGAAATAAATAATAAAATCTATAATAAATATAGAAATAAATAATAAAATCTATAATAAATAATTAAATAATAAATAATAAAATCTCTTTTTGAGGAGGGCTAGTGGCACACTCCTCTAATCCTAGCACTCGGGAGGCAGGAGCAGGTGGATCAAGTTCAGGGCCAGCCTGGTCTACAGAGTGAGTTCCAGGACAGCCAGGGCTACACAGAGAAACCCTGTCTCAGAAAACTGGAAAAAAGAAAGAAAAAGAAAGAAAGAGAGAGAGAAAAATAAATAAATAAATAAATAAATAAATAAATAGAATAAAATCTCTGTCTATAGTATTTTAAAAATGCAATCTCCCATTTTAAAGTCTGATATAAAGTAGTTATGGTGACACACGTCTGTAATCTCAGCACTGGGGCAACTGAGGCAGGAGAATCCTAAGTTAAGAGGCCATCCTGAACTACATGGCCCTACCCAGGCTCCAAGTCAGTAACCCTGTCGTAGTAATTACTCTTGACTGTTCACTCTCTGCGAACCACTAGCTCATATTTATAGGAGCGTATCTCACTGCTGTTAACGGGACCCTGCATGGGGAGACTGCATGGAGCTAGCGTAGCCCCGGCAGGAGCAGTGTCCCCTCAGCCTGCTCTGCACACAGCCTGGGGACATGTGGGCAAGACTGGCATTAGTTCTCACACATGCAAAACGTATCCTCCCAGCTTCGCCCTGCTCAGGGGCTGTGCTGTGAGGTCAGCGTGGACATCCACCCCGTGGCCAGCCACAGCGATGTGTGGACAACCACAGGGCGTGGCCAGCCACAGCGATGCTCACTGTACTTTCTCTGGTATTTTGGCAGTTAGGAGTAATGGGAATGGTTTTCAGGTTTTTATACTTACTTGGTTGTTATGACTAAAATACATAAAGATTGTGCTGATTATGTTCTGCTAAAAAATTATATAAAATGCCTATTTCTGCAGACACGCCTTCTTCAGAGGACACAGAAGACATGAATATAATACCGATCCCAGAAGGCTTCAGGCCTGATTTTTATCCTAGGTAAGTATAAGATATTCTTCCCTTTCAATCTGGCCCATTAGAAACGAAGCTAAGTGAGTTGTTGGTGGAGCGTGGCCTGGCAGTCCTGAGGGCGGAATGGAACCTGAGGTTTACACACTGCCTGACAGTGGCTGTGGTAGAGTAGCCAACGTGTAAGAGCGTGGAGAGCAGTGGTTCTCCACCTGTGGGTCGAGACCCCCTGGGGTGGAATAACCCTTCACGGGGTCCAGCACATCAGAAACTTACATTTCGTCACGACAGCAGAATTAAGGTTGGGAAGTAGCAGTGAAAGGATATTCTGGGTGGGGTCACCACACATGAGGAACTGTGTTAAAGGTTGCAGTGCTAGGAAGGTGGGGAGCCTCTGGTGTGGAGGTTTGCTCTGACCAGCACCTCCTGACTCCCACATATCTCTTAGAGACCCACTAAGCTCTTAGTCACCCGGGTCCAAACCAGAATGTTCCCATCTCGTTGTCCCCAAGAGCCAGTAAGTTACAGTAGACAGTTGGAGTCCAGAAAGTGGCACCACTGCTCATTCCCTGAGTTCCCTCATCTGTGACATAAGGTATTCCCCAGGTCTGGTAATGGTGAGGTGACATGATGTAATACCCTGTGGACTGTGCCTGTTGTGTCCTAAGTGACCCAATGAACAGGCCTGGAGGACATCAGGCCTCTGCCTGCTGTGCTTGCCAGTCTGCCCTTTGTCTGGTCTAGTACCTGCATCCGGTCCCTCCCTAACTGCTGTTTTTTGCTGTTTTTGCTAACTTGTGCCAGATATTGAACTTGGCCTGATAAATGCGACTGCCCCACCCCTGAGCTGTATATTTTCGTGTTTTGAAGTCATTAATGCCTTATCGTTGGATACGGTCATTGTTTTCATTTTGGGATTAAGTCCATGGTCCACTTTTGAATTGTTTATTTCTTCTGATGATAATGTGTGTGTTGTAAGGACATCCATCCTGAGGCAGCGGTGTCTCCTGCAGTTTGTAGCTCCTTGTCTTTTTCTAAGGGGTTTTCTGTAAAATGTGCTTGTTCTGGCAGTACAGTGGTTCTGGCCCATGCCTGGTGCTTGCTCTTCCCTGCACTCAGACCTGTCAGAAGTCCTCTGTCCAGGAGGCCCTGCCGCAGCACACAGCTTGGTCTTTACACAAGTCAGGACAAGGTGCAGCTGTCCTGGCAGTTGTCCTTGGCTGTGTGCGTTCGTTTGTTCTGCTGTTTTTGAGAAGGGTCTCGTGCTATGGCACTGGCTCCTTCTCACAGTGCTGCCTCACTTACAGAGCGGCCTTACACTGCAGCATGGAATATTCCTGCATGTTGAAGCATCTGTTTAGAAAACATGCCGTTCTGACTCCTTCCTTAACACAGAACTACTCTCAACTCTTGCGTCTTCTCTTGTCTGGAGTGTGTGAAACGTCCTTCCAATGTCCCTCCCTTCCTTTAAGCGACTTCATGGTTGATTGTCAGGTTTCTGAAACCCTTCCCATCTTGGTGTCCCTCATGCTGAGTCTCTGTGGAGTCCTGGCGAGGACTCCCTTAGGGCTTCTGTTCTCTCAAGTGGTCCTCTGTCTGCTCACATCGGCCTTCTTGTCTTCACAGTGTTTCACATGGCTCCCTCTGCCCATCACCCATGCTAGGGATTGAACCCAAAGCCTTGCTCGCTGGCTCTAGTCCCAGGTTTTGTTTCTGTGTGCTGGCCTAAGTGGATGCTGTGATGTTTCCTCTGGGGTGTCCCTCTTCGTGTTACTAATTATGCTATGGCACAGGCTCTCAGTGGGGACCCACTGAGCCAGTCAGAGCATGCTGAGTCTCCCAGCAAGGTAGCCGCTACCAGCCTTTGACCCAAGGACTCCCAAATGTCAGCGTGTAGTCAGTGGCCTCTGAGGTTCTGTTCTGGGAACAGCAGTCTCTGGATGTGGGGACATTCCTAAGAGCGTCCCAGACATTGCATAGTTCAGATGGTAGATGTCTGTGGTTGTCCTGCCTTCAGCCCTGAGCCTCTCCTCTGCTCATGCACAGAACGTACCTCCCTTCATCAGGCACAGTGACACTCAGCTATCTCTGCATATGTCAAATGGTTTGTTAAATGACAGCACGGGACAGAGGGATTAAAGATGGAGCTGTTTTATCTCTGTGTGCGACTTGTAAGCTAATCCTGTGCATGTTCACACAGGAACCCGTATTCTGACAGCATAAAAGAAATGTTGACGACATTTGGAACGGCTACTTACAAGGTGGGACTGAAGGTTCATCCCAATGAAGGTGACCCCCGTGTGCCCATCATGTGCTGGGGGACCTGTGCATACACTATACAGAGCATAGGTAAGACACTCAAGCTGTGCCTCCTAAAAGTCACCAAGTGTTGCTTAGAAATGTTCTTAGAAGCTGGTTGTGATGACATACTCCTTAATCCCAGGCAGAGGCAGACACACACTGTGAAGCAGCCTTGTCTGCAGCTTCTGCCTTGGGTACTAGGCGCAGATGTGGTGCACAGACAGACATGCAGCCAAACACTCATATTTTTTAAATGAATGTTTTGTATGAAAAACAGAATTAAGGGCTGGAGAGATGGCTCAGTGGTTAAGAGCACTGACTGCTCTTCCAGAGATCCTGAGTTCAGCTCCCAGCAACCACATGGTGGCTCACAACCATCTGTAATGGGATCCGATGCCCCCTTCTGGTGAGTCCCAAGATAGCTACAGTGTATTCATATACATAAAGTAAATAAATCTTTAAAAAAAAGAAAAACAGAATTAAGAAGTAATAAAAATAAATCAAGAAAGAGTTGTATACAGGCAAAATGCTAGTTTGTTTTACAGCTTCTAAGTAAGTACAGCAACAGAAAACAAACTTAGGCGGTGATTAAAGCTACTTTTTATTGAGAGACTCGGTAGGCTTTTTTCTTAATTTTAATGTGTATGAATGTTTGCCTGCATGTACTTCTGTGCACTACAAGTAAACCTGATGCCTGCAGAGACCAGAATTAGGCATCAGATCCCCTGGAAGTAGAGTTGCAGACAGTTATGAGCTACCTACCAAGTGGGTGCTGGAACCAAACCCAGGTCCTCTGCAAGAGCAGCAAGTGCTCCTGACAGCTGAGCCCTCCCGCCCGTTTTCTACTTTCATCCAAAGTGAATTCTGTGAAATGCTAAAGATGCTAAAATCCTGCTGAGAGTCATGCTGCACACCTTTAATGCCCACACTTGGGGGCAGAGGGATGTCTGGGCCAGCCTAGACATCTGACCTCTACAGAGGTCATTCTAGGACAGCAAGGGCTACATAGAGAAACCCTATCTTGAAAAAAACGGGAGCCAGGAGTGTGTGAAGACATGACAAAATCACATTCTCCTCAGAAATAATTGAACTTCTTAAAAATGTGCAAAGAATAAGTAAGTTTAAAAATGTACATGGCAATCAACTTACCCACTCAACCATCTTGAATCTCTAGAAAGAATTCTGAGTGATGAGGAGAAGCCTGTGTTTGGACCTCTGCCTTGTAGACTGGTAAGAACACTCACTCTTCTCAGTAAAACCCACTTGCTGTAAAGATGTCAAATACGTTGTGTGGGGCCTGGTGTTACCTGGTTTCTGTTTGTTCCATAGTGTTATTCTTAGGCAGGATCTGCTTCTTTCTCTGCTAACTATAAGGATGTCTTTATTTTAGGATGACTGTCTCAGGTCGTTAACACGGTTTGCAGCAGCACACTGGACAGTGGCGTTACTTCCCGTGGTACAAGGACACTTCTGTAAACTCTTTGCATGTGAGTGTCTGTGTGTACAACCATCTGTGTTCTGGCAGCGTCTGGTCCTTGGGAATCTCATTTGTAGGAGTCTGTCATGTCTCCATTACAAATGAAGTGTTTGCTAGTACTGTTGGCTCCCAGTGCTCCAGCTCGTAGATTCCGATGTGTCACTACTGAGTGCTTCTGAGGCTGATTCTGCGTCTGAAGTGTGCTGATGTGTCTTCTTCCCTTTCTAGCCTTGGTGCCTAATGACAGCTATGAGGACCTCCCGTGCATATTAGACATCGACATGTTTCATTTACTGGTGGGTGTTTACAGTTTGCTTTGTTTGCATCCTCTTCCCTCTTCATGGAACTGCAAACACTTGGACTTGCTGAGTCAGCAGACAGAAGGGCAGATGGGAGACACTGTCGAGCAGTGGATTGCCTCACACCTTGTCTAGTTAGCTCTCGGGCTCCTTCCTCTCTGACTTGGCTTTGATTCGTAATACAGCTTTGTGCTCTTAACTCACTAAGAGGTAAAAATAGCAGTGGCCACATAAGTAATGCTGACATTTGTGCACCGTCCACTTAGTGGCTTTGTGCATTTTAGGGAAGCTGAACGGGCCTTGCGCTGCAGTTGTGATGCTTAGTGGCAGACTGCCTCCTCTCCCTTTTTTATACTTTTTAAATTAGGATATGTTCATTGTACAAAATTGTAGCTTCCCTATGAATTTTCCATAGGTATACACACACAAACCCTGGTTACATCGCCTCCCCTGCTCTCTTGTCCCTCCTGGTTCCTGGGCCCTTCTCTTCCTTTTTACGTTCTTTCATTTATCTAGATATCACAGATGAGAATAAAATATCCTATATATGTCTTTCTGGTCTGACATATCTGGTTCCATCCCTTCCCCTGTACATGACCTCACTTCATTCTTAATGAATACCACCTTGTGTTTCTTTAAAAAAAAAAAAAAAATGGCCATGTATACCTCAGCTCAAACATGGAGGTCATGTCCTCTGACCCCTTGAGTGCATACACAAAAAAATAAATGGAAAGAAATGAAGGGTTTCACACACTATTCCTTGTCATTAGCAGGGGTCTGTTCATACCGGTCCACTGGCTAAACGAGATGCTGGTGAGACCCTCGGGCCCCATCAGCTCCGCTCAGCCAGTCTGAGTGGATTTCACACGTTTCCCATCCTCCCCTTGAAGTTTAAGCAAGGGCTAAGCTTGGAAGAGATCCCAGCACTTGCAGGAGTGTAGCTGTGAGGAGAGGCCATGCTGACGCTTTGTTTGCTGTCTAGGTGGGCCTGGTGCTGGCTTTCCCAGCTCTGCAGTGTCAGGATTTTTCAGGAAGCAGCCTGGCCACTGGAGACCTGCACATCTTCCACCTGGTCACTATGGCGCACATTGTACAGATGCTCCTCACCTCACGTACAGGTAACGTGGTTGGGAGAGAGCAGTGTAACATCACAGTCAGCCTATTCTTTCTGTTTGTCTTCCTGTAGAAAGTTTTACATTTCTTTCTCCTCTGAAAAGCCCCTGTATTTTGAACAGTTTTGCTTTCTTTGATTTAGTCTGTATACAGCATAACTTAAGCTCAGCTGAATGTTGGTTTCAGAACACTGGTTTCATTTGAACTCTCACATTTCAGTCATGCCCAGCGGGCTTGTTCTTAAGCTTTGTTTTCATTCAAACATCCTGCTATTCACACATTGCTAGACAGCTTGTTGGTTAGCATATAGTCCCCACTGTGTGGCAGCTGCAAGACAGCATGTTAGCTGATACTACTCACTGTATGATGGCTGCTTCACTGGTCAGATGGAGCTCAGTACTGTGTGCACAGTTGAAAATGAAAATTCTGTGTATTTGTGGGCGTATTTCCTGTTATATGTGACTGTGTGGGTCTGTTCGTGTTTATCAGCCCTTTCAGCCACACAATAGGAATAGCGGCCACTAATATTTCCTTGTCTTTCAGAAGAGAATGGCATGGATCAAGAGAATCCCACTGGGGAAGAAGAACTGGCCATTCTCTCTTTGCACAAAACACTTCACCAGTATACTGGAAGGTGAGACCCTGATCTTCTATGGTTGGCACTGCCAACCTGCCAGTCCGGCTCAGTAGGAGTTAGTACGAGAAAGGGTTCATTTGCTGATTAGGGGCAATTACTGTGTATGAGTGTGTTAAGAAGATCCTATGGTAGTGACTATTCCTACACCTGATATAGCCAACCTTCCTGAGAGGAAGGAGGCCGTGTCCGGAGGCCTTCATTTGCTCATCAGATGCCAACTAGTGGTCAGATGCACTCTGAAGTTGCTTTCCTAGAACATACATTATTTTATCAGCAATTTCCAAATGCAAATCAGATTAGCATGTGTTGAAGACCTCTCTGCCCCATGTTGGGGACCAAAAATGTTGCGGCCCAAGCTGGCCCACGCTTAGGGCCAAAACGCCGGGGACCACTCTATTAATGTTTGAACCCACACTGCCACAAGCCTTGGGGGCTAAGTTGTTAGAGCCCACACTGCCCCAAGCTGCCCAGGTCAGCAGGTCAGGGTTCAGCAAGAGAGAGTGAGGACGGATTCGAAGAATGGAGACCAGACAGAGTGTGATTCAATCCCGTTTTTCTTCCGTCTCTCTTCCTAGTCCAAGTCCCAAGTCTTGAGTTTCTAGTCCCTAGTCCCTAGTGCCTAGTGCCTCCAAGTTCCAAGTTCTTTCTCCAAGTGCTAAGTGCCTAATACCTAATAATAATTCTTCTTCCAAGTTCTCTAGTCCAAGTGTCTTCTTCCTCAATGCATAATTCCTACTCCAAGTTGTACTCAACTCTTCTGTCTGCCTCTTGCCTTTTATATGTCTCACTTCTAAGTCACGCCCTTAAGTCACACCCTTAGGTCTTATCTCTAAATCTGATCTCTAAGTCACGCCCTTAAGTCTGCTCTAAATCACAGCTTTAAGTCTCACACACCCAAGGGAAGATCCTGGGTATCTAAAACAAGATGGTATCAGAGTGTGCTCAGCTGTTGTAGGCTAATGTAATCAAGTCTCTTCTCAGGGTATATGGCTCAAGATGGCTGCAGGGATGATAGCCGCCTTCTGTCTGCTCCCCACAAGCATGGTATATTTCCAAGATGCTACCCAGGAGTGACAGATAAAGTTCGATTCTTAGAACAGCACATTGGTGTCACTGTTCCTTGGAGTAGGAGTCCTGTTTGATCTGAACCATATGTAACAAGCAGCTAAGAGAATGTTCTGGGCTGGGGACATAGACCCAGTGGAGTAAAGTGCGTGCAACACCAACATGGCAGCCTCAAATTGAATCCTAGCACCGGTGTAAAAAGCCTGGGGTGGGGTGGGGTGGAGACAGGAGGATCACTGGGGCCTAATGGCTTCCAGCACACCTCCAGGCTCAGTAAGAGACTGTGCCCCAGAACAATAAATGTAGAGAGATGGAAAGCAGGTCCCAGCATCCTCTTCTGACCTCTGACCTCTGAGTGCACACGGTAGGCAGGCACCCAGCATCCTTTTCTGACCTCTGAATGCACACACATATTCGAATACACCATGCATGTATGTACACATTCTTAAACAGTTATCCTATCTGAGAATCTGCACTAATGAAGTAATCCAAAATACAGAACGGCTTCCAGGGGTTTGCAGATACATGCTGGTGTTCTTTATGCAGGCAGGGGACTAAAAGTGATCCAGATGTTTGTATGGTGCATATAGTTCCGTGTCAGTTGTGATCCATTCTGAAATGCAATGGATGGGTTAAAAATTAGATCACATAGTGTGTTGTAGGTAGCATGGTAGCCTTAAACTTTCTATAGCTAGAGCTGTGTAAGACAAAATAGCATGAAAACAAGATATCTGAATAAGATTCTGGAGTAAGTGCTGGGTTTTGGTTTCCTGTTTTGTTTTAAGATGTATCCTCCACATGTTGCCCTGGCTGACCTTGAACTCACAGAGATCTACCTGCCTTTGCCTCCCGAGTGCTGAGGGTCATGCGTCACCACACCTGGCTTGGGTTTTCAGTTTCTAATTTCTCTACATATATGGTTCCATTACTTTTGTAAATCCTAATTTATCATTGGAGGCTCTGTCTCCTTGTATGCTTGACATCCTGTTGCCAGACCTTGACCCACACCTCCTGACCATAGCATCAGTGATTCCAAACGTCAGCCTTCTGTCTTCACACTATGTTTTACCACAGTGTGCCTGACTCACCGTTTTCCCTGATACCCATTTTCTGTCCTCAGTGCCTTGGAAGAAGCCCCCTCCGGCTGGCACCTGTGGAGGAGCGTCCGGGCTGGCATCATGCCTTTCCTCAAATGTTCTGCTTTGTTTTTCCACTATTTAAATGGAGTCCCTGCCCCACCAGACCTTCAAGGTAACTTCCCATTTCTTCCAAAATGTAGCGAATGTTTGCAGTAATCTGCTCCAGCTATTTAGAATAAAGATGAGGCTAGGAGTGATGGCACATACCCGTGTTCTCGGCGCTGAGAGGCAGGGGCATTGTAGTCTACGTCATAAGCTCTAGGACAGCCATTGCTACACAGAGAAGCACTGCCTGAAGAGAAATAGCAATAACAACAGTAACTAGGATGAAGGTGAGTCAGGGTGTGTGAATGGCCGGGACAGCTCAGAGGAATGCTTGCCTGACGTGCTCAGGCCTCGGCTCACACCCCAGCACTCACGACAGGAAAACAGTAAACTCGTGCATCTATGAACTACTGAGAGCTTAGGGTGTGGCTGTGGCAGCACACCTTTAGAATGTGCTTGTACAGCCGTGCATGTGTGTGCCGTGCCTCCGCATCCAGGCAGTCGTGACTGGGAGAACCTCTCTGGACGTTGGGGTCTCAGGAGCGTCTGTTCTGTCACCTTATGTATTACTCAGGAGCAAGGCTTGCCTTGTGTGTTACTCAAAAGCTAGTTTTCTTGGGTTTTAAAAAATTTTTTTAGATGTATTTAATTTACTTTATATGTATGAATGTTTTCCTGGCATGCATCTGTGTACACCATGAGTCCTGTTGGAACCCCTAGCACTGGGGTTATAGTTATAAATGGTTGTGAGTCACCACATGAGGGGCAAGATTTGAACCTGGGCCCTCTGCAAGAGCAACAAGTGCTCTTAACTGTGGAGTCACCTCTGCAGCCCCAGTCCCTCAGACTTCAAACAACAAAAACTAACAATGTAAAAGCTTCTTTTAAAATTTAAAACAACTTTATTATGGTGGGTGTGTGTGCGCGGGCGTGTGTGTGTGTGTGTGTGTGTGTGTGTGTGTGTACGTACGTGTACACGTGCTCATTGAGGTCAGAGGACAACTTTGGGAGTGAGTTCTCTTTGTAGCATGTAAAATGCCAGTGGCGTCGTGGCATGTCTGTTCTTCAGCGCAGTTGACGGGATGTCCCTCCATCTTCCCCTTGTCTTCTCTGACTCCACTGAGAATAATGTGAGGACCATGGTTCTCTCTCTGGTCCCTGCTGGTGCTGGCACTGGTTATCGCCTAAAGACTGAGTGACTAGCACCAGCCTTCTGCCCTCAGCGTTGGCGGAAGTTGGCTAGTGTGAGCCCATCTCTAGGGTAGAGCCACCTGATAGCCATACTGCTCTGTCCAGGCTCACACTCAGCCCAGGATGTAAACTGTAGGTTTGCACATTTGCAAAGTCCCAGGCTGAGTCACAGGGACTGTAACTGGTTTAAGTGTCATGTGACACCAACTTGTTCATGGGGTTGTATTCTTCCAGGGACCTCTTACAAGTTATGTACATAGCATTTTTAATTTTGTCTTACTTAAAAAAGAAAGAGCTGGCCATGATGGCGCTCGCCTTTAAACTGAGCACACAGGAGGCAAAGGCAGGCAGGTCTCGTGAGTTTGAGGCCAGCCTGGTCTACAGAGTGAATTCCAGGATAGCCAAGGATATGTAGTTAGATATGTCTCAGAGAGCGACAGAGACAGAGACAGAATCTGCTTGCTCTTGCGCCTGTGGGGCTCTAAGTCTGGTGTTTGGCCTCTTCTCCGTCCTATTTGCAGTTTCTGGAACAAACCATTTTGAGCACTTATGTAACTACCTTTCCTTACCAACCAACCTCATTCGCCTTTTTCAAGAAAACAGTGACATCATGAACTCTCTGATTGAAAGGTAATGTTTGGACACTTCTGCATTATTTATAGTGATTTATAAAATAAAGCTTAGTCTTTACATTTAAATTTTTTTTACTTCTGAACTTGATAGACTTCAACACATTATTCAAGTTATAAGAGTTTACACCAATGAAACATAATGTTTCACCAAGTATGGCAGGCAGATCAGGCCTTTAACCAGCACTCTGGGAGGCAGGCATTCAAGGCCAGCCTGGTCTACAGAGTAAGTTCCAGGACAGCCAGAGCTACACAGAGAAACCCTGCCTCAAAAGTAATACATAAGTTTTTAAGAGAAAGAATGTGAGTGTCTAGCTAAGGGTTTTCTTGGAGAGAAAGAGGAAGCTCTGTAGGGAAATGTGTATAGTCCATGGAGAGGAAGAGGAAGCACTGTAGGGAAATGTGTATAGTCCATGGAGAGGAAGAGGAAGCACTGTAGGGAAATGTGTATAGTCCATGGAGAGGAAGAGGAAGCACTGTAGGGAAATGTGTATAGTCCATGGAGAGGAAGAGGAAGCACTGTAGGGAAATGTGTATAATCCATGGAGAGGAAGAGGAAGCACTGTAGGGAAATGTGTATAGTCCGCATGAGAGCGATCTGAGGAGGGTAGTAATGATGGCTGTACGACAGTTGGAATGTACTTCGGGTTGGAGAATGGTAAATGTCAGAAAATCCAGGGAGGATGGCAATACACCTGGAATCCTAGCACTCGGGAGACTGGGACAGAAGGCTGAATCGGGCCAGCTGTCTTACAAAATAAAAATAACTTCCCCTCCTCTGTTTGCCTTAAAGTTGGTGCCAGAACAGTGAAGTGAAAAGGTATCTGAGTGGTGAGAGAGGAGCAATACGGTGAGTTAGAGGGGCCCGGTGGCTTGGTGGCTGGGTGGGTGGGGAGAAGCCACATGGAGTGTGAAGGCCATGTTCCTCCCACGCCGTGACCCTTGACCTCCCGGATTCCAGAAGATTGTGTGCCTGCACACTTGAGTCTCCTGCCAGGATTCTGACAAAAATACCCTGCATCCTTGACAGAGAAAAGAAACAACCATGTTAGCTGCGTTTGGGGAAACTTACGGGGAAATTGCTTTCAGCAGTGTAGCTCTTCATCCTGAGTTTTGTCAGCTGTTCTCTCTTTTCTTTTTATCCTCATTCATTATGGAGAATTTCAGATTATCCAACTATCAGGAATGGTATAATGACCTTCCTTGAGTTGGGTGTCTCCTGTCAGCAGAGGAGACAGTTCCAGCTGGTGAATTTAGGAATCAGTTGTCACGTGCAGGATGAGGCTTAGTGGCTACTCCCTGGAAGACTGAGGGTGACTGTTCAGACACCCCAGACAACCTCGTACCTCTAAGGCTCCTAGCCTCCAAGACCAGAGACTGCCTAGAGCCAGGGGAAGCCATGGCTGGACCTCTGATGCAGCATCTGGCTACCCCACCTCTTTCCTGAACAATGCACAGACCCAGCTATCTCTGTGTGCTTCTTACATGATAAGTGTGGGGCCCACTGGGTCTCTCCCGGCTCTGTGTCAGCTTAGAGAAAATCACCTGACTACCACATCATCCCCTAGTGACTATCTAGTCAAGACCAGTTCTTTTCCTGTTTACTTCATCTGTGTCTGAGTAGTAGTTGAACACTGCCTTAGTTGGGGTTTCTGCTGCTATGAAGAGATACCATGGCCTTATAAAGGAAAACGTTTCACTGGTGCTGGCTTACAGTTCAGAGGTTCAGTCCATTATCCTCATGGCAGGAAACATGGCAGCCTGCAGACAGACATGGTGCTGGAGAGGTAGCTGAGGGTTCTACATCTGGATCCACAGGTACCAGGAAGAGAGACTGAGCCACTGGTTCTGGCTTGAAACCTCAGAGCCCACCTTGATGACTTCCTCCGGCCACACCTACTAACATTGCCACTCCCTTTGAGCCTATGGAGGCCTTTTTTATTCCAACAGCCACACACTGGCTGTGTAAAACATTCCTCTAGCTCACATGGGTGTCTCATTGCTCAGGCCTGCTGTTTCATGAGCCTACAGCATGTTCCGGGGAGACATGCTTGTACATATCCAGAACAGAGAGCGCCTGCCCAGAGGGGTGAACCTTGTAAGGGTTCACATTTGTAAAAGGCCGCTTGTCACAGACACACACGCACGCACGCACACATGCACACACGCCCTTAGCTAGCAGTCTTCCTGTGGGATGGGACAGGTGCTGCTTAATTTGAACTGCTCATCACAGTAGTTGACAAGCTTTGAAAATATCGACGGCACTCCTGCTTCTCTGAAGAGGGCATGTGTGCTCCCTTTAAACCTCACTGGGTGATGCCCACCAGCTAGTGCTGTCCAGAGAACCCCACAGGGAATTCCAGGCTTGCCTTTCAGTAGCTAGAGAGTGGATCTCCACACAATACTCCCTGTGCTGAGCAGCCATGGGGTAGCGGTGTCTCACACTGAGAAAGAAACCCTGAAGTACTGACTGGATTTGAACTTCTTTTTCTGAGTTTCTTGAGACACAGACCCAAGGTAGCTGATAGAGGGAAAATGGTTGTATTCTTAGAGTGCCTTCACATAGCCCCTAGTAAGTACACACCTTCTGATGTCAGTCCTGAGGTTATATGGGTGGGCTCCCCGATACTGTGCCAACCTATCTATCTAAGCCAAGGTGGGTGTTCTCACCTGCTCCTCCTACCTGCAGCCACCAAACTTTTGCTTAAACAGACAGAGACCAAAGGCATCTCTGCTGACCTCATTCTGAGCACATCAAGTGAAGAGTGGGAGCTCTGAGACACTGCTGTTGTAGCCCCACCCCCAGCTACCCCACCCACGGACTCCATTACAGGCTCCATTGAAAGAATGCAGACAAGACACATACAGTGGAATGCATTAGACAGAGTTGGTTTGGCTTGGCTTTTTTTAACTGGTTGGTTTTTGGTTTATTTTCTAACATTTTTATTTGCATATGGGTGTTGGTGCAGGCCATGTGACGCCCCTGTGGAGGTCAGGGTCAGTTCTCTCCTTCCACCCTATGGGTTCCAGGAGTTGAACTCGGGTCATCAGCTTGGCACCAAGCACCTCTGCCTGCTGAGCCATTTCACCGTGAGTGGTGGACATAGTCACTAGAACACTCGAGAGAGAGAGTCATTCTAGCTGGGCTTCATTCTGTTTCTAAAGTCTCTGCAACAGAAAACTAACCCTGGGTGCTGCTTTCCTACCCAGAAGATTGACAGAGACATTTGGATTGACTTAGGGGGGAGACAGTGTTATGTCCTGTTCTTTACCAGGAAGCCTGCAGCTAGAACATAATCTTAGGTGGTTTAGATAGTTATCTGTCGGTGGCCTTTCAGGTTCATCTCCACCCACAGCCAGAAATCGACTCAGGTACTACTTTTGACTGGTAGTGAGAGCCTGCAGGGTAGGTCCCTAGTTCTCCAAGCCTTCGCGGGTTCCAAGGGAGGGATTTGTACCCCTGCCCTTCAGGCCTGCGATGGCGAATGGCCCCTGCCTCATCAGTGAGAGCTGTGCCAAGCCATCGGTCACTCAGTTCAGCTTCCCTTGCTCTGCTTTGACTAAGCCAAGAATTAACCTCGTGTCGTTGTGATGGAGCCACATACGTACTAAGCTCCTCTCATTTCCGACTTCATAGCTACCCGAGAGGAGCCAACAGACTGATAGAGCTTCCAGAGGACTACAGCAGCCTCATCAACCAGGCCTCCAACTTCTCGTGAGTTACTCTCCTGGTGCCCTGCCCCTCAGACCCTTCTCAGACCATCAGAGGCTTTGTGGTGGCTCTGTTTTCATTGGGGAAGAGAAGTCAGCAGTCCTTTCCGTAACACAGTTAGTAAGAGTCACTTGCCATGTTAAGACTTACTTATTTTATGTATGAGTGCTCTGTCTGCATGTGCACCTGTGTGCCAGAAGGGGGCATCAGATCCCATTGCAGACAGGTGAGCCATCATGTGGTTGCTGGAATTGAACTCAGGACCTCTGGAAGAGCAGCCAGTGCCCCGTGTTTGTGATTCTTAATGAATTTGTAAGCACTTGGTGCTCAGGCAGCATAAAGAATACTCTCATAAATCAAGCATTACTATGAGACAGAAGCTTTGGGCATCTCTTCTCTGCACCTCCCTCCTCACCCTGGAGACACATCATTCCAAGTGCTGTGCTGAGTCTCTGCCCTAGTTTACTCTGTTGATGTGATAAAGCACTGACCAGAACAACGTGGGGAGGAGAGGCCATGGAAGAATGCTCGCTTTTACTGGTTTGCTTGGTCTGCTTCTATAACCCAGACCCACCTGCCCGGTCATCAGTTAGCCGTCAAGAAAATGCCCCCACAGACGTGCCCACCTGCCATGCTGATAGAAGCAATCTCTTGTTTAAAGTTTCTTCTCTTCCCTGTGTGTCTAAGAAGCTAACAACATAGGCTTCTGTCCCTAGGCAACAACTGTTGTCACTTCCACAGCTTCACTCCCTTTAAGTGCTGTGTGTATCTGTAGTACTTTGCACATCGTGTCTGAGATCCCTGCCCCGTAGCAGTGCCTATTGTTCACACGGTCCCATCTGCCTGTCCCCCCGGTGTTGCTCCCCTGGGTGTTTCTGGTGCGTGGTTTTAGTGTGTGTCCCAGTGTCCTGTCACAGGATAGTTGATACTGACAGATTATCTTCCAGGGTGCTCTGTGCCTGGTTCTTCATAGCAGTGCTGGTTAGTGTGTCTTTGTCTTTCAGGTGCCCCAAATCAGGTGGTGACAAGAGCAGAGCCCCTACTCTGTGCCTCGTGTGTGGGAGTCTCCTCTGCTCTCAGAGTTACTGCTGCCAAGCAGAACTTGAGGGTGAGGACGTCGGAGCCTGCACAGCACACACCTACTCCTGCGGCTCCGGGGCTGGCATCTTCCTGAGGTAAGGCCCTTGGGTGGTCGTTCACCTGAGCCCTGCAGGGACTCTTGAAGCCACTGTGCCACTGTGAGCAGACTAGGAAGGCCAGGGTTCTCACAGTTCCCATATGGCTGCTAACAACTTCCTGCTGACAGCTCAGTTGTTCCCCTTTGTGCCTCCTTAAATGTGGGGCGCTCTGTCCCTCCTTTTCTCCCCACATCCAGGTAGAGTTCCCCATCAGAGACTGCTGACAGCACAGGAGCACTTGCTGCTCTTGCAGAAGACCTGTGTTTGGGTCTCAGCATTTGGGTCCGCATGGCAGCTCAGAGCTCCTGTAACTCCAGTGCTAGGGGATCTGATGCCTTCTTCTGGTCTCTGTGGGTTCACACACTTACCATAAGATATAAATTCATAAGTCTTAAAACAGCAACAGCAACTTTTCCCTCTGTCGTGCCAGGTGCTATTAGATTTTTTCCGCACAGGCACAGGCTGCCCCTGGGCACTGTGCGCAGACAAAAGGTTCTTAGTAACTGTTGGGCATCATTTTTACACAAGTAATTTTCTCACAATTGTGGGGGAAAGATCAGTAGTATTTTATGTTTAGAAGTTAGCTGTCTTCCCCACACGTACCTGTTTTAAGTTCTATGCTTGGAACCCTGGTCCTCCACACAAAGTCGCCGTATGCATTTTGCAGCACCCCGTTGCCAGGTTCGTTACAGCATCACGGTTCCACTGAAGACTTGTGTAGGAGAGTCTCTCGGCCTCCTGTAGAAATTGTCGCCTCGGAGGCTTACTGCTTAGTCAGCTCGCCTAGGCCTGGGAGCTTCTAGCTTCTGTACAATCTAATCTCGGCCTACAGTGTTTTCAGTCTCTTGAGACTTCTTTCTGACTGGCTGGTCAACTCAGCTGTTCTGACTCAAACTCCTCTCCACACTGACTGATTCAAATTGGCTTCTCTTCTGAATTGCTCTGCTTGGCCTCATGCTCCCTTTGGCAATCTGTTCTAGTCTTCTGGCTCCTTCTCATTCTCTGGCTCGTTCTGTCTTCACCTGTGTCTAGCTTGTTCTCTCCATCCTATCTCTGTAAAACTCTCCAGGGAAACTGCCTCCACCCTCTCTTCCCTTTGCCTCTGCACTGCTCTCTTAAGCATTTCCTCTCTCTCCTCAAGAGAGCTATTCTGTCGAATCTTTCTCTGATTCGTCACTTTGTCTGCCACTCAATTAGACATCGTTTTCAAACATGGGTGCTTCCTTTCACAAACTATGGAATTAAAGCTTTGTACTAAAGGCAAGTCTGTATTCCAGGCAGAGGGGTTAAAGGTGTTGCTAAAGCTGAGCCACACCACAGCTAGAAACAGGTTGTTTTCAGTAAGTAACAGAGTCTCAGGTTCCCAGTGTGATGAATACCCTGCAGCAGACTTGGGCTCTGGCTGCCCTGTCTCCTGACCCTGGGCTCTCATGCGTCTGCTCCTTACAGAAGCCCTTTCTCTCTGAGGTCAGTCAGCACCCTGTTGCTTACATAAATGCACAACGATGAATGCTCTCTCCACAGAGTGCGGGAATGTCAGGTGCTATTTTTAGCTGGCAAAACCAAAGGATGTTTTTATTCTCCTCCTTACCTTGATGACTACGGGGAGACTGACCAGGGACTCAGGTAAGGACCCAGCCTGGGATTAAGAAGATTGACCCTGAGCCTCAGCACCCTTCCTTCATGGAGAGCACAGTGCACCGGGAGGTCCTGCAGTCAGCTGGGCTGCTACGGGAGTGGGGTCTGCTGCAGGTAGCTTGTTACCTGTGAACTCGTTTGAAAGCAGGGCACCTGTCTCCTGCTTTGCTGTTCAGTTGCCACCTTGGGAAAGCCAGGAGTGGGTAGGGAGAGGGCTTTGTTAGCAAAGTGCTTGCCATGCAGACATGAGGACCCAGGTTTGACCCCAGGACACATGTAAAGGCTGAATGTGGTGCACACACTTGTGACCCCAGTGCTGAGAAGGTAGAGATGGGGGGAGGGCTCCTCAGTCTCACCAAGTCAGCGAGCTCAGACAAAAAGCAAGGAAACACGCTGCAAGTGACTGGGAGGAAGACACCTGAGGGTGACTTCTGCCTTCTGCCTGCATGTGCACACAGCCGTGAGCACACCCACACACGTGCATGGCCACTCACATGTAAACAGAAAACAGTCAGTCCTTTGAGATGTCTGAGGAGAGAACTTGTTGTTAAAGTGCTTGCCTCCAAAGCTGAGGACTTGAATTCAGACCCCAGGCTGTCTGTCCCCTGGTGCTGAAGGCAGACACAGCCACCCCAGAGTTCATCAGCCTAGCCAAGACAGTGAGCTCTGGGCTCAGCAAAGAGGCCCCGTCCAAGTGAGGAGGTGGAAGGAGACAGAGAAGACACCCAGCACCAGCCTCTGGCCTCCACAGGCCAAGCATGGCACGTGCCCCTGTACATACGTGCATATGTTGAGAATAAAATTTTAAGCTTAAACCAAAGGACTAACCACGGTTTGACATGGTAAAGGCCTGCTGCCGGAGCCTAGTGACCAAGTTCAGTCATGGACCCCATAGAGAGTGAAAGGGAAAGTGACTCCAGAGACTGCCTGCAACTGCCCATGTGCATGTGTGGCAAAGGAGAGGGAGGGAGGGAGGCAGGGAGGGAGGGAGGGAGGCAGGGAGGGAGGGAGGGAGGCAGGGAGGGAGGGAGGGGGAGGGGCACAGACAATAAATAAAAACTTAAGAGACCGCTATGAGGAACATAGGACAGCTATGAGAAAGCCAGAAGCTGCAGCTCAGTTCGTTACCGATGCTTTCAGTTGCCACATAGTGTCTCCAGCATCAGCTCCGCAGGTCCAGCCTGTGTGGCTCCCTACAGGGGAGGGAGGCGTTTCCTGCCCTGGTGACAGAAGACCAGATGTGACTGCCAGGAGATGTGTAGAGAAGGGTCACACTGGTGCAGACACAGCTGTCCTTGTGCTGTTGCCTCTGCTGTGAACTTCTGCTCACACAGCCCTATTCCAAGGCTGCTTGCCCCCAGGGGATGAAGGGTTAAAGCAGATGTGACTTCCCAGGCTTGAATAGCCAAGGTTGGGCCATATGCCACCCACTGGCAGTTCATCCTGTAGCCCTGAAGAGGGAGAGCTTACCTGGGAACCCAGTAGAGCCTGCACTCAGTTAACTGTGGGCCCAGCGGCCCAGCAGCAGCAAGCATCTGGTTGCCTTGCTGAGGCTTCTAGGTGATGGCTCCTGCCTTCTCCTGTCATCCTTCCACCCTGTCCTTTACCCCATGACTTTTCACACACCACCCACAGAATAAAGAGTTTTAGCCTCTTAACTCAGACCTGGGCCAGCAGCCCTGTTTCCCGACCTCAGTCTAGCTGTGTGGCACTGGAGTACCTACTTTCTCTCTTCAGCACACATTCCCAACAACCCTGCAGAGAAGGGGGTCGGGGATGTGCGTGTGTGCCTGCCTGCCTGCCTGCCTGCGTGCCTGCCTGCCTGCCTGCCTGCCTGCCTGCCTGCCTGCCTGTATCTGCACGTGCACTGCACAGATACTGCACAATTGGAAGCTAGTGCCATGTACCTTTTCTGGCACGGGAGGGTTGGGATACGAGGGATGGATAAACTATGCCTGTGAGTGACATGGGTCTCTTTCTAGACGGGGAAATCCTTTACACTTATGCCAAGAGCGGTTTCGAAAGATCCAGAAGCTCTGGCAGCAACACAGTATCACCGAGGAAATTGGACACGCACAGGAAGCCAACCAGACCCTGGTCGGCATCGACTGGCAGCACTTATAATTGCTCCTCTACCAAAAACTTGACCTGGAATTTTGTGACACAGCTGGCTTTTCCAGAAAGACAAGGACAAATAAGTTCGGCTGAATCTATTTTGAAATAAATTCTTTATTTAAGCTTTTCTTCCCAGTTTTATTTTTTTAGTCTGGCTCCAGGAACTGGTGCAAATCAGCTTACGCCAGATTTTATTACTGTGTCCCTCAGCCGCTCCCTGGGCTGAGCGCCCTTCTAGACCAGAGTCTGGCTCCTGCGGGCTCGCCTGCTTCAGTTGCCAGTAGCCTGAGCCGTCCACGTCACTGATGGTGTTGAACTTGCTGGCTGTCCAGCAGAGGCCAAAAGGAGCCCTGGGGCCTGTCAGGACGACACAGCCCACCTTGGTGCCCCGAGGCTGAGATGCCATTCACCTCGGAGACCGGACCTCATCCCCAGAGCAAAGCAGTTGAATTTGAAGACCAGATTCTCTTCTCCCCATGGCCTAGAGGGCTGGGGACTCTAACAGGAGAGCCTAGGGTGGATCACAGCTGGCTTTTTTCATGGCTATAGATGGTTGGTTTTCACTATCTATGTCAAGATTTTTGGCCTTGAGAACATTACTCAATTAAAGGGCTTTTTGAAACGGAAAGGACCTCCTTGTTTTTCAGACTGTAGCCTTCTGCCCTGAGCGTGTGCACCCTCGAGCAGACTGAGCGGACGAGCGAGAGCTCAGCTGAGTGCAGTGCTCCAAGCCTGTCATCCCAGCACTGGAACGCTTAGGAAGCACTAGGGGTTCAAGGCTAGCGTCAAACCTGTTACAGCCTCGGGGCCAGCCTGGGTAACTTGAGGAGGCCCGGTCTCAAACCAAACAAATCCACTGGTGTTTGAGCTGCCCTGCCCTGCCCTGCCCCACAGTGGATCAGCTGTGTTGCTGCTTGTCCGCTGGCTGGTTTAGGACATTCCTCGGCCTGTGCGCACAAACGTCTGTCCTTTTTAGGTATTTTTTTAAGAGGTGCCTTTCTAGAACTATAGCCACTTGGTGCCGCAGTTGCGGCTCTGGCACGCCGCACACCTATTTTCTCGTCTGACAGACGTGTGTAGAGAAGTCACATAGACATGGTGACAGCAGGTTCAGCAGAGGGATGAACTCCAGTCTCCAGGAACAGAAAGGGGTTTGCTTTCAGCTTCTCTTACCATCAAAGAACCTTTCACTCAGCCTTTCAAATCGCATCCACAAGTTCTGTTCCACTCAGCTGTATCCTTGCCTCAGTATCTCAGGAGGGTCAGAAATCCAGACCAGAGGCTCAAAGAAATGCAGATAGCGCAGTCTCCAGGATCACGTGAGGAGCTGCCTCGACTTCAAAGGGTGAACTTCAGTTAGCTCTTCAGCGTGCCACAGGCTCAGGAACTGAGAGGGTTTGCAACAGAAACCCAATCTAGACTCTCCATGGTTTCCCTCTCTCTAGCCTTCCCTTGACATCGTCTGAATGGGCTGTGGATGGTGTAACTGACGCTTCTTTTGACCTTTGACACATGCCGTTTCTTTAGATTTTAAATTCAGCTTCTGTTGACTCTTCACCTTCCATTTGCCAGGCTTAAATGTAGAATTCTGGGGATATCTCTAGGCTGAGCCTAGGGCAGAGCACTTGCCTATCGTGAGGGAGGGCCCAGGTTCAGCCCTGGTGCCAACCCAAAAGGAAAAAAAAAATCATGAGCACAGCTTGCTTCTTCTAAGCAGGCTGTAAACATCTCCACTGGTCATGCTTCCACTCTGATGCCTGACTCCACGGGAGCCTGGGATTAGCAGAGGGTGGCCCTGAGTCGTACTCCAGGGTCTGGGCAGTGATGTCCCAGGGAACTGCAACCCTCACACTGTGGCAATGTCCTGTTTGCTCCTCTCCTGCCGACACATCTTACTTTTTTTGTTCCGCATGTTTTTGTTGTAGAAATGTTTATATAACATGCTTTCCATATCAGGGAAAATCATATGTTTAATAAATTGGCTATAATTTTAATAACTGTGGACAATTGTAAAATTTGGAATGTATCATATGTAAAAAGTTTAAAGATATTCAAATAAATGCTTTAGGTGTTGACATTGTTTGAGTTATCTTCATCTTTGCCAGTTTGTTTCGCACACACTCGGCCCAGCAAAGCTCCTTGTCACCTTGCTGCTAAAGTGGGACATCGATATTAGCCTAAAATTTAAGAAGCTTAAACTATTAGTGTCAGCTATGGCCACTAGCCAGGCCACACTGACCTTCCCGGAAGGCGTGGACATGGTCTCAGCCGATTAAGTCTCCTGCTTGTTGTCTGTGAGAGCTACAGGTCTGGGCCACTGACCTCAGACAGGAAGCAGGTCTGTGCGAGACTCCCATGAGCAATCTTGCTCAGCCTTGCGGGCCCTTGTTCTTATGCACTCACCAGACGCTTGGCTTTTGGGATGTGTTCAAGAAGGAAACTTACTCAGAGTGGAATTCTGCTCTTCTCAGAATTCTCTTACCAGACTCAGTCAAAACATCAAGTTCTCCATGCAACACTGTCAAACATCAGATCTCCATTGGGCATCCCACTTCCTGGCCATTAAGGCTTAACTCCTGCCCTAGGCCAGCCACCTCTCACTGGCTGCTCGCTGCTCTGTCTCTTTGTCTCTGTCCTTCCCTCCCCCTGCCCCCTCTGTCTCTCTCTCTCTCTCTGTCTTCCCCCTCTCCCTTTCTCTCTGGTTGGTTGGTTGGTTTGGGTTTGGTTTTTTGAGACAGGATTTCCCTGTGTAACCTTGGCTGTCCTAGAACTCAACTCTAGACAAGGCTGGCCTCGAACTCGCAGATATCCATATGCTGAGATTAAAGGTGTGTGCCACCATAGCCCAGCTGCTCTGACCCTACCCTTATCTAGTGATGTTTACTGAGGTATACTTTACAGACACGTTAACCCTTTTTAACGACACAGGGGTTTTACATTTTGTTGAATGCACATTCAGTCAGCACAGTTGGGAGTTGGAACAGTCCCATCTACAGAACATACCTTCATGCCCCTTTGTCATCCCCTCCTTCTTGCCCTGAGTTTCACTCCTTTGCTCCGCACCCCTTTCAGAATAGTGGGTGATTGGAGTCCCAGTAGGTGCCTCCCCAGCCTGCTTCTGTGCCTCCCAGTGCATTTTAGAGTTGGAGAACAGAACTCAGTTATTGAGCATCCGGGAAGCCCTAGGTTCCATCCCCAGCACCACAAACGCTGCTGTGTCTCTCTGTCTCTGTCCTTCTGTGGTATTTTCAACCTGCATCCCAGCAGGTGGACTGCATAGACAGATCAGGGGTTCAGGGTCATCTCAAGTACACAGTGAGTTTGAGGTGCTAATGGTACCCACTCTGCAGACCTTAGTGCGGTCACCAACTAAAGGTCTGGGTGATGGTTGGTGACCATCTTGTGATTACAAACACCCCCTATGTAGGGTTCTGTATGGACCCAGGTTTTTATTTCCTTGAGGGAATGGCTATTAGTTTCCTTCCATCACATTGCCCACTGCCACCAGTCCCATGTCCACAACAAACTGGGAATGCATCTGGCCCACTGTGCATAAACTTCATACCTTCCACTGGTACAACTCTGCCCCGGCACACAGCCACCAAGAACTCCACTAGTGGCTGAGAAGCCCAGATTGTTCTAGCTAAGCTGCAAACCTGCTGGGCTGGCATGCCAGGTGCCCAGGTGAGGAGGGACTGGGAGCTTGCCCAGCAGAGCAATAGCTAATCTTATTAACCCATATTGAGGTTACTTGGGGTTTACTTGGTGGCTTAGGTTTGAGCTGGAAGCATGTCAAATGAAGTTGTCGGTTCTCACTTAAGCTGAGACTACAAACTCAGAGGTTTCCTGCCTTTCTGGGTGTTGAGCATAAGAAAGCTACCAACTGTTTTTTTGTTTGTTTGTTTGTTTGTTTGTTTGTTTGTTTGTTTGTTTTCCCCGAGACAGGGTTTCTCTGTGTAGTCCTGGCTGTCCTGGAACTCACTCTGTAGACCAGGCTGGCCTCAAACTCAGAAATCCGCCTGCCTCTGCCTCCCAAGTGCTGGGATTAAAGGCATGTGCCACCACGGCCGGCTCTACCAACTGTTATTTTAATAGAGACTGCTTTGAAAATAGAAAACTGGGCCGAGATAATGGTGTCACAGGCCTTCAGTCTCAACAGTCAGGAGGCAGATGCTAGCAGATCTCTGTAAGTTCAAGACCACTCCAGTCTACATAGCAGATGCCAGGCCAAACAGGGTTACGTGGTGAAGCTGTATCTCAAAAACGAAAATAAAAATAAGAGGCTGGGATTGAGGCTAGCCTAGTCTACGCAGCAAGTTCCAGACCAACTTGGGCTTCAATAGACACAGTCTCAAAAAGAAGTCTAGATTGGGGATGTAACTCAGTGGTGACAGGCCTGTGCTAGGGTGTAGCAAATCCCCATCACGGAGTTTAAAAAGGAAAGTCACTGGTTCTGTGACCCTGCCTGGGGCTGGGCCAAAACAGCTGTCAGTGAGTTTGCACAAGCTTGAGGAAGGACTAACGTCATATAAGGAAGAGTCTGGTTTGTACCAGAGCATTACTGGGCATTGGTAAGTCAACGAAAGGAATGGGCTAGTTCTCCTGGCAACTCTCCGGTTGCCTGAGACTATTTCCAATGCAGTTAATCCTAAATCTTCTCTGAACCCTGCCCCAAGGACGCTTACAGTTACCTGTTTGGGAAATCCAGCATGGAAAAAAATGACTTGATTTTTGGGGGCTTCCAGGAGGCAGGGTGTTCAAGTCATGGTTTCTCTGTATAGCCCTGGCTGCCCTGGAACTCACTCTGTAAACCAGGCTGGCCTTGAATGCAGGGATTCACCTGCCTCTGCCTCCTGAGTGCCGGGATTAAAGGCATGCGCCGCCACTGCCCAGGTAAGACTTGATTGTTTTTGAAGTTATGATTTCTGCATCATCGATGGGAGGGTGCTACATGTATAGGTGCCCATGGAGGCCAGAAAAAGTAATCAGATCCTGGAGCTGGAGTTACAAGCAGTTGTAAAAATGTAACTATGAATGCTGAGAAGCGCACATGTGTGCTCTGGGAGAGTAGCAAGCTCTCTTAATCACTGAGCCATCTCTCTAGGCCCTACCCCAACCCTGCTTGTAAGACTGGTCTCATGTACCCCGGACTAGCTTTGAAACTCACTATGTAGTAGAAGATGACACTGAAGTAATCCTCTGGTCTCCACCTCCCACATGCTAGGATCAGAGAGACATGCACTGTCGGACCTGGCTCCTGCCTTTTAAAACAGATACAGGCTAGAACCAGACATCCGTGACGTGTACTGTTGAATAGACGGACAGTCACTTAACAGAAGCGATTTTCAGACAATATAGTTTTAATATCTCTTAATACGATTGTTGACAACATAGTTAGAATTGGGTGTAGAGTACCTTCCACCATGGTCTCAGCCCTCCTGAGAGGTGACAGCAGGACTCTGAGGGTCCCCACCACTACGCCTGGCTCAGCATCTGGACCAGTCCTTGCTCCAAGAGACTCAGGACACTAAACAACGCTGGGGCCACAGTTCACTGGGTGTACCAGCATATCTAATCTGCTCTTCCCCCTGAGAGACTTAGAGCCACACAGCTGAGCCCTGTGGTGATCTGGGAATCGTAATCTGGATGCCACCAAAATCATATTTTGCTTCCCCTGAGAGCTTGTCTGTCATTCCCAGAAGAAACAGCAAATTCCCACACGCTAGTTCAGAAAGATAGGCAGTCCTCCAGAATCTTCCTTGATACAGGAGCATTCCCATAGTGCTTTGTGGGAGGAAAAACACAAGCTCCCAGATGTCCTTGCCCTCCTCTGCACTGTGCAGTCCACTAGGACTGCTATGACCATCTGAGACCATGTCCCCAAGCCCACCAGGAGGTAAGGCCTGGTCCCCAAGTGGCAGACTCTTAACTGATCGTCACTTCTCTCCCACACAAGGACAGCAGACTCAACTAGGGCTTTCACAGGCAGCGGCTCACCCAGCACTTGTGAGTGGAGGGATGCAGAGCAAGGGACTGAGTCTGGGCAGGGGCAGGCATGGGGCTCTCGCTGGGTTTTAGTAAAGAAAAGTTTTCACTTCCTGTACCATCTGTGAGTTTCTATGTGGAGGTAATCCTCTGGGGGAGTCCATTACTCTGAAAAAAATATCATTGTTTCTCCCCCATTGTGTAACATTAAGCAAACGGTGACAGCCTGTTAACCCTATCATTAAGGAAAAGACAACAAGGCTCTTAGAGTTTTGTTTTTTCACCTTGCTTTTATGTGTCAAGTGATGGTTTGGATGCAGAACTCGGAGCTTAAAAGAAGCAGATGCTACTGAGGAGGGGAGAGGCCCTTGGTGTGGCCAGTCACCTATGTGAGAACTGGACTCACACTTGGACAGAGCCCTGGACTGGCCAGTCCTGGGAGACTGGGCATCCACGGGGAGCAGTCAGTCACTCGCATTTGGAGGCAGCTGTCTCACAAATGTGTGTAGCCCTAAGGACCTTGAACTTCAAGGCCTGCGTCAAGGAGAGTCAGTAGGTGACCAGCTTTCTTGGGAAATTTGGACTTTCAGCTGGACAAGGGGGTATCCACATTCCCTGGAGTCCACTAAGTAATGAGGAGGAGAGAGGCCCCAGGCCATCAGCCAGCCTCTGGGGCCTAGCCTGCATCTGCACCTTCAGCCTCCACCTGATTGCTCTTGCCCAGCTTTTTAAAGCTCTCCAGAAAGGCCTTCCAGGTCTCCGACACGCTCTTCTCCAGCAGCCAGCCCTCACTCTCACACTCAGGGTCCTCCGGGTTGGACACACTCTCCAGTGCTGTGTGGAGGTAGCGGAGTCCGGCAGTGATGCTCACCTGATGGGGAGAACAGAGACTTAGAACAGACATGGGGCATAGCTAGGAGGGCTGTTAGCACAATGTGAGTGGCAGCAGCTCACATCACCCTGGATGTGGGGCTTGAACTGATAGTCATATTGCAATTCATCCCACCCTGGCCTCCCTTCCAGCCCCCTGAAGGTGTTTAGAACCTTTGATATTCTCTGCCTAGGTCATCATGGCTCCTCGGTTGCTTGCCTCTTAATCCAGAGCTGACCCTAAATGACCTGTGCTGCACCTCTCTCTCCTCTTCTTCCTGCCCTTCCCCTACCAGGCTGAACACACTAGTCCTTCACGCCATGTCCCACCCTGTCACAGTTTGTTTCTTTGTCCATAACAATGTCAGTGCCTTTACTGGGTGGGATCATGAGGTTACTTCCTGGGCTGGCAAGATGGCTTGATGGGTAGAGACTTGCTGCCAAGAATCAATTTTTGATTTCCCCATAGTGGAAGGAGACAGCTGATTCTTGCAGGTTGTCCTCTGCCCTCCACAAGTGTGCCATGGCACACATATGCCCAAACATGTACACACACACACACACACACACACACACACACAAATATAATCTTTTTAAAACTTACTCCCAGGCCAGGCATGGTGGAGCATGCCCTTAATCCCAGCACTCAGAAGGCAGAGGCAGGTAGATTTCTGTGAATCTGAGGCTAGCCTGGTCTACATAGAGAGAGCTCGAAGACAGCCAGAACTATGTAGAGAGAGATCTTGTCTCAAAACAACAACAAAAGACTCACTTGTGGGCCTGGAAGATGGTTCAGCAGTCAAGAGCACTCACTTGCTCTTGCAGAGGACACAGGTTTGGGTCACAGTACCCACAGGGCAGCTCAGAACCATCCGTCACTCAGGTTCCATGGAATTTGGTCCCCTCTTCTGACCTCCACTGGCACCAGGTAAATACATGACACACATGCATACAGGCATGCACATGCATACAGGCATGCACATGCATACAGGCATGCACATGCATACAGGCAGGCAAAACACACACAAATCTAAAAAGATGAAAAGTCGTTTCCTCCTCTGCACGCCCTGGGTGTGGGATGATCTCCTATTTGTGTGGTAATGAATGGATGCTGGTCTCCAGCTGCTCACATTTTTGCACTAGCAGCCACGGTGGCAGACTCTGGGTCTTAAAGTATCTGTATTGACCTACCAGCCTGCATGTCAGTGGGTGTGAGACTCAAAGAGGAGACAATGACTGCGTCTTCTGGCTTGCAGATTTTCAGAGGAGGTAGCAACTGCCTCCCGTGGACGATGTGGGACCCTGTATGTGCAGAACACACCTTATGTACACCTGACAGGCCAGGTAGAGCTATCAGCTGATTGGTGATTGGCATGGCGGGTACCATTTTTTCCTTTCATTTTGTATTGTATTCACTCCTTACCTCTATACAGGTTTCCTGTGCAGCTCCAAGCTGTTTCCTAAGAGTGGGACTGTCCCCCTCCCCTCATCCATTAAATGCACCACACACACCAGCCCCAGAACACACAGGGTGGTGGCAGTACCACACCTAACATCCGACAATGGGTGCATGGGGGGTACTTAATTGTAAGAGTGTCTAGTTATATAGTGACTGGCCAATTCTAGGTATTATTATTGTCTGTCAAATGTTTACTAGCATATTTTACAATGGAAAGGCTTCCTCCTCCTGAGGGAAGCATGCTACGCTGTGGACTCTGAGCTTGGTAGTGGTCTGCCCTTTTGTCCGTGTTTGACTGTCTCCTGACTGGATTGCGATGCATAAGACATCAAGGCTCAGGTTACAAGGCTGCCCTCAGCTCCAGCAGGCTACTGCCTGAGGCAGCTCTGCTTCCTAGAAGTTGGGGGTGTTCAAACTCCGTGTCCCCCATGAACTGGTCCCTGTGAGCTGGGTTCCAGCAGTGGTGATCTGGAAGGCGATACCTGCAGGCTTCCAGGACGGTCATCCTGTCATGGATCTTAGGTTAGTGACTGTCGGCCCGGTTGTTAGCTGTTTCCCTCATGGCACTCATTCCCAAGACTGCCTCAAGGTGTCATCAAACCAGTAAATGGCCATGATGTGCTGCCTTTGCCCTGACATCAAAAGCCTTCACATGTGGTCTAGCCACCCTGTCATTTCCCATGGTGGCTTAGGAGAGGTGTGTAGATACCCCCCCCCCCCCGTCCTTGTCCATGTGCTACAAGAGAGACCCAGGGAATCTTCTCTAGTAGAAAGAGACTTCCTCAGCTAATGTTTCTGACTTGCTACATTTTGGTTTTGGAGCTGAGGTTTTCTGATGCGTGTAACACAGAGTCACCCCCAAGTAGTTTGTGGCCCATTCAGCCACTAGAACAGCTCCCAGCACCGGTTACCATGTCCTTCCAAGGATTATTTGGACAAAGAAAGATAGAGGGGAGGGGTTGCTGAGTTTCAAGAAACTACAGAAAAAGGAACTGAGCCATATAGATGGCATAAGGTTAGACTAGCATGTAAACACCAACTAGACTCTTCAAACGTACAAATCTATATAGACTGTCTTGCCTGAAGGTCCCAGCATACACATCAATCAATATACATGAAGACTGTCAATAGCAATGCCACTGTCCCCATGTAACAGTTAATGTAACCATCCAAGGCCTCAGAAACAAAGAAGCAAAGTGCTGGGAGAACCCCAGAGTCTGGTTAAGTGAAAAGCCAAGCATAAGAGGTTGTGTAGTATAAAAGTCCATGTGCACGAGGTGTCCAGAACAGGCATAAGCACCGGCAGTTACAAATGGGTAGCTGCCATGGGTGCTGCTAAGCGTTACTGTTTAGTGGGTGTGAACTTTTCTTGGGGGGGGGGGTGTGAATGAAATGATTTGGAACTAGGTTGAGGTGGTGGATACCTGCTACTGTGAACACAATAAACGACTTGATTTTGTGCACCCCTTTAATCCCAGCACTTAGAAGGTGGGGGCAGGCAGATCTTTTTGAGTTTGAGGCCAACCTGGTCTACATAGAGAGTTCCAGGATAGCCAGGTCTATATATAGAAAGACCCTATCTCAAAAATAAAAAAGGAAATGAAAGGAAGAAAAAGAGAAAGTCAATTATATGTTGATTTTTTTTTACCTACATATATTTTGTAAGTAATGATGCCAAGCACAATAGCCCAGCTTTTGGGGGATACTGATCGTGAATTCAAGGGCAGTGTGGTTAACATAACGAGAGTATGTCTCAACCACAAAAAAAAAAAAAATGCCAGGCATGGTGGTGGACACCTGTTTCCTGGTACTTGGAAGGAGAAGGAATTCAAGGCTAGCCTTGGCTACATATCAAGTTCAAGGCTAACCTAGATTACATGAGACCCTGTAGGTTTGCTCATCAGATCTGGCTTCACCATGCTAAACCCAAGCCTGGCAGGCTCCCTTTTCCTGTCCTCTGTGGGCCTACCTCAAAGAGCCAGACGAGAAGTGTGACAAAACCCATGGAGTTCATGAGACTGCTGTAGTAATTCAGCAGGGCGGCCCTGCAGCCCCTCAGCCAGAGGTTGAGCTCCTCAGTCTGGTGGTCATAGCTGTAGTGCGCTGAGTTGTTGGTGACCTGGTACTGGATACAGGGCCGTGGTGAGCTGGGGTTGCAGCAGCTGAAAGGAACACCATCCACCAGGTACCGCCCATCCACATTGCTCTTGATGCGACTGGAAGAGAAACAGCCTGGTTCAGGCTCAGGGGACATCTCCCATGCCCTGGGAACCTGTGTTCACTCATGCATGGCCCATGAACACCCCCCACCTGCCAGCTGCTGTACTAAGAACTACATATAGAACAGCGAACCTATTCCAGCCTTCCTGGGATGGAAGTTCTAGAAGGTGGAGGCAGGATTTAAACCCTCACCCTTCACCAACCATCTCTCCCCTTCATAGATCACTCATGACCAGGGTCAGTGCAGAGGCAGGACCTGGAGGCTGGGGACAGACACAGGCCTCACCTCTGTAAACTCCACGCTAACAGCAGAATCTCCTTACTCACTTTGAAAGACAAAGCGATGTCCTCTGCTCACTAAGCCGCCAGGCAAGGCTCCCAACAATTTCGCATGTTTGTATTAATTCATGTTTCTTTGGGGTCTGCTGCACCTTCACAGAGATCCATACTCCCAGAGGAACCTTCACAGTGAAAGTCCTTCCCGTCCCCACAAACTGTACATGCTGCCTGACCAGGACTTGGCAAAGATCCCTCCAGCAACTCGCTTAAGATGTGTGTGCTTGGCTGGGCATGGCGGAACACCCTGTAATCCCAGCTCTTGGGAGGTGGAGGCAGGAGGATCAGTGTAAGGTTAGCCTCAGCTATACAGTGCATTCAGGGCCAGCTGAGACTGCAGAAGGCTGTCTCCAGAGATACATACGTAAATAAAGGCTAAAGAGACAGCTTGGTAAAGAGCTGGACCATGCAAGAGGAAGGACCTGAATCCAGTCTGTGATGGCTTGGGCTTTAGGAACCCAGACAGATGGATTCCTGGAACTCATTGGTTAGCTGGTGTCTACTTGGCAAGTTCCAAGCCAGTGAGAGACTCTATCTCAAGAGGAGGAGGAAGAGGAGGAGGAGGAGGAGGAGGAGGAGGAGGAGGAGGAGGAGGAGGAGGAGGAGGAGGAGGAAGAGGAAGAGGAAGAAGAAGAGAAGAAGAGGAGGAGGAAGAGAAGAAAAAGAAGAGGAAGAGGAGGAAGAAGAGAAGAAGAGGAGGAGGAAGAGAAGAAAAAGAAGAGGAAGAGGAGGAAGAAGAGGAAGATGAGAAGAGGAGGAGGAAGAAGAAGAGAAGGAAGAGGAGGAGGAAGAGAAGAAGAGGAGGAGGAGGAGGAAGAGAAGAAGAGGAGGAGGAGGAAGAAAGGTGATGGATAGCACCTGAGCTCACCTGAGGTTGTCCTCAGTGCTCCACACACACCCTTGCATTCTCATGTATGAATGCCCACACACCCTCATACACATACATAAAATAAAATCTGTCTTCAAGCTCTTGTCTGAAATAGCCCACGTTGGGCTGATGAGATGGCTCGGTGGGTAAAGGGGCTTGCTGAGCTTTGCGACCCAAGTCTGACCACCAAGACCACACGGTAGAAAGAGAAAGCCAGCTGCCACACGTTGTCTTCTGACCTTCAGAGGCACGCTGCAGAGTATGCGCACCTGTAGACACACACCACAGACACACATACCGATGATGATAACAATAATAGCTCATTGTTTTTAAAAACCAAAAAGCCCACGGGGTTGTCTTACACGCTGGCCTTAAACCTTAGAGACCATCAATGGAGAGTGTCCTGGATTTTTTTTTCTTTTTATTTCAGTGAGCTATATCTGTGGCAGGCTGCTGTGGGGTGGCCATATGGTCCATAGGTTTGTTCAGGTGGAGTATAGACGGGAAATCTATAGAAGTGCCCTGTGTCTGTGCGTGACCCCGTCTGAGGCTATGTCTTGTATCTAGCCAGCCATGGGAGATACAACCTGTACCACACCAGTCCAAACTCTGGTCTCTGTAGACCAAGTAGATAAATAGTACCCGAAGTTTGGGGGTATTATTATTATGAAGGGGATTCATCAGTGTCTTGAGAGAGTGAGTTTCTCTTACATTTGTTACTGTGTGCACACGCCTGTATCATGACGCATGATACAGATGTCAGAGGACAACTTGCAGGAGTTGATCTCCCCTCCCCCACAACCAAGCCATCTCACCTGCTCCCTTCGGTTTATCTGAATTTACACTTCTCTCTTTCTAAGACCATCCCTTGCCTTAGGGTCCACCTGTGGGCTTCTCCATGAGCCGCCTGCTGCTTTCCGCCCATCCGGATTAGTTAGGGCGCTAGGTGGGCTGCACATGGTGACACAGGTTATGTGGTATATCCATTATTCATGGGCAGGGTGCACTACCTAATAAACAGGTGACACTAGGTGGCACAGGTATAGGACAGGCCTCGGCTTCCTTGTGCCATGAGGATTATGTGAGGAGACAGGAAAAAAGGGGCTTGAAGAGAGCACGGCAGGCACCAAATACAACGTAAGGGTGAGCGCATGCGCAGAGGGTGCCTCACCTGGCCGTGGTCAAGCAAGACTCATCCCTAGTACTGGGGAACCCACATCAGGCTATGAAATGAACAGACCAGAGGACAGACATCACAGGGACACGGTCACTTGTGAGTTAGTAGCTGTTGTTCTGGCAGGCTCACTGCCTGCGGACGAAGTCGCCTCCCCATGATGCCTTTGTGCTTGGGGCAGCGTAAGCCAGATCTTGCCCGGCTTCTGCCAAGCTCCCATAGCTTGAGCTCATTGCATGGCCCATACAGTACTAGGCCAGTGCTGGTGACAGTGCCCTAGATGGGACAGGGCAGAAAGGCAGGCTGGAGGGATATTGGCAGGGCCTTCTGATGTCCTTTACACCTGCCTCTCATGTCTATCCCAAGGATATCTGAAATGAGGGTCAGACTGGTAGTCATGCGGCTGAGGCCTGCAGAGGCTCCCCTCTCTCCACCCCTCTCCTCTTGAAGGCCCGTGGCCTTGGGCACACCCAGCAGAATTTAGTCTCTGAGACGTTTCCTCCCTTCAAGCACCTAGGACCCTCAGCTGGCTTTATTCAAAGCCGAGGCCCCCACATTCAGGTACTGTTCTTGCTGCTGACTTGCAGGCTGTCCCTGGACCCTGCACATATATTCCCCCCCCCCAAGCCATTTCTAGCATCCCCAGGCACAGGTGTGGGTCTGGCAGAGGACAGACTACAGTGCCACTTGTTCTGTGATGCTGGTCCTTTCTTGGACATGTGTGGGGTGGCTGTAAGCCCATCACCTCACAGGTTCACAGGTAATAATACAAGTAACACATTTGGCCAAGCCTTCAGAAAATCTTGGCTCCTCTCCACATGAAGCCCTCTAAAGAGGACCTTGGAAAGCCACCAGACGATTCTGTAGAGAAGGCAGCGGGATCCTGAGGAGCACAGAGTCTCATCTAAGCCCCAGCAGCTGCCCACTGACTTCCTATTGCCTTGGACTTTACCCACTCCTCAGGATGCCAAGGTCTCTCCCCTACACTGGCCTTCAACTCCTTCTGTAACTGAGGACGACCTTGAACTTCCCATCCTCCTGCCTTCACCCACCACGTGTTAAGATCACTGGCATGCTCCACCACACCCAGTTTACATGGAGACCCGGATGGATCTCATGGCCACCGTCATGCTGGATACACATCCAACCAACCAAGTTCCACCCTAAGTTCTTTGGGCCTTCTACCTGGAGACAGTTAAGTAAGAAAGAAACATGACACCAGGCAGTGGTGGCGCACGCCTTTAATCCCAGCACTTGGGAGGCAGAGGCAGGCGGATTTCTGAGTTCGAGGCCAGCCTGGTCTACAGAGGGAGTTCCAGGACAGCCAGGACTACACAGAGAAACCCTGTCTCAAAAAAGAAAAAAAAAAAAAAAAGAAAAAGAAAAAAAAGAAAGAAACATGACTCTCTCTACCCATCCTGTACTTCAGGATCCACCACCTAGCCCCATCCGTGTCCCTACACCCACCCCAGGTGCCCCCAAGATGAAGTAAAGCCTGCACACCTGCTTCACACTTGCTACAAGTGTGCCTGAAGTCACACAGCAATCATGGGGCTGAGACCAGCAGAGACTCCTGAGTGTCCCCAGCTCCCACCTCCCCTTCCTAAACTTCAGTGAGCAAGGCACCCTGCTGGTCTCCACAGGACATGACCATGTCTCCCTCAAACTGAGGCTCCCTGAGAACAGACTTATTTCCTTATATAGCTTCTCACCACCTGAAGTGGCATGAAAAAAATTAAACAGGGGGTGTGTGTGGGGGGGAAGCAGGATGCTAGTCCTTTATATACCACACTCTCTGAACAGCCTCCCGGGTCAACTCTCCACCATGGTTTCTTTGATTCTCACTCTTTAGATGGGTTACCAAAGGTCAGAGGTGAAGCGAGTGACCCCAGTTCCCCAGCTGTCCCTCTGCTCCTTGAGTCACTGGATACCCGAATCCCACTGCTCTCTTTCCCTACGGATAGACTCCATGTTTCCCAGAAGAGCCTGCAGGCTGCCTTGAGATGGCTCGATTGCCCTGACAGTGGGGTAACCTAGAACACAGGCTCAAGATCCAATGACACCCCCCCCCAGCAGAATACTTTTATAGCCTGGGAACTACGCTGATATAAATAGCCAGCTCACCCCTAAGAAGCTCTGCTCTGACCTAGCTTTGTCTTAGGAGGCAAGTGGGGCCCTAATCTGCCAGAGGAAAGGAGGCCAGGCCCTGAGTAAACAAGCAAGGTGATACAGGGATAGGGGACAGAGCTGTGTGCCCGTGTGCCTGGAGGGCCCAGGGAAGTCCCACCTGGAGCTTGGCCCTTCCTTCCCTGTGCTAAACAGGGGTCCTTTTTTGGGACCCAACACCTCAGTCTGATGATAGAGGTTCTGTCCCAAAATGAGATATAAGAAGCTCAACAGACGTGTTCCTGAGGACTGGGGTCATTCCGGGGCCTGACCCCTCCCTCTGCAGATGTCAGGCAGTGACAACACAGTGCATTCTTTTCTTCTGGCCCATCCAGGACCCCCAGCTGAAGAGGGACACTAAGGCACAGTTACAGCCTGCAGAACCGGGGTGTGGAGGGAGCTTAAGGGGGATAGTTCTGGTTTGGGGTGCACCTCTTTGCTATATGGGGTACTGACATAGAAGCACCAAGACTCAAGTTGTCCTCTGACCTCTACAAAGTGTGGCACACACACCCCTCCATACCCCCACACTATATACATACATACATACATACATACATACATACATACATACATACGTGTTATTTTAAATTTCTTTTTAAAGCTTTTTGTGGCTAGTCACATGCCCCCTTTTTTTCTGGCCTTGTCCCTGCCATCAGAATCTTACCCTTAGGCTACGGAGAATCCAGAAAAAGACTACTTCTCAGGGCTTGGGGTCGCAAAATACAAATAAACTTTACAAACTCCAGAATTTCCTCTTTCCTTTTTTTTTTTTTTTTTTTTTTTTTTTTTTTGTATTTTTACTTTTTTCTACTTTTCCTCTTTCTTTTTTATTGTTTTTGATTGTTTGTTTGTTTGTATGTTTGCTTTGGTTTTTTTTTTTTTTCCGAGACAGGGTTTTTCTGTGTAGCCCTGGCTGTCCTGGAACTCACTCTGTAGGCCAGGCTGTCCTCGAACTCAGAAATCCGCCTGCCTCTGCCTCCCAAGTGCTGGGATTAAAGGCATAAGCCACCACCGCCCAGCGGCTCTTTGTTTTTCAAGACAAGATTTCTCTGTGTAGCCCTGGCTGTCCTGGAACTTGCTCCATAGATGCAACTGGCCTTGAACTCAGAGACCTGCCTGCTTCTTTTTCTACATTCATGCCTCTTGCTGCGGTCAGTCATATTTTCAGTGTGTACAGTAGCAAAATTCTCCTCCAGGACAATGGAATTAAGATAATTGTGTTCCGGCAAGTTGGTATGGTACACAGATGTAAATTTGTAAAGGATTTTTAAAACATACTGTTTATTGTGGCGGAGCCCAAGGAGGTCAGGGGGCACTTGCTAGCATGAGCTTTCTTAAACAGTGTGACATTGAAGTCACACTCAGCAGCAAGAATCTTCACCCACTGAGCTACCTTGCCAGTCCCACTGAAGTAGTTAAATGTCCACGTGGAAATTTGGGTTCCCTGGTCATTGGGAGTACAGTGACCTGGGTTATTTCTCCACTCTCAAAGCAAAAGGAATTTGTAATTACAAAGAAACTCTTATATTATTCTTCAAAGACTAAGGGGAAGACAAGACTCTGACAGAGAGGACTGGGGGGAGGGGCAGCTAAAAAGAACAGCTCCTGCCTCCTCCAAGAAAAGAAGAGGAGGAAGGGGAAGGGAGAGGGGGAGAGGGAAGAGAGATGGAGGAGGGAAGGAGGGAGGGAAAAAGAGAGAGGGAGGAGAGAAGGAAGAAGGGACAGGGAGGAGGAAGGGAGAAGAGAGAGGGAGGAGGGAAGGAAGGAGGGACAGGGAGGAGGGAGGGAGAAGAGAGAGGAAAGAGGGAAGGAAGGAGGAACAGGGAGGAGGGAGGGAGAAGAGAGAGGGAGGAGGGAAGGAAGGAGGAACAGGGAGGAGGGAGGGAGAAGAGAGAGGGAAGAGGGAAGGAAGGAGGGACAGGGAGGAGGGAGGGAGAAGAGAGAGGGGAGAGGAAAGGAAGGAGGGACAGGGAGGAGGGAGGGAGAAGAGAGAGGGAGGAAGGCAGGCTGGCAGGCATGAGGGCAGCTGTTGAGGTGGATCCGGGTAGAGCAGTTGCTTAGCCCAAGGCCCTGGGTTATGTAGGCCCAGGTCCCCAGCACTGGGTGGGAGGACAGGTTCCCTAGGGAAGGACTGACTGCTACTCTGCTGGCTTAGCAGAGTATTAAACCAACTCCGAACGACTGATTACCCCGCCTGTGAGTGCCCTCAACCGCCAGCAGAGAAGCAATGATGGTAGGTGGTGAGCAGCAGAGGCTCAGGACTGGACAAGTGCAGAAAACATAGACTGCACCTGCCCCGCCCTAAATGGGACATCTCTGTCACACCCCATGCTCAGGGATGGCTACAGGAAGCCAGTGCTTTCCAGACACAGCAGGGCAGTGGCATCTGTGAACTGCTAGTGGCTTTTGACTGCGGGCATAAGACCTGCGCGAAACCAAGCCAGAAAAAGTCCCAGTAAGGATGTGGACAGACAGGAGGAGTTATTGGCAGCTAATGGCTGCCAGCGGGAGGGGGAGGGGCACGCAGTTTTCCTCAGGGACGTGGCCCCTGAGAGACTATCCGTGCTCAGTAGATGACTAGATAGCCATTACACATGGATAGCACTAATTAGACTCCATTTATTTAAGACAGAGAGAAAAAGAGAGAGATAGGAGGAAGAGGAGGAGGAGGAAGAAGGGAGGAAGGGTACGGTGGGGGATTAGAAGGGCATGGGATGGAGTAATTAAAACACATTAGACACATTCGAAACTCAGTCAACTTGAAAAGGAGAAAAAAGAAAAGGTTTCCATCTGGAGTCCACATTAGAAAAAGAAAAAAGAAAAACGCCAGTTGACTGAAAGCCTCTCTCATCTTGTTTTAGCATTTCCTCTCTTATGCCCAGTTCTACTTGTCTCTTGGCTTCGCGTCCTCCTAGGTGATTTATGCAAATCCTGCCCTCCTGCCCTGTCCCTGCAGACTTGTCATAATCCTCTCCTTGCCTGGGGATTTGTGGCTGTAATCTCCTTCCATAGAGAAAATGACATCCAAGCAGTAACCTTCACTGGATTCCCCTCCACAGAGGAGCAAAGCCTTGTCTAAGCTAGATGCCAACCTCCCAGGACCCCCTGGGTTTCAAGCGCATCCTGCTGGGGTTCTGGGGTGCCTGCCAGCTCAAGGCCTCATGGGATTTGCCAGTTACTCAAAGAAAGGAAAAACAAACAGACAAAAAAACCAAACCTGGATGGACCACTGCCCTAGGATGTCAGCCAGGGTATGTCACAAAGCATGCTCCTCCCTAGAGATCACCCTCTGGGGAAGAGCAGCTGGAGCTGAGGGGGAGGCTCATTCTCCCTGAAACCTTCTACCACTGAACTCCATCTTCACACATACCAAGAGCACCCTGGGAAAACTTAGTTGTGCTGTGTCAGCAAACAAAACAATTTGGATCAAAGGGCTTGCCATCCTGTGCCTGCCTGCCTGACAACATGAGAGGAAGTGCCGGGACCACCATGCCAGGAAAGACCGGACTCCCCGAAACTCTCCCCTGTCCTCTGCACACACTGTATACACACAGAGAGAGATAACGCACCGGGCATAGAGGCACATGCCTTTAATCCCAGCACTTGGAAGGCAGAAATAGAAGGATCCCTTTGCGTTCAAGACCAGTCTAGTCTACATAAGGAGTTCCAGGCAGCCAAACTATATATGACACTGAGTCCAAAAAAAAGGAGGAGGAGGAAGAGGAGGAGGAGGAGGAAGAAGAGGAGGAAGAGGAAGAAGAGGAGGAAGAGGAGGAGGAGGAGGAGGAGGAGGAGGAGGAGGAGGAGGACCAGAACAAGCAGGTACCTGCTATATACCAGGCATAGACAGACCAGGAAAGGTACTCCGGGATCACACATTCCAGTATCTTTCCTTGAAAGATGGGTAGAAAGACCAGTCACATGTCAGTTGAGAGCAAAGCCAGAAAGAAGCAAAGCCCAGAGATGTCTGCCCCCCCCACACACACACCCTGAAAATAACAGGAAGATAGTTCACCATATCCAAGGACAGACTCCTGTAGGCACCTCTGACCTCATCAAAAGCTTGGGAAACTAAGGTGCAAACCAGAAAACGTAAGTTCTATGACAGACGCCACCTCGAATGGAACAAGATAAGTACGGAGAAATAGCTTGAGCTCTGAAGACCCCATTCTTACTGTAGGAAGGGGCCCTGTGTCCTGGCTCTCCTGGCAACTCCCGTCCATCTTTGCATCTTTATTTCAGTGCACATCTTTCCCACCTCAGCCGGAGTGAAGCTGAAGCAGATGAGGTTGCCATCGTTGAGGGCCAGATGGACCAGGCTGCTGGCAATGGCACATGGTCCAGCATAATGCCCCTCACACATCCGTTCTATACCCAATAGAGGGGAAAGGGACTGGGCAGGCTGGGGAAATCAAAGACTTGGGTCAAAGTGATGGCTACTCACTCTTTGACCTCCTTGGAGGAAAAGTCCAGGTAGCGATTGCTGATCCACTGAATCTCAAACCAGTCCCGGAAGCCGTTGTTCCCGCAGCACCTGAACTCGATCTGCAGCATGTCGATGGTCTTTTTCATGAAGCACCGGCCTGGGGTGTCGGTGTCCCGATAGTACTTCATCCCATTCTTGAGCCCGTCAGCTAGGGTGCTCTCCAGGGAGCCCCGCAGCAGGAAGCAGCAGAGAGCCACGAGGAAGAGCATGACGTTAAAGAAGACACAGACAGCCAGGTACGGCTTCAGCCAGGGCTTCCACTTGGCGTACTTGGCAGGGTCCAGGGCATCATAGCAGATCTTCCCAGCCAGAGAGTTGAAGACGCATGACAGGACCCCCACCCCTATCAGGGAGTTGGGCACAAAGTGGCTCTCGGAATTATTCATCACGTCACTCCTTTTGCGGAGTTCAATCTTCAGGAACAGCCCCAGGCTGAAAAGGATGATGCCGGCCAACACGGACAGCCAGTTCATAAGCCAGAGCCCCTGGGCCAACTTGACCCGCTTCTTCTGGTCAAACTTGACTTTGAGCAGCGCCATGCTTACCGAGTGGGGTCAGCGGCCTCCCCGCAGTTCAGTTTCCACTCCTAACCCGAATGAGCTCAGGGATTGGACCACTCATAGTCTTGGGAAGAGCACCATGGGCCCAAACTGCAGGGACTTGCCCATTTTGGGGTCTCCCTAGCCTGGGATCCCCGTTAACTCAGTAACGGTAGCCGGAGCTAATCTAGGCCGCCGTACCTGCAGAGTCCTTCCCAGCCAAGGAGTGACGTCCAAACGCTGCGGATTAAAAGTGGTATCCACAACACCGTCACTAATCTCTTTAGCCGGGGTCATCCCATTAGACAAAGCTATACCAATTCGAAACACGGCCGGGAGGAGCCTCCGTGTGTGTACATGCCGGACCCAGCTCCGCTCAAAATTCCAGAGCCAAAGGATAGAGGCTGGCAAGAAGAATAGGCTGGGCAGTTCCCCAAAGCCGCAGTGAGATTCTCGTCGGTCTGTGAGTCTGAGACAAGAGAGGTTTAACCTTCGGGGCTGGAGAGATGGCTCCGTGGTTAAGAACACTGACTGTTCTTGCGGAGGACTCAGGCTTGATTCCCAGCACCCACACAGTGGCGCACACCCATCTGTAATTCAGTTCCAGGGCATCTGACGCTGGAGTCTGGCTTCCACGACCCCAGACACATAGCAGTGCCTGGATATACATGCAGACAAAACTACCATTCACATGTATTAAGATAACAAAGGCAGCAGTGTCACGCACCTTCAATCCCATCACTAGAAATGCAGAGGCAGGCAGATGTCTGAGTTCGAGGCCAGCCTGGCCTACAAAGGAGTTCCAGGACAGCCAAGGCTACACAGAGAAACCCTGTCACGAACTAAAGATGGCAAATAATTCCAGATTCCACCCCTGTCTTGGTGGTTGGGTGTTTTGTGATTTTGTTTTTCTTTTAGACAGGGTCTCAGTGTGTAGCCCTGGCTGGCCTGCAACTCATCGTGTAAACCGGATTGCCTCAAATGCAGAGAACCAACTGCCTCTCCTCTTGAGTGCTGGGACTAAAGGAGTACTGTACCACACAAGGCTACGTGTAGCAAGACCAAGCAAGGTCAGTGGGAGCTACTTGAGGGCCTCTCTCAAACAAACAAACAAACAAACCAGCAATTGCATTGAACATCTGTCACCATGGTCACAAGCAAGGAGGCATGAGAAGTCTATAGCGAATTTTTGTTGCTGTTTGGGGTTGTTTTCTGTCTTGTTTTTCCAGTGTAAAGACAAGCTCCCTATAGCCCAGGCTATACTACTATATAGCCCAGGCTTGCCTCGAAATTGAAAACTTCCCATCTCAGCACCAGCAAGCCAGTTAATTGTCATTTCTAGTTAGTAGATATTTTAAAAGCAATTTTAGGCTTACACAAATCTGAACAGAAAATACGGAGTTACCATCCCCACACACCCTGCCCAGTACTAGCTTGCATGACTGTGTTATATTTTTATATTGTTTTGCTTGAGATGGTATTTTGCCATGTGACCCAGGCTAGCCTTGAATTATCCTCCTTTCTGCCTCAACTGCTGGAATATAATTTTTAAAAGAGATTTTTCAAATTACATATATATGTGGACAGGGGTCGGGGGAGACGTGCACAGGGGTGCAGGAACCCACAGAGGCCAGAAGAGGGCGACTGCATCTCTGCAGCTGAAGTTAAAGGCAGTTGTGAGCTGCCTGGTTATAGAGGCTGGGACCAAACACCTGTTGTCCCCTGTAAGAGCAACAAGGGACACCTCTCCTGTTTCAATTTTCATATCTCTCTCTCTCCCCTCCCCCTTTTCCCCTCTCTCTAGCTTTTTTGAGACAGGGTCTCTCTAGGTAGTCCTGGGCTGTCCTGGAACTTACTATGTAGACCAGGCAGACCTCAGGCTCACAGAGATCCATCCTCCCAGCTCTGCCTCCTGAGTGCTGGGATTAAAGGTGTGTGCCACCATGCCTGGCAGTTTCCACCATTCTCAGGTATGTTCGATGATAGCACATTGCTATTTTATTTTGCAATTGCCTCACATTTATACTGAGGATCATGTGTGCGCGTGTGTGTTCAGGTAGGAGTACCAGTACTTCTGCACGGGGTGGGGGAGGTGTTGGTGTCTTTCTCTCTACCAGGCTCCACCTGCCTAGGCCGGCTGCCCAGGGAGCCCAGATCATGCACCACTCCTAGAGCATGGGTGAGTGAGCCACCAGGCCAGCATTCTACATGGGTGCTAGGGACGGAACCCGGGTCCTCATGGTTGCACAGCAGGCACTTTACCCATGGATCCATCTCCACCTCCCGGAACAGCTTTTCCTTGTTTGTTTATTTGCTGTACCTTTTTAAATGAAGTATCTGTTTGAAATTATTTTTTTGTTGTTGTTTTGTTTTGTTTTGTTTTGTTTTGAGACAGGGTTTCTCTGTGTAGCCCTGGCTGTCCTGGAACTCACTCTGTAGACCAGGCTGGCCTCAAACTCAGAAATCCACCTGCCTCTGCCTCCCAAGTGCTGGGATTAAGGGCGTGTGCCACCACCGCCCGGCGAAATTGTTTTTTTAATCCACTGATTTTTTTAAACTTAATGTTTTTATTGATTATTTGGAATTTTCACATAATGTGCTCCAGTTCCATGCGCGCCCCAGTCCTCTCAGGCCCACCCTCTCACAGGATCCCCCAAAACAAGAAGAAAAATAAGTACATAAAAATACAAAGTCCAAGCCTTTGGTGTTAGTGCCCACCAAGTGCAGCACTTGGGAGGCAGAGGCAGGCAGATTTCTGAGTTCAAGGCCAGCCTGGTCTACAGAGTGAGCTCCAGGACAGCCAGGGCTACACAGAGGAACACTGTCTCAATAAATAAATAAATAAATAAATAAATAAATAAATAAATAAATAAATACAAAACAAAAACAACAACAAAAACAAAACCCAAGTCCACTTTGTGTTGTCCATATACTTACTGAAGCATGGTCAAACTCCCAGTGGACAGCCTCTTAAAGATTATTGATCCTTTCCCCTAACACACACACACACACACACACACACACACACACACACACACTGCCGGAAGTCAACTGTGAAGAGCTATACTTCAGCTTCCTTATCACAATTTGTAAGCGTTCGCTTCAATGTCCCTCGTTCTCAACCGTGAGTCTGCAACACCACTGCAAAAGAAGCTTCCTTGCCCTTAAAAGTCAGCGGCAGCACCGATCACGGACCGCCTGCCACGTGGTTCTGGCTACAGCGTGAACCACGTGAACCACGGCGGCATAGTTTCTCCTTTCTCCCCTGCGCATCTGGAGCTGTTCTATCTACCATCTTTCCTTACAGTTTTGAGAGTTCACTTTTTAAAAGCGTCTTCCCACGGACCTGTCCTTCTCTAGTTTTTCCGGGGACCCTGTGGGTTCTGCAGACTTCTCGGCTGCCCCTGGCCTCGTCGGTGCCTCCATGGGTTTCTTAGGCTCCTCGGAGCTGCTCCGCGGGGCTGTGGCAGGCTTCGCTCACAGCTACGCTTCAGGTTTTCATCCTCGAGGGCAACAATTTGTTCCTAGTTCTGCGGCGCCTGCTCCTCCACCCACTCCAGCAGCTCGTAGGTGGGGTAGATGTTAAGATGGACCGACTTGAAGCACTGGACCTGGGCCCAGAGGTCAGCCAAGTTGGTCTGGGCGCCTCCTGCTCATAATCCACTGATTTTTTATCAACATCCTCATATTCACAAATGCAACATTCCCCAGATCCTGTTGTATGCTGGTTTATTGTTCATTTAAAAGAATTATAGAGCTGGAGAGATGGCTCAGAGTGGTTAGCTGCTCTTCCAGAGGATCCAGATTCGACTCTCAGCACCCACGTGACAGCTAGCCATCTGATGCTCCCTCCTTGTCTCCTCCAGTCCCAGGCATGAACATGGTGCACAGATACAGACGGAC
Source organism: Arvicanthis niloticus (assembly GCF_011762505.2). Taxonomy (NCBI): domain Eukaryota; kingdom Metazoa; phylum Chordata; class Mammalia; order Rodentia; family Muridae; genus Arvicanthis; species Arvicanthis niloticus. The sequence continues at coordinate 55,024,305 of NC_047674.1, read as the reverse complement.
AAAACAGCCACACACATAAAATAATAAATAAATAAGACAAGTATAATTAAATCAACCTGACATTCAAAGTTGTGTGTCACGATCAATGGTAAAGCAAATCAGAACCGGTTTCCTACGTCCTACAACTGCACAAGGTTATCTACTCGTCAATCACATTCAGCTACTCAACATTCTCCGTGTCTCACGACTCACTTAGAAAAGCCATTTCTGGGCCGGAGAGACGGCTCAGCAGTAGAGAGCACTGGCTAGTCTTCCTGAGGACCTGAGTTCAACTCCCAGTACCCACACTGCAGCTCACATCAATCTATAATGGGATCTGATGCCCTCTTCTGACATGTAAGCATATGTGCAAACAGAGCAGTCATACACATAAAAATTCATAAATAAGTTTTTAAAAATTAAGTCATTTCTAAGCTATGGGATCAGGAGGAACTGATGGCTTAAAAGCAGCGGTAGACAGAGTGGAAGGTGCGAAGTGAAGACAGACTGCTCTACAACACGGACGTGCCGTTTGCATCAGGTAACAGGGCTCTGCATTTTCTATTCATTTCTGTGCTTATTCATTTACTTGTGAGATGGCATCACACAAATCCCCGGCTGGCCTGAAACTCACTGTGTAGCTGAGGATGGTGTTGAACTGGGCTCACCGGCTCCAACCCCCAATAGTTTCTCTTCTTTCGACAAGGCAAGAATCACACGGATGCTTTTTCTTTAGAACACACGTTTGTACAGGCATTTTGACAAGGAATCTAGATACACTTGTTAAAGTTAAAAATGTACATACATTTCTGGGGCTGGAGAGACGGCGCAGTGGTTAGGGGGCTTGCTGCTCTTGCAGAGGACCTAAGTTTGGTTCCCAGCACCTACATGGCTCTGGCTCCAGAAGTTCTGATGCCCTCTCTGTGGCTTGCGCGCGCGCACACACACACACACACACACACACACACACACACACACAGAGAGAGAGAGAGAGAGAGAGAGAGAGAGAGAGAGAAAGAGAGAGAGAGAGAATAACATGACTCGTTCATGTTATCGTCCCAGTAGAAATGGATTCCTCAGAATAGCACATGAATGAATGCAAGGGACATGAACAAACCAATCATTTCTTCAAATTCCTGTCCACCTAAAGCTAAGGATGCTATGACAAGAGTAAGAGCCCAGCAGGTAGGTCAGACCTTCAGGTCAGAGTCCCCTCCCCTCATGCATCAGTTCTGCTTGTATGCCCCCCTTTTAGCCTTCCAGGTCAGCCAGGTGTGGTGGTGGTGCAAGGTGCAAGTCTTTAATCCTAGCACTTGGCGGGCAGAGGCAGGTGGATCTCTGAGTTCTAGGCTGCCTGGTCTATAGAGTGAATTCCAGAACATCCAGGACTACAGAGAGAGAGGCAGGGAAGAGAGAGAGAGAGAGAGAGAGAGAGAGAGAGAGAGAGAGAGAGAGAGAGAGAGAATGAATTTGTGTGCTTAGGCAGGCCAGAGAGGGCATCAGATTCTCCAGAGCTGGAGCCATGTAGGTGCTGGGAACCAAACTATTTTTGTTTTAATATCTTTTCCTGTTTTTTGGTTTGGTTTGGTTTGGTTTAAAAAAAAAAATTACTTATTTTACACTGTAGTTGTCTTCAGACACACCAGAAGAGGGCATCAGATCCCATTACAGATGGTTATGAGCCACCATGTGGTTGCTGGGAATTGAACTCGGGACCTCTGGAAGAGCAGTCAGTGCTCTTGACCACTGAGCCATCTCTCCAGCCCCCAGAAATGCACATTTTAAACCAACAAGTTTTCCTTTGACTTCCATTCACATGCTGTGGCAAGAATAGATGGGCACACAGACACAGACAGACAGACAGACAGACACACACACATACTACAAGAAGGTTATATTTTTTATAATTCCCAGGTACCCCGAGTGCTGTGGTGCGTGCCCGCAACCCCAGTATTATAGAGGATTGTACTTTCCAAACTAGACACAAGGCCCTGTCTCCAAAACGTTTGTTTCCAGATCTCTAAGCAAAATCAAACCAAAACACACACACGGAGGAGGCATGAGAACAAAGCCACGGAACAAAGGTTCTTCCTCCTCCAGCACAGTCTCCCTGGGAAACAGCACTGATTCTCTTGCTGAAGAAAGCTTGCGAGGCACTTTATATCCACAGGCAGATTCGGGGCATATAGAAAACTGTTTTTATTATTGTCATACCTCAGTTGGTTAAAACAATACCCGGGGTCTCTGATATGTTTTATTTTATCTACTGTGGTGTGTGTGTGTGTGTGTGTGTGTGTGTGTGTGTTGTGGAGGTGTGTGGGAGAGGTCCAAAACCTGGTTTCTCCGTGGAGTCCTGGCTGTCTGGGAGCCACCTAAAGACCAGGCTGGCCTTGAACTCACAGAGATCGGCCTGCCTCTGCCTCCAGAGTGCCTAGATTAAAGGTGTGCTCTTCACATCTTTGGATCTTCAAAACATTTCACCTTTTTGCCATCAGAGACATCGGAAGAAGGAACTTCACCGGCTGGAGTTGCTTTGCTTTGGTGCAGACACTCCTGGCGCGCTCTCTCTCTCTCTCATGCAGGCATGCGGAAGCTTCTTCGAAACAGGGTTTAGACGGCTGTGGGAAGCCCTTAGGGCACGTATGTGGATGAGAGAAAACAGGAGGGAAGAGCTGAGCGGAAGCCAGAAGTAAGCATGTCAAAATAGCTGCAAGGACCGTGGATTAGCCCCGCACTTTTCTCCTGCTCTGTGGCTAGTAAACCGCGGGGCTGAGCAGAGATTATGCTGAGCCTATGCGCGCCCCCTGGTGGTCATGACAAGAATGGCCTAAACGGATGGAAAAAGGGATGGTCATTTGCCTTTGCGAGGCCAGCATCCCTGAGGTCAAATTTCCAAAGAAGGCAAACGCAAACTAGAAATGGGCCCACGAAAGGAAAACGTTTCACTTTCATCAGGAAATTAAATCTCTATAAATGTTACCTATGTTATATCTAAAATATAGAAAGCAGAGCTGACCAAATGGCGCAACTGGTAAAGGCGCTGAACAGCCGATTTCCGGCGCCTGAGCTCGACACCCAGAATTACGTAAGTGCCAGGCTTGTCTCAGTACCTGATTCTGTTTATTGTAATTATGTTTAGAGGTTTTTTTTTTTTAAATTTTATTTACTTTGCTGTTTGTTGTTGCTTTTGAGTTTGCGTCTCTCTGTGTGGCCCTGGTTGGCCTCTAACTAACTAGGTAGATCAGGCTGGCCTTGAACTCACTATGATGCCTCTGCCTCACAGGAACCAAGGCATGAATCACCACTCCAGGCAGCTGTTAGATTTTACTGTTTCTCAACAGATCTGTACGTCATCCTTTAGAATGAAATTGAGTTAGTTTTGCTTTTGAGACAGTTTTGCTGAGTATCCCTGGCTGACCTAGAAATCACTCTGTAGACCAGGCTGACCTTGAACTTTCAGATATCTGCCTGCCTTTTTCTGCCTGACTGCTGGGGTTAATGGCATGTGCCACTATGCCTGACTTGAAGTTTTCTTTCCACAGTATTATTATATATTATATTTGTTTGTCTCTCAGCACTGGGCACAACTGTTCCAGGGTTTCTTAGTCGCTGTTGTTAATAAAAGATGACTATACGCCTAATTGCCATTTCTTTGTGTGTAAACTGAATTTTCATTTGGACCAGATAGTTTTCCATTATGGAGGGCTATTTAGTTATTACAGACTGTTTTCAGAACCCAAGGCTGCTTCTCCCTGCTCACCGTATCCCAAACGTGACAAGAAGAAATGCATCATTGCCAAGTTTCCCCAGAAAGGCAACAACCATCAGCAGTTGAGAATTTCACTTTCTGTGGTACACTTCCTCTGTAAAAGGAGACACAGGGAGGTCAGAGCCAGACTGAGCTACACGAGACCCTATCGCAAAAAGACAAACACATAAATTAGATTAAACTAAAGGTCCCTGGGCTGGAGACATGGCTCAGTGGTTAAGAGCACTCACTGACTGCTCTTCCAGAGGTCCTGAGTTCAATTCCCAGCAACCACATAGTGGCTCACAACTATCTGTAATGGGATCCGATGCCCTCTTCCGGTGTGTCTGAAGACAGCAACAGTGTACTCACATACATTAAATAAATAAATAAATAAATAAATAAATAAATCTTTAAAAAAAAAAAAAAAAGAGTAGACTCTTGGAACCCGGCAATGGTGGTGCACACCTTTGATCCTAGAACTCAGGAGGCAGAAGTAGGAGGACCTCTGCAAGTTCGAGGCCACCTTGGCTTACACAGTGAGTTCCAGGACAGCCAGGGCTACACAGAGAGACCCTGTATCAAAAACCACAAATAAAAGGCTAGAAAAACCTCACACACAGCAGGTAGCATAGAAGAGCTGCACACACACGTGTACACACACATGTGCACATACACATGTGCAGACTTACACTCGTGCCTAACACACAAAGAGCAGCGCTCACAGAAAGAGCCCTGCAGAGCACAGAGCAGACTGAAACTCACTTCCCCCTGGAGGGCTGGGGGTTCAAGTCCTGTTGGTGGCCTGGGATAAGGCCTCCTTTCCCAATTTTAAGCAAAGAAACAGAGGCTGACAGGTTCAAGGCCACCCTTGACCCTATCTGGCCTGCCTAGACCAGTTAGCTGGAGGGGTGGCTGTTGCCAGGAGAAAAAGCCCAGCAGGCATTTGTCTTACGTTGGGAGGGTGAGGACGAAGTTAGAGGGTCACCATCTTCATTATATATCAGTCTGCCTGTCAGGGGTCTGTCTAAGTCCTAGTTCTTGGAAGCTGAGTCAGCCTAGTAGGAATATGGAAGACTTTGGTACTGAGGATTATTTAAACTGTGCAGACCTGGCCCAAGAGGTTCCAATGGAGAAGAATTTTAGTATATGGCCTAGAGACTTGTGATATTTCAGTGAAGAATGTGGCTGCTTTTGCCCTTGCCTGAAGAGTGTACCTGAAGCTAAGGTAAAGAGATTTACATTGGTTTGCATTGAGAAAGGACATCTTTGAAAAGTCCAGCATAGACTTTGTCCTCTGGTTTAGTCTCATAAAGAGGGTTTTGATCAAGCATAGCAAACTTAAAAAGAAAAAATACCAAATGTATGGTTCAAGTAATAATAAAGGGGCATCTGGAAGGGAAATGGAGCTAAATCCTATGTTCAAGGATATTAAATGGAATTAATGAAGCGGTGACTTTGGGGCAGGATCCCACCCAGCTTAGCTTATTGTTTATGCATTTGCAATTGAAAAAAAGGATAGTTATATCATGTTAGGCATTATTATTATCTGGCTATTGTTTTCATTTGGATTTTTAACCTGGCCTGAACTACAATCCAAAAATGGAGGGCACACCTGTGATCCAGATCTTGAGGCTGGAAGACACAGGCTTTTGATCGGGATCTTGAGGCATGGTGGCCATAAAAAGCTTAAGCCCAGGCAAGGTGGACAGGAGACAGAGGATTAAAGATCTCTGAGTTCAAGGCCAGCCTGGTACAGAGCAAGTTCCAAGTAGAGAAAAGCTTATGTCTAGGATGGTGGCACATCTTTAATATGGATCATACCTTCTGCTGGAGGCCTACATAAGGACAGTGGAAGAAGGAAGACTGTTCACTTGTTTGCACCTACTTGCCAGCCTATCTTTTGGAACCTACGTCTTCAGGATTCCAGGAGCCTCCTGGGACTGAGCAGCTGCCCACTGTTGGGTTAACTGGACCGCAGGCTGTAAGTCACCTCTGGCACTGCCCCCAGTGTGGGTGTCAGAGAGACGGAGATGGAGGATGTGTTTATACATTGTGCTTCATTTTCAGAGGCTGGGAAGAACCCCACAGGAAGTGACCTTTGAGTTATACAAAACTTTGGCCAGTGCACATGGACCCACCCAAACTGTGTGGAATCTGATGGAACAGAGCCTAGGGAGTTTGAAAAAAAAAAATGTTTGTAGCCAAATCATCTTCCATTTGCTTCTCTAGATCCTAGCTTCATTTTTTTTTCCATTCTGACCTGTGTCCTAGAAGTTGCTGAACCAACGGCCTACATTGCTCTGATGTTTCCAGTTGAGTTCAGCCAGTGTCAGGCAGTAGGAGACCCAATACCCACACAAGCTGGCCCCCAGTTGCCTCCACGATAAGGGTTGCTTGTGTTCTTCCATTGAAACCTACAATGCTTGTACGGTGTCCTCCCCATCTTTTCTCTCACCCAGGGAACAGCTTCAGCCCTAGGGAAGGTCAGGTTTCAAGCAATCTCATTGCTTTTCCTGAACTCTGCCTGCATCTCTGTGAATGGCTCCTGTGTTAAGCTCTTTACTGACTCCCGTGAGTTTCTTCATGAGCCCTCTGTTCCCACCAGGACCCTGACTGATGGAGTGTGTGCGTTCGTGAGTGCGTGCGTGCGTGCGTGCGTGCGTGTGTGTGTGTGTGTGTGTGTGTGTGTGTGTGTGTGATTAATGACTGAGTTCAGATGAGCAGAGTGGGACGCATCTGAGGAAATGGAACAGCTGGAGGAACAGATGGAGGGAGGGCTTGTCTTCACTGACCAGAAGCGAGTCCCGGAGAGATGCAGACCAAGACAGACATATTTTTAAAAGACCAGTTTGGTAATGGCATTCAAAATGGTTTAAACAATGAAGAAGGGGAGACGATTCCAGTTAGACTATAAGAGGATAAGAGTTGTTATCAGACTGGCATAGATCCAGAGCTGAACCAGCTCGCAGCTGGCTGTGTCAGACAGGAAGACAGCATCCAGAGCACCTGTAAATGAACAAACCTCTTAGGGATAACACTGATTCAATGTCCTGGATGCTCACAGCCTGTCGAGGCAGAGATGTCAGTGTTAGGTCTTAGCTGACAGCTAGAACGGCACATTGTTTGTCCTGTCCAGCAGGGCATTAAACAGGGTCTGGGGAGATCACCTAAGAGAGAATGGGGGGAAAACAGGCGAACGCAAAGAACCACGGCTTGTCCATAGGCTGATCAAACCGTAATTTTTACTTTTTCACACAGAAGTTAGATACACAAAAAGGTAGGATGTAAGGAAGGGGATGACGCAGGAGTGTAGGTGTTCAGGGGGAGTACAGATATCTACCTGAACAGAGTATCAGTTGGGTGAAGGTTTAGGGGACAGGTCACTATGACTTCGCCTATGATTCACTTGTCCTTATCTAAGTTGGTACTATCCACCAAGGCTACTTATCTACAAGGTCTATGATGACTCAGGCTGGCAATTTTCCACCAAAGCTGCTTGCTTACAATAGCTTATAGCCATCTGTTTCAGTGTTTTTTCAGAGACCCAAGACTTTGTGCTAGCAAGCATATATGTCAGGCCTATAGTTGATTCTAGGCCTTCAGTGTATAAGCACGGCTGCCCCTGACAATTGCTGAGTCATCTCTACACAGATATCCCATGATAACTTCTGCTGTTTTGAGACAGTTTCTCTGTGTAGCCCTGGGTGAACTGGAACTTGCTCTGTGGACCAGGCTGGCCTTGAACTCAGGTCAGCCTGCTTCTGCCTCATGGTGCAGGGATTAGAGGTGTGCGCCATCATGCACAGCTTGTTGACAACTTTAATGTTTCTTAGATGCTGATGAAGTGAACCACAGGTTCCCTGTGTAAACAATGGTTAAAGAACACGATGTCATTTACTATTTAGAGTACTCAAAGGAAAGGGACAGGATGGTATACATGCTTCCACTGGGAAGAAAAGGCTATTCAGTATAACAGGTTTATAATGCATACACAAGAAAAAAACTGATAGTGAAAGTGGCTTGTTTTCAAATACACAAAGGTTCAGGGTCAAGCAGGGAGATTAATTTTACACTAATCCTCTTGTATCTCCTTTCCCCCTTTTCCGTGTATGTATATGGGTGTTTTGCCCACACGTGAGTCTGTGCACACTTACAGGCAGTGCCCAGGGAGGCGGCCAAAAGAACAGGTCAAACCCGGCCAGGGGCTGGAGCTAGGAGGTTAACCACTACGTAGGTGCTGTGAAGGATGCTAACGGTGAGGTTTGCCAAGACACAGGCATAAGAGGGTATCACTCAGGAAGGCACAGAGGGCCCTGAACAGCAGGGAAAGCAAAGATAGCCAGGACAGATTATGGTTCCAACTGTCTCTTGTCTATTACAGCTTGTTGCTTTGTGGTCAAGTGCCGTGGTGTATGCTTGTAATATCAATACTGGGGAGGCTGAGGCAGGGAAATGACAAGCTGCAGCCTCGTCTGGACCTCGTGCAACCCTGTCTGAGGGACAAATAAACTAAAAACCAAATGACGGAGTTCTAAGATCTAAGGGATTTCAAGGCATTTTATATTTGCTTAGTGGAATCGGTGGAACTCACACTTACCTATGTTAAGGTCCCTTCTGACCTTTTGGTTGGGGTCTCTCTTGGGACCTGGAATCTGCCTTTTTGGTTAGGTGGGGCCAGTGAGCCTCCTGATCCCCCATCTCCACCTCCCTGACTCAGATCAGGCTTGCACAGCAAGTGCTCAACACTTGTCAGGTGCAACCTGGTTGTGAACTTGGGTGCATGACAGTTCCCAATGTCAGCACCACCAACCTGAATAAACAATGCATCTCTGGCTTTCTTATGATGGTGTGTCTCTTTCTTGCACACTTGTCTGTCTTGCTTTTTTTTCTATACCACATCCTTAACTACAACTCTGGGAAAGGGTTGAAGGCATTACTAGAGAAGAAAATGGCTCTGGAGTCTATTAGAAACAAACTGTTCTGGTCCTGGCCATTCAAGCAGTGAACCCGGGCGTATCTAGACAAGAGGTTCTGGAGGTGGAGGCCGACGGTCTTAATTGTTCTCTGAAAAATTTCAGCCAACTCATGATGATTAAGTTATGCCAGGAAATACTTGAAGCAGGAAATGGTTTTGAGAAGACTGAAGCCTTAAAAGTTAAGAGAATTGAATATGCCAAGGAAAGGGAACACTGGTCCTTGGTTACTAAAGGCAGGAATGGCCACAGAAAAATACAAAGGACAAGCTAGAGGAAGAACTAGCTGAGTTTACTGGACCAGTGAGCAATGGTGAGGGCCCCATGAGAGGAGATGTCTAATAATACAAAGTTTGATCCAGAAATATTATTGGGCAAAATTGGAAAATATATGTATAATAAAAATGTAAAAGGGTGGGCAGAATAATTTGGACCTCATCAGGGGGCTGTTGCATTAGTGAACTGACCTTTCTGGAAAGATTGGAACATCCAGATCTGACCCCTGACACTTCCTGCCTAAGGAAACTAGGGTACACTTGTAAGAGACAAAATTCAGGCTTGTGAGGGAGCCCTGGGGAAGCTGCAAGGGGAATTAACATTGCATGTGGAAAAGAGTTTGAAAAGTAGAAATAAATATTTGGATAAGCTCAATAAATTGGAGAAAGAGGCCGGGCGGTAGTGGCGCACGCCTTTAATCCCAGCACTTGGGAGGCAGAGACAGGCAAATTTCTGAGTTCGAGGCCAGCCTGGTCTACAGAGTGAGTTCCAGGACAGCCAGGGCTATATAGAGAAACCCTGTCTCGAAAAACCAAAAATAAATAAATAAATAAATAAATAAATAAATAAATTGGAGAAAGAGACTCTGCAAATTTAGACAAGCTAAAAATATTAACATTACACTGATCTGTTTAGCTATTATCATACTAACATAACCACAAGCTCGTGCCTGGATGACCTGTGATTGAGGCTTTTCCAAGATTTAAGTTTTTGGCAGAGACTGGATTGTGACTTTGTGCGTTGTGCTTTTGGGTGACATAGTTACATGGAGGTTTTCAGGAAAGACTTGAGGATAATAACGCAAAGGCTTTTGATTATGTATTGTTGGGTTACAAGGAAGGGTGTAGGCAATAAAACTTTGAGGAGTACGCAGAGAGAGGAAACCATGAAAGCTGCCTCTGAGCACAGCTTCTAAACGCGTCACCTGTCAGCTTGCACCTACACCCTTGCCCATGACTGACTTCGTGCCAATCTAATCCTACCTCTCAAGCCCCGGGAAGTGACTGAGGCTGCTGCTCCTTCGCCATCTCCCGACCTCAGCATTTCCTTACTTATTTTCTCCTTTTTTGGTTTTTCAAGAAAAGATTTCTGTGTAGCCCTGGATTTCCTAGAAGTCACTCTGTAGACCAGATTAGCCTGGAACTCAGAGCTCCACCTGCCTCTGCCCCCTAAGTACTGGGATTAAAGTCATGTGCTCCCAACATTTTACTTTTTTATTCTTGTCCCCCTCCCCCGTGATAATGGATGGTGATCAAATGCCAAGATTTCTCTAAATGTTGTGAGCAGTTGCAAGGCCGTTAGCGTTGCTGCTGGTGTGTTGCTTCCTGCAGTCATCAGCTTGTGACTGACTGACCATGACAGACAGACACCATTATTCCACCTCTCTCCTGTTTTTATCACGAGTGTTTCTAAGTAACTGACTTTTTTCCATAGTAGATGCTGCACATCCTGAAACTATCAGCACTCCCTTCCATGGATGGTGGGTAAGAAGAAACTCTGGCTCACTCCTTACTCAGGAATAGTGCTCTGTTGCCTCTCAGGCCCCTTTCCATTACTTGTCATCCTGTCAGATTGTATTTTCCCAAGAGGCTTTAAATCCTCTTCTGGAGGCAGAATATATACATTTCAAACATAAGTGTGTAAAAGTTATATCAAGTACTGTAATCCTTAAGGTATTAAAAGGCATGTTAAAATCTAAAAAATCATGTTCTAAAATAACTCCTAGGCTAGATACAGTGGTGCATACCTTTAATCTCACCACTGAGGGATGGCCAAGAGTGTCTTGAGACAGCAAGTGCCAGTACACTTGGGGCTGTATGGTGAGACCAATCTCAAAAGCAAATCAAAACACAGCAATCGTAAATCCTGCAGTTAATGATGCTGGGCAGTGTTTTCCAGAGGGTAACAGAGGGCTAGAGCCCCGCAGCACGCTAACCTCCAGTCCTTCTGGAGGAACACTAGCCGCACACCTGTAGGACCCCAAAGGGCTGCTATGCCCTGGCTGAGACTTTCCGTGTGCTGCTGTCTGCAAAGTAACATTCTGCAGTTCTTCCTGAGTTTGTGTTTTTCCTTCCCTGGCTTGGTGTATATATTGAACCTGCCCAGTAAAGGCATTGGTATTCTCTCGTAACGGATGACCAGAGTTTGAGTCTTTCTCTAATCCCCCAGGCCTACGCCCGAGTTGGGTACCATGGGCAGTGCCGGAGCTGACACATACCTATGACTGTGGCCTGTGTTTAGCTTTCCTCCCGACTCTGTGTTCACAATCCGTACACACTGTAAAGATGGGGTCTCACTGGGAGTGAAGCCTCAGGCTCTAAATCCCAGCATTCAGGAGGCTGAGTGGGAGGATCAGCATGAGCTCTGAGGCCAGCCTACAGAGTAAATTCCAGGTCAACCTGGGCTAGCATGGGAGCTTACATTAAAAAAAAAAAAAAAGACTCCACACCTAATTTCAAATTCCAGCCCCACATCCCATGAGTGGTGACCTCGTGCCACCTGTTCTCTCATATGACCTTGGTGCCAATAGACACTGCCTCTGTAGTTCTTGAGGGTTTGATAGTAACATCAGTGCACAAGCGATGTGTGAACAGGGTGTGGTGCAAATGCTTAGAGGGAGAGACAGGGGCATCTCTGTGAGTTCTAGTTCCAGGGCTGCAGGGTGAAAACCTGTCTCAACAAGAAAGACGAAGGGAGGGGAGATGGGACACTTAATAACTGTTTCAGTCTTACAGCTGGCTCGTACACCTCTTGGGAGTTCATTCAAAACTTCAGACCTAACACAACACTGGATTCCAGAAGTCCAGGAAGGAGTCTTCATAGCCTTGCTGAAAAATACACAGAACAAACCTTTAGTGAGGAAAAAATAGCCATTAATGGAGCTTTTATGGGCTTGCTACTTCCATTTAAACTGACCACTAATGGAGTTCTCCTGACATCCTTATTATTTATTGAAGACCTGCTTTATCACTCTCTGTGATCAACGGTAAGAACAGCAAATCCCTCAGAGCTCCTCCACTCTTCCCCTAATTCTTCAAGCTGTCATACTCAAAGGAAGGCAGGGAAATGTCAAAGTTACTCTGCTATGAATTTAATAGGACTCACAGGAGGGGAGTTTCAACAATTTCAAGCCCCTATCACCGCAAACATAAACATTCAGGTAAACCGAATGGGATATCACTGAGCCTGGTCAGTGCTCAGTCCCACTGGATGTCTCGCTCCTCTTCAGGAAGAATACTCCAGTTTGGGGAGGCCACATTTCGGGCCAGCCAGTTGAAATCATCAACCTGGTTCCAGTTATTTTTGTTCCTATCTAAACCGGAGTCCTGGAAGTCCTTGTCGATCCCCAGGTAGCTCCAGGTATAAGGGGCAAACTGGATGCCGCTGCAGTCCTCCACGATAGCCCTGCTGGTCACCTGCAAGAAGATGCGGGTGTCTCTGGTAGTGTGTACTCGGAGCTGCTGGCAAGCCACAGCCAGAATGCAATCTCGACAGTCCTCCAGGAACACAGAGGTGGTCACTGGGCCGCAGAGCACCCTGCAGCCGCGGGCCTTTGCAAGCCGCAAGGTGTTGGGATTGCCACGCAGTCTGACAGTGCAGTTGGTCAGGTCGCTCAAAAGGATGTCGCGCTGGTGCAGCTCTTCGGCGCTCTTCTCCAGATCTTGGGACTCCAGGTTGGAGAAGCCACAGGCCCAGCTGGCCCCGGGAGCTCCCTCCTCCTCGGTCAAAGGTGGAGAAGGGGCCGCCGAGGCGACCGGTGCGGCGTCTACCTGGGCGGCCCCGGCAGCATCCTTCTTCCGCGCCTTGAAGGCGAAGCGCTTCTTGGGTTGCAACTCCTGGCGCCGTTCCGTTAGGGCCGCCTGCAGCTGCGCCAGCGCCGCCTGGCCCTTCCGCAGGTCGTAGGCTGCGAGGAACAGAACCGAGTCGTTCAGGAGTTTCCGCAGCACTTGGAGCCGGTTGGCCGCCTCCTCCAGCCGCTCGGCCGACGCCTCGCCCTGCAGCAGCTCCTCGGCCGCCGCGCGCTCCCGGGCGAAGGCGGCGGCGAAGAAGCCTCTCTTCTCCTCCTCCACCTCCTGGTCCTGCCGCTTCTGCTTGCGCCTCTCCACCTCCATCTGCCGCTCCTGCTCGCGCCTCTGAAGTCGCTCGGGCACCAGGCTCAGGTCCCGCGGGGACCCGGAGGCAGCGTCCGCCAGAGCCACCGAGCAGTCCACACCCTCCATCTTGACTCCAGGCTTCCTCCCCCGCCGCCTTTCCTCGGAGCGTTCTCCGCAAGGCCTCCCACCAACGTGCGCTGCGATTGGCCGGCTGCGGTGACGTCAGATCCCGCCATATTCTCCTCGCCTATTGGTTTCTTCGCGTTGGAGGGGCGGGGAGGAGGGCGGGGCTGGCTGACAGGAGGGGGTGGGGAGACAAAGGTCCTGGTGGATGGGTGGGGTGGGAGGCAGGCGGGTGAAGCTTTTTTTTTTCTTCTTAAAGGGGCAGGACTTATATCCGGGATTGTGGGGTGAGTTGCAGCAGCGGCAGCTGCACATGTGGGTTTGTTTATAAGAACAAGGTTAGAAACTCGCAGGCCTCCCCCTCCCCCCAGCTCCTCCCTGCTACCCCCTTACAGGCCGGAGATCTGCTGCAGGGTGGTGGGGAGGAATCTGTGCTTGTGGTGTTGTGGGGGACAGGTAGTGCGAGAAAGATGGAGGGGGGGGGTTATTGCACCTCCCGGGCCGCGCCGGAGGAAGCTGCAGCTGGAACAGCTGGCCAGGGAGCCGCTTGCATGCCTCTGGGTTTTTTCTTTCTGTTTTTTTTTTTTTTTTTTTTTACTTTCCCTTTTCCCTTCCATCACCTCTTTGCTCAACCGGTCCCTGCCGCCCCGGTAACCCTCAAACCCTCATCCTTCCTGCCCTCCCCCATCCACTGCAGCTCGGCGCGGCCTGGGGGCGTCTGGATCCCCGTAGGCAGTTACTGGGGCGGGAAGAAGGCGCGAGGCACCGCTATGGGAGAGACTGGGTTCCTCGCTGGAGCAGGCTCCGGGGTTCCTAGGGGAGTCTAAAAGCAGATTATTTTTTTAATGGCCAATTGCTGCAGTCGGAGGGGGGAGCGGGGGAGGATGCCATGCCACCCCCACCGTCTTGCTCCCTGACGCGGTGGCAGCCACTCCCTGCGCAGCTGGCGACCGCTGGCCGCGCGGGGCTAAGACCCCCAGTCCGAGCGCCTCGCCTCTCCCTATAGGGCCGACGGTCTTTAGGAAGGCGATGGGGAAACGGTACATTATTTCTAGAGATGGTGGGAGGGATTTGTCACCGGAAGTGAACGAGCCTAGCCTAAAGTCCGGACCAACCCGAGGTGCGAGTGGGCAGCCAAGACCGTGCAGTCCCTGGCAGAAGCCCAAGGCGGCGGCCGCCGAGGACTCGGGTGGCATCCTCGCATGCTGCCTTTAGCCACCGTGCCTTCTGGACTCGGGCGGCCCATACAGTCCTCGGTTTCAGCTCGATCTCCACCCTGGTTGCCAACCTCCATTTTTGTTCTTTTAATTGGGATTTTTTTTTTAACTGCCCAAAATATTCTTTTGAAATTTTACCCATATGCCTGCGTTTTCCTGCAGATAAAGATGGGAGGAAGTGAGAACCATTGAATTAAGTTGGAATTAAGACTTGAGGTCCAAGCCTCACACCCCACTTGCCTCCTTTCTTAACCATTAAAAAGAAAAATCCAAACCTCAAGTACAAATTCTTGATTGAGAATTTGAGAGAGGGCATTGCACTACTGAGTCAAGACAGATGTCACTGGGTGGCAAATTCTTTCCTACATGGAGGGTCGGAGGGGGAATCACATGTTCCTGTGTTTATGTCTGTATACCTGATGCAACAGCGCCGGTGAGGGGGGACGATGGTCACTTATGCAGGCTCCTTATTTTCGTTAGTTCTGTTTCCTGGGCAAGATAGATGAAGCTCTTTTTTTCTACTTTTTAAAAGCACTTTTATTTCATAAAAGTATGAATTTTGGACTATTGAAATACAGCTGATGACCTTTTTCAGGTTACCTAAAGGAATGTGGATAGCTGCTTTCGTGAAAGATAGATTTTTTTTTTTTTTTAGATTTACTTATTTGTATTTTGTGTATATGAGTGTTTTGTGTGGGTTGATGTATGTGCACCACGAGTGTGCAGTATTTCTGGAGACCAGAAGAGGGCGTCAGATCCCTGGAATTGGGGTTAACAGGTAGTTGTGAAGTGCTTCTGTGTCTGCTGGGAAAGGAACCCAGGTCCTATAAAAGTGTATAAGTGCAAACCATCCAGCCATGTCTCCAGATGAACAATAGATTTAACCTATAAAGATTAACAGAATACTGATTTGCTATAGGGAATAGCAACAACCCCTGATTGGCTTTGCTTTAGTTTCCCAGTATCAGAGTCTATCCTGTTCTCATTAGGAAAGTTGCTGGACATGGAAGTACATGCCTTTAATACCAGCACAGGAGGATCTCTGTGAGTTCAAGGCTAACCTGGTCTACACAATCCAGGACACTCGGGGCTACACAAAGAAACTCTTCAGTCCTCCGAGACCAAAGTTAGTTGGTAAAAGATTTCTTGAGCTTGGAGTTTGAACTGTCGTCGCCTAGGGCGAGACTATCAGTGGTTTTAAGTGTAGCTTGTATGCAAAGTAGAAGTCAGTATTACCAGCCCTTTCAAGATAGCATTTCTGCCTAGGGAGAGGTTTTTGCAGCATCTGCTTGACCTGAAGATGCTGAAAATTGTCTGTTGTTTAGCCTGAAGTTTAAGCCTCAAAGGACAAAGATGGGGGTGAGGGGTGTCCTGCAATCTACTCTGTGTTGGAAACTTTTGTTTTTTGTTTTTTAAGACAAGTGTGAGGCCTGGGAGGGGTGCCTTGGCGCACGGGGTGATTGTTTTCTGTCTGCAGGCTGGAGTAGGCAGCCAAGGCAGGTGTCAAGCTATGTGTCTGGTTTCTGAGTTAAAAACCACAGGAAGGTTGCTAAATGCTGGCCATTTGCCAGACCATGTTGTATCCTCTTCCTAATATTTGAGGGCAGAGAGTTGAGAATGCGTCCTTGACAGGATGATCCTGGCTCAGCAAAGGTAAGTACCCACCCTGATGGAAGGAGGGGAGGCATGCAGAAGGAAACAGACAGTTGCAGAAAGCAAGCAGCGTTAGTTGTGCAGCTCTCAGGGGGAGGCTGCTGGATCTTGCAGACAACTTGCAAAGTGAAAGGATGTAACAGAGCTATGAATTTTAATGGTTTATTTTATTATTTTATTTATGTACGCCACACCATGGGTGTGGAGGTCAGAGGACAGTGTCCAGGACTTTCTCTCTTTCTACCTTTATGTGGGCTCAGGCGTTAGGTAAACACTTGACCAGTTCAGCATTCCTATCTGTTCAGCCTTAACCTATTTAACAATAGTTTGTATATTTCATGGTTCTCTGTATTGGGTTTGACTTTTTTAAAAAAATTTTTATGTGCATTGGTGATTTGCCTACATGTATGTCTATGTAAGGGTGTCCTATTCCCTAGAACTGGAGTTACAAACAGTTACAGGCTGCCATGTGGGTGCTGAGAATTTAATCAGAGTCCTCTGGAAGAGCAGTCAGTGCTCTTAATCACTGAGCCATCTCTCCAGCCCCCAAGGCTTTTCTTTTCTTTTCTTTTCTTTTTCTGGTTTTTCGAGACAGGGTTTCTCTGTGTAGCCCTGGCTGCCCTGGAACTCACTCTGTAGACCAGGCTGGCCTCGAACTCAGAAATCCACCTGCCTCTGCCTCCCAAGCACTGGGATTAAAGGCATGCGCCACCACTGCCCAGCTGTTTCTTTTTTTCTTCCCTTTTTATCTATATTTACTTATTTATTTCATATATGAGTAATTGGCCTGCATGTATGTGTACCATGTGAATGCAGTACACACAGGAAGAGAGCTTTGAACCCCCTGACACTGGAGTTACAGATGGTTGTAAGGCACCATGTGGGTGCTGGGAATTGAACCCAGGTCATCTATAAGGATGCTCTAACCACCGAGCCATCTTTCCAGTTCTTACATGATGTTTTAATGTCTTAAAAGTGAATCTTAGACCAAGCTTTGGTGGTTTATGCTTGTAATCCAGCACCCAGGAAGCAGTAGGATCAAGCTAGAGAGGTGGCTCAGTGGTTAAGAGCACTGACTGCTCTTCCAGGGGTTCTGAGTTCAATTCCCAGCAACCACATGGTGGCTCACAACCATCTGTAATGGAATCTGATGCCCTCTTCTAGTGTGTCTGAAGACAGCTATGGTGTACTCATATAAAGAAAATAAATCTTAAAAAAAAAAAAAAAAAAAAAAAGAATTCCAGGCTAGCTTGGTCTATATAGTAAGAGCCTGTCTTTTAAAGAAGAAGAAGAAGAAGAAGAAGAAAATAAGTATAAGTAACCTGCAAAAGCATTTAAATGAAAGAAGCCTTGGTCTGTGCCTGGACAGCTCAGGAACGAGGCCCCTTGCTGTTCAGTGGGGTTTATCAGTGGGCAGATGGCAGAAGCCAGCCGCACCAAGGCAGATCTGAGCCCTGTTTTCTAGTGGTTGATTGCCAGAGGGAGGCATTCACCTGTTCACCTCTCAGCAAGCAAGCTAGGAGCATGCCTGGGTTGTGATTCATGCTTTCACTGGAGAGATCTGGTCCTCTCTTATCTGAGGGTAGGCTGATCTTCCCACCACTAATGTCAACATTTCTGCCACAAAGACAATGAAAGACAGCTGTGAGGGCATGTCCTGTTCTTAAAAGGCTCCCTCCTTATCTGGAGCATGCGTGGCGGCCTCCGCTCCTGGCTGTCTCCTCCCCCTCAACACGCTATGCTGAGGATCTTCCATTGTGCCTCAGGCAGACGCCGCTTGGGTTCTTGTCTGCCGCCTGCTTATCAGAACTAACTGTGCTAGGGTGCTGAGATAGCTCAGAGTGGATAGCGCTGGTCAGGCAAGCCCGAGGATGACCCGAGTTGAATCTCAGAAATGCACGGGTTGTTGGAAAGAAGCTCCATAGAGTTGTCCTCTGACCCTCACGCGGCTGACACGCACAATACATCAAAAGAAAATAAAGGAGCTGTGCCAGGGAGACCCCAAAGGCTGCTAAAGTTACAAAATTACACAGTGGGGAGGGAGAGGTGGTTCAGTGGGTATCGTGCTGCTCTTCCAGAGGCTCTCAGAGTTCAGTTTCCAGCACTCAGGTGGCTCATAACCACCTGTGACTCTAGTTCCAGGGGATCTGATGCACTCTTCTGTCTGCACCCTGTGTGTGTGTGTGTGTGTGTGTGTGTGTGTGTGTGTGTGTGTGTGTGTGTGTACATGTGGAGGTCAGAGGACAACTTGTAGGAATCAGTTCTTGACTTCCACCATATGGGTTCCCGGGAACAGACTCAGGTTGTCACACTTGATGGCAAGGTCCTCTACACTCTGCCATTTCACCAGTGCCATTTTGTTGTGTCAGACAAACGGATGAACCTGTGAGCTTCCAGGACAGTTTTCCATCTCCAGCTTCTACATCACCTTAGGAGTGCCAAAATTACAGATGTGAGCCACCGTATCTGGCTTTTTGTGGACTTCAGGGTTCGAACGGAAGGTTGCCAGGCGCGGCGTAGGGCAAGCGCCTTCATCCTCCTCGGTGCCCCTCCCCTGCCCCCGTAGCTGCTTGTGGCAGAAAGTATTTTACTGCTGTGCTTCTCTCAGGTGGGTTCTTTGCCCATCCCTGACAACCGGCTCCTGTCTTCGTCACAGACCTCCTCTCCCTTCCTTTATTGGCTAGGCAGGATTTCACTTTGTGTCCTAAACCCCCTTCTTGTCTGTCTCTCCTTCCCATTTGGCAAGCTACCTTTCTCCAGGGACCTAAGCCCTGCTCCTGTACTAAGATTTGATTCAAGGCAGTCTGGCCCCTGCATCCACGCTGTCATCACTGCCTGTCTCATCCCAGCGCCACATCTAATTGTGCTACAACCACAGTCTTCCACGCTGATGTCAGGATCATCTATAGCCCCCTCCACCCCACCCCCCACCCCCCACCCCCACTTTCTGGTTCCCTCTCCCTGTCTATGCCTTGGCCCACTCTGGTCTGCTCTTTCATCGGTCTCGCCTGTGCTACCCTGAATGTCTGTAGCCCCGCCCCTCCCCATGCTAATATAAGCTGATAGAGTCACTCTATATAAAACTTCTGCTGACTTACTGTTCAAAATGTTGAGACTCCTTGTGTGGCTGTGAGCTCTGCATGGCCATTGTGCCTCACCAGCCCCATCTGCCACCATGGCCTCTGTAGCCACCCTGTACCCTTCCTTTGCCCAGCACACCATATCTGTGTACTTCCATGTGTCCTGCTGCACTTTCTAAGTCTGGCTAACTTACGCTGGCCGCTCTGCCAGACATGCAAGTGTGGCGGATGGCACGTGGACAAGGCTCCTGCAGAGCATACGGGCTAAGAGAGACATGTGATGAGCCCGGTGCGAGGGAAGGGAAGTTCACTCTTCTACTTCGTTTCTTTTGACAAGTGTTTCATTCAGGTGCCGGGTGCCTGGCATATAGCAGTGGACAAGAGAGGTAACAAGGTCTGCTTTCATGGCCAGAAGTGGGAAAGCGCCAGTACTCCTAACAACAGACAAAGCAGGTGCAGGGAACCCAGATGTGTGGGAAAATGAGTCTGACCAGAGCAGCATTGTCAGCCCTGCTGTATTACAAGGTGACTTAATGACATTGTGATGCCAACTCTTTCTCTGGAGAAATTACACCTGAATCTCTTGGAGCGGAGCCTGGGCATATGTAAGTGTCACTAGGGACTAAACCCAGGATCTTGTATGTGGCAGACAGTTGTCCTGCAGTGGAGCTATGTTCCCCACCCATCAATCGATTTTTGAGACAAGACCTCATATAGCCCAGGTTGGCTTCAAACTTGCTGACAGCCCAGGCTGGCTGTGAACTCCTCATCCTGCTATTACAGATGTCTACCACCACACCCAGCCTTCCCAGGATTCTGAATCCTCTGCCCTGAAGTGGAGATCAGAGGCAAGGTTTGGGAGGTGAACAGAGTCCCACCACCACTGGTTCTTAAAATCATGGCAGAAATTTTGCACTTCATCTTGAAGGCACATTCAAATCTCCTGGGGGATTTGAGCTGAATAATAACAGTATCATGCTATATCCCGCCCCCCCTTTCCCATTCTAACACAGGGTCAGCCTGGAAGCCCCAGGCAGCATGATTCAGGGTTGAGCGGAAGCAAACAGTTGTCAGTTCAGAGTGTTGCAGGAGCCTGAGGGAATGGTGGGAGTGACCAACAGCTAGACAGAGGTGGGAGCCAGGGAGAGGAGGCATGGGGAGCATGAGGGAGCTGGAGGGGATGAGACAGGACTTAGTGATAATGAGAAACTCTACCCAGGGAGCCGAAGGCTGTGGAACCATGATGCTCGAGGCTGTGAGGCACGAGGCCAGGCTTTGAGAGAGCCAGCAGGTTCATGTTGGACATGCTTGGGACAGACAGCATGCGTTATCTTCTCCACATGACAAGACACCTGCTTCCTACATGACCTGTCATGCCCCTCCTCTCTGGGCTGTGTTCTGTATTCTTTGTGACTGGTGTGTGTGAGTGGTGAGACCAAGTATATACGTGTGTGGTATGCAGGCTTGTGTGCATGCACGTTGGAATTGGTGTGGTTGCATATGTGTGTGTTTCTGCATTTGGAAGCTGGCATCAGGAGTCTTCCTAGATAGCTCTCACTATTCTTTGATGCAGGGTCTCTCAGTTGAACCCAGAACTTGCAAAAGGGGCTGCTATGGTTAGACAGCTTGTCCTGGGAATCCCTGGTACCAGTTTTGAGCTCTGGAATTACAGGCAGGCTGGCACACCCACCCAGCATTTTGTGTAGGTTCTGGGGGCCTGAACTCCAGTCTGTATGCCTGAGCAGCAGGTGTCTTCAGCACTGAGCCATCTCCCCAGTGTGCTTACAGATATCTCCAGTGTGGCTTCACTCCACTTCCAGATTCTTTCACAGTACCTGTTGTGTTAATGGCCGAAGAGCTAGACCCAAAGCAAGACCCTCCCTTAGGAGTGTGACTGGAGGAGTCTGGAGCCTGTTCTCATTTCTAGCTAAGGATAGAAGGGATCCAGAGCCAGAGAGGATACGCTGAGCCTATGAGGAACGGGGTCCAGTTCATAGCGTCTTCAGCTATTAGTGTTACGATGGAGTGATGACTGTAAGTTGTCTATTCCTCTGTGTTATATCCCAGCCTCACTCTGTGTTATATCCCAGCCTCACTCTGTGTTATATCCCAGCCTCAGGCTCACTCTGTGTTATATCCCAGCCTCAGGCTCACTCTGTGTTATATCCCAGCCTCAGGCTCACTCTGTGTTATATCCCAGGCTCACTCTGTGTTATATCCCAGCCTCAGGTTCACTCTGTGTTATATCCCAGCCTCAGACTCTGTGTTATATCCCAGGCTCACTCTGTGTTATATCCCAGCCTCAGGCTCACTCTGTGTTATATCCCAGGCTCACTCTGTGTTATATCCCAGCCTCAGGTTCACTCTGTGTTATATCCCAGGCTTACTCTGTGTTATATCTCAGACTCACTCTGTGTTATATCCCAGGCTCACTCTGTGTTATATCCCAGGTAAGCTTTGAACTTCTAGTTGCTGGGACTGTAGGCATGCATCACCAGACCCAGGCATTATGATTCTTTTTTGTAAGATTTACTGTTTATAATCTTCTATTTTGGGAAGCCATTAATCTAATCCCACCTCTCCTTAGTAATAAGCATATGCGTTGTGATCATAATAGAACATGAAACAATTCCTAAGCCCCTGTGGGACTCTAAACCCTATAAGGGCCATGAGTCTGTCATCTTTGTTTCAGAGTCTCACAATGTAGACCTGCCTGGGCTAGAACTCTTTATGTTGACCTGGCTGGGCCTCCATGCCTGGCCTATCTCTCGTATCTTTATGCCTGTGTTACTTAGCTTCCCATTGCCATGGCAGAGTAAACAACTGAAGTAAATAACTTAAAAGAAGAAAAGGTGTATTTTGTCTCACGGCCTCCGAGGTTTCAGTCTGTGTCACTTGGCCCTGTATACTTTGAGCCTGTGGCAGAAGCTTCAGTTGGAGGCCTGTTCACGGTACCGCCCCTAGGAAGTGGAGAGAGGAAGAGATGTATCCTGAATCCCTGAATCCTCTTTGAAAGCTTATCAGCAGTGACTAATTTCCTCCCTCTAGACTGTGTCTCTTAAAGCCAATAGATGACATCGACTCGAGGCCTTTAGGGAACTGTCAGCACAGAGACAAAATGCTCCACCATGATCCAGCATGCAGCAGTGAATGTCCCAGTAGGCTCTGGATAGTTACCCGTTATAGGAGTGTAGAGGCCAGGCTTGCGGTGATATTTATTCCGTATTTGTGTGTGAGCATGTGTGTGGAAGCTGAGGGGCTCTTGAGAGAGTTGGTTCTCTCTTTTCATCTTGTGAGTTCAAACCTAGGTAGCCAGGCTTAGTACCTTTATCCCCTGAGCCACCTCTCCAGCCCCTGTGGTGATATTTATTATGCATAAGCCCCCGAAGGGAATCATCTGAAGCAACACCAGTTTTTAAGGGTTGTGGGAACCAGTGGGAGTTGGATCCAACTCAGGTTGTCTTGCTTGGCTGCAGGCACCTTTACCACTGAGCCATCTTGCCAGCCCTCTCTTTCTCTTCATAGGTTATCATATGAAAAAAGTCTGTGTCTAAGACTTAATAGTAGACCATATTCTTTTTTTTTTTTTTTTTTTTTTTTTTCCACTTAGTTCAAGCCACAGCACTGGAAGAAAAGGGAGGAAAGGGGAAAAGTGGAGGGGGAGCTTGAAGGCAGCTGTGTTGGGCCTTGTGTGTAGTGTGCAGAATCTGCGAGACGATAAGAGAGAGCCTGTGTGTCTCTCAAGTTTCAGAGGTTTCCTTAGTTATCCTCATGATGGGAAGCATGGCATCTTGCAGGCAGACATGGTGCTAGACATTCTGAGAGTTCTACATATCTTGATCTGAAGAAGGCAGCCAGGAGGAGACTGTCTTCCACAGGCAGCCAGGAGCAGAGGGTCTCTTTCACACTGGGCAGACCCTGATCATAGGAACCCCTACATGGCTCCTACAGTGACATACTTTTTTCATGGCTCCTAAAGCAACACACTTCCTCTAACAATGCTATACCTCCTCCAATAAGGCCATATCTCCTGAGAGTGCCACCTATCATGGGCCAAGTGTATTCAAACCATCACATGCTTTAATCATGTGTATGTGTGTATGCGCACATGGAGGCTGTAAGAGAGTGTCAGATCCCCTGCAGGAGCTATGGTTACAGGGAGTTGACATAGATGTTGGGAACTGAACTCAGTTCTTTGGCAAGAGCCATATCCTTTCTGCAAGAGCCAGTCCTTTCCTCCCTCCCCCCTCCCTTTGGGGGGACACTCATGCAGAGGTCAGAGGACAACTGTCAGGAGTCAGCTGCCCCCCTCACCTCATTGAGGTGGGGTCTATTATTTTCTGTTGCTGAGTACTGCAGGCCAGCTGGCCCAGGAACTGAACTTCCAGGTAATTCTCCTGCCTCTGCCTGTCTCCCACCTCTCTGTTGGAATGCTAGGTTTATAGACATTTGCCTACACACTGGGCTTTCTACATGGCTCCTGGAGATCACACTCAGTCCTGACTGCCTAACTAGCTTTTGCTTACTGAGCTGTCTTCTAGGTTCCTACCATGTTCTTAGAAACAAAGTCTCACTGGGACCTAAGGCCTATTAATTAGGCTGGCCCCAGGGATCCTTTAACCACCTGTCAGTGCGGAGACTTTATTCATACACCACTGTACTTGGCTTTTTATGTGGGTGCTGGGGATCGAACCCAGATCCTTATGCTTGTATGGTGAGCACATTACTGACTGAGTTTTTGAGACGGGTTCTCAGTATGTAACTCAGCTTGGTCTTTAACTTGAACTTCTCCTGACTTTGCCTCCCTCCCAAGCGCGAGGGTTAAGGTGAGCCTACCATATCCCATTCTTTCCTGCATTTTTAGAACATGTGAGAGTTCGCGTTGATTTGAGGCAGTGTTAATTCACTGCATAGCCTATGAAAGATGTCGCTGTAGTGTATACAAATCTTCTTTTCCTTAACAGGAAGCAGAAACTGGGCTGGCAAGATGGCTCGTGGGTAAGCAAGCTTGCTGTCAAGCTTGATAGAATGATGTCAGTCCCTAGAGCCACGTAGTGAAAGGTGAGAGCTAGAACCAGTTCCCGACAGTTGCCCTCTGACCTCCACAGCACATGAAGGCTTGCACATGCACACACAGTGAATGAATGTTTCAGTGAAGAAAACATTGTAAGGGACCGCTGCTTGTTTTGTACTTTTAGTACCAATAATTCTGTGTTAGCTGGGCTCTCTAGCGGAATGAATATGAATATATATATATATATATATATATATATATATATATATATATATATATATATATAGAGAGAGAGAGAGAGAGAGAGAGAGCAAGGAGATTTATTACAGGCTGTGATCTACTTGACCACAATGCTGGCAATTGCCTACGAATAGAAGGTAAAAGAACCCAGTAGTTATTGAGTTCACGAAGATGCATGTCTCAGCTGGTCAGTATAGCAGGAATCCCAAAGATGTAGGCTGTAATACCTGAAGGAATGGACTTGCTAGGGAGAGCAGGCAGGCAAAGAGAGAGAGCTTCCTTCTTCCATGTCCTTGTAAAGGCTGCCAGCAGAAGGCGTAGCACAGATTGAAGGCCACTCTACCCACCGCCTCAAAAGAGCTGGATTAAAAGTGTATCTTTCCACCTCAAATGATTTAATTAAGAAAAAAAATTCCCCTGGGGGTTGGAGAGATGGCTCAGAGGTTAAGAGCACTGACTGTTCTTTCAGAGGTCCTGAGTTCAATTCCCAGCAACCACATGGTATCTCACAACCATCTGTAATGGGATCGGATGCCTTCTTTTGGCATGCATGTATACATGCTGATAGTGAACTCATATAAAATAAATAAATAAATTTTAATAATTCTTAAAAAAAAAAAAAAAGAATGAAAGAAAAGAAAAAACCCTCACAGGGTGCCTAGCGACTCAGGTTTTAGTTAATTCCAGATGTAGTCAGGTTGCTAACAACAGCCATCACAACTTCCTTTTGTGTTTACATTTTTAAAAATTTTTAATAAAGATTTTTATTTATTATGTATACAGTGTTCTGCCTGCATATACACCTGCAGGCCACCAGATCACACTATAGATGGTTATGATCCAACATGTGGTTGCTGGGAATTGAACTCAGGACTCTGGAAGTACAGCCAGAGCTCTTAACCTCTGAGCCATCTCTCCAGCCCCAATGTTTTAAAATTTTTACTACAAAGAAATTTATTTTTTTGTAAGTGTCTGTTGGAGTAGGAGAGCTTAGTTGGTAGAGTGTTTGCTATTGCAAGCCTAAAGACGCAAATTCGATTTCTAGAACTAACATTTTAAAAAGGCTGGACATGGTAGTCCACACTTACAATCCCATCACTGGGAAGGCATGAGTAGAAGATGCCTAGCTCTTGCTGGCCGGCTAGCCTAGCCTACCTGCTAAGTCCCTGACTGTGGGAAATTCCATCTCAAGCAAGGTAGAAAGCCAGTGAGAAAGAACACTTGAGAGTGTCCTCTGGCCTCTACACAAGTGTGAATACTTACAGGACACAATCTGAGCATGTGCAAGCACAAGCATACATACTCAAGCAAGTCTGCACACACCTGTGCAGTTACAAAGTAAAACCCACCCAAGGTGCGTGGTGCCTGAGGCTGAAGGCCGAGCACTCAGGGTTAGTTATCTTTCCTCCTCAGCCCACAATCCGGCCAGGTGGTGGGTCATGCTTGTAATTCTAGTGTTTTGGAGGCTGGGGCAGGAGGATTAAGAGTTTGAGACCAGCCTGAGCTTACAGAGTGAGACCCTCATTTTCGTTTTTGGTTTTGGTTTGTTTTTTCCCCTGAGACAGGGTTTCTCTGTGTAGCCCTGGCTGTCCTGGAACTCACTCTGTAGACCAGGCTGGCCTTGAACTCAGAAATCCACCTGTCTCTGCCTCCCAAGTGCTGGGATTAAAGGCGTGCGCCACCACTGCCCGGCTTCCGTTTTTGTTTGTTTGTTTGCTTTTAAAGCAATTATACAAGGAGGAGGAAGAGGAGAGAAGCCTGTTAGTTGGGATATAAGATGTGACTCAATTAAAAACAGTCACTTACGTATTTATTTTCTGTGTGTGTGTGTGTGGGGGGGTATACATGTCAGAGCAAGCATGTGGAAGTCTGAGAACTACTGTGGGAATCTCTTAGTGTCTCCTACCTTGCTGGTCCCAGGGATCGAACTCAAATCTATAGGCCTGGTGGGGAGCATCTCTGTCCCTAACCATTGCCTCCTCTTGCCTCTGTTTTTTGGGGGAGGGGCAAAATCAGTAATGTTGAGAGGTTCATTCATTGCTTCTCTTAGACCACCACCCATGAGCCCAACTGCTTTCCCAGTTGCACACACCCATGCTGAGGAGGGCATCTTGCCTGGACACTCTTTGATGACGTCCTGTTGATGGGGACAAGTCACTAGCCTTTGTTGAGCGTCTGCTACCTCCAGCACCAGCCAGGTGCCTTGATACAACATAGACTCAAGAAATGGTCGCTTAGCGTACTGATGCAGGATGTCACAGCTGGCCCTGGGGAGATGGGGAGGGATAAAAATAGACGGAGCCTGGTCCTCGTCTCCTGGAGGCTCGGAGTCCAGGGATAGACATGACTAATTATGAGTCACTCGAGGTGGTGTGTGTTCTCAAGGAAAAGGAAGTTGTTTGGAGGTACAGAGGAGAGGGGAGCGGAAAGGGCAGGCAGGGGAGACGCCAGAGGAAAGGAATGTCAGGAGAGAAGGGGGACAGGAGCAGAACTGACCAGGCTCCTCTCCCTAGAATTCTGCAGGCATCCTGGGGTTTCAGGAGAACATCAGAGCTCCTGGCATCTGGATGTTCAGGATGGGAAGGTGAAGAGAAAGGGTTGGAGCTAGGAGGGCTTTGCTTGAGAAAGGCCGTTGCTGTGGTTCCCTGGAAAAACTGATGGGGCCAAACCGAGATCAGTGGGAACGAAATGGAGATCACCAGAGAGGGGTTTGTGTCCAAGGCCAAAGGTCAATCTGTTTGGTTTTTATTTTATTCGTTTGGTTGGTTTGGTTTTTTGGTTTTTCCAGAGTTTCTCCTTATAACTGTCCTAGATGTACTAGAAATCACTTTGTGAACCAGGCTGGCCTCAAACTTACCAGCACTGAGATCAAAACTTGTGCCACCATGCCCAGCCAGTCTGCATTTATAAAATAGGCACATACTTACAAAATGTCAGTGTCCAGTGCTGAAACCAACCAAAGGATGGCTCAGAGCAAGGATTTAAGGTGCAAAAGGAGTAACATTGTTCTGGAAGGGGTTTTTACTCAATCCAAGGCATCTCTGCATAGTCCTAAATAAAGCTGGTCTCCAGCAAGCCGTTCCTCCCCAGCAGAGACTGGCTTGCCACAGTGGGAGCCTACTGCTCTGACCTGCACCGGAGAGAGGCTATCTGGAAAGCTTCCATTATAAAAACTGGAATTTGCTGTGCATGATAGTTCAAGCCTGTAATTCCAGCACTTGGGAAGTGATGATGAACTTCTTCACATTGAAGAGTGAAAAAGATAACTTTTTGTTTGTTTGTTTTTTGTTTGTTTTGTTTTTCGAGACAAGGTTTCTCTGTGTAGCCCTGGCTGTCCTAGAACTCACTCTGTAGACCAGGCTGGCCTCGAACTCAGAAATCCACCTGCCTCTGCCTCCCAAGTGCTGGGATTAAAGGCGTGCGCCACCACTGCCCGGCAAAAGATAGCTTTTTAAAGTAAGGCAAGGCATGAGGGACGGCTCAGCAGGTAAGAGCACTGCTTGCTCTTGTGGAGGACTGGGTTTGAGTTGCAGCACCCACGTGGTGGCTCACAGGGGTGTAACTCCAGTTCCAGGGGATCTGACGCTCTTCCGGCCTCCCCCAGTGCCAGGCGTACACGAAGTACACATACCTATATGCAGGCCAAATGCTTGTGAGATAAAAATAAATGATAAAGAGAGAGCGGGGCTCAGAGCAGGTCGGATGCATGAGTGAAAAAAACAAGTGTTTTCTTCAGGCAGGCAGGACTCAGAGAGCCTAGACCATCACTGGGCAGTCTCTTCCCCTCCCTCCTCCACACGCAATGGGAATCTGCCTCTTCCTGCATGAGCTCACCTCTGCTCTGAAATAGTGGCTCTGACCTTTAGTCTTGTGTGCTCTTGTGTGCACGCGATGCCAGAGGTCAGCATCTGGCGGCATCCTCAGTTGCTTACCAACTTTTTTTTTCCTTCCCTGTTTTTTGTTGTTTTTGTTTTCTTTCTTTCTTTTCTTTTTTCTTTTTCTTTTTTTTTTTTTTTTTTTTTTTTTTTTTGACACGGTTTCTCTGTGCAACCCTGCTTGTCCTGAAACTCTGTAGACCAGGCTGGCCTGGAACTCAGCTCCATCTACCTCTTCCTCCTGAGTGTTGGGATCAAAGGCATGGGCCATCACAACCCAGCCACTTAATTTTTTTCTTTTAAAATATCTCATTTTGGATATTAGAGGGGAGTACATGTGTTTGCAGGTGTGTGCAGGTCCCCAAGGAGACTGGAGGCACTGGATGCTGTGGGGCTGTTGTTACAGATGGTTACAGATGCACACTCAGTGTGCATGCTGGGAACAGAACTAGGTCCTCTGCCAGAGTGTTACACTATCGTCTGTCTGTCTGTCTCATTATGGTGCTCTAGCTAGCCTGGAACTCACTGAATAGATCAGTGAGTGGCCTTGAACTCTAAAAAAAAATCTACCTATCTCTTTGTCCCAAATGTTGAGATTAAAGGCATGCACAACCACACTTGGCCAAGAGCAGTGGGCTGTAAACTGCTGAGCCATCTCGCCAGGCCCCACTTTATTTTTGACACAAGGTCTGTCCTTGAACCTGGAGCTCATTGATTTGGTTAGCCTGGCTGACTAGGTGTCTTCCTGCTTCTACCTCCACAGTCCTGGCTTTACAGGCGTTTGCCAGGGCCAGGTTGTTTACACGTGTACAGGAGGACGAGCAGATCCCCCATGCTTGCAAGCAAACACCTTCTATTCCCTCAGCTGCTGTTGGATTTTTTGATAAACACCTGTCACGGTCTCTTAACTTTTGCAAGTTTTCACAAGGCCACTGGTCTCAGGGAGTGTAGTTCCAACATTTGTAGCTCAGGGATCCCCCAAACTATCTGCCACTACTCCCTGGTCTTGGCACTACTCAGTACTTGGTGTGGCCCCTCCTTGTTAGGGCCTGTGTGTGTACCTCTCCCTCATAGGTGCGTCTAGTTGAGGCTTTTCTCTTTTTCTTACTATCCTTACTCGGGTTTGAAAACCCAGCTTTACGACTGGAGAGATGGCTCTGTGGTTAAGAGCGCTGGCTGCTCTTGAGAGGACCTGGGTTTGGTTCTCAGCTTCTCGAGACCCACACAGTGGCTCAGAACTGTCTATAGAATCCAGCTCCCTCTTCTGACCTCTGAGAAAACAAGGCAGGAACGTGGTGCACATACATACATGTTGTCAAAATAGTCATGCACGTAAGATAGAATAAAATAAATTTTCGGGCTGGAGAGATGTCTCAGCAGTTAAGAGCACTGGCTGATCTTCCAGAGGTCGTGAGTTCAATTCCCAGCGACCACATGGTGGCTCACAACCATCTGTAATGGGATTTGATGCCTTCTGTCATGCAGGCATACATGCAGATAGAGCACTCAAATGCCAAAATAAATAATCAATCAATAAATATGTAAATAAAAAAGAAGTGAAATTCTCAGCCTGGTCTACAGAGCTTTCAGGATATCCAGTGCTATGTAGAGAAACCCTATTCAAAAGAAGGGGGTGGGGGAAAGCATAGCTTTAAACTTTCTCTCCCCGCCTGCCTGCCTTCCCTCTCCCCCTGTGCTCAAAGCATCACACTGGGTGCCTCCCTCCAGCCCCATATATTGTTTCTCTGTTGTTTTTAATCTCAGAACACTTATTAGGACAGAGGACACTGAGCAGAGCAGCATGACACGTGACAGTGCCGAACCTGAGTCCATGGTGTGCAGGGCGGGGGTGGGGGGTGGGGGGGTGTTAACAGGCGAGCTTCCTGTCTGTGGAGCTGCTTGCCACAGAAACAGCTTTCCTCCCACCCTGAGGCCCTACCCATCCACCACCTATCCATACATCTACCCACCTACCCATCCATCCATCCACCCACCTACCCAGCCAGCCAGCGATCTATCCATCCATCCATCCCAGGTACCCAGAGTTGGCCGCAAGCTTCACTGCTGCTGTTCGTGTGAACTGCTCGTTTCTTCTTTCCTTTTCCCATTTTTTTTTCTTATTTGTTTGTGGTGATGGGGACAGCTAGTAACAGTAGATCTTTTGTCACCACAGTAGAGAGGCCTTGACTGCACCCACCCAGGCGGGTTTCCTTTCTGAAGTGGCAGGAAGAAGGTTTTGAGGTTTGTGAGTATTGCTTCTAAGTATTTTAGTGAAAGATTTGTTTGCCCACATTTGTGATATCTTGGCAAGCTAGCAACCTGAGAAGATTCTTTCTGGTTGGTTTTGCGTGTGGTTTTACTCTTAAGCGGGAGAAGAATTTACACCTTGGTGGAACTGTGCTTAAGGGGCTGGAGAGATGGCTCAATGCTGGAGAGTATTGGCTGCTCCTGCAGAGGACCCAGGTTCAGTTCCCAGCACTCACCTACATGGCAGCTCACAATGTCTGTAACTCCAACCCTACCATATCCAATTTCTTCTTCTGTCCTCCACGGACACCAGGCATGCACGCAGTGCACCCACGTACATACGGAAAAAACACCCATGCACAGAAAAATCAATAATTTAAAAATTTGCTATTGGAGCTAGAGAGATGTCTCAGTGGTTAAGATTGCTCTCCCAGAGGTCCTGAGTTCAATTCCCAGCAACCACATGGTGGTTCACAAGCATCTGTATTGAGATCCTAGGCCCTCTTCTGGTGTGTCTGAAGACAGCTACAGTGTACTGATATACATTAAATTAATGAATAAAAACTACTGTTAACTTTAGGGTTGAAACTAACATAATTCCTAAACAACTGTGAAGTTTTCAATATGCTGTGAACTGTAACCAGGAAGAAATAAACACACACACACACACACACACACACACACACACACACTCTTCATACAAGTAGAAACAGTTAAAGTATCCTTCTCCAGAGTCTCCCTTCATTAGTTGTCAACAGCTGTGTAAGGGCTGGGGGCTATGCACACTTGGTTATGGGGCAAGCAGGTCCTGGGGAGCTGTGCAGACCTGTGTTAACAGATTACTGCCATAGGCCGTAGAAAGTATGTACGTGTCAGATGCATACAGAAAAGTCATTTCCTGATTTTCGTCATTGTATTTGTTTGTTTGTTTTAAAGAATTATTTATTTATTTTATGTGTATGAGTACATTGTAGCTGTCTTCAGACACACCAGAAGACAGTATCAGATCTCATTACAGATGGTTGTGAGCCACCGTGTGGTTGCTGGGAATTAAACTCAGGACCTTTGAAAGAGCAGACTGTGCTCTTAACTGCTGAGCCATTTCTCCAGCCCTTGTTTGTTTGTTTTGTTGTTTTGTTTTTCAAGACAGGGTTTCTCTCTGTAGCCCTGGCTGTCAGGAACTTGATTTGTTGACCAGGCTGCCCTCAAATTCAGAGATCTGCCTGCCTCTGCCTCAGGGTGCTGGGATTACAGGTGTAATCCACACCACACCTGGCTTGCCATTGTATGTTTTTGTTTGTTTGAGATAAAATCTCCTGTAGCCCAAACTGTATCTGAGATTAGCCTTGAACGCCTCCCTCTACTTCCCAAGTGCTGGGATTCTGTGGTGTGTGCCTCAGTTACTGATCTCCGGCAGTGTTTCCCAAATGAGAGTTACCTCCAGCAGTGGCTCGTGAACCCTTTCACAGGTGTCTAACAGGCTCTGTAAAAACGGAGACATCACAAAATGAACTGTCTCCAGTTCTCTTCTGAAACACACTCTGGCTGTGGGTGACTCTGAAGGTCCTACTCTTCTTCCTCCAGAATGCTGGAATTACAGGTGTGTCTCACCACACCTGGCTCAGATATTCTTTCAATAAGCTTATAGACTTTTTTCAAAAAATCTTCGTTTCTGTTGTGTTGTGGTGTGAAACATAGGTCTTGAGACTGAGTCTCAGTCAGAGGTGTTTGAAACTACTGATGTGAGACAGAAGACAAGGTAGTGTTTTGATTCTGGTAGATCAGAATAATGACAAAGGGAGGGTTGTCTATACACATCATTTGTTGTCCAGGGACAGGGAGACTCTACAGTCAGAGTGTGGGGCATAGGAGAGCCATGCTGGGGCTGGAGAGATGGCTCAGCAGTTAAGAGCACTGACTGCTCTTCCCAAGGTCCTGAGTTCAATTCCCAGCAACCACATGGTGGCTCACAACCATCTGTAATGGGATCTGATGCCCTCTTCTGGTGTGTCTGAAGAGAGTGACAGTGTGCTCGAATACAAAGAATGAATAAGTAAATATTTTTAAAAAGAGAGAGAAAAGCCGGGCAGTGGTGGCGCACGCCTTTAATCCCAGCACTTGGGAGGCAGAGGCAGGTGGATTTCTGAGTTTGAGGCCAGCCTGGTCTACAGAGTGAGTTCCAGGACAGCCAGGGCTACACAGAGAAACCCTGTCTGGGGGGGGGGGGAAGGGAGAGAGAGAGAGAGAGAGAGAGAAAGAGAGAGAGAGAGAGAGAGAGAGAGAGAGAGACTGGAAAGATAGAGAGAGACTGGAAAGATAGAGAGAGACTGGAAAGATAGCTCTGTGGGGAGAGGCAACTGCTCCCAAGCCCGATGACCTGAGTGTGATCCCTGGGTCTCATGTGGTTGTAGGGGAGAGAATTGATTCCCAAAAGTTGTCCTCTGGCCTCCACACACATGCCCCCTGCAAACACAAAATAAATAAAATATAATCGATGATGACGATGACAGTGATGATGATGTGGTGGTGGTGGTGGTGGTGGTGCCTGTGTCCCCGGAAGCTGGAGGAGACAATGAGCAGTTGGTACCTGGGCTGGGCTGTAGTCCAGTGGTAGAGAGTATGTCCAGCTTTCATGAGGCTCTGGGTTCAATCTGTAATGCTCACGTAAAATAAGAAAGTACGAGGCCTTCCCAAGCGTGTCCTCTGACTGTGGATTTCAGCAAGGCAATCTGCTTTTTATTGTTGTTTGTTCTTTGTTTTGAGTTTTTTTTCCCTGTTACTATTTTGATACAGTCTCAGCCCAGGCTAGCCTGAAACTCACTGTGTTGTTGATGATCTTGAACTTCCTCTTGGCTCCACCTTCCTCCCCCCTTCTCCCTCTCTCTCCCTGGCTCCACCTTCCAAAATGCTAGAATTACAGGTGTGAGCTGCCATGCTCAGTGGAGGGAGAGCTAGGGAATCATACATGCTCGCGGAGAACTCTACTGAGTGAGCCAGGCCCACAGCCCGTTTTCAAATTTTATTTTATTTTATTTTTAAATTATGTGTAGGCATATGTGTCTACACATGGGTATATGCATATATATACATATATGGGTATATGGTGAACGTAGGGGAGGAGCCTAGAGGTGCCAGGTCCCCTGGAGCTGGAGCTGCAGATATTTGTGAGTCCCCTGATGTGGGTGCTGGGAACCGAGCTCACATCATCTAAACGGCAGTGCTCTAACCACTGGGCCACAGCTCTAGCTTCCAGCTTTTGTTTGTTTGTTCAGGGACATAGCCCAGGTTGACCCAAGACTTTCCATATAGTTAAAAATGAGGTTACAGGCAGGGGCCTGGCCTTAGGTTTAGGAGTCTGTATCTTTTTTTCTTTTTTTCTTTTTTTTTTTTAAGAATTATTTATTTATTTTATTTATATGAGTACACTGTAGCTGTCTTCAGACACATCAGGAAAGGCCGTCGGATCCCATTACAGATGGTTGTGAGCCACCATGTGGTTGCTGGGAATTGAACTCCAGACCTCTGGAAGAGCAGTCGGCGCTCTTAACCACTGAGCCATCTCTCCAGCCCAGGAATCTGTATCTTAATTTATTGTGGAGTGCCAGGGGGGTGAGGCCTAGCATGGGCCTGTTTGGAGCTGTGCCCCAGCTGGGGGGGCTTGTGTTTTTAGCAGCCCCCCAGCCAGTGAGGTGCAAATGGAGATGGGACACATTCAGCTTGGAGATTTAGGGAGGTGCTTCTACAGCTAGATAGGAGATTGGTGGGGGTCCAAACAAGAGATGGCGCCTGGGTGTGTGTGGAGAAGGCCTGGCTTTTCGGGGAGGCTCGTGGATGGCTTCTGTGCTTTGAAGGAGAGAATGAGGAAGCATAACTCTGCAGTGTCCAGGGCGTGGCTGGGGGGAAAGGTTTGAGTCACAAATGTGGGGACTAGAAAGAACACAGGGAGGAGTGGCCACGTGACTCTCCGTGCGTCCTGCCTATGGTGGGTAGGATGAACTCATACGGTTTGGTTTCATAGCCATGTCCTCGTGAGCTATTCCTCCGAACACCGCGCCCTTTGCCCTGACTGTCAGTTTCTGAGCAACCTCGTTGTGTTAGCTATGACTCACGTTAGCTCACAAGGAGCTGACACAAGTACCCAGCTGGTATTTGACTGGTGTGATTCATAAGGAGTGGCGTGCGTGCGTGCGTGCGAGCATGCGAACATGGTGCCGTGTGAGTGTGTGTACCCTTGCCACGGTGTCCTCCATCGACGGCTGGTTAACTGTTCGGTGTTGCAGTAACCCTGCAGCTTTTTACCTTGTGGCCCTTTGATGCCGATAATGGTCCTGGGCGTTAGTCCCACAGTGTCCCTTCTCCTGGGTTTCTCTCTTTTTACTTTATGTGCATGCATGTGTATATGCACATGTGTGTGCACACCTGTGTGCACATGCCTGTGAAGGCCAGGAGATAACCTGGGGTGTCATTTGTCAGATGTTACCAGCCTTGTGTTGGAGGCAGGCTCTCTCACTGGCCTGGAACTCATTAAATAGGCCTGCCCAGCTGGCCCGTTTCTGCCCCCTAGTGCTAGTGCTACAACCTCATGCCATCAGCACCTGGCTGTTTAACATGGCTTCTGGGGCCTGAACTCAGGTTCTCATGCTTGTGCAGCAAGTACTTTGCTAGCTGAGCCATCTCTCCAGCCCTCCTCAGTGTTTTTCATGAGTGTTGAGAATACCTCTTAGAGTCCTGCTTACTACCTACTTCTTCCTCCTCCTCCTCCTCCTTCTTCTTCTTTCTCTCTCTCTCTCTCTCTAGTATTAATAAGTGACCATTAGATCGACCCCTTCTTCAAATGTCTTAGTTCTGTATTGTTTATTTGTGTTTTCTTATTTGTTCTGTTTTGAGACAGGGTCTCACTTTGTAGCCCTGGCTGGCCTAGAACTTGCTATGTAGACCAGGCTAGTCAGAGATAGATCCTCCTACCTTAGACTCCCAAGTGCTGAGCTGAAAGGCGTGTGCTACCACATCTGGCTGACTTAGTACTGGGTTTTGTTTTGTTTTGTTTTGTTTTGTTTCATTTTATATGTTTGAGTGTTTTGTATATGTGTGTCTGTATACCAGTTATATGCCTGGTGCCTGTGGAGGCCAGAGGAGGGTATTAGATCCTCTGGAGCTAGAGTTAAATTCAGTTGTGAGCTGCCATGTTGATTCTGAGAAAGGAACCTAGGTCCTTTAGAACTGTGTCCAGTGATCTTAACTTCTGAGCCATCTCTCCAGCCCCTTGTTTTAGTTTTTGAGCTAGGGTCTTGTGATGGGCCCTGGCTTGTCTCAGGCTTGTAGCAGCCTTCCTGCCTCTGCCTCTAGGATCACAGACACGTGTTCCCACACTCATCTTCCTCAGCGCCTACTAAGTTCATTTTCAGGAGGCCGAAATGATGGAGCAAGCTCCTTGGCATATGTAGCCCAGACTGTCCCCAAATTCACCATATAGCTGACTTCATTATATGGCTTTTTGCCACAAGCTCCTAATCTCCCAAGTGCAAGGATTTCATCTGTGCACCACCAAGCCTGGCTGAAACTGACTTTTCCCCCCCCCCATCAAAACAGCAGTCTACTGCTTGAATGATCATGTGACTGGCTTCTTAACACACCTCCTACCATCCCCTGTCCTTTTGGTTGCCTGGAGTGGAAGCCTCTGCCTAAGACAGGTAGGGCACTGGGGTCCCTGGACACAGGGAGGTGTCCCAGTTTATCCCCCTCGCTGTCTTCCAGCCAAGAGTGATACCTCCTAACCCGGTGACAGTCCTCCCCCTCACGCGTTCTGTGTGGGGAAACAGTCTGGGTGTGTGAGACTGGCGGCCAGTGGGCGTGCTGGCTGCCT
The DNA here is from genome assembly GCF_011762505.2 of Arvicanthis niloticus. Classification (NCBI taxonomy): domain Eukaryota; kingdom Metazoa; phylum Chordata; class Mammalia; order Rodentia; family Muridae; genus Arvicanthis; species Arvicanthis niloticus. The sequence continues at coordinate 54,987,920 of NC_047674.1, read as the reverse complement.
GTGAAAACAAACATCTCTGATGTGTTGTATCAACTCCTTGTCTTGGGATTAGAAGCTTGTAGGACTTCAGAGTTTTTGAAAAGTCTGTCAAGGAAAATGACCAGCGTGACTTAAATGACTTAAATAGCCTTGGCATCTAGAGAGGTGTTCTAAAGTGTTCCTAGTCACTCACCAAACAAAGTAACAGTGTAGATGAGAGAGTGGGAACACTGGCAGTGTTCTGATACATTGCTGATCTGTCACTTCCTAAGTCAGTTTCAGACTTTCTGGTGGGGGAGGGGTCTGGGAACTGGACTCTGAACCTCCAGGTTGCTGAATGAGTAGCCTGTCACTTAGCCACACCACAAGCCTTATTCAGCCACTTATTAATTTGTTGAAATAAGGTCTCACTGTATTACGATTACTCTGGCTAGCCACCAAGTTGTAAGCCTCCTGCCTCACTCAGCTCACTCAGCCCCCTGAGAATAACTGGAATAACAGGTGTGCACCTCCACACTTGGGGCCATGTTACTATGCAGCCCAATGGCTGGCTTGGAACTCTCTGTGTAGACCAGGCTAGCCTTGAATTCAAAGATATCCACCCGCCTCTACCTTCAGAGTGCTAGGATTAAAGACCTGTACCACTATGCCCAGGCAACACTCCCCCCACACACACACACTTTTAAATTTATTTTAATTTTCTTTGTGTGTGTTTGCGTATGCGTACTTATGTGTGGGTGTCTATGGAGGCCAGAAGAGGGCACCAGCTCTCTTAGGATTTCAATTTCCGGATGGTTGTAAGCCCCCTAACATGGGGGCTAGAATCAAACTCTGGTCCTCTCTAAGAACTACAAACTCTCTTAACTGCTGAGCCGTCTCTCCAGATTCACATTACTTTTAACAGTAGCAGTCGCAAGAATAACAGCAACTGTTTTCGGGTGTTTACTGTTTTCCAGGCAGTGAGCACGGGCTTTGTGTCCTTTAGCTCACACACCAACTTCAGATACATGTATTGCTTGCTTCCTTACAAACGGGAAACCAAGAGACTTTTAAAAGGTAGGCTAAAGGATTGCCGAGCCAGCTCAGCAGGTAAGGGGCTTGCTGCCGAGCTTAATGACTTGAGTGTCGTGTGCCTGTGCGCGTGCACACACACAGACACACTTGCACTCTGCAAGAAAGCTAGGATGAGGCAGCGCACACCTTTAACGCCAGCATTCTGGAGGCAGAGACAGGCGGGTCTCTATGAGTTCCAGGCCAGTCTGGTTTATATAGCAAGTCATGTGCCAACCTTAGCTACATAGAGAGATCCTGTTTCAATCCTTCCTGACCCCTGGCCCCCATAAAGTCACATGTATGAAAAGTAACACTGGCCTTTATGGTGGTCCATGTACTTAATCAGAGCACCCAGAAAGCAGATGCAGGCGGATCCTGTGAGTTCAGCCTGGTGTCTTCATAGAGGTTTCCAGGACAGCAAGGGATACACAATGGGATCCTGTTTCAAACAAACACAGTACACTCAAATCACACAGTAGGGCTAGCAATAGAAGGCTGCCACTGGCTGCTCACACAGGAAGAGTCCACAGGCTGGTCTGGTTCTTAGTGTCCTGCTAAAACATCCTTCCTTCGTGCACTAGTTCCAGATGACTTAAAATAACTCTCAGAGGTGAATACGATATAATTAGCCTCATTTTATAGATGAGAGAGTTGAGGCTCCAACGGGAGATGACACACCCAGTGCCACCACCTTGGGAGTGACATAGGTGGAATTTGAACCCACTTAGACCGATGATAGAGCTCTAACATATGTAGAAGCAAAAATATAAATAAGGATAAACACCTTATTGATATACAGTGAGAATTAAAATCATTTTGTTTTATTACGTTGTTAAGTCTTTCTGTGTGTGCAGGTATGTACGTTGGGCACAAAGATGCCACGGAACACTTGTGAAGGCTACAGGGACAACTTGTGGGAGTCAGCCCTCTGCCTCCCACTATGGGAGGTCAGGTCATCAAGCTTGATGACATGTGCCTTTGCCCACTGGGCCACCTTCCCGCCTGAGGATGTAGAGCGTGTCTTGCACACTGCTACCTCATTTGATGGCCCTCCGTACTTCCGCAGTGGATACCTCTGGCTGGCATGCACATGTGCACGGTGCTACTTACCTCTACCCCTGCGTCTTGCTTTTAAAATTGTGTTTTATTTGTTTGTGAGTGAGCGTGTGTTAGCATGGCATGACACTTGTGTGCAGGGCCGAGTCATTTCTGGCTTTTGCCTTCCACTATGTGGGCCCCAGAAATCTAATTTAGGTTCTGAGTCTCAATGGATGACAAAGCTACCAGCCTAGCCATCTCTCTGGCCTGCATCTCTTCTAAGAAAGGCCAACCAAGTAAGGGTTCGCTTTCTTTATTCTCCTAGTGATGGGGACTGTACTGGGCTGGGCTGTACATAGTCTGCACCCCACTTTCACTCTTAACTGGCTCTGTGTACTTCTGGCCCTGTTTATTTGAAGGTCCAAGCCCATCCTAGGACATTTAGAAATGATTTTTTTTTCTTCAAAATCCTGTGTCTGACTTTCCTTGTCTCTAGGTCTCTTACACAGAAAGGAATACTTGTATAAGATTAAGCTGTTGACTGTCAACCTCATTTGCATACAGTACAGCCATTTTAAGAATGGTCCAGGTGACAGGCGGTGGGTGATCTAGAGACTTTCAGAGAATTTAGTTTAAGAGAATATTGGTTTAGGCATTAATCTCTTGTTGTTCCTTATAAAATAATGAATCTTTTATAAGATTGAAGCATTGAGCCAGGTGGTGGTGGTACAAGCCTTTAACCCCAGACCTAGGAGACAGAAGCAGGAGGATCTCTGTGAGTTCAAGGCTAGCCTGGTCTACCCTGTCTCAAAACAAAACAAGTCCTGGAATGGGGAGATGGGTCAGGGGGTAAAGGCCCCAGCTGCTCTTGCAGAGGACCAGGTTTGAGTCCCAGCATCCTCTTGGAGACCCACAACCATCTACCACTCCACTCCTAGAGGATCCAGTGGCTTCCATGAGCATGAGGCACTCATGTGGTATAGACATGCATGCAGACAAAACTCCTGTGTATATAAAATAAAACAAAATATTTTTTAAGAAAAAGGATGGTCCTCTGTGGGGGAAAAATGTCCTCTTAAAAAGTATCTTAATTTTACCTTAGATTCCTTATAACAGAGTTTGAAATGTTACACTCGAATTTAAACCACCCCGCACCCCCCGTTTAAACTGCTGTTCTAGTCCTATGAGGAAAAGCCTAAGAAGGTGCGTTTGTTTTACAGAATTAGGGCACGCCTACAAATGTAAGCATATCTGGAGACTGAGATTCTCCCTACTGCTGTCCCAGTATTTTGCAAACCCCTCCCCCAAACTTAAAATTAGATTTGACAACTGGCCATCTCTGGGTAGGTCTGGACTAATTAAAGGGTTGCCCCTCGGCCTGTGCCTCTCCCCTGGACTGTGGTATGATACCAACACGCAAGACTACAGGTTCCCAAGATACCTGTCAGGCCTGAGAGAGGGGTAAGTTCTGTTACCACCAACCTGGGCTTCTCCCATCAGCCCTTAGCAGACGAGTGACTTCATACAAATCCTTGAAAGTGCTGAGATGAGAGCCTGTCTGCAAAATCAGGGTCATTAAACCTTAGGTTCGTTATTCCTCAGATTCCAGGGCAAGTTCTTGGGACAGACAGATGACGGGATTACTAACAGCGCCTTGAGCTCTGAGCTTCCACTCAGCGTACCTCGCTGTTCTTATACTAACTAAAAAGGCTGCAATGCTGCAGGTTGTCTTTTTAGAAAACTAATTTTGTTCTCGAAAGCTATGTAATCAGTACACATGAATGAGGTGCAAAATGTTTACATGTACTATACACACACATTGTGTAATGATCAAATCTGGGCAAAGGTAGGTCAGATTTAAAGTGAGACTTCTGGTTTCCTTGGGATTTTGGCCAATGAGGAAGGCTATCTTCCTGAAATCCATTAATGTTTCATTGGCAACCTGGAGCACCAGCTGTAAGGCTCACTGTGCCCAGATCGCAATGCATAATCCATGGGCTCTGTGGTAATGCCCTTCTTCCAAATGGGCATTCTAATTAAATTCCCACCAATCCAAAGGCACTTTAAAACGTGTTTTAAAGTTTCCCAAGCCAATTAGAAAACTGGTTGGTCCAACCATCAAGTATAAAGAAATATGCTAATTTATGTAAGGACTACTGGGCCAGGAAAGCATTGGCTGAATTCAAAGCAAATTAATTAATTAACTACATACATACATACATACATACATACATACATACATACATACATACATGAATGAAAGGCTTCTAAGGAAAAAAAAAACCCTCAAAGATAGATACTATGTGATACTAATGTCACTGAATGTATTTTCCAGTCTATTTTGGTCTAAATACCAAGCCTACATTATGTAGAACGATGGAATGCCAATTACTGAAACATGAGGTGGTTTGCTTCCGAGAAGGAAGGTGAATGCAGCAAGATAGTATGGCAGCTCTGACAGACTGTAGTTGGATTTTATGCTTATATAAGTAAGCACCGTGCATAAAGGTCTTGTGCACAACCCAGGACGGCACAGTCAGTAAGTAGAACAAGCTTTTGCCCTACCACTCACTGGACAGCATCTCCACTTCTGCCCTGAAGCTTTTGTTTTGTTCTCTAGTAAAGGACATAGAAACCAAACAGTATTGTAGAAGAATTTTTTTTGTTTGTTTTGTTTTTTGTTTTTGTTTTTGTTGTTGTTGTTGTTTTTCGAGACAGGGTTTCTCTGTGTAGCCCTGGCTGTCCTGAAACTCACTCTGTAGACCAGGCTGGCCTCGAATTCAGAAATCCACCTGCCTCTGCCTCCCAAGTGCTGGGATTAAAGGCGTGCGACACCACTGCCCATCGTTTTTTTTTTTTTTTTCTTTTTGTTGACACTTCTTAAACCACCTAGTAGAACCCAAAACATAAGTGTTCATTATGAGAGTTCTTTGTAGCCTAACTCCTAATGCCCAAACGCCCACAAACTATACACCAAGGGGGAGGGCTGTTGTCCTTTACTATCCCCAGATTTAAATTCTTCTACAGCCGGGCGGTGGTGGTGCACGCCTTTAATCTCAGCACTTGGGAGGCAGAGGCAGGCGGATTTCTGAGTTCGAGGCCAGCCTGGTCTACAGAGTGAGTTCCAGGACAGCCAGGGCTACACAGAGAAACCCTGTCTCAAAAAAACCAAAAAAAAAAAAAAAAAAAAAAAAAAAAAAAGAAGAAGAAGAAGAAGAAAGTAGTAGTAGTGTCAGCAATTTGAAATTTAAAACAGGTGGTAATTATGGTTGGACCAAAGGGTGCTAAAAGGTTTTGTAGCTTCATTTTTTTTTTTTTTTAAAGAATGGAAGTTATTTAATGCAAACCCCACAAACATGAATATAAAAGATAGCAGTCTAAATAGAGAAGGCGGAGGGAATACTTAATTCTCCCCTTACTTACTAGGTTTCTTTTCCTTTTTAATCTTAAGGTACAAGTTTTACAGATAAGACTGCACAGCATTTCAGAGTGGAAAGGGATGTTGGAAAGTTTAGGAGTACATGAGAAACTTAAGGCTCGCCCAGTTATCTGCCAGGTTAAAATCCACGGATGCTTTAGCTTTTTAAATAAATATGCAAAAATATTTTCTTATGAGGTTGGTTCTATTTGGAGTTTTTAAACCAATTTTTGTTTACCCCCCATACAATTTAAGCTAAAATTGGTGTGTGTGTGTGTGTGTGTGTGTGTACAGGGCCCCTAAGGAGAATCAGCTCACATCTTGTAGATGGGGGAGGCCGGTGGATACACAAACAAACCTGTTTCTCGAATCGACCCCAATACGTTTCAAAGTGTCACCCCCCATTTTGTTCGTAAACAGAAATCAACAGGCTACGAGCTTGGGTTTCTTTTGAAAAAAAATTTTTTTTTTTTTTTAATTTTTAATTAAAGAAATTCTAATCTTTCTGCTTTTTTTTTTTTTTTTTTTTTTTTTAAACTAGGCAAGACCGAAGTTTGAGGTAGACGAGCAGGCGAGCCGTTTGCCCGGGCGCAGAGCATGAAGGCCGGGCGGGCGCGGGGAGCGGGCGCCCGCCGCCCGGCGCGGGGGTGAGCGAGAGAGAGAGCGGAGCGCGTGTGGCCGGCGCCGCTCGGCCTGGAGCTCCCGCGCCCGCGCCCCGCGCCCCGCGCCCGCCGCCGCCGCCGCCGCCGCCGCCGCCCCTGGTGCGATGGCGCAGAAACCCCGTTGACAAGGCACTGCTTTTTCATGACGGTGAGTTTCCCTTTGAGTGTATTATAATTTTGTGATAAAAATTTCAAGGAGAGAAAAAAAAAACACAACCTCCTTCCTCTGCCTCTTTTTTCCTTCGGGGAGGGGAGAAGCGAGGGAAGGAGAAGGGGGGGGGAGGAGAGGAGGAGAGCCGGAGATAGATCTCCAGCCAGACAGAAAAGAAAGAGGAGCAAATTAAACACCGAGTTGCCAAAACCAGGATATTAGGTTTCAGCCCAGAGAGCTATTGGCTAAGGCTGTGTTTTTTTTTTTTTTTTTTTGGGGGGGGGGGGGTTTGTGGGTGGGTGATGGTGGTGGTGGGTGGATGTTTAATGGACACGGAGAAAAAAGGGGAATCTAGTGTGGATGCCTCTCCTGGCGCCGCCGGGGCCCCGGGAAGACCAAGTTCAGTGTCTCGGGCGGGGGCGCGGGCGGGCCGGGGGCGGCGGCGCCGGGCCGGGGGGCGCCGCGGCCGCGTGGGGGGCCCGGCGCCTGCCTTTTTTTTTTTCTCCCCTTCCTTTTTCTTCCTTCTCACCCCCCCTCATCCGCGGATGCAAATTTCTGGAGCGGGGAGTGGGAGAGCCCGGGAAAGAGGGGGGGTTGTGGGATGAAAAAGGAGGGGAGGTGGCGGCGTGGCGGTTGGCGCTGGGGAGGGGAGGAGGGGAGGGAAGCCTTTTAATGACTCATTGATTGAGCCGCTTTCAAATTAGTTGTGTGCGCCGAGTGTGTGTGTGTGTGTGTGTGTGTGTGTGCGCGTGTGCGCGCGAGTGTGTGTGTATTCCGCCCCCCGGAGCCGCCCGGGGAGCCGCGGAGGAGGGAGCGGGGCTCGGCGAGGGGAGGACGGCGGCGCGGCGGGGCGGCGAGCAGGGGGCGAGGGAGGGCCTGCGGTGACGGCGGCCGAGCGAGAAAAATCAGCTTCTCCCAATCTCCTCCCCTCGCTGCTCCGCACACCCCCTCGGTCCCGTCTCTCCCGCTCGCCTCCTCCGAGGCTCTTGGGTGGGGAGTCGCGTTTTCTGGCTTCTCGGCCAAAAAAAAAAAAATGGAGCCCGCGTCGGCGGAGGAGACGGGAGGGAGGCGGCGGGGACGGCCCGCGAGCCTGCTGACATGAGCAGCCCGGCGGTTCCTTCCTTTCCGCCGCACCCGGGAGCGGGGAAGAGGCCGGGGCCGCGGCGCAAGCTCGGCCACCCGGCCGCGAGGCCCTGCGGAGGACGCGGCCTAGGCCGGGACGAGCTCGCTGCTCGCTGGGCTGGGCGGTGCGGAGGCCGCCCGCGAGGCCCGTGCCAGCCGGCGGCCCGGGAGATGGAGCACCGAGGCCGGGGAGTGCTTTTTGTGTTTTGGTGATTTTTTTTTGTTTTGATTTGGTTTTTTTTTTTTTTTTTTCTGGCCTAGAGGGCTTCGCGGGGCCCTCCTTCCCGAGGCGCCCCGAAAGCGGCTTCTCGGGGTGGGGGCGGCGGGCTGGAGGGCGCTAAGATGGCGCTGGGCCTGGCCTGTAGCCAGGGCTGGTGGCGCAGTTGCTCGGCGGCCGCCATCTTCCCTCGCGGCGGGGCGGCGCCCGGCGTCTCGGAAAGCCGGGGAAGTCTCGGAGCCAGGAGCCGGCCGCCGGGTCCTGAGGATGGAGCCGAGGCCGCGAAGACCCGTGCGACCACCACGACCCCAGACCCAAAGGGCTGGCTCGCCGGGTTGGGGCTTGAAGGGGCTGAGGTGGCTGCGGTTTGCTTTCCGTCACTTGTCTCAGGCCGAAAATAGTGGGATGTGGCCGGGTTCCTTGGTTGATGGCTTCCCACCCTGGCTCCCCTCATCCCCGCTGTGTTTTCTTCTTTGATCTCGGGCTGCTCCGCTTGGTCTTCCAGGCCCGGCCGAGGGCAGGACTCTGGGCCCCTTACTTGGTTTTCCTGGTTACTGGGGGTTAGAGTCCCGGCTAACGAAGCCAGGGACAGGGGCTCGGTCTGCCTTCCAGTAACGTGGCCCAGCTATTCATTTAATCCGGTGGTATTTAGTTGGTTGTATTGTAAAACAGACCTGAATCTGGACCTCAGAATGCGGGGACTACACGGTTACAAGTGACTTCTGGTTTAAGCCTTCAACGGAGACTTTCTCTGATGTGAAGAAATTAAGATAAGCTTCAAAATGCACTTTTTCATTTTGTAAAAAACAAGTTTCCTTATATACATAAATACCAGCCATGTGTGTAGAGGTCTTAAAATGTTACAGGAGAGGAGAAACGTCTGGGTAGCTCAGGAGGCACCCAGCGATGGAAATAATTTTCTAGTGGACAAAAGGAACATCGTGGCTTTGCTGTTCTTTGTGTGTCTGAATACAGTAGGTAGGCAGTGGGTGATAGGGCCTCGGCCATGAATCCTGCCTGCCCGTGTAACACTTGTACGAAGTGTTTTAAATGTGCTTTAAATGCTTGGGGTTTATTCTTGGTAGATACTGTTTTTAGTAATCTAGTTCAGGATAGTTACATTTTAAGCAGCAAAATATGCATTCCCCAAAAAGCTCCACACTTAATGTTTTTTGAGTCTGACCATCTTAGCTGGGAGATGTTTTAAAATACAGCTTTTGTCATCTCCATTACTTACCAAGGTCAGCTGTGGTCAGTTTTAGCAGGGCACTTCATCCACCTCCAGGGCTGAAATTCTGGCCCCATTCGGGAGAAGTCTGAAGGAGAGTCCTTGTTTGAGAGCCCCCAGGCACAGCTAGTACAAGTGTCAATTTAGAACTGAACACTTTCTGGGCGTTATGGATGAGGGTTGCAACATCAGAATTGAGGTCCATATTATTTTGATTTGAGTGACTGACTGCTCATTATTTTTCCCTTTCTTCCTCCCATGTATTGAAGCCATTTAAAGCGTTTTCTTGTAGAAAATTTAGATATCCTGAGACTTTAAAATCTTAGTACTGAGTTTGCTTCTGAGTGTTAGTGGAGGGTTTTTGTTTTTTTTAATTGCATTTTCTTTCCACCATGTGGGTCCTGAGGATTGAACTCATTAGACTTGCTGCAGATCACTTTTTCCCTCGGCCATCTCTGTGGCCCTATCACTGGAGTACTTAGGACAAAAAGCCCTACCAACAGGCTAGACTCCTCCACGCAGAACCCACCACATCAGTAAAAAGAGGCAAGTAGTGGTGAAAAGTGTACTCGTTGTGATGTCATTGAGAATAGGGACAGGTCAAGGGACCCATGACATTACCCAGAGTTCCATCCTCAGCTGGTTTACATGTTACACAGGAAAAACTGGACCAGGAAAGCAGGAGGCGGGGTGGGATGAAGGCCATCCGGTTCAGGTGTAGTCTGGTTCTGAAGAGACAAGTTGCTTCTGCTCCAAGCAGCCACTGGGTTTGGGCAGTCCTGCAGGCACATTGTCCCTGGCGCCCGTGCCACAGGGATGTTTATCAGACTCAAGAGGAAAGATGAAGAAGTAAACAGAGCTAGAGAGAAAACAGAGTTAGGCCAGTTAACTGCCCACCTTCAAGTCCCTCCAGGCCGAGTAGGCAAGACAGCTATGCAAGTTAAAAAATAGGTTTACACATACATGCAAACAAAAAGGCCAAAAGCTTTTAAAACAATGGTTTCTCTAAAATAATCTAGCTTATAAAGGAAGAATAATTAAAAGTAGTGTTTAGTGGAATTTAAAACAAGATGTCTGAACTTACGGAATTACAGCCAGTGGGAGAAAACATGAAAGCAGAAAGTTACAGGTGAATAGGGAATAACCCTTTCTGGCTAGCAAGTTTTGTTGAAGAGATGAGCGGAGACTTGTGTTAGCTTCTAGCAGGGTTGGAGCAGGGGCTGAAGGAGTGGGAGGAGTTTGAAGTCAGGCTGCCTGCTGCTAAGGAGCCGTCCACTACTGAGGGTTTGTTTTGTTTGCAAACTTGATTCTCATGCTACTGCCCTACTGCTTGGTCTCAAGGTTTGTGTTCATGTGATCCTCCTGCCTCAGCTTCCTGAGTCCTAGGACTACCCTGGTGCAGAGGTGCTCATGTTTTTTTATAGACGGTATGGCTGCTGTGTACAGGGCAGGGACCACAAAGGTTTACACAGTAGGCTGGCTCTGGAAGGTCGGAAGGAATCTTAAGAATGCCTTCTCATTTATGGGCCAGTCCTTGAGTGGCTGTTTGGAGAAAACTAGAGGCCTAGCTGGTAAGGGATGGTAACAGGAATTCATAGGATACCTGTTGGGTACTGAAGTTGGGCTGTTAGAAGTCACTAACTAGGGTATAGATGGTAGATAAGTCCCTGGAGCAGCCCAGGTCATGTGTGATCACAGAAGTGTCTAAGACCAACCTGTGAAAGGATAGTAGTGTACCTGGTGAGATGCTGAGAAGTCAGGGCAGCATGGCTGACCACTCTGACAAGTAGCTTCTCTAGTGTGTGGGTAGAAGGGCTGGCGGCAGCGTGTTTAGTGAAAGTCCAACAGTGCTGGGAAAGTGGCCTCAAAGAGTGGGTTTGGGGTAATGATGGCACTAGGACTACATCCTCATTTTGTGTACCTGGTGAGGAGAGTTTGTGTGTGTGGAGGTCTGTCAAGTCTATCTTTAACATGGTTCTGGGGATCCAACCCAAGGCTTGGGCAGCAAGCGCTTTACCTCCTGAGCTGTTTAGTAACCCAGAAATTCATTTTCATGTGAGTTGAGAGTATCTACCAAAGAGGGGGAGATTAATAAAACAGCAAGTCTGATAAAGGGGCAGGATTCTTGAGAAAGTGACAAAAGAATTTCAGATCTAAGAACAAGGTTTGTCAGGTGGGAGTGGAGAAGGCAGAGAAGGTGAGCCCGAATTAAAGGGAGCATACATATGGGGGCAGGAGGTGGGAAGAAGAGGGAGGGCTGAGGTGTTCTGATTCCTGTGTGTAAACCCAAGCACAGCCAGCAACTTAAGAGGAAGAACAGGTGGTGACAGGTTTCAGAAGGAATTGTTGGGCGCAGGGCAAGTGGGACCTAAGATGCCTGCTGGCTGCTGCCTGGAGTCCTGAGTCTGAGCACCAAGTGCTCTGCGCTGCTGTGCTGGTTCCCCAGCCCGTCTGACTTTTTGATCTTTGCACAATTGCATTGGGGGGCGGGGGGTGAGGGAAGAAAGTATCCAGAGGATGCCAGTGAAAATGTATAAAACCTTTAACGGCTGCTTCCTCTGAGACAGCTGGTGGTACTTTTTCTTAGGTTCCTGTCCCTGAACTGGCTACAGAATAACAGTAGAGGGAAATGGGGACAAGAGGAAGGGATTCAAAGTAGATTCCTGCAGTACTGACTTGGAAGACCAGGGCCATTTGTTAGGGATGGAGGTTTAAGGAGAACGGACATGGGAAGTGGGAAGTGCCCTGGGTGGATGGAAGTCATGTGGATAAAGGTGTGGGTGGTGTCCAGCAGGGGGTGCAGAAGAGAGGCTTAGAGGAAGCCTGAGGGCGGCCCCTGCATGGCTGCTTGGAGTCTAGCACAGGATGAGGCTATGCTGTCCAGCTGACCTAGGGCTGGGAGGGGCCCCTGGGTCTTCACTGTTCTCTCCTTCCCGTGAGTGCTTCCATTCAGGGAAGGTCCTGAGGCGCTCCCTTAGTTCTAAACAATTTAAAAGGTCATGACTTGTTTAATTATCAATCTCTTAATAAAGTTGTAAATTGAACACTTCCTGTTCTTGTGGCTTCTTTGGCTCACTGGCTACAAACACATTAAACACTGCATTAGCAGAGCTGAAGCTCTTAGGATAGGTGTTGCATCTCCAAGTGGCTTCTTTCCTTTTTTAAAAAAGGTTTATTTTATGTACGCCAGAAGGAGGCATCGGATCTCATTAGAAATGGCTGTGAGCCACCATGTGGTTGCTGGGAATTGAACTCAGGACCTTTAGAAGAGCAGTCAGTACTCTTTAACTACTGAGACATCTCCAGCCCAAAGTGGCTTATTTCAGGTCCACCAAATTCAACTTCCTTGAATCATCAGGAGTTCAACTTTGTTCCTGGGTAGAATGTAAACATTTCACAAATATTTGTCAGATTTTTTATCCTGCCTCATACCCTGATGGCTATTTAATACAAGTTAAAGTTGGTAGGCATGGTGGCACACGCCTTTGATCCCAACTCTCCGGGAGGCAGAAACAGGAGGCTCTCTGTATTTGAGGCCAGTGTGCTCTACACTGGGTTCTAGGCCAGACAAGGTTATATGGTGAGAACCTGTCTCAAAACATACTGCTGAGGTCTCAGAAGAACCTGGGTTCCATCCCCAATTCCTAATTTATGAAAAAAGCAACTGGCCTGGACCTGCCTAAGGTCCATCTCGAAGAGTCCCTGAATTATTACATTTTGCTATTCATATCAAACTGTTTAATCTACAACTAGTAAAACTGTATACAGCTGAGAATTGTGAGGTCTAACAAGTTAAAATTGACCTTAGCCAGGCACGATGGCACTTTTCCTGTGGTGCTGGCTGAAAAGACCCAGGTCTGAGGCTGAAGTAAGAGGATTACTTGAATCGAGGCATGTTAGGAGAGCCTGGACAGCAGAGGTTTTGGGGTGGTTGCTTGGTTGGTTGGTTGGTTCTGCTGCTGAGATGAGACCTTCAGTGGCAGAACCGATTGCCATGAACCTGACACCCATGTGTCCCAGGGTGGAAGAAAATTTCAACCTCTACACACATGCCACAGTAGACTCCCATAGTCATCAGGACTAGGTTTGTAGCCAGTGCTCCTAGGAGGATGGGTTCTCAGCATTAAGGTGATTTTGTTTTGGAGACGGTCTCATTACAGACCTGAGCTGACAGTTTATCTGGGTGTTTGCTAGGGATCAAGCCCAGGGCTTCAGGCATACTTGTCACATATGCATTCCCAACCCTGTTTTGTTGTTTTGAGACAAGGGTTCACTATATCACTCTGGCTGGCCTAGAGCTCGTGTCATACAAGAGACTGGGCTCAAAAAAGTCCTGCCTCAGCATCCTGAATGCTGAGGTTGCATTTGTGCCTGATTAAAAGTACATTTTGTTTTTGTGGTTTTGCATTGTTTTTTGAGATCTTTTATTTTACATGTATAGATGTTTTGCCTGCAGTTATGATGTATATGCACCACATGCATACAGTGCCCTTGGAGGTCAGAAGAGAGCATCAAAGACCCTTTGGAACTGTAGTTACAGGCCTTTGATTGCTGCCAGGGTTTTGTGGTTTTGATTTGAAGTTTATTTTAGCTTGTTTTAGTTTTTGGGACAGGGCTTCTCTGTGTAGCCCTGACTGTCCTGGGACTCTCTATAGACTAGACTGGCCTGAGACCCAGAAATCCCCCTGCCTCTGCCTGTGCTGGGCTTAAAGGCATGAACCACCCACCACCACCCAGCCTTACTTTTAGCTTTTAATATAAAGGAAGCAAACGATGTTTTTTTCTTTACAAACTGATTTCCTAGAAGTGCAAATAAGTGCACTTAGAATAGGCTCATTCTTACTGGCCTTACTAGCGTCTGTGTTCTGAACCCCAGATGTGTGAACATTTGCCTTTAGAAACTGTGGAAGTCTACCCTGGGCTCCTAGGTGAGACACGGAAGAAGAAAAAGCCTTGCCACTGGGATGTGCTTAGAGCCACATCTGCTCTTTAGGTTCCTTTCCCCTTTTCTTTTTCTTTCTTTCACAATCTATCCAGCGTAGGCTGGCCTTGAACTGTCCTGCCATTGCCCCAAGTCCTTGAATTACAACAGAAACCACCGTACCTGGCTTTCCAGATAGTTTTTTTGTTTGTTTTTTGTGGGGTTTTTGTTTTTTGGGTATATATATATATTTTACTTCAGCAGTCTGCTTCTCTTTACAAGTAGGACCTTTGGCCAAGTGTCACTCCTGTAATCACTCCAGAGGCAGAGGTAGGCAGAACTGAGTTTGAGGCCTACCTGGTCTACATGACAAGCTTCAGAACAACCAAGACCACATAGACCCTCATCTACAACAGCAGCAAACAGTGAGGACATCTGTGCCGCAATGTGCCCACAGGCCTCCTTCATTCTGTTAGAGCATCTGTGGTGTACATGGTGGGCTTGACTGTGTATCAGGCAGTGAGGATACCAAGAAAAGTGAGGGCATCCTGCTCTTTGAAACAGAGCCTAGAGAAGCTTAGCTGAATGTCAAATTGTAAAATAGTGTCACATACCTTAGTGCATTATTTAATGCACTTAAAATATACCTATCTCAGGCTGTAGGGATGGTTCTTTCTGTGCATCAGCTGCTTGCTGCACAATTGGGTCAGCCAGAGTTCAGATCCCCAGAACCCAGCCAAATGCTGGGCCGGCGCAGTGGCCCACCTGTAATTCTAGTTGTTGGGAGGTGGAGATCTCAAAGCAGGCTGGCTAGCCAGACCTACACACTAGTGAGCTCAGTTGAGACCCTGCCCCAAAGAATAAGGTGAAGAGCAGTTAAGACTGCAGTGTCAGATTTCTACACATGCAACATGTGGGCACACATGCACACTACACATATAACATGCAAAAATGCAATCGGTTTGTCCATATCCACCCCTATAGATTCAACTAACCACTACGGGGAAATATTCAGAAACACTCTCTAGACCCACCATCTCTTAATAATGCCCCGTAACAGCTGTTTACATAACTACGCTGTATGTGGTCGGACATTGTCTAGAGATGATTAAAGGTGTGCACAGGAAGGGACTGAAGCTGTAGCCCAGTGGAGAGCTTCCGTAGTGTGCACAGCAGTCTGGATTCAGGCTCCAGCTCGGCAGAAGCCAGGTGTGGGGGTACACGCCTGAAATATTAGCACTGGGGAAGCACGACCAGAGGCTCAAGGTCATCCTGACCACGACAGTGACTTTGATATTATATAGACCCGTCTTCAAAGCATTCTCCGTTTTCCATTCTTGTCAGGCATAGTAGCCCCTGGCTTTAACCCCAGCACCTAGAGGCAGACACAGCAGGATGTGTCTCAGGGCCAGCCTGTGCTACATAATGACACACCGCCTGAAACAAAAATACTTTCCATCCTCCAGTTCAGTTTTACATCACCTTTTCTTCCATTATCCTGTGGGGTTTGCGCTCTTTGTTGTTGCTAAGGTGGTTGATTGGTTGATTTGGTACCGGGGATGAAGCCGTGCCAGGAAAATATGTTACCAAGCTATAAAGCCAGATGTTGATTTGCAATTTTTAAATTACTTGGATGGATGGATGGATGGATGGATGGATGGGAGGTACAATTCCAGAATGGAGGTCAGAGGGCAACTTGTGAGAGTTGGTTCTCCTACCATTTGAATTCTAGGGATTAAATTCAAATTATCAGGCTTGGAGACGGGTGCCTTTACCCCTGATCCATCTTATTATTTCCCCCCCCCCCATCAAATATTAAGTACTAATTATGTGCACAATGCTTGAGAGACCATTTTGGAGGTACATGTAGCTTGGAGGATTACTCAGTGATCTATGGCTAAGTGGAGGTACAGTCAGGACAGAGAAAGCCTTCATTAGGGTGGCATGGGAGCACCCGAGTATTCATTCATTCATTCATTCAACAAACATTAAAGCAGTTTATCAGGTACTCTTCGGAGCTTTTCAGGGTGTTTCCACGAATTGCTAACCTACATCTTCCTCTCATGGGACAAGCAGAGGAAGCTGAGTAAAGTTCGCAGCACGCTGTGGGATGCTGGAGGTAGAAGGTGGCTGGGATAGGTTGGAGGAGACTTGGGTGAGGTAGCAGGCTCCCCTGCGGCTCTGGGTGTGGTGGTGATGTGCAAGGCTGAGCACAGAGATGCGCGTTGAGTCCTGGGCTTGGTGGCTCCACGGGGCTGAGAACCAGGGCACAAAGAACCTGTGTGGGCCATTACAGATGTGTAAGTGGGGAAGAGAGGAACGGGAATGGGGTCTCTTTGGGAGGAGCTTGTTTTAGAAGAGTACTCTCTGGGGACAGGGGACAGATTTTAAGAGAAAGGACAAAGGCAAAGGAACCTTTGTCTGTTCTCACTGGAGAGATGAAGTTGCCTTTCCCAATCCTGTCAGTGTGGTCTCTCCTTAGTACACACTGGCTATCCCTTCAAGCACTACAGGGGCATTTTCAGTGGACAGCGCAGTGTAATGACAAAGAGGGATTTAGATGGGAGGGCCAAAATCTGGTGGGGATCGCCTGAAAGAGGGTGGATGGAGAGGCATGTAGGAGAGAAGGCTGGGATTGCGTACTAAACAGAAGGCCAACCAGCAGAAGCTTATACTTGCACATCACAGCATCTGTTTCCAAGAGAGCCAGTCACTCGGGGGAAGCATAAACAGAATTCACCGTAGCTAACAGCACTGGGGCCACACAAACGAATTTTCCCTACTGCATTACCTCCCTGAAGGAATGCACTTCAGGTTTCCCCTCTTGTTATACTTTCCAAGCTTCCTGCAGAATGGCCTGTGAGGTGGGAAACATTGTAGGCTTCATCCTCTTCACCCACCAAAAAAATCCAATTCCCAGCTGATGAGATGACTCCATGAATACATTTGCGTGCAAGCATGAGACCTGAACTCTGGATCGCTAGCCTCCAAAATAAAAGCCAGGTGGGCTGTCGGTGACCTGTAATCCCAGAACCCAGGAGGCAGAGATGCACTCACAGGGCAAGCTGGCTAGCTACTCTCATTGACTGTCAAACTCTAGGTTCAATTATTGCCTCAATAAATAAAAGTGGAAATCGATCTTGGAAGAGGTCTGGTGACAACCTCAGACCTCCACACATGCATGCCTACATGTGCACAAGCTTCCACGCACACATATGTGCTCACACTTGTGGCCATGCAGACACACCATACACAAATAGCAGACACACAGGCCTTTTCTAGTAATGCTCCTCCCAGCATGGCATAACTTGGGTGTGGTGGTACACGCCTGCAGTTCCAGTGCTCAGGAAGTGGAGGTAGCAGGACTCTAAATCTAAGGTCATCCTTGGTTATTTAGCAAGTTAAAGCCAGTCTATTGGGAGCATTCAAGTGGTACAGCTTAGACAAGACAGAACTGCTTTTGGAGTGGGGCAAACTGTGCAAAGGTTACTTCTGGATGATTGAATGGGTCTCACAACTGACCATGCTCCAGATCCCCTGGAAAAGGTGTAGAGAAGCATTTCAGTGGCACTGCATGTGTTAGCATGTGTTAGCATGCGTGAGGCTTGGGTCGATCTGCAGAAGGAAATAGAAAGACTTTGGGTAACTGTTACTCATCCTTTACCTTCTTTGCAGTTGAAAGGATGGAACCAGGGTCTTGTGCCCAGCAGACAGTGCCCTGCTCTCGAGGTCCGCCAGCCCTACTCATACCCTTCTAATAAGTCCCCCCTCCCGGCCTCTACCCCGTTTGATTTGTTTTATGTGTATGGAATGTTTTGGGCATGTGTGTGCATCACTTTCATGCCTGGTGACCATGGAGGCCAGTGCAGGGCATCGGATCCCTTGGAACTGGAGTTCCAGAAGGTTGTGAGCTGGGACTTGCTGAGAACCAAACCTCTGCAAGAGCAACCAGTTCTCTGAACCATCTCTCCAGGCCCTCCTCCCCACTTCCCATCCTCTTGTTGAGGCAGCAGGCTCACTATGTAGCTCAGGCTAGCCTTGAGCCTCACTCTCCATTGTGAGCTTCCCATATTGTAGGCCTGTGTCACTGTGCTCAGCTCAATTCTCCCAAAAAGTTTTTATGGGTTTTGTTTGTTTGTTTGTTTGCTTGCTTGTTTTTGGGTTTTGGGTTTTGGTTTTTCGAGACAGGGTTTCTCTGTGTAGCCCTGGCTGTCCTGAAACTCATTCTGTAGACCAGGCTGGCCTCGATCTCTTAGATCCACATGCCTGTCTTGAAAAAAAAAAAAAAAACAAGAATGTAAAGTATATTGTAAGTATATTAATTACATGTTCTAATTAATATTTTAGATATGCTAGGCTACTTATAATAAAGTTAATTATACTTTTAAAAATTTGGGCACTGAATCAGGGAGGTGGCTCAGCGTGTAAACCCACTTGCCCTGAGAGCCTGAATGGCTGAGCTTGCTGCCTGGACCCCAGGGAAAAGGCAGATGTGGGGAGTGTGCATGTAATCCTAACACTCCCGAGGCAGGCGAGGGGGAAGTGGAGACACGAGAGCTTCACCCCCAGCTGGCCTGGGGCCCGCAGCGCAGCCACAAGCGGGACAGCCTGCCTCGTAGGGTGCAAGGAAATAGCGGACTCCAAAAAGTTGTCCTCCGACTTCACACTTTACACAAGCATGATGGCTGTACACGTGCGCTTGGTGAGCACGCACACTCACTTGCCTCCCCTTTCCTCCCTCCATAGATTTAACAGTGGGGGCACTCGGAGGTAGCCCAGAGCAGGCTGTGTACCTCGGCATGTGCCAAGTCCTGGCTTTGACCCCCAAACCCACACAAAAGTGCTACTAGAAAATTCAAGCTTACATATGCAGCCCTCATGTGTAACCTTTCCGTTGGAAAGGAGGGCTGCTGGACCTTCAGGGAGCTGCTAAGTCAGGAAATGGAGCTGGGAAAAGAAGGCTGGCTCTGTGGGGAACTGACTTTCATCCAACAGATGGGCGATTTATCTTGTAAATTGCTATGGAGAGCCGCCTGTGGGGCGCAGCGTTTCTCCAGTGGGCCCGCTGCCATCTGTTCCTGGTGTGCTGGATGTGTGTACTGTAGTCCAGCTACTGAGGAGGCTGCCAGGGAGATTACCTGAGCAAAAACCCCACCTCAACAAAGATGTTTCCCCCACCATCTTCCTCAGATTCGATTCAGTGTCTTCTACAGGCACATGCTAGGAACTCTCCTAATTGATAATACTCCTTTTCCTCGTAGATTTGAAATGCTAACTTTATGATCTTCCTTATATTTAGAATTTTTTAAAATTATATTTTTACTTTCAAATATTTTAATCTGTTTGTTTATTTGCTGCACATACTGGGGAAATATCTACCATGTAGGTCTTGGGGATCAAATTCACATCGTCAGGTTTGTCTGCACCACTGTCTACTGAGCCGTCTCACTGTCCCGTGGCCCGTGTGTGTGTGTGTGTGTGTGTGTGTGTGTGTGTGTGTGCGCGCGTGTGTGCGTGTGTGCGCAGAGGAACATCTGCCAGAGGCAAGAAGGCAGTTGGATTCAACTCTGAGTCAGTGTAGGTCGCAGGTGTGGGATCCTGACTGAGCAGTTCAGTTTAGGCATATTGAAGCATGGAACTTTTCATGGTGAGAGTGAACTTAGCCCTGTGTGGACAATAAAGCTTGAGATGTGGGCACCTCAGTCAGAAGTCTCAGTAAAGGTGCATGTGACACCTTCCATAAAGATGGGCAGGCTCATGACAAGGGTCTGGGAGACACTATTCATCAACCATGTCCACTCCCAGCCTTCTGCATGGGAACTGGGTTTTACCTCCCTTCCTTAATGGAGCAAGTCTGTGTATTTAACATTCCCGGCTCTCCAGGTCCTTCTGTGTGAGCACAAGGCTATGCCTCCCACAGCCTGAGTGGACTGGCACTCCCTGTGTGGTCCAGGCTCATCTTCAGCTCTCAGTGGCGCCTCTGCCTCTGCAGTGCTGGGATGAAAGGCATAGCCAGCGATGTGGTTCTAGCAGTCGATTACTTCATAACACAGGCCTGCCTTGAACTCAGAGCCCTTCCTTGGCCTGTCCTGCTATACTACAAGCATGCTAAATTATTTTAAACTTTTTAAAAGTCCTCTCATGTCTCTTCTTTAAAAACTGATTTTGCCACACATTGTCCTTCGGTCTGCCCCTAGGAAGGGGAATCCTCTGTCTGATAACATTGTTGCTTGTTTTCATGGGGCTATTCTTGGAACATACCGCAAAACCAAAATATTTATATGTTTCTCATTGACAGAGAGCAGTGGGATTGAGAGCCTGCATAAGCAGCCAGCTCCCTAAGCCAGGGCTCGGCAGAGAAAGCTCTGTTTATACTGCTCCATCTCCGGCCTGCTCCGCTTGAGGCTGGGTGTCCACACAACTCCTCATCTTCTTGCCTCTACCTCCCAGTGTTAGAATTACATTTTTAAATTAATTTTTAATCTTTCCCATTTATTTTATGTATATGGATGTTTTGCTTGCATATATTTCTGTGTACTATGTACATACCGTTCCCACAGAGCTCAGAAGAGAGCTTCAGATCCCTGCTGGAGCTGCAGAGCGTCGTGAGCTGCCATATGGGTGCTGCAGATTGAATCGGGCTCCTCTACAGGAGCAGCTGGTGCTCTTTGCTCTCCGGCCCCTAATTAATTTTGTGTGTATGTGTGTAGTGTACGCCCGTGTGTGTGTGTGGGGGGGGGGCGTGTGCAGAGGTCAGAGGATGCTGGCACCTGTGTTTCTCTTACACTCCATCTTATTTTTTGAGGCAGGCTGTCAGTGAAACCTGAAGCTCACCATTTTGGCTAGGCTGGCTGGCCAGCAAACTCCTGGCGTCTATCCGTGTCTGGCTTTGTTTTTGTTTTACGTAGGTCCCAGAGAGTTGAACTCAAATACTATTCATTGCTTTTACAGCAAGTCCTCTTATACACTGAGCTGCCTCCCCAGCCCTGGCACTGGCTCAATAACTTAAGTTTTGATGATGTTTCGGTGAACTTCAGGCTTGGGTGGGGCTGCTGGTAGAAATTCACCTCCCTTTTTTCTGCTTATGATGACAGCATGTACAAGTTTTCATTTTTATTTTTTATTTTTTGGTACAAAAACTGTGCTACTGTGATAGTTCAACTTAGGAAAGACATCTGCCACCAAGCCTGCCAACTGGGGTCGTTCCCCAGGGTCAGGTAGAGAGAGAACCAATTCCCTCAGGTTATCTTCTGACGCCCACATACGTACTAAGGCACTTGTGTATGTGTATATGTGTATGGGCACACGCACGCACGCGTATACACACACTATAAGAAAATATAATAGAAAAACTTAGATACGGTAACCCCTAAGATTTATTGCTTTTATTATATTTAAAGCATTTTCCAAAAGAAATGAGGTCTGTCTCCTCTAGGTCCCCAGCCTCTGCGTGGCCTTCCCAGATACTGCCTGCACTCTTGGCCACTCTGCTGCCCACGTGTGGTGCATTCTAAGATGACATGCTTACTGTACTGGCCTTATTACTGTCCCTTCTCACTTCAAACAGGATTTACTTTTTGCTTTCTAAAATTGTTTTTGTTGTTATTTGTTTTTGAGACAGGATTCTCTGTGTAGCCCTGGCTACCCTGGAACTCTGTGTAAACCAAATTGGCCATGAACTCACAGAAATCTACCTGCTTCTGCCTCCTAAGAACCGGGATTAAAGGCGTGTATCACCACGCACGACCTAAATTATTTTTGAAGCAAGGTTTCACTATATATCCCTGTCTAGCCTGGAACTCATTGTGTAGACCAGGCTGGCCTGAAATTTACTGTGACCCTCCTGCCTCTGCCTCTCAGGTATGGGATTACAGCGTACGCCACCATGCCTGGTCAGGACTTAATCTTAAAGGCCTGCAAACTGAACTTCGTTAGATGGCCCAGGGCTTCAGCCTGACCACAGTTAAAATCACCTTTTGAAGTTTTGAGGGATTTTACAATTCCTACGTTTTTCTTCTAATAATTTTTCTTAGCCTTTTCTACATTTTCCTTCTGCTAAAGGCCTCTAGCTGGGTGACACAGTGAGCATGTAGGTTTTTAACTGAACAGTAGCTGCAAAACAGAGCCAAGCATATTGAGTCTGACTGAACTTATGGCCATTCTCCTGTCTCTGCCTCTCGTGTCCCCAGGGAGACAGTGGGCGTCCAGATGTGTACACTCTGTCTAGTTTTCATGAGAGAGCTGGGGTTTCAAACTCAGGATATTAGTCTTGTAGGTAAGCACTTTACCTACTGTCTTACTGCTGCTCTGTTGCAGTAGAGAGGCTCTCTGACCAAGGCAACCCTCTACCCCCACCCAGGCAGGGTTTCTTTGTGTAGCCCTGGCTGTCCTGGAACTTTCTGTGTACCAGGTTAGCCTCGAACTTAGTGATCTGCTTGCCACTGCCCCCAAGTGCTGTATGGTTATTAAAGCTTTTAATTTCTTGCTCACAATTTCAGAGGCTTAGTCCGTTATCATCTTAGCAAGGAACACTGTAACACTCCCGCCGTGCTGGAGCAGCAGCTGAGAGCTGCGTCCTGGTCCACAGCCCAAGAGACTGAGCATGGTGTGTTTGAAACCTCAAAGCCCACCCCCAGCGACACACTTCCTTCAGCACGGCCACACCTCCTAATTTTTATAATTTTTTCAAATAGTGCCACTCCCTGGTGACTAAACATTCGCATCCATTAGCCTGTGGGAGCCATTCTTCCTCAAACTGTCACACCTGCCGATGCTCTCTCCTGCTCTGACACCTTCAGTTTAGTGTCCTTTCTCCTACAGACTGGAACTGAAAACATAGCCATGTTCTTTCTAACTCACAGTGTTGTCAGTTCACAAGAAATCATGAGTTTGAGGTAGACTAAGGTGAGAAAGGCTCATTACTAGATGCTGGTTATTGATGTCCTTCGTGTTTATGTAGAGCGCTGCTCAGACTGCCTGTTTGCCAAGCGTGACGTCACTCGCTCCCTGTCACTCACTCACTCCCTGGAACAGAGTAGCCTGGAGGAACAGCCAACAGTGAGCGGTTGCCCTTACCAACCCGCTGACTGCCGTATAGGCTTCTTACAGTCTTGCTTGCTTCACCCCTTCAGGAGCTGTTCTGGCTTCTGTCCACTAGAGATAGCTCTGCTCTTCCACCCCTACTGGTGTCAGCGTGCATATTCCAGGAAGATTCTCGCAACAACTTCACCTGGAAAAGTCAGGGATACCAGGCCAAGAAGTATACCCATTTTCTTGCTGTGGGTATATTATCATCAGTGTTTGTGTGAGTGCCTAACGGAGCGAGGCCAGGGGTTGGGGGGCATGCCTGCTATAGTGTGTCCCCTGGGGCCAGAGGACACCTATGTGGACCTGGCTCTGGTGATTGAATTCAGGCGGCCAGACTTGTGTGGCAAGCCCTTTACCCACTGGGCCGTCTTGCCAGCCTCTGTAACAGGTCCCTGAATGTCCCTCCTTCAAAAGGCAGTGAGCTCCTTAGAATCAGCAGACATCTCAGAGGGTGACATCCTACGGTCACAGATGTACCAGCCCAAAGCCACCACACAGCAAAAGCCATGGGATGATATCACTTAATCCTAAGTGACAGTAAAGTGCTACTCACCCTGACGCTGGTCTGGTTCTGCGTGCCCTTGATCACAGCATATTAGAGACAGAGGCAGGCAGATCTCTGTGAGCTCAAGTCCAACCTGATCTACATAATTAGTTCCAGGACAGCCAGGGCTATGTAGAGAGACCCTGCTCAAAAATCCAAAAGGAATATTCTGTAAGTAGTAGATACAGCCTAACAAACTTGCTGATTTCGGTGCCCATTAGAAACTGTTCATTAACTACAATAGGTAAAGTTTTCTGTCTTGTTTTTGCTCCTACAGAACATGCATATTTACCCTTCCCCTTGAAGCAGATTCTCAGTGTATGTAGAGCCCTGTCTGGCCTACAGCTTGCTGTGTAGACAAGGCTGGCCTCTAACTCATAGAAAGCCTCCTGCCTCTGCCTCTGGAATCCTGTGATCAATGGCTTGTGCCACCAAGCCCTGCTAGGCTTTCTGCCTTCATGGCATGTCATGGTGTGCTGGTTTGATGTCCAAAGCCCCTCACATAGTACCTGGTATACAGTAGGAGCTGGATCTTCTCACAGCCACTGAACAGCCTGATACTGACCGAATCACAGGAAGCCTTCTATTTCCTAAGCTCGTCATCACAGTCAAGGAGGAACACCCCGCTCTCCTCACTCTAGGGGGACACTGATGTCACAGTTCATGCTGAGGCACTCCCTGCTGAGTCTCAGTGACATATGCCTTGTGTGTGTGTACTGGTACTTGGTGCACACACCACGATTAGGGTTTGGAGGGTGGAAGGAATCAGCCCTCTCCTCTCACCAGGGAGGTTCCAGAGTGACAGCTGAGCCAAGGTTCCTGTTTGGTTTCTTTAAGACAAACTCTTTTTCTCAGTCCAAGCACTGAAACTTACTAGGTAGCCCTGGCTGGCCTCAAATTCTAGACAAATCTCCTGCCTTAGCCTCCAAGGGCTGAGGTTATAGACAGGAGCACATACCACCACATCTGTCACCACATCTGGCCCCTGGTGTTTACCCCAAAGGGATTTTTTTTTTAATTGAAACCTCAGGGGTAGGAACACTGAGGAGACGGCCCAGCGGGTTCTAAGCGTGAAGATCTGAGATGAAATCTCCAGCACACAAGTACAGTGTTGGCCGTGGCTATGTGTGCCTGTAACCCAAGTGTGCCAGGGTGGAAGCAGGCACATCCTAGAAGCTCCTGAGGTAGATAGAGGCCAAGACCAGCGCAGAAGCTCACTGGCCAGCTATCCTAACGAAAATAGCAAGCTGCTCTAGTGCGAGGGCCGGTCTCTGTGTGCACACAGATAAACACATTTTAAAAACAAAGCAGGGCCTTGCTGGCTACACAAGAAACAACTAAAAATTGGGGAAAATAGGGCTGGCATAACAACTCAGTGTGGGCGCCTGCCGCCAAGCCTGACAACTGGAGTTCTGTCTCCTCAGTTCACATGCTAGAAAGAGCTGTCCTCTGACCTTTGCATTTGGTGTGGCCTGCACATAGCTGTGTGCACACACACACACATGCATGGACAAGTAAATTAATGTAATTTTCTGTCTCTTTGGACAAAATACATGAAACCATGGATTTTAGACACTGGATGTGCGGCATCCCAGAATACTGATCCCTGAGAGGGGAAGTTAGTGAGGAACCTTTAAGTGTCCAGCGGCACACAGTGGGACAGCAGGGGGGTGCTGCACAGAGAACACCCTCTGAAAACCTGCAGTGCCTCTTTCTTCAGGTTATTTAAGGGGGTGGAGGTGGGGAGGAAGTTCCTGGGGATTGGACATAGGCCGTCCTGAACGCTAGTGCGCTCTAGGTAAGTGTTCTACTGCTGAGTAGTCCTGTCAGTCACCATCTGTTAATTACCCACAAGTCTTAGGAACCGCCCAAAGGATCACAGCCAGCTACACATAAAGCTCACTCCTAACACATATGATTCATGGGGCATGAAGTGAAGTACTCAGAAGGGCCTCAGTCCAGATTGGAATTAAATTAACCCTCTATTAAAAATTAACAAGGGGCTGGTGAGATGGCTCAGCAGGTAAAGGTGCCTGTCTCCAATCTCCAGAACCCACACAGTGGAGAAGACAATGGAGTTTCACAAGCTGACCCCTACCTGACACTCATTTATTTATATGTATATATATAACAAAGGTAATAATATAAATAATAATAAAATAAAATTAAGAAAGCGTGAGCTGGGACTGTGGCTCAGGAGAGGGATTGACTAGTATTCATGAAACCCTGGGAAGGTTCCCCAGCACCGTGTAACCCTTGGGTGGAGGCACACACCTGTGATCCCCGTGCTTTGGAGGCAGAAAGATCAGTTCAAGACCATCCTGAGTTTCATAGCAAACTCAAGACCAGCCTACTTTACCCCAGATCCTGCCTAAAAGGGGTGCAAAATACCTCGGCAGGTAAAGGTGCCCATCAGTCTCCAGGGCACGCCTGAGACCTGGGATTGACCCTAGAACCTGCTTACGGGCAGGAGGAGTGAGCTCGTGTCCAGGGGTTTCTTTACCTCCACAGATGCACTATGTGGCCCACATATTTCTACATCAGGCACACATGCAGTTTAAAATGTTAAAGCAGAGCCAGGTGTGGTGGTGCACATCTTTAATCTCACCCAGCACTCAGGAGGCAGAGGCAGGAGGATCTCTGAGTTAGAGGCCAGCCTGCTCTACACAGTGAGTTCCAGAGCAGCCAGAGGTCCACCTGTCTCAAAAAAACAAAAAAAAAAAACCCAAACAAACAAATAAAACTTAAAAGCAGGCAGGCATGGTGGTGCATGCCTTTAATCCTAGTACTCTAGAGGCAGAGGTAAGCAGAACTCTGTAAGTTCAAGACCAGCCTGATCTACATAGTGAATTCTAGGATCCTATCTCAAAAAAATAAAAATAAAAAAATAAAATAAAAATAAAAAGATCAAAATGTTATTTTTTTTTATAGTAAATCCCTGCACCCTAAACCAAAAAGACATTTATATGGATATAAAAGTGCCCAGCACCTGAGTCTGGAGAGATGGCTTAATGCCTTTAATGCCTAAGAGCACTGGTTGCTCTTGCAGAGGACCCAAGTTTAGTTCTAAGCACCCACATTGATGACTTACAACACCTGTAACTTCTAAGGACCAGATGCCCCTTCTGGCCTCCTGTAGTGCCAGGTACTCATAACAAGCAAAATTCAGCCAAAATACCAGACAGGACAATAGTTTTTTAATTTAAAACAATGCTCAGCACCTGGTAATATAAATTTAACATGTACAGATGTGAGACCCACTGTGTTGGCCCTTGTCTGTGGTCCCAGCTACTCAGGAGGCTGAGGTAAGAGGATCTCCATGAGTTAAAGGCCACCCTGGTCTACAGAGTTCCAGGACAGCCAGGAGTACACAGAGAAACTGTCTTAAAAAAAACCAAGAAAGGAAAAAAAGGAAGAAACATTTGTCTGGCATTCAGTCAAGTCTGAAGAGAAAGCAGCAAGAAATGCCACTCATAATGAGCAGGCTGTAAATGGCAGACTGTGGAGGGAGATGTTTACCACTATTTTACGTAAGCAGAAAACCTTAGAGAGGCTGGGATAGCATTCAGTGACAGAGCACGCATAGCAAGTCTGAGGTCATGGTTTCTATCTGCAGCACCACAGAACGGGCGAGGCCACAGAGGGAAATGAAGTACAGTAAGTGAAGATTAAAGAAAAAGACCCAGTATAAGCACAGACCTGAGGTACATCTTCAACACCCCTAAAAACCAAGCTCAGTGCCTCCCTCACGCATGTAGCCCAGAGACAAACAAACAGATCCCTGCATCTTTGGCCAGCCAGCCTAACTACTGGAGAAGCCTTAGGACAGTGAACAGTGCTATCTTAAAAAAAAAAAAAAAGAAAGAAAATAGCCGGGCAGTGGTGTCGAACGCCTTTGATCCCAGCACTTGGGAGGCAGAGGCAGGCGGATTTCTGAGTTCAAGGCCAGCCTGGTCTACAGAGTGAGTTCCAGGACAGCCAAGGCTAACAGAGAGACACCCTGTCTCGAAACTCCCCCCCCCCCAAAAAAAGAAAAAGGCAGACAGCACCTGAGAAACAACACCTGTAGTTATCCTCTGCCCCCCCCCACATACCCTACCAGAGCACCTACACACACACCCTGTGAGCGTACCCCACACAGTTCAAAACTTCTAGACATGAAAACAATGTTTGAAGATAAAAATATGGACTGGAGAGATGGCTCAGCGGTTAAGAGCGCCGACTGCTCTTCCAGAGGTCCTGAGTTCAATTCCCAGCAACCACATGGTGGCTCACAACCATCTGTAATGGGAACTGATGCCCTCTTCTGTGTATCTGAAGACAGCTACAGTGTATTCATGAAAATAAAATAAGTAAATAATCTTTGAAAGAAAGAAAGCTAGGTAGATAGATACACACACACACACACACACATACACACACACACACACACACACACACACACACGGTGAGCAGAGTGCCAGGATTGTAGCTCAGCTGGCAGAATGCCTGTTTAATGTGCTCTAATGGGGCTCATCCCCAGCACCACCAGATGTGGGAGTGCACACCTGTAATCCCAGTTCTTTGGAAGGGGAAGAATCAGAGGGTCAAGGTCATCCTGGGTTACAAATTGAATTTGGGTCCAGCCTGGTCTACTTGACATTCTTATCAAAAAAAAAAAAAAAAAAAAAAAAAAAAAAGACAAGGAAGGAAATAAACAAGAGAAACCTGGGTGAGTCTAGCAGATAAGACTACAAAAGAAGACATGACACAGGATTCTAAACTTGATTCCCTGGCCCCACCCAAAACAAAACAACAAAACCCAAAACCAGATGGCAAAATAAGGGAGGGAAATAATAATTCCACTCACCTTTAGATTGCAAAGTTCACCTGGTGAAGGAGTTGAAATTCCATTTTATAGCCTTCCAAGGCCATGCATTGCTTGTCCTCAGCCCCTATTCCCACCCTTGGGAAAAAAAAAACCCACCCAGAAACCAAGGAAGACTCCCAAGTGTACCTGCCTGGGAGGGCCCAGGCGCAGCTCCCACACGATGGGAAGCCAAACCCACACACGGGCCACGACGTGCACACACAACACACGCACACTAACCAAGTGCATCAGCTAACTGAGGATTTAGTTAGACAGAACTGACAGAGGGGCTGGACAGAAGGCTGGGCCCTCAAGAGTGCTTGCTGCTCTTTCAGAGGGCCTAGGTTCAGTTCCCAGCACATGCTTGGCAGAGATCATCTGTAACTCCAGGTCCAAGGGATCCAGCACGCTCTTCTGGCTTCCTCAGGCACCAGGTGCACACGCGCGGTACACATGCATACTTTCAGGCAAACACTCATACACATAACAGTAAATCTTGATCTAAATTGGGGCAAAGATTTTGTTGTGCTTTTAGTGTGAGGCGTTAAGGTGTGGCAGCCAGAGGACAGCTTTAGTTGCCTTTCCCTTTCCACGCTGGTGTGTGCTGTGTGGATCAAGCTCAGGTCGCCAGGCTTGTGTGGCAGATCCCTTACCCGCTGAGACCTCTCACGAGCCTTTTGGCTGTAGTTTGAGATAGGATCTCTATGTAGCTTTGGCTGGCCTTGAACTCACAGAGATCCACCTGAGTCTCCTGAAAGAGTGCTGGGAGTGCACGTATGTGCCACCACTGCCAGCTGTAGCCCTTTAAAAAGTAGAATCCTCAGGGTCCTCTGACTAGGAAGGATCATGGCATTCTACCCGCAGGCCAGAGAGCGTGGCCTGCCTGGTTGGGCTGTCTTTCAAATCAAGTGTTGGACAAGTGTCATTAGTTCGGTAGAGGAGACTATACCCCAACTTTAATTCATCGTATAGTATAAACCTGGTTGGTTAGGTGTATAATGCTCACCGAGTGCCCTGGCCTCACCCCCATTGTCAAATACGTCTGTATAATTGTTCTGTTAGGACTGCTTAATGAGTAGCTTGTCACTTCAAACTTTGAGGTAACAAATAATCTCAGTGTTTGAGGTGCTAGTGGGAGAGACCTCGTGGGTGTCTGGCGTTGAGTTTCCCTCACAGAATCTGTCAAATAGAGGAGCTAGGTAAGGGTGTCAGGAGGGAGAGGAAGAGGTATGGACATATTTTGGAGGGGAAGGAGGAAGGTTTTTCTCATAGTTTTTCTGTGTGTGTGTTTGTGTGTATGTGTGTGTGGTGTGTAGTGTGTGTGTGTGTGTGTGTGTAGGCTGGAGGTCAACTTTGGGTGTCAGTCCCCAGGAGTCACCCACTTTATTTTTTAAGATAGGATCTTTCACTGGGAGCTTATATGCTGAGATGGCAAGTCATTGAGTGCCAGGTATCCTCCTGCCTCTATGCACCCCAGGATTGGAATTACCATGTGTGCCACCATGCTCATCTTGTTACATGGGTGCTAAGAATTAAACTCTTTACCCCCTGAGCTATTTCCTAAGCAACTCCCATTCACATTCGTCTTAATCGGTTTGTATTAGAGCCTTAGACACCATGGTTTTGGCGATGCTAACGATCAAACCTAAGCCTCACATGTGCCAGACCACTGAGCCCAGTCTTCAACTTTAAAAATGAAGTGTAGAAGGAGCAGGCATGATCACGCATGCTCTGAATCCCAACACTTTCAGGCAAAGGCTAGGGGGTCTACACAGTGAGTTCCAAACCATGGAGGGATACTCAGTCTCAAAAAAAAAAAAAAAAAAAAAAAAAGAAAAGAAAAAAAGTTTATGAGGATACAGGGGTTCTTCATTTGATAGCCAAGTCAAAGTAAAGAAATAATATATACT
Organism: Arvicanthis niloticus; assembly: GCF_011762505.2. NCBI lineage: Eukaryota > Metazoa > Chordata > Mammalia > Rodentia > Muridae > Arvicanthis > Arvicanthis niloticus. The sequence continues at coordinate 54,957,741 of NC_047674.1, read as the reverse complement.
TTGTAGGCCGAAACCTACATCATAATTGGACAGTTTATTCCGTGTGATTGTGACGTCTGGGAGGTGTGGTTTATAATGACACGAGCTGTGGCTAATGCCTGTTATCAGGACATGTCTTCTGTTTTGTGGCATTTGTTTGAGGCAGGTTTGTATGTAGCCTAGGCTGTCCTGGTACTCATTAGGTAGACCAGGCTGTCCCTGAACTTGCGTCAGACCTTCTGCCTCTGCCTCCCAAGGGGTGAGAATACAGATGTCGCCATGTCACCATGCCTGGCTTGTGTAACAGATCAGCATATCCATTTCATCATAGTTTTCCTGTTTCCTTCCCAGTCTTGTTTCCAGAAGTCATGTGTGCAGGAACACTGGTGCCAGTATGACCTCAAATGACTCACGCCTGGGTCCTAGAGAGCCCATTTCTCGTGGCTGGCTGCTCTTAGCTTCAGCGGCCAGCGGCCTCTTCTGCTTCACTTCTCACGCTCTCCTTCCTTCCCTCACTCATCCCCGTCCTCACCCTGTACTCTGCTCAGTGGATTGTAATCAGCCCAGTCACTCCTCGAGCCAGCGAATCCAGCCACCCGCAGGAGGGTCCCACATCAGGAAACTTACCCTTCCACGCTTTTGTAGAGAGAGTGCCCTTCTCCGTGGCAGGAGGGAATTCCATAACTATTAGGCCTTGTGATTAGTTTGGGGGAACTAATGGGAGAAGGAAGTTTGAACAGAGAAAAATCTCTTCGTAAGACTCGTCCTCCCTCTGCAGTCCCTGGGCACGCCCCTCCTCTGGGCATCTCTACAGGATTTCATCCCTCCGTCCAACTGCCGTTCACAACTGCCCTTTCCAACTGCTCCAGAACTCTTGGCCCTGGCGTTCTGTGATGTAAATTATTCCACGCATGGCTTGAAATGGGTGAGAAGCAGGGTTGCCAGGTGTCGGATCACTAGTGTAAGTTGACTGGCTCTCGGGGGAGAACCACTCCTGGAATTTGTTCAGTTGTTACAGTCTGGGCCAGAGCTATGCTGGCATGCTTCTGGCTGCTGCGGGCAGGGAGAGGGAGCTCCGAGCTGCAGTGGGACGAACTTGTGCTGCAGCTTCTATTTTAAACATTCCTGGTCTAGCTATGGACTATTCAGCATTGAACTTAGACAGCATTGCTGCACTGGGAAGCACCCTGGCCCCACGAACAGAGCCAATATGGCCTGCAGCACAGGGCCTCTTGGTCTGTCTCCAAATGTGGGGAGAGCCCGCTCTTTGCCTTCCTAGAGGTCACCAAAATACATTGAGAAATCGGAATTGCTCTCAGTGTTTAGAAGCATCCAGTCACAACACTGAAGGACTTCAGAGTCTGAGAGCTTTTTTAAAGCAAAATTTTCTCTCTGCCCTTGCTCATTGTACCTTTGATGGCGTCCCTCATCCTTCATGGTCCTCTTAGGAGTCTGCACGTGCGAGGGACTGCAGCTACCTTAGATGTGTCTGGAGTCCTTGGCCTCTAAGTTGAAAACTGATTTATAGTGAAAACAATTTAAGTCAAAAACTTATTCAAGTAACTGTTAATTATATATTTTTTAACCTTTATTTTGATTGGCTTTGTTTTTGACATGGGGTCTCATGTAGCCCAGGCTGGCCTCAGCCTTGTCATGTAGACAAGGGTAGCCTTCACCTCCTAATCCTCCTGTCTCTGCCTTCCAACTCCTGGGATCCAGGTGTGTGTCAGCATGCCCAGCTTGCTTGGTTGGTTATTTGTGTATTTACTTATTTATGAGCTGGGGTCTTGCTGTTGCCCAGGCTAGCCTTGAACTCTTAGGCTCAGGTTCCCTTCCCTACTCGTCCTACCTGAGTAGCCAGGACTACTGGCCAATGACACTGTGGCCACCAGCCACAATGTTTTTCAAATGGCAAACTTGAGAAGTAACTAGAGATAGCTCCCATGGTGGCAGTTCCTCTGCAGAGGGAGGCCCAGTGTGCAGCAGCCCCACTGCGTCCACACTGCCTGCGTCCACACCGCTGACCACTCTGCTGTCCTCTTCCCTTGCAGTTGTCATGGATGATGACGATGACTCCTGTCTCCTCGATCTTATTGGGTAAGACGCCCCTGTGGAACCCAGGGTGGAACACTTGTGTGAGGTGTGAGGGACAAAGGAGAAGGAGCTCAGTTGCTATCTTAAGCTTCTGGGCTTTTAAAATAAAAAATGATAATTCACCATGGTCACAGCGCTGGGACAGAGGTAGTTTTGCACACAGCCATAACTCAGAAATCTGTTCCTTTTGGTTTTACTTGTTATTTTTTAGTAAGTCTCAGGATGCCAGGCCAGGGCGTTGCTTAGTTTTAGCGTTCTCACCAAGCAAGGGCAAGGTCCTGAGTTCAGTCCCTGGCACAGCAGTCGGTGCTTCCGGGAGACAGAAATAGAGAGAATGGTTTAAAATGGGGAGATTTGGGTTGGAGAGATGGCTCAGTGGTTAAGAGCACTGACTGTTCTTTCAGAGGTCCTGAGTTCAATTCCCAGCAACCACATGGTGACTCACAACCACCTGTAATGGAACCTGATGTCCTCTTCTGGTGTGTCTGAGGACAGCTATGGTGTACTACATAAAATAAATAATTCTTTTAAAAAATAAATAAATAAAATAAAATGGGGAGATTTTACTCTTTCTGCCTAAAATATCAACAACTATTTAAATATAAGTAGCAATATTTACTTGTTTCCTCTCTCTCTTTTCTTTCTTTTCTAGAGACCCACAGGCATTGAACTATTTTCTGCACGGACCTAGCAGTAAATCGGTAAGTGACAGACAAGTGTCTCAGGCTGGCTTGGCTTTTGTTTCTCCATGCTCTGCAATAACCGCCATGTTGAATTCGCCCCTTTGCAGAGCAGCGATGATGTGGCGAACGCAGGGTATTCTGCAGCCAATTCTAATTCGATTTTCGCCAACTCCACGGTGAGTGTTGAAAACAGAACCTGAAGCCTTTTCTGTCTCAAGGAAGCCTTACAAGAGAGGCTTTAATTGCCTTTGTAGAGTCATTGCCTCACCTGAGAATCATTACCTCACCTTGCAATCGACAGGAGAGGAAACACCTGTATGTCATTGTTCTTTTTGTCATAGAATCAGGCTCTTAAGATATCTACCCTGCCAGTTTCTTCTTGTTTTTAACATTCATTTGTTTTATGTATGTGTGGAGGAGGGTTTACATATGTGCATGTGTGTATGTTTATGTGTGGAGGAGGGTTTACATATGTGCATGTGTGTATGTTTATGTGTGTGTGGAGGAGGGTTTACATATGTGCATGTGTGTATGTTTATGTATGTGTGGAGGAGGGTTTACATATGTGCATGTGTGTATGTTTATGTGTGGAGGAGGGTTTACATATGTGCATGTGTGTATGTTTATGTGTGGAGGAGGGTTTACATATGTGCATGTGTGTATGTTTATGTGTGGAGGAGGGTTTACATATGTGCATGTGTGTATGTTTATGTGTGTGTGGAGGAGGGTTTACATATGTGCATGTGTGTATGTTTATGTATGTGTGGAGGAGGGTTTACATATGTGCATGTGTGTATGTTTATGTGTGGAGGAGGGTTTACATATGTGCATGTGTGTATGTTTATGTGTGGAGGAGGGTTTACATATGTGCATGTGTGTATGTTTATGTGTGGAGGACGGTTTACATATGTGCATGTGTGTATGTTTATGTGTGTGTGGAGGAGGGTTTACATATGTGCATGTGTGTATGTTTATGTGTGTGTGGAGGAGGGTTTACATATGTGCATGTGTGTATGTTTATGTATGTGTGGAGGACGGTTTACATATGTGCATGTGTGTATGTTTATGTATGTGTGGAGGACGGTTTACATATGTGCATGTGTGTATGTTTATGTATGTGTGGAGGACGGTTTACATATGTGCATGTGTGTATGTTTATGTATGTGTGGAGGACGGTTTACATATGTGCATGTGTGTATGTTTATGTATGTGTGGAGGACGGTTTACATATGTGCATGTGTGTATGTTTATGTATGTGTGGAGGACGGTTTACATATGTGCATGTGTGTATGTTTATGTGTGGAGGAGGGTTTACATATGTGCATGTGTGTATGTTTATGTATGTGTGGAGGACGGTTTACATATGTGCATGTGTGTACGGGCATCATTCAGGAGGAGGAGGACCTTGGGTTGGTTGTCTTTTTCCACCAAGTGGGTCCCAGGGATCAAACTCAAGCCTTCAGGCTTTGTGGTGAGCCTTCACCCTCTGAGCTGTCCCTCTGTCCCTGCAATGCCAGCTTTCTAAGCCTCCAGCCTTCTGAAATGACACCAGTGTTGTGGCCTGAGGAAGGCTCATTAGAATGTTTTGAATCTTGTCATATGTGCTTTAAGGAGTCAATTTAGTTACTTACAAATAGTGTTAATCTTGTTGAGCTGTGGTATGTGCCTGTCACTGGGGCCTCATACAGACTGCATCTGATGCTCACTGCATTTGCAGGAAGCGGTTTTACTGTTAGCTCTGTCTTGTGGACAAGGAAGCTAAGGTACAGAGAGGCTTACACAGCCAACAGGTGCAGTGCTAGAATTAGGAGTCAGGCCCCAGCCTCTGCAGCGGACTGTTACGCTCTAGCAGAGCAGACAAGATAGGAAAGAGTCTTACTTGGAGACTGTCTCAGATCACTGTGTTTAGGACTGGGGAAAGGCCTCAGTAGGTGAGAGCACTTGCTGGGCCAGAATAAGGACCTGAGTTCAAATCCCCAGGACCCACATAAAAAGCTAGGCCAGGCTGCAAAAGTGCCTCCAATCTCAGTGCTAGAGGTCTGAGACGGGAGGAATGCTGGGCTTCTCAGCATCAGACCAACTCAGCTTCAGTGAGAGGCCCTGGCTCACAGAAGTCAGACAGAGTGACAGCAGGATACATGGTATCTGTCCTTGTCTTTCTGGCCCTGTCCATGCCCACCTAGACCCACACATGTGCATCATGCCACATACACCATGCATACACACACAGCATGTACACATCCACACCATGCACACACACACACACCATGCACACACCATGCATACATACACACCATGCACACACATACCATGCACACACATACACACCATGCACACACACACACATCATGCATCACACACACACCATGCACACACACACACACCATGCACACACACACACCATGCACACACACACCATACACACACACCATGCACACACATACACACCATGCCACACACATACACACCATGCACACACATACACACCATGCCACACACATACACACCATGCACACACATACACACCATGCACACACACACACACACACCATGCACACACACACATGCACACACATACACACCATGCCACACACATACACACCATGCACACACATACACACCATGCCACACACATACACACCATGCACACACATACACACCATGCACACACACACCATGCACACACACACACACACCATGCACACACACACACCATGCACACACACATGCACACACATACACACCATGCACACACACACACCATGCACACACACACACCATGCACACACACCATGCACACACACCATGCACACACACATGCACACACATACACACCATGCACACACACACACACCATGCACACACACACACACCATGCACACACACACACACCATGCACACACATACACACCATGCACACACATACACACCATGCACACACACCATGCACACACATACACACCATGCACACACACACACACCATACACACACACATCATGCACACACACACACATCATGCACACACACACACACCATGCACACACACACACCATGCACACACACACACCATGCACACACACACACACACCATGCACACACAATGAGGAATTGCTCTTTAAACTTAAATGACCTTAATCTTTTCCATTATGCTCCTCTTCTACACATGCTAGTCTGCGCAAACCACTGTCCTTATCTGCCATTTACGAGGTATGCTGATCTTAGGTGGGTCTGGAAATCTCAATAATGTTCAGTTTTCTCAGTAGGAAAACACAATAGCAAACTAAGTGGTCCATGGAAACCACTTGATGTAGTCAACAAACAATGGACTTGCAGCCATCGTCCTCATAGCCTTTATGTCCCTCATCTGGGGACCTTGATGGGTGCACAGTCTGTGGGCATGCGCAAGTCTTTCAGGTATTTTAGTGGCATTACCTGATCGGATCATGTGACACACCCTGACCAGTTTTGGTGGTTTCAGAGCCTCAGTGCTGATGTCCTGGAAGTCTTGTGACTCGGTAGCCTTTTATTTTTCTTGTAGAGCTGGGGTTCCATTTCAGGACCTCATGCTAGGCCAGTGCTACATCCCACCTCACCCCACCCTTTAAGATAGTGTTTTTCTGTGTAGACCAGGCTGGCCTGGAATGCAAGAGATCCTGCCTCTGCCTCCCAAGTGCAAGAACTAAAGGTGGTCCACCACCGGCCTGTCTTCTAAGGCTGGGCTCATTCTGAGTCCCAGTATGACCTCAAACTCTCAACAGTTCTCCGGCCTTCTACATGCTAGAGTTATGGGTGCCAGCCGCCCCGCCTCACATCTGCCTTGATATTGCTCCAGAGAAAACGCTCTTCTTGCTCTCAGTTGCTTTTCCCACTGCTTCTCACACAGTTCCTTAAGACCTCCTGTGAGGTAGCCCAGCCTTGCCTCTTCTGTCTAATCATTCAGCCAAGACTCAAAATTGTTACAGTTTTGCAAGTCCAAAGGCTTTTAAAAAAAAAAAAAAAAAAAAAAAAAAAAAAAAAAAAAGGCCTCTCTCTATAGCCCTATAGACCAGGCTGGCTTCAAACTCAGAGACCTGACTGCCTCTGCCTCCTAAGTGTTAGGATTCAAAGGCTTGCACCACCACACACAAGAGTACTTGTTTGTTCTTCCTACCTTTCTTCTTGCCTTTCTTTCTTTCTTTCTTACTTTCATTCATTCATTCATTCATTTACTTGTTTTTGTTTTGTCTGAGACAGGGTTTCTCGGTATAGCCCTGGCTCTCCAGAACTCACTCTGTAGATTAAGCTGGCCCCAAACTCAGAGATGCACCTGCCCCTGACTCCCAAGTGTTAGGATTTAAAGGCCTGGCCTGTGCCACCACTGCTGGGTGAGAAAGCTTGCTTTTGTGCATCATGTCTTTGGTTCCTTTTCCAGAACAGCACGTTAATTTTTTTCTATCTGTGCCACAGAAGATGACGGGGCTGTGTCAAGTGTCTTAGTTTTTATCACTCTTTTCAGCTTCTCTTCCTGGGTCTACATTGTAGTCTTTCTGGATCGTCTGTTCCCCAGGGGTTCCTTAAAGACATAACTAAGACACATGGACATATCTAGAAAGGAGTGGCTTTTCCTTTTGAGTTAACTGGGTTTGTTTTTGTTTGCTTGTTTGTTTTTAGTTTGAGATAGTTTTCCTAACTACTTGAGTGTTAATAAGTGAATAGTTACTGGACGTCAGAAGAGCATTCATTTTATACCGGAACTCACTCTGATCTGGTCTGGTCTTCTGGGGTTAGGGGCACCTTCTTGGACGTCTAGCAAAGTGGTACCCAGGTCTCCTCAAACCCATTTTGACTTCATGGGGTACAATGGTCTGGATATATACCCCTGGGCTGACTCTCATTAAAACCTTGGAAACAACCTGAAAAACAGAGTTGTCTGGGAGTGTTTATCACCAGTGGGATTCTAGGTTCAATCTTCAGCACCCCACCCACCCCCTCAAAAAAGGAAGGCTAGCTGGTAGTGGTGGCTCATGCTCAGGAAACAGAGACAGGCTGAACTCTGTGAGTTCAAGGCCAGCCTGATCTACAGAGCAAGTTCCAGGACATCCAGGCTACACAGAGAAACTCTGTTTTGAAAAGCCCTTCCCCATTCCCACCCCCTCCCCCCCAAAAAAGAGGGAAAAAGTATGACCCAGTATCTTGGAAACAAGAAGCCGATCTCTAGATATCCTTAGTCATGTCATGTGATCTGTCTGCCTGTCTACATCCATTGTTTTGTGTTTGAGGCAAGTCTTACTCTGTAGCCCTGGCTATCCTGGAACTCACTGTGTAGTTCAGGCAGATGTCAAACTTAGGAAACTCCTCCTTGCCTCCAGAGTGCTGGGCTTAAGGCCTGTGCCAGCATGCCCAGCTTGTCTTTACGTGTGAGACAGAGTCTCACAATGTGGCCCAGATTGGCCTCACCCTGGCTGTTAGCCCAGGCTGACCTCAGATTCCTGGCCATCCTGACTGAGCTTCAGCACTGAGGCAGCATGAGCCTTGCCTCAGCTAGCTTTTTGTATGTTCCCTATAAAACCATCTGTCAAATGGCCGGACAGACTATTCAGCATAACGAAAGAAATAAAACAGGAGAAAGAAGGTAAGTGGTTTGGAGAGAGAGAGTTGTGTTTTCCAGGAGGACTGCAGGTTCAAGACCAGCCTGAGTATGACCTTGTTTCAAAATAACGGCTAACAAAAAAATCAGTGTGCCCTGAAACCTTATCATTAAACTTTATATTTATATCCATTCAGGAGTGGGGTTTTTAAGTGTCTCTTCTGAAGGTTTGACGTGCCTTGTAACACACTAATTCTGCTTTTTAGAATGCTGACCCTAAATCGTCCCTCAAAGGTGTGAGTAGCCAGCTTGGAGAAGGGCCCAGTGACGGGCTCCCGCTTGCAAGCAGCCTTCAGTTTCTTGAAGATGAACTTGAATCTTCTCCTCTCCCTGATCTCAGCGAGGACCAACCCTTTGACATTCTTCAGAAATCCTTGCAGGAGGCTAATATCACTGAACAGACATTGGCGGAAGAGGCGTACCTGGATGCCAGTCTAGGCTCAAGCCAGCAGTTTGCACAGGCCCAGCTGCATCCTTCTTCATCAGCATCCCTCACTCAGGCTTCTAATGTTTCTAATTACTCAGGTCAGACACTGCAGCCCATCGGGGTGACTCACGTGCCTGTGGGAGCATCGTTTGCAAGCAATACAGTGGGTGTGCAGCATGGCTTTATGCAACACGTGGGGATCAGTGTTCCCAGCCAGCATTTGCCTAATAGCAGCCAGATCAGTGGCTCCGGTCAGATACAGTTAATCGGGTCCTTTGGTAATCAGCCTTCCATGATGACTATTAATAACCTAGATGGCTCTCAAATCATATTGAAAGGCAGTGGGCAGCAAGGCCCATCCAATGTGAGTGGGGGGCTTCTGGTTCACAGACAGACTCCTAATGGCAACTCTTTGTTTGGGAACTCCACGCCCAGTCCCGTGGCACAGCCTGTCACTGTCCCGTTTAACAGCACAAATTTCCAAGCATCTTTACCTGTGCATAACATCATTATTCAAAGGGGCCTCGCACCAAATTCAAATAAAGTCCCAGTTAATATCCAGCCAAAGCCGATCCAGATGGGTCAGCAGAGCACGTACAACGTGAACAACCTTGGAATCCAGCAACACCATGTACAGCAAGGGATCTCCTTCGCCTCCGCAAGCTCACCCCAGGGCTCTGTGGTTGGTCCACACATGTCTGTGAACATTGTCAACCAACAGAACACAAGAAAGCCTGTTACCTCACAGGCTGTGAGCAGTGCAGGGGGCAGCATTGTCATCCATTCCCCCATGGGCCAGCCTCACACGCCCCAAAGTCAGTTCCTTATACCCACAAGCCTTTCTGTCAGCTCCAACTCCGTACACCATGTCCAGACTATAAATGGGCAGCTTCTTCAGACTCAGCCCTCCCAGCTCATCTCTGGCCAAGTGGCCTCCGAGCATGCCATGTTGAATAGGAATTCTTCTAACATGCTCAGGACCAGCCAACCATATTCTGGACAGATGCTTAACAACCAGAATACCGCCGTCCAGCTGGTGTCTGGACAGACTTTTGCCACCTCTGGAAGTCCAGTGATAGTCAACCATGCCTCTCCTCAGATTGTTGGAGGACAGATGCCCTTGCAGCAGGCCTCACCCACCGTGTTACACCTGTCACCTGGGCAGAGCAGTGTTTCCCAAGGAAGGCCAGGCTTCCCTACCATGCCCTCAGTGAGCAGCATGTCAGGACCTGCTCGGTTCCCTGCTGTCAGCTCAGCTAGCACTGCCCACCCTACTCTTGGGCCTACGGTGCAGTCTGGGACATCAGGATCAAACTTTACAGGAGACCAGCTGACACAAGCGAACAGAACTCCAGTACCCGGCAGTGTGTCCCACCGTCTTCCAGTCTCTGCTTCCAAATCCCCCAGCACCTTGAGCAGCACCCCGGGGCCCCAGCAGCAGTTCTTCTGTCAGGTCAGTGTGGGGCGCTGTGTGCGGCGGGGAAGTTCCTGTTGCGTTTATGTAATTCTATAATTGCCACCTTAGGTGAAATGTTCTTATTAACGTCAGGTTTTCAGTTTAGGGTTGATCATCTTCTTCCTTCTTAATGAAAGTCTCTTAGCCGTTGTAGAGTGAAAACTCTGGAATCAAATTGGATTTGGGGCCAGCGAGATGGCTTAGCAGGTAAAGGAATTTACTGCCATGCCTGAGGACCTGAGTCTGACCCGAGGACCCACATGGTAGAAGACAACCTCCCCCTTAGTGGCCCTCTGACATTGACACACATGCCCTGGCAGGAGTGCTGTATTCGCTTACTGTCTGTCACTGAGATGACACACCAGGACCAAAAGCACTGTGAGGAGGAGCGAGTGACACTTCCATGTCAGAGGCCATCCTTGAGGGAAGTCAGTGTGAGAAGTCAGAGTAGATCCCTGGAGACAGGAATCAGTGCGAGGGCATGGAGGAGCGCTGCTTCCTGGCTTGCTCACTATGGCTTGCTCAGCTAGCTTGTTTTGTTTTGTTGTTTCAAGACAGGGTTTCTCTGTGTAGCCCTGGCTGTCCTAGAACTCACTCTGTAGACCAGGCTGGCCTTGAACTCAGAGATCCGCCTGCCTCTGCCTCCCAAGTGCTGGGATTAAAGGCGTGCGCCATCACCGCCCGGCTTCAGCTAGTTTTTTATATACCCAGAACCACCTGACTAGGGATGCCACCCCACAAGTGGGCTGGGCTCTCCCACATCAGTTCACATAGACTTGCCTGCAGGCCAGCCTAATGGAGGCAGTTCCTGAACTGGCACTTCCTCTTCTCAGATAACTCTAGCTTGTGTTGACTTGACAGAAAATTAACGACTCCAAGTATACACTTGTGCGCACGCACAAGGAATTGAATGCGTTATATATTTTTAATTCTTGAATTTGAATCTAGGCTTTATGAGGTGAAAGCAACAGTAAAATCGTGCCTACAAATTTATTTCCCATGGGTGAAGTGGGGTAATAATCTCATCGTACCGTGGAGTTACTGGGTGGCCATTAGTATCTCTGCAGGGCACTGTCCTGAGACTGACTTTAATCAGGCCTCACCTCCCACTGATACAGTCTTACTATGAATCCATCAAAAGATTAGTCCATTGGGCAAGTCAAAACCTCTGGAATGTACACACGTCCCAAAAGACCATCAGCTGGCAACCACGTCATAACTGTGTGAACATTTCAGCTGGGTGGGGTGTGACTGCTGCCTGGGAGCCAGGAACCCTATGCCTCTCTGCAGTGGTTACTGCCTCAGCCCAGAGTGAGGCATGGGGGCAGGGGCGGGTGAGGATCAAGAACACTCTCCTTTGCCCGTGCCTGAGCCAGCCCAGTTGGTAAGACCACATAGAGCTCTAAGGTGCTCCTCAGCTTCTGCCCTCCACTTCTTCACAGACACTTCCCTTTCTTCTCTTCATTCTGAGCATGCTCCATAGGGGTCAGGCACACCTCGGTGAGAGAGTGCTTCGCCTAGCATGCTTAAAGCCTGAGTTCCAACATAGCAGGCCAGTTGGCTTCAAGCTCTAGTCACACCCAGGTCTTCTCCCGCTGTATCCGGCTTCCGCCCACACATCTGCCTCCCCCGTCTTCATTCCCACAGTCTTCTGTGCACTCAAGAAAAACTTTAGAACCCACAACAGATTCTCCTGTCTGTACAGTTGTTTTTACCTCTTGATTTGTTTCTTAGTGTCTGTGGAAGAACTTAAACTCTTATATCCCAATATGAATCTTTTATATGTACAGATACCAGTCTTTCAGAAGGTACACATACCTTTGACTTGGTAATCACACTAAGATTAGAGCAAGCAGGCTTTTAAGACTGAGGCTGGAGAGAGGACCCAGCAGTAGAGAGCACTGGCTGCTCTTCCAGAGGTCCTGAGTTCAATTCCCAGCACCCACATGGTGGTTCACAAGCATAGGATCAGATGTCTCCTTCTGCTGTGTCTGAAGACAGTCGACAGCATATACTCATATACATAAAATAAATAAGTAAACCTGTTTAAAAAAACAATGTACAGTGAAAATAATTAAAGTCTAGGGTGGAGAGATGTCTCAGTGATTAAGAAAACTGGCTGCTTTTGGGAAGGCCTGGAGTTCAGTTCCAGCACCGCACGACAGCTCCCAAACACTTTGTAACTCCAATCCCAAGGGGGTCTGGTGCCCTCTCAGGCTTCCATGGGCACCAGGCACATACATGCTGCACAGATGCACACACAGGCAAGACACCCATATGCATTAAAAAAAAAGGAAAGGGAAAGGCAGCTCTCCCGGAACAGGAAGGAGCCATCCACGGCAGGCTTTGCTCAGGTCAGCCTCACTCCTCAGCGGCACGGGCTGCAGGAGAAGGGGGCCTTTCGTTTGGTGCGAGTAGTCAAGGCCATTTGTCACTGGAGCGCCGAACTCCAGAGCCTCCACCAGACTCTCCTAACTTTGCAGTTTTTGTTTTCACCTAGTGATTTGTGTCCCAGCACATTTATTTTGGAGGATGGTACATGCACACGCTATGAGCGCCTGTGGGAGTCAGAGGGCGAGCTGGCGGGGATCCTCACAGTACCTGGGCCCCAGAAGCAGACTCAGCTCAGGCTTGCTGCGATCTCACTAGCCCTTGTTTTTATTACGTGTGTGTGTGTGTCTCAGTCAGAGGACAATTCGCAGAATTCAGTTCTCTTTCCATCAGTTGAGTTCTGGGGATTCAGTTTGGGCCATCTTCAGGTGTGGTAACTAACCCCTTTGCCTGGCAAGTCTTCTTTTGATTTTCTGTGTTTGGATGTTTTTCCTGCATGTATGTGTATATACTACATGCATACCTGGTACTCTCATAGGCCAGAAGAGGATGTTGGGTCACCTGCAATTAGTTACATACGGTCCTGAGCCCTGAGCTAGGAACCAAACCCTACTCATGGAAAACAGCAGTAAGCCCTCTCCTGAGCCTGTCTCTCTGGCCTCCAGCCGTGCTTGGCTACATCAGGACTCCTTGTTTTAAGACAGGGTCTCACACAGTAGCCTAGGCTGGCCTAAAACTTCCTGTGTAGTTCAAGCTGGCCTTGGATTTGAGCAGTCTTCTAGTTTCTGCCTCCTAAGTGCAGAGGCCACTGTACCAGTTTGTGTGCGCACGTGTGTGTGTGTGTGTGTGTGTGTGTGTGTGTGTGTGTGTGTGTGTGTAGGCTGTGCCCCCACCCCTCTCCCCAGTCAATCTTTGTCCTCATGTTTTGTGAAAAGTACAAAGCTGTTACTTTTAGCTGTTACTTTTAGTTTTCAGGGCTATCAGATGTTGAGTCCTCGAGACTGTGTGATTGGTCTCTGCAGTGGTGCTGTTAACTCTGAACACTGGCTGGCTGCCAGATCTCCACTCTGTGCTTTCATCTTCTGGGGGCGGGGAGGATCGTCAGGAGTCAAAACTAGCCTTGGCTACATAGTGAACTCAAGGCTACCCTGGGCTACCTAAGACCCTGTTTTTCACAATAGAGAGGTACTTGAGATTCTATAGACACACAAATTTCTCTCAGACTGGCTGCACTGGTCTAACTTTCCAGTGGTTGTTCCTGGCTGTCACTACAGTACCCCCAGGTGAGGACTTTTCCAGAGCTGTTGTGCACTGATCCTGTATTCTGGGTGGCTTTCCTTCCCGTCTGGTATCATTTAGATCTACAGGTCCTTGTGTCACACTGTATTCCAGCACACAGAAGGCTGAGAGAGGATTGTCACAAGTTCAAGGCAGCCTGGGCCAAGGGGAACAGACTCTTGACTCAAACATAAGCTGTACGACATAAAAATACAGAGCGGTGCCCAAATAGTCAAGAGCTCACAGCCAGTCTGCCTCTCCCGTCTCCCTGAGGCCTCGTTCTTGCTAGGCCTTTAGGTTCCCTGTGACATAGTACAGTACAGTTCTGTGCTTAGTTAGGTGACATGGCTGACAGGCTGTTCCCTGCATCACGCTGTGGACGCTGCACTCCATTATGTAACTTGAGATCGTATCTGTTGATCTGCTTTGCTTTTATTACAATTGATTTTCTATTTTCACCTATAGCGTGACCATTTCCCCTCCCCCTCCCTCAAGTGAGAGGAGCACTTGCTGACTCCCTAGTTTCTTGTACATGAAGCTAACAAGAAGCCTGTCCTGGAAGCTTCACAATAATTTTTTGTGACTTTTTATACAAGATGAGGGAAGTGGGTCATTGATCTTACCTCCAGGGTATTCCTGCTGTCAGTTTTCAGGAATTCTGTTCTGGAGTGAAGGGGTGCGGGCATAGCTTGGGAGGTGGCATGCACTACAAGAGCAATAGGTATGTCACCTGCCATTTATATCCATGGCACCAAGAGTGACTCTACCTTAGAACTGCTATGTAGCTTTTCTATAGAAATTCTTGACTGCTGTAATGAACAAAAACATTATTGGAAGTGTGTACTATTTATGTTTGTAGTTTTAATTTAGCGACTATTTTTTTAAAGATTACTTTTAATTTGTTCATGTATGTGTTTGTATGGGGTGTGTACATGTGAGCACAGGTGCCAGAGGTAGCTAGCGATGTCAGTCCCTGGAGCTGGAGTTGCAGGCAGTTGTGACCCAACTGAGTTGGGCCCTGGGAACTGAACTCTGACCCTCGGCAAGAGCATAAGTGCTGAGACTACTGTGCCATGTCTGCCAGTGTCATAACCCAGCGTTTTAATAATGTAGACGGGCAGTGTTATGGGCCCGGGAGAGCTCAGCAGTTACACAGTGGGGGAGCAAGCCTGGAACCTGAATTGACCCTGAAACCCATGCAAAGGAGGAAGGAGGGGGAGGGCCATTCCACAAAGATGTCCTCTTACCTCCACACATGCAAACATACACGTGTACACTGGATACATGTACAGTTATACACATGCACACCTGCGCACAAGTGCACACACATAATAATGTTTTTAACTGTTAACATTTGAGAGGACTACGTTTCTTGGTGTTGCGTTGTGTGAGTAGTTCATTGCTTTGCTCCTGGCACTCAGAGACCAGGAAGTTTCCTCCCCTGCTCTCCAGCCACCACGTCCTTACAGGTGTGCTGCGTCTGACCCCACTCTATAATGCAGAGACTCAGAGCCACAGGAACCAGAAGGCGACAGAGAGCCTTCACCTGGTATCTGTCTCCCATAGCCTAGATTCTGCGTGTGTGTTACTTGTACTAAGGGTCCGTATGTGCCTGTCTGGTGTACACAAGAACACATTTTTCTCTGTTTCAAAGTCCGTCATAAACACTCTATTTGCCCGTAACTTCTTCAGTATCTCCTGAGAACAGGGGTTTCCTGACATTTCATGTTGTTGCTTCCCAACCAAGAGAGTTAATGCTGAGTCAAATAATGTCAGAGTTTCTTGAGTCAAGACATTAATGCACTTTGACACCAGTCCAGACAGTCTAGTCACATCTGGTCTGCTTGTGTCTCTTTGTGCTCATCCTACCTTTCTTCCTCTCGATGCTCCAGTTGTCCCGGGGGCGAGCCGCTGGAACCCTAGCACAGTCCCTCTGCCTTTGATAGTTACCTGCCGCTTCTCCCTGAGCGCTTCTCCCTGTTGGGGCTTGGTTGGAAACACCTTGTCTCAAACCGAGAAGCAGTCATCCTTCTTGGAGGCCTGTGAGCCAAAGCTGAGAAGCCCAGAGTAGCTCCAGTGTCACACTCTTCTGAATGGATCACAGTGGAGACACAGTGATGGGGCCGGGTGACTTTCTGAGAGCAAAAGCTGTGACAGGTCCAAAGCTTTCAGAGCTCCAAAAGACTTAGTACATCTAAAACTAAGCCAGGGGCCAGCATGCACCCGCATGGCCTTGGTGTGAGGATGCAGATGTGATCCACTTGAATTCTCGATCTTGTTCTCCAGCCCTGCCTTTCTCCGATCCCCTACCCTCTCCTGACTTAGTGTCTGCAGACGTCCAGCTACTCAGACTCACGTCCTTCTCCTGTACTTTTAATAAGTCACTAAACCCTATTTTTAAAAAAACAAACCATTTTTAAGGCAGGGTCCCTCACTGTGTAGCTCTGCTGGCCTCAAACTCAAATCTACCTCCCTCTTCTTCCCCAGTGCTAATGGGCACCACCACACCCAGCTTGAATTCTTCTGTGAAAATCCCTCAAACATTCTTTCCATGAATGATGGAGATATTGACAGTAACCCAGACAGTGCCGGAACCTGACCAGATTATTTTTAATCCTTTCTGGGACGCTGCACATAGGCAGCCCTGTGACAGTCCCACACCACAGTGGAGGAGGAGGCCCAGTGGTCACACAGGCCACCACATACTGACCTTCCCTCTTTCCTTTCCCATGGTCATACTCTGCAGGGAGCCCTCCTGGGCAAGCACGTGTTGGGTGAGGAAGCCAGGCCAGTCATCCTTGCCTGTGCCCTGTCAGCAGGTGACTTCTTGTAGCCGCCTGCGGCCACGAATCAACTGGGTTCGCCAGAAAGGGGGGCTGGGAATGAAAGGGGACGGAGGGCAAGACGAGATGAAGCCAAGACAAAGTTCTCTGATCAAGGCTCAAAGCTTTAATGCTCAGCTCTCAATTTAAAGGGGAAGGCCCAACCCACAACCCCTCCTGGTTTCAGCTGGAGATGTCTCAAGGCAAGCCCAGGGGCAGTTCTGCTTCTGTGTTCTGTGCAGCCAAGGTGGGTAACTCCACCTAGATCCTATCACTTGGTCTGTTGTGGTAAGCCAGGTCTCTCAGGCCTGCTCAAGGCTGGGGGAAGGGCACAACTTGTGGCTAAGCCTGTCTTCAGTTCTCTTGTCTGGAAAAGGAGGAACTTAGCTACACAGTAGAGGCATCTGGGGAACATTCTAAAAACTGTGAGTGCCTGCATAAATTCTGATTTATGCTCCAGCCTGGAGCCAGGACCTTAGGCACCAGCATTTTCCAGAAGCTCCCAGTGATGCCAGAGTCCAGCTTGGGGTGGAGGGCGCAGGCCCAGTCAGCTCCCACAGCCCTAATGTCAGTCACCTCATTAGAGATGCGTTCCTTGTCAGGGTGATTGGTGTGACTTCAGCCTTTCCCTCAAAGCTCAATTCTAGAACACTAAGCCTCCTAAAGCATCTGCCTGGTGACCTGAACCAGGCCTTCTGGGGCTCCCCACTCCTAGGACGAAGCACACATCGCCAGTCTGCATTGAGGTCTCTGGTCCCCTATGGTCTTCTGAGTAGGCCGGACACATGGTGAACCTACACTCGGGACCAACCTGACCCTTTCCATGCTGCTTCAGGGTCTCTCCTCCCTGTGGCTCCCACTTCCCCTATCTCTTTACCTGATCTTCTTTTCATTTGTACTGACTGCTAAGCACGTGACCCCAGTCTGTCAGCACTGAATACTACACATGTCAGGCCCTAGAACATAAAGCCCTGTTTCAGGATCAGTGAGAAGCCAGCTCACATACACTGTATTCCAAATGGGCATGTGTTAGGATTGGGCAAACAAGATGAGACAACACAAGAAGGCAGTGCTGACTGACCTGGGACCATCCACTGTTTATTTTGTGAGAGTGTGTGACCGCACATGCCACAGCGAGAGGCGAGAGTGTGCAGATTAGAGATGGCCACTTTCAGAAGCTGGTTCTCTTCTTTCCCCACCCCTGGGGCCCCAGGGACCACACTCAGGTATCAGGCTTGATGGCAGGAACCTTTACCTGCTGATTCTTTTTGCTGGCTGCTGATCTGTGACCTTCTAGAGGGAAGACAAGGCCAACAAGATAGAAGGCATGGGTGGCAAATGTTCCAGAAAGGAGAAATCACAAATGAAAGCCTGGGAGAGGGATGACATGTGCCTCAAGGGAAGGAAAGCAAGTCTGGGTGATTCGAGGAAGATGCTGGGTGGGAAAGGTGCATCATGCGTATTCTATGGGTCTTGGATGACAGGAGCCGAGGTATGCCAGGTGTGAGCCTGCAATCCCAGCACTAGGGAGGCAGATGCAGGCAGATGTTGGTTGAGTTTGAGGCCAGCCTGACATACATAGGACAACCAGGGTTACATAGTGAGAACCTCAAAACAAAGCAGAACAACCAGTGTCATAGGCCAGGCGTGGACTCACACCTGTATGCGGTCCCTGCTCTTGGGAGTTAGCAGGTAGAGAACAGATCAGGAGTTCAAAGTTACCCTCGGCTACAAAGCAGATCTAAAGCCACCATGGGCTTTGTGGGGGGTGGGGGGGAGCCAGCATGTTAACTTGGATGTGAAATGAAATAGTGAAGACTCATGCTGGCTTTACAGTGGTGGACATGGGGGGAAGTACATGGGATCAAAACAGTGAAGGTCGAGCTGGCTCGTGGTTGGCTGCCATGGTTGAGGAGTGAGGATGACACAGGATGAGGACAGTGGCATTCAGGTTCACTGAGGTGGAGAAAAGCAGAGCCTCTTTACTTCTAAAGGAAGTTCCTGAGTTCCAGGTGTGTGCATCGAGTCTGAGGAAGACAAAGGACAGCTGGTGTTAAACAGCCATAAAGTGTGAGGTCCTGTGGCCGCAAAGGGATTGACTGAGCAGTGTGTAAACTGTAATTGAGGCCATCAGAATGACAGAGACAGAACAGGGAGCACACATATGCAGGAAGAGAGCTAGGTGAGAGCCAGGGCATATCAGCACAGGATGGCCAGAAGGGCAGGGGTAAGCTTAGCCTAGCCTAAGGACCTAGACACAAGGTACATGCTAGAGGGCGCTGAGAGCCTGCGGTGGAGTTAGCAACCAGAACCTGTTGAGTGCAGAATCACATTGCAGTAGACTAAGAGACGGGGTGGTAGTTGATGCCTGTGACCCCAGCACTTGGGAGACTGAGGCCGGCCTAGGCTATACAGTGAGGCCCTCTCTCAGAAAAACAGAAGGGCTGGAGAGATGGCTCAGTGGCTAAGAGTACTTGCTGTGCAGAAATGAGGGCTGGAGTCTGGGATCTCAGTGCCCAAGTAAGGAGCCTAGAGTCCAGCACATGCTGTGACATCAAGGGGTGGACACTAGAGGATTGCTTCCCTGCAGCCTAGAAAACTCCAGCCTTGAAGCAATGGGCAGAGGGTGATAGAAAGGACACCTCGTGCCCTCTTCTGGCCTCTGAGTCTGTGTATAGACATGCATATCCTGTGTACACACCATGCATCTGTTAACACATGTATATACCACACAGACACACACATATATATACAGTATCAGTAAATGATTTTGTGGGGGTTTTGTTTGTTTTTGTTTTCTCCAGGCAGTGTTTCTCTGCGTAGCCCTGGCTGTCCTGAAACTCACTCTGTAGACCAGGCTGGCCTCAACCTCAGAGATCCACCTGCCTCTGCCTCCCCAAGTGCTGGGTACCACTACCACCCAGCATAGGTAAACAGTTTTTAAAGGGAGAACCAGGCTGGAGAGATGGCTCAGTAGTTAAGAGCAGTACCGCCCTTGCAGAGGACCTGAGTTTGGCTTCCAGCAGCCATGAGGGTCAGCTCACAACCACCTCTAACCCTTACTGCAGGGCCATCTGACATCTCTGGCTTACACAGACACTGCACTTACATGCAAGATACACATACACATAATTTAAAATAAAATACAACTCTTAAATAAATAAATAAATAAATGGGAAAAACACACACGCATGCACACGTACATACACAGGAAGGAAGTGGCGTTAGTGGGAGGTGTGGTCAGACAACTTAGAGAGCAACAGAGGCCCCTGACAGGGTGGGAGCTGTGAAGATGAACAGTCAGGGCCCCTGACAGGGTGGGAGCTGTGAAGATGAACAGTCAGGGAAACTTTTGTTTGCTTTTTAAAAGCAGCACCTGTCTTACTCTTAGCCCAAGCTATACTACAAACCCTCTTGCCTCTATTTCATTGGGGTGGAGGATCTCTTGTATCCCAGGCTAGCCCTGAGCTGGCTGTGTAGCTAATGACCTTGAGCTTGTGACCCTCCTGCTCCTCCCTACCAAGGGCTGAAGTCAGTGTGCCGCTTCCTGGGGTTTGTGCATTGCTGGAGTCACATTGCCTGTGAGGCAGGCGCTCTGGTTAACTCATCTGTATCACTAGGCCTTCACCAGTTTTTGTCTTGGTCAGTGTTCTACTGCTGTGAAGAGACACCATGACCACAGCAACTCTTATAAGAAAGCACTGGACTGGGACTGTGGTTCAGTCCATTATCATCATGGCGGGAAGCATGGCAGCATGCAGGCAGGCCTGGTGCTGGAGAGTTCTACATCTGCATCCACAGGCAGCTGGAAGAGAAAGAAACTCTGGGCTTGGAATGGGCTTTTTGAAACCTCAAAGCCTACCTCCAGTGACACATCTCCAACAAGGCCCTATCTGATAGGTTATTTCTCCACCTGTGAAATGGGCCAGTTCAAGCCAGGTTAAATGTCTATTAAATGCAGGTTTGTTGGGAAGATGACCCCAAAGACCAAGCCAGGGAAAGGGATGGGGAGAAAAAAAAAAGGAAAACCGTGCACACAGAGAGAGCTGAGAAGGATAGAAGGAGTGAGGAGACTAAGATGTCTGCACTCTATAGGGGAGAGCCTCTGGGGGAGGGAAAACCCAGTCCTGGGACAGCCTGGAGGCCCGGTCTGCTTTGATGTGTAGAATACGCACCTCTCTCCCTTGTCCCTGGTGACCACTGTCAGTGGGCCTATGGGGGCATTCTCTTTCAGACCACCACAGTTTGTAAATGAATCAGATCTGGAACTAACCCCACTTGATCAGGGTGAATGTGTCAGTCACTTCTCTGTGGCTGTGATAAATACTGTGACCAGGAAAACTGATAGAAGGGAGAGTCTGTAGACATACAGGTCTACACTGTGGCCAGGGTGTGACAGTGACCGAATGCATGGCAGGAGAAGCAGAGAGACCACACACATCCTCAACCAAAAGCATGAAGCCGAGTGAACACATTCAGAAAAGAGGTCGTGAGCTTGAGAAAGAACAAGGAGGTACATGGACAGGACAGAGGAGAAGGAAGAGAGAAAAAGATGTAATTATATATTAATCTTAAGAAAAAAATATTTAAAAGAAAGACAGACAGACAGACCAGAAATGAGTGAGCCTGAATTCCTGCATTCTTGCAGCAGTTTCCAGCCTGAGGAGACTTGGGATTGTTTGCAGTATGGCTGGCTCATACTTGTTATTTTTATAAAAAGAAAAAATACGGGGCCCAGAGGTGGTGGCACCTGCCTCTCATCCTAGTGCTTGGACAGGCAGAGGCCAGAGGCAGGGAAATCTCTGAGTTCAAGGCCAGCCCAGTCTACAAGTAAGTTCCAGGACAGCCAGAGCTGCATAGTAAACCTTAGAAAACTGAAAACAAATAAAAGCAAGAAACCAATAAATAATCAAAATAAATCTGTAGTGTAGGGGCCGGACCAGGTTCCCCAGTAGAGCGATTCCTGGCAGCATGGCCCTGCCACACCATCCCTTCTCTGCCCACAGTGTCACAAACAGTCAAAGCAAGTGTGCTTGTCTGTCCCACTGTGGTGGTTAAGAGGTTAAAAGGGTGGGAATAGAGCCCAGTGGCAGAGAGAGCACTCGCCCAGCAGGGGGAAGCCCTGGGCTCCAGTCACTGTACCCCAAAGAAAGGCAGCTGGGCCTGGTGGCACACACCTATGATCCCCACTACTTATAACTTGAGGCAAAGGATGGAAAGTTCTAGAGCCTGCCTGGCCTATGTGGCCCATCAGAGGCAGTGGAATAATTTAGTGAGACCTATGGTTCAAGTGCAACACTTGCCTAGCAACGGTCAGGGCCTTGGGCTCAGACCTACTGAGCAGGGGAGGAAAGGAAGGATGGACAGACAGAGGACACACAGTTATAACGTTGGACTCATTTTTGTTTTATTTACAGTTCTTAATTTTTTGCCATCTGAAGTTAACTTAGGACAAAGTAGAGATTCGGCCGGGCAGTGGTGGCGCACGCCTTTAATCCCAGCAGCCAGGGCTACACAGAGTTTTCCTGTCTGGAAAAACAAAACAAACAAACAAACAAACAAACCGTACACTCCACACAGAAGAGAAAGTGTGTGTTGACAGGCATTTGGTCAGACCTGGTGTTTGGACTGTGTACAGACCCCACCTAGGAACCGATAATAAGAGTCATGTGCTGCACTCAGAAGGCAGGCGCTGATCTCTGTTAGTTGGAGGCCAGCCTGGGCTACAGAGGGAGTTCCAGGATAGCCAGGGCTACACAAACCACAAAAAGAGAAAGAAACGGGAGGGAGGGAGGGCGCGGGTGCGCAAATTAAAAAGGAAAAGATGGTTGAAGCAGCACTGGTCCAGTGTAGACTGAGCTAAAGCTCTGTGTCTTCCACAGTAGCTGTGAGAGGACAGTGTCATCAGGATTCTTGAAATGGGTTGATATGTTGATTCAGTTCTTTAATATACTTCGAAGTGATAGCACATGCATTTAATCCAAGATATCCAGGAAGAAGCAGGCAGATCTCTGTGAATCCAAGCCAGCCTGGTCTACATAGTGAGTGCCAGACAAGGGCTATCTATTGAAACCCTGAGAGAGGGGTTGGGGGAGAGGGAGAGAGGGAGGAAAATTCCATGAGCTTACAAATTTTTAATTTTTTTTGTTGGTCTGGAGAGATGGCTCAGTGGTTAAGAGCACTGACTGCTCTTCCAAAGGTCCTGAGTTCAGTTTCCAGCAACCATATCATGGCTCACAACCATCTGTAATGGGATCTGAAACCCTCTTCTGGTGTGTCTGAAGACAGATACAGTGTTCTCAAATACATAAAATACATCTTTAAAAAAAATTTTTTTGTTTGTTTGTTTGTTTGTTTGTATGTTTTCTTTTTCCAAGACAGGGTTTCTCTATGTAGACCTGGCTGTCCTGGAACTCACTCTGTAGACCAGGCTGGCCTCGAACTCAGAAATCCACCTGCCTCTGCCTCCCAAGTGCTGGGATTAAGGGCGTGCGCCACCACCGCCCGGCTGTTTGTATTATTTTTGACACAGGTGTTTCTATGTAGCTCTGTCTGTCCTAAAACTCACAGAGATCTGCTCCTCTTACCCTGATTAGAGGCATTCCACACTTCGAATGGTTTGTTTGGCATTTTAAAATAATCTATTAGGGCTGGGAAGATGGGTCAACAATTAACAAAAGGCATGTTGCAAATGACCCAGCTTCAGTTCATAACACCTGTATGTGGTCACAACCATCCATAACTCCAGTTCCAAAGGATCTGTTGTCTTCTTTTGGCCTCTTTAGTCACCAAGTACACATGTCCTACACAGTACATACACATAGGCAAATCACTCATACACGTTCAATAAATCTAAAAAAAAAAAAGTAATCTATTAAGACTTAAAACAATAATCCCAGCACTTGGGAGGCAGAGGCAGGCGGATTTCTGAGTTCGAGGCCAGCCTGGTCTACAACAGAGTGAGTTCCAGGACAGCCAGGGCTACACAGAGAAACCCTGTCTCAAAAAAAAAACCAAAAAAAAAAAAAAAAAAAAAAAAAGACTTAAATCAAGAAAATAACATTCTTCTTCATTCTTTGTTCTACAGGCCCAGAAAAAGTGTTTGAACCAGACCTCCCCCATTCCCACGTCCAAGCCCACAGAAGGCCTGAGGCAATCACAGATCCCTGGGCTCCTGAGCACAGCACTGCCAGGTTTGTGACCAGCCCCATGTTGTGTGTGTGTGTGTGTGTGTGTGTGTGTGTGTGTGTGTGTGTGTGTGTGTATGCGCGTGCGTGCGCTCCTGTGCATCCCCTCCTGAAGGTGTGTTTTGGAGTTCTGAAGTGCTAACAGACTGCAGGCTTATTGTGGGGCTTTTGGGGTCCCACTTGAGGCTTACTAATAATACAGACACAGAGACACTGTGCAGTATAAGGCTGTGGGCCTGTCTGCTGGGGCAGTCTCTCAGCCAGCCTCTTTTTTTGTTTGTTTTTTGTTTTGTTTTTTGTTTGTTTTGTTTTGTTTGTTTTCCGAGACAGGGTTTCTCTGTGTAGCCCTGGCTGTCCTGGAACTCACTCTGTAGACCAGGCTGGCCTTGAACTCAGAAATCCACCTGCCTCTGCCTCCCTCCCAAGTGCTGGGATCAAGGCGTGCGCCACCACCGCCCGACTCTCAGCCTGCCTCTGTTATATTATTATTATAATTTAACCCGATTTATTGTTCTCCCACCTGGCCTACCTCACCGCCTCATCCCATTCTGCTTCTGTCCAGCTGCTTCTCTAACTCCTTGGTCAACCCAGTCCCTCCACCTCAGCCTCAGCCTTCAGTTCTTTATTCTACAAAAGCCACATTCCTTTTTTTTTTTTTTTTTTTTTTTTTGGTTTTTCGAGACAGGGTTTCTCTGTGTAGCCCTGGCTGTCCTGGAACTCACTTTGTAGACCAGGCTGGCCTCAAACTCAGAAATCCACCTGCCTCTGCCTCCCAAGTGCTGGGATTAAAGGCGTGTGCCACTAATCCTGGCAAAAGCCACATTCCTTAACTGTCCAGTCTGAACCAGTCAGCAGCAGGACACCAACCCTCTTCCGGTGCTCTTTGCCTTGAGGACTATGTGACCTTTACCCTCGCTGCTTGCTCTAATCTCAGAGAAGCAGATGAGGAAGAACAATTCTCTACATACAGAAAACAGTTAATGAGCCTTAGAAATGACAATACCAAGTGTCCTGCCAGCGGTTGACTGCCTGCCCAGCCATTAGCAATTAAAATCCTGGGACACACCTCCATTGCCGCTTATACAGTGGGGTGGGGGAGTGGTGTAGGCTACCCACACACTGGCAGACATGTATCTCTCAGACCACAGACAGCTGAAAACTATCGGTAGCTCTTGTAGTTCTACTTATTACCACGTACTGAGTTGGTCGTATTTATTACCAAACCAGAATTTAATAGTGCCTACCTCCGCCTCCACAGCTACTCGATTAGTATCTCCTGCTCCCTTACTCCCAACAGGTATTCATCAAGAAATTCTTTCAGACTGGGCATGGTGGTCCAATCCTTTTATCTCTGCATGCTGGAGGCAGGAGCAGGACAGGTCTCTGTAAATTCAAACTCAGCCTGGTCTACTCAGCAAGTTCCAGGCCAAACAGGGTACATAGTGAGACCTTGTATCAAAAAAAAAAAAAAAAAAAAAAAAAAAAAAAAAAGATGGAGGGAGGGAGGGAAAAGAAAGGAAAGAAGAAGAGAAAGAACTTTTCAGAACATATATCCTCGTGCTGGACCTGACTTCTGTCTCCTTCAACACCCATTCTAACAGGACAGGATTCTGGAAGCAAAATTCTGCCAGCGCCCTTGGGGACCACACAGCCGCAGCAGGAAAACTCCGTGGGGTCATCCCCGAGCCAGACAGCTGTGCAGGTAGGAAACAGTTTGCAGTTGCCTTTTATGACCTCTAACCAAAGTGTGCAGTCTCAGGAGGCTTCGTGCTTGGTATCTTACCCTGTGCTCCACGTGCGTGCCACAGCGTGGATGCTTCAGACCTTCCCGGGGGCCAGGCCTGGTCACATCAGGATTTCTAGGATGTATCTTTCTCAACTGTTCCTGGCATATTTCTGGTGCCTCATGAACCCATCATAGATTAAGGTTTGATTTTATAATTTAGCTAATGCAAATAACATTACAGTGAGCCCAGGCATGTCAGTGACTCTCTTCTACGATAACTTCTGATAATGACTTAATATGTAGATAGATAGATAGATAGATAGATAGATGGATGATAGATGGGTGGGTGGGTGGATGGCTTATGAGTTGTCAAGCTGTAGCAACTTGACACAGCTTAGAGTCATCTGAGATGGAAGCCTTGATTGAGGAATTGCCTAGAGATGAAATTGGCCTGTCTGTCTGTGAGAGTGGGTGTGTCTGAGAGTGGGCGTATCTGTGAGAGAGCCTCTTGGTTATTATATTTGATAGAGGGTCCACCCCACTATGAGTGGCACCATTTTCTGGGCAGGTAAACCTGGGCTGTTTAAGAATACTAAATCTGAGCCTGTGATTGAGTGAGCCAAAGAACAAGCTAACAAGCAGTGTCTCATCACGGCTCTGCTAGTTTCTGCCCTGACTCCCTTCAGTGTTGCTCTGTGACCTGAGAGTGTGAGCCAGAGAAGTCCTTTCCTCCCCAAACTTGCCTTTGATCAGAGGTCTTACCACAGCGAAAGGAAACAAGAACAGGCCTATAGCTCAGTTTACGGTAAAGTGGTCTCCTAGGGTCTGTACACCCTTAGGATTGATCCCCCAAGTGCCCAAGTGCTGGAGAGAGAGAGAGAGAGACAGAGAGAGAGAGAGAGAGAGAGAGAGAGAGAGAGAGAGAGAGAGAGAGAGAGAGAGAACCAGTAGCCAACATGTGATAGCCACTTAAAACACTGCACTCTTAGGGCTGAAGATTATAGACCTTTGCTTGTTCGCCAAACAAAGTACTGGACAAAAGCAGCTTAAGGAAGGATGGATTTAGTTTGGCTCACTGTTGGAGTGTGCAGTCTCTGGCAGGGAAGCCATGAGAGCAGCAGTGGGAAGCAGCTGGCAGAGTTGTGTCTGCAGTCAGGAAACAAAATGGCTGTGCTCACTTGCTCCCTCCACTTCCTCCGCGCTCAGTCCATGGGACGGTGCCACCTGCAGTCAGGAGGGCCTCCACTCACTTGCTCATAGATCAGTCCAGAGCTTCCTTTCCTAAGAGGTTTTAGATCCTCTCAAGTTAACAATCCTGTAAGCTTCACAGGGTGTGACTCAGTAGTTAGCCTTTGCCTGACTAGCACCAAGTCCCAGGGTTCAATCCCCAACACTCCACAAAGGAAAATCAGAACAGTCACTGTGTCAGAGTGGTTTCTGTCCCACAAATTGTGACCAACCTGATTTACACAATGAGTCCCAGGAAGCCAGGGGTCCATAGCAAGTCAGGCAAGACTGACTCAAAAACAAACAGGTATGCCTGTTCATAATGCTGGTGGAGGTTTGGGTTTTTGTTTTTGTTTTTGTTTTCGTGAATGCATGAATGAGGGTATTTCTGTAGCTGTTTGAGCCAACTTTGTACTGTATAAAATTGCAAGGAAGGCATATCAAACTACTAGCCTTTGAAAGTTAGGAGAACCATTTTATGTTTAGCTTTCTAAGACCTTAGTTTCTTTCCCTAAATTGTTAATTAGTAGCTTAATGAAAGTGGCTACCTGGGCAGTGGTGGTGCACACCTTTAATCCCCGCACTGGGGAGGCAGAAGCAGGCGGATCTCCAAGTTTGAGCCAGCCAGGGCTACACAGAAAAACCTTGTCTTTGAAAACAAAAACTAAAGTTGCTATCCAGCCTTCTGTAGACATAGCTCTGGTTACAAGGAAGTTGGCTGTGCTTGCTGTTGTCTGTCTTTAGCAGGACACATTTTAAAGTCTCTGTCACAGACAATGGGAGTCACCTGGAGCACAGTAACCCTTATCTATGAGTATATTTTGTGATTTTTTTTCCTGTGTTTTATCCTTAGGTGGACAGTCATTCAGGACAGAAAAGGCCTGCTGCCAAACAGCTGACTAAAGGAGCTTTGTAAGTTAGGTTTCCATTCTTTTTTTCTCAGAGCAACTCAGGGCCCCTTGTATTCACCAAACCACACACCTCAGTTACAACTGTAGAGTTTCTTAGCCTTTTTTAAAATGTACTTTGAATGACAGGCCAACCAGGGCTACAATTTTTTATTTTTTTTAATGGAATTTGAATGCTGGGGCGATGTTTGAAAAGTTCAGACTGGAGTTCAATCTCTGACCCATGTAAAACAAGCCATACACACAGCAGCCAGCTCTTCTAAGCCCAGACTGGAAGCAAACACAGGTGGATCCCTAGGAATCTCTGGCTGGCTAGCCTGGCCTACTCAGCCAGTACTAGGCGACTGAGAACTTGCTGAGAACCTGTCTCAAAAACAAACAAACAAACTAAAACCAAATATGGTTGGGCCCCATGAGATGGCCCAGCAAGTGAAAGGTGCTGGCCACCAAGTCTGATGGCCACCAAGTCTGATGGCCAGAGATGGCTCAGCCAGACTCTGTAGCCCACAGGGTGGAACGAGAGAACTGACTCCTGCAGATTGTTCTCTGACCTCCATGTGCACGCACACGCGCACACACGCGCACGCACACGCACACGCACATGCACGCATGCGCTGCGGTGCTTGTGCATGCACACGCGCGCGCGCGCGCGCACACACACACACACACACACACACACGCGCGCGTGCACACACGTGCACATGCACGCATGCGCTGTGGTGCTTATGTGTTCTCACACAAGAAAAGACACGGGGTATTGGTTTACTTTGAAAACTTTCCTACAGTTTGCTTTCATCAAATCCTGTAAATAGATCAGATTATAGTACGCTGTTTTTTGTTCTGGAAGAGAATGCCTCATCTCTAGAGGCAAAAAGACTCAGGAGAAGCCATTTGTATGTTGATTAGTGGTATTGGCATGAGTGTTGCTAGCCAGTGGTCAGCAGGATCTCTCTGAACACCCACACATACACCTGGTGGAAAAACTACATTGTTTGAGGTCAGGGTCATAGCCCAACAATATACTAAATAAAAGGTGGGAAATGCTATCCATCATTCTGTAGAAATGGCATTGTTAACAACATCTGGATTAATTGTGGCCTAGCCGAGCACTCACTGGTTCCCTTTTAAAGTATCCTTCAGCAGTTACAGAGGGACCAAGCCCACGCTGTGACGCCCGACAAAAGCCAGTTCCGATCACTAAATGACACAGCACAGAGGCTGCTCTCCTACCACGTGTGCCAGGGCTCCATGCCCACGGAGGAAGACCTGAGGAAAGGTGAGCAATCACAGCCCGGGAGAGCGGTGCAGCCCAGGAGCGCGGTGCAGCACCCTGACTGGAAAACAAGTAGCCGGTCCCCATCACAGACACAACTTGTTTTCTCTCACTCAGTAGCGCAGCCCCTGAGTAAGGTGTGACTTGTTCTTAAGATTCCATGAACGGCCTCTCCAAATGCAGTTCCTTGCTGGCACAGGGGCAGCAGTGGCTGGGAGGCACAGTTGAGGCTGCTGACTGTAGGTCGTATGACTTGGTACCAGGAACTTTGCAGTGCAAATGACTTCCTCTGTAGCTATCCCACGAGTTAGTTCCTTGAGGTCCCCAAACAAGTCTAAGACATTGACTGAATGTCTTAGGACATCAGTTTCAGAAAACTGAGGAGAAGGTTAGGAACCACAGAGAACCACACCCACCCGATGTCTGTCCCTGTTTTCTGTCTGTAAGTCCAATAGTAGGGATTGGTGCTACCCTGCATTCCCTCCTACCTGCCAAGCTACTCGTGATGTCATCTTTCTCCACTGCCATGGTTTTGATGCTCCCAGGACCTCTGATCTCCCCACACACTGGGAGGGTTGGTGAGTGGCTTTCAGAGTCAACAGCAAATGTATTTGGAGATTCTAGGAAGAGTGGAGGGGGAAACGTGACATTTCTTGAGAGGTCATGACCTGCCAGGTGTCACGGACTGGTTTGTGTGTTCCCAGCCCAGACAGCCTTTACTGTTTCAGCTCTTCCCGTCACCTGCTTCTGTGAAGGGACAGAGGCTTCAGGAACTAGCCCATCAGCCAGAGGGTATAGAGTCCATTGCTCTTTCTTCCTGGCCCAGCTGTAGCAGCTGTCAATAGTATGCTGTCGGCTTTCTGGGCTGTTAGAGTGAGTTCCGTTACCACACGTAATGCAGGAGCCCAGGTATCTGCAGGACTTTAAGCAGAGAAGGCTGCTCTAAGAGAGAAGCTTGCTGCAGGTCAGCTGTTGGGATGAGCCCGTGTCAATCCCAAAACAGAGGACCTCAGTCTGTGGATGATTCTCTCTTACTGTTTTCTCCCTGTATTTTTTTTTTTAAAGTGGACAATGAATTTGAAGAAGTTGCCACTCAGCTCCTCAAAAGGACCCAAGCTATGCTGAACAAATACAGATTCCTGCTCCTAGAAGATGCCATGGTAAAAGTGTGCTTCCCAGCATGGCTCAAGGACTTCTCACCTGGGGCATAGTTCATAAGCAGAAATGTTTAAGGTTGGAGGAAAACTTCACACTTCGCCATTGCCGGGAGGGACAGCAGCAGTGTCATTTATGGCCATTTCTGATACAGAATTTCTGAGCCATTACAAGAGACTTACCTCTCCAGACATGTTTAATTTAATCCCAGCCCTCAGGAGGCAGAGGCAGGTGGATCTCTGGGAATCCAGGGCTAACCTGGTTTACATAGTGAGTTTGAGGGTAGCTAAGATTACATAGTGAGACGCTGCCTCTAAAAATGAGATCTATTGTTTGAGAAGGGGTGACCTACAGCTGGCCGTGGCTGCTGAGGCAGGGTGATGGTTACAAGTTGAAGGCCAGCCTAGGCTACATGAGTCTGTGTAGACAACAGCAAGTGTAATAGCATCCTGTATGTGCAGCACCCGTGTAGCCGAGAGCTGGAGAGTATCTAGACACCACGCTCTCACCCCTGCTCCATTCAGTACCCAGACGCAGAGGCTCGAACCACTCAATCAAAGCTTCTGAAGTGACTGGCCTCTCTCCTTTTCAGAGGATCAACCCTTCTGCAGAGGTGGTGATGATTGACAGGATGTTCAACCAGGAGGAAAGGGCTTCGCTGTCACGGGACAAGCGTCTGGCGCTCGTAGACCCCGGTAAGAATCATCAGGGCACAGGAAGGGGACACGTAGGCTGTGACAGTTGCCCAGCAGAGTGGCTTCTGGAAGTTGTGTGAACCATCCTTTGATGAGTCCAGAAAACAGAGCATGAATTCTGGGAAGGAAAAACTAACATAGTTGAAGGGGTATGTGACTATACCAAGAACGATTCTGGTCTGCAAAATCCAAACTGGAATTTTACACTCAGTTAAAGGCCTGGCTTTCCCCATTAAACTTCAAACCCTGTCTTTCTAGTCTTTGAGAACTAAAGTAAGCCAGAGGCTCCCCAGTCTGTAAGGAGAAGCCCTTGCTGTTTGTAGGTCGCAGTTAGAAACTGTCAGTGAGGCATGAGCCCGATCATGAGCCACGGACTTATCACTCTCTCGTCCAGCTAGAGTCCTGCCTCCTGCATGCTTTTCCCCACCACAGCGTCTCGCTGTGGGGCCCTGGCCACCCTGGAGCTCTTTATGTAGACCAGGCTGGCCTTTAACTCACAAGGCCTGGCTCTGCCTCCCGAGTGCTGGGGTGAAAGGGGAGCACTCAGCTCCAAATCTGCCCTTTTAAACTATTTTAAATTATTTTTAATTTTGTTTAAGATATATTTATGATTGATTGATTGATTGATTTAATGTGTATACACTGTAGCTGTCTTCAGATACACCAGAAGAAGGCATCAGATCCCATTACAGATGGTTGTGAGCCACCATGTGGTTGCTGGGAATTGAACTCAGGACCTCTGGAAGAGCAGTCAGTGCTCTTAACCACTGAGCCTTTTTTTTTTTTTTTTTTTTTTTTTTTTGGTTTTTAGAGACAGGGTTTCTCTGTGTAGCCCTGGCTGTCCTGGAACTCACTCTGTAGAGTGTAGCCAGGCTGGCCTCAAACTCAGAAATCCACCTGCCTCTGCCTCCCAAGTGCTGGGATTAAAGGTGTGCAGCACCACCACCCGGCCAGCCCCTTCTATTTCTTAAGATTTTTTTTTTTTTAATTATGTGTGTGTAGCAGGTATGTGCATGTGCGTACAAGTTTGGGTGCCTTCAGGGACCAGAAAGGTGCTGGACCTTCTGGGGCTGGAGTTGGAGATAGCTGTGAGCCTCTGGAGACAGCAGCCGGGAGCCAAACTCAGGAACAGTGCACACTCTTACCTGCTAAGCCATCTCTTAGACCCTCAATTGTTAATCGTGTGCGTGTGTTGGGGATGGGGGATATGCACCTGAGTTCAGGTGTCTGTGGAGGCTGGAGGTCTTGGATTCCCTGGAAGAGGAGTCGCAGGCAGGTGTGAGCCACAGAAGATGGGTGCTGGGAAATGAACACAGTGTCACTAATATGCAGTCCTGGCTGACCTGCTCTCAGACTCCTAGAGACCGGAGGCTTGGGCAAGCAGGAGGACTGCAGATTGCAAGCCATGGGCTGTGAATAAAACCTGTCTCAAACAAAAAAATACTGAGAGAGGAGGGGACCAGAGGGGGTTGTAGTGGATCAGGCTAACTGTACAAGTACAGCAATACACAGTTAAGAAATGTTATAGCAAATCCCATGATTTTGAATGTTGTTAATCTCAAATGAATTAAAAATAAGAAAGTTTGGGGTTAGGTATTCGGCTTAGTGATAACACAGAAGGTGTTACCTTTAGTTCCCTGGACACATACATGGAAAAAAGATGGCATATGCTAGCTATTCAGGAGATTGACAAATGAGTCAAGGTTTTATATGACCCAGGCTGGCCCTGAACTGTCGGTCTTCCTGCCTGTATCTCCACCTGCTAGGATTACAGGCCCGCTGACCACCACACTTGGGTCAAAGCATTTTCTAAAAATAAAGCTAAAAGGCTCAATGTGGTGTCTAATGTTTTTAATCCCATCATTCAGGAAGCAGAGGCAGGGAGAATCTCTGAGTTTGAGGCCAGCCTGGTCTAAAAATCAAGTTTCAGAATCAGCGGGGGCTATACAGAGAAACCTTATCTCTTGAGGAGAAGGGGGATCAGGGGGATAAAGCAATAAAGTTTTCTTCTTCCTCCTCCTCCTCCTCCTCTTCCTCCTCCTTCTCCTTCTCCTCCTTTTTCTCCTCTTCCTCTTCTTCTTCTTCCTCTTCCTCCTCCTTCTCCTTCTTACTTTTTTTCTTTTTTCAAAAAAAATATATATTATTGTGCCTGGCAATGGTGGTAGACTTTAATTTCATTCAGCACTTGAGAAACAGAGGCAGGCAGATTTCCAAGTTTGAGGCCAGCCTGGTCTACAGAGTAGGTTCCAGGGCAGCCAGGGAAATGTGTAGAAACCCTATCTTGAAAAACCGATGTGTGTATGTTATTGTGAAGGTCTACGTGTGGTGTATAGTAGACACACACATGGCACAGCACCTGCGTGGAGGTCAGGGTAACTGCTGGGAGTCAGTCATAGCTCCCGCTGAAATCCATGGGCCGAATGTGGGTTGTGAGGTATGTACAGTCGATGTTTCCTCTCCCTGAGTAGCTGAGACTAGAAGCTAAATACATATAAATCACAAACACCATAGTCGTCCATGGAATGTTAGTCTCACCTGGATTTATTTATACCATCTATAAGAATGATTTTAGAAGTCACATGCTAGGTAGGATTTTACGTCCTGAATTGTTTAAGTTGCATCCTAGCATTTTTTAAAATTTAAGCAAGGTGTGGCTGAGAGAGAGAGGGTGTCAGTGTGCATGTGCGTGTCAGGGGACAGCTTGTGGGTCCTGGGGTTAGACTGCAGTCATCAGACTGAGTGGCAAGCTCCTTAAGTTGCTGGCTGTTTAAGATTGTGTGTGTGTGTATATATTTTATAGATTTACATATATACACATTATGTTTATAAAGATTATATATATGTGTGTATATATATATGTGTGTGTGTGTATATATATATATATATATATATATATATATATATATATATATTGTATATACATATGCGCATGCATAAGCCATGTGTATGGAGATGCCCTCAGAGACCAGAAGCTTTGGAGTCCTTGGAATGTCAGTCACATTCAGTTGTGTGTACACACAGATGCTGTGAGCTCAGGTCCTCTAGTAGAGCAGCAAGTACTTGTGGCCTTGGAGCCTGCTCTCCAGCTCCCAGAGTTTGTATCTTGCTGTGAACGGCACAGTAGTGTCTGAGTGCATTCGCTCCATACCTCTCCATCCCTCAGGGATGCATCTCCTGCAGCTGCACTGCTGTGTTCTCCATCCCTCAGGGATGCGTCTCCTGCAGCTGCACTGCTGTGTTCTCCATCCCTCAGGGATGCGTCTCCTGCAGCTGCACTGCTGTGTTCTCCATCCCTCAGGGATGCGTCTCCTGCAGCTGCACTGCTGTGTTCTCCATCCCTCAGGGATGCGTCTCCTGCAGCTGCACTGCTGTGTTCTCCATCCCTCAGGGATGCGTCTCCTGCAGCTGCACTGCTGTGTTCTCCATCCCTCAGGGATGCGTCTCCTGCAGCTGCACTGCTGTGTTCCTTTGCCTGTAGTCTCCTTCCTCCAACACCTTGTCTTCTCTTTTTATTTTGTTTGTTTGTTTTGAGGTTTTTTCGAGACAGGGTTTCTCCGTATAGTCCCGGCTTTCCTGGAACTCACTCTGTAGACCAGGCTGGCCTCGAACTCAGACAGAAATCCACCTGCCTCAGCCTCCGAGCGGGATTATAGAGTGAGCTTCCGCCCCCTGGCTTTAGCTTTTGTTAATTTTTTTAACTTTTATGTCGTCGTGCCTACATGTGTGTATGTGCGCCATGTACATGCCTGGTGTTCACAGAGCCCAGAAGAGGGCATTGGAGTTCCTTGAATTGGAATTACGTATGGTCATGAGCCACTGTGAGGATGCTGGGGACTACTACCCCAGCACCCTCTGCAAGGACGCCAGTGCTGTGGTCACGAGCCACTGTGGACGCTGGGGACTACTGCCCCAGCACCCTCTGCACGGACGCCAGTGCTCCTGACAGCTGGGTGCGCTCTTTGCCCCAGTATTTTTTCTTTTAGTTTGTGTTGTCAGTTTGGCTGTTTGTTAAGATAAAGTTTTACTCTGAAGCTCAGGCTAGGCCAGAATTCATGATATTGAACTCAATCAAGGTAATCCACCTACCTTGCCAGGAGCTAAACCCAGGAAATTACCTGCTGTTCTGCGAAACTTAGTCTCGGGTCCCAGAAACTTAACGTCTGGCATCTCCTTGGAGCCAGTGAGACAGTGGGATGGACTAAGGCTATAAGCACGTGGCAGTGGGATGGTCTGGGGCAATGAGGATTCAGTAGTGAGATAGCCCTGAGCAGTGACCCAAACTTCCCGGTTTGCTGTGTCTTTATAACCTGGCCCCAAACTTAAAAGTTTCAGAGCTTGATCAGAACCCAGACTTGGTCTCCATTCTTGTGTCTCTTGTCCCTTCATTCTTTCGCCCCCTTCCCTAGGGTCTCTTCGAATCCCTGCAGGCCGGGACACTGCCTCAGTGCTGGGGTTATAGGCAAGAGCCACCGTGCCTAACTGTTCTTCACTGACAGTTAAATGTTCTGGTTCTGTTTAGGCCTGCCTTGGCTAAGGCGTTTATAAATAACACTGTGTGGACTGATGGGAATGGTGGCATCTGGAAGGAATCCTGGGTATGGACCAGGAACCTCACAGAAGGACCCTGTTAGAGGACCTGTTTCTGTCCCTTTTCTGAGAAACTGAAATCTCTGGTAAAATAGCTTGTGATGACTGTGTCAGTTTATCATGCCCCACATGAGCAGGGCCAGTATAGCTGGTGTCAAGCAGATGGAGTCCTTTTTCTACTTTAGCCTCTACCCCGTAGCTCAGGATTGCAGTGTGATGGGTGCTCTGTGCGTCCTGTCTAGGTCTCTAGATAAACCCTCTCCTTCCTGTCTTCCTAACATCCTCAGGCCCTTCACGAGAGCCACTGTGGTCTCTACCTCAGCTCCTCCCTCACAAATGCTTCTCTTACCATCCCCTGGCTCCTCCGTGCCCTGCTGTCCTTCCAAGCAGATACCGCGTACACCTTTTTGCCGTTTGTTTTATGATCTGGAAAGAGTGATTGGGGTCTTCACACGTGCCTATAAACTCCATAACCCAGGGACAGACAGTTCCTGTCCATCCTCCTTTGCCACAAAGGAGTAAAGTAGCTTGAAGCCAGAACTTTTATTTTCAAAGCAGTCAGTTCTCCAAAGAAACTTTTCGAGAGTAGGCTTGCAACTCACTTGGTAGAGTGAGTTTGCACGTGGCTTCCTGTGTGGGAGCTGGCTGCAAAGCCTTGGCTACATGGAGAAGACACTGTTAAATTGTCTCTGAGAGTTTCTGTGGGAGGAGCCACAGGTAGAGTAGGCGGAAAGATGAGCTAAAGTGGGCAAGGGGCAGGGCTAGCCAGGGCTCTGCCCTGTGCTAGCCCTCTGACCGGTAAAGTTCTTTCTGATCTCATTTCCAGAGGGTTTTCAGGCCGATTTCTGTTGTTCCTTCAAACTTGACGAAGCTGCACCTGAGACACCACTTGACAGGAGTGACCAGCATCGCAGCAAAACCAGCTCGCTCCATCAGGCGCCCAGAGGCCAAAGCAGAGACCGAGCCAAGCCAGGCATGGCAGAAACAACGAATCATGACCAGTTTCATCTAGTGCCTAACCACATCGTGGTCTCTGCAGAGGGGAACATTTCTAAAAAGTCAGAAGGCCACAGTAGAACACTGAAATTTGACAAAGGGGTCTTAGGCCAATACCGGGGTCCGCCTGAGGACAAGGGCGGCCGGAGGGACCCTGCCAAGGCCAGCGGGTGCTCTCCGGGGCCCGAGGGCCACCGCAAGGCCTTGCCCAGGCCGGATCATGGCTCTGAGAGCAAGCTCCCGGGCGTCCTGGCCAGCTCTCACATGGAGATGCCGTGCCTCGACTCCTTCCAGGACAAAGCCCTGAGGAATTCCCCAAAGAATGAAGTTTTACACACAGACATCATGAAAGGGTCGGGGGAGCCCCAGCCAGATCTCCAGCTCACCAAGAGCCTAGAGAAAACCTTTAAGAACATCCTGGAACTCAAGAATTCGGGGCGGCCGCAGAGCGACCCTGCGGCCAGCGGCGCGGTGGACCTGGACTTCCCCAGCTTCTCTCCAATGGCCTCGCAGGAAAACTGCCTGGAAAAGTTCATCCCGGGCCACAGTGAAGGCGTTGTAGAAACAGACTCCATTTTAGAAGCAGCTGTAAATAGTATCCTAGAGTGTTAATAGCAGCCGTCCTTCCCCAGACCCTTCCCGGACCAGTTACATTCTCTCCCAGCAAAGCAAACGGAAGCGTCTCCTGTCCCCAGCCTGCTCGGGCCTCCATCACAGGTTAACCTTTCTAATCTCCACCCTGTTCTTTTGAAGAGCAATACTTGTAGTCGTGGCTGCAGGGAGACCCCTCAGTGCACCCACCTCTCTCTAGAAAGCAGTCCGATAGGCCCTCCACATTTCAAGTGTTATGAAAGTGCTTACGGCCGCTGTTCGTTAATTTGTTTTGTGGTTTGTTTCTTAGCACTGTCGCTTAAGACCACAGTACACTTGGCCCTGGGTAAAATTTTGACAATCATTAGTCATTTCAAAAGAACAGACTTATTAAAGAAAAATCAAACAGGACTGACAGAAGCCACTTTCTTAAAGACTCTCTCACTGCAGCTCCAAAGTAGTGGTTTGGTTTTGTTCTGTTTCGGGGGGAGAGGGTATTTGCATAGGGAAGACCCCATGACTCTCCTCCCTGCTCGGCCCTCTGAGCAATGGGTAGCCAGTGCTCTGCGTGCACCCCCACGGCCCTGGCCTAAGACGCCAGTAGCATAGCCGCAGAGCGCCCTCCTGAAGTCCAGTGCTCTGGGATGCTGCTGAAACAAAACCTTTTGTGTTTTTAAGCACATTCATGTTGAATTCTGTCTGCAAATGTCCTGTTCTTAGTCCCAGGTGTACACCTTGAAATCCTCCCAGGCTCAGTAGGGAGCTTTGGGAACCAGTTACAGGCAGCGCTGGGGAGGCTGCTGGAGCCACCATGGTTTCCAGGGTCTCCGTGTGTGCGGCTTAAAGAGTTGTGCATTTTATAATCGGGTGGAATCAACATAACCTATGTTCTTTATTGTTGCTGAGTTCTGTTCAGTGTGACCTCTTGTCCCCTCCCCCTCAGCCCCTCCCCCTCAGCCAAGCATCAAAAGGCTTTCACTTGAAAACTGTTGTACTCTCAGTTGAAGCTTTTGAAGGGGACTTTGGCCTTGTTTGTGAGAATAGTAGTCAACATTGTATCAGTCATTCCTGTACCTAGTAAACCAAAGTCAGACCAGCAGGCCACTGATGGAAGGGACTGAGGCAGGAGGGACAGGGCCATGTCCTGGCCGTTCCCACTGTGGGTGGTTCATGTTCACCATAGTGACCCTTCCTCTTTGTAATTTATGTTCTTTTCGGGGAGCAGACCCAAGTTCCCTCCGTGTGGGCCTGTACCAGGGCGCGCTTCTGTTTCTCCTTGCTTTCCTCATGTTGGAGCAGGTCACGGTGCTGTGTTTGCAATCCTCTCCCACCATCTCCATCCGAGCCTCTGGGATCTAGAGGTCGTTTGGTTACTGTGAGGGCTCGTCCCTCTGTCCATCCCCCAGGCTGTGTGAACGTTTGGTTACTGTGAGGGCCCGTCCCTCTGTCCATCCCCCAGGCTGTGTGAACGCATCCACTGTTGGTTTCTGCTTCATTACACCCCAAATGGAGTTGTCCCCGTGGTCATCATGTGTAGTATTTCTTTTCCAGATTGGCCTGCAATGGAAAGGAAGGCTTTTGATTTTGATTTTTATCTTTTTTCAGATAACACAGCAACAATCTAGGCATGTTGGCATACACCTGTAATCCCAGCAGTCAGGTGACTGAAGCAGGAGAGTCATGGGTTCAAGGCCAGCTTGGGCTATATAACACACCCCTGTCTCAAACACAGAAGAAGAAAAAAATTGAGCATAGCAGACTGTATGGACCTTTTCTACCCGTCTGTCCACTACACAAACCGACTGTGAGGCAGCCAGCCTTTGAGAGTGATGTACCTTCCCCGCCCACAGCCCAGCCTTTGAGAGTGATGTACCTTCCCCGCCCACAGCCCAGCCTTTGAGAGTGATGTACCTCCCCGCCCACAGCCCAGCCAACTGAAATGGGAAACTCTGGGCTGCTTAGAGTTGTCCTTTTCTCCCTTTTCTGTGCCAATGTCCAAGTTGCTGACTTCCTTCCTGTATTATAACACATTAGAAAGATGAGTTGTTTGCCAGGTAGAACTCTCTGTCTGGGCTGCCCTGGGTTAACTGCCTGCCCTGATCTTCTCATGGCCTCATGGTTGCTATTCAAGATGGCCCCTGGATGCCTGCACACGGCTACGAATGAATTACTTTAATTTTGCAAATCAGTGGAATTCTTAAGAGACAAGGAAAGTCTCGTGTATATTTGTTACCTCTTTCCTCCAGCCCCAGCCCCGACATTCTCTCCTTTATGTCAAATTACAGGGCTCCTCATCCCTGACGCTGGTCCCACACATGGAGAGCCTACCTTACCAAAATGAAACTTGTAAATTTTTGTGTCTTTGTATGTAAGTTTTCTTTTTATGGAGGAAAGACTCTAGATAATGACAAATGAAGATTACAAAGTGTATTTTACTCCTGTGATTAGGTTACACCACATGGGCCATAACTCGCTCACAAGCCCCCGCTGGTGAAGGGAAGCGCCCTGTCTCAGTGGCCAGCGGTCGGTGGTTCAGGGTCATTTAGTCAGTTGAGTTTTAGAACGAGTGCTCAGTAACGAAAATCATTTTTTCTTCCCTTTGTTTTTAATCTGTTTGTTGTTGTGGAAAAGTATGAACTTGTTATTACGCATTGATTTTCTGTGTCCTTAAGTACTGCCTAAAGATGAAGAAAATTTGAACTGGCAATTACGATAAGGAAATCCTTTAGCTCTGGAGAATTTAGTAGACTCTGTTAGATTAGGGAGGCCTCACAGGCTGGCCAGCTCCGAGGACGGTCACTCACTGTCAGTGTGGTGTGGGCTTTATTTGCTTAAATACCTTCATTTGTATAGTATGTCTCACTTGAAATTGCTTTGTATACATTTTGTAAAAATATTTATAAAATGTTTTGTAAAAAAAAAAAAAGTATAACAAATTGCAGTTTATTTTGTTATGTTGGATAAATACTGTTAAACCAGTCAGTACTATATTGTTAATCCATGGTTAGGAACTGTTCAGTTGGAGATTACAAAATGAAACAACCATTGCAATACAGCCAAAGATTTGGGAAAATGTGTAACTGTGATTGTCTTGATTTTGCAACTAGGAATGGTTCCTGTCCCCAGAAGAAGTGGGTAAGTGTTCAGGGGGAATTCTCTGTAGATATAATTAGCATGGTAAAAAAGTAGCCTTCCTTGGGGAGGCAGGATCTCAACTGACAGCTTCCCCACAGTTACAGATTAGCCAGAGTTTGCTGAGTGAAGCCTAGTCTCGGACATGTCAGGTCTCCCTCCCTGCTGGCACCTGGGTCCTTAGCTCTGGAAGGGACGGTCATTCCAGATGGCATCAGGGAGCCTGTGCAGGAAGGGACGGTCATTCCAGATGGCATCAGGGAGCCTGTGCAG
Source organism: Arvicanthis niloticus (assembly GCF_011762505.2). NCBI lineage: Eukaryota > Metazoa > Chordata > Mammalia > Rodentia > Muridae > Arvicanthis > Arvicanthis niloticus. The sequence goes on along the minus strand of NC_047674.1, from coordinate 54,917,294 downwards.
GAAGGGACGGTCATTCCAGATGGCATCAGGGAGCCTGTGCAGGAAGGGACGATCATTCCAGATGGCATCAGGGAGCCTGTGCAGGAAGGGACGGTCATTCCAGATGGCATCAGGGAGCCTGTGCAGGAAGGGACGATCATTCCAGATGGCATCAGGGAGCCTGTGCAGGAAGGGACGGTCATTCCAGATGGCATCAGGGAGCCTGTGCAGGAAGGGCTCTTGTTTTTGTTTTCCAGTAGTTAAGTTTGGTTTCTTCAGGGACAAGGAAAAAGCTAAGTGAGAAAGATTCTCATTTGACACTTCCTCTAGAATGATCACCTTTCTCTTTGGTTCCCAAATTAACCAGATCGTAGTGAGAACACACTCTGGGATCCTCTCTGTAACCTCAGCCCTAAGAGTCGCTTCTGAGTCCCTTCCCTCACGAATGGGATAGACCCGCAGATCCCGTCACCCCCCACCCCCCGCCTTTGGGGGTTTATAATTGACACTAGCCCTCCTTGGGGGATTAGTTGGCCTCCGCCCATAATACTGACTGGAAGTTAAGGTTGGGCACCTGAGCCTCAGCAATAGCCCAGGCGGTACAGTGCTTACCTGCCACTCTCTTAAGTCCTAGTGTTGATCCCCACTGCATAAACAACTAAGCATAGGGATACCTGTCTGTAGCCGTCACAGGCTGAAGCTGGAGGCAAGAGAACCAGAAGTTCTAGTTCATCCTTAGCTACACAGCTAACTAACTCAAAGCTGTCCTGTGCTCCATGAGACCCCGCTTCAAGAAAGAAAGAAATAGATAAAACACAGCAGTAATAAGTAGACAGCCAGACTCTGCTCATCGTCCTGGCAGAAGCTGCAACACCAGGTAGTGGATAGATCCTTCGGTGTCATTTACTGTGGTACCCTGAGGTCATGTTTCTCTTGATGCCAAGTGTAAGTCTGACCCAACATCACTTCATGGCCCCCTTCAGGCCCTTTGCATTAGGCAGTGCCCCAGGAGTGAAGCTTTAGAATGGAAGACTAGAGACCTGAGAGAGGATTCAGCCACTGGCTGCTCTTCCAGAGGAGCTGTGTTCAATTTCCTACATCCACATATCTCACAACCATGGGTAACTCCAGAGTTACCAGGGTAACACACGGTCCCTGAGAGTACTAAGCATGCAGTAGTACACAGACAAACATGCAGACAATACACCCACACATGTAAATATAATAATAATTATATATAACAATATATAATACATCTTTTAAAAGGAAGGCTCCTCTGATTGCTGTCAGGGATAAAGTTGTACGTTCCCTTGGCATGCCCAGAGTCGAGCCACGGCTTCTGTCAGGCTACTGAAAGCCTCAGTTTGCAGTAGGAGGGTCATGGTCCAGAAAATGGCATCCTGGCATTTCCTGGTGCAGAGAGATTAGCCAGTAGGCTACTGGGGGGAATATTAATGGGAAAGATAGAAACTTCCTCTGCAGCTGGAGACCCTGGCACAGCACTGTGCTTGCAGGACCCTGTGTGTCCTGTGGGAAGTGGGCCCTGGACTCCAGGGTATGGGTATGCCTCACCTCTGTGCTCTCTTCAAGACAGAAGTAGAGCATCTTGAGTATCCAGCTAAAGAGGAAAGAGTTAAGCAGCAGTTCCTAGCAGCAGACATGGTGGAAGCGTTGCAGCTCTGAGGGAAAAAGTATCCCAGAAGTCAGGAGAGGACCCAAGCGATACCACAGATTCACACAGAACAAGAAGCCTCACACACATGAGAGGTTTCTTGGGAAACACACAAGAGGGTGACTGCCTCTGCTTGGGTGAGAAGCAGCAGGGAACTGAGCAGGCTTTAGACAAGAGTTTCTTGGAGTTTTCTAGGGTGGGGGATTAATTACTGGGTTTTTTAAGTTCTGAGCTTGGGCTTTTGACTCTATAGGGCAGGGCTTAGCCTCCTGTGTCTTGAGAGGTAAGAATGCTAAGAGTCAGGGCTTGGTGGATGGAAGCCATCAGGAATAAGCTACTCCAGTGCCTTGAGGGGTGTGGTTAGGAAAAGTGTGTGGCATTATCAGATTCTACTGGATGGCAGTGGTGAAGTCCTTGGGGAAAGCTTGATCTTCACCATCAGACTATAACTGGGCAGCATAGGCCTCTGGCTCCACAGTTTGGAGCTGGTGATCCTGTAATAGCAACTGATTAAAAGTCTAGTTGGACATCTTTTGGATCTCTTGTTGAAGAAATCTAGACAAGTTTATAAAGCAGGATGTGTCTAGTAGGATTAAGAAAAGGAAAAGGGACCGACCGGGTGGTGGTGGCGCACGCCTTTAATCCCAGCACTTGGGAGGCAGAGGCAGGTGGATTTCTGAGTTGGAGGTCAGCCTGGTCTACAGAGTGAGTTCCAGGGGCAGCTAGGGCTACCCAGAGAAACCCTGTCTCAAAAAACCGAAAAACCAAAAACCAAAAAAAAAAAACCAAAGAAAAGGAACCAAAGGGCTGGAGAGATGGCTGAGTGGTTAAGAACATTGACTGCTCTCACAGAGGTCATGAGTTCGATTCCCAGCAACCACATGGTGGCTCACAACCATCTGTCATGGGATCTGATGCCCTCTTCTGGTGTGTCTGAAGACAGCGACAGTGTACTCATATACATTAAATAAATAAATAAATCTCTTTTTAAAAAGAAAGAAAGAAAGAAAGAAAGAAAGAAAGAAAGAAAGAAAAAGAGAGAGAAAGAAAAGGAAACAAAGAAAGAAAAAAGAAAAGGAGGAGGGGTTCAGAAAGGCAATATCCAATTCCATACTGGACTGTCGATGATGCTCTGGACAGAGGCATCAAGCTGTTTCTTAATGGTTTTTTTTTTTTTTTTTTTTTTTGAGATCCCTCTTGAGTGTTGGATCTTATCTTTTCCGATACCTGACTGGTCTGACATAGAAGCAACATTCCTCCCCGAGGAAGAAGCAAAGGCCACCTCTCCCTGCTGTTAGTAAATCTTTGCTGACTTGTTAGCACTACAGCAGACAGTGTGTTGACCCTGGATGGTAAGGATGAGCCACCAACTGGAGATCCCGAATGAACTCAGAGGAAAACTGACAGTAATGGCTCAGGAAGTAGTCACTGCCGCCACTCCCATGGCCATTGCAGGGGTTGTGCCCAGGACGTGGAGAAAGGCTATGACCTGAAATGCTGGTGTGTCATGCTGTGCTTCTATACACCCTGTAATCGGAACCCAAAAGGGTTTGTCACTGGATCACCCCTAGTTTTGGAGAAAGGAGCACCAGGGCACAAGTTCTAGACCACCCAGTGAGTAAGCAGTGGTATCCTTGAGTCACGAAGATAATTGAGGCATTGTGAATGTTTGGGTTTGGAGGCTGGGGGACAGTACTCAGGGGTAAGGTATGACTGCAGTTTGCAGAATCCAGTGTGCCCACAACTCCTGTTCCTGAGGAGTTAAAGCAAAGGGAGAGCTGTGGGAGAGACCAGGGGTGGTGGTAGTATTTGGCATAGAGCAATTAACATGCAGCAAGGTGAGCATCTAGTAAGACAATGGGAGAGGCCACAAATGGTGGTTGCAAGGTTGACCCAGGAGGGACACAAAACCAACATTCTCCAAACTGGACAGGGAGCGAGTTAGTCAATAGCTGATACACAGACCTTAAGGTTTGAACGAGACAGTGTGACGGGATGGTGGATCAATACCATCTAAGGGGTGATAGAGATACAAGGGTCTCTGAAGAGCACTGGATCGTCACGATTGTGTCTACACCCAGGGCTTGAGAGAGTGTGGTGTGTATCCTCTGTTTTGGATCAAGTGTGACAGCTGTGATAAATTCGATTGTGAAGTTTACTAATGACCTCCATCTCCCATCTGGGGTGTCACGGGTCCTTAATTAGGATGCAAGAGATTCCCTATTCTTCATAAAAGATAGAATGCTGAGGTGGCCTGAATAGGTAGACTCATGTGTTTGAATGAGCTTGGTCATAGGGAGTGGTCCAAGGTGTGGCCTCATTGGAGGAAGTGTGTCATTGTGGAGCTAGACATTGAGGTCTCCCATTTTCAGGCTAAACCCAGTGACATAGTCTCCTTCTGCTGTCTGCGGATCTGGATGTAGAACTCTCAGCTCCTCTCCGGCACCATGTCTGCTGCCGTGCTTCCCACCATGATAATGGACTGAACCTGTAAGGCAGCCCCAATTAAATGTTTTCTTTTCTAAGAGTTGCCCTGGTCACGGTGTCTCTTCACAGCAGTAAAACCCTAACTAAGACCAATGCTTTACTGAATATGTATCATGTCTCCTACAGGACCAGTAAGAGCAGCCACCATAAGTCGCTAGATGTCAAGAGAAATCTCTAGTTGATCATAGAGAAAGCAAGCATAGATGACGGGTGTTTTTTAAATTAGTTTAGGTGTTACAGGAACAAGCATTTCCTTCTGGCAACATGTTGGTGAGCAATCTCTAGACCCTACTGCAGAAGGTCTAGCCTCTGCTTGGAGAGGGGTTCCTGAGAGAAGGGGTGTTGCCTCTGCTTGGAGAGGGGTTCCCGAGAGAAGGGGTGTTGCCTCTGCTTGGAGAGGGGTTCCCGAGAGAAGGGGTGTTGCCTCTGCTTGGAGAGGGGTTCCCGAGAGAAGGGGTGTTGCCTCTGCTTGGAGAGGGGTTCCCGAGAGAAGGGGTGTTGCCTCTGCTTGGAGAGGGGTTCCTGAGAGAAGGGGTGTTGCCTCTGCTTGGAGAGGGGTTCCTGAGAGAAGGGGTGTTTAAGAGCCTCCTGAGAGCAACTCAAGTCAAATCATGGGTTACAGCTGAGGGCCTATGTGCAAGACACCTTTCCGGACAGCGGCTCGTGTGTGTGTGTGGGGTGTGTGTGTGTGTGTGTGTGTGTGTGTGTGTGTGTGTGTTCTCCCTCTCCCTCTCCCTATCCCTCTCCCTCTTCCCCCCTCTCTTTCTCTCTCTCTTTCTCTCTCCAGCTCTCTTACAATTCCAAAAACTCTCTACATAGCTCCTCTCTTGCAGATCAAAAGCCCAGTCTTTCTTTTACTTACATATCAAGTCAGTCCTTGCCTCAGGTTCTCGTTGGATTATCCTATGAATCAGCATCCCATGACCCCAGCCCCTTTCTTGATTCTTAAGTCAGGAAACACATTTTTAAAAAATTACAAATGAATTCAGAAATAAACTAGCTGGGTGGGACCTCGCTTTGAAATGGCCATTCCTACCATGCCTGGGCCAGTACCTAACTCCTTCTGTCCCAGGCTGACCTTGAACTCGGGAATCTGCCTGCCTTTGTAAGCACAAACAAAAAAATACATATAGCTGGGTAGGGTCTTGCTCTGGGATCACCCCTCCCTAACTCTGACTCCTTCCTTAGTGTCTTTCTGACAGGCTGGCTCACAGTACAGCTGCCTCTACTCCTTCACATCTGTGAAGCTCACTATACATTTCATATTGCACCCTTATATTTTGCATAGTTGAAAAATTATATATTTTGAACTCCTGTTTTCAGAGTTCTTTCCCTCAGCTTTAAAGGCTGTCCTGAAGGTCTCGGTGTTTGCCATTTTGCTGAGACATAGACACACCCTTGACTCCTAGATTCCTGTTATTTCTAATTATCGTGGAGTCATTAACTTTGTCAGGGAGAATGTTTCCTGAAGGAGGAACAAACAAGCCTTACACCCACAGCAGCCTTTGACACTCGTGGAGGCCCATGCCCTGCTGGCTCTGTTCCAGGGGCAGAAACATTGCTGCACTGTCCCTGCCTTGGCCAAACCAGACTCGGCACCCCAAAACATGAGTGGTCTGGCTGAACCATTGAATATAGGTTTCCTGAACCTTTGAAATCTTAATATAACAAAAGCACAGGGAGCAAGAAATCTGAAACATTTTTTATTACCTTAGATGAGTTTTTTATACCCTTACAACTTGCATTTCCCTTAAAACCCAGCTGTAACATCCTCAGACACTTCTTATAGATGCAAAACTTGCTTTAGGATTGTTTTTTTGTTTTCTTTTTCTCTTTTTTCCTTTTTTTAATTTAGTTTTTTTTTTTTTTTTTTTTTTTTTTTTTTTTTTTTTTTTTTTTATGTGCATTGGTATTCTGCCTGCATGTCTGTGTGAGGGTGTAAGATCTTGGAATTACTGGCAGTTGTGAGCTGCCATGTGGGTGCTGGGAATTGAACCTGGATCCTCTAGAAATGCAGCCAGTGCTCTCAACTGCTGAGCCATCTCTCCAGCCCCCAGTTTGTTTGCTTGCTTGCTTTGAGACAGAATCTCCCTATGTCGCACTGGCTGTCCTAGAAAACACTCTGTAGAACAAGTTGGCCTTGAACTCAGCTCTACCTGCTTCTTCCTTCCAAGTGCTGGGATTAAAGGCGTGGGCCACTACGCCCAACCGAGTTTTTTTACATTCTCCATCTACCCATTTACCAGAGACACGAGTAGTTATTACTGACAGCAGTCATTGCAAAGCAAGTTCCTTTGAATTCTTTTGTTTTGTTCTTTGTCTGTCACAGTCAGGTGACCCACAAGACACAGGACAGAGATTTTTTTGCTTGGGGGTAGAGGGGGAAGATCCATAACCCAACTCCAAAGCCAGCTTTCCGATAAAGCAGAGCAGCGGAAAACACCTTTCACATTATCCCCACCCAAAAGGTATTTGAATCTCTGCTAAACCAAATTCAATGACCAGAAAGAGAAATTCCGAGCCCTGGCCATCAAAGCAGGCATGCCAAATGGCTTTCGTGGTGGTGGCCAGAAGCTGGCAGCAGCAGAGAAAGCAAAAACAAAACCAATAAACACAAACAGCTCAGATGCTCAAAGACCAGTCAGAAACAAAATAGGCAGTGGCCGCCACCATCCCTACAATCCACTGAGACTGACCCATTCTCGTCCTGGCTCCCGTGTTGTCTGTCCCCTTGGCTACAGACACAGCAGACCCATCTGCACTCTCAAAACACACAGACAAAACCTTCCAAACAACCAGGCCCTGGTGGGCAGGCAACATCTGCTTTGCCCTGAGTGGGCTCAGAAGGATTTTGAAGCTAGATGAGAGGAGGATTGTATTTGGCTGGATGGGGTTTGGGGGTCCTGTACTCAGGGATGCACCCGGAAATCTGATAGGAGACAAGGTGTGTCAGACTGTGTAATTTGGAGAAAAAGAAGGAGAGAAATAATTGGTGAGCCTATGGTCAAGCAGATTGGAGGAGTGAAGGAGATAAAGGCTCCCACTTTGGCTAAGAGGTCCTTTCCCGATAAGAGGATGGAACAGATTGGTACTACTAAGGGGTAAGGCAAATACCCCTAAAGATATAACTAAGTGCTGGGGTTTGGTGAGGTTAATAAGGCTGTCCTCCAACTCCAACAACAGAGAAACAAGAAAGGAATGTGGATCACCAAGCATCTGTCAGGACCGAATAGGTGACCACAATGTCTAGGAGGACAGAGCTGTGTTGCCCTAATATTGTGATGACAACTCGGGGCTCCCTGTCAGATATGGCAGTGTTCTGGCTAAGGGAGCCCGAGCCGCCTTAGTCATCCATCACAAGGCCTAAGAGGTTGGCTGGAAAGTGACCTGGACCTGATGTGCTCATGCCTTGAGGAATATGTGGGCAGTTAACAGCCCAGTGTCCACCTTGATGGCACCTTGGATATGGTCAAGGTGGTTTAATGGCGGTCTGTCAGGCCCGGGCCCAGTGACCCTTCTGACCTCATTTGAGGTGTGGATCTGAAGGTCCTCAGGTTTTGGCAGGCAAAGGAGCCTGGGAAGCTGCTCTGTCTGTCTGAAAGGCCTTAGCTAGCATCAGATAGTTTTTTCAAGCTTTGTTTCTCCCATGGTGCACCTTAAAGACCACTGCTAAGACTTCTGCCTGTAGGGTTAGGGGGCTCTCTCTCTAGATGATTGAATTTGGCCATAATGTCAAGGAAACTCTGATATTACAAAGAGCTCTTTAAGGGTAGGCTGATGGAGCCAGACCATGAGGCAAGATGTCTGGACTTGTCTGTGTGTGCTCTAACCTGGGCCCAGACTCGCCTGCGGGCCACAGGGAGAAGGTCACAGAAACATCATCAAAAATCATTGGAAGACTTCGATCCTGGGGAAGAATGTTGGTGGTGGGAATCAGAAACATCCTGGAAAATAAGGTTGTGAGATTGGTAATATATTAGCATTATCTAATAAAAGTCAGAAAAACTAATTGTATAGTGAGAGAACTGAGCAAGGAGAACTCCATGACAGTCTTCAAATTGGCAGGTCAGGAGACTAGGCCTAGATCTCTGATTCCCAGAACTAGGCAAGTCCAGGCAAGTCAGTAACTGGAAAACCCCCAGGTCTCAGGCAGCCATCAGAAACTCCTCGCCATCAGAAGCTGTCCTGCCACCTGGCCTGAGGTAAGGGCAATGGATGAGCAACAGTTTCCAGGCTTCCCCAGCAACAGTTTCCAGCATCCCCTCAATCCCCACCCCAACAATAGTTCTGGAATGTCCCTAGATATAGAGCCAACCAATTAAGATAAAGGTCACCTACCCCTCCCTGGAATTCCCCTAATGTGCTTTAAATTGGGCCTGTGAGCTCACTTGGGCAACTCCATCTTGGCAAACAGTAGACCTCAGCATGCTGGACTTCTGTACAATAGAAGTTCTTTGCTTTTGCATATTATTTGAGTCTGGTATCTTTTTTTTTTTTTTCTTGGTTTTTCTTTTTTCTTTTCTTTTTTTTTCCCCTTTCTTTTTTTTGTTTTTCTTTGTTTTTGTTTTTTTTTTTTTTTTTTCTTTTTTTTGGTTTTTCGAGACAGGGTTTCTCTGTGTAGCCCTGGCTGCCCTGGAACTTACTCTGTAGACCAGGCTGGCCTCGAACTCAGAAATCCGCCTGCCTCTGCCTCCCAAGTGCTGGGATTAAAGGCGTGCGCCACCACCGCCGGCTTTCTTGGTTTTTCGAGACAGGATTTCTCTGTATAGCCCGAGCTGTCCTGGAACTCATTCTGTAGAACAGGCTGGCCTCGAACTCAGAAATCCACCTGCCTCTGCCCTCAAAGTGCAGGGGTTAAAGTCGTGCACCACCACTGCCCAGCAATAGGACCCTTTTCTATTTGAGATTCTTCCCTTAATGAGTAGGGCATGTGTACGCTGACCAAGCCATCCACCTGGGTAGGTTCCCTCAGAGAAGAAATCGGAATGGCATGGAGTAGCAGAAGGACGAAGGACTAGCAGTGGGCTCAAAGTAGGTGCCTGAGAGTGTTGGTCTGGGTGGCCTATCACTGATAAGGAGACTGAAGAGGCCAGAGAAGGAAAGAAGGGACCGTGAGTTGAGGCAGAGAAGGGGAGGCTTGTTACTATGATTGAAAATAGTAGAGAAATAGTCTGTTTGAGTGTCATAGCTAGAAGGACTTGTTTGTTGGTTGGCTTATGCCATGTAATCACTTTGTTGTTGCTGCTGTTGTTTTGAGACAGGGTTTTTCTGTGTAGCCCTAGCTGTCCTGGAACTCATTCTGTAGACCAGGCTGGCCTCGAACTCAGAAACCCACCTGCCTCTGCCTCCCAAGTGCTGGGATTAAAGGTGTGTGCTGATACCACCCAGTCACTCTCATCTTGATTAAAAGTGATCACATTGCTGGGAAGTGGTGGCACACGCACCTGGGAGGCAGAGGCAGGCAGATTTCTGAGTTCAAGGCCAGCCTGATCTACAGAGTGAGTTCCAGGACAGCCATAACTACATGGCCTGCCTCCAAAACCAAAAAATAAAACAAATAAATGATGGGGAGTATGGTCACATGGCAAAATCCATCCTTTCCAACCTTAGCAAAGATGGCTGCCTCCATCCAGATGTAGGAACATCTGCTAAGACAGAGACAAGCCACAACTTTTCTTTAAGATTACCTATGTATAGATTTTTTACTCTCAACCTGGTTGTTACAAGTCTTAACTCATTGTTACAAATTTTTAATCATACCCACACTGTAAGTTATATAATAATCTCACAAATATTAAGATGACATTTATATTTTAATAAAAATTTTAGAGCATTAAACTAAAATCAAAAGAGTATGAGGTGAGCTAGGCAGTGGTAGCTCACACCTTTAATCTCAGCTTTCAGAAGGCAGAGGTAGGAGGACCTTTGAGTTTGAGACCAGACTGTGTACAGAGTGAGTTTTAGGACAGTCAAGGCTACACAGAGAAACCCTGTATCAAAACACAAAGAAAGCAAGGGTTGGAAAGATGATTCAGAGGTTAAGAGAACTGACTACTCTTTTAGAATTCCTGAATTCAATTCCCAGTAACCACATGGTGGCTCACAACCATCTGTAAAGGGATCTGATGCCCTCTTCTGGTGTGTCTGAAGACAGTTACAGTGTTTTCATGTAAGTTAAATAAATAAATAAATAAATAAATAAATCTTTAAAAACAAACAAAAAATATGAGATGAAGGGCAATAGTCCCCACTGGGACTATTATTTTTATTTTACTCTCTTTGTCACAAGGTTGAGTGACTCACCTGCTATTGGACAGAGGTTTTGGAGGAAACATTGGAATTAAAGCAATGTGTCTTCCCCAGGGCTACCATATATGGTCAGTGATCAGGAAACACAATTCAGTTGAACTATTTATGGGGCTACAAGGGAAGCAGGGAACTGGAGAGAATCTGTATTTTCTGGATCAGATTAGTGGACAGGTGACTTGGCTTTGAAAAAAATCTTCTGTACGTCAAAGTCTCATTCTACTGCTGGGGAATTGTTAGTGACACTGAAATTCCTCTTCCTTAACATTGTCAATAAGATAGGATCTAAATTTTATCTACAGAAAGTTACAAAATACTGGGTTTTGTTTTGCTTTTTTTTTTTTAACCTTTGCTGGTTGAACGTTTTGCACTCTGACATGTCTTGTCTTTACAAAGGCACATGGTTAAGATAATGAGTGAGTGTACCTTCCCCCCACCATGAGCAGGACTGAGAGACCTTGGTTACCACAACAAGGTCAAGTGACTGGGATCTAGGTGGAGTTACCCACCTTGGCTGCCCGGAACACAGAAGAAGAACTGCCCCTGGGCTTGCCTTGAGATATCTCTGACCGTGACCTAGAAAGACTATGGATTATCCCACCCATCTGAAACCAGTAGGGGTTGTGGGTTGGGTCTTCCCCTTTAAATTGAGAGCTGAACATTAAAGCTTTGGGCCTTGATCAGAGAACTTTGTCTTGGCCTCATCTCTTCTCGCCCTCCTTCCCCTTTCATTCCCAGCCCCTCCTTCAGGTGAATCCAGTTGACTTGTGGCCGCGTGCGGCTACAAGTGAGCCTCAGGCCCCCATCCTTAACAACACCATGTTGTTGCCCCTTTTTATGTTCACTTTTATTTTTGAGATAGGTAGACCAGATTGTCTCTAACTCACAGGTATCCACCTGCCTCATCCTCCTGGGTGCTGAGATTAAAGACAAGTGCCACCATGCCCACCATCTTTTATTTCATGAGTATGCATGTTTTGCCTGCATATATTTTGGTGTGTCTGGTGCCCGAGGACAGATGAGGTCATGGATCCTTTGGAAGGTTCAGAGGCACCACGCGGGTGCTGGGAACCAAACCTGGGTCCTCTAACAGCTGAACTATCTCTCCAGCCTTCGACATTCATCTGGTAATGAGCAGCTGACCATGCCATTAGCGTTCTGAGCGGACTAGTTTCTTAGTGTGTGCCAACATTATGTCCCAGTCCTCGGGTACTTAACAATTCCTTGCAGAGTCCCACTGTAGTGAAGTGATGTAGTGACGTGTAAAAGAGAGACAGAGGAAATAAGAAGTCTCCTGCCCATGAGCCAAAGGTGTACTAGGATAAAGGCTGTGACAACACCTTCAAGTGCTGTTAAATAATTGTCCTAGGCTAGAGCATAAAACAACACTGTGCTAGAATGTGACAATGGGAGTAAATTCTGTGATACTTAAACAAATGAAGGCTCTGAGATGAAAATGAAGCATTTCTAGTTTCTGGCTCGACTGCTTACTCAACTTGTGCAAACACTTTGTAGATCTCAAAGAGCCCTCCAGCGGCTACCGAGAGCGCATATATATTCATTGTACGGATAAGGAAGCCGAGAAGCAGAAATGTAAGGAATTCAAAGGCTTACAGAGTCAGAGACACATTTTTATTTCCCCAAATCCTTCACAAATAACCGTTACCCAAGAGTGAGCTCCAAGTCGGTCCTTCAAGTCTCCAGGATAAAGCATCACCTAAGCGAGGCTGTCAACTCCGTAGAGCCCGTGCCGAAAGTGTGGCGTCGGAGCCATAGCGAATGCTGCAGGTGCTTGTAGGAAGTTCTTAAGTTATTCACAAGCGGCCGGGTTCGAGACGCCACAGCCTAACTGAAAAAGGCTGGTTCTAGCCGTGTGTCAGACTCTAGAAAGCTTAGAAAGGATGTGAAGGAAACTGGAGGTTTTTTTCTGGAATCAAGGCTAGCAAGACCATTTCTAAGATGCTCAGAGCGGCTAAGGAATCGCAGGCTGCCTGAGTCCTCCAGCGTGAGCGATAGTCCCACCTCTATGATCAAGGAGAAATAGAGGCCGGCCTCTCTACCCCGCCTGGTGAGGCTGCGCATGGGCAGTAGCTGAAGCACCGCAAAGATGGCGGAGGAAGGGTGAGTGTGTTGGTCTTTGAATCTCTCTAATGGGGCTTTTAGAATCCGATGCCATCCTTTTTGTTTTTACTCTGGCGATACAAAAAGATGCCGTGGACTGTGGAAAGAAAAGAAAAAGGCTCCATATTATGCAGTAAAGGTGGGGACTGAGGTGCCGTAGGGCTCCGTGACCGTGGATTGGCTATCTCGGGCTACTTTGAGGCAGCAAGGAAAGGAACTGAGGTTCGGAGGGGAGAGTAGCTGGCGAGCGCCGGCGTTTTGTCCGCTCACCTTGGCTGTCATAGTAATTCTTTCACAGTTTCGTACCCATGTGTAGTGTATTTTGACCGTATCCCTTTCCCCTCCGTCTTCCACCAAGCTCTAAGTCCCAACCTCACTCCAGCTTGACTTTAATTACTCTTCTTGTGGGTCTGTGATAGCCCCAACCCTTTTCGGATTTTACTATAATTTCCTGGCCACTAGTGACTGGGATAGGCTACAGTTGTTAAAACTCTACGGCTCGAAACGAACCCTGAGACCAAAGGTGATTTTTTTAAGGCTTTCAGGGACGAGTGAGCATTACAGATCCATGGTGAAGACTGATCAGAAACCATAGGTCCCAGGAAGACCAGGATCTTCAATTGGTTTGGAAAGCCACCGAATGTTGGTTTAGTAATTTTTCGTTAATGTCAATTTTTCTTTATCAGGGAAAGAAAAAAGATCCCTTTGGTTCCAGAAAATCTCCTGAAAAAGAGGAAGGCTTATCAAGCCCTCAAAGCCACTCAGGCAAAGCAGGCACTTCTGGCAAAGAGAGAGGTAATTCTGGGGAGCAAGGGGCATTAGGATTTGTAGTGGATGGATTTATTTATTGTATGTATATGACTACACTGTCGCTCTCTTCAGACACACCAGAAGAGGGCATCAGATCCCATTACAGATGGTTGTGAGCCACCATGTGGTTGCTGGGGATTGAACTCAGGACCTCTGGAAGAGCAGTCAGTGCTCTTAACTGCTGAGCCATCTCACCAGCCCCGTGGATGGATTTTATTAAAGGATGTTTGTTGAACTCTTATCAGATCCCTCACTGGTTTCTCCCATATAGTCCAGTTCTCCATGTAGCAGAGATTTACCCAACATCCCTCTAGGAGCAAAATGTTAGAACATCGATGAAGGGAAAAGTGAGGACATTTCTGAACTCAAATTAAGTGGTAAACCACCAAATTTGGCAGGAAAAAAAAATACATTCTTTTAAAGTTTTTTGTGGGTTTTTATTGTTTGTTTCTTAGACGGGGTGGGAAATACAGTGTGACCAGGCTGGCTTCAAACTAACAGCCTAATTCAACCCCTAGAATGTGAGATTAAATTGCCAACTGTGGGACACTTTTATGATTTCATCATTCTGGAAGGTTGACACAGGAAAATGGAGAGTGTGGCTGTATAATGAGAACCTGTCTCAAACCAAAAATATCCAGCACTCTTAAGTTTATTTAGAATCGTGTGTATGTGTGGATTCTGCATACAGTATATACAAGATTTTTGAATGAAAAGAGAAGAAAATCCTCTTGTATTTAATGATGCATAATACAGTGTTGGGTTTCATAAACACTTGTATTAAATGTTACCAGCATGTAAGGTTACCACAGACTTTTTTTCCAAATGTCTTAAGATTTCTTGGTTCCATCTTGGCTTCCTCATATGTCCATTATGTAATGGTCTGCCCACCTTTGCAGAACATGGGAGAGATGAGGTCTCGTATTAATGGCTCCTGGGTTCATTGTGGAAGGGAAGACATGGTGATGTTTGTCTTCTCTGCCATAGCGAAAGGGGAAACAATTCAGGTTTAGACGACTAGAATCTTTCGTGCACGATTCCTGGCGGCAGCAACGTGACAAGGTGCGTGTCCAGCGACTGGAAGTGAAGCCTCGTGCTTTGGAAGTGCCTGATAAACATTCCTTGGCCTTCGTCATACGCATGGAAAGGTACGGTACCACTGTGGTTTCAGAGTCCTGGGAGAGGTAAACTTTTGGTTCAACTTTAGATGTTTCTGTAGGGAGATGAAGCCTAACCTACACCACAGCACCTACACCACAGCAGATGTGCTAGGATGCCAAGTTAGGACCACAGGTGACATAAGGCCAGTCAGTGACGCAGACACAGGGAGAAGGTGGGGCTCTTTAGTGATGCCCTTTCTAAAGTAGGAACCACAACTTGACACAAGACATGAAAGTAGGCCAGGCGTGGCACCACATGCCTTTAATCCCAGCGCTGAAGTACAGAGAAACAAGACATGAAGAAGTTCGGTGTTGTTTGTGGACATATGTCTGTGATGGTGAAGATACAGGGACGGGGCTAGGAAGGAAGCAGTGTCTGCACTCAGTCTTCATATTTGTCCCAAATACAGCTGTGCACCTCTTGGTAGAAAACTTCTGAGTTTAAAACTTAAGGGCTCTGCTCTCTTGAGGCTTCCTGAACTGGACTTCCCTGGCTCTGATGTCTTCCTCAGACCTGCTGTGAATGTGTCCCTGCTTTTACTACCCACCTGCTGAAGCACTCTGCCTTCCTTAGGTAGCCATACTTCACACACACACACACACACACACACACAGAGAGAGAGAGAGAGAGAGAGAGAGAGAGAGAGAGAGAGAGAGAGAGAGAGAGAGAGAGAGATATAGATCCATCATTCAGAAACTGTCCTGGAGCACCCAGGGATTGCTCTACAAAGTGGGACATGGTCTGTTTCCACTCATCCTCCCACTACACTGAGCTAAGGTGAATTCTGTGGATCCAGTAACAGTCCAGTAGTTCAGAATTTCTTGCAAACAGACCAGCATAAACTGGGGTCCGACCCCTGACTTTTGTTTTCAGGATTGAAGGGGTGAGTTTGTTGGTAAAAAGCATCATCATGAAACTCGGCCTGAAGAAACTGTTCAGTGGAGTCTTTGTCAAGGTCACCCCGGAGACTGTGAGGATGCTGCGCACAGTGGAGCCTTACGTAACCTGGGGGTGAGTACCATTTTCCATGTGAATTCCCTAGTACTTGTAAAACACATATACAGGGTATTATTTTCCAAGGTTCATGCTGTGTGTTGGGCATTTTGCTGTGGCAGTCACCAGAAATGAAGGCCCTTAGGCCCTGGGAAGGACAGGGGATGCTGACAATGCCCCAGAAGTTTGGAGCTTACTCAGTTGTAAGTTAAGACTAGGTAATATGATGCCTGGCGGTGGTGGCTCATGCCTTTAATCCCAGCACTTGGGAGGCAGAGGCAGGCGGATTTCTGAGTTCGAGGCCAGCCTGGTCTACAGAGTGAGTTCCAGGACTACACAGAGAAACCCTGTCTCGAAAAACCAAAAAAAAAAAAAAAAAAAAAAAAGACTAGGTAATATGAAAGAGACGGAGATTAATACTTGAAGCCATCCATGGTAGTAGTGAACTTGCTGGATGTGGTGGCTCACACCTAAATCCCAGCACTTGGAGGCTACAGCAAGGAGGTTAGTGTGGACCCCAGGCCCGCCTGAGCAATGCTGCTGCAAGACTGTCAAAGAAACAGAAACATTTTAGAACTGAGCATGGTGCCTTGGGCCTGCAATCCATGTATTCCAAAGACTGAGGCAGGAGGGTTGCTGCAAGTTTGAGACCAACATAGGCTACAAAAATAAGACCTGGTCTCAAAAAAAAAAAAAAATCTAAATTTTTAGTTATATACTGAAGCCCGTGCTAGGATTTTCAGTTGCCTGCCTGGTAGTTGGCCTACCTCAAACTTGTGTATAGCTCAGGACCCTCCAGTCTCAGTGTCTCGGGTGCTAGAATTGCAGGCATGAGACGCTCTGCTTTTCATCCTTCCTCTCGGTTGTGTCCACCAGTAGTCCACTCCCTGCTGGGGTGGGGGGGATCCTTTCTCTCCTCAGCCAGTTCTTATTGGTCTGTGTTGTTTCTTATGTAGATTTCCAAATCTGAAGTCTGTCCGGGAACTCATCTTGAAACGTGGACAAGCAAAGATTAATGAGAAGACTGTCCCTCTGACAGACAACACGGTGATTGAGGAGCACCTGGGTGAGTGCTGCAGCCAGGGAGTGGTGGTTGTGACTGGGATCCAGGGTATAGGTATATTCTTGCAACTGACAGTCCCAGCTTTGCTTTTTTTTTTTTTTTTAAACTGTATCCTGTCTAGGTAATGAACAAAGGACTCTACACCCTTTTGTTTTTCAGGGAGATTTGGTGTCATTTGCCTGGAAGACCTCATCCACGAAATTGCCTTCCCTGGGAAGCATTTCCAGGAGATCTCTTCATTCCTGTCCCCTTTCCACCTCTCTGTGGCCCGCCATGCTATGAAGAATAGAGTGGGCTTCCTCAAGGAGATGGGCTCACCTGGCTACCGGGGAGAACGGATCAATCAGCTCATCCGGCAGCTCAACTAGAGCAGGTGAGGCTGTGCAGCCCACACTGCGTGTACGAGTGTTACCAAAGAGCAGCCTAAGGAAGGGGACGTCTGCGAACAGAGAACCTAATAGCTCAAAGTCAAAGGTTGGTCAAGCTGGCAGCCTGTTCTCTGGAGATCTGCAGACAGCCCTGTGTTCTGCCTGAGACTGGAGAGCTCATTCTTGCAGATGATAAGCACGGCTTTTTATTCTACATATCAGTCAGTCCAGATACTTACTCCAGGTTCCTGTGAATCAGCACCCGTGACCCCAGCTCCTTAATTCTTAGGAGACAGCAAATGGACTTTTTCTTTTAACTTTGCAAAATAATTCAGAGATCTGCCTCCCTCTATTAAGAACAGACAATGAGCTAGCTGGTGGTACGCCCTCTGAAATTACCATTGCTGCCACATCGGAGCCTAACCTTGCTCTGTTCCAATCCGACCCTGGACTCAGGAGAGAGTCTGCCTTTGTAAACATAAACAACCAAAACAGCAAAACGTAGCTGAGTGGGATCTCCTGCCATCACCACTCCCTAAGTCTCTGTCTCGTGCCTCTTTGACATAGCTCAGTGTGGCTGCTTTTGTTCTTTAGCTTCCTGAAGCCCCTCCTGAAATTCACATCGCACCCTTATTTTTTGAGAAATTACATGTGTTTGAACCCATGTTTTTAGAGCCCCTTTCCACAACCTTAAAGGCTGTCCTAAAGGCCCCGGTGTTTACCATTTTGATGAGACGTCAGCCACACCTTTGCCTCCCAGATCATGACTATCATGGAGTTATTAATGTTAACAGGGAGGATGTTCCTGAGGAACATAAATTATTATACAAGCAAGCTTCATACCCATAGCAACCACGGACATTCATGGAGGCTCACACCTGGCCCTGTTCCATGGGCAGGACCCATGTTCTGTCCCTCACGGAGGCCATGCCAGACCCAGCACTCTGTATGGGTCAGAGACACTTCTCCTTTTTTATCGGTAGTCTTTGTGACAAGAAGTCTCACTGAGCCTTGTCTGACTTGGGCCATGCTTGTCAAGTAAAAGTCCCTTTGAGCTGGAGGTATAGTTGGTAGTTGAGGAGTAGCTAAGGATGCAAGTTCTTAGACCTGGCACTGCAAGAAGAAAAGTTCTTCCCGTGTGAAGGCAGGAACAAGCATGCTGGCCTGCTGGAGGGACAGTGCTTGGCATCCCTGACTGTGAGGCCATGGATGAGACAGTGTGTTGCTGTGGGCTTGTAGCCTGCAGTAGAGAAGAAGCCACATCACGAACTAATTTCAGAAGGAATGTGCAGGCCTGTTTTGTTGAAGGGATCCATAGCCTGACTCCGCTGCTGTTGCTCAGTCCCAGGTTGAGATTGGTTTGTTGACACAGCTGTGTTTTCCTTCCTTAGGTTTTCCAAAAGCACACATTGGAAGTGTGTTGTTTAAAATTACCAAGTATCTTCAGAGAAGATTATTTCCTGCCTTCAAAAATTGAAGTAAGGGGCCAGGAAAACAGCAGTAGGGTGTGAGCATCGAAGACACTTGACACAGCCCCGGTCCGTGTTGGCTGCCCGTCTCTGAAATCAACGCAGGCTGTGGAGGGAAGAGTTGTCCTGCTTCATCTGCCTTTTGTATTGATGTTTATTGTTGGGTGGGCAGCTAGCCCAAATATCCCTCCCATCCCCCTCCAAGACTCTTAAAGCAGTGGGCCAGACCAAGGGCACACTTGAATCTGGACGAAATGGATCTTGGTTTTACCTTTTATTTTTGTCAGGGTAGGTCGTCTTGTATTTTGTTTGGTTTGTTCAAGGCAGGATCTCCCTGTATAGTTCTGGGCTGGCCTTAAACTCCACAGTAGCCCTGCCTCCCCCTCTTCCTAGGTGGTGGGATTATAGGTATATAAGCCTGGGGGCTTGTTCCTCAGACAGACAAGGCAGTTAGAAAGGTGACAAAGGGCTTGCCAATGTCTTGTGGTGTGAGGCTGTGTTGCAACTGCACTGTTCGCTTTGGAACCTCTCAGGCCTCTGTCCCTGGATCTGTGTAACAGCATTTGTACTCTGACCTGCAGTTACAGCCTTTCTTATAGCTCAGGATTTAGGATAGGGAATCACTATGCTAGAAAAACATACACACATCCATCCATCCATACATTGTACTTGGAACTCCATGACAGTGATACACGCCATCTTGGCACCCAGAAGTCTTTTCTGAGACTTATTTTGTGCACATTGGTCTATTGAGGTAGTCTCATTCTGTGCTACAGGAAGGGACTAAAGTTTAACCACTTGTTTTCTACTAAGAACTAGTGTTTGGCTGGACCTGGTGATACATACCTTTAGTCACAGCACTTGGGAGGCAGACGCAGGCAGAGATCTGAGTTCAAGGCTAGGCAAGCCTGCTTTACAGAGTTCCAGGATACCCAGGGCTACACACAGAAAATGTTAAAGACAAAAACCAACGCAGTGATAAGACCGTTGTTTTCTAAACCACGTGTACCCAGGAAGTGCCCACTGAATTTTGAGCTCGGCTTAATGATTCCCCTGTCTATCCTGTCCTTAAAACCCACACCAGAGCTCCACACTCTTAACCAGTGCTTGCCTTGAGCTTTCCTGTACCTTTGGCTTCATGGGCCCCGGTAAAACGTGGCTGTGAAGCTGAGTCGGATATCCGGCAGGGCCAGCCCATGGAGAGTGATGCTGGCCTTTAGTTACAGCACTACAGAGGCTGGGAAGTGAGGTGACCAAAAGTGCATTGCAGTCTAGGAGAAACAGTGGCTATTGAACATTCTGAGATAGAAGTCCTGTATTTTAGTAAGTTAGCACTGTACTGTTGGGAGTACTGCCTACTGTGTGATAGGCCCTGGATGAGCTGAGCTAAGGCTTCTATTTTCTGGCTTGCTCAGAATCTAAAGCAAGTTTTTTTCTGTATAGTAAAAGATTATTTTTAAGATATATTTTTGTGTGTGAGTATATGTCATCAGAGTGGGTCCCAAAGTAGCCAGAAAGTGTCCCGTGCCCTGGAGCTAGAGTTACTGGCAAAGGAAGTCTCACAGATGTGAAGGCTGGGACCAGTTCTAGGCCCTCTGCAAAAGCCAATGTTCTTAGTGTGTGCCTCCACCCCAAAGGTAATTAAAAGGCCTATTGTGAGCATGGTGACTATGCTTGCCAGGCAGACTGAATTCAAGGCTAGCTTGAGTTATATACCCAAGTCTCAGGCCACCCAGGGTTACATAGGCTCTCACAAAACAAGTGGTGTTGCCCTCTAACCATGAGTTAACCCCCAAACCAGTCGTGGTGCTGTCCATATTGCTGGAGATCAGCCAGGTCTATTAGCTACCTAACTACATGGATAGACATAGCTGGCAGCTAGCATACTGACATTGGGGTTATATAGAGTATGGAGGAACAGCCACTGAGCCTGTTTGAAAGACTGCTGGGAAATTGGGTGTGCTGTCACTATGGAGGCAAACCCTGTCTCCAAAAAAAGACCTTGGTGAGCAAAGTGGTTAGAAGCTGGTCACCCAGTCCCAGGGCATCTGACACCTAGCACCTGACTGCACAAGGCTTGTGGGGTTGGAGAGTGGGAAGGTGGCTCAGAGGTGGAGAACACCTGGTGTTCCTTCAGAAAGCTTGGGTTTAATTCCCAGCTACTGCAGTTTCAGCCTTGGAGATGGCTCAGTGGGTAAGGCACCAGCTGACAAGCCAGAGTTTAACTGGGAGGTCGGCTGCATGGTGGGAGAAGAAAGCCTGCTCCCACGGGTACTGGGGCACCAACACCAAACCGCCTGTGCTCCCACTGCATGACTTGGTTGGTTCTAAGAATCAGGATTTTTTTAAGATTTTTATATATAGAAGTATACTGTAGCTGTCTTCAGACACCAGCCAAGGACCTCAGATCCCATTACAAATGTGAGTCACCGTGTGATATGCTAGGAATTGAACTCAGGACCTCTGGATGAGCCCTCTCCAGCCCCCGCAAGAACCAGGATTTCTATGTTTCATTCCGGGAAGGAACTTTTTCATCAAACCCAAACGACTGCAAAATTAGAAATGCCTTTTGGATATCAGTCTCATTTTATCAGTATCACAATAAGCTGACCCAAGAGGCCGTGCCCTGTTAACTGTGACCAGGGAAACTTGTTTCAGTTACACAAATGGATTAGAACACAGGATGGAGCTGAAATACAGCGTCCAAAACCAAAATTACTGGACAACATTGAATCCCCCAGGAATACTAGGTCTGGTTGAGAAAGGTGCAGATGCAGAAAGATGAGGAAAGGTGACAAGTGTCCAGATGCCCTTCGGATTTCAGCTGCGAAACACCTCGAGCCTCAGGAACCCCTTGGGCCCCCGTCGAGTTGGGCGGCTGGGCTGCCCCTGGGCGGCTCCTCGACGGTCGGAGGCTGCGTCCTCGTGTCTAGGGCGGTGGTGCGGGATGAAGCAGCGGAGCCTGCGTCTTCCCAGGGCTTGGGCCTTCGTGGGAGTAGAGAGGCTGTGGGTTCGCCATGGGTCGCAGTGATGTGGCGTTTCTCCAGGCCCGGGAGCTCCTGGCCCTTCTGAACCAGGTGCAGGAGCTCCGCCAGGGTCACCGAGGCAGGACTCGGCTCGGCGGACGCCAGTGCTCCGCTCGGGCTGCAGACATCGCCACGCACCTCCATGTTCCGCCACCAGCTCATGCCCGGGGACGGGCCACAAGCACTTCCGGGTGGCGTGGGAGCAACCACCTTCGTGCGAAGGGGAGGCCTCACACCGTATCAAGGAACCTAGCCCAGGGTAGACCTCCAGAACCCGAGCTATTTGTGCAGAAGCTGCAGCCTCTGTTAACCTCCAGCTCTCATTCCACAACGTGAGATGTGTATGGGGTGTGAGGGGCAAATAAACGAAGCAAAAAGTGAAGCTTTGCACCCATTGAGACAAGTGTGAGGAGGCGTGGCTGTAACACAAGCACCTCCCTTCCGCACGTTCACATGCGCGCGCAGGCTGCGCGTAGGACTCAGAGGGTCGTCTTTGTTTTTGAGGTTGAGAGTCGCGCTAAATTCCAGACTCTGATTATGTCGTCTGCTTTTCCCAACCAAGCGCGCGCTCTGCACATTTGTTAATTCTGGTACTAGTAATCAAATCCCTGGTTTTTGGTTGTTTTGGTTTTGTTTTATTTTGCTGTTGTTTGGGATTCATCATTTCCCACAGTGTCTCCCAGCTCTGATGTTCAGGTTTCTAAAGTCATCAAAGCTAGCCTGACAAGATACAGTGGCCCATGCCTATAATGCCATCTGCTCGGGCCATAGAGCCAGCCTGAGCTACATAGTGGAAGAGATAAATAAATATAAAAAATAAACAGCAGGATCTGGCACACCCCAGAAATTAGTAAGTAACGGATACTTGGCACAGTTTTTAAAGCACACAGCAAGGTTGTTTACCCTTCACTGTAAACAACCCTATGAACCCCAAAAGGTGGGTGAGATGGTTCAGCGAGTAGAGTATTGAACTTTATCCCCCTCCCCATGATGCTTTCAAGGTCTCCTGTAGCCAAGGCTGACCTGAACTCACAGTATAGTGTGCACGCACGCGCGACTGCGGATCCTTGTCTCTGCAGAGTTGTAGGCAGGGCCCCACGCCCACCCAACATTTACCTGGGTTTGTGGGCAATCAAACTCTGACCCTCACCCCTGCATGGCAGGTGTTAACTGCTGACCATCTCCCAAACCCAACTTTGAGCTTCTGGCCCTCCACTTCCCCAGTGCTGGGATTACAGCTCCGCCATGTCTAGTTTTGTGTGCTCTTGAGAATGGAATACAGGAGTTTATATACATTAGCCAAACACTCTACCAATTGAGCTCCGTTGCAGGTTGTGCCCCTCTTGCACAACCTTCCTCATGTAACACTGGACCGCTTTAGGGTTTTCATATTGCAGAACTGTGAGAAATAATTTCTTCTTTTCTTTTTCTTTTGGGAACTGAGGATTGAACCCTGGGCCTTGCGCATTCTAGGCAAGCACTCTGTCACCGGGGTACATCCCGAGCGTAATTTCTTTTCCTTATAATTACCTGGTGTGTGGTATTCTGTCATGGCACCATAAGATAAAGTGATTTCTATTACTGTCAACTGAAGGCATCTGGGTGCAAGCCTTGATGGACAGCATGTGGCCGTGCCCACTGCCCAGTGCTGGGGAACGGGACCACTGCCAGGGGCAAAAGTCAAGGGAGTAGGGCTTATGACAATTTCACTCTGTGATTTTACAGAAATAGTATAATGATGTGCTTTCCATGCTACACGCCAGATAAAATGAGGAGCCCGTGAATTATGATTTTATGTGCATTTGATCCTGGCCTGCATCCATTCCCACCTCAGCACTGTGAAACTTTGGAACCATCTCTCTCTTTCTCTCTCTCTCTCTCTCTCTCTCTCTCTCTCTCTCTCTCTCTCTCTCTCTGTGTGTGTGTGTGTGTGTCTCTATGTCTGTCTCTCCATCTCTGTGTGTGTGTGTCTCTCTCTCTGTCTCTCTCTTCTTTCTTCTTCTTTTTGTTTTGTTTTGTTTTTCGAGACAGGGTTTCTCTGTATAGCCTTGGCTGTCCTGGAACTCACTCGGTAGACCAGACTGGCCTGGAACTCAGAAATCCGCCTGCCTCTGCCTCCCGAGTGCTGGGATTTAAGGCATGCGCCACCACCGCCTGGCACCTTCTTTCTCTTCTTGAGACAGGGTTTCTACATTTAACAGCCCAAGCCGTCCTGGAACTGGTTCTGTAGACCACGCTGGCCTCACCTCGAACTCGCAGAGATCTGTCTGCCTCTGCCTCCCGAATGCTGGGATCAAAGGTGTGCACTACCACAGCCCAGGTTATCTTTTAAATTCTTCCCCCTTTCTTTTTATTTTGTTATGTGCATCTATGTCTATGTACCACATGCATGCAGTACTCCAAAAGGCCAGAAGAGGACAACAGAACCCTTGGTTGTTAGCCATCACGTGGATGCTGGGAATTGAACTCTCTGGTCTTCTGGAAGGACAGCCAGTGCTCTTAACCACTGAGCCATCTTTCTGTTCTTGGAGGCCATTATTGAGGGTCCTCAGTGATCTCTCCTGTAGCCCCTGTAGCTGTTTCTTCACCCTAGTTTATCCATCTTCCTGGACCTGACAGAGTAAGTGCAGTAGGCTCCCTTGCCTTCTAGCTTTGGGGTCTGGCCAGGAGGTGGGAAAGGACAGAAGGAGGAGAGAAAAGAAGGATATGACAGGTTTCATTCTGTTTCCCCTCTGCAGGGTCACATTGGCAGCAGCCCCTCCACACAGCCCTCCGGTTTAAGGTCCCTCTGCGTTGCCGTCTGTGAACTCTCTTGTCCTTGACCACATCTGTCAGTCAACTCTACTAAATTCTCAGCTTTTCCAATGTCGTTGTATCATTCTTTCCCGCCCTTTCTCACCAACACTAGAAAATGGTTCCTTCCAGGAGCAGACCTGAACAGGGGGTCAGGATCGGACCTCCCACACTGTGGCAGGGGACATGCATGTGACTGGGGATCCCATTCTGTGTGAGGAAATCATGGAGAGATGAGGTGACTGGTTCTGCATGCCCATGGTGCTTGTTCTGGTGGCCACAAGGGACACACGGGGATCCTTAACATCTGATGGTTTGTATATGCTTGGCCCAGGGAGTGGCACTGTTGGGAGGTGTGGCCTCTGGGTATGGATCTTAAGACCCTTGTCCTAGCTGCCTGGGAGTGAGTATTCTGCTAGCAGCCTTCAGATGAAGATGTAGAACTCTCAGCTCCTCCTGCACCATGCCTGCCTGGATGCTGCCATGTTCTCACCTTGATGATAATGGACTGAACCTCTGAGCCTGTAAGCCAGCCCCAATTAAATGTCCTTATAAGAGTTGCCTTGGTCATGAGGTCTGTTCACAGTAAAACCCTAAGACAGAAGGTGAGGGTATACTCAGGGTACCTTGATGGTAGCTTGGATCGGCACCCTGGCTGAAAACTGGCCTTGAGACATCACTGTAAGATCACCAAGGTCCAGTACTGATTAAACGTTCAGCCCTTCGTTTCTTCTTATAGGATTTCATTTTGTAGCCCAGGAAGGCCTTGAACTCACCACCCACCTACCTTAGTTGCCTGACTCTGGCATGAACTCCCACACTTGGCCTTCCAGATCTCATTTGCAAAAGTAGAAAGGTAAGAGTTAGTGAGTACAGGGACCTTGAAATGAGTCGGAGACATTATGTATCTCAACGTATCTATATCAATATAGATGTATAGTAACATAAACAAGAGAGACTCCCCCACCCCACCCCCGACAAGGGGGAAAACTCTGGGTGTAAGTTGTTCTTCGACTTTCACACACACACACACACACACACACACACACACACACAAATAAATAAATAAATAAATAAATAAATAAAACTGAGCTGGAGGTGTAGCTGAGTTGACAGAGCATTGGTGTCCATGAAGCCATGAGTTCTGTCCCCAACACTACATAAAACCAAGCACAGTGGTGTGATCTTGTAACTCTAGCACTTGGGAGATGGAGGTGTGAGGGTCAGAAGTTCAAGATGGTGAGAGGGTAGACTGGGCTCCATGAGACCCTGTCTCAGAGACGGGGAGGGGGAGTAAAAGAGAGAGAAGAGGAGAGGAGAACACAGGACCCTTGGAATGCAAGGTTATCCAAGTTCATTTCCACAGATGCCCATCCAAGACTTGGGATTTACTGTCAGCTCCAGCCCCAGGAAGGGGCACTAATGTAGTCTGTTAGTTTGGCTAATTAAAGTCATAAAGTTTTACTAGCAGCCCACAGGTAATAAGCTTGAGATGCTAAGACTTCCCTGGCATCCTATAGAAGGAATCAGAATATTTTGGAGATGAGAATGCTGGACTGGGTTCTCATATGAACTCTGGCCACTCCATCCACATTTAAAGGAGTGGAAGACATTTCCCAAACTAAACCATTCAGAAACATGTAGGTGGGCGGGGTGGGGGGGTGCCTGCCCTGTAATTCTAGCACATGGGAGGTTGAGGCAGGAGAAGAGTAGTCTAAGGCTAACCTGGGCTACTTAGCAAGATGGGGGGTGGGGATGGGGCAAGGGAGAGTGCTGAAGAGATGGCTCAGCAGGTAAAACATTTTCCCAGCAAGCCTGAGGACCTGAATTTGGATCCCTAGCACCCTCCTATAAGTTGGATATGGTAGCATGTTCTAGACCCCTAGTGACCTTAGGCAAGACAGGAGATGGAAACAGGAGATCTCGGAAGCTTGTGGAGCTAGCCCAGAGTGAGCAATGCAAACACCTGGTGCTGGAGAGATGGCTCAGCGGTTAAGAGCACTGGCTGCTCTTCCAGAGGGCCTGAGTTCAATTCCCAGTAAACACATGGTGACTCATGACCATCTGTAATGGGATCTGATGCCCTCTTCCGGTGTGTCTGAAGAGAGCGACAGTGTACTTACGTAAAACAACAAATCTGAAAGAAGAGAGACTCGGGAAAAAAAAAAAAGAAAGAAAAGAAAAGAAAGAAGAGAGACCCTGACTCAAGGTGGAAGGCCAGGGTGCACACCTGGAGTTGTCCTCTGACTCCATTATGTTCTTTCTGTGCAACCATTGTTCACAAACACATCATCATCATATGTATACGATGTGCATCACCTAGAAGAAGGAACACCTAGAAGAAGAAAAGAAGGAAGGAAGGAAGGAAGGAAGGAAGGAAGGAAGGAAGGAAGGGAGAGAAGGAGGGAGGGAGGGAGGGAAGAAAAAGAGACAAGAGAAGAGCTGCCAGCATCCTTCCTTGCTCTGATGGCTAGGGTTGCTGCACAGGTCAGCAGCACAGGACTCCCTGGTCTGCAGTTGATGTCACCCTGGTCATGTAGAAGCCAAATACTGAGATTCTTCAAAGGTGGGATCCAGGCTGAGGATATGGCTCAGGGGTAGAGGGTTTGCCCAGCACACACGAGGCCCTTCATGGCTTGCTAGAATAAATGCTCTCAACGATATAACTTGGTTTTCCTCAGCCTGGGCTCCTCAGCTGGGAACAGGCAGTTAAGGCCCAAGGCAGGGGTTGTGAGCTGCCTGGGTCTTATAGCCGACCTGCAAGTGGCAGGTTCAGGTGGATACATGGGCATCCTTATTCGCCCTGGGTGAGGATCTTTGAGGCCTCAAGGGCAGGGAGACCTTCTGGGGCTTCTGGAGAGAACAGATGTGAGGAGGAGGAAGGGGAAGCTTTCAGACTGACTGTCCCCACTGTCCAAGAGGGAGGCAGGAGCTAGGCTGGGTATGGGTTACCCAGCCAGCAGCTGCCTACACTGCGATCTCTTTTCTGTCCCGAGGCCCCTAGCCCATCTGCACTGTGGTTGCAGAGCCTGGGTCAGCACTTCCCCAGACTGGAGAATGACAGAGGCAGAGTCGTTAGGGACACCTGCCTCCCCTCCTCCCACTCCAGGGCGGGAAGCCACCATGCTGCACCTGGGCCCAGCAAGGCCTGGGAACACATGGAGACCACAGCACCCAAAGCCATCACCACGCCCCCAACCCAGGTCCTTGCAAGGGATCAGGAGAGGGCAGGCAAGTGGCCATTAAAACTGCCCTCCAAGCACAGTGGCACAGTGGGGTGAAGCTGGCATGAAAATAAAGAAGAAGAAGAAGAAGAAGAAG
The DNA here is from genome assembly GCF_011762505.2 of Arvicanthis niloticus. Taxonomy (NCBI): domain Eukaryota; kingdom Metazoa; phylum Chordata; class Mammalia; order Rodentia; family Muridae; genus Arvicanthis; species Arvicanthis niloticus. Next base: position 54,889,725 of record NC_047674.1, on the reverse strand, counting down.
AAGAAGAAGAAGAAGAAGAAGAAGAAGAAGAAGAAGAAGAAGAAGAAGAAGAAGAAGAAATAAATCTGTGTCTAGAAGAGACAGCAATGTGTAATCCAGCGCCTTCAAGGGTCAGGAAGGGCTATTCTGCAACTACTCTCAGGTTAGTTAGTTCCTGTGGGCTTTACTCACACCAGACTTGTCTCTTATCAGGGAGAGAAGCTGGGGTGGGTAATATTAAACTAAGCCCCTGCGAGCGCTCACACAATTGTTTTGCTTTTATTTTCCTTCCCGTTTTGAGGCAGGGCCTCGCACTGCAGTCCTGGCTGGCCTGGAACCCTCTGGCTTGCTGCCGGAAGCACAAGCATACTCCCTAAGCTCAGTTCCAATAGAAAGCAGAATTCAGGCAATCTGAATTCTCTAGACATGGGGGCACTTTCTAGGTTTGAAATTCATTTACTGGTCCCTAAAAAAACAACCAAAGGGGCTGGAGAGATGGCTCATTAGTTGAGAACACTGGCTGCTCTTCCGGAGGACTGTGGTTCAATTCCCACCCACACGGCAGCTCTCAGTTCAGATTCCCTGGAACTGACACCCTTACACAGACATACATGCAGACAAAACACCAATGCACACAATAAACAAACAAACACCCAACAACAAAAGACTACAGGTTTGAAAAAAAGTCAGCAGCCATGCAAGCCTGGAGGTGACAGACAACGGATCAGCATTCAAGACTACATGAGAGCCTTTGAAAATAAGTAAGTAGGCAGTGGTGGCGCACACCTTTAATCCCAGCACTTGGGAGGCAGAGGCAGGTGGATTTCTGAGTTCGAGGCCAGCCTGGTCTACAGAGTGAGTTCCAGGACAGCCAGGGCTACACAGAGAAACCCTGTCTCAAAAAACCAAAAAAAAAAAAAAAAAAAAAAAAAAAAAAAAAAGAAAATAAGTAAGTAAATAAACAAGGCCTTATTCTCCGTGTCACCACACATTAGGGAATTGCAGCCAAACTATAATTTGCTATTTCTCACATCCACCCACTTAGAATAGCTATCCTGACCCTAGGAATCAGCTAGAATTGGTGGCAGGGGCCTGTAACCAAAAGCACTTGGAGGATGAGAGCAAGAAGAGGAAGAGTTGTGTCCATTCTGGGCAATGTCATGATATCCTGCTCAGAAAGAAAGAAAGAAAGAACTAACAAAAGAAAGAAAGAAAGAGAAAGACAGAAAAGAAGAAGAAAAAGAAAAGAAGGAAGGAAGGGCTGGAGAGATGGCTCACAGGTTATTAAAAGCAGTCTACCGAGTGAGTTCCAGGACAGCCAAGGCTACACAGAGAAACCCTGTCTCGAAAAACCAAAAAAAAAAAAAAAAAGAGCATTTGCCACTCTTCTGGAACGCTTGTTTGGGTTGTTTTTGTTTTTTGTTTTTTTTCAGAGACAGGGTCTTGTCTGGCCCAGGCTGGTCTGAAATTCTCTTTGCAGATGAGGATGGCCTTGAATTTCTGACACTTTATCTTTTTATTTTGGTTTTTTGAGACAGGGTTTCTCTGTGTAGCCCTGGCTGTCCTGGAACTCACTCTGTAGACCAGGCTGGCCTCGAACTCAGAAATCCAACTGTCTCTGCCTCCCAAGTGCTGGGATTAAAGGCGTGCCCCACCACTGCCCAGCTGAATTTCTGACACTTTTGCCTTGACCTCAGTTCTCTAACTGCAAGCACACCCCTCACCTGGTTTATGCTGGTTCCTGTTGGAACCCAGGGCTTCAGGAATGGCAGGGAAGCACGCCACGGACTGCCTGCTCAGCTCTTTTGAGGCTGTGGGGGGAAGAGGGGTGCAACGAGTGGGTCCCCATGTCAAAAAATAAGTCCCGCCAGGCATGGAGGGGCATGCTTTTAATCCCAGCACATGGCAAGCAGAGGGCATCCTTGTAAGTTTGAGACCAGCCTGGGCTACCCAGGAAAACTCTGTCTCAAAACCAAATCAATTCAATACTGCCTTCAACCTTGGCCGGAGAAATTTCTTCTGCAAGGGGGAGCAGCTGATGCAGACTCAGAACTGGCCTGAACGCTAGGACCAAGCAACAATTGCATTCTCAGCTCCGAAGAAGGTGTCTACATCAGCCCACACACTGCCCGAGGCCCACGGAACATCGTGGAAGCAGGGCTGGGAAGAAGGTGGGAGCCAAAAGATGGGGGAGGCAAGCTGGGAAAACGTCGGCCGCCGCCCTGGAGGCAAGCTGGGAAAACGTCGGCCGCCGCCCTGGTGAGCGCAATGCAGCTGCGGCTGCCTGCACAGGACTCTGACAAGACTAGCCAACATTCCAGCAAGCACTGCTAACTGGACTCACTGGGTTATTTAAAAAGAGAGAGAGAGAGAGAGAGAGAGAGAGAGAGAGAGAGAGAGAGAGAGAGAGAGAGAGAGAGAGAGAGACCTCATCAAGTTTGTAGAAAGCCAGCTGTGGGGTGTGTGGGGAGTGGGGGAGGAGAAGAGCGAGTAGACACAGGCATGAAACTGCCAAGGAATAAATAAATTAAATACAGAAAGAAAAAACCAACACCTGGGAGGTGAGGGCCGGAGGTGCAAGGTCAGCATTGGCTATGGAGCAAACTCAAGCTGTGCTGCGTGAGACTGTGTCTCCAAAGAACCAAGGGAGGGCCTGGAAGGATGGCTCAGCAGTCAGCAGCATATATCGCTCTGACTGCTGAGCCATCCTTCACCATCCATATCACCGAGGACCTGAGTTTGGTACCTATGTCAGGTGGCTCACAAGCCTCTGTAACTCCGTCTCCTGGGGTCCAATGCCTTAGACACACAGATACACATACTTAAAAACAATTGTGTGTGTGTGTGTGTGTGTGTGTCTGTGTGTGTTGAGTCAGGGTCTCTCTATGTAGCCCCCTGACCATCCTGGAACTCACTTTGTACTTGAGCTCACAGAGATCTGTCTCTGTCTCCCAAGTGCTGGGATTAAAGGTATGCCCCACCATGCCAGGCACTGATAAAAATTCTAAAAGCAGCTTTGTGTGTGGGGACATGGGCCAATGGCAGGGTGCTTGCTTAGCCTTCAGGACACCCTAGGGATTCACCCCCCTAACATAACAATTAAGGTGAAATAGTAAGAACAGAGGTGGCTGTAACCATATGGCAAGAGGTTTTCTGGGCATCTTTTAAATTATAGGAACAGCAGCAGAGGCTCCGTGGTTAAGAGCACTGGCTGCTCTTTCAGAAGACCTGGGTTCAATTCCCACTCCCACATGGGGCTCACAGCCATTGGTAACTCTAGTCCCATGGGATCCAATGTTGTCTTCTGGCTTCCTTGGACACCAGACACATACATGCTACATATATATACATATATACAGATACATATAAGCATATAGATAGGCAAAACACCCATACCCATGAAGGAGGTATGGAAGGGGGAGGAAGAAGAGGAGAAGGTGAAAGAGGAGAAGCTGTTCAACCTTGGCCCTGCCAGCCGTGACCTTGGGCAGGTCACTCTGTCTGAACCTCGGTTACTCATCTGTGAAATGGAGCAACTGGAGGATGTCGTAACGAGCTGCATGTGGAGTCCGCCATCCCACCCCCCTGGGGCTCTCTGTCCAGTGGATGGCGATTGCTCTCCTGTACAGCCAGGGACTAGGCTTGGGAAAGGCCCTGAGAATCTGGGGCTGGTGGCACACACCTTTAATCCCAGCCAGTACTCCGGAGGCAGAGGCAGGTGGATATCTATGATTTGGAGGCTAACCTGGTTTACACAGTGAGTTCCATGCAAGCCAGGGCCACACAGTGAAGACCTTGTCTCAAAGAGAAGAGCCTCTGAGGACTGTGAAGTGTTCTTCAGACAGGAAGGAGGGTATGAGAGGGTGGGCACCTAGCTCCTGGGAGAGTTCCCCGACACCCCTCCTCCCCAGAGAGAACTAGGGGGTAGGGCAAAGCAGCTGAGGTACAGTACAGCTGAGCCTCCTCTCCTAGCCCACACCCCAGAGCTGCAGCTGGGCCTGTGGCCTGGGAGCCAGACTAGGGGAGCCTCCCCCCGCAGCAGGTAGCTCACAGCTGCAACTGGGTCATGCCTCTTCACCAGTGGGCCATGGCTAAGACATGGCTGCTGCTTCTCCTGGGCCTCAGGTGTCAGGCTCTACCTGCAGGTAAGTCCCTCTTGCTTTCTCTCCTTGGCTCTCACTGAGCCCATCTCCTGGTACCAGCTGAGTCTCCAGAGCACTGCATGGGATCCATGGTCCTCTGGTTCTGACGTCTCATGTCCTTCTAAAAATGGAGGGTTGCTAGGATCTGCTGTCCCTCTTGGAAACAGAGATGGAAAGGCATCCTCTGCTGGTAATGTAGGCCTGTAGCCCCAGCTGGTCAGCAGGCTAGAGGACAAAGTAGAAAGCCAGTCTGGGCAACTTAATGAGGGCTTGTCTCAAAAGAAAATGTAAAAGGGGGATGGGGAGTGGAGCCCAGTGGTAGAGCACTTGCCTTGCTAACCTGCACGAAGTTTAGGCTCAACCCCAGAACTGACTCATAAAGGGGAAAAGTTGGACGGAACCCACAGAAGTTGGAGGTTCGTGGAGCCAGGGCTGTGCTGTAGACTATAGGTGATACACCATGGAAAACACTGGGAGGTCCTGGGCTGTCCTGCCGGCCCTCAGAGTATCGCCTTCCAACAGGGACCACAGTGTCTCAAGTTCTCTTCCAACTCAGGGAAGGCGGCAAGACGGCAGCGTCTTGGCCAGTCTTTAGCTCCAGTTACCAAGGATCAAGCCAAGGATCCCAGACCATCTGAAGCATGGACATGTATGGTGGGAGTCTTGGACTTTTGAGTCAGGGGTCTACTAGGCTCGCCCCAAGTGTGTCATGGAGATTTCCTTGCTCAGGAGATGGCTCAGCAGGAGGCCTGTGTAGTGAGAGTTCTGGTTTATTTAAAAACCCAGGATTGTTCTATGAATATGTTTCTGTTTTAATCCTGGGTGTGGGATATGGGGCTGCTTCAGTTTGTCTACGGCTGTTAACTACGATAGTCTCGTGTTGGGGGTGGGCATGATTTTTGCCAACTGCAGATCTTTAATTCTGGGAACTCTGGAGAGGGTATGAGGGGAAAGTCCCTAGAGGTGACTGCTGACAATGAAGACTGGGCTTGCCCAAAGGAACTCATCCACCCTAGTCAGCAGGAAGTAGCCTATAAAGGACAGCCCCCTTTCTACTCCAACCTTCTCTCTGTTCTACCCAGGGTTGGGGATTGGAAGGGAGGTAGAGGCCAACTAGCCTGGGCTTTGGGACAGAAGTGCTTGGGGGTGAAGAGAAACAATCTGGGAGTCACTTCAGGAGGCTGAGGGCCCAGCCTTCTCTAGTCCCTTCGTTTGCAAGGCCTTGGTAATATTAACACAAATGGTATGCCCTAAAGCTTGGGCTGGAGAGATGGCTCAGTGGTTAAGAGCACTGGCTGCTCTTCCAGAGGTCCTGAGTTCAATTCCTAGCAACCACATGGTAGCTCATAACCATCTGTAATGTGATCTGATGCCCTCTTCTGGCATGCAGGTGCACATGCAGATAGAACACTCAAATACATAAAATAAATCTTTAAAAAGATTATTTACCAAAGCATTACATTTGCAATGCTCTTCACAGGAGAGCTGAGCCTCAGGCGATTGATTAAGGGGTTTGAGTCAGAGCCCAACCTTGGCTCTGTCTGAGGTCTTGTCCTACACTTGGTCTACTGTGTCATATGGGAAAAATTTTGGACATTCTTCAAGGCAAAGCCTCGCTGGCACCCTGGGCCATTTCTTTACCCTGGCCACACAAGAGTTCATAGTGTCTATGTCCAGTTGTTAATATTGGAGAGTTTACTTACATTAAGGAAGCACAGGTCTGACTCTGCAGGTTGTACTCTGATCTCCACAGGTGCATGCACCACTGGCGCCCTCTCTCTTCTCTCTCTTATGCACACAAAGTAAATTTTGTTGTTGTTGCTGTTGTTGTTGTTTTAAGACAGAGTTTCTCTGTGTAGTCCTGTCTGTCCTGGAACTCACTCTAGATCAGGCTGGGCTCGAACTCAGAGATCTGCCTGTCTCTGCCTCCTGATTTCTGGGATTAAAGGAATGCGCCAACATAGCCCCGACATACAAAGTAAATAAATGTTTTGTTTTTAAAATATTATAAGAATGTAATTGAAGCCGGGCAGTGGTGGCGCACGCCTTTAATCCCAGCACTTGGGAGGCAGAGGCAGGTGGATTTCTGAGTTCGAGGCCAGCCTGGTCTACAGAGTGAGCTCCAGGACAGCCAGGACTACACAGAGAAACCCTGTCTCAAAACAAAAACAAAACAAAAACAAAAAAACCAAGAATGTAATTTAAAAAAATAGATTCATTTATTTATTTTATGAGTACATTGTTGTTGTCTTTAGACACACCAGAAGACGGCATTGGATTCCATTATACATGGAAGCGCTGGGAATTGAACTCAGGACCTCTGGAAGAACAGCCAGTGCTCTTAACCACTGAGCCATCTCTCCAGCCCAGTAAATTTTTTTTAAGAGGAGGAAAAAGTGGGGCTGGAGAGATGGCTTACTGGTTAAGAGCACTGGCTGCTCTTACAGAGGACATGAGTTTCATTCCCAGCAACTACATGGTGGCTCACAACCATCTATGACTTCAGTCCCAGGGGGTCTGATGCCCCTTGTAGCCTGTGCAAGCACTGCTTGTGTGTGGCGTATGGACAGACTTGCTGTCAAAACATTCATACATGTAAAATAAAGTAAAATCTAAAAATAAAAATAAAAAACAGAATAAAACTCCATGCTGGGGGTTGGGGGCACAACTCTGTTGAGAGAGTTTAATCCCTAGTACATGGCATGCTGTGTGCTAAATCTTCTCTTTGGGGTGTGTGCATGCCTGTAATCCCACTACTCTGGAGGTGGAAGCAGGAGGATCCAGAATTCAAAGTGGTCCTTGATTGTATGAGGAGTTTGAGGTCAGCCTGGGCTTCATTGTAAGAGGTCTCGCTGGGCAGTGGTGGCGCATGCCTTTAATCCCAGCACTTGGGAGGCAGAGGCAGGCGGATTTCTGAGTTCAAGGCCAGCCTGGTCTACAGAGTGAGTTCCAGGACAGCCAAGGCTATACAGAGAAACCCTGTCTCGAAAAACAAAAAACAAAACAAAAAAAGAGGTCTCAAAAGCAAACCAAGATGAAGCAGAAAAAAAACCAAATTTGAATATGGGAAAAGGTTAACCATTTGTTAACTTATATTATTGCTAGCTCATCCCCTATACGGCGATATTCTGTCTTCTCATCTCGCCCTGGTGCTAGGGACCAAACCGGGGCTTCACCTGAGCCTCATCTCTTCCTCCTGTCATTCATATTAATTCTTAAATGTCACATATGTGCATGGGTGGGTGCATGAGTCTGGCGGTCATAGGCCAACTTCCAGGAGTCAGGTTTTTGTCTTCTACCAGGAAGGCTCCTAGGTTTGAACTCAGATTTGGAAACACGCCCTTCCTCAGTGAGCCATCTAGTCAATTCTCATTTTAAACAGCTCAGCTTAATATGCCTCATGCCACACAGCTCCCCCGTCCGGCTGCAGCCCCCCCGTGTTCTGGGATTATAGACATGGGTACCCACATCAGGCTTGGGTACTTTTTCCAAGAAGGGACATTCCAGGTATATTTGAAGCTTCCTCTGCTCTCACCCCAGGTCCTCCTTCTTCCTACCCCCCACCCCCAGAGGTACCAGCTCTCCTTAGGCAGCACAACGTGGTATTATAACCACTTGTTTATAAAGCTAATGCCTTTCCCACAGGACAAAGCTCCTCGAAGGCCCAGGCAATGTCAGTCTCAATTTTATATACACAGCAGCTGGCAGAGGAAGGAGTCGCTGGGTTGTGGTGGCACACAGCTTTAATCCTAGCACTTGGGAGGCACAGGCAGGGCCACAGAGAGAAACCCTGTCTCAAAAGGGGTGGGGGTGGAGCACAGAAAGGATAGAGGAATGGAGGGCAGGAAGACCAGGAGGATGGAGGGTGGATGAATTATAAGAGAAAGGTGGAGATAGCTCAGTGAGTCAGAACTCTGGCTGCACAATCATGAGGACCTGAGTTCAAATCCTCAACAGCCATGTGAAAAGCTGTGCATCGCTCTAAGTGTGCTTGTAAACCCAGCACTGGGCAGAGCAGAGACAGGAGGATCACACTGGGGCTTGCTGGATGCAGACCTAGCTCCAGGTGCAGTGAGAGACCCTGTCCTAAGAGAGCAAAGGGACAGATGATGGAAAGGTCAGTTAATATCCAGTCTCCATGCACAAACAGAAAGTCCATTCCTATCCACACACCTGTACATACACAAACACACATACCACAGACACAGCACATACACACACACAGGAAGTAGAAACGTAATGGGTTCTTGGAAAAGTCAGTTGTATTGGACGGTGTAGTGGGAGATATTTAAATCTCCAACCCAAATATGACCGGTCAATGAAAACACAACTCAGTAATTATGAATATATTCTGTAAGCCTAGATTGGGCAGATACCCCTACACTACCCTGTTCCCCAGCTATGAGACCCTTATAACTGGAGGATTTTCCAGACCCTGCGTCTGTCCTTCTACCTCCTGCTTCCCAGTCGTCCTCTCCTTTGTCATCTTCCTTCTCCATTGTCTTTCTCCGGTCCTCCTCCCTGCTCTCTTCCACCAAACTTTATTTCACCTCCCCTTCTTCTGCCCAATCACTGGCTCCAGCCTTTATTTTACAAACTAAGATGGGCAGAAGGTTCACTAGAATTCACCTGTGTAATGACTCACACCTCCTCTGCAGCCCTTCACAGGAAAGGGGAATTAGTATTACAATACAAGGCCGGGGCTATCCACACCAGGATGGTGTTCTGTTAACACCAGCACATGAAAGGACACATGATGAAGGATTCTCCTCTAACAACACACACATATTGGTCCACCTTACACAGAGTAGCTGAACTCCATTTGTCGTTTTTTTTCTACTTCCTTGGATTCATGCTGCTTGGCAGAGTGATGTCAGCTGAGACAGACGCACGTGCTGAGGCACGACATATGCTGACCCAAGACCTGTGGCGTTTGGTGGGATAGAAACAGGACTCAACAGAGGCCGAGCGAGGCTTGCTGGTCCAGCTGGCTGTGCAACACTTGTGTGTCTCGCATCTTCACGGATCTCCACTTCCCTGAGAGAGGCACAGCAGACTTCCCCCGGCATCCCTGCTGGTCCCTCCTGCTGACTAATGCTGAGCCAAGCCTGAGACCAGGCTGTCTCTGCTAGGCTGTGCCACCAATACTGCTAGTCCAACATTACTGAGCTGAACTCCTGGTCTATCCCTGAAATGTTTTTCAGTGGATTGCGCTGCTGCTGCTGACCTGTTAACTGAACGGCTGATTTCCTGATAACATAGACAGGAGTTGCTCCAAAGAACCATTTCTTAACAGGTCCACTTCCTCCCACATCCTTTCATTCCCACTACCCCTGGTAGATGATGGTGGGCTACAAGAGAGGTTAAAGCGTTGAAGGACTATTATTAAAAAATAAGGTTTGAAAAAATTAAAGTTACACACACTAAAAAGAAAGAGAGAAGGAAAGGTCTCGGCTGGCGTCTGGCTACTCTGTGGTTCTTTTCTCTTCCACCCTTCTTCACTCTTTCAACCCCTAACACCACATAGAAGAGAAAGAAGACTAGGAAGGAGAGGTGGACGCTGTTGTTAGACTGCTCCTGATACTGCTGGTTAGCGGCACCACGCTGGGGCAAGTTTGCCCTTCGCTATCAGGATGTCTAATTTCTTCTTTTCCTTTCTTCTTTGTGCATGACTACTTAGCAAACCGTGACTGACAGCAACCAACCAACAACCAACCAACAAACAACAACCACCCACCTACCAACCACCCCATCTCTCGGAGCCCTAGTATTCATACGCCCTGTAAAAAGTCCCCAGAATTCCAAACGTCACACGATTGCAGAAACTATCTGCAGCTGGTAAAACTAAGCCCCCTACTAGAGCACGGAGCAAACCACAGTCAGCCGCTGTGGAGAATCTGAAGCGTCCCCACGTCCCCACGTCCCCACGTCCCCACACCTGGGATTAAAACGAAAGCACATTCCTACTTCTGTTTTTAAAGAAACCAAAATTCTCACTCTTGCAGGCATCGCTGGCACCCCCTTCCCTTCTCTGGCTCCACCCATCACACTGCTGGTGGATGGAAGGCAGCACATGCTGGTGGTTTGCCTGGTCCTCGATGCAGCACCCCCTGGCCTTGACAACCCTGTCTGGTTCTCAGCCGGCAATGGCAGTACACTAGACGCCTTCACCTACGGGCCCTCTCCAGCACCAGATGGCACCTGGACTAGCCTGGCCCAGCTTTCCTTGCCCTCTGAAGAGCTGGAAGCCTGGGAGCCCTTGGTCTGCCACACCAGGCCTGGGGCTGGGGGCCCGAACCGAAGTACAGCCCCTCTCCAGCTGTCAGGTGGGGATGGAGCCTGGGGTCCTGTCCCTCTCCATACTGTGGGGCCAGGACATGTGAGGGAAGAGAGGGAGGTGCTGGGCGTGAGGCGGGAAGACTCATGTAGAGTGGCTGGACGCCATGATTCCTGGGCTTTGCAGCTGTGATGGACGGTTCAGGTTCTCTCTGGAGCCATTAATCCCAGCACTTGAGAAGTAGAGGCAGGAGAGGAAGATCAGGAGTTCAAAGCTATCCTTGGCTGCATAGTGAGTTCAAGGCCTGCTTGGGCTACATGAGACCCTGTCTCAAAAACCAAAGCAAAAGCAAATCTAGGCTCTGATTTGTGATTGTTAAGAGATAATAATAACTCTTAGCCGGGCGGTGGTGGCACACGCCTTTAATCCCAGCACTTGGGAAGCAGAGGCAGGCGGATTTCTGAGTTCGAGGCCAGCCTGGTCTGCAGAGTGAGTTTCAGGACAGCCAGGGCTACACAGAGAAACCCTGTCTTGAAAAGCAAAAAACAAAAACAAACAAAAAACAAAACAAACAAACAAACAAAAAAAAAAAACAAAAGAGAGAGAGAGAGAGAGAGAGAGAGAGAGATTAATAACTCTCCATTGGTTATCCATAGGTGCATATGTACATTTGTTTTATATATATATAATCTATAAACAGTTCATATAGATGTAAACAAAGCCTGAAAGCAAACAATAATTTTAAAAAGCCCCAATATAACAACTTTATTCTGTGCCAAGCACTGCTCTAAATGTTTCATTCTCATTTTATTTTTATTACTTATCTAGTTAGTTAGTTACTTTTCCAAGACAGGGTTTTTCACACAGCTTCTTTGTGTAGCCCTGGCTGTACTGGAACTCTGTAGACAAGGCTGGCCTCAAACTCCTAGAGTTCTGCCTACTTATTTTAAGTTTTTTTTTTTTAAAGATATATTATTATTTTAAATTCTCTCTCCTCTCTCTCTCTCTCTCTCTGTGTGTGTGTGTTTATGGTTTTTTGGAACAGGGTTTTCTGTGTAGCCTGGGCTGTCCTGGAACAGGTTGGCCTCGAACTCAGACATCCTCCTTCCTGCCTCTGCCTCCTGAGTGCTGGGATTAAAAGCGTGTGGCACCGTGCCTTGCTTCCAGGTTTTTACTGAGGATGCTGGGGATCCAACTCAGGAAAGCTCCTTAGCAGCTAAGACTTCTCCTCAGCCAAGCTGACTAGGCTGGCTAGCTAGTGAGTCCTGAGGGTCTGCCTGTGGGCACCTCCCTCAGTGCTGGATTGATTATAAATGTGGGTTACCATTACTTGTTTGTTTGTTTGTTTGTTTGAGACAGTTTTTTTTTCTGTGTCGCCCTGGCTGTCATGGTTTTTTTTTTGTTTGTTTGTTTGTTTTTGTTTTTTTTTTAAATGGGTCCTGGGGATAGAACTCGGGTCCTATGCTTGTATAGCAAACACTGTCATGGTTGAGCATTTGGGTCATCTCAGTAATGCCTTGCCTACAACAGAAGCTGTAAAAGCATAGGTTCCTTGTGGGAGGGGCCTGCCATGTCTCTCAGGGCTGTCTGTCAGGCAGGGAGGTGGGAATGGCTCCTTAGGACTTGCTAACAAGTGGGTTCACGGTCTCCACATATGTCCACATGCCCTGCAAGTTGACCAGGGCTGGGCATAGGTCTGGGACTGTGAGCTGCCCACCCATCCCATAATACCCATTTCCTTCTTAACTAACAGGGGAAGCTTCCACAGACAGGACCTGCTCTCAGGCGCCTCTCAGGGGTAAGTGGTCAGCAGGTGAGGGAGGGATGGTGGCTGGGAACAGAAGTCCGAGTACTGGTACCTAGCAGGTGGCACTCAGCTCTAATTCAACCATGGGTCCCATGAGGTTGGGGACTGAGACGTTTCCAGTTAAGGAACTGCTTTGTTGGGGGCTAGCCTGGGTTTCAGCCTTCCCTGGGATAAGGTGGGGAATTTGGATCCTAGCCTAATTCCTGGAACCCAGTTGAGCAGCGCCAATGAAAGCTAAAATAAGGGGCCCGATGGCTCCTTGGGTAGGGGGGTGACAGGCGGTCTCAGTATGAAACCCTATGTGTCATTTAATTACCTGAGGTGCTGGGAAGAGCACTGGCTAATAATAATCACAGCGTCCATTTCTTGCCCAGAGACACTGAACTCCTTCCTCTTTGTATCACATGCTGATTCCTGCCAGCCTGCCTCCCCTGACAAGTAAAATGATGGCTAAGCAGAAAGAAGACACTAATTATTACCAGTAGAAACTAAGGCTAGACAAACACGAGGAAGGAATCTCCTTGGAGAAGGAGGTGGAGGGAGGGAGGGAGGGAGGGAGGGAGGGACAGAGAGAGAGAGAGAGAGAGAGAGAGAGAGAGAGAGAGAGAGCAACACAGAGGACAGGCCCTCCCTGTTGTGAGGTCCTGGGGACTCCTAATGGCTCCTTCTTCTGCAGAGACACGGCGTCAGGTCCTGCGGCTGAGCGTTGTGCGTCTGCTCCTCTTCAAGCTGCTTCTGCTCGATGTGCTCCTGACCTGCAGCCGCCTCTGTGTGCTGGCGGGCCAGCACCTACGGCCACCAGGCTCATGCAAGCCCCTGCCTCCCACCCACCAAATTTGGACATAGTAATGAGTCTGTGAGCTTAGGTCTTACCCACCCCTCTGAGCCCAGGATGGTGATGCCGGACACTACTGCTCCCTGGGGCAGGAAACACAAAGCCCAGGCTGTGGGAAGGCCAACTGGACCCAGAGCTCATGATCTACGCGTCCCCCCCCCCCCAGTGTTCCTTGTTCAAACTGGGGAGGGGTTCTTTTTGTTTTTCTATATGTGGTCTACCTCTTCCTGTAAATAGAGTTATCAGGGACTGGACCCTTGCCTCCCCTCCCAGGCTGAGACTTTGGAAGGAAAAGGACTATGTCTCTCCCATCAGACAGGGCAGGAGGGTGTGCCAGGTAATTGGCTTATACAACACAAACACATCACAAAGCTTTTCATTTGTGTGTCTGGGGGACATGGTGTGGTACCAGACATAGAGGAAGCAGCCATCTGGGTAGGCTCTCTGGAGAAAAAGTAGGAACCTGGAAATTGCAGCTTGAGTCTGGGGTCTGGGGAGGGGTTGCAAGGATTCTCTCCTTCCACTACTGTCAGTCACTGGACAAGGCTCCTTTATGTTCCCTGACCCTGGCAAACCTCTGTGAGAGGGCAGAGTGGAGCCAGGGATTCAGGGGGTAACGCTTAGCTTCTCACTTGCACAGACTTGACGGAAGCGAGCAGGGCCAGGATTCCTGGGGTATCAGGATCGTATCCAACAGCACCAGCAGAAGTCAGTAATTGCAAACCTACGCACTATTAATTAAAGATCGTTATTCATTTAACAGATATTCACCCAGCATCAGCTAGGATGCCAGGTGCTACAGAGGTTTGGTGTCTTAGCGTTTTACTGCTGTGAACAGACACCATGACCAAGGCAACTCTTTTTTTTTTTTTTTAAGATTAAAGAATTTTTTTTTAGATTTATTTATTTTATGTATATGAGTACACTGAAGCTAGCTGTCTTCAGACACACCAGAAGAGGGCATCATGACATCACAGATCTCATGACAGATGGTTGTGAGCCACCCTGTGTTTGCTGGGAATTGAACTCAGGACCTCTGGAAGAGCAGTCGGTGCTCTTAACCGCTGAGCCATCTCACCAGCTCCCGGCAACTCTTACAAAGGAAAACATTTCATTTGGGCTGGCTTACAGATCAGAGGTTCAGTCCATCATCATCATGGTGGGAAGTGTGGCAGCGTGGGGACAGACAGGATGCTGGAGAGGTAGCTCACAGTCCTACATGAGGTGCTTGAGAGTTCTACATCTGCCCCCACAGGCAGCAGGAAGAGAGAGTGAGCCACTAGGCCTGGCTTGAGCTTCTGACACCTCAGAGCCCACCTCTAGTGACACACCTCCTCCAACAAAGCCACACCTTCTAATAGTGCCACACCCCATGGACCTATGGGGGCCATTTTTCAAAACTACCACATTTGGCTTTGTTGGGTTTCTCTTGTTCCCTAAAGAGAGCCCATGCATGGAGCTCCCACAGGGGAGAAGGAGAGAGGGATTTACTTCCAACTACATGTACTTGTGTGTGTGTGTGTGTGTGTGTGTAGGTGACTATGGGAGTCAGAGGTGGAGCTGGAGTTATAGATGGTTGTGAGTCATCAAATGTGGGTGTTGGGTACCCAACAATCTCTGTGAGATTATCTCACAGAGATGGATCTCTGATCTGTAAGCCAGCCAGTGTGAAATATTGTCCTTTGTAAGAGTTGCCTTGGTCATGGTGTCTGTTCACAGCAGTAAAACCCTAAGATACCACACTTCTGTAGCACCTGGCTCCTAGCTGATGCTGGGTGAATATTGCTGATTCTTTTCTTCCTTCCTTCCTCTTCTCCCTTCCGCATCCTTCTCCCCTCTCCTTCTTCCCTCTTCCTCTTCTGAGTTTTCTTCCACTCCCACTTCTTCAAGACCAAGTCTCACTACATAGGTCTGGCTGGCCTCAAACTCACCGAGAACGTCTTGTCTCTGCATCCTGAATACCAAATGTATGTATACATAGTAGAGAGGCAAGGTCTCTTCAGTTGACCCTTGAATTCTTAACTAAATCTAGAGCTTACAGATAAAGACTAGTCTACCTCGTCAGCTTTCTCCAGGAAGCCTATGTCCACAGAACACTGGAGTTACTGGTGGGATGCCATTCTTGAATACCAAATGTATGTATACATAGTAGAGAGGCATATACATAGATATTTATATGGGTTCTAAGGATTTCAATTCTGGTCTTCATGCTTGTGGGATAAACACTTTAACCACTGAGCCATTTTCCCAGCCCCATCTCCTGCTTCTTTCTGTGGGTCCTTTAGGGAGCAGGGGCACAGCTTCTGGAAATAAAGCTGTCCCCTGTCCCCACAGGAATTGATCCATCCCCGTGGCCAGGTTCAGGGAGGGATCCATCTGTAGCTTCAATTCCTTTAGACATTGTCCCTTTCCAGGTGCTGGGCACAGGCTTTAATTAGAATGTCCCTTCCACAGCCCTTGGTCCAGAAGTTGAATTTCTTCAGCTTTAACTTTCTTTGCTCTGCTCCTCAACTTTGTCCTGCTCCAGTTGCTTACATCACCTCTGTGGCTGAATGATGTTATCTCCAGAAGGAGTTTGGAGTCTTGTGAATGAAGGATGGCAGGCAGCTTCTGGGCCTCCCCAAATCTAACAGAGCCTAGGGCAAGTGGAGACATCCTGGAGGCTGTTCCAATCCTGCATATTGTGACGTTCCACACATCGTAGCCCCATCTAGCCAAAGTGCCCTGATACCAATACTGTAACTGTTAGGAGTCAAACCTCACACCAGAGATTTATTGGGAAACATACAGGAGGGTGGCTACCTCTGCTCAGGAGGGAAGCAGCAGAGATCTGAGCAGGGGGCAGGCTTTAGATAGAGTTTCTTGGGAGTGGGGTGGGGTGGAGCTTTCCAGAGTAGCCTGGGATTGGAGAGATTATATGATCTGATCTTGGAGTAAGATCAGGGATTAGAGAGATTTTGTGGCCTCATCCTGGGTTTCTCCCCACCTCCACCCGACCTGGCCACCCTCTTGCCTCAAAAGGCTGGGTGGGAATGGGTGTTATGGCTCTTAGAGGAGTCTGAGGGATGGGCCTTACAGACAAAACTGCTTTAAACTAGACACTGCTGACTACAAAGGACAGGTTGGTCATGGAGGTCTTCGTAAGGGCAGCAAATCCACCCAGTCTTGGAAGGAAACCCGATGGACACCAAGCTTTATGGACAATGCCACACTTGCTAGCAGCTTCCGGGAGTTGAGCTCAAAAGCAGTTGAAAGCAATGCTGAGAAGTCAGAGTCCCACTAGGACCAAGGCTGGCCTTGAACTCTTGATCCTTCTGCTTCTTCCAAAAGCTGTGGTTCTTTTGCCTTCACTGTCCAAGTCCTGGTGTTATGGAGGTGCACCATCCCACCTGATACTGCCCAGTGTGTACTTGGTGCCAGACTGAGTCCAGGACCTCATGCATACTGGAGCTAACTAAGGTCTATGTTCAGCCAGGGAGCTCTCAACAAGGATCTCCTAGTGCCAGGGACCCTGATGCTGCAGAGGCAGAAGGGAAATAGAAATGTTCAATCCCAGGTTCCTGCCTTTTAGGAGCTCAGAATGCAAACAAAGAACAGAAGAGACTGAGACGCCATACAAAAAATGCTGGGATGTTTATCCATTTGCTCTACACACTTCAACGTGCTTTTGTTTTGGACATAGGGCTTCATGTAGCTCAGGCTGTAACCCCTGACTAGCCGAGGATGACCCTGGAGTTCTAATCCTCCTTTTTCCTCCTCTGAATGCTGGGGTTATATAGGTATCAACCAACACACACCTCCAGGTTTATGCCAGCCTAGAGACGGAACTCCAGGGATTTATACATGCTAGGCATGGAACTACCAGTGATGGTAGGCCTCAGAGATGTAGAAGGGTCACTCTCATCTGTTTATTCATTAATTCTAGTTTTCATAAGGAGAAATGCAAAGTTACTGGGCATCGGGGCTGTTGTGAGTTCCTAAGTATTTATTAGAGTGAATGACTGCAATAACAACATTTAAAAGCCGGTATCTAGTGAGGGTTTGCAACTTTATGAAGAAAGCCATGGATAGGGTTGATACCGTAAAGCCTTAAGGACCCAAGTTTGAGGCCCGGAACCAACATGGTGGAAGGAAGCAACGATTCCAGTCATCCTCCAAAATAAATAAAGATTTTTTATTTACACCTTAAAGGGGAAAAAAAAAATCAAGTCCGGTGTGGACACAGCTAGATCTCTGAATTCGAGGCCAGCCTGGTTCACGCAATGAATTCCAGGACAGCCAGGGATACACTAAGAAACCCTGTCTCGAAGAACAAAAGACAGAAAACAAGAAACAAAACCATGAAAGATAGTATGTTATACAGGGCTAGAGCGCCCAAGGCTGGTTCACCCAAGGTATGATGGGGTTGTACCCGCTAGGAGCTGAGGATCCAGCCTCTCCCTGACCCTGAGCCTCCGTTAGATGGCGGTGAGATCGCTATAGGGCGCCAAAGCCACCATCTGCTCTCTGATTGGCCAAGATGGAAAAAAGATCGTTTTTCCTATTGGCTAGAAAGCAGACGCCGAGCGAACCCATTGGCTGCGTCGCCCGCGGGCCTTGGTCCGTTCCGAAAGCCGCTAGAGGCTACAGGGAGAAGAGGCGGGGCAGGGCCCGCCGTTGCCGTGGTTACACCGAGGCACGTGTGCAGTCCCGGAAGCGGCCGGGGGAAGCTGCTCCGCGCGCGCTGCCGGAGGAAGCGCTGCCGGGTCCGCTCCGCTCCGGGTCCGGCCGGGCCATGGAGTCCATGTCTGAGCTCGCGCCCCGCTGCCTCCTGCTTCCCTTGCTGCTGCTGCCGCTGCTGCTTCTTCCTGCCCCGAAGCTGGGCTCGAGCCTCGCCGGGGCCGAGGAGACCGACTGGGTGCGATTGCCTAGCAAATGCGAAGGTGAGGGGGCGGGGCCGCGGGGCGTAGCCAGCCCGAGGGGCGGGCGGGGGCGGGGCCTGTGGGCAGGGTCGTGGCCTGGCAGGTTCTGGGCTGGGGTCTCCGTGCCCCTGCTTGGTGCTGGATAACCTAGAGGTTCGAGTTTTTGGGCCGGCCGCGGGTAGCTGCTCATCAAGTCTAGAGGTGGGGGTGGAGGAAAGGTTTCATAAAGGAAGCCTGCTTCGAAATTAAGAGTTGGCTAGGAAAAGGAACGTGCAGAGGAACCCACTCGGTGGAAACCACAGAAACAGGCAGATGAAGATGCCCTGCCGGCCTAGAAGGCAAAGGGCGAGTTTGAGGAACTGAGAAGGTCCTGATGACGTAGAAAAGGGAACCGTAAAAATTCCCCATTGTGCTTTCACTGCAACCTAATTTGTGTATGGTTTTTTTGCTTTTTGAGGACCGGGGCTGGGTTGTAAATATTTATTGGCAGACGGAAAAGGCTTTTGAATTACATAGGATTATATGGAGGGGCTGTGAGTGTATGTGGAGAGAGGAGATTTGCACTCACAGGATGAAGAGGTCACTTTGTGAAAACATCGCGTGCAGAGGAGACTCAGGTGAAGAAGGTGGATTTTAAAAATTGAGAGGACAAGGAACTGAGACCTTCGTTTTGTCCCACTCTTCATTTTTCAGTTTCCTCTCAGACCTTTGCAGCCACTGCCCTTTTTTCTTCATCCTCGAGGGTCCCCTCCCCCAAGTATTCTGGAAATCCATTTTATGTTAATTCAAAGCCTGCACCCGGCAGATCTACACAGGCCAGATGTTCTGTAAGCACTGGGAAGGGGGCCTGTTGGTTTGAGACACATTAATCCTCCCATTTGAGCTGTAAAATGTGAGAATGGGGGCAGGGGATGTGGCTCAGTGGGTAGAGCGATTGCCCCATACACCGGAGGATCTGAGTTCAGATCCCCAAGACAGACTTTAAAAAGCCAGATGTTGTAATGTTCATGTACCTGTTATCCCAGCACCTGGAGACTGGCCAGTCGAGCCAAATCACCATGCTCCAGGTTCAAGTGAGAAACCTTGTCTGAAAAAAAAAAAAAAAAAAGAACAGTATTGGAAAGGAACTCTGGACTCCATGTGCTTACCCACATATGCGCGCGCGCACACACACACTAACTACATAGGATTTTTTGTTTTTAAGTGAGACTCGCTAGAGTTAACTCAAACTCACTGGAAGATGCCTGATAAAAGGTCTCACCTGTTCTAGGATGTATCCCTTACACTCTCCTCTAGTCTTGGGAGTTTTCTTTCTCTCCTTCCTTCCTTCCTTCCTTCCTTCCTTCCTTCCTTCCTTCCTTCTTTCCTCCCTCCCTCCCTCCCTCCCTCCCTCCCTTCCTTCCTTCCTTCCTTCCTTCCTTCTTTCCTTCTTTCTTTTCTTCAAGACAGGGTTTCTCTGTGTAGCCCTGGCTATCTTGGAACTTGCATTGTAGACCAGGCTGGCCTCAAGCTCATAGAGTGCCTCCAGAGTGCTGGGAGTAAAGGTGTGCGCCACTGCCCGGCTTCCTCCGTTTCCTTCCTTTCTTCTTTCTGTCTTTCTTTTTTCCTTTTAAAGTTTTTAAAGGTTTTTATGAATGTATTTATTTATGTATATGAGTGCTCTATTTGCCTGAGTGCCTGCACGATGGAAGAGGGCATAGACTGAAGAGGGCATCGGATCCCATTACAGATGTTAGGAGCCACCGAGTCGGTGTGGGAATTAAACTCAGAACCTCTGGAAGAGCAGCCAGGGCTCTTAAAGCTGAGCCATCTCTCCAGCCCCCATCGTTCTCCTTTTCTTATTCACAGCCCAGGAGGCTCATTTCTTTTCCTTAGGAGACATCCATAGACGCAGAGCCCAGAGCTGGCAAGGATCTTATAGACCATCGAAGCCCAAACTCATTGTGTAATCAGTAGAGATTAGTTTCAGTCACAGAGTGATTTGGCAAAGTCTGAGCCTCAGGCACCTCTCAGTACTGTATTTATTTGTGTTTATTAGTATGCATCTTTAGTGTTAATTGCTGACTCTTGCCTGGCTCTCAGAGCCTGCCTTCAGGCTTAGTAGTCTAAGTGGAACAGGCCTCAGCACAGAGGAAGGAGAACCTGCCCAGAGAAAGTGGGTGGCAGTCGATGGGGGTCTGGGGTCCATGCCATGAGTCTCCCACAAGTCTGGTTTATGTCTAAACTGGGTCTTAAAGGGATAATGGTTCCCAGAGAGGCCCAGCGAAGGCAGGAGCATGTATGAGTAGCTCAGAACAGGGAGATTTAATGGAGTGTCAGGAGACTGGGTCAGAGAAGCCTCTAGAGGCATTAGACACTTCTCCCAGAGCCATGGGCGCATCAGGCCCTGAGGGTGGTGGCTCCTTGTTAATTGCTGACGCGCCTTTCTCTTTCACATGAAGCATCTGCACAGGTGGGGCCTCATTCACCACCTTTGTCCCCAGTGCTCAGCACAGGACAACTGCTTAATAACTGCTTGAGGAGGGTAGGAAGAAATAAGAGAATACTTGCACACAAACAGTAGGCCTTGGTATCCAGAGAGAATCTATAGGAAACACATGAAGTCAAGAAATAAGACATCTCAGGGGCAAGTAGAGAAATTTAATATGAACTATTGGACGGTTCCCATTAATTTTCTGAGTATCATATTGTATTTTATGGTTACACAGAAGTTCATGTTTACAGGAAGCACATTATGGTATGTAATTGTTTATAAAGTATAATTGTTGAGGTTGATTATTAAATATTAGATACTGCAGGGCAATTCAGGTGTTCATTGTGAGTAGAAGGGTAACATTGTTCATTCTATGTCAGCTTAATGTTCATGAATGTTTTATTATTTTTATTCTAAAATTTTGTTTACGTTTTCTTACTTATTTGTTGGGCAGCTGGAAGGGTAGACGGGCACGTAGCACGTGTACCTGTGCAGGTCAGAGGGCTACCTACATGAGTCTCCTCTTCTCCCACCTTGTGGGTCCTGGGGACAGACTCTGCTCACTGGGTTTGAGAGTGACCCCCGTTAGCTGCTGAGCCACCTCTCCAGCACGTTGTTTTATTGCTATTTGTAAAGACTTATTCAGTGTGCGTGCGTGCGTGCGTGCGTGCGTGTGTGTGTGTGCATGCATGTGCGTGCGTGCGTGTGTGTGTGTGCATGCGTGTATGTGTGTGTGTGTGTGTATCTCCAGGCATGTGTGTGCGTGTGTACCTCATTCACTGCAGTGTTTGCAGAGGCCAGAAAAGGCATTGGTTCCCCTGGAGTTAGAGTCAGTTGATGACTGAGCGGCCCTGCTGGTGCTGGGACAGAAGCCAGGCCCTCCGCAAGAGCAGGTGCCCTTAGCCGCGGAGCCCTTTTACCCAGCCCTGGCTGTCCTGGAACTCACTCTGTAGACCAGGCTGGCCTCGAACTCAGAAATCCACCTGCCTCTGCCTCTCAAGTACTGGGATTAAAGGCGTGCGCCACCACCGCCCGGCAGGACTAATCTTTTTGAGACAGAGTCTCACCATGTAGCTCTGACATCCTGAATTTTGTTATGTACAGAAGGCTGGTCTTGAACTCATAGATAGACCTGCCTCTGTTTCCTGAGTGCCGAGATTAAAGGTGCGTGCCACACACCTGGCTGTGTTTGAGCATTTCTTCCTGTCGCCTATGTTGTTCAGGCTGGCCTTGAATTTACAGTCCCCTTGCCTTAGCTTCCTCAACATACTAGCCTTTTTTTTTTTTTTTTTTTTTTTTTTTTGTAAAGTGATGGGATTTCAGGTATATGAGCTGGGAACGGACATAAAACAGTGTACTCTACTTGTGACCAGGAACTAATTTCCAAACAGAATATTGGTTTGACCCAGGCTAGGAAGGGCACCCACCTGGTTTGTTTGGCTGCCTGCTGGCCTCCCAGAAGAAGCTCTGTGCACTCAGTGGCCACCCTGTGTCTTCCTTCTCCAGTGTGCAAGTATGTTGCCGTGGAGCTGAAGTCAGCTTTTGAGGAAACTGGAAAGACCAAGGAAGTGATTGACACAGGCTACGGCATTCTGGACCGGAAGGCATCTGGAGTCAAGTACACCAAGTCGTAAGTGAATGGTGTCTTAGTGGCCTGGCATGCTGTCTGGTTGTTTTTGTTGGAGAGGGACTGGGGAAGCAGGGTTGGAGTTCCTATTTTCTTCCATCCAGGCAAGCGCACAAGGTCTTTGGTCATAACAATGGACACAGTTTGTCCACTGATTCTGCCACTAACAGGTTAGGTGACCTTCATAAGTCCTTTCTCTGTGCCTTAAACTTCTTATCTAGAAAAGTGAGACCAACAGGAGACCTGATGAATCCCAGCCACTCGGATCTCACCATCCAGTGGGATTTATTTTAAAATTGCTAACATGGAGGGCCAGAGACCCTCAGCAGTTAAGAGCATTGGCTGTTCCTCTAGAGGTCCTGAGTTCAATTCTTAGCAACCACATGGTGGCTCACAAGCATCTGTAATGAGATCTGATGCCCTGTTCTGGTGTGTCAGGGACAGTGTGCTCATATACATTAAATAAATAAATAGATCTTTTAAAGAAAAAATTATTAACATGGGATTACCAGAGTTTTGTTTTTTCCATGCTTAGTTAAGTGAGGCAGGGTCTTTGTAGCTGTGGCTGTCCTGCAATTCAGTGTGTAAACCAGGCTGGCCTCGAACTCAGACATCCATCTGCCTCCAGAGTACTGGTATTAAAGGTGTGTGTCAGCTGGATTACCAGATTTTTATTTTGGCCAATACAAATAAAAACAAAACCACTTTGTGTCAGTTAAGATCATCCTTTTAAAATGACATGAGGTGGGCTGGAGACAGGGGTTAATACTTAACAAGCACTGTTTGCTCTTTGAGGAGTCCTGCTTCAGTTCCCAGCACCACACAGTCATCTGTAACTCCAATCCCAGGGGATCCAGCATCCTCCTTAGGCCTGTTCAGGCACTGCATGCACGTGCCACACAGACAAGCATGCAAGCAGAACACCCATACACATAAAATAAAAAGTTAGAAACTTTGAAATGGCACAAGGGCCAGCAGGTGGTTCAGCAGGTTTAGATACTTGTCAGCAAACCTTATACTCACACAGACATACACACAAGAAAATGCAATTTATAAACTCACCAGGAGCGTGCTGGAGAGCAAGCTCAGTCCACGACAGGTGTTCTCAGCCAGGCAGTCATAGTGCGCACTCAGGAGACAGAGGCAAGCAGATCTCTGGGAGTTCGAAGCTAGCCTAGTCTAGTTCTAGGACAGCCAAGGCTATATAAAGAAACTCTGTCTTGAAAAATAAACAATGGGACAGTGGTTTCCCCTTCCTGACGCTGCAACCCTCTAACACAGCTCCTCATGCTGTGGTGACCCCCAACCATAAAATTATTTTCATTGCTACTTCATAGCTATAGTTTTGCTACTGTTATGAATCATAATGTAAACACTGGTATGCGGGATATCTGATGTGCCGCCCCTGTGAGAGGGTAGTTAAACACCTGCGAAGGGGTTGAGACCCATAGGTTGAGAATGCTGCCTTGGGAAGACTTGATGCTCCCCCAGGAGATGGAAGTTCAGTTCCTGGAATCCACATCAGGTGACACAACCACCTGCAGCTCCAGTGGCGGGGAGTTTGATGCCCTCTCCTGGACACCTTGGGCACATCCATTCATGGAACATACACATAGACACAAAACCTAAACTAAAAACCTTTTTGTTTGTTTGTTTGTTTTTGTTTTTTGAGATAGGGTTTCTCTGTGTAGCCCTGGCTGTCCTGGAACTCACTCTGTAGACCAGGCTGGCCTCGAACTCAGAAATCCTCCTGCCTCTGCCTCTCTCTCTGCCTCTCTGCCTCTCTGCCTCTCTGCCTCTCTGCCTCTCTGCCTCTCTGCCTCTCTGCCTCTCTGCCTCTCTGCCTCTCTGCCTCTCTGCCTCTCTGCCTCTCTGCCTCTCTGCCTCTCTGCCTCTCTGCCTCTCTGCCTCTCTGCCTCTCTGCCTCTCTGCCTCTCTGCCTCTCTGCCTCTCTGCCTCTCTGCCTCTCTGCCTCTCTGCCTCTCTGCCTCTCTGCCTCTCTGCCTCTCTGCCTCTCTGCCTCTCTGCCTCTCTGCCTCTCTGCCTCTCTGCCTCTCTGCCTCTCTGCCTCTCTGCCTCTCTGCCTCTCTGCCTCTCTGCCTCTCTGCCTCTCTGCCTCTCTGCCTCCCAAGTGCTGGGATTAAAGGTGTACACCACCACTGCCCGACCTAAAAACATTTTTTTAACAGAAAAAAGCAGAAGACATGTTTTGCCATCAGAATGATGCATGTCTAGGCACAGTGAGCCTGCCCATCGCCCTTCACTTGGAGAAAAGCAGAGGCAGGAAAGTTCCGGGAGGTGTGAGGCCTCCTGGGTCTGCCCGGTGAGTTTTGG
This sequence comes from Arvicanthis niloticus, assembly GCF_011762505.2. Classification (NCBI taxonomy): domain Eukaryota; kingdom Metazoa; phylum Chordata; class Mammalia; order Rodentia; family Muridae; genus Arvicanthis; species Arvicanthis niloticus. The sequence continues at coordinate 54,865,350 of NC_047674.1, read as the reverse complement.
ATCTCCCAGAGCACAGAGTAGAACAGGAGGGCAGTGGAACTAAATGGTGTGTGCTGGGGACAGTATTGTAGGCCTGTTACCCTAGCCGGGAGGCGGAAGCAGGACCCTGGCACGTTTGTGCTCATGCCCTACTTGGGCATGATGTTGTGTTAGTTACCAGTTTGTCAGGAATCCCCTAGGAGAAGGGCCTCTGTGCATGTCTGTGAGGGATTATCTAGATTAAGGCTAGCCTCTGAGTGCCTGTGGAGATTTATAATTACAAACCACTAATTATTATGTGGCAAGACTTCTGACTTTTTTTTTTTTCTTTCTGGCTTTACAAGACAGGTTTCTCTGTGTAGCCCTGGCTTTCCTGGAACTAGCTCTGTAGACCAGGCTGGCCTTCAGCTCATAGGGATCTGCTAGCCTCTGCCTTCCAACTGCTGGGATCAAAAGTGCATACCACCACATACAGCTGTATCGTTTAGTCTTAAGTAGTGAACTATTAAGTATACAGAAGCCAGAGTTTAAAAAAAAAAAAAAAAAAGGGAACAGATAGGAAGGGAGGAAGGAAGGAAACCAACAAGCACAACATTCAGTCAGGTGTCAAAGCTTCCAGGAGAAATCCACTGGGGAAGCCCTTAAGGTGGCCAGCTGGAGTTCCCCATCAGAAGTTCCCTGAAAACTCGTGTCCCCTCATGCTAGGCTTCAAAGTAAAAGAACAACAGACAGGAACAATCAAATCAAGCTCTCAGCAGCATCCCGCAGGAAGTAGGAAGTTGAGGCAGTCAGCTGGAGTTCCCAGCTCAGCTGGCAGTGGACTTCCGCTTCTCTTTCCCACTGCAGACATTTTTATTTCATGAGAGAAGCAGTCATAGCATCTGTTGGAAGTAGTTTAGCTCTGTGCTCCAGGCACACAGTGCAGAGCCCCCGAGACAAGTCTCTAGGCAGGCCCACTTTATTGTTTTTTTCCTCCCTGCACAGAGTCCCCAGAACCAGCCCATCCCGACTTGAGGACACTTTGAGAAACACATGCCGGGCGGTGGTGGCACACGTCTTTAATCCCAGCACTTGGGAGGCAGAGGCAGGTGGATTTCTGAGTTCGAGGCCAGCCTGGTCTACAGAGTGAGTTCCAGGACAGCCAGGACTACACAAAGAAACCCTGTCTCGAAAAACCAAAAAAAAAAAAAAAAAGAGAGAGAGAGAGAGAGAGAGAAACACATGCTGACATGAATGTGTGGTGGGAGGGACAAACCTGCTTTCAGGGTTAGCATCTCAGAGCAGGCGGTTTGCGAGTGTGATGTATATTACACCGTGGTCAGTGCTACAGTGATGTCTAGACTACTCGCTGTTTGCCTCCATGTGATTCTCCTAAGATAGGGCAACAAGCAGACAGGAAGTCTTAACAGCCTGACAGGTGAGCTTGGCCTTGCTCAGCATACACAGGTCTGCCAGATCCCAGTGGAGAGGGCGAGGTCATCACGCAAGGGGTGCAGACAAATGACTTGAGAAAAATGGTCTCTGGGTGCCCTGGGCTCGCCTTTAATCCCGGCACGGAGGACGCAGAGTCAGGTGGGCCTCCCAAGAACAGAAGGAGAGCAGCGGCTAACGGTTGGGGATGGCTGTAGGCAAAGTGCCTGCCGTGCACGAGAGGCTTTGACTCTGGTCCTGCATGACACCAGGCAGAGTGGTGCTCACCTCTGACCCCGGTGATGGGAGGGCTGGGCTAGACGGGGCCCTGAGACTCGTTCCTACCTCAGTCTAGTCCAGAAGGGAAGCTGCAGATTGAGAGAAACCCTGTCTCAAACACACACCCGCCCGATATTGATCTCTACATGTATGTGTGAGCATGTATGTGTATCTGTGCACACACAGAAATTTGTTCATACACATGGTTAATAGACAGGCATGGTGCCACATGCTTTTAATCCCTGCACTCAGTAGACAGAGGCAGGTGGGTCTCAGTTTGAGGCCAGCCTGTTCTACACAGAGAAGCCCTGTCTCGGGAAGAAAAAAAAAGTGGTTAATAAGTTGTTTCTAGGGAACATTGGGTAAGACCTGTTCATGATGTCTTCACTAATAGTGACAAGTTAAAAGTCTATTTTAAAAACAGACTGATGCATTTTACGTTATAGGGAAAAAGTAGAAGTAGCCAAGGACTTGTCTGTTATGCCTGATGTCCTTGATCTGATTCTTAGGACCACAGATTTTCTAAACAGTAGGAGCCGGAGGACTGCAGCAGTTCAGAGTACTCGCAACTCTTGTGGAGCACCCGGCTTCAGGCAGCTTACACCTACCTGTTGCTCGGACACCAGGAAACCCAATGCCTTCTATTGACCTCCACCAGCCCTGTACACGTGTGGCATATATGCAAGTGTGTGAGCACATGCACACACAGACATACACGAACACACACACACAAATAGATTTTTTTTTTAAATAAAGATAAACTGATTTAGGGTTAGACTCAGTGATAGCCTTTTGTCGTAAACAAACTAAGATACTTGGTTTGATCCCATAGACACACACACAGACCCTTCCCTTAGATCTGTTAAAATGTTGCCTCTTTGGTCTGTGTTCCAGCATTTCAGAGCCCCCAGGCCAGATGACCTATCTTCCTTCCAGCTCTGCCTTCCCTTGGTGAGATGTGCAGGTGTCGGGCAGCAGGGCTGGAGGGACGGACCACTGCTCCATGAGGAGGGGAGGGGAACTTAGCGCCTCTCCTGCTGCTGTCTCGGCAGGGACTTACGGTTAATTGAAGTCACTGAGACCATTTGCAAGAGGCTTCTGGACTACAGCCTGCACAAGGAGAGGACTGGCAGCAACCGGTTTGCCAAGGTTGGCTTTGTGCTTGTGCCTCATTCCCTTTGGGGCCAGGCCCTCATGAGTCTAAGTGTGTCTGCTGGTATGTGTGCGATTGGCAGGTCATGCCTGGGACCCTCCTCCTTTCCCTCCCTCAGGTTCTTGGATAGCTATTGGTATTCCTGGATGAGCCCTGACTCTTCAGTGACATGAGGTATATTTCTCCATGTTAGGCACAGGCAGAAATGCCCCATGTTGGCAGCTCACGTGGGTATCAAAACCACTAGGAGTCAGCAAGATTCTCACAGCAGTGTGAGGAGAGGTGCCAGAAGACAGAGACTTAAAGGTACTACAATTGTAGCACTTGCCTCTCAGATGGAATAGGAGAATAAGAGTCAGGAGTTCAAAGCTAGCCTCAGTTACATAGCCAATTTGAGGCTAGTACATGAAACCCTGTCTTAAAAAAAAAAAAAAACCAGATATGAGACAGTGATTATCACTTCCTTCCTCGAGCCACCCAGAGCCGCCGCCTCAGACCCCTGCTAGGTGCCTGTGCATGCAGCAGCTTTTCCCTGGAGAAGGCGCTGGCTACAGCAGGCTCTTACCTGTCTCCTCATTTTTTGTGCCTGCCACCCACATTTGCCCGGAGTTCCCTTCTGTCTAAGGATGTCTGCCATAGCCCCTCAGCCCCCAGAGCATTTCAGGAGATGCTTTGGGTTTGTCTTTAATGCTTATGGATTTAGTTAGTTGATCCATGGTTGCTTCCATAAAGAGTGTTTCAAAGTATTTTCCCCTGCTCAAGTGCAATGTGACTCACCTGTTCATCCCAGAATTTAGGAGCCAGGATGACCTTGAACTCTGAGGCCAGCCTGGGCTACACTGGAGACAACAAAAAGAAAACAGATTAAAAAAAAAATGGTAGCAAACTGTTAAAAACAGCCCATAAGGCATGGGTATGCTAGGTTATACATGTGAGGCTGTTCAGAGAGTGAAGCTGGGCCGTGAGGTGCACAGCAGTGGCCAACACTCAAGACACAGGCAGGCCGATCTCTGAGGGTTTGTTTTTTTAAATATTTACATATTTTATGTATGTGAGTACACCATAGCTGTCTTCAGACACACTAGAAGAGGGCATCAGATCCCATTGCAGATGGTTGTTAGCTACCATGTCGTTGCTGGGAATTGAACTCAGGACCTCTGGAAGAGCAGTCAGTGCTCTTAACTGCTGAGCCATCTCTCCAGCCCTGGATCTATGAGTTTTAATCCAGTATAGTTTGCATAGCAAGATAGGGCCACATAGTGGAATTCTGTCTCCAGAAAAGTAGGGGAACCATGAGGTGCAAAACCAGTTACATATTACTGCTTATGTAGAAAAGCCAGGCAGGGGGTGCACTGGATTTTCTTAGTTTGTTTTTCATGGTATGGGGGTAGGAGCTCTGCTTAAGCCAGGCTGACGCTCTTATCACTGAGCTCTGCCCAAACCCTGTGTGTGTGTGTGCGTGTGTGCTCGTGTGTGTGTGTGTGTGTGTGTGTGTACGTGTGTGTGTACACATGTGTGTACTCTCTCCAGGAAAGTGGAAACATGGGGCTGGGGACAAGAGCTACCTAGGAAGCCTGTCCAGTTTATTTCACATCGTAAAGAATCCATTAGCTGTCAGCTGAGCTCTGTTCTTATGGAGGAGAGACACAAGCTGAGAGGAACCTGGAGCCGAGAGGGGTGCGGAGAGAGCTCCTTAGAGAAATGAACACTTCTGGAACCGGAGAGACTGCTCCGCAGTTAGGAGCACTTACTGCTCTCTAGAGGACCCAGATTTGATTCCCAATACCCAGGTGCACCAGACATGCACATGGGGCAGGCAAAACACACATAAAAATAATGAATCTGATTCTAAAGAAAGAAAGAAAAAAAAAAGGCACTTACGACCCTTTTTTATCCAAGAAATTTTTACGCCACCCTAGGTATTTAGGAACAACGGAGGTGTAGACATCAGACAGCACTTAGGCCAGGGAGATGGTTCAGTGGGTGAAGTATAAGGTCCTGAATTTGGATCCCAATACCCATAAAGTCAGATGCAGGAGGACGTGCCTGTTACCCCAGGGCTCCTGTAATGAGGAGGGAGGCAGCCATAGGACACTCCCCAGAAGCTCCGGAGGCAGCCAGTCGGACATATACATCAACAAATGAGACCCTGTCCCAAACAGGGTTGAGGGGGAGAGGAGACCCAGCACCCAAGGTTCCGAACCTCTGTCTCCACGTGCACATCCACAAACATAAAGCATACAACATACCCACAGATCAAAAACAAAGAAGTAAATATTGGCCAAATGTTTGGTATTGTAGGTCACCCCGTCTTCAATGGGGGTTTTTTGGAGTTAATTTCTATTTTGGCTTTGTGGTCATGGGTCCTGAGACCTCTGCTTTACCTACCTACATCTCCAGTATGACAGGAGTTTGTGTACAGCCATTTCAGAACGTTGAAATTCTGTCCTGAAACTAAGTCAGCCTTTACTGAACACTTTCTATGGAACTCAGGTCAGGTTTCTATGAAACTCAAACAGCAGGGGCTTTTGTTTGCTTGTTTTTTTTTTTTTTTTTTGGTTTTTTGAGACCAGATTACTCTGTATAGCCTTTGGCTGTCCTGGAACTCACTCAGTAGACCAGGCTGGCCTTGAACTCAGAAATCCGCCTGCCTCTGCCTCCCAAGTGCTGGGATTAAAGGCGTGCGCCACCACCGCCCGGCTTGTTTGCTTGTTTTGATTTTTGTTTTGATTTGGCACTTTAAAAAAATATATTTACTTCTTTGTTTATGTATTTTTAGCCAGAGTCTCTCTGTGACATAGCTCTGGCTGCCCTGAAACTCACTATGTAGACCAAGCTAGCCTCAAACTCCCAGAGATCCATCTGCTTCTGTCTCCTAAGTGCTGGGATTAAAGCATGGGTCATCATGCCCATCTTATTTTTATTTTATTTTTTTAATTTTCAGACAGGATCTCACTATATACTCTTGGTTGGTCTAGAGCTGAGTATTTAGATCAGGCTGGCTTTGAACTCTTAGAGATCCATCTGCCTCTGTCTCTGTTTCTGGTATCCTGGGATTAAAAGTCTAAGCTGCCAGTTCCAGCCTTAAACTGCAATTTAAAAAAAAAAAAAAAAAAATCAAACATCATAACATAGTACAACCAAAAATATTTATTTGGTATTTACAGAATAAAGAATGGTGATTGGAAAATATCTGAAGTCTTGAATAGGAGTGTCTAGCCACTAGGGAAGGTGCCAAGGACATCGTATATTCTGGGAATGAAATCTAAGTTCACAAGGGCAGAGAGTGTGGCTTTGAGCATACAGGGGCGAGAGGACGGGTTGAGGTGTGTGTGTAATCAGGGGTGGTGGAGAGCCAGCCTGAAAAGGGAGAGGGCCCAGGGCCATGGACAAGCAGCCTTAGATGTGTGCACACAGGTATCAAACACCAGGAAGAGGGCGGTGGAGGCAGAGATGGTGCTGCATCCGGGTCTGTTTGCCTCTTCCAGGGTATGTCGGAGACCTTTGAGACACTGCACAACCTAGTCCACAAAGGGGTCAAGGTGGTGATGGATATCCCCTATGAGCTGTGGAATGAGACCTCGGCTGAGGTGGCTGACCTCAAGAAACAGGTAAGGACCGTCAGCCTGCACTCGGTGGGGTGGGCAGGACTGGCTGGCCACTGAGGAGGGCCACCCAAAGCCATTCCTTTGTTTATTAGAGATAAGTTCTCACTATGTAGCCCTGGAACCCAGTATATATGTAGACCAGGCTGGCCTCAAACTCACAGAAATATGTCTGCCTTTACATCAAGAGTGTTGGGGCTAAAGGCGTGCCCACCATACCTGGCACCTTGCTACTTTTGTGGATCATGGTGTTGTAGCCAAGTGCCCTTCGAGAGAGTTGGGTGCCAGGCCCCACCAGTCCCTAGTGCTGTCTTTACAGTGTGACGTGCTGGTGGAAGAGTTTGAAGAGGTGATTGAGGACTGGTACAGGAACCACCAGGAGGAAGACCTGACTGAATTCCTCTGTGCCAACCACGTGCTGAAGGGCAAAGACACCAGTGAGTTGGGGCAGGAGGAGGCAGGGTGGTGGTTATCATCTGCCATCCCTTGGGGGACGTCGAGAACATGGGGCAGGGAAATAAAGGGCATTTTAACTCAGGGAGATTGAGGAGATGAGGTGAGGTAATGGCCCCAGGCCTAGGAACAGACAGGATCCTGGTGGCTGCAATGCGACAAGTGAGTCTCACGGAATGGGTGGAAGGCACCCCTGTAACTGCTCCTCCCAGCACCCCCTTTCAGTGCTGCTCCCAAGCAAGCTGGGCCTGAGGCCTTTCTGTACCTTCCCTCAGGTTGCTTGGCAGAGCGCTGGTCTGGCAAGAAGGGGGACATAGCTTCCCTGGGAGGGAAGAAATCGAAGAAGAAGCGTGGCAGGGTCAAGGGTAGCAGCGGTGGCGGCGGCAGCAAGCAGAGGAAGGAACTGGGGGTTCTGGAGGAAGACGCCAACCCTGAGGAGGAAGAGGGTGTGCAGAAGGCATCTCCCCTCCCACATAGCCCCCCTGATGAGCTGTGAGCCCAACTTCATATCCTTGAATCAAGACGCTGACTTGAGAGCTAAAAGCTCGGACACGAGTGGCTCCAGCGAGGATGGCTGCTGTCCAGCTGCGGGTCTCCTCCCCGGCTCTGCCCTCTTCCTTCCCTTGAACAGCTGCAGGAGTTGGAAGGATCTTGGGTGCTGGGAGACCCCCTCCAAAGGAAAGAGGAGGAGGATGAGCAGAAGGCAGCTCTCTTTCTCTGCAGCCCCCTTCATGAGCTCTGGGTCCCACCCAGCATCCCCTAGCTGAAACTCCTGACCTTGAAGCTGAAGAGCATAAGACACATACGATGCTCGCCGGCGCCCCCTTCAGCCAGGAAGGACTCAGTGCAGCCTCAGCAGCCAGGCCTGCCTCTTCCCTCCAGCAGGCATTCTCTCCTTGTCGAGTTGTGAATTTCAGAACTTCCAGGATGGACTCAGGAGGTGTGGCACAAAGGGACTGGACACCAGAGCTAGAGCCACACCAGAGCCTGCAGAGAGGGCACCTAACCTGACCCCACTGGGAAACAAAGCTGCAGCTCTCCATGCCCACCCATTCCTTCTGAGGGCACCTCATGCTCTGTCCAGCCTGTCTCCCAGGGCTACCAGAGTAAACACCTTTTGGCCTTTCGGTTTGGTTCCTGAGGCCTCTTCAGCCTCCAGAGTGTCCCCTCATCGATCTTTGCTGCCTCTGTCCCCCAGTCCTGGGGGCTTGATGGCTGTCACTGTCATTGGCGGCTTAACCTGCCAGTTACTAGGAGGGGCAGGTTCTGGGAGCACCGGGGTTGGTCTGGGGTCATCACTCAGTGGTTCTCAGCCTTCTAACACTGCAGCCCCTTAATACAGTTCCTCCTGTCGTGGTGACTCCCCCCCACCATAAAATTATTTTTGTTGCTGTTTCATAACTGTAATTTTGCTACTGTTATGAATTGTAAATATTTTTGGAGATAGAGGTTTGCCAAAGGGATTGTGACCCACAAGTTGAGAATTGCTGGGTTCAAGGTAGGTGGCATGGGGTGAGGCTGAGCACGGTGACTGACCCTGCTCCCCAGCTGACCCTCACAGCAACTGCCCGTGTTTCCCAAGGTCCTTCCCGCTCTGCTCCCTCGAGACGCTTGCGCACTGAGTCCTGGGCACCTGGCTGCCCTCCTTCCCTCCCTGTCTACCCTAGGCCTTGCTGTCCCTTGCGCAGTGTTTACAGCTCCTGCCCTCCTGCTGTGTCCTGCCCTTGCCTGATCTTGGACCTTGTTCCCGCATTGATCCCTCTGCTCTTCCTGGTGATTGTGCCTGGACACTCGGTCTCCTAACAAGCCCTGGATAAACCATGTTCTCCCAGGCAAGGGCGAGCAGGAAGCCTGCCCTCTAGGGCAGGAACACACACACCCCTAGCTCTGTCCTGAGAGCTGGAACAGAGTGGGGATCATGGCAAGCTTAGTAACTACGGTCTTCCCAGTCTTCCCAGCTGTCCAGAGCTTTTATTCTAAGCTTCTTCGGGACACCTGCAGTATGCGTTCTGAGAGAAGATGCCCAGCTGGTGAATGCAAAGCCCCTGTTAGTCAATAGTAGAGCTGGGGGCTCATTGTCCCCCCATGGTCCACAGCCACCAAGGCCCCTTCCTTCTGTACCTGACACCCCGAAATTCATACTGAACTGGTGTGGTCTCTTGGCCTTGACCATTAAGACTCTTGAAAACATCAAGACGGTTGGTCCCAGAAACTTGAGCGGAGGCAAGAAGGTTGCAATTTCAGGTCTTCCCTGTGCTACAGAGCTAGTTCACGGCTAGCCAGGGTATCTTAGACCTGCATCATAAAAGGGCTGGGGAGACAGCATGTTGTTAGGTGAGGCATGGGAGAAACCCTGTGTTCAGTGGGTCGGGGCAGAGCACAGGAAGCCCTGAGTTCAGCCCCCAGCACTTGCATAAGGAAGCCAAGAAGCAGCTGGTGCTTCTTAGGAGGTACCTGCAGAACTCCACCACCACGGAGACTTTCTTGATCTGATTCTGAATAGGACCTCGGGTCTAGTACTAAAGCTCCTGGGACAACACTCCCTCCCCCATCCCCTGGGATGGGACCCAAGTGTGGAGATTGACACAAGGTTCCTCCTCTGTTGGGGCCCAGAGCGGGCCTTTGAGGTTGTGTTAGTTTGTTCTAGCCGTTTCTCCATCTCCAAGGTTGATGATCTCTGTCTAGAAGCGGGACCTGTCCTGCTTTGTTCTGGCAGAGGATTGGGTATAGAGGGGGCTGGGCCCAGGGTTAGGAGTCAGGGACTTGGTCTCTGGACCATCTAGTTTGGTCATTTGCTGTCATTAACCCACAGCACTTTGGGGCACATCTTAGTCTGTCCACAGCATCATTAATACTAAGAGCAGGACAAAGCAAAGCCCTATCAGGACCTAGGGGTGTTGGTCCAGTGACCCAATCCTGGCCTGGTCCAGGCCCAAGGGCAGTGTTACAGAGATTGCTGCACTTTGACCTAAGCTCTTGTAGGGACTGTTCCCTCCTTCCAGAGGAGCTGGTATTGCACCCCTGAGAGCCCCCCTGCCACCAGCCCATCCCAGCAGGCCCACATGCCCCAGTATAGATAGGCAAAGGCAGGGTTTGCCTGTCCAGGCTGGCTTCTCCACTATAGAAACCTTTTCGCTTGGGTCTTGCCTGCACTTTTATAACCTGCCACCCCCAGAAGCGTTAATTGGAACTGGAGTTAAGCTGAGTTCCTGTCACCAGATACCTGTGATAAAAAGGAGAAAGGCATGAAGGCCTTACTTAGGTGAGTCCCATAAAAACTAGACTGGGACCCAGCAGGTTCCATGCTTGACCTTTTAGGCACATGTGTGCATTTTTAGTTGACAGGTCTCTCTGGCACAGCCTGACCTAGAATTTACTGGCCAAGGCTGGCCTTGAACTTGTGAACCATCTGTATTACAAGCATGTGCTATGTGCCATGCTCTACTCATGTGGACCTTAAGCTGAAACCGGGTGGAGCCCACCCCACAAAGGAGCAGGACTCTGGTGACGTCACACTGGGTCTGGGGCTTGTCCTCAGAAGTGACTTGCACTGTAACAGTGTGATACCATCCGTGTACTGAGGAGCTTGGATCAAACGCAGGGCCTTGCCGTGCAAGGCGAGTGGTTTTACCCCCGAGCTACACCCCAGCCCTGCTGGAGGCACTAACTAAAGATGCTCTCCAGCAGCTTTTAATTCCCTGAGACCTTACCAGGTCCTCAGGCACATTCAAAGAGGGTTAAGTGTTTCGAGGCCAGCCTGGTCTACAGAGTGAGTTCCAGGACAGCCAGGGCTAACACAGAGAAAAACCCTGTCTCGAAAAATAAAAAAAAAATTAAAAAGAGGGTTAAGTGACACATCTGTCTTCTCTCTCTCTCTTATTCTCTCTTATTCTCTCTTATTCTCTCTTATTCTCTCTTATTCTCTCTTATTCTCTCTTATTCTCTCTGTTTCTCTCTCTCTCTCTCTCTCTCTCTCTCTCTCTCTCTCTCTCACTCTCTCTCTGTGTGTGTGTGTGTGTGTGTGTGTGTGTAAAGTGACAGGCAAAATGAAGTGTCCTAAAATGTCTGGCTTTTCAGATTATCCACCCAATCCTTTTGTATGCCCAGGCAAGCCGTGGCTGCATAGCAAGACTTCCATTTCAAAAACCCCAAAGTAGGGCTGGCATGATGGGTTACACCTGTGATCCTCAGAAAGCACAGGCTAGCCTGGGCTATGTAGTGAGACCATGTTTCAAGACAAAATTGGCCATCAAGATGGCTCGGCGGGTCTTTTCCCTGCCGTTGAGTTATTACTACATTCTTTTTTCACCCTCACAGATGTGCCCCAACACACCCGCCTCAGGGTTCCCTTGTATTCCTCTCAAGTCGGTGGTAAACAGATTTGCTCTCAGCACATCAGCCAGCCAGATAAATTATTTTCTTGTAACTTAAGATAAATAACAAACTGCTTTTTGTGAAGAATGCATCCTTTAGTTGGGTATGACTGTGCATCATCTCCGCATGTAGGCAAAGGCAGGAGGATTGCTCCGAGTTCAACATCAGCCGAGCCTATATACAGGTGCTAGGCCAGCCAGCCACAGAGAGACTTTGCCTCCTCCAAAAACAAAGAAAAAAAAAATGTATCTAGTTTTACAGTTATATACCTGTAACGCCAGCATTTAGGAGGCTGAAGCAGAATTGCCTGGAAGTGAGACCCTATCTAATGACAAAAAAAGGTCTAGCCTATGGAGGTATAGCTCAGTGGTATAGTGTTTAGCACGCATGTTAAGACTGAGCAACATTTTCATCCCCAACATCACTAAAACACCTTCCTACCCTCACAAAAACATTTTACTGGTGGGGAGACCCCAGCCTCATAGAGGTGGTTGCTTTTGCTTTCTTGGAAAAAAAAAAAGTCTGCAGGTGCTGCTTCCATTTGAGAAGATGATTCTTGTTTGCTTTTAGGCAGTATCTTGGTAGTCAGGGCTAGCCTGGAACTTACCATGAAGCCAACAGTGCCAGCCCTCCCCCAGCCCGTCAGCATGTCCACCATGCCCCGGTTAACTACTCTTCCTTTCCTTTTTTTGATTTTTGGGTGGTTCTTGCTCTGTTGCACAGGCTCGCCTCCTCCCTTCACATGATTTCCTGCCTCAGCTTCCTCTGTAGTTGAGACTATAGGTACATGCAAGGCGTTCCATCACGGATATTTAAGTTGTGTATAGTGGCTCATACCTATAATCCCAGCCTTCTGGAAACCGAGGCAAGAGGCGTGCTTTCAAAACTAGACCTAATAGTACCAGGACAGCCAGATCTTCATAATAAGACCGTCCAAACAGTGGCTCTCAACCTGTGCGTCACAACCCCCTTGGGGGTCACATATCAAAATCTTGCATATCATAACAGTAGCAAAGTTAGAGGTTTGAAGTAGCAATGAGGTAACTTAATAGTTGGGGGTCGTCGTAACAGGAGGAACTGTGTTATACAGTATTACAGCATTAGGAAGGTTGGGAACCACTGGTCTAAGACAACAAACCGGCGAACAAGATGGTTCAAAAGGCAGAGGTGCTTGCTGCCAAACCTGATGACCGGAGTGTGAATTCTGGAACCAATATGGTAGAAGGAGAAAACTGAGTCTCACATGCTTTTTTCTGATCACAGACACAGTTTTTGTTGTTGCTTTTTTTGAGACAAGGTTTCTACATACCCCTGGCTGTCCCGGAACTCACAGAGATCCAACTGCCTCTCCCTCCTGAGTGCTGGGATTAAAGATGTATATTTAGCTGTGTGGTGGTGCTTGCCTTTAATCCCAGCACTTAGTAGGCAGAAGCAGGCTGGTCTCTGTGAGTTCAAGGCCAGCCTGGACTACACAGAGAAAGCTTGTCTTTCAAAACAAAAAAGTATGCATCACTACACCTGGTTCCTCACTTTTTAAAACCTACATAAATAAATGAAAATATACCACTTAAGGTGCTCAGATGAGGGGCTGGAGAGATGGCTCAGTGGTTAAGAGCACTGACTGCTCTTCCAAGAGGTCCTGAGTTCAATTCCCAGCAACCACATGGTGGCTCACAACCATCTGTAATAGGATCTGATGCCTCTTCTGGTGTGTCTGAAGAGAGCTACAGTGTACTCATATATACATAAAATAAATTCTAAAAATCTAGCCGGGCGGTGGTGGCGCATGCCTTTAATCCCAGCACTTGGGAGGCAGAGGCAGGCGGATTTCTGAGTTCGAGGCCAGCCTGGTCTACAGAATGAGTTTCCAGGACAGCCAGGACTACACAGAGAAACCCTGTCTCGAAAAAACAAACAAAAAAAATCTAAACAAACAAACAAAAAATAGATGTTCAGATGAGATTTTTAAAAAAGTTTAATAGGTTTATCCCCAAAATGTTTTGATACATGGCCTTGGATTTACTTGAAATTCCTGAACACAATTTCTCCTCTCCGCTCCTTCCTCCACAGGGATGGATGTAGCCCAGATTTGCCTTCAACTCTGTGTAGCCTAGGATAACCTTGAACTCTGGCTTTTGTGTCCTCAGCTCCCAAGTACTGAACTTACAGGCATGCACTGTCACACTCAGCCTTGAGAGTCTTTCTGAGCCTAGTGTCAGAGACCTGTGTAGAGACATTGAGTTCCCAAGGCTGAGCCTGAACAGAACCATTTGAGATTGGCTCTGTGCTAACAAAAAGAAAAAAAAAAATGTAGGCTGGAGAGATAGGTCAGCCATTAAGAGCCCTATCTGCAGCTAGGGTGTCAGTGCACGCCTTTAGTCATAGCACTCGGGAGGCAGAGGCAGTCGGATCTCTGAGTTCGAGGCCAGCCTGGTCTACAGAGTGAACTCCAGGACAGCCAGGGCTATACCCTTTTGTGAGAAACCCTTTCTCACAAAAACCAACCAGCCAAACAAACATAAAAACACTTACTCCTCTGTAGGGTTCACTATCCCCAGCAGCTACACAGTGGCTTACCATGTACTGACATATGAAGACAACCATACACATTATAAAAAAGTTAAGTCACACAACTGTGGGTGTTCTTCCATCTCCAGGGCTCTCCCAGGGAGAGAAACTCCTCTCGCTGTAACTAATCTTGGTGGAGTTGGAAGGGTATGGGTGGGTGAGGATGATTCTCCACATCTGAGTCTTTGGTCGCACACATCTTCCAGAACCTACTTTACCCCTGCTGGGCTCTTGTCCTTGGTGGGAAAAAAAGGGTGAGTGGATGAACCAAACTGACCCTCGAGTTTGATGTGATGCCAGCCAGAGTGGGAACTCTGGCTTTTACTCCTGACCCTGAACTTCTCTCTCTATAGGCGCCCCCATGGAAAGCAGGTAGAAGGCTTGTTATGTTTCCCAGGTGGTTCCCCAATTCTTTAGCACACATAATCCTCCTCTCTCAACCTTACTCCACCCAGCCTTTAGGAGAGTACAGAGTATATACCATACTGGATTGGAAGGCCCAGGCTACCTTAGGTGAAGGTAGAAGGTGAGGTGGAAGGGATGGGCCTGATGCTATCACCTGGAGAGATAGATACACGCCTATCTCCAGGTGTACTCTTGTGCTTGGATGGGCAGTTCGGCATCTTTTTCAAAGACTGCAAAATGTCCCCACACAGTGACTCTCCTTAGTGGAGTGTTCCCTCCACTAAATGATACTTAATGATAACGCAGACGCCTTTCTGTGCTGGGCATGGTCTAATTCTGCTCTGGGTGGATTTCAAAGTCTTCTTCCCTTTCCTACTTGGGTAGGGGTGGAATGGTCTCTCATTGCTTTACTTTGTTAGTTCCTCCTGGCTACCCTGGTGCGTCCTATCTGACCTATCTTATTACTGAGAAACCTAGGTCCAGGATTGCCGGGCTGCGCCATCCTCACTGCGGGGGCAGCCTGCCTGGCTCCGGGCCCAGCAGGGGCGTGTCCCTGCGCTCACCTGCCATTGGCCAGGTGGGGCCGCCCCGCTAGAGGACTATAAGTGCAGAACTCGAGGGCCTGAGAGCCAGGCACAGGTCAGGATGGTGGACAGCGTGTACCGTACCCGCTCCCTGGGGGTGGCGGCTGAAGGGCTCCCGGACCAGTATGCGGATGGGGAGGCCGCACGTGTGTGGCAGCTGTACATCGGGGACACCCGCAGCCGTACTGCAGAGTACAAGGCGTGGTTGCTTGGGTTGCTGCGCCAGCACGGTTGCCACCGGGTGCTGGACGTGGCCTGTGGCACAGGGTGAGTCCCAAGGAACTGACTTGCCTAGGACCGCTGCACCACAGGAAGGCCAGTGGGGGCAGCCTTTGCCGGGTGGAGCCTGCCAGGCAGTACTAGGGGATCGAAAGTCCTTGCTCATCGGGGTAGTATGGGCATGGGGAGAGCATCTGCGAACCAGTGCGGGGAGGGGGCCAGGGAGACTCGAGGCAAGGGTGTGAGCCAAGAAGGGTTCATGGGACAGAGCAAAAGCCGAGCTTTGGGTCAGGCTGGATCCTTGGCTCCGGCGTTGTTCCTCCTGCGATGGCCTCTGACTGTGTGAAGAGAACATCTGTGGTACGTTTGCACAGCCAAGTGCTGTGCCAGGAGTACGTGTGTTGCAAACTGCAACAAAACCCCATGAGGTAAGTAGTGGTTTTCTCTAACCAGTACTAAAGAAATTCATTTCCAAGAGGTGAAAGGCCCCCATTTGGTGGAGAGGATAGTAGGTACTAGGGTAGCGTCTGGCCCACACTCCCAACTCAGCACAGGACACATATGGACACCTCTGACTGAGTTAATTTTCAGGAGCACCGGCATGTCAGGTACTCAAATGCACATTTGTAGAATGCCTGGTTATGATTTTTTTTTAAATTTTGTTTTATTATTATTATTTTTTTACATTGAGCCGGTGAGATGGTCCAAATACTAAGAATCCTTATGGCTCTGGCAGAGGTTTTCGGTTCCCAGCACTGCATCAGGTGGTTCATAATTGCCTGTAATTCCATTCCGGGGAAGTCAGCGACCCCTTCTGGCCGTGGAGGGCACTGCACCCACATATACATTTACAGACATAATTAAAAATGAAAATTTAAATTAAAGTGTTGCTGTGGGGGGAGGGAGTGGGATTACGTCTGAAATGTAAATAAAATATCCAATAAAAAAATTTAAAAGTATTACTGTCAGGTGTGGTGACACATATATTTAATCCCAGCACTTGGGGAGGCCTAAATAGGTGGGTCTCTGGGTTCCAGGCCATCCAGGGTTATAAGACCGTATCTCTAATAAGAGGCAGCTGGGAATATGGCTTATGTTCTTACAGAGGACCCAAGTTTGGTCCTCAACACCCTCCCCTGGCTTCTGTAGACACAAGGCATGCACATGACGCACATATTCAGGCAAGACACATAAAATTAAATTTTAAACATTTTTTTTTTTTAAATAGAGTCTCTCTTTGTAGCCCCAGCTGTCCTGGAACTCACTATTTAAACCAGGGTAAAAACCTTTCAATTTTTTTTTTTTTTTTTTTTTTTTTGCCACCTGATAGGGAATATTCTTAGTGGGTCATCTGAGGTCAGTAGAGATGGCCTGGGACAGGAAGCAGAGGAACGGACTCTGGAGTGTTATGTGTGGGGAAACGTCATGTTCATTTGGCCGCCCAGCCTCCTCTGCCTGGTCCTCAGTCCCCCATCTCTGACCTCATCCAGAGTGGACTCTATCATGCTGGTGGAAGAGGGCTTCAGCGTGACAAGTGTGGATGCCAGTGACAAGATGTTGAAATATGCACTTAAGGAACGCTGGAACCGGAGGAAGGAGCCAGCCTTTGACAAGTGGGGTATGTCAGTTCAGCCAGGACCCCCAGGCATGCATCTCCAGGCTCACTCTTGTCCCTGCCCTGGCTCTTTCATGTGGGCGGGCGGGCAGGCTGACTGGTTTTCCTCAGGGCACAGCACAGTTCCTGTTATCTTCCTGAAAAGGAAGGCTTTCGCACCAGAGTAGGATTCCAGGTGGTAAGAGCAAGTTTGTTGCATTTTTGGTCCTAGGACTTGAACTTGGGCATGCTAAGTAGACACTTGACCACTGAACTACACTGCCAGTATTTTTTATGTTTTTCCCGTGTTGCTTGGTCTGGCTAGGCTAGGTTCAGGTGATTCTTCTGTCTCAGCTTCCTGTCCGGCAGGGTCTAGAGGTGTACCACGATACACTAGGGCCTGCATACCTACTTAACTGTCTACCGCATCCTGTCTGTCCTCCCTACAAGAGCCCCTAAGTGGAGAGCTGGCTCTCCCCCATTTCACTCCCCATGTCCCTAGTGAGTCCCCATGTGTCTCTGGGAGGAGGTGCTTGCTGCTCTGCTCTGCTATAATTCTGAACTCCTCCCCTGGCCTCCAGTCATCGAGGAAGCCAACTGGTTGACTCTGGACAAAGATGTCCTAGCAGGAGATGGCTTTGATGCTGTCATCTGTCTTGGGAACAGTTTTGCTCACCTGCCAGACTTCAAAGGTAAGCTGGTGGCCCTGGCTGTGGCTCTGGCCTTGAGTTCCCCCACTTCCGAAGACGGCTGGGTGGCTGGCTGCTCTGATAAGGAAGACCTGCATTTTGCCTGTCTTCTTCAGTGCTGGCACTTGGGAGGGCCATGGGAGGGAAAGTGGGACTGGAGGCCCAAGCAGATGGTGTCTGTGGCCCCGCTTGGCACCCAGGTGACCAGAGCGATCACCGGCTGGCGCTAAAGAACATTGCGAGCATGGTACGGCCCGGGGGCCTGCTGGTTATCGACCACCGCAACTATGACCACATCCTCAGCACAGGCTGTGCACCCCCCGGGAAGAACATCTACTATAAGGTTGGGCTGGTCCCAGTGGGAGGTGGGAGCTGGGGGCAAGAAGTCCCACGGTGGCTTATGGAAGCTAACACAGCTGATGTCCTCAGAGTGACCTGACCAAGGACATTACGACGTCAGTGCTGGCAGTAAACAACAAAGCCTACATGGTAACCCTGGACTACACAGTGCAGGTGCCAGGCGCTGGCAGAGATGGCTCTCCTGGCTTCAGGTATGGTGTGGTTTGGCAGGAGAGAGGTAGTGGTGGGGAGACCTGAGGCCAGCAGCCCTCATCCTTGGCTGGGGCCCCTCTTGCAGTAAGTTCCGGCTCTCTTACTACCCACACTGTTTGGCATCTTTCACGGAGTTGGTTCAAGCAGCCTTTGGGGGCAGGTGCCAGCACAGCGTCCTGGGTGACTTCAAACCTTACAAGCCTGGCCAGGCCTACATTCCCTGCTACTTCATCCACGTGGTCAAGAAGACAAACTGAGTTTGGCTTGGACTCCCAGAAGCCCCCTGCCCTGGCAATGGCTCCTACCCTAAGACCATCCCATGCAATGACACAGATATTGCAGCTGGGTGCAGAGATGTGGGGGTCAGTCAACGAGGGAGTCAACAATATAGTCTGCCTTTTCCAATCCCCCGTGCCTTGTGTTTCTTTCAGAAGCAACTTGTTCTTGTGGTGTCCAACCCTCCCCTCCCCTAGACCTTACTCCTCCCATAACCTTGCCTTTTGCACCACAACTTCTCACACGACCAGCAGGGGGCAGTATACACTTTATTTTCTGTCCCAGAACTGGCGCCTCAACACAGATCACAGGCTGCCAAGCCCCAAGCTGCCAGCCCAGCCTCTCCTCCTGAGCACAAGGGCCTTCACTAGGGCTCACAAGGGATCTCTGGGAGGAGGCAGCCTTCAGGTGACAATCAGCAGGTACATTCCGCCACGTGGACGAAAGCGGACGGCGGGCAGCAGGCAGTGCCTAGCAGGCAGCAAACTTGCGTTGGATGTGCTTGTATCTCAGCATCTCCTGCTCGCTGACTGAGGGCTGCAGCCGGGCTGCAGCCTGCAACAGGTCCTCCATGGTGAGCAGCAGTGCCGAGCTCCGCAGCTCTAGCCCTGAGGGGTGGCAAGGAAGAGTAAGGCCAGAGCCCCACCTTAGCTGAAGAACAGACGCTTCGGTCTAGGCCTAGGTAGAACGCCATGGGGAGACACCTCCTGCTCAGCCGCTCCTCTCAAATCCAGGGCCAAGCCTGTCTCCCTTAGGGCTGTCACGTGGGCTCACCTTCCTCTAGGTCTCGGACCCTGCGTTTGAGGGCAGTCATCATGGCGTCAGAGCAGAGAGAATAGAGGTCTGCGCCGGTCAGCTGGGGCGGGCAGCAATCCAGCACGTTCATCAGGCTCACAGAGGCCTCCAGCTTGAACCTGTTACACCCATATCAGAACCGTTAAAGCTGGCCTCACCTTCTCCCTCAGAAGCCACACTGACTGGCCCGCATCCCCTAACCTTTATAAGCCCCGCCCCCAGCTCACTTTCGAGTGATGGCGCTCAGAACGCGCAGCTGGGAGGCCCGGTCCTCACTCGCTCCTACAAACACCAGCTTGTCAAATCTTCAGAGAGACAGAGACGGGAAGTGTCAGGGCTGCCATCCATGAGAGGCTAAGGAGCAGAGGAGGCTCGCGGAGGAGAGAGGTCCAGGGTACCCACCTGCCGGGCCGCAGAAGGGCAGGATCCAGGAGGTCTGGTCTGTTAGTGGCTCCGATCACAAAGACATCCTGAGTGCTGTGAAGCCCGTCCAGCTCAGCTAAGAGCTGAGACACAACTCTGTACGGGAGGGAGGAGGCAAAGGCCCAGGAGTCCCTGCTGCGCCCTCGGACCAGCGGTGCTTCTCTCTGAAGGCTGCTCCAGCAAGGCCCCTTGCTGAGCTCTGCCCCATGTCCTTACCCACACAGGTCCCTCCTCCACGTTCCCAATTCCTTTTTATCGTCCCTTCCAGCTCTGAACCGGAAGGGCAGGAATTCCTATAGAGGCCTGATCTGGAGACCGCTATGATTCCAGATATCATAATATCCGTCCCATCTGGGATCCCACACTCCGTTCCCTCCGAGGCCCCTGACCTGTCCATGACCCCTCCAGAATCTCCACTCCGTCCGCGGCTTGGAGCTAAGGAGTCCAGTTCGTCGAAGAAGATGATGCACGGAGCTGCGGCTCTGGCCCTGGCAAACACTGAGAGAGAGGCTCGCAGGAGAGTGGTGTCAAGGAGACTGAAGCCAGGGGAAAAGGAGAGCAAATGGGCCTGACAGTTCCGCCCAGGCAACTGCCCAGCAGGGCCAGCCATGAGCAGCGGCTGGGGAAGATGGGGAGGGGCCCAAGGCTTGCCTCTCCCTGCTCACTCACCTTCCCGAACATTCTCCTCACTCTGGCCCACATACATGTTGATGAGCTCCGGCCCCTTTACACTGAGCAGTAAAATGGACCAGTGAGACCCATCAGACATGCGCAATACCGCTGTCCTCCCCAGCCCCGCCCCCACTTGCTACAGCTCCCAGCATCCCTCATTCCTCGGCCCTGCCAACCTGAGGAAGGTGAGGCTGCACTCGGTAGCTACTGCCTTGGCCAGCAGGGTCTTGCCAGTGCCGGGGGGCCCGTGGAGCAGAAGGCCTGATCGTCTTAGGCCCAGGCTTAGCAGCTCAGGGTGTTCCAGAGGCAGCTGGATGGTCTCCAGGATCTCCTTCTTGACATCCTGCAGCCCGCCCACATCGTGCCAGGACACTGAAGGGATCTAGGAGATAGACCAGTGGTTAGGGACATGGAAGGAGAGCAAGCTCTTATCCCACCTCCAAGGCCCTGGATTCACACCTTGGGTGCTCCCACAGCTTGGGAGTGAGCTGTTTGCAGTTGGTCTAATGCCTGCCCGAAGTCCTCCGCCAAGAGGGGAAAGCCAGCGGCGCACAGCTCTCCCTCATCCTCCTCACTCAAACCGCCTGCCAAACTACGAAGAGAAACAGGGGGCTAGGCTTACAGCTGTAACCCAGCATCTGGGAGGTTGACCGCTAGGGATTTTTAAGAAGTCCAGGCCATGCCTTTGATCCTAGCACTCATGTGAGAGGCAGATGGATCTCTACGAGTTCAAGACTAGCTTGGTCTACACAGTGAGTCCAGGCCAGCCAAGACTACATAGTGAGTCCCTGCCTTAAGGGTAGAAAAGGAACAGACCAACCAGGTTATGGATTAAAGCTATCACAAACAACAGAGAGATCCCCTCTCCGCCAGGGCTCTCTACTGCCTTCTCCCAACCTTCCCAGCCACCTGAGATGAGTTTGTCTTACCCCGAGGCTTTGATCCGGGTGCAGGCTGCCCGGCAGGTGTGGGTCAGAAGTGCATAGAGGTCCCCTACCACAAAGCCCTAGGGAGTTACACAGAAGGACACATGGGTAGGGCACAGCAGGCAGAGCCCATGGGGTCTGGCCTCCAGCTGGAGCAGAGGCTTTAGTGGTTTCCAGTCTCGTGGGGCAGCAGAAACAGTCCTGTGTGACAAAGACCCTGTGATCTCCCAGAGCCAAGGCACCCGTGCAGATACTCACCGCACAGCGCCGGGCCAGCTGTGACAGGTTAACCTCCTGGCCCAAGGGAAGGTGGGCAGTGAGGGCCTGCAGGACACTGAGCCGCTGACCCTCGGACAGCACTGGCACCTCCAGCTCATGAGGAAACGCTGTCTGCACATCAGTGGGCAGGTCCTGGGCATGGCTTGTCGTGGCCACCACCATGAGAGGAGGGCACCTGCAGACAGGGAAGTGGGCAGGGTATAAGAACATGCTTGGCAGCTCCTGAGTTTGGTGAGCAGGTATGGGGAGGGTTGGTGTCAAGATCGGATAAGGATGAGCACCACCATCCAAAGTTCCACCACTGTCCCCTGATGGTGGCAACACCGTTAAACGGGACTCTGTGCTTCACATGGGGAGCTCACTGAGGACAAAGGCGTCAACCTAGTGTTTCCTTCAAAATGCTAGATCGAACCCTCTCAAGAATTGGCCCCAAGGACAGGTAGGTGAGATTTCTGAGAAGCTAGCAGGGTGTGAGAAATTGAGGAATGGAGGGCTGAAAGCGGGGCTTCCCCTTCATAAGCTGCCTGCTCTATAAGTACCTGCTGAGAGGGTCCTCATCCAGGAGGAGGTGACGCAGCGTGGCCACAACGCGGGCATCCTCGCTCAGCCCATCTCGGTCCCGGCCCAGAAGGTCTACAGCTGTCAGCAGGAGGACTGCAGGCCTGCAGCGGCGAGCCCTGGAGAAGACGGCCTGCAGCTTTGTCTCCACAGCCCTGCTGCTGTCTGCACAGAGGCTGGAGCAAGGCACCTGGGGAAGAGACCAGATGCGTCTGTAGGGAGGAAGCAGGATGGCCAGGGCAGAGAGGTGGGAGGAGTCAAGAGTCGCAGGCCATCTCTTCTTTGCAGAGCAGGGATGGGTGAAGGAGGTACTGGCCTGGTGGGAGCTTCTGTTTACCCTATCCGTTCCTTGGAATGTGCAGCCTTAAAACCCCTTCTTCCTGAAAGGCCCTCTGAGTGGCCGAGCCTCACGGGGCTATACACTGGCCTGCACTACGGGGCTGTGTTAAGGCTGAGGGAACGCAGAGGAAGACAGAGAAAGGCAAATTTGAACTCAGTGGAAGCGGCTGGGGTTCGCTCGCTCCAGAGGCCTTCACCTTCAGCAAGTGGAGCCCGAGGCGGCGGCATGCAGCCGTGACCGCTGTGGTCTTCCCGCTGCCTGGGGGACCCCGCAGAAGCACACAGCTGGTTCCAGTGAGCAACGTCCCTCTGCAATTAGAGAACAGATACTGTCCCCCGCTTTCCGTCCAAATGTTAAGACCCCAGTAACACAGGGACCCCTGGATCTCATAAGCATCCCGTCTCTCCTCTGCCTCCCTAACCCCCATCCAGGCAGTCTCCACACTCAGGCCCTGTCCTACCCCACGGCAGGTCTGGTGCTCTGGCAGAGGCACTGAGAGCATTTGGCAGTCTCCGTGAAGCCTAGCTTGATAGGTCTGGTTTGAAGAGCATATGGAGGGGTCTGGATTTGAACTTGGGCCACTGGAGTGGGGTACTATGTCTTTTGGGGGGGGGTGTAGTGGTAAAAGCCAGGATGGATCATGGGCTCCCCAAACAGAAAAGCAGCTTCCTGGGAGTCTGCTTGTGTGAGTGAGTAGCTGATGGACCCTGACTGGGGTAGACTGCTGGAAGTTATCTCCCTGAACGATGCTCTCCAGGGATGCTCTGAGCAGGCCCATCTCACAGCCTGGATTTACTGCTCCTGGTGTGGCCTCACTCACCCAGGCTGCAGGTGAGGCTTCAGGATAGCACACAGCTCATTTACCAAGGCCTCCAGGCCTGGAGGAGACAAGCTGTCCCAGGGTGGGGACCTTCCTGAAGGCAGCGGTGGGACAAGACTCAGGGCGCTACCAGCCTGTGAAAGGAGGAAGCAGCTCACAGAGGCTCTAGAGGACTCCTACCCCTTTGAATCGCTCCTCCCACTCAAGGCCTTACCAGGTATAAAGAGGTGTGGGTGGTGTCGGCCAGGAAGGCACTGGCGGGCCCACCTGGGGCTTCTCCAACTGTTTTCTTCACTTTGAAAAACACCTCCCGCCACCTGTAAGAAAGGAGGGTCAATGAACCCAAGACAGAAAGTCCGCATCTGCACCTCTTGGAGAGCAGGTGGCTTTCTCACAGACGAACTGAACTTAGGAGCAGCACAGGTCAGTGCCCTGAGACTGAGGCAGGGCGGGGGTGGGGAGGCTGGGTAAGGGGGAAATGGGGTATGCAGAAGGGCAACCCCCTCATTACAACCATCATATAGCCCCGGGAGGGCATCTCTAGGGCCTAGCCACCCACTCCAAAGGTGAAGCCACCATTATTAAGCACAGCAGCCTATGGCCGTGTCCCTTGGCTTCAGACCAGACTCCCCCTCCTACAGATCTGCACCAGGGTCCTGGATCTCAGACACAAGAGTCCTTTGATTTTTATTTAATAATCCAGCAAATTCTAACTAAAGTTAGATTGTTAATCATGGCATCTAACTCTAGTCTCAGGGAAGCTGAGGCAGGAAGGTTGTAAGACAGACCAGGCTGGCCTACAAAGTGAGAGAGTAATTCTCTATTCCGGAATTATCTGTGAAGCTTTATAAATAAGTATTTTTCATGCATTTTGTGAGTCCATTCAACAGGCTGGTGATTACCAGGATCAGGGGTCAGGGCAAGAAAGAGGGAATGATTGTTAGTGCCCACCGTTTCTGTGTGGTTACGAGAGCTCAATCAGAGCCGTTTGCACGATTCTGTAACAACAAAACCCACTGAGTTGTACACTTATTTTGATTGGTTTTTGTTTGTTTGTTTGTTTGTTTTTTGAGACAGGGTTTCTCTGTGTAGCTCTAGCTGTCCTAGAACTCACTCTGTAGACAAGACTGGCTTCAGACTCGTGGAGATCCTCTTGCCTCTGCCTCCAGAGGGTAGGAATTGAGGGTGTGGGCCACCATGCCTGGCCCAACACACATTTTTAACAACATAAGCTGGATGACAGTGGCATACACCTTCCCCCATGTTAATTTATTTAATCACTTTACATCCGGATCACAGGCCCCCTTCTCCTCCCAGTCCCCTCTCCACCCAATCCCCAAAGGGGGAAGCCCCCCTTGAGTACCAATCCACCCTGGAACATCAGGTCACTTGGAGATTTAATCCCAGCACTTGGGAGGCAGAGGCAGGTAGATTTCTGAGTTCGAGGCCAGCCTGGTCTACAGAGTGAGTTCCAGGACAGCCAGGGCTATACAGAGAAACCCTGTCTCAAAACAAAACAAAACTAATAATAATAATAATAATAATAATAATGTTAAATATTACATCATCCGTTGAAAGAAAAAGGTAGCACAAACCCTAAGTTTATCCCAATTCTATCTAATGGGTGTGGGGTATGACTCTGTCTTTTATGCAGTCTGAGGCACAGCCAGGGCTGAGCAAACCCAAAACTAACCAGCAACACACAGAATCAGAGATATTTAAGCTACTAACCGAGAAGAGGGTATATAGCAGCAGTAACCCAATCTCCTAGAGACAATCACTAAATACTCCTCCTTTAATTCCTAGGCAGCGAGACACCATGGACAGAGTATACTCTGGGCCTCTTTTAAGACCCACTGGGATGCAAACTCCTGACTTAAAATGTCTTACAGCTGCTTACCCACTGGCAGTGAAGGTGGCTTCAAAGTAGATGAAGGTTTTTGTTACAAAATTCTTGTAAGTAGGGCTGGAGAGATGGCTCAGAGAAGTACTACCCAAACAAGTATGAAGACCAGAGTTCAGAGCCCTAGAACCACATCAAAGATGCCTGTATGTCAGCCTACCCATAATCCCTGCAAGCACAGGAGGAGGAGACAGGGAATGACCAGGGCAAGCTGCCTACACAGACTTCCAGGAGCAGTGAGAGACCCTGCTTCAGAATACAGAGAGCAATGCAGGAAGACACTTGATATCTACCTCGGGGCCTCCACACGTGTGCACTTGCACACCCACGCGCTCACGCTCACAAACCCAAAACAAATTTCCTCTGAGTTATTCTGGTTGGCAGTGGCTGTGGTTAAAAACTAAAATGTAAAGAGAAAGATGCACAGTGTCTGAAGCCTAGAGCTTGGTGCAAACCAGGTGATAGCTGCGTGTGAGTGTGAGCCGTGCGAGCATGAGCCCTGCTCTAGCTCAGAAGACTGCGCCTCACCATAGCTTAGGCAGGGTACAGCCTGCCTCTCTATCAAGCGTCCTGTGGGTACATTCTGGAAGCACTGCGCAGGAAGGTGATGAGGGGTGGCTCTGTGGGGTTAGGAAGGAACCACCTTCTTCAGTGGGGACTGGAGCATAGAAAGGCCAGTGGTCTAGACCCTACCAGAGCCTTGCAGAGGGAGCAGGGGCCTGGGGCAGGACAGGCGAGCACACAGAGAGCTACTCCTTTTTAGCTTTGGTTTGTGAAGCAGAGTACAGAGAAGGCTGAAGAGGGTCCTCCCATGACAACTCCTTTCTAGGGAATGTAAGATTGCTGGGTTCCCCTTAGAAAGCCCAAGTGGCCTAAACATTTATACCTGCCCTTGGACTCACCGGCTTACTGTCCCCACCCTGCTTTCCTTAGAACCTGCTAGGTACCCAGAAGGTGATCAGGTTTCTAGAGCAGGGTCAGCAGCAGCGCAGACTGGCCTGCTGTGTCTCAGACCACCTGTTCCCCTTCTTAAGTACAGAGTGAGGGAGGTCTGCAGGTCTTCTACAGAAAGCCAAGTCAGGGGCTGTGGATTTAGTTTAGTTGGTAGAATGACTGCCCAGCTCCTAAAAATCTCAGGACTTGGGAGGCAGAGGCAGAAAGATCAGAGTTCAAGGCCATCATTCACACACAGATTTTGAGGTTAGCCTAGGCTACATGAAACTCTTTCTGAAAGAAAGAAAGAAAGAAAGAAAGAAAGAAAGAAAGAAAGAAAGAAAGAACAAGAGAGGGAGGGAGACAGAGAGAGAGAGAGAGAGAGAGAGAGAGAGAGAGAGAGAGAGAGAGAGAGAGAGAGAGAGAGAGAAACAACCTAAGTCAGGCTGGGTATGGTGGTGTATACCTTCAATCTCAATCTCAGACTTTGGGAGACAGGCAGTTGGGTATCTGTAATTTCTAGGCCAGCCAGGGCTATGAAGTGAGACTGTCTCTGAATGAAACAACTGATTCAGGAGGCTGGGCCTGGAGAATTACTCCAAGTTCAAGGTCATTTGGGGTTTCATAGTGAGTTGGGCCACCCTGAGCTACAGAGTAAGACCCTGACTCAAAATTACAGTACCAGCTCTTAGGCACTTGTTGAAGAAGAAAGACAGGAGATTAGTTAAGTGCCAGCCTGGATGCCAGGCTCCTGATAAGGACTAGGGTTAACTACTACTGCCTTTATCTGAGCACTACAGTCTTGAGATAGCACCGGTACCAACAGGAACCACACTCTGGATGTAGACAAAGATGAGCCAGGCATTCTTGGCAGGTGTCTCTCCTGGCATAGGACACAGGATGAGGTGGAAACCCTGCGAATCACAGCTGCTGAAGATGGGTTACTGGTCTGTGAATTGAGCTTTCCTAATAAAACACAAGGGGGGTGGGTAGTCCTCCTTTGGAGTCCCTAACAAGCAAAAGGGTTCACTTTTCCTTAATAAATCTTTTCTGGGAGAAGAGGTTTCAGGACAGAGTTTCTCTATGTAGCCCTGGCTGTCCAGGAACTTGCTCTGTCAATCAGACTGGCCTTGAACTCACAAAAATCCACCTGCCTCTGCCTCCCAAGTGCTGAGATTACAGGTGTGCTTCCCCACCACCTGGCCCCCTAATAAATCTTCTCTAAAAACAGCAAAAGTGGAGAAGGGCATCAAGATTGCTCAGTAGGTAAAGGGCTTTACTGCCAAGCCCGATAACCTAACTTTTATTCCCAAAACCCGTAAGGTAGAAGGCCAGCTCCTTCTCCTCAGTGGAACCTTGACCTCAAATTGTCAAGTAACAAGTGAGTATATGTAGCACACACATGCACTCTTGAATACAAACAAGATAAACACAAAAGAAAAACAAACAAACAAACACTAAGGAGATGGGAACCCAGACTGGAGAAGACAGGACTACAGCTTGGGCTACAGTTAAGTTTTCTTCCCTTCATCGAAGGCCAAAGTAATCTTAAGTTTTCTCCCCAAGCTTGGGTTGGCCTTGAACTCATGATCTTCCTGTCTCTGCCTCTCAAGTGTTACAATTATGGTCATCCCAAAGCCAGTGAGGTGCAAAGACATGCGTTTCTGTCAGTCCCATTTTTCTGTTTGTTGTTGACTGTAATTATGGATTCCCATGTCGTTTGTGTGTTGGGGATTGAACCCAGGGCCTCCTGCCAAGCGAGCCCAGTGCTCCACACTTAGGTGTATCTCCAGCTCCACTGAAATGTTGTTTATTCACTCTTCAGTGTTGTGTCTTCCTATGACACGAATCAAATTTAGTGCCCCCCCCCATATCTCTCCAGCAATAACAAAATATCCTTTGGCACAAAATTATTATATACAACTTGTGGAGAGAAGATTATGGAATTGCACTCAGGCTGAGTCAGGACTCCAGGTGAGGAGGCAGCTTCGTACCTGGGCAGTCTCTCCAGGCTTCCTTCCAGGATCTCAACTTGCCCAGCCGTTGATACACACAGAACATCCCCTTCCTGGACCACCCTGCAACACACAGTCGCCTCAGTCAGCTCACAGCAGGAGTCAGGAGTGTGTTCCTGACACATCTGGGCCTCCTTCCAATAAGACCCACAGCCCACAGCTTCCCAGGCAACGTTCTAGGGGACAATTAAGACTCAGAACACACTGGGCAAAGAGTAAAACTAGAAATGAGACCAGAAGCCAGAGCTGGAGAGGCCTCCTGGCTCTCTCAGAGTTCTCTTTGACTAAACGGTCCTTTTTTTTCTTTCGCCTCATGCGTACTCCAAGGCTCTCTGACACAATATGCCTATATGACTTCTCTTAAGCCAGTAGCTCTGGGTACCTGGATCTGAGACATGGGATGGGAGGAGGGGGACAAGATGAGGTGTTCTTTTCCATTCAGCTGACCTGGGTGTCTGAAAGTGCCGGTAGAGAACATGGTCATAATTTCCATTAGTGCTGTAGTGAGGCGAAGACAGAATTTCAATGTGTAACTCGCGAGCGAACGGTGGCCCAGGCAGTGGTGAACAGCTTCCTTTGTCCTCAGGGGCGATGGAGCCTTCCAGATACCTCTAATGGAGAAACAGTCACCACCTTACCATCTCCAAGGAGTCAGGTTTTACACTTAGCAGCCAGTACCTACATCTGCCTTTGTCTTTCCTGTATCAAGGCTAGTGACCAGAGGCAGCCAAACTGCAGACCTGTTGCAATCTCCTTCTAAGATGTACCAACTCTCCACTCTGGTTCCAAAAAGCTGCCTCCAAGTACAAGTTATCTGGGCTTTTGATACTTGTCATCCCAAAGCCAGTGAGGTGCAAAGACTGGGTTTCCGTAAGTCCCACTTTTCTGTTTGTTGTTGAGACAGAGTTTCTCGTAGCCTAGATCAGTAGCTATGCTGGTGGGAATGCTCCTACCTCCACCTCCCAAGGGTGGGGATTACAGGCACCATGCCCGGCCTCTACAAGCTCTCTGAATGACAGCAGGCAGCTACTGAATTGACACTAAGTGGTCTCTGGACATGGGGAAAGGATTTAGTTTGTTGTCTCATTCCACAGCTCAGATTGGCTGTCAACCTAGTAACTTTCCTGCACCAGCTTCTCTGGTTCAGCTGACTGACTTCCACTGTACCAGTCTTTTTCAGTCAGAAGGAAACCACGTCCACTTATTCTCATATGGACATCTCAGTGGACGGGTTTGGGTGCTAGGCCAAGGGTGCTCTTTCACTGAGCCACACCCTAAGTCCATCTCTCGGTATTAACTGGTCACTCACCTAATGGACGTTTCTAAACCGATGGGCATGTTTTGTTTCTACACGTGGCCATTAGGCACCTGAGGGAGGCTAAATCAACTCCAGAATTACTGTTAACTAGTTAATTAATTTTAAGTGGCTACTGGCTGGCTTCCTTTCAAGCCAGCACCAGGCTAAACCATACATTTATATGATTAGAAACTAAACTGTCACCCCCCCCCAAGCACTGTATTTTTAAAAGTAAAGGCAGAAACCAAACACTTCAAGAACTTCTCTTAAATGTATTTAATAAGACATATTAAACATGAGTAGAAATAACAAAGAACCCTTTCAATGAACGTACAATTTATAACTGAGACTAGACAGTGTGTAATCATAAAAATAAGATATAAATTCTAATAAAGATGGAAAAGGCTAGAGGAAGAAGGAATGATGTTAAAGTCGTGGTTATGAAATCATGAGGAGATTTCTGCAGGTGTCTTGTTTAGGTAAGCCTTTAAATGATGGTGGCTTTATCAGATCAGGCTAGAACGGAAGTCAGTCAAGGAAAAGCAGAAGTCAAAGGTACCAAGATACCATTCTAATAGAGCAACCCAGTTACTGACTGGGGGTAGGCAGAGCTGGTACTTGACAGGGAACCTCACCTTTCACCTGAACACATGAAAGACAGTTTGATAACAGAAAACGAGTAAACAAGACTAAGAGACCTTAAGTCCAATGGTAAGTAAGGCACAGGAGACCTACACGCTACAGCTCTTAGCCTTCCAGCGCAGTAAAGACAGGGAAGAGGGCAGAAGGAAAAGGAGGCATTCCTGACCTGAATTCTGAGCTCTCCCACTTCCAGGGGGTCACAGCCGAGATTAAAAGCCAGAGTGGCAGGCACAAACACCAGTCCGTCCTTGAGTGGCTCTCCCAGCTGCCCAGAGTTGGGTCCCAGTCTCTCGGACAGGTCCCAGCGAGGCTCTAGAACCTGTACTTGAGCCAAGTGCGGCTGGGAGGTGTTGGGAAACCCTCCGACTCGGGTCACCCATACCCATTCGCCCTGGAAGAGCCCGAGACTCCGTAGACAGCTCCGGCTCACACCTAGCGCATCTCCAGTCCCTCCCAGAACCCCTTGGAGTTGCCGGACTGAGTGGGAAACTGCAAAGGAGGATACTAGGGGCGCGGGTGGGGGGTGGCTGTGGTCCCTACTCTCCGGGCCCAGTTTGGCTCGCCCGCGGAGCTCAGTTACTGCCAGCCGTGTGCCCGGGCCCAGCAACCCTTGCAAGGCCGGTCGCGTCTCCAACACTCGCGAACCGGGCACGGGTAGGGTCTCTCCGCGGCGCACCAGCAGCGGCCCGACTCGAGGCCCAAGCCCAGGCCCCGGAGACGTGCCAAGCAGCGCCCAGCCCAGGGCCGGAGGCCGGCGCACAGGACGCGCTCGCACTCGCGCCCCGGGGCCCAGCGCTAGGACCCGCAGCAGCGCGCGGCTCACCAGCAGCGGCGGAGGCCCGGGCCCTCGCTGCTCGCACTGGGCGCCGGACCCTTCCACGGCCGCCACGAGCAGCGCGGGCCCCGCAGGACTTTCGCTCGCCGGCCGCAGCGCCAGCACCAGGCCCAGCCCCGTGGCTGGCCACGGGCCCCCGGGCGGCAACAGCACCGCCAACGGTGGTGTCTCAGTCGGGAAGGGTTCTAGGACGCGCAACACAGCCAGCGCCATGGCTAGGAAGGATGGAGCGGCTCCACTTCCGGAAATAGGTAGCGGAAAAAGTCCCCGACACGAGGCGTTTCCGCTTCCGGCAGGAAAGTGGGCGGGGTGTTGGTGGCCAGGTCGGGCCCCTGAGAAGACTGAACGGGGCCTGGCTTGACTGCCCTCTCCGGTGTCGCCGACGCACGCGCCCTTTGAATCTGACTGTAGGAGCATTTCCCTTTACAATTCGGTAGGGCAAGCAGAGTCCTCTCAGCCATCATGTCCCGTAACATGAACTCAGTATTTAACTGATCAAGAGAAATTGCTGTGAAAAATAGGAGTCTATTTCCTGACGAAGTCTTAATTTGTCCCGCTCAGCTGTAGGCACTGAGGCTTGAGGGTTACAACGTTGTAGGAGGGAGTGGTAGGATAAAACTGCCCGAGACATGCGTATGCCTACCTACTTGATGTAGTGGCTGCTGACTGAGTTAATGCCTGTGATTCATGTAGCCCCGTAGCTTGGTGTTGCCACACCTCTCCCAACACACACTACTTACCGGTTCCATGATCCAGTGCCTTGGGTCCTTCGTGTTCTTTTTCTGTCCTTCTACTTTGGCCAAACTTTAAGATTGAACAGTTTACCTATTGTCTCAAACCCGTTGCTCTACCCTAAATAATCCTCAGAGAGCTATAGGAGAGAAGGCGACAGAGAAGGAAAAGCGTTGGAGGTTTCTGTGGTCGGAACTGAGCCAATAGCTTTACTGTTACTTAGATTTCATTTTTGTCTTTACTGTTCCACTACATTCAGTGATAGGTTACATTTCTTTTTTTTTTTTTTTTTATGATTTATTTTGTTGTACGTGCATTGCTGTTTTGCCTGCACTTATGTCTATGTGAGGGTGTCAGACCCCCTGGAACTGGAGTTACAAACAATTGTGAGTGACAGGTGGGTGTTGGGAATTGAACCCGGGGCCTGCTGGTACAGTAGTTAGTGCTCTTAACAGCGAAGCCACCTCTCCAGCCCCCATAAGTCTCCTTTGTAATTAACAGCTACAGAGTTTTTGTCAACTACATTTAATCAATATACTGGATTGTGGTTATTCCCCTTTTCTGGACCTTGTATTTTCTTCCAGTTACTGTTAGGCTGTCTCCTTTCCTTTGCAGTCAAACCCCTTGAGATAGTCTTCAATTCTGTATAGTATACATTCTGGCAAAAACTGGACATCAGATATCAGAAAGTTGGGTATTGACTACATGTATTAAGGTATCTTTATCCCCAGAAGATAAGAAAATATTTAATTTCTGATTATAGCTCCTGGAAATCCCTTAGGTCATAAACCTGAAACTGGCCTGGAGATGTAATTCAGTTGGTAGAGTGCTTGTCTGGCATGGTGTTGCCCTGGGTTTGATCTTAAGCACTTTACAAAACCAAGTGTGGCTGTTTTATGGAGTCCTGTCGTCCTAGCACCAAGGCAGGTGGAGGCAACAGCTACATGGTGAATTTGGAGCAGCCCAAGATACGTGAGAACTTGCTTCAGTGGAAATGTGCATTCTCTCCTTTTGTTATGTTTTTTCTCCTTTTTGTACGTGTATGTGTTCATGTGTGTGCACATGTGTAATCGTACTTATGTACGTATGTGATGAAACTTTTCCTGGAGAGATTCAACACGTATTTTCCCACCCCAGACCAAAGGCAGACCAAAACATAAATACCAACTAAGTCCAACTTGATGAACCAATGAGCTTCACTTGGGTTAATTATAGGAATGTGGGGGAGGGGTTACTCACAGGAGCAGAAATGACTCAAAGACAGCTGCATCATCAAAGCCCACCCCAGCGTGGGTGATAGCTCATAGAGCTGGGAACCTGGAGCTCACTGCACAGCCTGCAGGCCGCTCAATAATTGGATAGTGTCCTTTCCAGGTGTCTCTGCTGGTCTATAAACCTCTACCAGGCAGCTGACCTGGTCTGGGAGTCTTTTTCCAAGCTTGGCTTCCCTTCTCTAAGAGAGACTTCTCAGCTTTTTGCTTACTCTGACAGGAAGGAAGGGGCCGGGTGAATCTGGTTAGTTTCAGGGACTTCCTGAAGCTATTTTGAGTTGCTCACCAACCTGCTTAAGGAGCTTTCTAAGGGATGGAGTGTTTAATCTGGGAGGAGCTCAGGTTCTCAGGCTCTGCAGCAAGTGCTACTGATGAAGATGGCCCCGGTATTTGGTATTTTCACAGACCATCCTTTCTTCCTTCTCAGTTTCCTGAGGGCTGCTCTTGAACTCACTGTGGAGCCAAGATTGGCTCTAGACTCCTGATCCTTCTGCTTCCAACTCTCATGTACTGGATTTTTTTTTTTTTTTTTTTTTTTTTTTTTGGAGACAGGGTTTTGCTGTATATCCCTGGATGGCCCTGAACTCACAGCAATCCCACCTCAGCCTCTTGAGTTTGAGAATTATAGACGTTCACCATCATGCTTGGCTAAATTGGTGTTTACACACACCTATTTACTGGGGATTTAACCCAGGGCCTCACACATGCTAGGTGAGCACCTACCTCTGAGCTCCAATCCCAGCCCCTCATTTTACATTGCAAAACAGCATGCAAATGAAACTGGCCATGGTGGTGTTATAACCCCAGCACTTTAGAGGGCAAAGAAAGATGATTTCAAGTTTAAGGACACCCTGAGATACATAGCAAGACCCTGTATCAAGGACAGCAAAAAAAAGGCGCTAGGGATTTGGATCCATGCAGACAAAAACATCCCCTATGCCTTAAGACTTTAGTGCATCTTGAGGCTTTGGGCATGGGCAGGGACATCTGTTGCTCAGTTCCTTCTGAGGACAACTGCTTCAGTTGCACTCATACAGATGCGAACATCCACCAGCGAATAACCCCTTTCCTCCCCAGTCTATTCCCTCCACAAACAATATTAGAAATGCAGCCTACTGTGTGTTGCCCTCAACTCACTGTTAGTCATAAAGCTAAATGCTATTTCTGTACGAGAGCCAGGATCCCATACTTGCTGTCCTTGCCTCATGCTCACTCTTGAAGACACCGTAAGCTCCTACTTGTCTGAGGCTGGACACCTCTGAGTTATAGTCAGTGTTTAGCATGCTCTGCCTGCCTCTGGCCAATCTTTACTACCTTGGCCATTGTGACACCAGTTCCCTCTAACCAGCTTTCATCACTTAGGAGTCACCCTCACCTCATCCTGATACTGTCTCCCGGAACCCAGTGACTCACCGGATCCTGCTGACTGTACATGTCTCCCGAGCCCATCCTCTCTTCTTCATTCCGTTTTTAAAGCCGTTCATGTGCATGTGTCTAAGTGCTGTGTATAGCACCAATGTGCAGGTGCCCATGGAGGCCAGAGGAGGGTGTCAGAGCCTGCCCGCCCGCCCACCCCCAGCTGGAGTTCCAGGCAGTTGTGAACCAGCTGATGTGGGTGATGGAGGCCTAGTTTAGGTCCTTTGGAAGAGCAGCAAGTACTCTTACACTGAACCTTGTCTTCTCTTTCCCATTCTGTTGCTGAAGTTTTAGAATAATGTACGTGTGTGGGGGAAAAAAAAATGCACGAATGCATCGGACCCTTGAGGCTGGAGTTATAGGCAATTGTGAACCAGCTCATGAGGGTGCTGGGAACTGATTTCAGGTCTTTTGGAAGAGCGCTACCTCTCTAGCTCCCATCTTTCCGTCTTTCCCATTCTTGTGGCTACTGCTCTTTGTGTAAGGCTATTTATTTTTTTTAGTTATTTGTGCTGCTGGGGGACTCCAAGGCCTCTTACCTGTGGAACAAACAACTACAGCCTTATTTGTAACTTTTTAGTTCTGAGAGTTGGTTCTTTTGTTGTTTTTTGGTGGCCGGTGGGTTTTTTGTCTTTGTCTTTGTTTTGTTTTAAGAGGTTCTTACTGTAGTCTGCAACTGGCTATAGCTAAGGCTGGTCTGTAACTCCTGATCATCCGGCCTTTACCTTCCCAGTGCCGGGATTACAGGGGCAAACCACCACACCCAGCTCACAGGCTTATTTTTGATGGACCTCCTCCAGTTTTTTAATGTAGTCTATTGGCTGCTAGGATAACTAAAATATATTCCTCCATGTCACTCTGAGGTTTGTGTAATTCATGTGATTGTATTTTAATCATCTCTTAATACGAGTCTGTGAACCTCATTAGAGTGGGAACTACCTGAGGGCAAGAACCCAGTCTTACCCATTGGAACACTGGCTTGGGTGCGGCGGCGGCACAGGTAGGGAACGATGAGGCTGCTTTTCCACTTCATTCTCAGTGGCTCAAAACGCAGCTGTTTTACGGATCCCAGCACCCTTGCAGTAGCTACAGGGACCCACGTCTTGAAGCTGCAGCAAACCAGGGTTTCTTATTTTATTTCAGTCCGGTTCCACGGCTGAGAGGCTTCCCCCTCTGCTCCTCTGCAACTGTGATCTAGGACAGATTTGATGAATGCCCGGGAGGACCCTTGGGAGTCTTCTCTATCAATTTCACGTGTGCAATCTGAGCTACTTTAAATCCCTGTGAAGAAAGGTGCCCTTTTCGTGTTAGGGCCTAGTTCCTCCAGTCCGAACGAAGCCGGGCAGGTAGAAGAGCAGGGGAAAACGTGAGAGCCACTTCTGGAGGGAAGGAGCAGAGCTCAAAGGACTGAAGAATAGCAGAGGACGACGCACAAGGCGACGCCGGAGAGCAGCTCTGCCAGCCGAGCTCCGGTTTCCCCACGGCCCCGCCTCCTCCACGAAGCCCGACCCTTTCTAGGGCGGGACCTTCCACTCCAGCCAATTCTGGGAGCCGAACCCTGGCGGTTTGTACTCTTTCTTTCCAATGAGAAAAAAGGGAAGCTGCTTGGCTCCAATGACCAATCCGAGGAGGCGGCGCCTGGTTGTCAGGCAGGTTTGTAAGAGTTCGGGCCAATTGGAAGCGCAGCCACGGCTCGGCCCGGGCGCAGCGCGCAGGCGGTGGCGAAGAGACGCCGAGCGGGCCGAGTGCGGCCGAGCAGAGCCGGAGCCAGAGCGGGGCCGCAGGAGCCGGGCCGGGTGTGGACCGGCCGAGATGCCCTATAAACTGAAGAAGGATAAGGTGAGCGTGGCCTTTCCCCTCGCTCCTCCGCCGCCGCCGGGCCTGCGCGCAGCTCTGGGAGGGGCCCGAGGCAGGCCCGGGACAGCCTCAGACTGACCCTCTGGTCCGGCCCCCCGCAGCACTCCCGCGGCCAGCCCCAGGGCCGCGCGGCTGGCAGCACCCCCAGCTCGTGCAGCAGCTGGGACAGCTCTCTGTCTTTGCCCGGACAGATTTCTCCCCACGTATCCCTCTTCCCTTCCTCTTTGCTCCTACCCCTGGCCCCCTCCACTCCCAGCTCACTCCCTTGCTTTTTCTCCCCGCCTTTCTCTGTCCCTGATCCCCCACGGGTTTGGGACAGCCCTCATCTAAGACCGCATCTCTCTCCAGTACTCCCCCACCCCCGCCCTGTGCAGCCCCTTCCCTCTTCTCCTCACCAGCTTAAAGACGGCCTCTCCACAGTTCTGTCCAGTCCCTTCTCCCTCCACGATAAGCCCCTGACCTAGAACCGCTCTGCTTTTTCTCTCCTCCGCCCAAATCTGGCCTAGGCCCCTCCCTCGAGTCTTCCTTTACACACAAACTTGTAAGCCAGGACCGAGCCCTTCCTTCTGTTGATGGAACCCCAGAACGCCGGTGCTAGAAGGGAGCTTTTGAGCACATGCAGTGTAGTATCCTAGTGGTACAGATGAGGAGACTGAGGCCGCGTCAGGGGAAGGGACTTGTCCAAGGTCACACATCCTGCTGGAGGCCCAGCTGCAATCTCAGGTCTCCTGACTTGGAGGGCTCTTCTGTGCAAGTGCCTAACTGCCATCAGTTGGCTTCCATGTTCACCCTAGACAGGACGTGCTTTCTAATCTGAAGAGACTCCTCCCTGTATTCCTTAGGATAACCTTTGCATTTCTTTTTTGCACCGGGACAGGGTTTCTCTCTTTCTTGGGACATGTTAAAGCAGAAATCTGCCCTGTTGTGTTAGTTTCCTTCTCACCCTGCAGTCCAGCCACCCTGGACATGCACACTTGATTGTAATGTCCTTACACGGGCCATTTCTTTATTATTTGCTGTGCTGGAGATCAAACCCAGGGACTTGCACAAGCTAGGCATGTGCAGTACCACTGAGCTACACTCCCAGCCCCACAGGCCATTTCTTGATGGGATCTTCTTTTACAGTCCTTTGCCTTCAAACCACCCTCCTCTGTCTCTGCCTTTCCCTACCCTTTGTTTGCTCCTCTTGCTGAGACCTGTGGTTCCTCTGAGAAACAGACTTAGCTGGGGAGGCTGGAACACCAGTTCCAGTCTCTTCAGCTTTGGGGCTGGCCCTTGTGTTGGACTGGCTCTGGCCTGGTATTGTGGTTCACTCTGCTGAGGACCCCAGAGGTAGATTGCATTCATTTTTCCTCATTGATGCCGGGCTACCATCTCTAACCTTATCAATCGAAGTCTTTATCCTGGCGCTGTTGTGTGTTTGCCAGGTGGCTCTGTTTATGGGCTGTCACCATAACTTCTCGGTCTGAGAGTTAGAGCCTAGGACGGGTGATGGTATCCTAGGTGGTGAGCCTGGCAGAATTGTGTGCCCTACCCAGGCCTTGTCCTTGGGGTGTGGGCTTGCCAGTGTGCGCCATCCAGCTGTAGAAACTCGAGATAGCTAAGCTGGGAACTGAGGGCTGTGGAGTTGAGAGGAAGAAGTAATCTCCGTAAGCAGCTGCAGTTTCTAGTCTGTGGACCAGCTCCTGCCCCATCTGTAGAAAGCCATTGCCTAGTGGCTGACTGAGAACAGGAGGGGACATTCTTAGACATCCTCAGGCTGTGAATGGTTTGGTTGAGAAAGGGCGCAGCAAGGGTTGGGATGCGTGGAAGCAGCCATAGAGGCCTTTATGAGAGCTGATCTCTTGCACTGGATTTTGGGCTGCATTTGGCCTCCTTCAGGTTCTGAGGGGGAGAGAGATGACAGTGTGACTGAGGTGTACCATGATGGAGGCACAAAGACAGGTGGGTGGAGGATCCTTATTGCTCATCTGTCACCTGTCCCCTTTCTCCTCGCTCTCCTTCACCGCTTCCTCGGGGAAGTCCTTCCTGGGCCTTCACTTGGGCCCACTTACAGACTTTATGTGGCCTTGGGTGGGAATGAGTTGTGGACACATCTTGTCCTCCTTGAGGTATTAACAAAACTGTGTGCAGGTTCAGTGTGTCCCTTACACACAGTAGGTGCTTAGTAGGTTGGTGCCGAGTCAGTCTTTGGTGAGATGAGCATCCTTCTCTTCTGAGATTGGATTTAGGTCTTTTTTTTTTTTTTTTTCTTTTCCTGCATGAAGTACCCCTCCCACTTTCCTGTTCATAGTAACAGGATTAAGGGCATGCGGATTTTCTGTGCCCGACTGGGCTAAGGGAAGAAGACCCTATCGCTGTTTTGACTTAATAGGTGAGGGAAGAGGCTGTTACCTTCCCACTCGCACATAAGTAGTAAGAACTGAGCTCAAAACACAGTGCTGGCTCTAAAGCCCAGTGCCTCCTGTCATGCGACAGCTGGGCTGGGCCACGGCGTGTGTTTCACCTGTTCTTAAGAAGACAGGGAGCAAGGCTTGTGGGCCCTGTTCCCCTACACCCACACACACCCACACACCAAGGCAGCTGAATCTCCCAGGCACATTCCCTGAGAGATGTGTCTCAGGCGTCGTGCTGAGTGCCATAAGGTGGGTGGAGGGCACAGCTTAGGCGGCTTATGATCAAGTAGAGGCCAGCCTTGAATGGCGGTGGGTCAGCTTTGTTGGAGGGCCCATGTCTGTTCTGTGCTGTCAGTCACTTTGGTACTGGGCCCTGCCTGCATTTTTTTTTTTTTTTTCCTCTCCACCACTTGCTGAGAGCAGTTGACAGGAGTCAGTGTGGCCAGCCTGCCCAGGCAGTAGGCAGTGGGAGAGGAGAGTTCAGCCCAGAGGAGCCCCTTCCTCCTTAGGCAGAGCTTTGAGCTGCTCCCCATCAGGAATGGTTTTCCCTCTCCACCCCCAGAAAGCCTTCCCGCCTGCTCCAGCCCACACAGAGCTCTTCTCCCTGAGATCAGTTTGCCCCCATAGTCAAACCATTTGATTTAACACTTCTTACTGAAGGGGCTTGGCTGCCATTGAATTGCAGACTCTCAGAGCTGGAAATGATTTCCAAGGTCCTCCAATGCAGCTCTCATCTAAGGCATCCTTTCGCAGCATGACTTAGGGGAGGTCATCCAGCCGCTGCTTAGATGCTCAGGACTGGGAGCTTTCAGCCTGACTGGGTAGTCTGTTTCCATGTAACTACACCGTGAGAAAATCCATCCTTGTTGGCCTCAGTCTGTCCTGTGGATGTCAGCCCATTTCTCTCGTGCCTCTGAGTTGTGTCTTTGCCACACACACAGCCCTTTCTCTGCTGGTTAAGCTTCGTCTTGCTCCCCACCCTTCTGCTCGTTCCTTCTATTGTTAACACCCCGGTTCCTGCAGCTGCTGCATCTCAGGCTGAGCTAGAATGGGCTGCATTTCCCTTTAAGAAACACTAGAATTTCTTTTTACCCCTTCCACAGGCATGCTCTCCACTGAACTAAACTCTAGCTTGGTACCATCAAGCCATGCACTCCACACAGGTCTGTCACCAGGCTGGAAGGTCCCGAGACCTGCAGCCTGTGCCACAGCATTGATTGGTGTTGTACTTGCAGTTAGAGCTACAGCCTCAAGTCTCTTTCAAATTCTCCCCATCCTGTCCCTGTGTGGTTGCTTTTGTTTTGGCCCAGAATATGGGAAGAGATGCTGGACAAGCCAGGGCTCTGAGCCAGTTGCCAGGTTCCCAAGGGAACGTTTCGATTGGTGCTCACAGTTTGTTAACAATTCAGAACTTCACCTCGGTCTCTGCCCCAGTGCTTGTTGCCTGAGGCTCTGAGCATTTTTGGGGTGGGCTGCTTCTGGACTGTTACATGAAACAGCACCCTCTTGGCTGGGTGCTATTTATGTCACCTAAATAAATGCCCCTGAGTCTTGGGTGATGGTTTCTGCTCTGCTCTAGTGAGTAAGCCTCGGGCACCTCTGACCAAGTTGCCCAGAAGTCGGGCTGACCAGCTTGTCCCCTACTGCCATCTCACCTCAGCTCTTTCCTGACTGAGGGCTTCCTAAGCCTAAGCCATCCACAAGCCCCGTGAGGAGACAGATGAGAGAATATTGTCATGCCTCATTGTGAACCTAAGCTCCTGGGACCTGGAGGGCCTGAATCACCTTGTGTGTCCCAGGGTTGATACAATAGAGTTTTTACTTAGTTTTATTTTTTTGAGACAGGGTTTCTCTGTATAGCCCTGGTTGTTCAGTAACTTGCTCTGTAGACCAGGCTAGGCTCAAACCGTCTGCCTTTGCCTCCCAAGTGCCGGGATAAAAGTCATGTGCCACCATGCCCAGCTGGTACAGTATAGGTTTTAACTGATTCAGATGCATGGTGCATAGTTAAAGACTGGAGATACAGCTCAGTAGCAGAGTGCTTGTCTAGCTTAGCAAGGTCCTTAGCAAAAACAACAGGAAAAACCCAACAACAACAAAGAGAATTAAGAGGTTCAGGCTAGGCCTGTCCTTTCTCTGGGCCTCTACTAACCGTAACTCCATCTTCCCCCAGCAGGAACCCCCCAAGCTTGCCAAAGGCACAGCCAAGCCCAGCAGCTCAAGCAAGGATGGTGGAGGGGAGAACACAGAGGAGGTAAAGATGTCCATGTGGCCCGCTGTCCACCCTGACTAGCTGCGGCTTCCTGATGGCTGTGGGGAAGGGTCTGAGGGAACAGTCGCATGGGCAGATGGGAGGGATGCTCCTACAGTCTAGAAGGGACAGCAGGTCTCAACTGCTCTTGAGCAGGATTTGACTGGTGTGGAACAAATACATACTCTAATTCTTTCAGATTCTTTCAGTTCCCCTGGAAGTTGTTCTCTGTCTGCCACTTTCCATGTTGAGGATTCCTTTTTCAGTGGCTAAGGGTATGACCAGTAGTGAGCCATGCTTAGTAGATTTAAGGCCTTAGGCTTAATTTCCAGAGTGTGTGTGTGATACACACACACACACACACACACACACTTTTTCTCAGAGCATAAAAGAATGAAAGATGTGGGGTCTTCTTATGCATGCGTATGAACTCATCATTTGAGAAGCTGAGGATCACAAATTTGGGCCAGCTTGTGTCATACAGCAAGACCTGACGCAATAAGGTTGTGGTGGTTGGGGGGTGGGAGGATGCTGGGAGGTTTGTGGTCTTGGCCAAAAGGGGAAAAGTCTATAGTGCCTCGTGGGATGACAAGTCACTTTGATATGGATCTGGGTGGGGCAGGGGCTTGGGAGTGGCTAGTGTCCCTGAGTTGGGCAGGGCTGAGGCCACTGCTTCTGGTCTCCATGTGACCAAAGGACAGTCATGAGCAGAGGTCAGCACAGCTCAGCAGTCTAGAGCTATAAAGCAATAAACAGTCAAACAAGACAGCCGGAGAGTAGAGGGGCTTAGGGAAGGAAATTCAGGGGTGTCCTCAAGCATCTGGATGCTGTGTCGAACAGCCTTGTGAATGTGTGGGAGCCACTGCCATACCTCCTCTCCCTTCCCCTTCCTGCTCTAAGCTGTTCAGGAAGCAGAAGTCTTAGTTACTGGATGGTCTTTTGAGAAAGGAGATTGATTGACCAGTGTTTGGGGCTAACTATGGATTTAGATTTTTTTCCCAGCTACTTGGTCCTGTCCCCTCGACAGAGATCCAACTAACATTTACATTGGTGAGCACTGTTTTAAGACTTGCAGCGTAATCAGAAGGCTAGGTTTCTTGCCTGGTTTTTGGACCCCGGCAGTTAAAAATTACAACTGAGTAATGAAGACTATGTAGCATGGGAAGGATTTGCTCAACTCGTGATCTGCAGTCTCTACTGGTCCTTGTCACCAGACGCTCTGGCCATGTGGGCCCATCATGGTCTTCTACCTGGTGTGAACTGAGCAGAAGAACTGGATGGTGTCCTGTGGCTTCTGCCTCACACCTGTGCACTCTCTGTGGGTCACAGCAAGTGTGTCTGACACACACCCTCAGGGCTCACTCTCCCTTTCAGAGGTGACTCACTGAGAAAATAGTTGAGAGTTAGTGGCCAATATTAAACAGCAAGGAGGAGAGTAGAGTGGTAGTGCATGCCCTTAATCTCAGCATTTGGGAGGCAGAGGGATCTCTGAGTTCGAGGCCAGCCTGGGGAGTTCCTGGACAGCCAATACTCTTAGGAAGAGAAATCCTGTCTCGAAAAAAAACTAACAACAACAAAACCCAGCCAGAGAGACTGAGAGCCAGGATTTCACAGGCCTTCCCCACAAACTCCCTACCAGTCTTCTAGTTACTAAGCACACTAGTTACCATCTGCTGAGAGTAACCTGTCTTGACCATTTGCCTTAGTCCCCAGGGCATGGTCAGGGGCCCTGTGAGTTGCTGTTCTGTCTCCCAGTTCCTTTGTTGCACTTCACAACTGTCAACAGTTTCTGGTGAACTCCCCGCTTCTCAGTGTTGGAGCTTCAGGATGATCTTACCTGCTTGGCACAACGTGGGTGCCACATCTGAATGTGGCGAGCTAGAGAGGGAGGGAGGCAAGGAGGGAAGGAATGGGTGAGGTCTCAGGCCTGGCCGGTTCCCTTAGTAAGTGGGAATGAAGCTGTGGTGAGGTCAAGAGGCATTCCGTGCCTGACCATTGTTTCTCCAGGCCTTCCTGAGGAGTCTGCTCAGATAAGTGGTCTTGGTCTTAGTTGCGCTAGAAAAGGAGAGTGTCAAGCTCACCATGGGCTCTGTTCTGTGGAAAGCCTTCTAGGACTTGACTATAGGAGGCAGTTCACTGTAGGAGTTTCACTTCTGAGTTCTTAAGAAGGTACTCATGGGTGGACCACAGATGCTGAGAAAACTGGGGGCCAGGTTATGAGACTGTGGTCTTTTTTAAATTTTTATTTTATTATTTTTATGTGGATGGATAGATGTTTTGCTATATGTATGTCTGTGTACC
Source organism: Arvicanthis niloticus (assembly GCF_011762505.2). Classification (NCBI taxonomy): domain Eukaryota; kingdom Metazoa; phylum Chordata; class Mammalia; order Rodentia; family Muridae; genus Arvicanthis; species Arvicanthis niloticus. The sequence continues at coordinate 54,822,548 of NC_047674.1, read as the reverse complement.
ATGGGCATACCTGGTATCTGTGGAGGTCAGAAGAGAGGGGCCCAGTAGGAGTTACAGGTGATTGTGAGCAGCCATGTGGGTGCTGGGAACCAAACCTGGGTCAGCCAGTGCTCTTAACTACCGAGCTGTCTCTGCATCCCTGAGGTCAAGAGTTTAAAGTACTGTTTATCATGCGCTCTCTCCTGCCCCTTTACTAGTGTAGATCTGAGATCCTTAGGCCAAACTCACTATGCCAAGCGTTCGCCATAAGTGTTATTCAATTAATCCTAATAATTAGAACAGGTAACACTTACTTTTATTGAGCAGTTAGTTTGTATTAGTTTTCCAAGGTAGCCAAAAGAGATTACCAAATACCAGGTGGCCGGAGACAGGAAAAACTGTCGTACAGTTATGAAGACTAGAAGGCTGAAGTCCTTCTAGTAGCATCAGAGGCATGCCCTGAGGTCTTTTGTGTACTTTCACATGTGTATCTATTTGGATATGTACACGTGTGTGCAGATAACCTGCAGAGTCCAGAAGGTGTTACACCCCCTGCAGCTGGAGTTAAAAGCTGCTGTGAGCGACCTGACATGGGTTCTGGGAACTGAATTCAGGTTCCTCTGCAAGAGCTTCCGAGACATCGAGCCAGCTTCTAAGGTCCTTTTATTTAGAATTTAAAAATTTGGATGGGGCCAAGTGGTAGTGGCGCACGCCTTTAATCCCAGCACTTGGGAGGCAGAGACAGGCAAATTTCTGAGTTCGAGGCCAGCCTGATCTACAGAGTGAGTTCCAGGACAGCCAAGGCTACACAGAGAAACCCTGTCTCAAAAAACAAAAACAAAACGTACATACATTTGGGATGGAGTGTGGTTGTGCTCATTTTAATCTTTGCACTTGGAGAGGCAGAGGCGGGCAGATCTCTGTGAGTTCAAGGCCACCCTGGTTCTGGTTCAATTTTGAGACTGCATCTCAATTTTTTTTTTTGACTCACTAATGACATCTATTTATTTGTTTACTTGGTATATGTTTGAGTGTGCCATGGTACACTGGTGGAGGTCAGGGGACAACTTTGGAAGTCGGTTCTCTCCTCCCACCATGTAGGACTCAGGGATTAAACTCAGGTCACCCAGGCCCGGTGGCAAGTGCCCTTTATAAGCACTGAACACTCATTGGTCTCTTTTGTTTGAATTCTTGAATTTTTATGTATGTGTGTGTGTTCACAAGTGTGGAGCTGCATGAGTGTGTATGCATGTGTATGTAGAAGCCTGAGCTGACATCAGATGCCTTCCTCGGTTCCTGTCATCTTAGTTTTGATGTCTTCTTCAATCTCTGTGTACCATATATGTGTGTGTGTGTGTGTGTGTGTGTGTGTATGAATGACGTGTACTCTCTGAACCGAGAGCTGGCCATTTTGAAACTGCTCAGACTAGCCTGTTTGCTCCAGGACAGTGGCTCTCAGCCTGTGGATCACCAGCCCTTTCACAGGGGCACATATCAGCCGTCCTGCATATCAGATATTTACAACTCATAACGGTAGGTAGCAGAATTACCGTTGTGAAGTAGCAACTTGGGAATTGTGTTAAAGGATGGCAGCATCAGGAAGGGGGAGAACCCCTGGCCTAGGGGCTCCCCTTGGCTTCAGGCTCCTGGGGACTGCAGGAGTGCTTCCGTGCCCACCTGGCGTAGGTGGATCCTGGGCATTCAAAACTGTTAGCTGCAGTTACATAGCAAACACCTTACTCTGTGGGCCACTGGCTAGTCCTGACCGGATGTTCTAGGAAAAGGTTTGTTCTGTTCTTTGCTGGCTTTCGGCAGCCTGTGGCTCACCTTTTCTTCTCAATGCACCCTGTCAGCTCCTTCTCTCACAGCATTTTCCCTGTGTGTCTTAGGCCTGTCTGAATTTCTCTCTTTAAAAGGGTCATTAAGGACAATCCTGTCCAGCCCAACATAAGGTCATTTGCATTTGATTATGTCTGCCTGTAAAGACCCAATTGCAAGTAAAGTCCTACTCAAAGATCCAGGGCAAGACACAGTGGGGTGGACACTGTGCAACCCTGTGGACGATGTGCTGCATGCTGCCTGAATCTGTGCATACACACTTAACTGTCACTGCATTCCCCCAGGATGTTTGCATTATCACCCCCACCGTGGAGAGGAACGAGTGGCAGAGCTAGGGTTTGTGGGCTGAATGATGCTCTGTCTCTGAGACTTTTTTTTTTTTTTTTTTAAAGATGTATTTATTGTTTGGACACACTAGAAGAGGGCATATGATTCCATTACAGATGGTTGTGAGCCACCATGTGGTTGCTGGGAATTGAACTCAGGACCTCTGGAAGAGCAGTCAGTGCTCTTAACTGCTGAGCCATCTCTCCAGCCCTGTCTCTGAGACTTGAAGGAGGGTCCTAGGATGGAAGATGGCTTTGCCAGGTCAGGTGAGACTCCTGTGTCCTGCCTCTGCAGTTAAGGATCTGGTCTGACTCTGGAGAAGTGGGCTCTGTTAGCATACTGTTGTTCTGAGTTCTGGGTATAGGGACTGAGGAAGGAAAAATGGTCTAGTCTCCCTACTTCAGCTCCCAAGGCCACAGCTGTTATCTTCAAACCTTTTGGGTTTTATAGTCTTTCCCTTTTTCTTTCCAGTACTGGGGATTATACCCAGGGAATCACTCAAGCAAAGCCGGTTCTATCACTAAGCTGTACCCTCAGCCAAGCTCTCTCCCTCTAATTTGAGGTGGGCCTGGAGGCCTGCAGTATAATCTCAGCAACCAAGATGGAGAGGCAGGTGGAGCTCTCTGAGTTTGAGGCCAGCTAGGGCTATAGAGACGCTGTCTCAAAAACAAAACAAACCTACCCAAGTCTATATCGAGCCAGGTGTGCTCACGCATGCCTGTAGTCCTAGAATATGGAAGGCTGAGACAGGATGATTGCTGTGAATTCAAGGCCAGCTTGGTCTATACTTTCTAAGTTCTAAACCAGGTTATAGTGTATGACCCCATTTAAAAACAAAATAAGCCCGGGCAGTGGTGGCACACGCCTTTAATCCCAGCACTTGGGAGGCAGAGGCAGGTGGATTTCTGAGTTTGAGGCCAGCCTGGTCTACAGAGTGAGTTCCAGGACAGCCGGGGCTACACAGAGAAACCCTGTCTTGATAAACCAAAAAAATAAAAAAATAAAAACAAAATAAAATTAATTTTGGCATCTCTCAAAGTTAAAAGCCAAAGTCTATAGCCTTTCTGGCTCCATTTTGTTTTTCTGGCATCTGCCTCTGTTATTGTCCCCTTGGAAGTCCAGACTCCTGAACCAGTGAGCTCCTCCGTAACACAGGCACCTTCGTGCAGCCCCACTGCTCTGCTTCATTGTCCTCTCGTGCGCGCGCTCTCTCTCTCTCTCTCTCTCTCTCTCTCTCTCTCTCTCTCTCTCTCTCTCTCTCTCTCCTACTTTATCCTCTAAGAGCTAAATCAAAACCCCTTCAGGGATGGAAGAGATGGATCGCAGTTAAGACACACACACACAGACACACACACACACTCCTTAAAAATAAATCTTTTTAAAAGTCACCTCTTGACGGATGTCCTCCCTAATTCTTCCAGGCAGTTGGTAACCCATCCTCTGTTTCCACAGCCTTTGTGTTCTCTGCTCTGGCATTTCCATGGTACCATCAGCTGCTTCTGTCCCTCCTACGAGTCTCTGAGCTCTTTGAAGACAAGGGCCATGTCCTAGTCACCTTTCGTCTTTGATGCTCAGTGAGATGTTTAGAGAAGAAGGGGAGGATGGGAAGAATTAAACTTGGCTAGCTGGAGCTCTGGATGTCACAGTGGGAGAGGATGCCTCTATAGAGCTCAAGGTTTAAACTAAAACGGCCTTTATTTATTAAACCAGTTAATTCCTGATGCAGTAGATACAGCATGCAATCTGTGCTTTTTAAAAAATTACATTTATTTATGTGTTTATTGTGTGTTTGCAGAGGTCACAGGGCAACTTGGTGGGAGTTGATTCTGTCCTTTTACCATTTGGGTCCTGGAGATTGAGTTGAGATTGTCAGTCTTGGGGACAAGTGCATTTATCTACTGAGCCACCCCGCTAGCCCCTGTTAATTGTGGTTTGCACCAGAGTCTTGCTCTGTAGCCCAGGTTAGTTTCAACCCACAATGATAATTTCTTTTTCTTTCTTTCTTTCTTTCTTTCTTTCTTTCTTTCTTTCTTTCTTTCTTTTCTTTCTTTTCTTTCTTCCTTCCTTCCTTCCTTCCTTCCTTCCTTCCTTCTTTTTTCTTTTTCCCCCCTTCCCTCTCCCTCCAGCCCTGCTCGATCCAGCACAAAGGTTTGTTTTTTGTTTTTATTATATGTAGTACACTGTTTCTGTCTCAGGACACCCCATAAGAGGGCATCAGATCTCATTATGGATGGTTGCTAGAAATTGAACTCAGGACCTCTGGAAGAGCAGTCATTGCTCTTAACCGCTGAGCCATCTCACCAGCCCCACAGTGATATTTTCAATTTTGCCTTCTGAGCACTGGAGTTATGGGTATAAACCACCCTCTTCAGTTCTATCTGTGCACTTTGTAATTCATTTTGAGATATGGTCTTGCTGTGTAGCCCAGGCTGGCTGGAAACTCTTGACCATCTGCCTCAGTCTCTGCATAGCTAGGAGCAGAGCACGTGCGACTTTGCCCAGCCACCTTTTCTACTAATTTTATGTTCCATCTTCCCGTTAGAAGACTTCTTACAGTTGGGGGAGGGAGGTAGCTCAGCCAGTAGACTGCCTAGCTGCTCAAGTCCTGGGTTCTGTACCCAGTGCCTCACACACTGGTGTGGTGGTGCACACACGTGGGAAGTAGAGGCAGGGGATCTGGGGATCTGGGTGCATGTAGATTTTGCAGTGGAAGGTACTTCAGGCTTCTGCAGAATCTCAGAAGGCATAAATAGAACAAAGTCCAGTTGGAAGGCAGAATTGCTGGGTTGTCTTAGGTCGGATATCCTTGCAGTTCTCAGGGGACTCATGTGTCCCCTGCCCACCCCAGGACAGTGGCGAGACATTGGAAGATGCTGCAGATTGAGAATAAATGTGCGAGCGTGAAGTGAGTGGCTGACGCAGCTACACATTTGCTTTCTGACGAGCATGTGAAGGGGACACAGACAGGAGACACGCACTGGGCCTTGGCAGTCAGGCCCTTTGCTCACTGGGCTTCCATCTCTCAGCTGTTTCCTGCATTGGATCCTGCCAGTGGTTCTTGTAACAGTAGAGCTGGGCCTAGGCCAGTGGTCCAGTAGATAGGCACAGGTGTGAGGGGCAGGTTCCATCCTTAGAGCCATAGAAAGACTGAGGAGGTGGGCACTCCCACAATACTAGTGAGCTGAAGCAAAATGGGAGGTTGAGGCAGCAGAGTTCTCAGAAGCTCACAAGCCATCCGCCTGGCCAACACAGTGAACAGGAAACCCTGCCTCAGACAAGATGGGTGGCAAGAAGCTTGTCATGTTGTCATCTGATATGCAATGCACTGCTTTCCATATCCCGTGCCATCAGTGCTTAAACACATGGACATGTATATACACGTCACACACATACACACACAAAGCAAAAGAAAATACTGGGAAGACCCAGTGAGATGAAGCAGACAGGCCACTTGGCAGTTCTGCCACACGGCAGCACGCAGCAGTGCGGAGCTGGTGTAGAAGGGCTCCTTAAGCATCAAGTCGTTGGCTGGCTTTGGACATTTTATTTTTTTATTTTTTATTTTATTTATTTATTTGGTTTTTCAAGACATGGTTTCTCTGTGTAGCCCTGGCTGTCCTGGAACTCACTCAGTAGACCAGGCTGGCCTCAAACTCAGAAATCCACCTGCCTCTGCCTCCCAAGTGCTGGGATTAAATGGACATTTTATTTTTAATCCATGTAAAACCCTGTGTTCTCTTGAAAATTAACTTGGACAGTGGTTAGAAAATTACTGATCTAGCTAAAATTTTAAAAGTAATTTATTTTTATTTTATGTATGTTGGTGTTTTGACTGCATGGATGTCTGTATAAGGGTGTTGGATCCCCTGAAACAGGGGTCACAGCTTTGAGGTGCCATGTGGGTGCTAAGAATTAAACCTGGGTCCTCTGGAAGTGCAATCAGGTCCCCCAACCCCTCTGCTTTTAGGGGCAGGTCTCTCTGTTTAGCTCTGGCTGGCTGCCCTCAAACTCACACAAATCCACCTGTCCCACCTCCTGAGTGCTGGAATTAAAGGTGTGTACCACTACAACTAGTTGATGTAGCTAACTTCCCTTCTCGTTAACAGAAAGTGGAGGCTGGGCTTTCCCTCTCCAGGAAGAGAGCCTTTTTTCTCAGAGTGGTCCCCAGTATGACATTTGTCAAGGTGCTGGGTGCTGCCAGGCAGGCGCCTCATGTCTGTGTTCTTTCCCGTCCTCCACTCTGCTGTTGCCGCTGCTATACAGAGCACACTGCTTCATTCCTTCCCACTCTTCCTGAAAGCTACCACCCTTTAACAGTTCCTCAGGGTGTGGGGACCCCAACCATAACTTATTTTCATTGTCACTCCATAACTAGTTCTGGAACTGTTATGAATCATAATGAAAATATCTGAGATGTGACCCCATGAAAGGGTTCAAGACCCATGGATTGAGAATCGCTGCTCTAAGGTTGTCTGTGGAGATAGGATGAGAAGGTCTGGAGGAGGAGGCTTGGCTCTTGTTCACCCACCATTCATAAATGCTTGTTAGATACCACTTCTAGGGTTACAAACCAGGGCCCTGGCTATCAAGAAATTCATTATAGGTCAGTGGTTTTCAGTGGTTTTCTTTTTCTTTTTTTTTCTTTTTTGGTTTTTCGAGACAGGGTTTCTCTGTGTAGCCCTGGCTGTCCTGGAACTCACTCTGTAGACCAGGCTGGCCTCGAACTCAGAAATCCACCTGCCTCTGCCTCCCAAGTGCTGGGATTAAAGGCGTGCGCCACCACCGCCCGGCTCAGTGGTTTTTAATAGGTCATGACTCCTTTGGGGTGAAACAACCCTTTCACAGGGATCACCTAAGACCATTAGAAAACACCAGTATTTACATTATGATTCATAATAGTAGCAAAACTACAGTGACAAAGTAGCAGTGAAATAACTTTATGGTTGGGGGTCACCACAGGTGAGGAACTGTGTTAAAGGGTCACAGCATCAGGACAGATGAGACCCACTGCTCTAGTTGAAGAGGATGACACACAAATAGACTAAGCACGCCTACAGTACCGCCGCTCTAGAAGCTGAGGCAAAAGTATCAATTGAAAAGCCCTATAGGGCCCGGCAGTTCCAGAGACCCCAGTTCAATTCCCAGAACATACATGGCAGCTTAAACCTGTCTGAACTCCTGTTCCAAGGCATCCAACACCCTCACCCAGACATATGTACAGCATAAATGCACATAAAATTAAAAATTTAAAAAAGCATTAAGTACTCTTAACTACTGAGCCATCTCTCAGTTATAGTATTTGTTTTATTTTGTTTTAAAAACAGGGTCTCACTGTTAGCTCAGGCTGGCCTAGAACTATAGTCATCCTACCTCAGCCTCTTAAATATTGGGGTTATGGATTACAGGTAGGCTTAGTGTGTTCTTTGTTTTCCAGACAGTGTTTCTCTATATAGCCCTGGCTGTCCTGGAATTCGCTCTGTAGACCAGGCTGGCCTTCAACTCAGAGATCTGCCTGCCTCTGGCTCCTGAGTGCTGGATGAAACGCGTGCCCACCAGTGGTGTTCTTTAGTGTCCTCATGGGCGTTAGGCTCTAGATAAGAGTTGGTTGTCCTAAGGCAGGGAGGTGAGCTACAAGAATTGAGCAAGAGTCTAAACCCCGAAACCACTGACTTCCAGCCTTTCCCCTCCTCCCTCCAAGGCCTGACCTTGCAGAAAGGGATTCCTTAGAATCCAGGGAACCTTGGATTGTCTAAAATGACACTGGCTCATTGCTGGTCACAACAGGAGCGTATGGTGCCTACTTTGTCCCCTTCCTCGTGTTACTTCCAGCTAAATGAGCTCTCTAGGGTTGTTTGAAGCAGAGAGCACCAGATGACCAAAGTGCTAACAAGCCATGCCCCACCGCAGGCGTCTGATGGATTCTGTTTCCCCCATTCTCTTGTATCCAGACAGAACACAGGCCTCACATAATTTACTTATTTTTTATTTTTATTCATCCATTTTTGCTGTACTGGTGACAGGACCTAGGGCTAGGCAAATACCTGCCACAGAGCTATGTGCTGACACCTTTTAACTTTGAGTCAGGGTCTCGGTTGCTCAGGCCGCCCCTCCTCTGCGCCCTCTTACAGCGGGCTCACAGGTATGCGCCACCAAGCCCCTCCGTTTAGTGGGGTTCTGTTGTTTTAAGCCAAGGTCTTGCTCAGCAGTCTAGGCAGACTTGGGAACTATTGATGTTTGTGTCTCCATCTCCCCAATTCTGGAATTAACAGGTATGCAGAATACCTAGGGTTTTTATTTTTGCTTTTAAAGATTTATTATTTTTGGCCAGGATAAACAGGGCTACAGAGAAACATTGTCTCAAAAAAACAAAACAAACAAAAAAAGATTTACTGTTTTTATATGTATGTAGACCACAGGCATTTGTGATGTCCTTGGAGGCCAGAAGAGGGCATTAGATCTGGGTTACAGGCATTTGTGGGCTGCTATGTGGGTGCTGGGCTTCAAACTGGGATTCTCTGGCAGAGCAGCCAATGCTCTTAACTGCTGAGCCATCAGTCCAGCCAGCTGTCGTCCCCCCCCCCCCCACTTTCTTGTTTTGAGACAAGGTCTCATCACTGTAACTCTGGCTGGCCTGGAACTTGCTCTGTTGGCCAGGCTTGCCTTGAACTCATGCTTCTGCCTCCCAGGTGCTAGGACTAAACGCATGCACCACCATGCTTGGCTTAATTAAGCCTTTTATTACTCTACTCTGTGTGTGTGTGTGTGTGTGTGTGTGTGTGTGTGTGTGTGTGCGCGCGCGCACGCGTGCGCGCGCACGCGAGCGCAGGTGTCTGTCTGTCTACTGACAGAAGTATGGAGATGTCCATACAGGCCAGAAGAGGGCATTAGGTCCTTTGAACTGGAGTTGCAGGTCCTGAGGATTGAATTCAGCCTCGAAAGACAAGTGCTCTACCACTAGGCCAGACCCTTCAGCCCTGTTAACTATGCTCTGGCTTCTGTCACCATCCATCCCGTTACTTTTGCCTCCTCATGATGTGAGCACTAAAAGCTGCTGATGCATAGATAGGACTTTTGGTAACACTGCCTTCTGGATCTTTACGGCAGTTATCTCTGTCCCTGGCTGTCCTCGGCAGGGACAGCTCACTACCTCTCTGCAAGCATGAATAGGCTAGGGATAGGAAGATGATCAAGGCTAGGGTTGAGAGCATTGTATGGAGAGCTGGCTTCAACAAATTATTTTTATGCCCAGGCGCAGCCCCAGCCCCAGCCCCAGCCCCCCTCATCCAACAAACGACCCAGCAACAGCACACCACCCCCAACACAACTCAGCAAAATCAAGTACTCAGGGGGACCCCAGATTGTCAAGAAAGAACGACGCCAAAGCTCCTCCCGCTTCAACCTCAGCAAGAACCGGGAGCTACAGAAACTTCCTGCCTTGAAAGGTACTCGCAGCCAGCCAGGGACTGGCGAACTGGGCCTCAGGGCCATGAGCTTTGGTTAGGGAGTGTTTTGGGGAAAGTCGGGTACTACAGACATGAGAGATGCAACTGTGAGTGAGGTGCCGGGGAACAGAATGGGGTCAGGGTAGCAAGGGAAAGCCCACAGGAGCAATTAGGACCTGCACCTGACTGCTGAGGCCTCCACAGATTCACCAACCCAGGAGCGCGAGGAGCTGTTCATCCAGAAGCTGCGCCAGTGCTGTGTCCTCTTTGACTTCGTGTCAGACCCACTCAGTGACCTCAAATTCAAAGAGGTGAAGCGGGCAGGACTCAATGAGATGGTGGAGTATATCACCCACAGTCGGGATGTTGTCACCGAGGCCATCTACCCTGAGGCTGTCACCATGGTGAGCACAGGGAAAGGACAGAGGGGCAGGGGGAACCCCTGGGGAAGCCTAGACAGTGTTCTAAGTTGGGCTCCCACCTCAGTTTTCAGTCAATCTCTTCCGGACGCTGCCTCCTTCATCGAATCCCACAGGAGCCGAGTTTGACCCTGAGGAAGATGAACCTACCTTGGAAGCTGCCTGGCCGCATCTCCAGGTACCAGGGAAAGGGGTAGGATCTGGATATGGGAAACAGGACCACTCAGATCTGCAGCAAGGGGGCGTCTCCCAGTCCTTGGGTCACGCCTCAGTGAAGCTTCTTTTCCTCCACAGCTTGTGTATGAGTTTTTCTTACGTTTCTTGGAGTCTCCAGATTTCCAGCCAAATATAGCCAAGAAGTACATTGACCAGAAGTTTGTACTTGCTGTGAGTCTGAGGTTCCTGCCCTTCCCATTAACTGTCATCCCACTGCCTTCACCTGTGTCCTTTCCTCTTCTTCCCCTTGCTGTGATTATACTGGGGGTTCAGCTGTGTCTGGTATAAGGCTCCCCAAAAAACTTCTAGTGTAACTGGAGGAAAATAGCAAGCAAGTGCCTCTCTTCACTCAGTGGGGTATAGACACGCACACCCAGATAGCACATAGGAGCAGCCAGGTGATAGATACATCACTCTGCTTTTCTGAGACCTGATGCCATTCCCCAGAGAACCTTGTGACCCTAGCCCATGCCTTCCTTGGTGTTTGTCTCACTCACTGCCTTTCTTAACCTCCTGCTCCTAGCTCCTGGACCTATTCGATAGTGAAGACCCTCGAGAGCGGGATTTTCTCAAGACCATTTTGCACCGCATCTATGGCAAGTTTTTGGGGCTCCGGGCTTATATTCGTAGGCAGATCAACCACATCTTCTACAGGTGAGGCGATGAGCCCAGGCTTGGGGGTACAACACACCCCTGCAGAGGTGGGATGGGAACAGGAAGGCAAGGAAGACTGCATCCTGCTGGAGGGGTGGCGTCAAGATGGCCTTGTTTCTTCCTTTAGGTTCATTTATGAGACTGAGCATCACAATGGGATTGCTGAGCTCCTGGAGATCCTAGGCAGGTGAGTGGGGATGCAGATGCCACGGGAGATGGGCGATGGGCACACCAAGCTCTGACCAGGCCCTGATCCTAAAGATGCCCCTTGATTTCTAGCATCATCAATGGCTTTGCCTTGCCCCTTAAGGAAGAGCACAAGATGTTTCTTATCCGTGTCCTGCTTCCACTTCACAAAGTCAAGTCCCTGAGTGTCTACCACCCCCAGGTGAGCTGCCTTCCTCAGGGTCTCTCACCTGATCATCAGAGAAGGGAGGGAGGGAGGGAGGGAGGGAAGGAGAGAGTCCTCTTAGCATAAAGGAATGCTTGTGGTAAATCCTCTATACCTCCTCTTCTATTTGGGGATCTTGTTGTCACTGAGAGCTGAATTTCACTTGTACCCCCAAACTTTTGCAGCTGGCATACTGTGTGGTACAGTTCCTGGAGAAGGAGAGCAGTCTCACTGAGCCGGTAATTTCCCTTCTGGGGCTTCAGTCATCAAATGCTTGCTCATCTCTACCTGTTGGTTTCGTGGTATTGGCCACGTACAAATCTAGGCCCTTGTACATCTCAGGCAAGGGCTTTCTCAGCGAGCAGCACCCTAGTTGTAGCTGGTAACTACTGAGTAACACTGCGAGCGCACCCTCAGGAGGCCTGAGCTGTGTGGCTTTCTCCAAAGGGAAACAAAACCTATATCCTCAGGAAACAAGCCCAAGCCAGAGAGGCTGTGTGATTAGCTGAGGGTAGGCAAGGGGAAAGGCAACAGAAGGGCTTCCCGGAGAACTGAGCAGGTTAGGAATTTTATCCTCATGTCATCTTCACAGGTGATTGTGGGACTTCTCAAGTTTTGGCCTAAGACCCACAGCCCCAAGGAGGTGATGTTTCTGAATGAGCTAGAGGAGATTCTGGATGTCATTGAACCCTCGGAGTTCAGCAAAGTCATGGAGCCGCTCTTCCGCCAGCTTGCCAAGTGTGTCTCCAGCCCCCATTTCCAGGTAAGACCACACTCACTGACTCCAGATTTGATAGAGCAGGTCTTGGGAACTGCGGGGAGTGCCGCTGACTCCATTCTCCTCGCCAGGTGGCAGAGCGAGCCCTCTACTACTGGAACAATGAGTACATCATGAGCCTGATCAGCGACAATGCTGCCCGAGTCCTCCCCATCATGTTTCCTGCACTCTATAGGAACTCCAAAAGCCACTGGAACAAGTAGGGGACTAGGGTTGCGCTGATGGTGGGACCTGGGTATTCCACACTGTGAGGGTATAGAACAAGAGGCATGGATCTCATGTGGACGCCCGGCAAGCAGAGCTGGTTCCCACCAAATACTACCAAGTGTAGGATCTTGAGGGTTGACTGGCAAGAAAAGGTGCTAGTGAGACATCCTCGAAGTACCAAACAGCTGACCTGCATCACACCACACAGCTCTGGAGACACCCTAGGCTGGAGGGAACTATGTGATCTGCTTAAAGAACAATGAGTCCAACTTGTAAAAAGGCTTTCTTGCTGAAAGCAGACTCAGTGTGCTGCTGACAGTCCTCCATGTTACTAGGCCATGGAATGTGAGCCAAGGAAGAGTTAGCCACGTGGGGCCAGTATCTGTAACGACCGTCAATGCCCTCAATGTGCAAGAGTTAGTCAAGAGCTAGCTGCTTCTACAGCGAATGCTTCTCCAGGGTAGAGGTTAGTGAACAGAACAGTAAACAGAAAAGAGTGGCAGAGACACCAGGGAACAAGCAGACTGGGCTGTGACACTGACGGCAGGCTCTGACCTTCTCAACACCATCTTTCTCTGGGTGGCAGGACAATCCATGGACTGATCTACAATGCCCTGAAGCTCTTCATGGAAATGAACCAGAAGCTGTTTGATGATTGTACACAACAGTACAAGGCAGAGAAGCAGAAGTAAGTGTCTCTCTCTCCTGAGAGGATTATTACCTTCTACCTCCAGCTCACTGTCCCCAATCCCAATCCCCTGTCCCTCCCCCTTAGGGGCCGGTTCCGAATGAAGGAAAGAGAGGAGATGTGGCAGAAGATTGAGGAGCTGGCCCGGCTCAATCCCCAGGTGAGGGAGGCTTTTATGCCCTTGCCCTGAGCTCACGGGAGAGGCTTTGGAGAAGAGTGAGGCAAATAGTCCCACAGGAGGCTCAGAAGTGCTTCTCACCGTCTGTCCATCCCTTGCCCTCTCAGTACCCTATGTTTCGAGCTCCTCCACCACTGCCCCCTGTGTACTCCATGGAGACAGAGACCCCCACAGCAGAGGACATCCAGCTTCTAAAGAGGACAGTGGAAACAGAGGCCGTACAGGTGAGAGGGCACCAGGGGCAAGAGTCAGGCTGGGACAGCAATAATGGGTCTATAGAGAGAGGAGGAAAGTGAATCTCTTGGGCACCGTGGTCACCATCCTCGCCTTCTCCCTGTCTGTACTCAGATGCTGAAGGACATCAGGAAGGATAAAGTGCTGCTCCGGAGGAAGTCAGAGCTACCGCAGGATGTGTACACCATCAAGGCACTAGAGGCACACAAGCGGGCAGAAGAGTTTCTGACTGCCAGCCAGGAGGCTCTCTGACCCCTCACCTTCCCACAGGGTTTCAGCCCACTCAGACCTGGGATGCAGCCCAGCCCCCCACCCTCTGCTCCTTATTGGCTGACCTGGGGCAGAACAGCACCTCTCTGGCTACTCTAGAGGATGCAGGCACTGGAAGCGGGATGCCCAGCGTGCTCTCTCTTCTCCCCTAACTGTGTTCGTGCCTCCCTGTGGCTAGTACAGACAGGCTGAGCACTGAGTGCTCAGTGCTTAGACAACCGGGGTGCCTGTCCCCCTGCTCCTAACCCCACAGCTACCTGAAACTGTTCTGAGAAATACACACAGGAATCACATGTTCCTCTCCTCTCCCCTTCATCCTCATCTCAAGTTGAGGTTTCTCTCCTCCCCCTGCAGGGTACAGCAGGAGATTGTCACCAAAGTCATGTTAAGCTCCGCTGGCCCCTGGAGTGAAGAGCTGGAGGGGAACTAGTTCCCAGCAGCACAAACAGGCCCCTAGACCTGGCTTTATGCAGGCAGGGGGTGCTAGTGCGTTTCTTTTTACCCTATACCTAACCAAGACAACACAGAGGACAAAAAGTATGTTATGGACACTAGATGACTACAGGGCCCAGTGGGGAGAATGAACCACCTGCCTTGCCCTCTCTGGCAAGCAGCAGTCCTGGGATCACATGTTTCTAAGGGACCACCCTGTGGCTGCTTGCTTTCCCTTGTGCTCCTGGTTCCCAGAGCTATGAGGAGGCAGGAGCAGTGCTCCAAGCATGGCTCCTGCAATGCCTATGTATTTCCTTGTTTCTGCTGATGTGGGCAGGCCCTCACCTGTACCCTCTGGGCGTTCAGAAACGAAGGACCGGGGAGGGCCGGACCAGGATTCAGAGGCACAGGCAGTGCGGCTTTTGGCTGTGTACATAGGGTGCTTTATTCTCCACAGAGTGATACATGCTAAGGTGGGCTGGGCTTGGGCCGATGTCCCCATATGTACAGAACTGAATAAAGTGGGTCTCTGAGAGGTCTGATTCGCCTTGGTGTGAAAGGGACATGGGAAGAAGAAGGCTGTTAAAACCAGAGTTGTTAGTCCTGTGCTGGTCCTGGCTTGGAATGTGGGGAGATAAGGCAGCTCTCTCTGTGTGGTCACTTCCAGGCAGGGGATGCCTGCCGGGCTTGGAGGGCTTTCTGTACCACATCTTCCCACTGAGCATCCGATATCTCCCGAGCCCAGGCAGGAACCCCTGGTGCAGGCAGGCTTACTCCAGCCATCGTCCTTTTCACCAGCTCTACGTGTTCTGAAAGCATAGCCACAGGCTGGTTAGGGAATGAACGCTGGGACTAGCTCCTCTCTCCCTAGTTATTCAATCAACCCAGAACCCCTAACGCATCACCAAGTCTAGTGAAACAGCATTTCATTTAGATTCTGAAGTCCACAAAATTTCAGTTAACTTTTTAAAAATAAAGTGATCCTCTGGTTTTTTTAGAGGGTAGGAGTGGGGGATTGTATTTGGGGTTTCAAGACAGGGCTTACCTGTGCAGCCCTGGCTATCCTGGAATTTGCTCTGTAAACCAGGATGGCCTCGAACTCAGACCAGCCTGTCTCTGCCTCCCGAGCACTGGGATTAAAGACGTGCACCACCATGCCCAGTTCTTACTGGTTTTAAACCAATCAGTTCTTGGTAATTACTTCTAGATGAAGGAATGAGCTTTTTTTTTCTTCGTTTTTACCTGGGTCCATGGGGATAGAGCCGTGGCTGCTCAATGCTGCAGCTCCCTCCTCATCTTCATCCTCACTCTCCAATGGTGGATCTGGCAAATGAAGCCCCAGGGCCTGCAGAACCACAGAGAAAATACTGAAAAGCGGCCAGCTTTTGGTACATTCCGTTTCACCTGCTTAGTAACAATTTGCTCCACCATACCTGGATTCGATCTTGGATGTCAGCAGCTCCATCTTCTCCCTCACCCACTGGTGCCAGTTCCACCTCTTCTTGTTCAGGGTCTTGATTGAGGGGCTGGTACGAGTAGCCTGCTGGGCCTGCTCCTGTTTCCTCCTGCTCTTCCTCGGGTTCTTCACTGCTCCAATCTCCAGTTCCTTCTGTAGGACCCTGATGTGGCCCTAAGTCCTCAGTCTGATTGGGGAAGATACGCTCAGGGCCCATGGTGTCTCCCCCTAGAACTACTGCTGCCATCCGGGCAGGGGCTGCAAGGACAGAAAGGCAGGATAGGGGTTGGATGAAACGAGGTCTCCTTTCACGTTCGGACCACCCTCTCTCACACGTCTTGCATCTTCCTCCTGTCTCTCATGCCTCCCTGTCTTCTTAAGTTTGGGTTCTCATATTGAGCTGGAGCACACTAATCTTTAACGCGCCGGATTCCTAAATAAATAGACAACCGGAGGGCTTCACCTCTTCCTAAGAGACCTCTTCCCAGAACCTCGCCCCCTCTGGCCACGCCTCTCCTCCGGAGGTAACTGCTGGTCGCCAGACTACCTATGGTAGAGCATCCCCGCCCTTCATCCCCTCTATTTCGGGGGAGTGCAGTACCGCCTGACAAAAAAACCTTCAGGCCCAGGGGCTCCCATTCAATGGCCCAGCTACAGCGTCCCCTACCCGCCCCTACTGATTCTCAGCGTTGGTATTTCCTCGCGCCTCACCCTCTCAGAGCCCACAGCCGGACCCGCACCTTCACTTCCGGCGGGGCAGGACGTGCTGGGGCTCTTAGTCCTCCAGCCCCGCCCCGTGCCCGAGACTGACGCAAGCGAGGACGAGAAGTCCGCCTCTTGCCCCGCCTCCGCCATCCCCTGCCCGGACCACAAAGAACTACATTACCCAGTGACCCTCAGGCGCGCGACGTGTTCTGGGGTTCTGCGCATGCGCACAACCCGACCACGCCCCACCCTCCCCCATCTCTCGGCCCTGAGGTAATTTGTGGACTACAAGTCCCTGAAGCTGTCGGGCCCAGGGCTCTCACTGCACGTGCGCGTCCCGCTGCCCGCCGGAAGGACGAAGTCTGGCAGTGTTTATCTCGTTGGGGACCGAGGAATCGGTTGGCGGGCAACGGGTTCTAGGCTGCTGGCAGCGCGAGGACCCGCGGCCCCACCCCGGCCCGGCCTGGCAGGTAGCCTGGGATGGGTTGAGGGATGAGGAAGATTGGTGGGGCTGGCGACGCCCACTGCCTGCCGCCGGGGTCGCGGGGGAGGGGCCGAGGAGGATGAGATGGGGGTGGGGAGGGAGCTGGGGGATGCTGGGAAAGAGTGTTAATGGGCCGAGAAAGGTCTGGGGAAAATGGCCTGGAGACGGGTGGGAGAGACCTGGTGGCTGAAGGAAGCGGTGAAAGAACCGGACGAGTGGGTTCTGAAGAGAATCAGGAAGCTGAGCATAATGGCAGGGGGAGGGGGCAGTGCCTGGCCTTGTGGGGGAGGGGCGGCTGCGAGAGGTGGACTAAAACCCGAGTCGGGTCGTATTCAGAGAGCGCAGTTATGGTGGGAAGGGGATAAGGAAGGGTTTCTTCCCTTCGTGGACGTAGACGAGTTAGCGGGTGCTGGTGCGGACCTTGGCGTGGTGGGAGAAGGAACTGCACGACTCTCAGGAGATTAAGAAGGGAAGGGTCGCAAGCGGGGATTGAAAGTGGCAGGGAGGGGTGGCGTACATCAAGGCTGGCTGGGAGGTTGGGAAATGCTGGAGTTGCAGAGATAGCGTTTATTAACCCCTGCCTTTGAGTTATCCTTATGAAGACGATGGGATTCTTTATCGGGATTGTAGATTCATTCATCTTTGTGCATTTTCGTTTTATCTGGTCTTAGCTTCAAGGGAGAGTAAAGGCTGTGAAGGTGATAGGCACCCCTCCACCACAGTCTTCCTTTCTTTCCTTTTTTTTTTTTCTATTTGTTTGTTTTGAGACATGGACTTGTAGCTCTGGCTGCTTTAGAACTTACTGTGCAGACCTACGTGGCCGGCCATAGTCACTCAGATGTCCCCCTGCGTCCATGCCCCACCACACCTGCCTTGGACTTCGATTCTTTTTTTTTTTTTTTTTTTCGAGACATCGAGACAGGGTTTCTCTGTGTAGCCCTGGCTGTCCTGGAACTCACTCTGTAGACCAGGCTGGCCTCGAACTCAGAAATCCACCTGCCTCTGCCTCCCAAGTGCTGGGACTAAAGGGGTGCGCCACCACTGCCCAGCGGACTTCGATTCTTAAAGTCCCCTTTCTCTGATAAGGACAGATGGAAGAGCAGGACTAATGAAGAGATCGTTTGACTATTGGCTCCTGCTATTTCACGTTGAGGGAGATGGCTATTTAAAGCATACAGTGTAGGGTTGGGGGAGGTGGAGGGGGCAGTTGATGAAAGCCATATCTGTCCCCTTTAAGGGGACCTCCTTTGGTTGAGGTGTCCGTCCGTCCCACCCCCCCACCCCCCCCACTGCTGAGGGTTTTCCTCTTTGCCAAGCCTTTTTGAACAGGAAGCAAATGATCACTCAAACCGAGCAGATGTTTCTTGGCAAAGGCATCGCTAGTTGCAAAAAGATTTACCTGAAAGAGCTCTCAAATCTACCCGTTATCACTAGGCTGGTAGGCTGTCTTTAAGAGGCCATGACTTCTCTCAAGCTTGGGACTTTCTCTTGTCCTGCATTTTGCTTTGTTTCCTCTCTCCAGTCTGTACCCTCACCCCATTCCTCCTTTAGAGACCCAAAGGGGGAAGGGCTGCTGAAAGTGGTTTGTTCTCTAACAATAGTAGGGTTGGGGAAATTGAGGGAACTCTTCCCTACCCCCAACTCAGAATACACATACCTTTCTGGCTTAAGTTTCTAGTCCTGGCAGCATACGAGCCACAGCTGTCAAAGGAACTCCTCGTGCCTGTAGACACCCTGGGTGACCCCAGGGACAACGGATCAACTTGACAAGAACCATCTGTGAGGGGCTAATCAACCATGGTTACATGGAGTTCCCTGTCCTAGGTAGGGACACTGTTCCACTCTAAAAGCCTAAAAGCTTTTTTTTTTTTTTTTTTTTTTTTTTTAACTTTAAAGCACCCATGCCAGCTTTCAGTGGACTGTCTGGGGCTGGCTGGGCTATTAATAGCTGTGAGTATTTTGAGATCCCTACCTTTAAGAGATGGAGGGAAATTCTTAGAGAGGTGGCAGTAAGCAGAGGCAGAAGCAAGAACACACCCAGTATGGGAAAGGGGCTTAGAGACTGGGGGCTTGGAGCTTGTTCCAAGCCAGGGATGGGGTGGAGTTGACAGGAGCAGAGGGGCAGTCATGGTCACCAGATTCTGAGCTGGCAGTTAGGTTAAGGTGGCCCCACCCTTCACTGTGGGAGAACACAGGGCCAGGGCAAGCTCCTTGACCTCTGCAGCTCTCCTGGGGCAGGGCCAGCCACCTGAGCTGTGACTAGTGTCCCTGTAGAGGGGTGGTGTGGGAGGGCCACTGGGGTGGCACTTGGAGGCAAAGACTAGCCCTGGGTAGCCACATTGAACTGGACAGAAGCCTCTTCTGAGGAACTTGTGGCCCTGACTTGTATATAGGTAGCAGAGGCAGCAGGCCGTGCCGGGGGGGCATGTTCCTGTAACCTGTGGCCCAGGGGATGTTACGGTGGACAGTGCATCTGGAGGGCGGGCCACGCAGGGTGAACCATGCTGCAGTGGCTGTCGGGCATCGAGTGTACTCCTTCGGGGGTTACTGCTCTGGTGAAGACTACGAGACACTACGGCAGATAGACGTGCACATTTTCAATGCTGGTAAGCTAGTCTTCATACCTTGTTGGAGTTTCTACATCAGGGGAGTTAGTGGGCACCTGAATGAAGTTCAGAGGTGGCCTCTATGGCAAGGGGGTTGGGTAAGAAAAGCTGGTTTGGGACAAGGTGGCAGCCTGAGAGGAGGTTCCCAGGGCTGAACAGAGCTGTGTCCACAGTGTCCTTGCGTTGGACAAAGTTGCCCCCCGTGAGGCCTGCCGTCCGAGGGCAGGCTCCTGTTGTCCCTTACATGCGGTATGGACACTCCACCGTCCTCATTGATGACACGGTTTTCCTTTGGGGCGGGCGCAATGACACCGAGGGGGCCTGCAACGTACTCTACGCCTTCGATGTCAGTGAGTATGGGTCTCAGATGACACCTTGGGCCTGGGAAAGGGGTGGTTGGGGGGGTGCTGGCAAAGGGAAGGCCCAAATTGAGGCAGATGTGTCAGCTGACTTGTGTCATTTCTTACCTCTCTCAAAAGATACTCACAAGTGGTCTACACCCCGAGTGTCAGGAACGGTTCCTGGGGCCCGGGATGGACATTCAGCTTGTGTCCTGGGCAAGATCATGTACATCTTTGGGGGATATGAACAGCTGGTAAGTCTGGGAAAACTAGCTTATATCAAAAGGAACAAAAGAGAAATTCATCGTGGTGGAGCAGGAGGCTTTTAAATGGAAGGATAGAGGGTCCCAGAGTAACCATGGACACTGCTTAAGTGACAGGATAGAGGCTCCCAGAGTAACCAACCATTGACACCAGTTTTCTATCTTCCATTACTCAGGCCGACTGCTTTTCCAATGACATCCACAAGCTGGATACCAGCACCATGACATGGACCCTTGTTTGTACAAAGGTACCCTTGTTTGTCCTCGGACGGCAGGCCTCAAGGGGGGCAACTTTGTCCAACGCAAGGACACTGCTCTTTGGTTTGTCAGATTCCCCACCCCACCCCCACCCCCTTGGCTGAAATCCTAGGAAGCTCAATTAGTTTCCCTTACCGGAGCCCATGCTGACTCCCTCCTCCATCTCTTCTCTTGGCTAGGGCAATCCTGCACGGTGGAGGGACTTCCACTCAGCCACAATGCTGGGCAATCACATGTATGTCTTCGGGGGCCGTGCTGACCGCTTTGGGCCATTTCATTCCAACAATGAGATCTACTGTAATCGAATTCGAGTCTTTGATACCAGAACCGAGGCCTGGCTTGACTGTCCACATACGCCAGTGCTGCCTGAGGGGCGCAGGAGCCATTCAGCCTGTGAGTGTTATTTTTTGGTGGATGTCCCTGTGCAACCCCATTCTCTTGACATGTGTCTGTCCTTCCAGTTGGCTACAATGGAGAGTTGTACATCTTTGGTGGCTATAATGCAAGGCTGAATCGGCATTTCCATGACCTCTGGAAGTTTAATCCTGGTAAAGAGCATTGCCTTTAGGGAGGGATAAGGAACAGTTGAGGTGTGGGGAGAAGAGTCACCCTGAGTAAGTGGGGGTTGGAATGACGTGTGGAGATGTCTAGGCTGGCCAGATATTGAACCTCTGGGAACTTGTCTTTAGGGTCCTTTACCTGGAAGAAGATTGAACCAAAGGGGAAAGGACCATGTCCCCGCCGACGCCAGTGTTGCTGTATTGTTGGTGATAAGATTGTCCTCTTTGGGGGTACCAGGTTAGGAGAGAAGGAGGGACGGACTTGGGAAAGGCCTGTCTGTAACATCAGTGGGTGGCATCTGAGTGAGGGTCTGTGGGTAGTTCCAGCACCTACTTGCTCCTCTTTCTGTCCATACAGCCCCTCTCCAGAGGAAGGCCTGGGGGATGAATTTGACCTCATAGATCATTCTGACTTACACATCTTGGACTTCAGTAAGTACTTATTTCTGAGGTGCTTCTACTATCAGGTCTCTGTCTCTGGGTGGTGACCAGGATAGGACCTTTCCCTGCTGTGACTTCCTCCAACTCTTCCATTAAAGGTCCTAGTCTGAAGACTCTCTGCAAACTGGCCGTGATTCAATACAACCTGGACCAGTCCTGTCTGCCCCATGACATCAGGTAAAGCAGGTGGTTGCAGAGGACGGGTTGGTTGAGGGTGAGTGGCCAGCACAGGTGTGACCTGATTAGCTAGATCTCCACATGCAAAAGCAGACATTTCTATCTGCTGGAGATTTTTGTGAGGAACAAGGAGGTAAAGGTGCAGCCATCATGTGACAGTCATCAGCCCTGTGAAGAAAACATGGGAATTTTCTGAGCCATGCTTAGAAGCTCTGCTTCCTTGTGTAGTTTTTTTTTTTTTTTTTTTTTTTTTTTTTTTTTTTTATTTTGGTGATGTATTTTGATAGTGACTTGACTAAATTTTAGGGTTGGCTACAAAATAGAAAGTTGAAGAGTTTCTGGACTCCCTTAGGTCAGTAACAAAGAGAGGTTCCTATTTCTTGGCTGTTAATTCTAGTACTGAGTTCAAATAAAGCACCAAATGTCCCTCCATGTACCCTTTTCTCCTCTTGGTCATTCTGAGACACTCCCTCCTTGAGCCAGGTTGGTTTAATTCTTGCTTGCTAAGGTCTCTGTGTCCCTTGGTGACACAGAGTACACAGCTCAGGGTCTTGGTATAAGGAGGACTTCTTAAGTCTTTGTAAAATGAAAGTATCGTGGAAAGCATAACTTAATTTGGTGGAGTGGATGGGGAACTCTTTAGGCCCCAAAGTTTAGGGAGAACAGGAGGTCTGAATCGGGGCCTTAAAATAAGGGAAATTGGTGGAGAGGAATGGGTGCTCTGGGGATGAGGAATGAGGGGGAGGTGCTGCCTGGCTGTCTTCAGGGCAGGAGAGGTGTGCTGCTGTGTTTACTTAAATGTACACATAAACCAGGTGCTTAGATTCATAAATCTGTATAAACATAAACAGGAAATCCGAAAGAGCCTGGAGGTGGTTGAGTAGGTGGTAGTCGCCTTAGTGGTGGGTGGATCTGGTGATTAAACCCAGAAGGGCTGTAAGGCAGAGGGAGCCGTGGGAGATGGGAGGGCTGCTGTGGTCTTAGCTTTGTTCAAAGAATTCTGGGCTTGTCATAGAGACCAGCTCTTGTGTCTTCTCTGCCCATTGTTGGCCTTTCCAGGTGGGAGCTCAATGCCATGACCACCAACAGCAATATCAGCCGGCCCATTGTCTCCTCCCATGGATAGGAAGAAGTTTCTGCTGCCTCCCCTCCTGAGCCTGCTCTTGTCTTCATCGCCCCTGCCCATCTCACCTGCCTGCCCCTTTTTACCCGGACTCAGTACACCTCCACGTGGGGTTGATGGACTAGAGGTGTTTGCTGTGCTGTGAATTCAGTGGGGAGTTGTTGGGGGAGGCCATTTCCCTCCCCCTTGGGCCGAGGGCCCCTTCCCTTGGTGCTCTGTCCCCATCCACCTCCTTCCACTGCTCCTGGGCCTTTGCTCTG
Source organism: Arvicanthis niloticus (assembly GCF_011762505.2). Taxonomy (NCBI): domain Eukaryota; kingdom Metazoa; phylum Chordata; class Mammalia; order Rodentia; family Muridae; genus Arvicanthis; species Arvicanthis niloticus. Next base: position 54,799,820 of record NC_047674.1, on the reverse strand, counting down.
CCCCAGGCCAGCTGGGCAGCCAGGCTGTGCTGGAAAGGGACAGGAGTGGGGAGAAGCCAGCAGTGTCGGTCGGAGCCTCAGGAGCTTCCCTCTCCCCGTGACCACCCTCTCCCTGCTTGAGCATCGCCCGGGGAGCTGAGAGGAGCCTCGGCTGTTGGCATGAAACCCCCTCCCCAACCCGCGGTGGTGGGGACCAACAGACAGCGTCACCCTTCCTTGAGCTGTTGCTGTACCCCTGAAGCTCAGCCAGCTCTGACTTTATAAAACGTAAAACCTCTAACGTGTCCTATTTTTGGCGACTACGGTGGAGGGGCGGAGGCAAAGGGGCCACCCTTAAGGTTCTGGCTTCTCGGCCAAACATGAGCCTGGCAGCTGCCCGGTGCCCAGCCCGCCGCGGGACTGAAGGCGGACGACTGCAGGGCGTCGCTCTGGCAGAGCCTTCAGCACATTGGCTCAGCCTTCCGGAAGGGGTGGGACTTGGGAGCTCGCAGCGAGCGGAAGTGCAATTTATCAGCCGGACTTCACAAAACACATGCGGAAAGCTGTTTCTAGTGGCAAGGTCGGGGCCGGAGGTCCCCGCAGTGCCATGAAGGGTGGGGATGCGACCGGCGACCGGCCGAAGGGTGAGGACCTAAGGGTGGGGGAGCGCGAGGCTTTTGGCTGCGGGAACGGAAGGCCGCTCTGAGCGCCGCAGTTCCGGGGAGAGGGGAGGGAGTGCTTCCGGCATTACGACTTCGGGGGAAGTTCCATGGTTTTGTTTTTAGAACCTGGCGGTGGAGGAGTGAGGGGTACGGGGAGGGGTGTCTCAAAGTGTGGCCCAGGCCAGTTTCGGATTCTTGGCCGCTCTGCCTCAGCCCCAAGTGCTGGGATTATAAGTATAATTCTCCAGGCCAGGCCTGGGAATAGTCTTAAAGTGTAGGATTCAGGTTCTTCCTGGGATTAGTAGGGAAGGATGCAACAAACTGAGCCGTATGCATGCACTTGGAAATAAAGAATAATCAAACAGCAAAGCAAAAGGTTCGCCGTTGTTCTACTTACTTCTAAGAAAAGGTATTTAGCCAGGCGGGTTAGCACATGCCTTTCCAGCACTCAGGACACGCAGGAGGCAGAGGCAACCAGATTCCTGTGCACTCCAAACCAGCCTAGTCTACATATTCCAGTGGTTCTCGACTTTCCCAATGCTGTGACATTGGTAATCCCCAACTATAAAGTTCTTTTCTTGCTACTTCAAAGCTGTGATTTTGGCTACTGTTATGAATGGTAATGTAAATATCTGTGTTTTCTGATGGTCTTAGGCTACCTCTTTGAAAGGGTCTGTGGACATCTTGCCCAAAGGAGTTGAGAATCACAGGTTAAGAACCACTGACATAGTGAGTTCCCAAGCTAGCTGAGCGAAATGGAGAGCAGAGAGTTCAGAATTACATGAGAATTAGCGGGGGGAGTGATACATCAGATTCCTTTTTAGTATGCAAAAATAAATGGGCTCTGGCCAGGCTGTGGTGGCACTCACCTTTAATCCCAGAGTTCTAGAAGCAGAGGCAGGCAGATCTCTGAGTTCAAGGCCAGCCTGGTCTAGAGAGGAAGTTCCAGGACAGCCAGGGCTATACAGAGAGAGCCTGTCTAACACTATTACAGGGGAGCACCTTTGCAACCTGTGCTGCCTAGGAAGTAATAATGGTGGCTGTGATGGAGAATGTTGGAAAGGATGGTCTTTGCCATGTATCTCGTGTGTGTGTGTGTGTGTGTGTGTGTGTGTATTATATGTGCGTGTGTGTGATATATATGTGTGTGTATATAATGTATATGTTACCATGAGGATGTGGAGATCAGAGGACAACTTTTGTCAATCTGTTCCCTCCTAAATCATGAGACTCCAGGGTCTAACCTGGTGATCCAGTCCTTTTCGTCTGATACACCTAGCCCGATGGAGCCTTTCCCGAAGTGGGGAGGTACTGACCGAAGCTGTGTTGCCTTCTCCTCCAGCAGACACATCTGACATGTCATTTGAGGAGCTGTTGAGATTACAGAGCCAAGTGAGACCCAAGGCAAACAAACAATTGGTAGCTGGAAACAGCACTAAAACTCGAAGCCCCAGACAACCCGTGTGTGTCGCAGATAAGCACCGGTGAGGACTGAAGCAGCCCACAGAGTTAAAAGATACCCAGGACCTTGACTAGATGTCTTTTCCTTGTGTGGCATGACTCCAGTCTTTCCCTAAGACTGTAGTACACTTGCCCTGACCTTTCATTTCTCCTTAGGCCTCTGGAAATGTCAGCCAAAGTCCGGGTGCCATTCTTACGTCAGGTGGTTCCTGTCAGTAAAAAGGTAAGGAAAAGGCAGGGAACAAGAACTTCCCCCGGGAAAGAAGATTAAACAAGAGGTTTATCTTCTCTCTGTGTTTTCCAAAGGTCGCCCGAGACCCCCGCTTTGACGATCTGTCAGGGGACTATAACCCTGAAGTGTTTGACAAGACTTACCAGTTCCTGAATGATATTCGAGCCAAGGAGAAACAGGTCTGTAGTAAGAAGCTGGTCTGTCTATCTTGGAGGGCGGGAACCGGCTGCATGTCGGCTAGTCTGGAAGAGGCGGCCGGAAGGGTGTTGGGGCCAGATCTTTGGCTGTTAAGTCAGTTCATCAGTTTTGTGGCTGTGCTCAAGTTGCTTTGCTCCGTTTGCTTCAGTTATTTTTAAAATGAATCTACTTTTTAAGTTGATAATAGTCATTTCTAACATCTGTGGGCATGTCAATACATGTCTTTAAAGTATAATAATCAAGGTAACTGACATAGCTGTCACCTCTCACATAGCCATTGTGTTATGTTGGGGACCGTCAAAATCCTCTCATTGATTATTCTGTAATACTCAATTAAGCCGGGCTTAGTAGCACATATCTATAATCTATAATCTATAATCTATAATCCAGCTACTTTGGGAAATGAGACAGGAAGGTAGAGAGTTCGAAGCTATCCCAGGCCAAGATTAAACAGAATATGAGACTTAGTTACTTGTCAGCCATAGTTATCTGGTGCCCTATTAAACCTTGGGAATCCTTCTTCCTGTCCAGCTGCACCCCTCTGCCTGTTAGCTCACTCTCTACCTATCCAGCCCTTCCCACAGCCCGTGCAGGCTCCCTAAGCTGGAGCTGCTGTTCTGTATTTGAAGTCAACTGTGGCTTTTCTGTATAAGAACATATGATACTTGTCTTTCTGTTCCTGACGGGTTACACTTAGCATACTGTCGCTTCAGTAGTTATTGATCTAGAGTGTGTAGGTCTGCATGTGTCACCCCTTGAGTGTTGTCGGTCAGGGTAACTTACTAAGTGTGGGCTCTCTCCTCTATCTCTGGGTTCCAGGTTCAAGGCAGGCCGTCGGGCCTGTGTGGCAACTGCCCTTTCTCACTGAACTGTTTTACCAACTTTGCTTTGGTTGGTTTGGTTTTCTTCCTTTTCTTTCTTTCTTTCTTTCTTTCCTTCCTTCCTTCCTTCCTTCCTTCCTTCTTAGTTTTTTTGACAGTAGCTCTGGCTGTCCTAGAACCACCCTTGGCTGCTTGAGTTTTCTAACCATGAGAAGGATAAAAAGATCTGGGTGGTGATGGCTCACACCTTTAATTCCAGCACTCAGGAGGCAGAGGCAGGCAGATCTCTGTGAGTCGGAGGCCAGCCTGGACAACAGGGTGAGCTCTAGGACAGCCAGGGCCAGGGCTACACAGAGAAAGCCTGTCTGTGGGTGGGGGGCGGTGGGGTGGGGAAAGGATAAAAAAGGGCTGGGTGGTGGTGGTGCCCTTGGGAGACAGAGGAAAGCAGATCTGTGAGTTCAAGGCCAGCTTGGTTTACAGAGCAAGTTAGTTCCAGGACAGCCAGGACTATACAGAGAAACCTTTTCTCAAAAAAACATAGAACACACACATAACACACATTCTCTCTCTCTCTATCTGTCTCTCTCTCTGTCTCTGTCTCTCTCTTTCTCTCTCTCTCTCTCTCTCTCTCTCACACACACACACACACACACACACACTCACACTCATGGCTTAGTGGCTAAGAGTGTGCAAGCATGAAGGTTTGAGTCAAAATTTCCAAAACCCATATGAACAGCCTGATGTGTCATTGTGTGCCTTTACCACAGGGCCTCTGTCCATTTGAATGTGTGCACACACACATAGACCCACACAATTTTGTGTGCGTGTGTGTGTGTGTGTGTGTGAGAGAGAGAGAGGGGGGGGGAGGAAGAGGGAGAGGGAGAGAGAGGGAGAGAACCACGTGGCTACTAACAAGGTGAGGGGCTGAAGCTACAGCTCAGTGTTAGTGTATGTGTTTAGTACTGTGCTAGACCCTCAGACATAGCACCAGACACACTGTGTACTGCTTTCCTGTTAGCTTCTGTGAACCCTCCCTAACAGTGCTCATCAAAGAATCTTAACCATGTGCTTCATTTCTCAACATGCAGCTTGTGAAGAAGCAGTTGAAGAAGCACCGCTCAGGGGAGGAGCGTGAGAAGCTGCAGCAGCTGCTTCAGCGGATGGTGAGTGGACACTGGCTGCAGCCAGGGGTGATGAGAGTCCCTGCAGGTCAGTCGCTCACCCTCCCCACCTCACCTCTGTCCTCAGGAGCAGCAAGAGACAGCACAGCAGGAGCGCAAGCAGCAGCAGGAGCTGCACCTGGCCTTGAAGCAGGAGCGGAGGGCTCTGGCACAGCAGGGCCATCGGCCATACTTCCTGAAGAAATGTGAGCGGGGCAGAGCTCTGGCAAACTGGGGGACAGGCTTGTGGCTGGGTGCTGTACTGGGACCCATGAGCTCCTATAGGAAGGACCCTTGGTCACTTGGAGGAGAGTAGAAATAGCAGGGAAGAAGTGTCTTGAGGCCAGCCTTTATCTCTAGTTAGAGGATGTCTGTTGGGGAGGCCAGGATATAGCTGAGATGATAGAGTGCTTGCCTAGCATGCAGGGATGCCTGCAGGAGAGCAGAGACAGGAGCAGGGGAAGGGAAGGCTGTCCTTGGGGATACTTGAGAAAGGGAGAGAGGGAGGGAGAGAGAGAGAGAGTGAGAGTGAGAGAGAGAGTGTGTGTGTGTGTCAGTGACTGTCATGGTTGTCTCAACTCACCTGCTTGTCCAGGCACAGAGGAGCCCATCCACACTTGGTTGAGTTGAGTAAGACTTGAGTCACAAAAAGTTAGCTTAGCTGTAAAGATAGTTCAGCTGTTAAGAGCACTGACTGTTCTTCCAGAGGTCCTGAGTTCAATTCCCAGCAACCACGTGGTGGATCACAACCATCTGTCATGGGATCTGATGCCCTCTTCTGGTGTGTCTGAAGACAGCTACAGTGTACTCATACACATAAAATCCTTTAGTTCCATCATTTGGGAGGTAGAGGCAGGCAGATATCTGAGTTTGGGGCCAACCGGGTCTACATAATGAGTTCCAAGTCAAGCAAGGCTACAAAGTAAAACCTACCTCAAAGAAAAGTTAGCAAAACATTCAACCTTCCAGTACCTCTTAGGCAGAGGTACTTGTTAGCTCAGTGGAGCATAGTTGTCTAGAGTGAGCAAAGCCCTGGATTCAGTTTCCAGCGCTAGGGAAGCAGGCCAGCTTACTGGACTGGTGCTGTGGCTCCTTGGCAGAGCCCTTGCCGCACAGAGTTGTGTGGTCAGCAGCGGCACATACAACACCATGTGTCTGTTCCTTGTACACCAGTGAGTGCCCAACAGCGAGGCCCAGAATAAGGGGTTCCTGTCGGGTCAAGAAACGAGGCCTTCCTTCCCTGCTTACCAGCTTGCTTGCTTCTTGTCCAGCCGAGCAGCGCCAGCTGGCCCTCGCTGAGAGGTTCAAGGAGCTGAAACGCAGCAAGAAGCTGGAGAGTTTCCTGAGTCGGAAGCGGCGCCGGAACGCGGGCAAGGACAGGAGGCGTCTCCCTCTGAGCAAGGAGTAGTAAGGAAGGCCCCAGGAGACCTGGGCTGGGGGACGAGTCTGGGTTGGCCAGTGCTGGTTCTGTCCTGCTCAAAGGCAAGCATGACAACTACTCCTGATCTAGGCTGACTCAGAAGACGGGAGTGCTCGGGACTGCGCTAGGCTTCACGTCACGTCAGCGGGGCCTCCACCTTCCATGTCACACTGCCTTTCTGGAATCTGGTCTCCTGTTCTTGTCCTAGCCTTGCCTTAAGCCAGTGACTCAGATGAAGAGGGGGCGTGGCCTGTCGTCATGTGAGCTTTCAGAGCAGGGACTTCACATAAGAGCCACTCTGGCAACATGCTTGATTCTCCTTGTTTTATTCTGTTTTGTTGTTGTTTGGTTTTTCAAGATGGGGTTTGTCTACAGCCCTGGCTGTCCTGGAACTCCCTCTGTGGACCAGGCTGGCCTGGAACTCACAGGGATCTGCCTGCCTCTGCCTCTTGAGTGCCAGGACTCAAGGTGTGCATCACCACTGGCTGGCTTGCTTTGTTGTTGTATTTGTTTGTTATTTTTCAGTTGTGGGTATGTCTGTGTGTGGGTATGTGCACATGAACGCAGGGATCTTCAGGGAAGCATTGACTTCCCGTGGAGCTGACGTCACAGCGCTTGTGAGCTGCCAGTGCGGGTGCTGGGGCCAAGCTTGCATCCTCTGCCAGAACAGAGCACACTTAATCCCTGTTTCCGTTTTTAATGGGAGACCTAGAACTATTGTTGCAGTAAGCTGCATATGTGGGGGGTCTAAAGTGTGAGAAGTCAGATCACAGGGCCCTCCATCTTCAATCTGGGCCCTGAAAAGATGTCTAAAGGGAGAGTCAAGCCTACAGTTGATAGCGTGGGACGTGGGAGGTAGGGTGTGAGTCAGTGTTTGCTAGTGTATCCCGAGAGGCTTCGGTCCGTGTCCTCCCTTGCTTCTGGGCCCATATGTAGTAAGACAGAGCATACAGCAGTGTGTCTTGCTTCATGTTAGGATTGTAAGTGTGTGCCATGGAACACATCCTTGGGACATTCTGTATAAAGGAAGTCACTGTGATTATATGTGCGTGTCTTGGTTAGCTTTTTACTGCTGTGATTAAACACCACAACCAAAAACAATCTGGGGAGCAAAAGGTTTATTTTATCTTACAGCTTGTAGTCCATCATGAAGGGAAGTCAGGAGAAGGATTCAAAGCAGGAACTAAATAGAGGCTGGGGAAGACCTCTGCCTACTGGCTTGCTCTCCTTGGCTTGTATCTTCTTTCAATTTTCTGTCTTTTCCTTTTTTTTTTTTTTTTTTTTAAGTTTGTCAGGACATGGTTTCTCTGTAGCCCTGGCTATCCTGGAATTCACTCTGTAGACCAGGCTGCCCTCAATCTGCCTGCCTCTGCCTCCCAAATGCTGGGATTAAAGGTGTGAGTGCGCCACCACCGCCCGGCTTCAGCGTGCTTGCTTGCTTTCTTCTTCTTTTTTTTTTTTTCTTTTTTTCTTTTTGGTTTTTCAAGACAGGTTTTCTCTGTATATCCTTGGCTGTCCTGGAACTCACTCTGTAGACCAGGCTGGCCTCGAACTCAGAAATCTGCCAGCCTCTGCCTCCCAAGTGCTAGGATCAGCCTGCTTTCTTACACCACCCAGACCACCTGCCCAGGGATGTTACTACCCACAGTGACCTGGATCATCTTAGGTCAGCCACCAGTGAAGAGAGTGTCCAACAGATTTACCTAAACACCAACTCTATAGAAGCATGCTCTCAATTAAGGTGACGTGCCTGTGTCAAGTCCACATAAAAAGTAGCCAGTTTGATGTATGTTTCTCTTAAGGCCCAGAATAGATTGTTTTCTTCAATTGAGATTTTCATATGAGAATGGCTACCTAGGATTTGTTTTTATTTTATGTGTATGGGTGGGGAATTTCTTGCTTTTTTTTAATGATGAATGAGCTGAGAATTTTATTATTTCTTAAATTTTAAAATTATTCTATTTTGGGCCGGTGGTTAAGAGCACTGGCTGCTCTTCCAGAGGTTCTGAGCTCAACTCCCAGCAACCACATGGTGGCTCACAACCATCTGTAATGGGATCCGATGCCCTCTGCTGGTGTGTCTGAAGAGAGTAACAGTGTACTCATATACATAAATAAATACTATTTTATTTTATAGGTATGGGTATTTTGCCTGCGTGTATAGTTGTGTACCTTGGAGCTCAGAGGCCAAAGAGGGCACCAGAGCCACTGGAGCTAGAGTCAGCGTGATTGTGAGCTGCCATATGCCTGCCACTTGCTGAAGTGGGTATATGACATCCTCTTGTAATCCCAGTACTTGAGAGGATGAGATGAACTTGAGGTCAGCTCAGAATCCATAAGTTCTAAGGCAGCCTGAACTAACATTTCAAGGTCGCGTTCAAAATACCAAAGTATGACTTGGGCCAATAAAGAGCTGTGGCCTCTGCTGTGAAACAGGGAGGTCTCCTAGGTGACAATGACAGAAACCCCCATGTCCCCTGAGCCCATGCACATTGTGGCCTGTCTGAGTGCTCGCCTTTCTAGCACTTAAGACCAAAGGTATCATCGGACCAGTAGAGCACAGCAAGCCAGCCCTCCCTCTCTCCCAACCCCTGCCCTCCTTGTCCCTTCCTCTCCTCCAGGTCTGTTCTGGGTGGCATCCAGCGCCTTCAGTTTGGCCTTTGTGCCCTCCCTCACCACCTGACTCTGAGCTTCAGGGATCAAGACTGGTTCCTCCTATACCCCTGCTGAAACAAAGTGCTCCTGGCATTGGGTTTTCTAGATGGTTCTACCCTGGTTCATGTGTGTGGGGCCAGGGCAGCCAATCCTCCAGCACTGCCTCACCCAAGCCACAGGCTTGCCTGGCGCTGGCGGGAGGCACCCTGTGCAGCTCTGCTTGACTGGAGGGGGAGGCTAAGGGGCGACGACAGCAACGTGGAGCAGCTGGTGAGGCAGAGAGAAGCCACAGTTCCTTCTAGGACTGTTTGCAGCCCAGGTCCTAAGCCATCAGTGGAAGGGAGTCACGCTTTGGGTGCTGGCAGAGCCATCTTCCCTTGTTACCTTTACTCAGGGTCGCCCCCAGTGAGAGCAGTTAGCACTGGGAGTGGTGGCTAAAACAGACATGGACTGACTAGTCACTTCTTAGTCACTCCCCTCCAGCTCTACAAATGAGGGAAAAGATGTCCTGTTTGATAACCTGCCCAAACTGCAAAGAATATGGCCACGTGGACTTGTGTGTTCAGCCTGCCCGGTCAGAGACCTAACCACACCCTCCAAGGAGGGACTGAGGTCTAGTCTTGGTTGTTGCGTCCATGGCCTGGACACACCTAATATTTCCTTCACTCTCAAACCCAGACCTTGACAAAAATCCTGATGTGTCAGGAGACTGCCTCCAAGCCAGAGGCCTCCTTCCCCTTCAACTGGGGCCCCGCACCCCACTCACCGATCTCCAGCAGTCCCACACAGGTCATGACTTCAAATTCCCGTTTTATTTTCCGTAGAAAGCCCCAGCCTCACCGACCCGCACCCCATATCCAGGGCTACCGGAAAGTGGAGAAGGTCTGGGTGCCAGTGCAGGCAGCATAAGGCACACCCCGGGATCGAATCTGCAGGGTGTGGAAGGTGAGGGGTGGGTTGGGGCCTGTCGAGCCAGGGTTCAGGGACTCCGTGTGGGGCTCCATCACAGTTATAGGGACTGCATAAAACAGCATCTGTGGCCGGTCGTCATGGCGTCTCAGTGTGCCCTTGCCCAGGAGGTGCAGGATACAGGAGAGGACATCAGAGCTCCTGCACTCTGCTCCCCTGCCAAGGCTGCTGACCAGACCCCTAGGAGGACACGGGCCTTTCTGCCAAGCTTCTAGCACCTGATACCAAGATCAGAAGGAAATGACAGGTCAAAACCACAGCACTTACCAAGAGGTCTGTCTTTCATGTTAGTCACACACTCTGGGACTGGAGATCCCTATAGCACAGCAAGTGCAGCCCAACCACATCTGTCACACACTGAGAGGCTACACAGTGAGTTAGATGCTTCAAATATGAGGTCACCACCACCTATGGGCATCACTCCTTAGGCTTGCCCACCACTGCCTACCAGATAGACGAGCTGGTCAATATGCAAGCCTTCATCCCCATGAGCCTTGAGGATGCGGACAACAAGGCAGTTTAAAAGGTTCCTTCTCTTCTCCATGTTCCGGCCCTCTTCATCCTCAGCTTTCAGGTATGTCTGAGGTGGGATTAGCCACACATTGCCCCTCCTCGGCCTGGGTTCTTCACTGTCATCTCGGATCTTGAGCACTCCTGAAAGGAACATTGGTCACTTGCCTGGGGAGAGCCCTGAGAAGCTGGCCCGTGGCTCAGCAGTCTTTGGCCCTGAGTGCATACCTCCTGGTATGTTTTTCTGCTCCTGAAGGTCCAAGGGACCTCTTGATGAGGTGAGAGGCCCGATTGCCCTGTTAAGCACTTCTGGAGGGAGCTCTGAGAGAGCCTGCAGGCTCTCAACAGACACCGCCTTAGAAGAGATAGAGAGCATTTAGGTCCTGCCTGGCAGGTACTCCCCAGGGGTGAGCTGGGGAGGAGGAGGCAAGAGAACAGAAGACGGGTGACAATATGAATAGAAGAGACAGGCCACCTTCTGACTGTTGAGGTGCAGCAGCAGCCACATCTGTACTGTGGACACATGCAGAATCTGATCACCAAACTGCACTTCTGCCCGGCCCTGCCATGTCCACTGGAGTCGCCTCTGTGATTCTTTCTCTAAGCTGGAGTGGCTCCGACCTGGAGAAATGCCAGGTGAGGGGATGGGAGAAAGGGGAGGAGGGGCACGCCCCTTCAGTCAAGCTTTGCCTTGCTGGTCTTGGCAGTATAGAGACCCGGGCAGAACATCCAGGCACCGTGGCTTCTGATCTCAATGTTTCTAAAAGGCCTCGGGTATCGAGGAGTCAGTCTGTGCCAAGCAGCCTGCAACCATGCCCTCTTTATGCAGAGACAGAATCCAGTCAGGAAGGCTTGCCTTCCTGCTTGTCTGGGGACTCCTGAGGGGGTCTCTGCTCTTCACCTGCTCTTGTTGCCCAGGCTAGAATCTGATGTCCGGTGAATACTTTTGAAACTACATGTGACTAATCAGGAAGGAATCTCACACCCACTCTTTCTGTTTTCTGAGAGGGTCTCTCTCTGTATCTCCGGCTGACCTACAGTTCACTATGCAGACCAGGCTAGACTGAAAACTTAAAGATCCAGTTAACTGCCTCTGGAGTTCTGAGAACAACGGTGTACTCGACCATGACTGGCCACGCCCCCACCCCTAAGCTCTTTCTTATGGCCTCTCTTAGAAGTCTGTTCCCTCCCGCCTGCCCCCCCCCCCCAATTCCTAAGAGATTCCTGGAGTCTGAATTCCAGCTAAAACTTAAAGTTCCTCCACTTCCCCACACCTCCATTCTGTCCCCTGAAGGGGATCTTATCCCCTATATCCTGTTCCTCCTGAACAAGGGCAGGCTGAGATGCCATGTTTGTCTATCCAGGTTTCTAACCTTAGCATCTACCCCAACTTCAGGTCCCTACCCTGTCCCCAAGCCCAAGCCATCTTCCCAGATGCTTACTCGTGCTGAAGAAGTTGGTGTAGTGATTTATGGTTCCCCTCAGGTACGGGGGCAGGCATGATGCAGGGTTGAGCATTTGGCAGACGGAGGCGACAGGCCAGAAGCGTGGAGACACGACAAGTACACACACTTCTGGCATTGTTCCTTCATAATAGCGTTCTTCCTCATCCTCTTCCTCCTCCTCTCCCTCCCCTTCCTCCTCCTCTCCCTCCTCTTTCTTCCCTTCCTCCTCCTCCTCATCTGCCATAGCCATAGCCGCTGTCTCTCCAGCAGCTTCTTCTTTCTTGTGCTCGTCACTGTCCTCATGGGCCACCTGGAAGGGAACCAAGTTCACAGCCGCTGCAGGCCTCCTCCTTGCTCCCTGCTTGTCCCTTCCCGGGAACCCACCTGTATCTTCTTTTCTGTGTCTTCCAGCTTCAGGAGCTCCTGATCGAGCTGCTGCAGCTGGTACACATGGAACTGTCGCTGCAGCTCCTCTGAGATGTTCAGGCTTTGCAGCATCAGCTGAGGGAGGCGGCTGGGGAAGCAGGGACCGATCTGCTCCAGCACGGCCCCCTCCAGCCAGCTGGAGCCCACGTTCAGGAGACGGTCAGCCATGTAATGCCTGCAGCAAACACAGCCAGGCCAGATCTCAGTGTGGGTGCCAGCATGGCCCAGGTTCTCACCCTGGCCTGTCTGCATATCAGACTCAGGCCGTGTGAGCTGGTCCTGCCCCAAAATAGCCTGCCTGCCTTCCCCAGTCCTTACTCAACAGAGGCAGGAAGATCAGATCTAAACTTAAACTCACTGGTAGTAATGCTCGAAGGTGGTGGCTATCTCCAAGGGAGATAAAATTAGGACAGACTCCAGGCATCGCTGCAACTGTGCCAGCATCTCCATTCCCCGGGCTCCACCCATCCTGCTGCCTTGGATCCTCTGGTCAATGTGCCGAGCAAACTGCTCGCTCACCTGAGTGGAGAGCATAAGAAAACCATGGGTGAGTGAGCCAGTGAACAGAACGGAGAAGGGCGGGGAAAGCGGGTATGGATGATCACCACGGTTCACCCACTCATCAGCTTCCTCCACCACCCTTCCTTCTCCACCACCCTCTTCAGGAAGTACTGGGAAAGGGATCAGGACTAAGAAGCACACACGGTACCACAGAGTTACAGCTGCAGCATGACAGACATTTACATTAACTGCTGTGCAGGTCAACAGTATTAACAACTGAACAATCAGCCCCCCAGCCCCTGGCCAAACTACAAATCAAATAACTCAAAAATCGGCTAGGCACAGTGGCACACATCTGTGGTCCCAGCCCTTGAGAGATGGAGGCAGAGGGTTAGGAACTGGGGAGTGCAGGGAGTAGAGCTAGAGTGCTTGCTAAGGCCCTGGGTTGGATCCCCACCACCACATAAACAGGGATAACTAACGAATGGTACATGCCTGAAATGCCAGCGCTCAGGAAATAGAGGCAGGAGGATCAGAAGTGCAAAGTCATCCCTGGGCTTCGTAGTAAGTTTAAGACCAGCCTGGGATACGGATACGTGAGACCTTGCCTGTGAAAGACGCTGGGCATGATAGCTCAACACCTTTAATTCCAGCACTTGGGAAGCATAGGCAGGTGGACCTCTGAGTTCAAGGCCAAGAGGCCAATCAGAGATGCTTACTGAGTATCTATCTATCTATCTATCTATCTATCATCTATCTAGTACATGTAATTTTTTTTTCTTAGTTTTCAATATATGGTCATATCCAAAGGACCTGCTCATCACAGAAGAGAGACTGAGGCGGTCCGCTTAGGGAAGGCGAGGGAGAGGTTATAGGGAGAGGACCAGGTGAGATATGGGAAGGAACTTACATGGGCAGCCCTGAGGAAAGGGAGCTTCAGCATGGCGTCCGCACAGCCATTCCGCATTGCTAGCAAGAAGGCAGCTCGTGGCCCAAACAGCTCAGAGCTAGACTTCTGGAGGATGTAATAGCGCTCGCAATAGCGGGGTACAAAATCGTCATCCTTCCAGGACGAGGTCAGAAACTTGTTCAGCTGAGAGGAAGGGAAAGGGAGCATGAAGAGTGGTGTCGCCACCGAATTCCACCCCTGACTCCACACTTGCTGCTCTGACCTGCTCCTCTACCACAGACCGCCAGCAACGGGTCAGGTTCTTCATGATGCTGCTTGGAAGGCCCCGGGTGACCAGGGAGCTCCAGTCATGGCTTCTATTTCTGCCCTCTGTGGAGAGAGAAAGAGGCAAGGTCCAACAGGCCCTCAAGTTCCCAAGGATGAGCTCTGAAGACCTTTCCCAACATGCTGTGACGTTCCTGGACGGGTTAGCAAACAGAAGATGGATAGACTGGGCATGTGGGCATGGGGGGGGGGGTGAGGAGCAGAATTTGGAAACTCATGAGTGAGGTAGAGCTCCTTTTGGCGTCCCCGGTACTCACTGGATTGGGAGATGGCCACCACTGGAGGTGCTGCCTCACAGGGCTCCACATGGACCAGGAGGTGGGTGAGGCGGCGCACACGTGAGGAAAAAGCTGCAGCTCGGCTCTGGGGATTGTAGGCAGCCTCCCTGCATTCCAGGTACTGATCCAGCAGCCAGCCTAAGGAGCTGGTGCTGTCCTCATCTGGAGGTCAAGAATAACAAACCTAAGGATGGCCTGTCTCTGGGGAAGTAGAGAGGTTGAGCTCAACAAGGGACGGCGAAAGACCAATCACGCAAAACGATGCAGAGAGAGGAGAAGTCTGGACGTGGGAATGGAGGTGACAAACACAAGTTGTAAGAGGCAAAGAAGGAGCAGAACCCAAGCGTTTCTAGTTCACGGGAACACTGAGGAGCAGCGCCGGGTGCGGATGGGTGGTTACCGGGAGAGGTGATGTTCTGTATCAGGGGGCTGACCAAGGCCTCCCAGCAGGTCTTGCTCAGTGCTTGTGCGGTCTCCATATCAGGAAGGAAACGCTCTGCAAAATTCTGCTCCTGCCGCAGAGCCCCGTTCAGTCTGGACAGGAGAAGGAAGCGTTCAGGCCCAGGCTTACACTGCTCAGCGTGCAACCAGCATCCAGGGCAATATTCCAGAAGAGCCCTGGACGCTTCTGCTTCACTCTGCACTCAGAGAAATGTCTTATCTATCTTTTCTTTCCGTCATCCCCACACTTCAGAATGCTTTGACCTTCCCCAAGCCCTAGAACAGACCCGTCTCCTGACCTTAGGACCCATCCACAGTTTATTTCCCAGACCTGACCTTCTACACAGACACAGACACACATGCAAGCTCTCACACACCTAGAACTCAAGTGCAGGAGGCTCCGGCGGTCCTCTGCTATGTCCTGGCTCCACGCTTGTGCCCGAACCATGTAGAAGAGGCGTGTGTGCCGGTACAGCTGCTCTCGGAACACTGGCCAGAAGGTGGGCTTGGGGCCCAAGACCTCCAGGCCCCGGATGCGCGTGTTGATGCCACCCTGTTACACACGAGACCTGTAGCTGAGACCTCCTTGGCATAGGCTTCACCCCCTGAAACATCCCAGACCCCGGCTCAAATCTAAAGGCATCGTCAGGCTCAGGGTTGCCATGGGGTAGTTTGGTGATAGACATCTGAGTTTTGTCCTCTTGTTGGGGGCTCAGACCTGCACCAGGAGTCATTTCTCACACCCCACCTGCTGACAGCGCTTTATGCGGATCCGGATGATGGGCCAGAATCGGGTCAAATTCTCCAGAAGGATCACTCGGTTGGCATGTGGCATCACGTTCACCTGGTGAGGGGCACACAGGGTTGTCACCTCCTCATGGGTAGACAGAGCTACTTATAACAGTCACATCAACTCCAGCTCTCTTGCAAATCCCTCCAACCTCCACCCCAGGATAATAGACCAGTTTGTGTGGGGCTCACTATGTGTAGGGTTAAGAGCTTAGACTTAGAAGGGAGGAGAGAGCCTACAAAGGTGGGCCAAGGCATAGGGGTCCCTACCGTGTTGAGTTCTTTTTTAACAGAGTTGATGCTGTTGCCCCCGTACACCACTACCCAGGCTGGCATGTAGCTTGAGTCCTCACTAGCCACCAGTAGAGTCAGCTGCCTGGGAGCGGGGAGGAAGAGCCAATGGGAGCTGGGACCTGTTGTATCCACCACACTCAAGAGCCCAGGTGACTCTGGCAAGACAAACACAGGGCCATCCATGTGTGCGTGTGGGAGGTAGCGCATTACCTGATGAGGACACCTGAGCGCATGTGCAAAGTGATGGTGTGGGAGCCGGCAATGCCACTGGACTCCCAGTAGGTCTTGGGGTTGCGGTCCGTCAGCCTGCTGACCCGGTGTGGGTTCGAGGACACCTCCACCTTCTCCCAGTACTTGTTTTTCTTCATGTCCTCAGTGGAGCCTGGGGGAGAGCGGGAAGGGGTGAAGGTCATAGCCAGGTTCGTCCAAAGGGGAAAATGGGTGGTGGTAAATTAAACAGACCGGGGACAGACACTAACCTTGGCACAGATATCTGAGAAACACATCAAAGAAAGGGATTTGGATGGGCCGGTGGGTTCGTCTGTGGTCTTCAATCTGGCCCAGGACCATCTGGAGCCCGAAGGAACATCAGAGAAAGGAAGGACACAAGGCTCAGGCAAACACAAATGGAGGAATGGTCAAACAGTAAGGGAACGAACACCCCCAGGCTCACTCGAGCCAGCACCCAATCCCCTCCATCGCTCAGGATCCATGTTCTTAGGTAGCTCAGAACCTCCACTTCCTCCGGCCCTTCCTCCGGCCCTTCCTCCTGACCTGGATGCAGCCGCCCAGGATGTTGGTGGTGAGTTTCCGGTAGAGGTGGGCATGTTTCTCACACTTGAACACCATATCCCTGAGCTCCTGAGCCAGCTCCAGTTTCCCTCGGTGCTTTTCCAGGACCTTAGAGATGGCATCCCGGGCTCCCAGCTGGTTTAGTATCACCGCATAGTCCCGGCATGTGGAGGTCAGGCGGTGTAGAAAGAAGATTAGTTCCTGGAGCACCTGAGAAGGGATGTCAATCAAGGAGCCAGTGAAGAAAGGGACAAGCCTGGGGCACATGGGTAGCTGTGGTGATTCATGCCCACTCTGTGTTGGGATCTGAGCAAGGCAGAGTGTGAAGTAATACAAAAACCAGGTGCAGTTAGAGAAAGGAGTTCAAACCGATCGGAAGAGCCGTGTTACCCCGTGGAGCTCTTAGCTGCCAAGTGTCTGGGGAGCAGGTACAGAAAACCTTCAGTTCTTTGATTCAGCTGTGGCTCCTAAGAACCAGTTGGTGTTGAGATGTGAGGCCCCTCGCCCAGACACTTAAGAGGGCTGGAAGGGAAGAGAGAAGGCCTGAACTTTCTTACTGACCCTCAGTAAGAACAGCTTGGAAACTGAAGGCATCGACTTGGGGTACTCA